>NC_086173.1:169484242-170771765 GCF_023053635.1 Elgaria multicarinata webbii
GCAGCGGCAAGACTGCTATATGCCCAATATTGGAAGAAAATGCAAGTACCAACAACGGAAGAATGGCTACTTAAGGTGTTGGAATTGGCGGAGGTGGCGAAATGAACAGCGTGAGTAAATGAAAGAACAGTAGACTCCTACGTAATGGACTGGAAACCTTTTATTGAATATATACAAGAGCTGCAAAAGGATGACTTATTTATTTGTGGGTTTTATATGTAATTTTTGATTATATAAAATTTGCAATTTTGCCTGTGATATATATATACTAGCTTATGGTGATGAAATTCGTTTCTGGTAAATTGGAGATAATTGATGTCTGCCGTCCAGCTTGATGATCGCTTCAAATGATTTATAGCCTTCTGTAACTGTGTTTATTTTAGTAGACGTCTGTGTTGTGTTGCAAAATGTATGGTGTGTATTGTGTTGTTGTTTTCCCCCTTTGCCTTATGTCTCTGTTTTTTGTCCTTGTTTTGTGGCAAATAAATAAAGTATAGATTAAAAATAAGGAAGGTGCTATCTGAGAGCGTAGCTGAGCGGACTTCGTAAGAAATTGACGCAAAATGTAAGGATGGCATAAGGACAATCAAAGACAAGTTTGAAGGGGTACGGATGAAATGTATTGAATTTTCAAATAATGGGCCTGTTCAGACAACACGCTGAGCCATGGTTAGGCGGTTAACCCTTTTGCAGCAAATCTTAGTCAGCGTGTTTAAACCGTGGTTATTCAGCCCACGTGATGAGGAATGGGTCACACGGCCTCCTAAGTCAGGATTCACACAGGACGCTATGCCGTAATTTTTAGCTCAAAGTGCTTAACCGCAGGGGCTTAGCGTGTCATCTAAACATGGTCACGGTAGACCCTGGGTGCAGGCCTGCGTCGGCATCTACCGGGCTCTGGAGTGCTTAGCTCTAAGGAAACGACGCTGCCTTCCAACATGTCTGAAATGATATTTGGGGTGTCAATTGGCGAGCGAGGAATTAGGATTGCAAGCAATAATTTAGGCGTATTAAAGTAGTAAATGACCAATTAATATTTTAAGACCAAGCAGAAATTGAAATGTTAATAAATTTAGATATTGTTCGATCTATGTAGCCAAAAAAGAAAAAAACGTGGAGAGCGTTTCAGTTGTATGAACCCTAAAAAATATCACATAATGCACAATGGTGAGAAGCCCTATCAATCCTCAGAGTGGGGGAAGAGCTTCAGTCAATGCCATACAGCTTAAACCATGTTTATTTAATTTATTTAAAACATTTATATTTTGCCCTATATCATTACGATCTCAGGGCGACGTATCAAGTCATACAAGCAGATGCTAGTTTTTGAGATAATTTCATTTGAACGTATAAAATCAGTCTTCACATTGTTTATGTGTGATGTTTAACCATGATTTAAGTATTTGTGATTATTTCATTAAAAAATTCATCTGTGTAGCTTAAACAGGTGAGAAGTTTTGCATATTTAAATGTGGCAAGTACATAACACCGCGGCAGCCATTTTGATGATGCCATCACACATTCCCCGACCACTGGAATTCTGTAAAACTCACTTTTTTATTAATTAAAAAGCTCTGTTTAACAAGGCAGTTAGGAATGAGATATATATATATATATATATATATATATATATATATATATATATAAAAACCATAATAAAGGCAGAAACAGAGACCTACTTTTCTGAGACACTTATGTCATATATAAACCAAAAAAATTCTCAAAGCTTTTGACCTCACTGGGATAAATCAATCCTGGTCTGGCTCTGGGACTATGCGGCTTTAAAATAGGACTTTACAGTGTGTGTGTGAGTTTTAAAAAGCACACCAATAAAATGACCTCAGCCACCTTTAATTTCAAAATGAAATTGGACTGGAACTTGAAATTGAACACCCTCTCTCACAGATGTTTATAGTTTATGAGTTTATAGTTTGTGTCTTTTGAATAGAGTCCAGGGGATCCTCTGACTTAAATTCCCCCGAACTCCATGAATTTGCTCTCTTAGTTTTTACTAGGGCTGTGCACCACTCCGCTTCGTATCCCGGGGTCCGAAGCGGAGCGGGCTGATCCGCACCTCTGAAGCCCAGTTCTGGAGCGGATCAGGGGAGGTTTGAATCGGGTTCTGAAATGGTTCTGGTAGCAGCACTACTTTTTACAGAGCTGTACCTCTGTTGGAGCTTATGATACTTAGGACTGAGTATTCAATAAATGTTCACGTTTTGAAAAGAAATAATTCCCCAGGAGTACACCCTGATGAAATGTGCTGCACACACCTATGCTCCTCCCTCAATCTAATCCTCCAAAATAATAAACCGCTTTGCCCCTTCCTCAAACTACCTGACAGTTCTAAAAAAAAAAACCCAACCCATCTCTTACCGCCCTTCAATATATCCACACACACACAGAGCTACCTCCTCCGATTCCTGGCTTTCTACTAATCCAGCCTTTCCAACTACCAGCCAATCAGCACTTACTACTATCAAATCCTGGTCCCTGCAGCATAAACACCGTGAGTACCTTTAGAATAATTTCAAGTCCTTTAAAGCAATAGACATTCCTAAACCATTTCAAATACTTACACTACATAATTAGCCACAATGCAGCAAGACCTCACGCCCCACTATTTGCTCCGCACCATGGGAGAATTGACCATTTCTTTCTACTGGCCCCGTTCAGACAACACGCTAAACCACGCTGCTTAACCTCAAAATGGTTAATGGAATCCATTCTGTTAACCACTTTGTGGTTAAACATTGTGGTTTAGTGTGTTGTCTGAACAGGGCCAATCTCTGCTTTCCGTTCTTCAACCAGTTACTGACCCATAAGAGGACCTCCTCAACACTTTTGTCAATGTTGCAACAGTCTTTTCGCATTAAGAAAGCTATAACGACCGGTGTCTTCTGGCAGGGCCTATCCAATGGAATTTTAGTACGCTTTTAGGATGCTCTTAGGAAGTTTTAACAATGTATACTATTTTTTAATTGGTATTTTATGTATTTTATACTTACTGTTGTTCCCCGCCTCGACCCAAACGGAGAGGCGGGTAAGAAATATTATTATTCTTCCTCTTATTCCATGACTGCTAAGTTTGCTGTATCAGGTGTGAGGAGTCAGGGCCATGTTGCACCCAGCTCCAGGGAAAGAGTGGAGGTAATGGTGAGCCAAAATCCATCCTCTGCTTTCCTGAAAGTTTACTTCACCATGAAAGAGGCTTCCATTTTTCTGCCTCATTCCCCCGACAGTTTATGATCCATTAAACAAAAACGGAATGGTGTAAAAGCCAGAATGGAAAGGAACAGGCGGGAACGACCCCTTTATATTTGGGTCCCACCTGTAGCCTCTTTTCCCTTGCAGAGCAGCAGATGGGTGCAAGATGCAAGGGGGTCCCAGGGGGGAAGGGAGGGAAAGGGGGTGGAAAGAGCCCCCAGGGCAGCCAAGGGCAGGGGGTGAGTGGGAAGAGAGAGACCCTCCTGCCCCCAGGGGATTGACCCACTTGGAACCCCTCCAGGAGACCCCCGCCTTGCACCTCCCTTCCAGGATCTCCTAATGATGGGGAGGGGAGGAGGTGCAAGGAGGGGGTCTCCTGGAGGGGGGCCCAAGTGGGTCAGTCATCTTGGGGAGCAAGGGGGCTCTGGCTGTCTCTTCCCACCCCCTGCCCCAAACCTGCACACGTGCCTTTGTCTCCCTCCCTTTTCTGCTCCTTGGATCCCTTTGCAGCTTGCACCTTATGGGGGCAAAGGGGTTCATGCCACAGGATGGGGGGTGGGGAAAGAGGGGAGGACTGTGGGCATGCAATGCTGCTGACATCCCATAATACCCTGCTAGTCTAAATACGATCCCTGGGGAAGGTAATGGCAACCCACCCCAGTCTTCTTGCCGTGAAAACTAAATGGATCAGTACAACCAGAGATATGTCGGTACACCATCGGAAGATGGGACTCCCAGGTCGGAAGATGGTCAAAATGCTACTGGGAAGGAACAGAGGATAAGTTCAACTAACCCCAGACGTGATGACGCAGCTAGCTCAAAGCCGAAAGGACGGCTAGCGGACGACGGTGCTGGTGGTGAACGACGAATCCGATGTTCTAAAGATCAACACACCATAGGAACCTGTAATGTAAGATCTATGAGCCAGGGCAAATTGGATGTGGTTATTGGTGAGATGTCAAGATTAAATATAGATATATTGGGGGTCAGTGAACTGAAATGGACCGGAATGGGCCACTTCACATCAGATCACCACCAGATCTACTACTGTAGACAAGAGGATCACAGAAGAAACGGAGTAGCCTTCATAATTAATAATAAAGTGGCTAAAGCAATGCTTGGATACAATCCAAAAAATGATAGAATGATCTCAATTCGAATTCAGGGTAAGCCATTTAACATCACAGTGATCCAAATATATGCCCCAACCACAGATGCTGAAGAAGCAGAAGTAGATCAGTTCTATGAGGATCTGCAGCACCTACTGGATAATACACCAAAAGGAGATGTTATCTTCGTTACAGGAGACTGGAACACTAAGGTGGGCAGTCAAATGACATCTGGAATTACAGGTAAGCATGGTCTAGGAGAACAAAATGAAGCGGGACATAGGCTGATAGAATTCTGCCAGGACAACTCACTGTGCATAACTAACACTCTCTTCCAACAACCAAAAAGACGGCTTTCTACATGGACTTCACCAGATGGCCGACACCGAAATCAGATTGACTACATCCTTTGCAGCCAAAGGTGGCGGACATCTATACAGACAGTAAAAACAAGACCTGGAGCTGACTGGTAGTTCAGATCACGAACTTCTTATTGCACAATTTAGAATCAAACTAAAGAGAACAGGGAAGACTTACAGATCAGTTAGATATGAGCTCACTAATATTCCTAATGAATATGCAGTGGAAGTGAAGAATAGATTTAAGGGACTAGATTTAGTAGATAGGGTCCCAGAAGAACTATGGACAGAAGTTCGCAACATTGTCCGAGAGGTGGCAACAAAAAACGTCCCAAAGAAAAAGAAAACCAAGAAGGCAAGATGGCTGTCGGCTGAGACACTGGAAGTAGCCCAAGAAAGAAGGAAAGCAAAAGGAAACAGTGATAGGGGGAGATATGCCCAATTAAATGCAAAATTCCAGAGGTTAGCCAGAAGAGATAAGGAATTATTTTTAAACAAGCAATGCGCGGAAGTGGAAGAAGACAATAGAATAGGAAGGACAAGAGACCTCTTCCAGAAAATTAGAAACATCGGAGGTACATTCCAGGCAACAATGGGTATGATCAAAAACAAAGATGGCAAGGACCTAACAGAAACAGAAGAGATCAAGAAAAGGTGGCAAGAATATACGGAAGATCTGTATAAGAAGGATAATAATATCGGGGATAGCTCAGATGGTGTGGTCTGTGAGTTAGAGCCAGACATCCTGAAGAGTGAGGTTGAATGGGCCTTAAGAAGCATTGCTAATAATAAGGCAGCAGGAGAAGACGGTATCCCAGCTGAACTGTTTAAAATATTGCAAGATGATGCTGTCAAGGTGATGCATGCCATATGCCAGCAAATTTGGAAAACACAAGAATGGCCATCAGACTGGAAAAAATCAACTTATATCCCCATACCGAAAAAGGGAAACACTAAAGAATGTTCAAACAATCAGACAGTGGCACTTATTCCACATGCCAGCAAGGTAATGGAGCGAGAATTGTCGGATGTACAAGCTGGGCTTAGAAAAGGCAGAGGAACTAGAGACCAAATTGCCAATATCCGCTGGATAATGGAGAAAGCCAGAGAGTTCCAGAAAAACATCTATTTCTGTTTTATTGACTATTCTAAAGCCTTTGACTGTGTGGATCATAACAAACTGTGGCAAGTTCTTGGTGGTATGGGGATACCAAGTCATCTTGTTTGCCTCCTGAGGAATCTGTATAACGAACAAGTAGCAACGGTAAGAACGGATCACGGAACAACGGACTGGTTTAAGATTGGGAAAGGAGTACGGCGGGGTTGTATACTCTCACCTTATCTATTCAACTTGTATGCAGAACACATCATGCGACGTGCTGGGCTTGACGAATCCAAGGCTGGAGTTAAAATTGCAGGAAGAAACATTAACAATCTCAGATATGCAGATGACACCACTTTGATGGCTGAAAGCGAGAAGGAGCTGAGGAGCCTTATGACAAAGGTGAAAGAAGAAAGTGCAAAAGCTGGGTATAGCACTTGGATCGTTTGACGAGAGGGATACTGCAATCTGTGACTGAATTGCATTCCGGACACAAAGCAGTTTTAGTGCTTCTTGCCTGTGTGAATTCTTTGATGTTTATTAAGGTTGCTGCTCTGACTGAACCTCTTTCCGCACTCCTGGCATTCATAGGGCTTCTCCCCTGTATGATTTCTTTGATGATACTTAAGGCGGCATCTCTAACTGAATCTCTTTCCACACTCCAGGCATTCATAGGGCTTCTCCCCTGTGTGAATTTTTTGATGTTGATTTAGGTACCTGCTCTGACTGAAGCTCTTTCTGCACTCCAGGCATTCATAGGGCTTCTCGCCCGTGTGAATTATTCAATGTGACTTAAGATAACCACTCTGACTGAACCTCTTTCTGCAATCCTGGCATTCATAAGGCTTCTCCCCTCTGTGAGTGCTTTGATGTTTATTAAGTTTGCTTCTATGACTGAAGCTCTTTCCACACTCCAGGCATTCATAGGGCTTCTCCCCTGTGTGAATTCTTTGATGTTGATTAAGGTGGCTGCTCTGACTGAAGCTCTTTCCACACTCCAGGCATTCATAGGGCTTCTCCCCTGTGTGAATTAGTTGATGTTTATTAAGGTTGCGGCTGTGATTGAAGCTCTTTCCACACTCCAGGCATTCATAGGGCTTCTCGCCCATGTGAATTATTCGATGCGACTTAAGATGACAACTCAGACTGAACCTCTTTCCGCAATCCTGGCATTCATAGGGCTTCTCCCCTGTGGGAATACTTTGATTTATATTAAGGTTGGTGCTGTGACTGAAGCTCTTTCCGCACTCTAGGCATTCATAAGGCTTCTCCCCTGTATGAATTATTTGATGTCGCTTAACTTGTGAGCTGCAACTGAAATCCTTCTCACCCCCCAAGCACTGAAATCTTTTTTCATCTGTGTGAAAACGTTCTTCTATTAATGGAATATCACGGACTTCTTCCAAAAAAATAGACTTGATTCCCCACTTCTCTTCAATTTCCATTCCATGTTCCTTGCTCTCTCTGCAATCACCTGCAAGAAATAATAATAATAATAATAATAATAATAATAATAATAATAATAATAATATCTTCCTGAAATTAGGGAACAAACCAAATCGATAAAAAAATATTTGGTTGGAGAGGAAGATCCTTCCAAAGATATTTATATATCCCCCAGTGATCCATAGATCAGAACTAGAGGGGCATTCAGCACTTTCATTTATATAGAATAACTCTTACAAAGGACCTCAAACAATGAACGAACATGAAATACAAAATTTCACAAAATCTGCCATTTTGTTCTACCTGATTATTTAACTGGGAACTGGACAGGGGGAATTGGACCCTCACGGTTCTTTTCAACACCTCAGTTGGTTTGGAAACCCTCCATCATGGCTTCCTCCTAGACTATCTCACTGGGTTGTAGTATTGTTTTTAACAGACCGAGATTTCAAAATGAAGTCTGTCCTGCTGTCTAGTCGTATCTCAAAAAGGCTTATTTTGCTGCCTCCATTGCGTCCTCGAGTAGCCGTCCAGTGGAGCTCTTCCGGGTGGTCCGGGGGCTGCTAACATCCTCCCCAGCAAATGGGGCCCTGGCTCCGTCAAGGACCCGCTGTGACCTTTTTTGCATCACACTTTGAGGACAAGATGGCTTCTCTCCGCAGCGAGCTTGACGTTGTTTTTAGCGCAGCTCCAGTTGAGGTGTCCGATGCCACCATCTGCCCAATTTTGTGGGATCAGTTCCAGTTATTGCAGCCTGATGATGTGGACAAGGTGCTTGCAGCAGTGCGACCGACCACTTGCCCTCTCGATCCCTGTCCCTCCTGGCTTATAAAAGCAAGCCGAGGGGGTCTGACTGGGTGGGTCCAAGGGGTGATAAATGCTTCTCTCCGGGAAGGGGTGGTCCCTGCTGTCCTTAAGGAGGCAGTAGTGCGACCACTCCTGAAGAAGCCTACACTAGATCCGATGGTATTAGGCAACTACCGCCCAGTTGCTAACACTCCTTTTTTAGGGAAGGTACTTGAGAGGGTTGTGGCGGAGCAACTGCAGGCACTCTTGGAGGATACTGATTATCTAGATCCATTCCAGTCTGGGTTCCGATCTAGTTACGGGACTGAATCAGCCTTGGTCGCCCTGATGGATGACCTTTATCGAGAGAGGGACAGGGGGAATGCAACCCTGTTAATCCTGCTCGATCTCTCGGCAGCTTTTGATACCATTGATCATGGTATCCTCCTGGATCGACTCCGTGGGATGGGCATCGGAGGCACTGTTTTACAGTGGTTCCAGTCCTACCTACGGGGTCGTTTTCAAAGAGTAGCATTGGGTGACCAGTTCTCGGCCTCTTGGCATTTGAGCTATGGAGTGCCGCAGGGCACCATCTTGTCCCCAATGTTATTTAACATCTATATGAAGCCGTTGGGAGCGGTTATTAGGGGATTTGGAGCTAAATGCCATCAATACGCTGATGACACGCAGCTCTATCTCCCTGTGACAACTGAATCAGGTGAGGCTGTGCAGGTCCTGGACCAGTGCCTAGACTCAGTAATGGGCTGAATGAGGGCCAATAAACTGAGACTGAGTCCTGGCAAGACGGAAGCCCTGTGGGTGAGTGGTTCCCAAGTCCAGGAGACAGGCTCATTGCCTGTTCTGGATGGGATTGCACTGCCTCTGAACGAACAGGTTTGTAGTTTGGGGGTACTCTTAGACCCATTTCTGTCATTGGAGGCTCAAGTAGCCGCCACGGCTCGGAGTGCCTTTTACCATCTTCAGTTGGTTCGCCAACTATGGCCTCTCCTGGACAGGGATAGCTTGACCACGGTGGTACAGGCATTGGTAACCTAAAGATTGGATTACTGCAACGCGCTCTATGTGGGGCTGCCCTTGAAGCTGCTCCGGAAGCTGGAGCTAGTGCAGAATGCTGCAGCTCGGCTGTTGTCTGGAGCTGCCCCTTTCCAGCATGTAACTCCTCTGCTGAGGGAACTGCACTGGCTGCCTATTCACTACCAGGCCAAGTTTAAGGTTCTTGTACTTGTGTACAAAGCCCTAAACAACTTGGGACCAGGATACCTGCGAGAGCGCCTTCTCCCTTACCAACCTGCCCGGTCACTGAGGTCATCCAAGGGCCTGCTTCTGGTGGTTCCACCTAGATCCATCCTCCGATTGGAATCTACCAGGGGAAGAGCCTTCAGCGTGGTGGCACCCCTCCTGTGGAATTCCCTGCCTCTGGAGGTCAGGCAGGCTCCAACCTTGTACTCCTTTCGGCGCCTCCTGAAAACATCTTTATTCCAAGAAGCCTTTCTCTAACATGCAGCCTTGGATTTCTGTGTGGTTGGTTTTTGCTTCTTTTTAAATTTTGTTTTAACTGTTTTATTCTGTTTTTATTTTCATTTTTACCTTGTACACCGCTCTGAAATTTTCAATGGGGAGCGGTATATAAATATTCTAAATAAATAAATAAATAATAAATAAGACTCATGACTGGAATATAGTCATTGAAAGGGAGGCCTTGTTCAAAGGGAAGAGACCCAACAGGAAAGGAGGATGAGTATTGTTATAGGTAAGGAAGGTCTTCACCTGTAATGAACTCCTGAGAAAGGAAGCCCTGTTGAAAGCAAGTGGGTAAAGATGGAGATAGAAACCAGAATATTACGGTTGGGGCAGTACTGTCCAGATCACCCAGCCAGTCAGAAGACAGGGATGTGTAAGGTACCATGGGTTGGAGGAGCTTGATTCTGGGGATGAGGAGGTTGAAGGAGGAGAGCCTGAGTCCACGGCCTCTACAGCAGGGTGCTCTGGCTTACAAGGAGCCCTGACTGAGCCAGAGGCAGGTACTAGCCAGCTGGAGAATGGGCAGGCAGACAGTCCTGCCAGTATAGTGGCAGAGGAGGTGGCAGAGGGGGACTTAACTGCACCAGCATTTCAGCAGCGCAGAGCTGAGAAGCAGGCAGTGCGCAGGTCTAGGCGTATTGCAGATAAACGCCGAGCGATCAGAGATTATTATTATTATTATTATTATTATTATTATTTATTTATTTATATAGCACCATCAATGTACATGGTGCTGTACAGAGTAAAACAGTAAATAGCAAGGCCCTGCCGCATAGGCTTACATTCTAATAAAATCATAGTAAAACAATAAGGAGGGGAAGAGAATGCCAACAGGCACAGGGTAGGGTAAGCAGGTACAGGGTAGGGTAAAACTAACAGTATAAAGTCCGCACAACATCAAGTTTTAAAAGCTTTAGGAAAAAGAAAAGTTTTTAGTTGAGCTTTAAAAGCTACAATTGAACTTGTAGTTCTCAAATGTTCTGGAAGAGCGTTCCAGGCGTAAGGGGCAGCAGAAGAAAATGGACGAAGCCGAGCAAGGGAAGTAGAGGGCCTTGGGCAGTCGAGAAACATGGCGTAAGAGGAGCGAAGAGCACGAGCGGGGCAATAGTGTGAGATGAGAGAGGAGAGATAGGAAGGAGCTAGACCGTGAAAAGCTTTGAAGGTTAACAGGAGAAGTTTATATTGGATTCTGAAGTGAATTGGAAGCCAATGAAGAGATTTCAGAAGCGGAGTAACATGGTCAGAGCGGCGAGCCAAGAAGATGATCTTTGCGGCAGAGTGGTGAACAGAAACCAACGGACTGATGTGAGAAAAAGGAAGGCCAGAGAGAAGAAGGTTGCAGTAGTCCAACCGTGAAATAACCAGCGCATGAACAAGCGTCTTGGCAGAAGAGACAGACAAAAATGATCGAATCCTGGCAATATTATACAGGAAAAAACGACAAGATTTAGCTACTGCCTCAATATGAGGAATAAAGGAGAGCGAGGAGTCAAATATAAAGCCAAGGCTACGAGCTTCCTTGACCGGAGTAAGCGTAACATCATTGACAGTAAGAGAGAATGAGAGATGAGTAAAAAGGTTTAGGAGGAAAAACGAGCAATTCAGTCTTTGCCATATTGAGTTTCAAACGACGATGAAGCAGCCAAGCTGAGATATCTGAAAGACATGCTGAGATACGATCGTGAACATCAGGAGAAAGTTCCGGAGATGACAGATATAGTTGTGTATCATCGGCGTACAGATGATATTGGAGGCCATGAGATTGAGTAAGCTTGCCCAAGGGCAACATGTATAAGGAAAACAACAACGGGCCAAGCACTGAGCCTTGCGGAACCCCTACTGAAAGGGGGAAGGAGGAAGACGAGCTGCCATTAGCCAACACGCTGAAAGAGCGACCCGCTAGATAGGAGGCAAACCAGTTATAGACAGAGCCACAAAATCCAAGGTCATGAAGGGAATCTAAGAGAAGATCATGATCAACCGTGTCAAAGGCTGCAGTTAGATCAAGGAGAATAAGAACGGAATAATGGCCTTTAGACTTGGCAGCAAGGAGATCACTGGTGATCTTAGTAAGGGCTGTTTCGGTGGAATGCAGAGGGCGGAATCCAGATTGAAAAGGATCCAAAGCAGAGTTACTAGAAAGAAAGTCAAGACAGCGAGAGTAGACCGCACGCTCCAGGATCTTTGAAACAAACGGCAACAAAGAGACAGGTCGGTAGTTAGACAGAGATAGCCTATCAAGAGTAGGTTTCTTGAGAATGGGAGAGACTGTAGCATGTTTAAAAGCAGAAGGAAATGAACCAGAGGACAGAGAAAGATTAATAATATGAAGCAAGGAAGGGAGGATAGCAGGAATAAGATTAATAAAGACGCGAGAAGGAATCGGATCACGAGAACAAGTGGAAGGCTTCGAAGAGCGCAGTATTGTAGACAGTTCATCCGCTGAGACTGAAGGAAATGCAGAGAAATTTGCAGGAGGAACTGACAGATGAGGAACAGGAACTGGAAGAGGAGCAGAGCTGGCCAGATCAGAGCGGATAGTTTGGATTTTAGCATTGAAAAAAGAGGCAAAGTTATTAGCAGACAGAGAGGCGGGGAGAGATGGCGGATTAGGCTTCAGAAGAGAATTGAAGGACGCAAAGAGCCGCTGAGGATGCCTAGCATTTGACTGGATCAGCGTTGAGTAGTACTGCTGTTTGGCCAATGAAATGGCAGAAGAGAAAGAGGAGAGTACAAATTTGTAATGGACAAAGTCCACCCAGTCCCTGGTCTTACGCCAAAGGCGTTCAGCTGCCCGGGAACAAGAGCGAAGGTAGCGGAGGGAAGAGGTGAGCCACGGTTGGGGTTGAGAAGGGCGAACTATCCGAGTTGTAGATGGAGCAAGATTATCAAGAGTTGAAGATAAGGAGGAATTAAAGAAGGAGACAGCTGAGTCCAAGGAGACAGCCGAAAAGACAGAAGGAAGGGAGGAGGCTAGAGACTGGGAAAAAGCCTCATAATTGATAGATTGCAAGTCACGACAAGAGCGAGAAGCGGGACGTGAAGGAGGAGGATTATGAGTAATATTGAAAGAAACTAGGTGATGATCTGACAACAGAAAGTGAGCAGTAGAAAAGTCCAACACAGAGCAATTCTGAGTGAGAACAAGATCCAGACAGTGTCCAAGGGAATGTGTGGGTGCATAAGCTTAAGATCATAAGAGGAAGATAATGAGCAAAATCGTAGAGCTGCAGCATCTTGAGGGTCATCCACATGAATATTGAAATCACCCAAAATAAGAATAGGGCAGTTATCAGAGAGGAAAAAGGACAGCCACGAATCAAAATCAGAGATAAATTTTGAGGATGAGCCTGGGGGGCGGTACAGAACTGCAATCCGCAGTTGCAATGGAGAGAAGAGCCTCACCACATGTACCTCAAAGGAGGAGAAGCAATGTGAAAATGAAATGGAAAGAGGCTGGAACTGGCACAAACTAGATAATAAAAGACCCACACCACCCCCCCGACCCTCTGGGCGACTAGTGTGAGAGAAAGAGAGTCCTCCAAGAGAGAGGGCAGCAGAGATGGCGGTATCATGGGCAGGAAGCCAGGTTTCAGTAAGAGCAAGGAGGTGGAGAGACCTAGAGATAAACAAGTCCTGGATGACAGGGGCCTTAGAAGCAACAGAGCGACAGTTCCATAAGGAACACGAAAAAGGCAGCTGAGAAGAGGGGAGGCACCGAATAGGAACTAAGTTAGGAGAGACGAGATTGGAACGAGCCATAAGGAACAGATATGAGGAGAAAAGAATTGAGAGGAGACAATGAGAAGATCGTGTCCTGAGTCAGAAAGTGGCAGCGACCACTGGGGTTTTTCCTCCGGAGTAGAAGTTCCGCTTGACCGGCTTCGCGCCCACGGCAGAGAGCCACAGGCCGAGAGCCCTTGTGCT
Source organism: Elgaria multicarinata webbii (assembly GCF_023053635.1). Classification (NCBI taxonomy): domain Eukaryota; kingdom Metazoa; phylum Chordata; class Lepidosauria; order Squamata; family Anguidae; genus Elgaria; species Elgaria multicarinata. The sequence continues at coordinate 169,497,721 of NC_086173.1, forward strand.
CTCGCGCCGAAGGCTCGCGCCTCCAGCAGACTGGAGGCTGAAGTACCTGAAAAAGAGGGGAGGAGCAGATGCTGAAATTCAAACAGACCAATCCCTGTTAGTCAATGTTGCTCAATGGCTTCTGAGGAGAGCTAAGTTGCTGCTGTTCTTCAAGCTGCAAACTGCAGCAGACTGGAGGCAGAAGTACCTGAAAAAGGGGAGGAGCAGATGCTGAAATTCAAACAGACCAATCCCTGTTAGTCAATGTTGCTCAACGGCTTCTCAGGAGAGCTAAGTTGCTGCTGTTCTTCAAGCTGCAAACTGCAGCAGACTGGAGGCAGAAGTACCTGAAAAAGGGGAGGAGCAGATGCTGAAATTCAAACAGACCAATCCCTGTTAGTCAATGTTGCTCAATGGCTTCTCAGGAGAGCTAAGTTGCTGCTGTTCTTCAAGCTGCAAACTGCAGCAGACTGGAGGCAGAAGTACCTGAAAAAGGGGAGGAGCAGATGCTGAAATTCAAACAGACCAATCCCTGTTAGTCAATGTTGCTCAATGGCTTCTCAGGAGAGCTAAGTTGCTGCTGTTCTTCAAGCTGCAAACTGCAGCAGACTGGAGGCAGAAGTACCTGAAAAAGGGGAGGAGCAGATGCTGCAATTCAAACAGACCAATCCCTGTTAGTAAATGTTGCTCAATGGCTTCTCAGGAGAGCTAAGTTGCTGCTGTTCTTCAAGCTGCAAACTGCAGCAGACTGGAGGCAGAAGTACCTGAAAAAGGGGAGGAGCAGATGCTGAAATTCAAACAGACCAATCCCTGTTAGTCAATGTTGCTCAATGGCTTCTCAGGAGAGCTAAGTTGCTGCTGTTCTTCAAGCTGCAAACTGCAGCAGACTGGAGGCAGAAGTACCTGAAAAAGGGGAGGAGCAGATGCTGCAATTCAAACAGACCAATCCCTGTTAGTCAATGTTGCTCAATGGCTTCTCAGGAGAGCTAAGTTGCTGCTGTTCTTCAAGCTGCAAACTGCAGCAGACTGGAGGCAGAAGTACCTGAAAAGGGGGAGGAGCAGATGCTGTGAACAATTAGACTGGTATTTAGGTAGCAACGTTTGCCAGCATACTTTGTACATTGATGGTGCTATATAAATAATAATAATAATAGTAATAATAATAATAATAATAATCTGAGCACTCCGACGATAAGCCTTGACCTGACGCTCTGAGACTTGTCTTGCCGTGATCCCTGCCGTGATTCTTTGACCCGGACTGTTTCCTCGACGACATGAACTCTGTTATGCTTCTGGACTTTCGGACCACTTTACGGACTTTGCCTTGTGTGTAAGCCCACGTCCTGCTGGGACTAGACCTTGTGTTTAAACTGATTCTTGCTTTCCCTTTTGCTGCATGAAGCTATTTTTGTTTAAAACCAAACTATTTTAGAGTGCTTCTGTTTTATGAATGTGTTTGCTGCTGCCAGCAAAAGCTCTTTTGGTTTTGATCAAATGAAGGTGGAAGGAAGCTGCTGGGAACAAGAAGAATCAGTCTGCTACTGGACCATATTCCCTGCTTTTAAACCTTGCTCTGAATTCATATTAATAAGGCAATTGCAGATCAGATGCCAAGAGCAGAGGTCTGGGCCACTCCTCAGAGATGGGAAGCCCCAACTGGAGGGACATCCTGCTCTTTTCAAAGTCAAAAAAAGCATCCTCATCTCAGAGAGGCTGTAAGAAGACTAACAGGAAAGGGTTGGAGAGGATGTGAGTGTTTTACCTACACTTTTGCTTGCATCACCTGGTGAGCTTTCTCTGAACTAGAGCATCCCAAGATCAAGGCCCAGGCACTCCTGTCCTCAATGACATTTGTATTATGCACTGACACAAAGAAAGAAGAGCTGAAATTCCATCTTCTAGGGCCTGTCAAGAAGGCAAAGAGGGAGATTGACTCAGAGGAATCCCATTCCTTACCCAGAGAGGCCAGGATCCCACGATTCTCCTCCATGACTTCCTTGTGCAGAGTCCTTTGGCCTGCATCCAGCAGAGCCCACTCCTCCTCCGAGAAATGCACGGCCACCTCCTCAAAGGTCACCGGACCCTGAAAGAAGAAGAAAAGATGTTCTATTTACGCGTTATGTAGCAATCCATGAAGGCAAGGATGGTGAGGTCCTCCTTTTGAATGCCAGAGCTTCACGAGGGACATTCAAGGCCTTCCCAGCAGCCATCTTAGAGCGGAGCAAAGGCTAAAGGGGCAGGTTCTTCCAGGAAACAGAGGCCCCTAGGTGTCTCCTACCTGCCCAGGCTGCGCAGAAACCTCTTCCACTCCACGACAAAGCAAAGGAGGCCTCGACGGATCCCCCAGGATCTGTTCATTCTCTCTGTAGGTCTTTCCGCTCCCTGTGAGGAAGGCAAAGAAGGTATGTTGTCATTCTTAAGCAGTTTCATTGTCATTGTTTTACTGCTATCAATGTTCGTCCCCATTACTAAACAATATTTCCTTTTTAATTTTTTTTAATAATTACAATAATCTCAACACATCAACTCATTAACCTACAATAATAATGATAAAGAACAAAGAAAAAAAACCCTACTTAATACAATAATCTAATAATAATAATAATAATAATAATAATAATAATAATAATAACCATAATAAAAATGATAATAATACAAGGTGCAACCCACCCCCTGGGGCCATTATTCTCCACTCCAAAATTGTTACACATCTTGTGACGGTTTACACCCTTTCCCTTTCCCTAATACAAATTTAACAAATGGTTTCCAAATCTCCTCAAAATCATTCCGCTTTAATATTCCTTTCTTAACTTTCATACACCCCGTTAGCCTATCATTACTAGCAATATCCCGGACTTCTTTATACCATTCTTCTATTTTATATTCTCTTTGTTCTTTCCAATTCCTAACAATTATCAGTCTAGCTGCTGTTAGTAAATTACTCATTAAGGCTGGGTTAGCCTAATCACAGCTGTATGTAATGTAGATAAGAACTGTGTAGATGTGTATATAGTTTCTCACTTTTGTAAAATGGAACTGAACTGAACAGGACTGCACAGAAGCCTGAAGTGAATAAACTAGCTCTGCTAAGTAAGATTTGCATGATGTGCATTTGTTTCTGAGCACGGACAGAATCCCAGAGAGAAACGTTCTGGTAAACCCAACACCTATTTCTACCTTCCATCCCATTATTTCATTTATTTCTTTAAAGACCATTTGCCAAAACTTCTGAATATTTTTACAATCCCACCACATAAAAAAATACGTACCTATTTCCTGACAACCTCTCCAACAATTTACTGAATATTTCTTATCTATCTGGTGTAATCTTACTGGTGTTAAATACCACCTCCATACTAACAGGAAACCTTTTGACTATCCAGGGAAGAGGAGTCTTCTCCCACCCCACAAAATCAGGCTGGAGGAGAACATCCAAGCAGCTCATGCACCTCAGGTGTAATTGTGGGAGGGAGGCCATGGGGAAATATGTGAATCCTTACCCAGTGAGGAGGGTCCTCCGTCACCCTCTTCCAAGATCCCTCTGTCCAGCAGAGCCTCCTCTGCCTCAGGGAAATCTGTGGGCGCCTTGGACAACTTCCCCTGCAGCTGGAACAGAAGGAAGGATCCCAGAGAGGGAAGGAGAGAAATGGGCCAGGTCAAAGCCAAGGGCAGCATTTCCCAATTAGTTTGAATTTTAGCCCTCATTCTAAAGATGATCAATAGTCCAAGTCACGGAACGTATTAATTCATTTCTTTATCTAAGGATGTGTCCTCTGGGGCTAAGAGTTCCACCATGGCATAAGCAAAGCTCTTGAACAACCTCTGAAAACCAACCAGGAGGAAAGACAGAACCTCCCAGGCATTCCCTGATATCCAGCATCTTCCGCTGTGAACACACTCTGCCACCCGTTGAAGAAGGATCCCCTCCTTCCCCAGAACTTCACAAACCCATTCATAGGCTGTAGCCATCCAGACAAATAGCCATTCACAGCCTTCTCGTCCAGGAATTTGTCTAGCCCCCGTTTTGAACCATCCAAATTGGTGGCCATCACTACATACTCGGGTAAGGAATTGCGTATTTTAACTATGCGTTGCTAGTTTAACTATCCTCCGAAGGGGGCCTCCTCTTCAAATTAGGAACAATCATTTTTGAGGCCTGGAGGTGCATTGGAAATTGGGGCACCCCTTCCTTAGAGGACATGCAAAAACAAGCTGAGATAAGTAATAAGAACCCAAGCCGTGTTAGTTATCAGGATGAAATACTCTCACCTGCTCTTTGTCCTCTGCCTGGCTCAGAAGGAAGCCTTCTGCCAGGGCCACCGCCTGGGGACTGGTTTCCGCTCCACATTCTCTGACCCAGCTCTCCATCTCCGGGGGCAGGACGGCCAGGAACTGCTCCAGGACCACCAAGTCCAGCATCTGAGCTTTCGTGTTCCTTTCTGGCTTCAGCCACTGACAGCAAAGGTGGTGGAGTTGGCTGAAAACCTCTCGGGGCCCATCTGTGTCCAGGTAGCAGAAGGCCCTGAAATGCTGTCGCTCTACATCTGAGCTGGTGTTGCTCCCAGGCTGGTTCTCCTGCACTCTTCTTTCCCAGGGCTCTGCACTGCTCCCTACCTGGATGTTGAAGGAGACGTTTCCTGCTTCAGGGCCAGCAAAGTTCTGCTCTTCCATCTTTACTCTCTTCTCCGTCTCTGCTCCCACCTGGACTCAAAAGGTCTCCTTGCTTTCCTTCTGGTTTCTCTCTTGAGGCAAGGAGTGTCCTGTAGGGGGAAAAATAAAGAGCTTAATTAACTTAAAAGTCAGTACCTGTCTCAAATGGATCTCTACAACCCACTCTGAGGATGTAAACAGCCGGCTCACGTTATAAGCAAAAGCGCACCAGGTTGATTTCAAGGGCATTGAGACTGAAGGAGACAATGGGGACCCTGGTGCTCCTTAGCTAGATTTAAAACAGGGAGAGGAAACAAAATGTGTACATGGCACCAGAACAGCCTTTGGCCCACAGGTGAGATGTTCCTCCCCCCCACCCAGGACCTTTCCGCTTCTGTCCCTGCCAGACACCCCCCTTCTCCCCCCACTTTCTCTAGCCAGGTTTTGTCTTTGAGTTTCCTGCAAGTCGAGATCTTCAGTCGAGATCTTCTCACACCCTACAAACATCAGGGAATGTCTAGAGAAAAGGGAGTCATCCACACACACCCCAGCCCTCCCTTCCAGGATCCCCTAATGATGGGGAGGGAGGGAGGTGCAAGGAGGGGGTCTCCAAGTGGGTCATCGCTGTTGTGATGAAGAGGGAATTTCAGCAGGTGTAATTTGTATACATGGAAAACCTGGTGAAATTCCCTCTTCATCACAACAGTTAAAGCTGCAGGAGCCCTGCCCTCTTTTAAATCTGATCACTCTAGTATAGCTCCTGCAGCTTTAATTGTTGTGAGGAAGAAGGAATTTCACCAGGTGCTGCATGCATACAAATGACACCTGCTGAAATTCCCTATGCAACTGTTAAAGCTGCAGGAGCCCTGCTCTCTTTTAAATCTGGTCCCTCTCGTATAGCTTCTGCAGCTTTAACTGTTGTGATAAAGAAGGGATTTCACCAGGTGCTTCATGCATACAAATCGACACCTGCTGAAATTCCCTCTTCGTCACAACAGTTAAAGCTGCAGGAGCCCTGTCCTCCTTTCCATAGGGTCACCCTACATTAAACAAAACCGGGACAGAAGTGAAGTGATGGATTGTATTGACAGAAGTGGCAAAGAGGGAGGAAGGAAGGAGAATATATGGGGGCGAAGGGGTTCATGCCACAGGATAGGTGGTGCGGGGTGGTGAAAGAGGGGCTGCCCCAGAGGCAGAGGACTGTGGGCGTGCAATGCTGCTGACATCCCATAATACCCCGCCAGGCTCCCCCGCCTAGCATTTGGAAGAATCCTCTGCAGCTCTTTGGTGTTGCCACCATCTAAGGGTTAAAGAGAGCGAGTGTGCTGGGTCCTAGAGAGGCCAGTAAACAGCCAAGGCTGTTTGAATGCACTCACTTCCGTCTTCCCTCCCACCCTTGGGAAAGCAGCCTGGGAGGTTTGCAGGGTGTTTGCAGCCTCAGCCTCTCTTCCTCTGCAGAGGAGCAGGTGGGTGCAAGATGCAAGGGGGTCCCAGGGGGTGGAGGAGAAGGAAAAGGGGGTGGAAGGAGACCCACCCAGGACAGGAGCAGAACAGGGGAGGGAGGGAGGTTTGGGGCAGGGAGTTGGAGGGTGGGAAGAGGGAGCCAGAGTCCTCCTGCCCCCAAGATGACTGACCCACTTGGGCCCCCCTCCAGGAGACCCCCTCCTTGCACCTCCTTCCCTCCCCATCATTAGGGGATCCTGGAAGGGAGGGCTGGGGGGGTGCGGATCTCTCCCTTTTCTCGGGACATTCTCTGATGTTTGCAGGATGTGAGACGATCTCGACTGAATTAACACTTGCAGGAAACTCAAAGACAAATCCTGGCTAGAGAAAGTGGGGGGAGAAGGGGGGTGTCTGGCAGGGACAGAAGCTGAAAGGTCCTGGGTGGGGGGGAGGAACATCCCACCTGTGGGCCAAAGGCTGTTCTGGTGCCATGTGCACATTTTGTTTCCTCTCCCTGTTTTAAATCTAGCTAAGGAGCACCAGGGTCCCCATTGTCTCCTTCAGTCTCAATGCCTTTGAAATCAACCAGGTGCGCTTTTACTTATAAAGTGAACTGGCTGTTTACATCCTCAGAATGGGTGGAAATCACTGTTAGCTTCGATCCCAATTTGGGTTCAAGTGCTGAGAACAGAGAGGGCTTGGAAGGAAGCCATGGAACGGATGGGGAGAGAAATCCTGGTTCAGAAGCAGACCTGTTTATTCACTGTTTTCTTGCTCATGTATCAAAATAAACTTCCAATAAAGTGGGATCACCCCTTTCTCTAACTTTATTGCCTTTACTTTAAGGGGATTGGGTAGCTCTTTTGCTTATCTGTCAAAATAAACTTCCAATCATATTAAACTTTTAAGAAACTTGCGTCCGCTCTGGTTATCTTCCATTAGGGCAGAGTCAGAATCTGAATTTCAATCAGGAGTCTGATTTCTGAGGGATTGGGGTTGTAGAGATCTATTTGAGACAGGTACTGTGTTTTAAGTTAATTAAGCTCTTTATTTTGATTCCTACAGCACAGTCCTTGCCTCAGGAGAGATACTAGAAGCAAAGCAAAGAGACCTTTTGAGTGCTGCTGGGAGCAGAGATGGAGAAGAGAGTGAAGATGGAAGAGCAGAACTTTGCTGGCCGTCAAGCAGAAAATGTCTCCTGCAACATCCAGGGAGGGAGCAGTGCAGAGCCCTGGGAAAGAAAAGTGCAGGAGAACCAGCCTGGGAGTAACACCAGCTCAGACGTGAAGCTCCAGCACTTCAGGGACTTCTGCTACCTGGACGCTGATGGGCCCCGAGAGTTTTGCAGCCGACTCCACCACCTTTGCCATCAGTGGCTGAAGCCAGAAAGGAACACGAAAGCTCAGATGCTGGACTTGGTGGTCCTGGAGCAGTTCCTGGCTGTCCTGCCGCCGGAAATGGAGAGCTGGGTCAGAGAATGTGGAGCAGAGACCAGTTCCCAGGCGGTGGCCCTGGCAGAAGGCTTCCTCCTGAGTCAGGCAGAGGACAAAGAACAGGTGAGAGCTGTAGTGGAATCGCTCCATTTGACTCAGCGAGAGAAGGGGGCCTGACTCAGCCAGCCCAGATTCCCGCCCCTTCACTGCTGCTTGTTAACCCTTTGTAGTCGAGGTCCTCAAGGAAGCATGCCACACTCCAGAAATAGGGACCAAACACTTCTATTCTTTACACTACACACTCCCATAAGGGTCCACTCATTATGGTAAAGTAGGAGGTTTGGGGGGAAAACACGGACAAAGGAATGACACACTTCCTTTGTCCGTGTTATCCTCCCCCTTTACACGCTCAAGCCTAATAGAATTCGCACTCACTCCTCACTTTTACCACCCACCAGCTGTAACTCCGGCAAGGTCCCTTGCCCAATTGTACCTAAACTAAAACAAAACAAACATTTAATTCTGCGACTCAACCCCTTTGTTGCTTACTCCGACTTGACTTTACGTCACTCGAATTAGGACTCCTTCCCTCAGCGGCTGCGTGGGGCCTCCGCCATCCAGCCAGTCTGGCCTGGATGCTCTGATTCACCACACACACGCTGGACTCCTAACGCTCACAGGAAAAGAGACCAGACCCTTAGGTGCCTAAGCCTTTTATCCCTCTCTGGGACCCCCTTGTCACCAGACCCACCCTGACCAATAGAAACCCCATAGCAACCCACACCTCTACCGAAGGGATGGGGGATTACTCCCAAACGTTGCACAGCTGCAACTTGTTACTCTCCCTGGTACCAGCCCAGGGAGGCATCAGACGCCAGGAACTTCTCGCCCAGCGCGGCCTTGGCATTTCCCTTGCTACTCCCTTTTCAGACATAAAGAAACCCCTCTCCCTCTCACTGGGATGAAGCAAAAGATGTTCTCTTAAAGGGACCATCGGCTCAGCCCATGAGAAGAGCATTTCATCCTGGTAACTAACTAGGACTGTGTTCTTAATGCTTTTTTTGCATTCCTGTAAGGAAGGGTTGCCCCAATTTCCAATGACTCATGCCCCCACACCCCAAGAACGGTTGTTCCTAATTTGTAGAGGAGGCCCTCTTCGGAGGGAAGTTGAATCAACAATGCATAGTTAAAATACGCAATTCCCTACCCGAGTATGTAGTGAAGGCCACCAATTGGGACGGTTCAAAATGGGGGCTAGACAAATTCCTGGACAAAAAGGCTAAGAATGGCTACTGGTCTGGATGGCTAGATCCTGTGAATGGGTTTGTGAAGTTCTAGGAAGGAGGGGATCCTTCTTCAACCGGAGGCAGAGTCCTCCTGCTGTGTTCTCAGCGGAAGGTGCTGGATATCAGGGAATGCCTGGGAGGTTCTGTCTTTCCTCCTGGTTGGTTTTCAGAGGTTGTTCAAGCATAAGACAGGGCTGAACTCTTAGCCCCAGAGAACACATCCCTAGACAAAGAAATGAATTAATACGTTCTGTGGCTTGGACTATAGATCATCTTTAGAATGCAAACTGATTGGGAAATGCTGCCCTTGGCCTTGACATGACCCATTTCTCTCCTTCCCTCTTTGGGATCCTCCTTCTTGTTCCAGGGGAAGTTGGCCAAGGTGACCACAGATTTCCCTGAGGCAGAGGAGGCTCCGCTGGACAGCGGGATCTTGGAAGAGGGTGACGGAGGACCCTCCTCACTGGGTGAGGATTAACATATTTCCCCATGGTCTCCATCCCGCAATTACGTCTGAGGGGCATGAGCTGCTTTAATGTTCTCCTCGAGCCTGATTTTGCGGGGTGGGGGAAGACTCTTTTTCTCTAGACAGTCAAACAGGAAATATTGTTTAGTAATGTGGACAAAGATTGATTCCTGTAAAACAACGGAAATGTTTAAGAACGACAACTTTCCTTCTTTGCCTTCCTCACAGGGAAAGGAAAGATCCACAGAGAGAGTGAACAGATCCTGGGGGATCCGTCTAGGCCTCCTTCGCTTTGTGGTACAGTGGAAGCGGTTTCTGTGCAGCCAGGGCAGGTAGGGGAGTCCTAGGGGCCTCTGTTTCTTGGAAGAACCTGCCCCTTTAGCTTTTGCTCTGCTCTAAGATGGCTGCTGGGAAGGCCTTGAATCATAGAATAGCAGAGTTGGAAGGGGCCTACAAGGCCATCGAGTCCAACCCCCTGCTCAATGCAGGAATCCACCCTAAAGCATCCCTGACAGATGGTTCTCCTGCTGCCTCTTGAATGCCTCTAGTGTGGGAGAGCCCACAACCTCCCTAGGTAACTTTCCATTGTTGTACTGCTCACGTATGTCCCTCATGAAGCTCTGGCATTCAGAAGGAGGACCTCACCATCTTGCCTTCATGGATTGCTACATAATGCTTAAAGAGAGCATCATTTCTTTTTCTGCTTTCAGGGTCCGGTGACCTTTGAGGAGGTGGCCGTGCATTTCTCGGAGGAGGAGTGGGCTCTGCTGGATCCAGTCCAGAGGACTCTGCACATGGAAGTCATGGAGGAGAATCGTGGGATCCTGGCCTCTCTGGGTAAGGAATAGGACCCCTCTGCGTAAGGCTCCCTCTTTGCCTTCTTGACAGGTCCTAGAAGGTGGAATTTTAGCTCTTCTTTCTTTGTGTCAGTGCACAATACAAATGTCATTGAGGACAACGGTGCCTGGGCCTTGATACTGGAATACTCTAGTCCAGAGAAAGGTCTCCAAGTGATGCAAGCAAAAGTGTAGGTAAAACACTCACATCCTCTCCAACCCTTACCTGTTGGTCTTCTTACAGCCTCTCTGAGATGAGGATGCTTCTTTTGACTTTGGAAACAGCAGGATGTGCCCCCAGTTGGGGCTTCCCATCTCTGAGGAGTGGCCAAGACCTCTGCTATTGGCATCTGATCTGCAACTGCCTTATTAATATGAATTCAGAGCAAGGTTTAAAAGCAGTGAATATTGTCCAGTAGCAGACTGATTCCTCTTGTTCCAAACAGCATCCTTCCACCTTTATTTTATCATCTTTTCCAAAAAGCATCATCCGTGTCTTCTGACTGGCTGGGTGGTCTGGACAGTGCTGCCACAACTGTAATATTCTGGTTTCTCCCTCCATCTTTACCCACTTGCTTTCTACAGGGCTTCCTTTCTCGGAATTTCCCTACAGGTGAAGACCTTCCTTACCTATAACAATACTCACCCTCCTTTCCTGTTGGGCCTCTTCCCTTTGAACAAGGCCTCCCTTTCAATGGCTGTATTCCAGTCATGAGTCTTATCCCAACCGGTCTCAGTGATGCATATCAGATTCTACCTACCACCGTATATTTGGATTTCTTGTCCATTCTATTTCCTCCCATGATACTTTGTTGCCATGACTACATCTGGGTAACGTTACAGATATTATCATAATGTTCTCCGTGGAGGAAGCACCAGAGAGCAGAATTCGGCATATTCAGAATCTTGCTCTGGACAGTTTGCTTTCCATTTTGAGATACCACTAGACAGCAGGACAAATTTCCTTTTGAAATCTCAGTCTGTTAAAAACAACAGTACAACCCCTTGAGATGGTCTAGGAGGAAACCATGATGGAGGGGCTTCCAAAGCAACTGAGACATTGAATAAAAAACATGAGGGTCCAATTCCCCCTGTCCAGTTCCAAGTTAAATAATCAGCTAGGACAAAATGGCAGATTTTGTGCATTTTGTCTTTTATGTTCATTTTTTGTTTGAGGTCCTTTCTAGGAGTTATTCTATATAAATGAAAGTGCTGAATGCCACTCTAGGTCTCTTTTTATTATTATTAGGGGGGACACTTGGCTCAGCAATACTACAAACGAGAAAGATCTTGGAATTGTTGTAGATTGCAAGCTGAATATGAGCCAACAGTGCGATATGGCTGCGAGAAAGGCAAATGCTATTTTGGGCTGCATTAATAGAAGTATAGCTTCCAAATCACGTGAGGTACTGGTTCCTCTCTATTCAGCCCTGGTTAGGCCTCATGTAGAGTATTGCGTCCAGTTCTGGGCTCCACAATTCAAGAAGGACACAGACAAGCTGCCGCGTATTCAGAGGAGGGCAACCAGGATGATCAGGGGTCTGGAAACAAAGGCCTATGAAGAGAGACTGAAAGAACTGGGCATGTTTAGCCTGGAGAAGAGAGGATTGAGGGGAGACATTATAACACTCTTCAAATACTTAAAAGGTTGTCACACAGAGGAGGGCCAGGATCTCCTCTCGATCCTCCCAGTAAAATGAAAATAAAAACAGAATAAAACAGTTAAAACAAAATTTAAAAGAAGCAAAAACAGAAATCCAAGGCTGCATGTTAAAGAAAGGCTTCTTGGAATAAAGATGTTTTCAGGAGGTATTTATTCAATGATTAAATATCATTAATATTTATTATATTTGGAAGGATCTTCCTCTCCAACCAATTTTTTTTTTATCAATTTGGTTTGTTCCCTGATTTCAGGAAGAATTATTCTTATTATTTCTTGCAGGTGATTGCAGGGACAGCAAGGAGAATGGAACGGAAATTCAAGAGACGTGGGGAATCAAATCTCTTTTTTTGGAAGGGTTAGAATTCTGTGACATTCCATTGATAGAAGAACGATTTCACATGGAAGAAAAAAGATTTCAGTTCTTGGAGGGTGAGAAGCAATTCAGTTGCAACTCAAAAGTTAAGCGACATCAAAGAATTCATACAGGGGAGAAGCCCTATGAATGCCTGGAGTGCGGAAAGAGTTTCAGTCAGAGCAGCAAGCTTAATATACATCAAAGCACTCACACAGGGGAGAAGCCCTATGAATGCCTGGAGTGTGGGAAGAGCTTCAGTCAGAGCAGCAACCTTAATCAACATCAAAGCGTTCACACAGGTGAGAAGCCCTATCGATGCCTGGAGTGTGGAAAGAGGTTCAGTCAGCGCAGCAACCTTAATAAACATCAAAGAATTCACACAGGGGAGAAGCCCTATGAATGCCTGGAGTGCGGAAAAAGATTCAGTCAGAGCGACATCCTTAATCAACATCAAAGAATTCACACAGGGGAGAAGCCCTATGAATGCCTGGAGTGTGGAAGGACCTTCAGTAAGAGCAGCCACCTTAATCAACATCAAAGAGTTCACATAGGTGAGAAGCCCTATCGATGCCTGGAGTGTGGAAAGAGGTTCAGTAAGAGTGGTCAACTTAAGCTGCATCGAATAATTCACACGGGCGAGATGCCCTACAAATGCCTGGAGTGCGGAAAGAGCTTCAGTCAGAGCAACACCCTTAATTACCATCAAAGAATTCACACAGGTGAGAAGCCCTATCGATGCCTGGAGTGCGGAAAGAGCTTCAGTAAGAGCAGCCACCTTAATCGGCATCAAAGAATTCACACAGGCGAGAAGCCCTATGAATGCCTGGAGTGTGGAAAGAGATTCAGTCAGAGCAGCCACCTTAATGAACATCAAAGAATTCACACAGGCGAGAAGCCTTATGAATGCCTGGAGTGTGGAAAGACCTTCAGTCAGAGTAGCCAACTTAATCAACATCAAAGAATTCACACAGGCGAGAAGCCCTATGAATGCCTGGAGTGCGGAAAAAGATTCAGTCAGGGCAGCAAACTTAATCAACATCAAAGAATTCACACAGGGGAGAAGCCCTATGAATGCCTGGAGTGTGGAAAGACCTTCAGTAAGAGCAGCCACCTTAATCGACATCAAAGAATTCACACGGGCGAGAAGCCCTATGAATGCCTGGAGTGCGGAGAGAGATTCAGTCAGAGCAGCAAACTTAATCAACATCAAAGAAATCATACAGGGGAGAAGCCCTATGAATGCCTAGAGTGCGGAAAGAGATTCAGTCAGAGCAGCAACCTTAATCAACATCAAAGAAATCATACAGGGGAGAAGCCCTATGAATGCCCGGAGTGTGGAAAGAGATTCAGTCAGAGCAGCAAACTTAATCAACATCAAAGAAATCACACAGGGGAGAAGCCCTATGAATGCCCGGAGTGCGGAAAGAGCTTCAGTCAGAGCAGCAACCTTAATCAACATCAAAGAATTCACACAGGGGAGAAGCCCTATAAATGCCTAGAGTGCGGAAAAAGCTTTGCTCGCAGCGCAGCCCTAAAGAGACATCAAAGAATTCACACAAAGGAGAAGCCATAAAACTGCTCAGAGTCTGGAATGCAATTCAGTCACTGATTGCAGTATCCCTCTCAAACGATCCAAGCGCTGTGAATGATTTGAATTTGGAAAGCGTTTCAGTTTCACCATGAACCTTAGTAACCAACACAGCATCCACACAGGTGAGAAACCCTATCAGTGCTCAGTTTGTGGAAAGAGTTTCAATCACAGTGTGAATCTTAAAGCACGTCAAAATATCCACACAAGCCTGAAGCCCTAGAAAGCGCAAAGAGCTTTCCTTACAGGACACATCTGGAATCGCATCCTGCAATTCCCACAGGGGAAAAGCCCTACAAGGCCTCAGGGGGTGTAAAGCGATGCTCAGGTTGTCATTTTCTTCAGCAAGCAAGGGCCACGACTCAAAAGCCCCTGGGAAGTGGAAGGTGCAACAGTTAGGCCTAATGGAGTCTTCAGGAGCCATTCAAAGGATGTTGGTTCCAAAACATTTATTTCTATTTCACCCATCACTAAAAGCCCACTACAATTTTAGCAGAAACAAATAAATTTATTTATTTTAGGTACTAAAGCTCCTTGATTACATCAATTACTCTTACATAAGCAATAGGAGAAAGGTGGTTAGGGAATTCCCAATGTTGGCATGATATTCTGAGACCAACCAACTCCAACGTAGAATTCCCTTGATGGAAGACGATATGTTTGTAAACAAGTGGGTTCACATGGAAGGGATAAAGTCTGAGTGCGTTTTCCTGCAAGTGTTTAGACGAAGTTTCAGGGACTGTGGTTGGTGAGACGGTCATTCTCTGGGATGAGCCCTAACCACAAGCTGTGCGGTGACTCTTCACGCCCTGCTGTAGAAGGTCTGACTGGGATTAGAAAGTGACCAGGGCTTAGCAAACTGCATTGCACACAACATCTGAAACCTGAAGTCTTAACTAAAAAGCCTTAACCAGCAGGGTTTTATGTGTCTTGTGAACAGGCCCAATAAATGTCTTATCGTTTCGGATGCATGATTGTGGTCCTCATTGAATTGTAGTATCTGAAACAGTCATAAGTGACCCACTCTGGACGGTGTGGGAAACAGACCTTGGAATCCACACAGAGAAAGAAATTTGGAGTGCTTTGCAGAATAACTTTCCATTTAAAACAATCTCAGTTTAAAATTGGGAAGTAATGGTAAAACTGACCCACAGATGGTAACTCACAAAGAGTGTTGGTAAGGAACCATCATGCATTTACTGCTTTTTAATTATAGGTTTTAACTTGATTAATGGTTTAATTTGTTTTTAGCTGTGTATATTGTTTTATATTGTTGGCAGGGAACCTTCATCCATTTGAAAGGAAAGGAACCTCTCGTGCAAGCACTGAGTCATTGCTGACTCTTGGAGGGATGCCAGCTTTCGCTGACGTTTTCTTGGCCGGCCTTATAGCGGGGTGGTTTGCCGTTGCCTTCCCCGGCCGTTATTACCTTTCCCCCAGCTAACTGGGTACTCATTTTACCGACCTCGGGAGGATGGAAGGCTGAGTGAACCCAAGCCGGCTGCCTGAAACCAGCTTCCGCTGGGATCGAACTCAGGCCGTGCGGAGAGTTTCAGCTGCAGAAACTGCTGTTTTACCACTCTGCGCCACACGAGGCTCTTCATCCATTTACTGCTTTTAAATTATAGGTTTTAACTTGATTAAGATTTTAATTTGTTTTTAGCTGTGTATATTTATTGTTTTATGTTGTAGGATTTTATCTGTATGCTGCCCTGAGATCACAGTGATGTAGGGTGGGATACAAATGTTATAAATAAATAAATAAACTTGTGGTGGGCATGCCCTAAGGTAAATCGATTTAGAAAATCAGTGTTTTAAGAGATTAGACTTGTTAAATTTATTTATTCCATTTGTATACCACTGCATAGCTCTCTGGGCGCTTCACATAAGATAGTAAAATACTGGAAGAATGGGAAAAGCCTTCATATTGAAAGGTGCTATCTGAGAGTAGTGTTGGAGAATAGGCGGCTATTAGAGTTGGAGGGGCATGATATAAGATTTGGGTGGCATGGATACTTGTGTATGAGAAAGCGAAGGTCAGTGTAGATTTTAATAATCACTTTGTTAGATGTACTATTCTGAATGTATGGCAGAAATATAAATCATGACTATACCAGAAGATCCCAATGTGGGTATCGACACAAGAGGCCTTTTTCAGAAGAGAACTATCGAGTGGACATAAGTGGTTAAAGTATAGAGATGTCTTGGAGACATTCCAAGGAGAGTGTAAATTAAAAACGAGAGAAGAATTGTTAAAAGAGGAACATATGTGCCAATGGTTTTCATATCTACAGATCCAGGACGAATATCTTATTGGTCAAGTGTATAAATTATTAAAGTTGGAGTTTTTGTTGTTTATTCGTTCAGTCGTTTCCGACTCTTCGTGACTTCATGTACCAGCCCAGGCCAAAGCTTTCTGTCGGCTGTCGCTCCCCCAAGGTCAAGTCTGTCACCTCCAGAGGGAGAAAGAACAAAGGAAGGATTGTATGGTTAGATGAGGAAATAATGTGGTTTATAAGATTCCAATTGAACTATGGAAAAATATGTGGACAAAAGTTTTAAAGTATACATTAAGTGTCAGATTAAAGGAAATTTTTTATAAGATGATGTATAGATGGTATATGTCTCCTTCAAAGTTAGCAAAAATGTACAGTGGCTGCCTGGGGGACTGTTGGAAATGTGAAGAACAAGAAAGTATGTTTTATCACATGTGGTGGTCTTGTAAAAAAGCAAAAGCGTACTGGGTTAAAATACATGGATTAATGCAAAAGATTTTAAAGACAAATATAGAAATGAAACCAGAAATGTTTTTGCTTGGACTTATGGACGATCAATTAAAAGCAAAAGGACTGTTAGTTCAACACATGGTGGCAGCGGCAAGACTGCTATATGCCCAATATTGGAAGAAAATGCAAGTACCAACAACGGAAGAATGGCTACTTAAGGTGTTGGAATTGGCGGAGGTGGCGAAATGAACAGCGTGAGTAAATGAAAGAACAGTAGACTCCTACGTAATGGACTGGAAACCTTTTATTGAATATATACAAGAGCTGCAAAAGGATGACTTATTTATTTGTGGGTTTTATATGTAATTTTTGGTTATATAAAATTTGCAATTTTGCCTATGATATATATATACTAGCTTGTGGTGATGAAATTCGTTTCTGGTAAATTGGAGATAATTGATGTCTGCCGTCCAGCTTGATGATCGCTTCAAATGATTTATAGCCTTCTGTAACTGTGTTTATTATAGTAGACGTCTGTGTTGTGTTGCAAAATGTATGGTGTGTATTGTGTTGTTTTCCCCCTTTGCCTTATGTCTCTGTTTTTTGTCCTTGTTTTGTGGCAAATGAATAAAAAGTATAGATTAAAAATAAGGAAGGTGCTATCTGAGAGCGTAGCTGAGCGGACTTCTTAAGTAATTGACGCAAAATGTAAGGATGGCATAAGAACAAAGACAAGTTTGAAGGGGTACAGATGAAATGTATTGAATTTTCAAATAATGGGCCTGTTCAGACAACACGCTGAGCCATGGTTAGGTTAACCCTTTTGCAGCAAATCTTAGTCAGCGTGTTTAAACCGTGGTTATTCAGCCCACGTGATGAGGAATGGGTCACACGGCCTCCTAAGTCAGGATTCACACAGGACGCTATGCCGTAATTTTTAGCTCAAAGTGCTTAACCGCAGGGGCTTAGCGTGTCATCTAAACATGGTCACGGTAGACCCTGGGTGCAGGCCTGCGTCGGCATCTACCGGGCTCTGGAGTGCTTAGCTCTAAGGAAACGACGCTGCCTTCCAACATGTCTGAAATGATATTTGGGGTGTCAATTGGCGAGCGAGGAATTAGGATTGCAAGCAATAATTTAGGCGTATTAAAGTAGTAAATGACCAATTAATATTTTAAGACCGAGCAGAAATTGAAATGTTAATAAATTTAGATATTGTTTGATCTATGTAGCCAAAAAAGAAAAAAACGTGGAGAGCGTTTCAGTTGTATGAGCCTTAAAAAATATCACATAATGCACAATGGCGAGAAGCCCTATTATTATTATTATTTATTTATATAGCACCATCAGTGTACATGGTGCTGTACAGATAACACAGTAAATAGCAAGACCCTGCCGCATAGGCTTACAATCTAATAAGTTGTAGTAAACAATAAAGAGGGAAGGAGAATGCAAACAGGCACAGGGAAGTGTAAAGAGCTTCGGCTATTGGGCGGTATAAAAATGTAATAAATAAATAAATAAACAGGCACCGGGTAGGGTGAAGCTAACAGTATAGAGTCAGAACAAACTCAATATTTGAAGGCTATAGGGAAAAGAAAAGTTTTTAGCTGAGTTTTAAAAGCAGTGATTGAGTTTGTAGTTCTCAAGTGTTCTGGAAGAGCGTTCCAGGCGTAAGGGGCAGCAGAAGAAAAAGGACGAAGCCGAGTAAGGGAAGTGGAGGTCCTTGGGCAGGCGAGAAGCATGGCATCAGAGGAGCGGAGAGCACGAGCGGGGCGATAGTTTGAGATGAGAGAGGAGAGATAGGCAGGAGCTAGACCGTGAAGAGCTTTGAAGGTCAGCAGGAGAAGTTTATATTGGATTCTGGAGTGAATTGGAAGCCAATGGAGAGATTTCAGAAGTGGAGTGACATGGTCAGAGCGGCGGGCCAAGAAGATGATCTTAGCGGCAGAGTGGTGGACAGAGACCAGCGGACTGATGTGAGATGAAGGAAGGCCAGAGAGAAGAAGGTTGCAGTAGTCCAACCGAGAGATAACCAGTGCGTGAACGAGAGTCTTGGCAGAAGAGACAGACAAAAATGGTCGAATCCTGGCAACTCAATCACAGCTTTTAAAACTCAGCTAAAAACTTTTCTTTTCCCTATAGCTTTTAAATGTTGAGTTTGTTCTGACTCTATACTGTTAGCTTCACCCTCCCGGTGCCTGTTTACACTTCCCTGTGCCTGTTTGCATTCTCTTTCCCTCCTTATTGTTTACTACAACCTTATTAGATTGTAAGCCTATGTGGCAGGGTCTTGCTATTTACTGTGTAATCTGTACAGCACCATGTACATTGATGGCGCTATATAAATAAATTATAATAATAATAATATGCGGCTTTAAAATAGGACTTTACAGTGTGTGTGAGAGTTTTAAAAAGCACACCAATAAAATGACCTCAGCCACCTTTAATTTCAAAATGAAATTGGACTGGAACTTGAAATTGAACACCCTCTCTCACAGATGTTTATAGTTTATGAGTTTATAGTTTGTGTCTTTTGAATAGAGTCCAGGGGATCCTCTGACTTAAATTCCCCCGAACTCCATGAATTTGCTCTCTTAGTTTTTACTAGGGCTGTGCACCACTCCGCTTCGGATCCCGGGGTCCGAAGCGGAGCGGGCTGATCTGCACCTCTGAAGCCCAGTTCTGGAGCGGATCAGGGGAGGTTTGGATCGGGTTCTGAAATGGTTCTGGTAGGGGGTGCACAGCACTACTTTTTACAGAGCTGCACCTCTGCTGGAGCTTATGATACTTAGGACTGAGTATTCAATAAATGTTCACGTTTTGAAAAGAAATAATTCCCCAGGAGTACACCCTGATGAAATGTGCTGCACACACCTATGCTCCTCCCTCAATCTAATCCTCCAAAATAATAAACCACTTTGCCCCTTCCTCAAACTACCTGACAGTTCTAAAAAAAAAACCCAACCCATCTCTTACCGCCCTTCAATATATCCACACACACACAGAGCTACCTCCTCCGATTCCTGGCTTTCTACTAATCCAGCCTTTCCAACTACCAGCCAATCAGCACTTACTACTATCAAATCCTGGTCCCTGCAGCATAAACACCGTGAGTACCTTTAGAATAATTTCAAGTCCTCTAAAGCGATAGACATTCCTAAACCATTTCAAATACACTACATAATTAGCCACAATGCAGCAAGACCTCACGCCCCACTATTTGCTCCGCACCATGGGACAATTGACCATTTCTTTCTACTGGCCCCGTTCAGACAACACGCTTAACCACGCTGCTTAACCTCAAAATGGTTAATGGAATCCATTCTGTTAACCACTTTGTGGTTAAACATTGTGGTTTAGTGTGTTGTCTGAACAGGGCCAATCTCTGCTTTCCGTTCTTCAACCAGTTACTGACCCATAAGAGGACCTCCTCAACACTTTTGTCAATGCTGCAACAGTCTTTTCGCATTAAGAAAGCTATAACGACCGGTGTCTTCTGGCAGGGCCTATCCAATGGAATTTTAGTACGCTTTTAGGATGTTCTTAGGAAGTTTTAACAATGTATACTATTTTTTAATCGGTATTTTATGTATTTTATACTTAGTGTTGTTCCCCGCCTCGACCCAAACGGAGAGGCGGGTAAGAAATATTATTATTCTTCCTCTTATTCCATGACTGCTAAGTTTGCTGTATCAGGTGTGAGGAGTCAGGGCCATGTTGCACCCAGCTCCAGGGAAAGAGTGGAGGTAATGGTGAGCCAAAATCCATCCTCCGCTTTCCTGAAAGTTTCCTTCCCCATGAAAGAGGCTTCCATTTTTCTGCCTCATTCCCCCGACAGTTTATGATTCATTAAACAAAAACGGGATGGTGTAAAAGCCAGAATGGAATGGAACAGGCGGGAACGACCCCTTTATATTTGGGTCCCACCTGTAGCCTCTTTTCCCTTGCAGAGCAGCAGATGGGTGCAAGATGCAAGGGGGTCCCAGGGGGTGGAAAGAGCCCCCAGGGCAGCCAAGGGCAGGGGGTGAGTGGGAAGAGAGAGACCCTCCTGCCCCCAGGGGATTGACCCACTTGGGGCCCCTCCAGGAGACCCCCGCCTTGCACCTCCTTCCAGCCCCATCATTAGGGGATCCTGGAAGGGAAGGCCGGAGAAAGGGGGGCGTCTGGGAGGGACAGGAGCGGAAAGGTCCTTGGTGGAGGGAGAAACAGGTCTGATGCTGAACCAGGGTTTCTCTCTCCATCTGTTCCATGGCTTCCTTCCAAGCCCTCTCTGTTCTCAGCATTTGAACCCAAAATCGATGGAAGCTAACAGTGATTTCCACCCACTCTGAGGATGTAACCAGCGGGCTCACGTTATAAGGAAAAGCGCACCTGGTTGATTTCAAAGGCATTGAGACTGAAGGAGACAATAGGGACCCTGGTGCTCCTTAGCTAGATTTAAAAGAGGGAGAGGAAACAAAATATGCACATGGCACCAGAACAGCCTTTGGCCCACAGGTGGGATGTTCCTCCCCCCCTCCCCCGGACCTTTCCGCTTCTGTCCCTGCCAGACACACCCCCTTCTCCCCCCACTTCCTCTAGCCAGGATTTGTCTTTGAGTTTCCTGCAAGTGTTAATTCAGTCGAGGTCTTCTCACACCCTGCAAACATCAGAGAACGTCTGGAGAAAAGGGAGACATCCGCTCCCCCAGCCCTCCCTTCCAGGATCTCCTAATAAAGTGGCTAAAGCAATGCTTGGATACAATCCAAAAAATGATAGAATGATCTCAATTCGAATTCAGGGTAAGCCATTTAACATCACAGTGATCCAAATATATGCCCCAACCACAGATGCTGAAGAAGCAGAAGTAGATCAGTTCTATGAGGATCTGCAGCACCTACTGGATAATACACCAAAAAGAGATGTTATCTTCGTTACAGGAGACTGGAATGCTAAGGTGGGCAGTCAAATGACATCTGGAATTACAGGTAAGCATGGTCTAGGAGAACAAAATGAAGCGGGACATAGGCTGATAGAATTCTGCCAGGACAACTCACTGTGCATAACTAACACTCTCTTCCAACAACCTAAAAGACGGCTTTATACATCGACTTCACCAGATGGCCGACACCGAAATCAGATTGACTACATCCTTTGCAGCCAAAGGTGGCGGACATCTATACAGATGGTAAAAACAAGACCTGGAGCTGACTGTAGTTCATTATTATTATTATTATTATTATTATTATTTATTTATTTATATAGCACCATCAATGTACATGGTGCTGTACAGAGTAAAACGGTAAATAGCAAGACCCTGCCGCATAGGCTTACAATCTAATAAAATCATAGTAAAACAATAAGGAAGGGAAGAGAATGCAAACAGGTACAGGGTAGGGTAAGGAGGCACAGGGTAGGGTAAAACTAACAGTAGAAAGTAACAGTAGAAGTCTGCACAACATCAAGTGTTAAAAGCTTTAGGAAAAAGAAAAGTTTTTAGTTGAGCTTTAAAAGCTGCGGTTGAACTTGTAGTTCTCAAATGTTCTGGAAGAGCATTCCAGGCGTAAGGGGCAGCAGACGAAAATGGACGAAGCCGAGCAAGGGAAGTAGAGAAGCAAGGGAAGTAGAGTTCAGATCACGAACTTCTTATTGCACAATTTAGAATCAAACTAAAGAGAATAGGGAAGACCCACAGATCAGTTAGATATGAGCTCACTAATATTCCTAATGAATATGCAGTGGAAGTGAAGAATAGATTTAAGGGACTAGATTTAGTAGACAGGGTCCCGGAAGAACTATGGACAGAAGTTTGCAACATTGTCCAAGAGGTGGCAACAAAAAACGTCCCAAAGAAAAAGAAAACCAAGAAGGCAAGATGGCTGTCGGCTGAGACACTGGTAGTAGCCCAAGAAAGAAGGAAAGCAAAAGGCAACAGTGATAGGGGGAGATATGCCCAATTAAATACAAAATTCCAGAGGTTAGCCAGAAGAGATAAGGAATTATTTTTAAACAAGCAATGCGCGGAAGTGGAAGAAGACAATAGAATAGGAAGGACAAGAGACCTCTTCCAGAAAATTAGAAACATCGGAGGTAAATTCCAGGCAAAAATGGGTATGATCAAAAACAAAGATGGCAAGGACCTAACAGAAACAGAAGAGATCAAGAAAAGGTGGCAAGAATATACGGAAGATCTGTATAAGAAGGATAATAATATCGGGGATAGCTCAGACGGTGTGGTCAGTGAGTTAGAGCCAGACATCCTGAAGAGTGAGGTTGAATGGGCCTTAAGAAGCATTGCTAATAACAAGGCAGCAGGAGATGACGGTATCCCAGCTGAACTGTTTAAAATATTGCAAGATGATGCTGTCAAGGTGATGCATGCCATATGCCAGCAAATTTGGAAAACACAAGTATGGCCATCAGACTGGAAAAAATCAACTTATACCCCATATCGAAAAAGGGAAACAGTAAAGAATATTCAAACAATCGGACAGTGGCACTTATTTCACATGCCAGAAAGGTAATGCTCAAGATCCTGCAAGGTAGACTCCAGCAATTCATGGAGCGAGAATTGTCGGATGTACAAGCTGGGCTTAGAAAAGGCAGAGGAACTAGAGACCAAATTGCTAATATCCGCTGGATAATGGAGAAAGCCAGGGAGTTCCAGAAAAACATCTATTTCTGTTTTATTGACTATTTTAAAGCCTTTGACTGTGTGGATCATAACAAACTGTGGCAAGTTCTTGGTGGTATGGGGATACCAAGTCATCTTGTTTGCCTCCTGAGGAATCTGTATAACGAACAAGTAGCAACGGTAAGAACGGACCACAGAACAACGGACTGGTTTAAGATTGGGAAAGGAGTACGGCAGGGTTGTATACTCTCACCTTATCTATTCAACTTGTATGCAGAACACATCATGCGACGTGCTGGGCTTGACGAATCCAAGGCTGGAGTTAAAATTGCAGGAAGAAACATTAACAATCTCAGATATGCAGATGACGCCACTTTGATGGCTGAAAGCGAGGAGGAGCTGAGGAGCCTTATGACAAAGGTGAAAGAAGAAAGTGCAAAAGCTGGGTTGCAGTTAAACCTCAAAAAAACCAAAATTATGGCAACCAGCTTGATTGATAACTGGCAAATAGAGGGAGAAAACGTGGAGGCAGTGACAGACTTCGTTTTTCTGGGCGCAAAGATTTCTGCAGACGCTGACTGCAGCCAGGAAATCAGAAGACGTTTACTTCTTGGGAGGAGAGCAATGACAAATCTTGATAAAATAGTTAAGAGCAGAGACACCACGCTGACAACAAAGGTCCGCATAGTTAAAGCAATGGTATTCCCCGTAGTTACTCGGCTTCGTCCTTTTTCTTCTGCTGCCCCTTACGCCTGGAACGCTCTTCCAGAACACTTGAGAACTACAAGTTCAACCGCAGCTTTTAAAACTCAGCTAAAAACTTTTCTTTTCCCTATAGCTTTTAAATATTGAGTTTGTTCTGACTCTATACTGTTAGCTTCACCCTACCCGGTGCCTGTTTACACTTCCCTGTGCCTGTTTGCATTCTCTTTCCCTCCTTATTGTTTACTACAACTTTATTAGATTGTAAGCCTATGCGGCAGGGTCTTGCTATTTACTGTGTAATCTGTACAGCACCATGTACATTAATGGTGCTATATAAATAAATTAATAATAATAATAATAATAATAATAATAATAATAATAATAATAATAAGGAAAGCTGAGCAAAGGAAGATAGATGCTTTTGAACTGGGGTGTTGGAGGAAAATTCTGAGAGTGCCTTGGACTGCAAGAAGATCAAACCAGTCCATACTCCAGGAAATAAAGCCAGACTGCTCACTTGAGGGAATGGTATTAAAGGCAAAACTGAAGTACTTTGGCCACATAATGAGAAGACAGGATACCCTGGAGAAGAGGCTGATGCTAGGGAAAGTGGAAGGCAAAAGGAAGAGGGGCCGACCAAGGGAAGATGGATGGATGATATTCTGGAGGTCACAGACTTGACCTTGGGGGAGCTAGGGGTGGCGACAGCCGACAGAAAGCTCTGGCGTGGGCTGGTCCATGAAGTCACGAAGAGTCAGAAACGACTGAACAAATAAACAACAACAGAGGCTCCGCTGGACAGCATTTGGAGAAATCTCTGCACATCTTTGGTGTTGCCTCCGTCAAAGGGTTAAAGAGAGCGAGTGAGCTGGGTCCTTGAGAGGCCCGTGAAGAGCCCAGGCTGATGGAATGCACTCACTTCCGCCCTCCCCCCACCTTGGGAAAGCAGCCTGGGAGGTTTGCATGGAGTTTGCATCCTCATCCTCTCTTCCCCTGCAGAGGAGCAGGTGGGTGCAAGATGCAAGGGGGTCCCAGGGGGTGGAAAGGGGGGTGGAAAGAGCAAAATGCAGGTGATTGCAAAATGCAAGGGGGTCCCAGGGGGTGGAAAGAGCAAAATGCAGTTGATTGCAAGATGCAAGGGGTCCCAGGAGGTGTAGGAGAAGAAAGGGGGTGGAAAGAGACCCCCCCCAGGGCTGGAGCAAAGAAGGGGAGGGAGCAAAGGGCAGGGGGTTGGAGGGTGGGAAGAGAGAGCCAGAGCCCCCCCTCGCCCCCCAAGATGACTGACCCACTTGGGGCCCCTCCTGGAGACCCCCTCCTTGCACCTCATCCCCGCCCCATCATTAGGGGATCCTAGAAGGGAGGGCTGGGCGAGGGGGCTGATTCTTCCTTTTCTTGAGACATTCCCTGATGTTTGCGGGATGTGAGAAGATCTCGACTGAATTAACACTTGCAGGAAATTCAAAGACAAAACCTGGCTAGAGAAAGTGGGGGGAGAAGGGGGGGTGTCTGGCAGGGACAGAAGCGGAAAGGTCCTGGGTGGGGGGAGGAACATCCCACCTGTGGGCCAAAGGCTGTTCTGGTGCCATGTGCACATTTTGTTTCCTCTCCCTGTTTTAAATCTAGCTAAGGAGCACCAGGGTCCCCATTGTCTCCTTCAGTCTCAATGCCTTCGAAATCAATCTCCTGCAATTTTACCTATAAAGTGATCCCACTGTTAGCGTCAAGTGCTGAGAACAGAGAGGGCTTAGAAGGGAAGCCATGGAATGGATGGGGAGAGAACTCTGGTTCATCAGCAGACCTGTTTATTCACTGTTTCTTGATCAAGTTTTAAAATAAACTTTCAATCATATTAAAATTTTTAAGAGCCTTAAGTCCGCTCTGGTTACACCCTCTCTCCCATTGGGGCAGAGTCAGAACCTCATTTTCAACCAGGAGTCTGATTTCTGTGGGATTGGGGTTGGAGAGATCCATCTGAGACAGGTACTGACTTTTAAGTTATTTAAGCTCTTTATTTTAATTCCTCAAGACAGAAACTAGAAGCAAAGCAAGGAGGCCTTTTGAATCCTGGTGGAAGCACAGATGGAGAACAGAGTGAAGATGGAAGCACAGAACTTTGCTGGCCCTGAGGCAGGAAACATCCTCTGCAGTGCAGAGCCCTGGGGAAGAAGAGTACAAGAGGATCAGCCTAGGAGCAACACCTGCTCATACACAGAGCGCCAGGGCTTCAGAGACTTGTGCTACAAGGAAGGTGGGGGACCCCGGGAGCTTTGCAGCCGACTTCACCACCTTTGCCACCAGTGGCTGAAGCCAGAAAGGCTCACGAAAGCTCAGATGCTGGATTTGGTGGTCCTAGAGCAGTTCCTGGCTGTCCTGCCCTTGGAGATGGAGAGCTGGGTCAGAGAATGTGGAGTGGAGACCAGTTCCCAGGCAGTGGCCCTGGCAGAAGGCTTCCTCCTGAGCCAGGCAGAGGACCAAGAGCAGGTGAGAGCATTTCATCCTGAGAACTGTGTTCCTCATACTTATCTCAGCTTGTTTTTGCATGTCCTCTAAGGAAGGGATGCCCCAATTTCTAATGTACCCCACACCCCAAGAAAGGGTGTTCCTAATTTGTAGAGCAGGTCCTCTTCAGAGGATAGTTATACTAAGAATGCATAGTTAAAATACGCAATTCCTTACCAGTGTATGTGGACGGTTCAAAATGGAGGTTAGACAAATTCCTGGACAAAAAGGCTATGAATGGCTACTTGTCTGGACGGCTACAGCCTATGAATGGGTTTGTGAAGTTCTGGGGAAGGAGGGGATCCTTCTTCAACCGGTGGCAGAGTGTGTTCACAGCGGAAGATGCTGGATATCAGGGAATGCCTGGGAGGTTCTGTCTTTCCTCCTGGTTGGTTTTCAGAGGTTGTTCAAGAGCTTTGCTTATGCCATGGTGGAACTCTTAGCTCCAGAGGACACATAAAGAAATGAATTAATACATTCCATGACTTGGAGTATAGATCATCTTTAGAATGATGACTAAAATTCAAACCAATTGGGAAATGCTGTCTTTGGTCTTGAACTGGCCCATTTCTCTCCTTCCCTCTCTGGGATCTTTCCTTCTGTTCCAGCTGCAGGGGAAGTTGGCCAAGGCGCCCACAGATTTCCCTGAGGCAGAGAAGGCTCCGCTGGACAGAGGGATCTTGGAAGAGGGTGACGGAGGACCCTCCTCACTGGGTAAGGATTCACATATTTCCCCATGGCCTCCCTCCCACAATTATGCCTGAGGTGCATGAGCTGCTTGAAAGTTCTCCTCAAGCCTGATTTTGCAGGAGAAGAGAGACTATTTTTCTCTATATAGTCAAAAAGGAAAAATTGTTTAGTAATGGGGACAAACATTGATAGCAGTAAAACAATGAAAACGGACATGCTTAAGAATGATAACTTACCTTCTCATCTTCTTTGCCTTCCTCACAGGGAGCAGAAAGACCCACAGAGAGAGTGAATGGACCCTGGGAGATCCTTCTAGGCCTCCTTCCCTTGGTGGTGGAGTGGAAGCGGTTTCTGCGCAGCTTGGGCAGGTAGGGGAGTCCTGGGGGCCTCTGTTTCCTGGAAGAACCTGCCCCTTTAGCCTTTGCTCTGCGCTAAGATGGCTGCTGGGAGGCCTAGAATCATAGAATAGCGGAGTTGGAAGGGGCCTACAAGGCCATCGAGTCCAACCCCCTGCTCAATGCCGGAATCTACCCTAAAGCATCCCTGACAGATGGTTCTCCAGCTGCCTCTTGAATGCTTCTAGTGTGGGAGAGCCCACAACCTCCCTAGGTAACTGATTCCATTGTCGTACTGCTCACGTATGTCCCTCATGCAGCTCTGGCATTCAGAAAGAGGACCTCACCATCTTGCCTTCATGGATTGCTACATAATGCTTAAAGAGAGCATCATTTCGTGTTCTGCTTTCAGGGTCCGGTGACGTTTGAAGAGGTGGCTGTGCATTTCTCGGAGGAGGAGTTGGCTCTGCTGGATCCAGTCCAGAGGACTCTGCACACGGAAGTCATGGAGGAGAATCGTGGGATCCTGGCCTCTCTGGGTAAGCAATGGGACCCCTCTGGATAAGTCTCCCTCATTGCCTTCTTGACAGGTCCTAGAAGGTGGGATTTCCGCTCTTCTTTCTTTGTGTCTGTGCATAATACAAATGTCATTGAGGGCAACAGTACCTGGGCCTTTATCTTGGGATAGTCTAGTCCAGAGAAAGGTCTCCAAGTGATGCAAGCAAAAGTGTAGGTAACACACTCACATCCTCTCCAACCCTTTCCTGTTGGTCTTCTTATGGCCTCTCTGAGATGGAGATGCTTGTTTTGACTTTGGGATCATCCGTGTCTTTTGATGATCCGGGCTGAGTGGTCTGGACAGTACTGCCACAACCGTAATATTCTGGTGCCTCACTCCATCTTTAACCACTTGCTTTCTACAGGGCTTCCTTTCTCAGGAGTTCCCTACAGGTGAAGACCTTCCTTACCTATAACAATACTCACCCTCCTTTCCTGTTGGGCCTCTTCCCTTTGAACAAGGCCTGCCTTTCAATGGCTATATTCCAATCAGGAGTCTCATCCCAACAGGTCTCAGTGATGCATATCAGATTCTACTTACCACCATATATTAGTTCATTCTGTTTCCCCCCAAGATCCGTGGGTTGGTATATGGACATCGGAGGCCACGGGTCTTATCCTTATGTGGTTTCCCTGCTCTTTTTATGTAGAAATTACTGGGCTCTACCTCCAACTCTCTTTCCTTTCCCTTTGACCCTTGTGCTCCCAATGCATGGCTCCATAGTCAATCCTGGACTCCTTAAGAGTCATAGAATCATTGGATTGTGGATTTGGAAGGAACCACAAGGGTCATCTAGTCCAACCCTCTGTAACGTGTAGGAAAACCCATTAAACCACCCTTGAGAGGTAGCTCTCCAACCTCTTCTTTGAAACCTCCAGAGATGGAGAACCCACAACCTCTAAAGGCAATTTCATTTATTGTTTGAGGTACTTTGTAAGAGTTATTCTATATAAATGAAAGTGCTGAATGCCACTCTAGTTCTCTGTTCTATCGATCACCCGGGAATATTTAATACATTTGGAAGGATCTTCCTCTTCAACCAATTTTTTTTTTTATCGATTTGGTTTGTTCCCTGATTTCAGGAATTATTATTATTATTATTATTATTATTATTACTATTATTATTATTATTATTATTTCTTGCAGGTGATTGCAGGGAGAGCAAGGAGAATGGAAAGGAAATTGAAGAGAAGTGGGGAATCAAGTCTATTTTTTTGGAAGGATTAGAATTCCGTGACATTCCAATGATAGAAGAACGATTTCACAGGGAAGAAAAAAGATTTCAGTGCTTGGAGGGTGAGAAGCAATTCATTTGCAACTCAGAAGTTAAGCGACATCAAAGAATTCATACAGGGGAGAAGCTCTATGAATGCATAGCATGTGGAAAGAGGTTCAGTCACAGCAGCACCTTTAATCAACATCAAAGAATTCACACGGGGGAGAAGCCCTATGAATGCCTGGAGTGCGGAAAGAGGTTCAATCGTAGCAGTCATCTTAAGTCGCATCAAACAATTCACACAAGGGAGACGCCCTATGAATGCCTGGAGTGCGGAAAGAGCTTCAGTCAGAGCAGCCACCTTAATAGACATCAAAGAATTCACACGGGGGAGAAGCTGTATGAATGCCTGGAATGCGGAAAGAGCTTCAATCAGAGCAGCATTCTTAATCATCATAAAATAATTCACACAGAGAAGCCCTATGAATGCTTGGAGTGCAGAAAGAAGTTCAGGAAGAGCAGCACCCTTAATAACCATCAAAGAATTCACACAGAGGAGAAGCCCTACGAATGCCTGGAGTGCGGAAAGAGATTCAGTTGGAGAAGCCGCCTTAATCAACATCAAAGCACTCACACAGGCGAGAAGCCCTATGAATGCCTGGAGTGCGGAAATAGATTCAGTAGTAGCAGTCATCTTAAGTCGCATCAAACAATTCATACAGGGGAGAAGCCCTACGAATGCCTGGAGTGCGGAAAGAGCTTTGCTTACAGAACAAACCTAAAGAGACATCAAAGAATTCACACAAAGGAGAAGCCGTAAAACTGCTCAGAGTCTGGAATGCAATTCAGTCACAGATTGCAGTATTCCTCTCATCAAAAGATCCAAGCGCTATGAATGCTTTGAATTTGGAAAGCGTTTCAGTTATACTTGTGAACTTTAATAACTATTACAGGATCAACACAGGCGAGAAGCCCAATCAGTGCTCATTTTGTGGAAAGAGTTTCAATCACAGTGTGAATCTTAAAGCATGTCAAAATATCCACACAGGCCTGGAGCCATAGAAAGCGGAAAGAGCTTTGCTTGCAGGACGTGTCTGAAATCACATCCTGCAATTCTCACAGGGGAGAAGCCCTACAAGAGCTCAGAGGGTGGAAAGCAATGCTCAGGTTGACATTTTCATCAGCGAGCAAGGGGCACGACTCAAAAGCCCCTGGTAAGTGGAAGGATCAACAGTTAGGCCTAATGGAGTCTTCAGAAACCATTCAAAGGATGTTGGTTCCAAAAAGTTTATTTCTATTTCAAACATCACTAAAAGCCTAGTACAATTTTGGCGGAAACAAATAAATTTATTTCTTTTATGTACTAAAGCTCCTTGATTACATCATTCACTCTTAGATAAGCAATATGAGAAGGGTGGGCGCGGAATTCCCGATGTTGGCATGATATCCTGAGACCAACCAACTCCATCGTAGAATTCCCTTGAGGGAAGACGATATGTTTGTTTTCTGTTTTATTTTTTTGTTTTATTTTTTTGTTTTTTTGTTTTCTACAATACTTAAACATACACAGTTACAATTAAAGAAAACAACATACTGCATAAATGTTGAGTAACATTGATATATCTATATAACATAATCAAACTTAACATATAAGTGCACCCCCAACCTTGGGATCTCATTCCTGATTCCAAAATCTCATACTTTCTTCTGCTGGCGGTTTCCCACTTCCCTTAGAAAACACAAATATTAGGAACTGTGTCCAGATTCCTTCAAAATCATTTGCTTTAGCTATACCTCTTCTCACTTTAATATTACATGTCAATTTATCATTAATAGCTATATCCCATACTTCTTTGTACCATTTGTCAATACAATAATCCCCTTGAATCTTCCAGTTCCTAGCTGCAATCAATCTTGCTGCAGTCAGCAAATTCGTTATCAATTCCTTAATTTCTTTTTTACATTTTAAATCTTAAAATAGTGACAGTAATGCGACTTTTGGTGTTCGTTCTATCTTCATTCCCACAATTTCTTCAATCTCCAAAAACACCATCTTCCACAATTTTTGTACATATTTGCATTCCCACCACATATGTAAATACGTTCCTTTTCCCCCACAATCTCTCCAACAATTTGCTGAGTGGTGATTATTACGTAGAATTCCCTTGATGGAAGATGATATGTTTGTAAACAAGTGGGTTCGCATGGAAGGGATAAAGTCTGAGTGAGTTTCCCTGCACGTATTTAGACGACGTTTCGGGGACTGTGGTTGGTGAGACGGTCATTCTCTGGGATGAGCCCTAACCACAAGCTGTGCGGTGACTCCCAACACTTCACGCCCTGCTATAGAAGGTCTGACGGATTAGAAAGTGACCAGGGCTTAGCAAACTGCATTTCACACAGCATCTGAAACCTGAAGTCTTAACCAAAAAGCCTTAACCAGCAGGGTTTTAGGTGTCTTGTGAACAGGCCCAATAAGTGTCTTGTCGTTTCGGATGCATAATTGTGGTCCTCATTGAATTGTAGCATTTGAAACAGGCATAAGTGACCCACTCTGGATGGTGTGGGAAACAGACCCTGGAATCCACACAGAGAAAGAAATTTGGAGTACTTTGCAAAATAAGTATCCGGTTAAAACAATCTCAATTTAAAATCGGGAAATAATGGTAAAACTGACCCGCAGATGGTAACTCACACCAAGGAAATGATCAGTGGTGAGTCCTGGGGCATCCCCTGAGTGTTGGCATGGAACCTTCATCCATGTACTCCTTTTAAATTATAGGTTTTAACTTGATTAAGGTTTTAATTTGTTTTTAGCTGTGTATATTGTTTTATGTTGTAGGATTGTATCTGTATGCTGCCCTGAGATCACAGTGATGTTAGGTGGGATACAAATGTTATAAATAAATAAATAAACTTGTGGTGGGTAAATCGATTTAGGAAATCAGTGTTTTAAGAGATTAGCCTTGTTAAATTTATATATTATTTATTTATTGCATTTGTATACCGCCGCATAGCCGAAGCCCTCTGGGCGGTTCACGTAAGAATGGGAAAAGCCTTCATATTGAAAGGGGCCATCTGAGAGCGTAGCCGAGCACACTCATTAAGTAATTGACGCAAAATTTAAGGATAGCTCAAGGACAATCACAGACAAGTTTGAAGGGGTACGGATGAAATGTATTGAATTTGCAAATAATGGGCCTGTTCAGACAACACGCTAAGCCATGGTTAGGCCGTTAACCCTTTTGCAGCAAATGGTTAGTCAGCGGGTGTAAACCGTGGTCATTCAGCCCCGTGATTAGGAATGGGTCGCACCACCTGCTAAGTCATGATTCACACAATACGCTATGCCGTAACTTTTAGCTCAAAGTGCTTAACTGCAGGGGCTTAGCGTGTCGTCTGAGCAGGGTCACAGTAGATCTTGGGCGCAAGCTTCTGTCAACGTATGCCGGGCTCTGGAGAGCCTAGATCAAAGGAGACGAGGCTCCCTTTCAACATGTCTAAAATGAAATTTGGGATGTCAATTAGGAATTGTAAGTGATGAATTAAGGTGTATTAAAGAAGTAAATGATCAATTACTATTTTAAAACTGAGCAGAAATTGAAATGTTAATAAATTTAGATATTGTTTGATCTATGTAGCCAAAAAAGAAAAAAATGTGGAGAGCGTTTCAGTTGTACGAGCCTTAAAAAACATCACATAATGCACACTGGCGAGAAGTCCTATCAATCCTCAGAGTGGGGGAAGACCTTCAGCCAACGCAATACATCTTAAATCATATTTATTTATTTAATTTAAAACATTTATATCCCACCCTATATCATTAAGATCTCAGGGCGACGTATCAAATAAGTCATACAGGCAGATGCTGGTTTTTGAGATAATTTCATTTGAACGTATAAAATCAGTGTTCACATTGGTTATGTGTGATGTTTGACCATGATTTAAGCATTTGTCATTGAATTTGAAACATTTAAGAAAAAAATTCATCTGTGTAGCATAAACGGGTGAGAAGTTTTGCATATTTAAATGTGGCAAGTACATACTGTTTCTTCAATTCTAAGACGCACTTCCCCCCCCTATAAATATCTCTAAAAACGGGGTGCGTCTTAGAATTGTGGGTGTATCTTAGGGTGTGTTTTTTCCTGTTGGTGGTACTGAAATTAGTGTGCGTCTTACAATCGAAGAAATACGGTAATAGCGCAACAGCCATTTTGATGACGTCATCACGCAGCACCCCAACACTGGAATTCTGTAAGACTTGCTTTTCTGAGACACTTATGTCATATATAAACAAAAAATATTCACGAAGCTTTTGCACTTGCTGGGATAAATAAATCATGATCTGGCTCTGGGACTATGCAGCTTTAAAATAGGACTTTACAGTGTGTGTTTTATAGAACACACCAATAATATGACCTCAGCCACCTTTAATTTTAAAAAGAAATTGGAATGGATCTCGAAATTGAGCACCCTCTCTCACAGAAGCTGAATGAGTTTATAGTTTGTGTCTTTTGAATAGAGTCCAGGGTATCCTCTGACTTAAATACCCCCTAACTCAATGATTTTGCTCTCTTACTTTTTACTAGGGCTGTGCACCACTCCGTTTCGGATCCCTGGGTCCGAAGCGGAGCGGGCTGATCAACACCTCCGAATCCCGGTTTTGGAGCGGATCGGGGGAGGTTTGGATCGGGTTCCGAAGCGGTTTGGGTAGGGGGTGCACAGCCCTACATTTTACAGAGCCGCATCTTTGCTGGGGCTTATGATACTTAGGACTGAGTATTCAATAAATGTTCACCTTTGTAAAGGAAATAATTCCCCAGGTGCACACCCTGATGAAATGTGCTGCACACGCCTTTGCTCCTCCCTCAATCTAATCCTCCGAAATAATAAACCACATTGCCCCTTCCTCAAACTACTCTGACAGCTCTAACCCTCCCCAAACCCATCTCTTACCACCCTTCAATACACACACACACACACACACACACAGCTAACTCTTCCGATTCCCGGGTTTCTACCAATCTAGCCATTCCAACTACCAGACCAGGATGTAATACTATCACATCCTGGTCCCTGCAACAGAACCACCTACATTTAGAGTCATTTCACATCCTTTAAAGCAATAGGTATTCCTACAACATTTCAAATACTTGCACTAAATAAATAGGCATAATGCAGCAAGACATCGTGCCGCACTATTTACTCCCCTCCATTGGGAGAATTTTTCTGCCTCATTTTGCAGGCAGTGTATGATTCATTAAAAAGGGTGACCATATGAAGAGGAGGACCGGGCTCCTGTATCTTTCAGTTGCATAGAAAAGAGAATTTCTGCAGGTGTCATTTGTATATATGGAGAACCTGGTAAAATTCCCTTTTCATCACAACCGTTAAAGCTGCAGGAGCTATACTAGAGTGACCAGATTTAAAAGAGGGCAGCTTTAACTGTTGTGATGAAGAGGAAATTTCACCTGGTCCCCCATATGTACAAACGACACCTGCAGAAATTCCCTCTTCATCGCAACAGTTAAAATGCAGGAGCTACACTCGAGTGACCAGATTTAAAAGAGGGCAGGGCTCCTGCAGCTTTAACTGGTGTGACAAAGAAGGAATTTCACCTGGTTCCCCATATATACAAATGACACCTGCTGAAATTTCATCTCCATCACACCAGTTAAAGACGCAGGAGCCCTGTTCTCCTTTCCATAGGGTCACCCTACATTAAACGGGATGGAAGTGAAGTGATGGATTGTATTGACAGAAGTGGCAAAGAGGGAGGAAGGAAGGAGAAGTGATGGGTGCGAAGGGGTGCATGCCACAAAATGGGGGGTGGGGAAAGAGGGGTTGCCCCAGAGGGGGAGGACTATGGGCGTGCAATGCTGCTGACATCCCATAATATCCACTGGGCAGCGTTTGGAAGAATCCTCTTCAGCTCCTTGGTGTTGCCACCATCTAAGGGTTAAAGAGAGCGAGAGTACTGGGTCCTAGAGAGGCCCTATGAAGAGCCTAGGCTGTTTGAATGCACTCACTTCCGCCTTCCCCCCACCCTTGGGAAAGCAGCATCCATAATATCCCGCCAGGCTCCCCCGCCTAGCATTTGGAAGAATCCTCTGCAGCTCTTTGGTGTTGCCACCATCTAAGGGTTAAAGAGAGCGAGTGTGCTGGGTCCTAGAGAGGCCAGTAAACAGCCAAGGCTGTTTGAATTAACTCACTTCCGCCTCCCCCCCTTTGGAAAGCAGCCTGGGAGGTTTGCAGGGTGTTTGCAGCCTCAGCCTCTCTTCCTCTGCAAAGGAGCAGGTGGGTGCAAGATGCAAGGGGGTCCCAGGGAAGAGGGGAGGGAAAGGGGGTGGAAGGAGACCCACCCAGGACAGGAGCAGAACAGGGGAGGGAGGGAGGTTTGGGGCAGGGAGTTGGAGGGTGGGAAGAGGGAGCCAGAGTCCTCCTGCCCCCAAGATG
Source organism: Elgaria multicarinata webbii (assembly GCF_023053635.1). NCBI lineage: Eukaryota > Metazoa > Chordata > Lepidosauria > Squamata > Anguidae > Elgaria > Elgaria multicarinata. The sequence goes on from NC_086173.1 coordinate 169,533,222, forward strand.
ACTGACCCACTTGGGCCCCCCTCCAGGAGACCCCCTCCTTGCACCTCCTTCCCTCCCCATCATTAGGGGATCCTGGAAGGGAGGGCTGGGGGGGTGCGGATCTTTCCCTTTTCTCGTGACATTCTCTGATGTTTGTAGGATGTGAGAAGATCTCGACTGAATTAACACTTGCAGGAAACTCAAAGACAAATCCTGGCTAGAGGAAGTGGGGGGAGAAGGGGGTGTGTCTGGCAGGGACAGAAGCAGAAAGGTCCTTGGTGGGGGGAGGAACATCCCACCTGTGGGCCAAAGGCTGTTCTGGTGCCATGTGCACATTTTGTTTCCTCTCCCTTTTTTAAATCTAGCTAAGGAGCACCAGGGTCCCCATTGTCTCCTTCAGTCTCAATGCCTTTGAAATCAACCTGGTGCGCTTTTTACTTATAAAGTGAGCCAGCTGGTTACATCCTCAGAATGGGTGGAAATCACTGTTAGTTTCGATCCCAATTTGGGTTCAAGTGCTGAGAACAGAGAGCTTAGAAGGAAGCCATGGAACGGATGGGGAGAGAAATCCTGGTTCAGAAGCAGACCTGTTTATTCACTGTTTTCTTGCTCATGTATCAAAATAAACTTCCAATAAAGTGGGATCGCCCCTTTCTCTTACTTTATTGTCTTTACTTTAAGGGGATTGGGTAGCTCTTTTGCTTATCTGTCAAAATAAACTTCCAATCATATTAAACTTTTAAGAAACTTGCGTCCGCTCTGGTTATCTTCCATTAGGGCAGAGTCAGAATCTGAATTTCAATCAGGAGTCTGATTTCTGAGGGATTGGGGTTGTAGAGATCCATTTGAGACAGGTACTGTGTTTTAAGTTAATTAAGCTCTTTATTTTATTTATTTATTTATTTATCATACTTATACCCCGCTCCTCAGCCAAAAAAGGCTCTCAGAGCGGCTTACACTTAGGAAAAAAGACAGTCCCTGCCCTCAGGCTTACAGTCTAATAAAGACATGACACACAAGGAAAAGGAGTCAAGGAGGGAGGGAGGGAGGGAGGAGAGAGAAAGAAAGAGAGAGAGAGAGAGAGTCCAGCAGGAGCAGGCCCCGATGTTACTTCTGCCTGCTCCTGTCCCCTCTGCCTGCTCCTGTCCCCTCGGTCCTTCTTCCCCACAGGGCCAAGATGGCAGTTTGCCCTGTGGGGGGGGGGGAAGAGTCCAGCAGGAGCAGGCCCCGATGTTACTTCTGCCTGCTCCTGTCCCCTCGGTCCTTCTTCTTCCCCACAGGGCCAAGATGGCAGTTTGCCCTGTGGGGGGGGGGGGGAAAGAGTCCAGCAGGAGCAGGCCCCGATGTTACTTCTTCTTTTGATTCCTACAGCACAGTCCTTGCCTCAGGAGAGAAACTAGAAGCAAAGCAAAGAGACCTTTTGAGTCCTGGTGGGAGCAGAGATGGAGAAGAGAGTGAAGATGGAAGAGCAGAACTTTGCTGGCCCTGAAGCAGAAAATGTCTCCTGCAACATCCAGGGAGGGAGCAGTGCAGAGCCCTGGGAAAGAACAGTGCAGAAGAACCAGCCTGGGAGTAACACCAGCTCAGACGTGGAGCTCCAGCACTTCAGGGACTTCTGCTACCTGGACGCTGATGGGCCCCGAGAGTTTTGCAGCCTACTCCACCACCTTTGCCATCAGTGGCTGAAGCCAGAAAGGAACACGAAAGCTCAGATGCTGGACTTGGTGGTCCTGGAGCAGTTCCTGGCTGTCCTCCCCCCGGAGATGGAGAGTTGGGTCAGAGAATGTGGAGCGGAGACCAGTTCCCAGGCGGTGGCCCTGGCAGAAGGCTTCCTCCTGAGTCAGGCAGAGGACAAAGAACAGGTGAGAGCTGTAGTGGAATCGCTTCATTTGACTCAGCGAGAGAAGGGGGGCCTGACTCAGCCAGCCCAGATTCCCGCCCCTTCACTGCTGCTTGTTAACCCTTTGTAGTCGAGGTTCTCACGGAAGCATGCCACACTCCAGAAATAGGGACCAAACACTTTTATTCTTTACACTACACACTCCCATAAGGGTCCACACATTGAGGTAAACACGTAGGAGGTTTGGGGGAAAAACACGGACAAAGGAATGACACACTTCCTTTGTCTGTGTTATCCTCCCCCTTTACACGCTCAAGCCTAATAGAATTCGCACTCACTCCTCACTTTTACCACCCACCAGCTGTAACTCCGGCAAGGTACCTTCCCCAATTGTACCTAAACTAAAAACAAACATTTAATTTTGCGACTCAACCCCTTTGTTACTCACTCTGACTTGACTTTACGTCACTCGAATTATGACTCCTTCCCTCAGCGGCTGCGTGGGGCCTCCGCCATCCAGCCAGTCTGGCCTGGATGCTCTGACTCACCACACACACGCTGGACTCCTAACGCTCCCAGGAAAAGAGACCAGACCCTTAGGTGCCTAAGCCTTTTATCCCTCTCTGGGACCCCCTTGTCACCAGACCCACCCTGACCAATAGAACATGTACACTGATGGTGCTATATAAATAAATAATAATAATAATAATAATAGAAACCCCATAGCAATCCGCACCTATCCCGAAGGGATGGGGGATTACTCCCAAGCGTTACACAGCTGCAACTTGTTACTCTCCCTGGTACCAGCCCAGGGAGGCATCAGACGCCAGGAACTTCTCGCCCAGCGCGGCCTTGGCATTTCGCTTGCTACTCCCTTTTCAGACACAAAGAAACCCCTCTCCCTCTCACTGGGATGAAGCAAAAGATGTTCTCTTAAAGGGACCATCGGCTCAGCCCATGAGAAGAGCATTTCATCCTGGTAACTAACTAGGACTGTGTTCTTAATGCTTTTTTTTTTTTTGCATTCCTGTAAGGAAGGGTTGCCCCAATTTCCAATGACTCATGCCCCCACGCCCCAAGAACGGTTGTTCCTAATTTGTAGAGGAGGCCCTCTTTGGAGGGAAGTTGAACTAACAATGCATAGTTAAAATACGCAATTCCCTACCCGAGTATGTAGTGAAGGCCACCAATTGGGACGGTTCAAAATGGGGGCTAGACAAATTCCTGGACAAAAAGACTATGAATGGCTACTGGTCTGGACGGCTAGATCCTGTGAATGGGTTTGTGAAGTTGTGGGAAGGAAGGGATCCTTCTTCAACCGGTGGCAGAGTCCTCCTGCTGTGTTCACAGCGGAAGGTGCTGGATATCAGGGAATGCCTGGGAGGTTCTGTCTTTCCTCCTGGTTGGCTTTCAGAAGTTGTTCAAGCATAAGACAGGGCTGAACTCTTAGCCCCAGAGAACACATCCTTGGACAACAAAATGAATTAATACGTTCCGTGGCTTGGACTATAGATCATCTTTAGAATGAGGACTAAAATGAAAACCAATTGGGAAATGCTGCCCTTGGCCTTGACCTGACCCATTTCTCTCCTTCCCTCTCTGGGATCCTCCTTCCTGTTCCAGCTGCAGGGGAAGTTGGCCAAGGCGCCCAAAGATTTCCCTGAGGCTGAGAAGGCTCTGCTGGACAGAGGGATCTTGGAAGAGGGTGATGGAATACCCTCCTCACTGGGTAAGGATTAACATATTTCCCCATGGTCTCCATCCCTCAATTACGTCTGACGTGGATGAGCTGCTTTAATGTTCTCCTCAAGCCTGATTTTGCGGGGTGGGGGAAGACTCTTTTTCTCTAGACAGTCAAACAGGAAATATTGTTTAGTAATGTGGACAAAGATTGATTCCTGTAAAACAACGGAAATGTTTAAGAACGACAACTTTCCTTCTTTGCCTTCCTCACAGGGAGAGGAAAGATCCACAGAGAGAGTGAACAGATCCTGGGAGATCCGTCTAGGCCTCCTTCGCTTTGTGGTACAGTGGAAGCGGTTTCTGTGCAGCCAGGGCAGGTAGGGGAGTCCTAGGGGCCTCTGTTTCTTGGAAGAACCTGCCCCTTTAGCCTTAGCTTTTCTCTAAGATGGCTGCTGGGAAGGCCTTGAATCATAGAATAGCAGAGTTGGAAGGGGCCTACAAGGCCATCGAGTCCAACCCCCTGCTCAATGCAGGAATACACCCTAAAGCATCCCTGACAGATGGTTCTCCTGCTGCCTCTTGAATGCCTCTAGTGTGGGAGAGCCCACAACCTCCCTAGGTAACTTTCCATTGTTGTATTGCTCACGTATGTCCCTCATGAAGCTCTGGCATTCAGAAGGAGGACCTCACCATCTTGCCTTCATGGATTGCTACATAATGCTTAAAGAGAGCATCATTTCTTTTTCTGCTTTCAGGGTCCGGTGACTTTTGAGGAGGTGGCTGTGCATTTCTCGGAGGAGGAGTGGGCTCTGCTGGATCCAGGCCGGAGGACTCTGCACAAGGAAGTCATGGAGGAGAATCGTGGGATCCTGGCCTCTCTGGGTAAGGAATGGGATTCCTCTAAGTAAGGCTCCCTCTTTGCCTTCTTTACAGGTCCTAGAATGTGGAATTTTAGCTCTTCTTTCTTTGTGTCAGTGCACAATACAAATGTCATTGAGGACAACGGTGCCTGGGCCTTGATCTTGGGATACTCTAGTTCAGAGAAAGTTCCCCAGGTGATGCAAGCAAAAGTGTAGGTAAAACACTCACATCCTCTCCAACCCTTACCTGTTGGTCTTCTTACAGCCTCTCTGAGATGAGGATGCTTCTTTTGACTTTGGAAACAGCAGGATGTCCCCCCAGTTGGGGCTTCCCATCTCTGAGGAGTGGCCAAGACCTCTGCTATTGGCATCTGATCTGCAACTGCCTTATTAATATGAATTCAGAGCAAGGTTTAAAAGCAGGGAATATGGTCCAGTAGCAGAATGATTCCTCTTGTTCCAAACAGCCTCCTTCCACCTTCATTTGATCATCTTTTCCAGGAAAGCATCATCCGTGTCTTCTGACTGGCTGGGTGGTCTGGACAGTGCTGCCACAACCGTAATATTCTGGTTTCTCCCTCCATCTTTACCCACTTGCTTTCGACAAGGCTTTCTTTCTCAGAATTTCCCTACAGGTGAAGACCTTCCTTACCTATAACAATACTCACCCTCCTTTCCTGTTGGGCCTCTTTCCTTTGAACAAGGCCTCCCTTTCAATGGCTGTATTCCAATCAGGAGTCTTATCCCAACCGGTCTCAGTGATGCATATCAGATTCTACCTTCCATCGTATATTCGGATTTCTTGTCCATTCTATTTCCTCCCATGATCCTTTGATGCCATGACTACATCTGTGTAATGTTGAAGACATTACAGATATTATCATAATGTTCTCCGTGGAGGAATTACCAGAGAGCAGAATTCGGCATATTCAGAATCTTGCTCTGGACAGTTTGCTTTCCATTTTGAGATACGACTAGACAGCAGGACAAATTTCCTTTTGAAATCTCGGTCTGTTAAAAACAACAGTACAACCCCTTGAGATGGTCTAGGAGGAAACCATGATGGAGGGGCTTCCAAAGCAACTGAGACATTGAATAAAAAACATGAGGGTTGAATTCCCCCTGTCCAATTCCAACTTAAATAATCAGCTAGGACAAAATGGCAGATTTTGTGCATTTTGTGTTTTATGTTCATTTATTGTTTGAGGTCCTTTGTAAGAGTTATTCTATATAAATGAAAGTGCTGAATGCCACTCTAGTTTTCATTATTATTATTATTATTATTATTATTATTATTATTATTATTAATTTTAATTATTTAACAACAACACATAATAAATCATATACATACATAACATTCCTCTTATTTCTTAGCTATACATTCTACTTCTTAACTAACTCACATTGATGAGTGCCCCCCACCTTCGGGATCTTATTCTAGTTTCCAAAATTGCATTGAATCTTCTGGAGGTGTTCTTCCTCTCCCTTTTAACAATACATGTTCTAGGAACAATTTCCATATCTCTTCAAAATCATTGTTTTTTTATTATTCCCCTTCTAAATCTAATATTATATGTTAATTTATCATTTATAGCAATATCCCATATTTCTTTATACCAATCTTCTATATCATAACCTTCCAATTTCTGGATATTAACCTTGCAGCTGTTAAAAGGTTCGTTATTAATTCTTTTTCCATCTGATTACATTTAAGATTTCCACACTTTGATAGTAATGCTACACTTGGTGTTTCTTCTAAATCCATTCCAGTTATTTCCTTTATTTCTCTATACACCATTTTCCATAACTTTTGTACATGTTCACAATTCCACCACATATGTATATACGTCCCTTTCTCCTGACATCCTCTCCAACAAAGTATCGAGTTCTCTTTATTTATTAAGTTTAATTTTATTGGAGTTAGATACCACCTCCAAATTATCTTATAATAGTTTTCTTTATCCTTACAGACATATTTTTCAACACTCTTTATTTCCATTTCCTCCCCAGTCCTGTTGCTCCACCTTCTCATTCAAATCTGTTTCCCATACCATCCTAACAGAATCTTCTTGAGTTTCCATTTCCAATAATATCTTTTATATTTCATCATTAATCCTTTTATCGATTTATTTTCTTCTTTTTCTTTCTCTTTTTGTAAGATCAAATCCTCAGATTTAGTATTCTTTCTACAATCTCTACTATCCTTCAGCCATTTTTTGGTCCGTTGTTCCATTTGGATACAATTGAACCATGATATATTTCCCCCTTTTAATTTTTCTTTTATTTCTTCCTTAGTTCCCATCTTCGCCATCCAATCTCTTATTTTAAGTACTTTCTCATCTTTTAATTTCTTTACTAATCCCTCTTTTAAATTTTCAGGAAACTCCCTCGTTACCACCACCGGTGTTATTGGAGAAATGACTGGAACCAATTTCCTTTTATATATTTGCCAAATTTCTATCACATTCTTTAAAAGAGGGTTCTCAATTCCCCTCCTCCACTTTGAATTATGGTCCTTAAAGAATATATTTTCTAACTTCCAATCTAACCCTTTCCCCTTTTTTCCCTCTAACCAATTTAAATCTATTCCTATTCTAACCTCTATTACATATCTCAACTGATTTGCTACATAATATAATTTAACGTTTGGGAGCCCTAATCCCCCTGTTCTCTGCATTTTGTACCATATTTTCTTATTAATTCTTGCTTTTCTATCTCCATTACAAACATTGTTAACCATAATTTGCCAGCTCTTTATTTCCTTTTCTGATATCTTAATTGGTAACATTCTAAACAAAAAAATATTTTTTGGTAAAATCCTCATTTTTATCAACGCTATTCTCCCAAACCATGATAATTTTATCCTATTATATTCCTCTAACTTTCCTCTTACTTCTTGCTTTAAACTATTAAAAATTTTCTCTTCCATATCTTCCCATTTTTTTGTGATCTTAATTCCTAAATATTTAATTGTTTCTTTTAATTTAATTTTTATTTCCTTTCCCCCCAATTCCTTCTCTTCTACTTTGCTATAATTAAACAGCATCGTTTCTGACTTTGACCAATTTATTTGTAATCCAGTCATTTCCTCAAATTCCCTCAGATGGTATTTTATCCGATCCATTTTCTCCAAGGGGTTCTTAATTGTCAGTAATGTGTCATCTGCAAACATGCTTATCTTAAATCTTAATTTCCTCTTCATTCCCAATCCCCTCCATATTTCTATCCTTTCTAATTACGTTTGCCTCTATAACTAATACAAATAGGACTGGTGAGAGTGGACAACCTTGTCTTGTTCTTCAGGCAAGTAGTATTTGTTCTGTCATCCCATCATTTACCACCACTGATGCTACATTTCGTGAATATTACTGGTTTATTAATCCTTTAAATCTTTCCCCAAATCCCATTGTTCCCATTATGATTTATGCTTGCCAGCTCACACAGTCGAAGGCCTTAGAAATATCTAATGCAATTATTCCTGCTTTTAACTTCTTCCTTTTTATTTCATATATTATATTTAATAATCTTCCCACTAAATCAGTGGTTCCCAAAGTGGGCAGTACTTCCCCCTTGGGGGCAGTAGGATTGCATAGGGGGCGTTAAGAGGCAAGGGGGCGGCAGGGGGCGTTAAGAGACAAAGGGGTGGCAGGGGGGCGCTCGAGGTGGTCTTTTCTGAGAAGCGCCTCTCCAGAAGGTTTAAAATCCAGTGACATTTTTATGGGAGAAGGTAGTTTGGTCCCAAGCCATATAGGGAAAGAATCCACACATGTATTACTGTTTAAGAAGTGTCCTTTTAACGGTGAATTGAAATGTTTCAAAAGCACCAAAATGGTAATGAAGAGACGTATCCTGCTTGGTGTGCCCCGCCACGCCGGCTGCAAAACAGAGGCGTTCGCTCTCTTTTCCCTCCCTCCCTCGGCAAGCCTGTGGCGGGTGCTTTGGATTTTGAATAAATATTCAATTAATTGTTACTGTTTTGAATTTTATTGTTATCTTCCTTAGTGGGTCATTGAAAACTGCTATTCTGAATAATGATTTTAATAGTGTAGGGTAGGGGGCACTGGGTATGAGTTTGTGGAACCAAGGGGGTGGTTACCTGAAAAAGTTTGGGAACCACTGCACTAAATTATACATCTGTCTTCCTACTACAAACCCACATTGGTCCTTTCCAATATATCTAGATATAAATGTGTTCATTCTTTTTGCCATTATCGCTGTTAAAATGTTTGTATCTTGATTAATTAATGATATGGGTCTATGTGAATCCGGAACAGTTAAATCTTTATCAGGCTTAGGAATTAATACTATTAATGACTGTTCCCACGATGGCGGGATCTTATCTCTATTTATTATTCCGTTATATAATTTCATTAATTTCCTAACTAATATTATTTTAAAGGTTTTGTAGTACTCCGGTCCCAATCCATCTACCCCTGAGGATATCCGTCCCTTTCGCTTATCTATGACCCCCTCTATTTCCATTTCTGTCACCAATCCTTCCATTAGTTCCCTATCTTCCTCCCGTAATCTTATCTTTATATGTTTCTAATCCTCGTCACGGGTGTATCTCCTGCCTCATAAAGCCCTTGATAAAACTCTTGAAATATTTCTATTTTCCCTCTCATTAAATTACAAATTTCCCCTGTTTTATCTTTAATTGTCCCTATTGCGTTCTTTGCCTTCCTTGACTGCGTGGCCCTGGCCAACATTCTAGAGTTTCTATTATTATTATTCTCAAAGAATTCCCTCTTTAAATAAACCAAATTTCTCTGGACTTCCTCTATATTCTTATTTTATAGTTCCTTTTTCTTTGCTTGTAATATTATCAAAATTTGTTTTTCTCTATTTTTCAAATACTCCTCTTACAATTTTTTAATTTCCTCCTCTAATTTTTTTTGTTTTCCCTCTTGTTGTCTTCTTAATTTACATGTTTCACGAATAAATATACCTCTTATCACTGCTTTCATCATGTCCAATAAAATTGCTTGAGAACTTTCCCCATTATCATTAATCTCCTATGTCTACCATAATTCCTTTTCTATCTTTTCCACTATCTTGTGATATTTTAATATTTTGGTGTTCATCCTCCATCTTTTTGCTTCTTTATAATCTTTTCTAACTCTGACCTCCATATTTACTAATGCATGGTCTGTTAACTTAATAACTCCCACCTCCATATTATTAACTCTGGAGATTAAACCTTTTGATACAAAAATATAATCTATCCTGGAAAAGCTCTTAAAAACTGGTGAATAAAAGGTATATTTCCTGTCTCCTCCCCTTAACCATTGCCATACATCCTTCAATTCATTTTCATCCATCCATTTTTTTAAAGCCATAATGTTATTCTTTCTCTCTCCAATAGTAGGATTCGATTTATCTTGCCTTTTATCCAAAACCATATTAAAATCTCCAGCTATTATTAAAAGTCCTCTGTGGATATCTATCTCTCTAAACACTTCTTTATAGAACTCTATTTGCTTCTCATTTGGGGCGTAGATATTGACCAGTGTGTAATATTCCCCTGCCATTTTCACTGAATTATAAGAAATCTACCTTTTACATCCCTTTTAATCTGTAATACATTAAATCCACATTTGATATTAAAATAGCAAGACCCTGGTTTTTTGAAGTACCAAAGGCTTTCTCATATGTCACTGCCCACCTTAACTTAAGTTCATTCTTTCCATCTTTTATTTGATGTGTTTCCTGTGAGAAAATAATGTCCGCTTTATCCTTATTTAGCATCATTTCTATCCTCTTCCTTTTCACTACAGCCCCCAATCCTTTAACATTCGGTGTTGATAACTTAATGTTCTTATCCATATTCTGTCTGTGTTTTTTCTTCTTTTCCCTCTAGTTCTCTGTTCTATTTATCACCCGGGAATATTTAATATATTTTGAAGGATCTTCCCCTCCAACCAAATTTTTTTTATCGATTTGGTTTGTTCCCTGATTTCAGGAAGAATTATTATTTTTATTTCTTGCAGGTAATTGCACGGAGAGCAAGGAGAATGAAACAGAAATTGAAGAGACGTGGGGAATCAAGTCTATTTTTTTGGAAAGGTTAGAATTCCATGATATTCCAATGATAGAAGAACGATTTCACATGGAAGAAAAAAGATTTCAGTGCCTGGAGGGTGAGAAGCAATTCAGTTGCAACTCAGAAGTTAAGCGACATCAAAGAATTCACACAGGGGAGAAGTCCTATGAATGTCTGGAGCGGGGAAAGAGTTTCAGTCAGAGCAGCAACCTTAATAAAAATCAAAGCACTCACACAGGGGAGAAGCCCTATGAATGCCTGGAGTGTGGAAAGAGATTCTGTCACAGCAGCTCCTTTAATAAACATCAAAGAATTCACAGAGGGGAGAAACCCTATGAATGCCTGGAGTGTGGGAAGTGCTTCAGTCAGAGCAGCAACCTTAATCAACATCAAAGAATTCACACAGGGGAGAAGCACTATGAATGCCTGGAGTGCGGAAAGAACTTCAGTCGGAGCATCCACCTTAATCAACATCAAAGAGTTCACACAGGTGAGAAGCCCTATCGATGCCTGGAGTGTGGAAAGAGGTTCAGTCAGAGTGGTCAACTTAAGTTGCATCGAATAATTCACACGGGCGAGATGCCCTACAAATGCCTGGAGTGCGGAAAGAGCTTCAGTCAGAGCTACACCCTTAATCAACATCAAAGAATTCACACAGGTGAGAAGCCCTATCGATGCCTGGAGTGCGGAAAGAGCTTCAGTCAGAGCAGTCACCTTAATAAACATAAAAGAATTCACACAGGAGAGAAGCCCTATGAATGCCTGGAGTGCGGAAAGAGCTTCAATCAGAGCGACATCCTTAATCAACATCAAAGAATTCACACGGGCGAGATGCCCTACGAATGCGTAGAGTGTGGAAAGAGATTCAGTCGGAGCAGCAGCCTTAATATACATCAAAGAAATCATACAGGGGAGAAGCCCTATGAATGCCTGGAGTGTGGAAAGACCTTTAGTCAGAGCAGCCACCTTAATCAACATCAAAGAATTCACAGAGGGGAGAAGCCCTATGAATGCCTGGTGTGTGGAAAGAGATTCAGTCAGAGCAGCAACCTTAATAAACATCAAAGCACTCACACAGGGGAGAAGCCCTATGAATGCCTGGCGTGCAGAAAGACCTTCAGTCAGAGTAGCCAACTTAATCAACATCAAAGAATTCACACAGGCGAGAAGCCCTATGAATGCCTGGAGTGCGGAAAAAGATTCAGTCAGAGCGGCAGCCTTCATATACATCAAAAAAATCACACAGGGGAGAAGCCATATGAATGCCCGGAGTGTGGAAAGAGGTTCAGTTACAGTCATCATCTTAAATTGCATCTAATAATTCACACGGGTGAGATGCCCTATGAATGCCTGGAGTGCGGTAAGAGATTCAGTCGAAGCAGCCACCTTAATCAACATCAAAGAATTCACACAGGGGAGAAGCCCTATGAATGCCTGGAGTGCGGAAAGAGATTCAGTCAGAGCAGCAAACTTAATCAACATCAAAGAAATCACACAGGGGAGAAGCCCTATGAATGCCCGGAGTGCGGAAAGAGGTTCAGTCAGAGCAGCAACCTTAATATACATCAAAAAAATCACACAGGGGAGAAGCCCTATGAATGCCTGGAGTGCGGAAAGACCTTCAGTCAGAGCAGCCACCTTAATCAACATCAAAGAATTCACACAGGGGAGAAGCCCTATGAATGCCTAGAGTGCGGAAAGAGCTTTGCTCGCAGCGCAGCCCTAAAGAGACATCAAAGAATTCACACAAAGGAGAAGCCATAAAACTGCTCAGAGTCTGGAATGCAATTCAGTCACTGATTGCAGTATCCCTCTCAAACGATCCAAGCGCTGTGAATGATTTGAATTTGGAAAGCGTTTAAGTTTCACCACGAACCTTAGTAACCAACACAGCATCCACACAGGTGAGAAACCCTATCAGTGCTCAGTTTGTGGAAAGAGTTTCAATCACAGTGTGAATCTTAAAGCACGTCAAAATATCCACACAGGCCTGAAGCCCTAGAAAGCGCAAAGAGCTTTCCTTACAGGACACATGTGGAATCGCATCCTGCAATTCCCACAGGGGAAAAGCCCTACAAGGCCTCAGGGGGTGTAAAGCGATGCTCAGGATGTCATTTTCTTCAGCAAGCAAGGGCCACGACTCCAAAGCCCCTGGGAAGTGGAAGGTTCAACAGTTAGGCCTAATGGAGTCTTCAGGAGCCATTCAAAGGATGTTGGTTCCAAAACATTTATTTCTATTTCACCCATCACTAAAAGCCCACTACAATTTTGGCAGAAGCAAATAAATTCATTTATTTTAGGTACTAAAGCTCCTTGATTTCATCAATTACTCTTATGTAAGCAATATGAGAAGGGTGGTTAGGGAATTCCCAATGTTGGCATGATATTCTGAGACCAACCAACTCCAACGTAGAATTCCCTTGATGGAAGACGATATGTTTCTAAACAAGTGGGTTCACATGGAAGGGATAAAGTCTGAGTGAGTTTCCCTGCGTGTGTTTAGACGACGTTTCGGGGACTGTGGTTGGTGAGACGGTTATTCTCTGGGATGAGCCCTAACCACAAGCTGTGCGTTGACTCCCAACACTTCACGCCCTGCTGTAGAAGGTCTGACTGGGATTAGAAAGTGACCAGGGTTTAGCAAACTGCATTCCACACAACATCTGAAACCTGAAGTCTTAACTAAAAAGCCTTAACCAGCAGGGTTTTAGGTGTCTGGTGAACAGGCCCAATAAATGTCTTGTCGTATTGGATGCATAATTGTGGTCCTCATTGAATTGTAGCATCTGAAACTGGCATAAGTGACCCACTCTGGATGATGTGGGAAACAGACCTTGGAATCCACACAGAGAAAGAAATTTGGAGTGCTTTGCAGAATAAGTTTCCATTTAAAACAATCTCAGTTTAAAACAGGTAATGGTAAAACTGACCCACAGATGGTAACTCACAGAGAGTGTTGGCAGGGAACCTTCATGCATTTACTGCTTTTTAATTATAGGTTTTAACTTGATTAATGGTTTAATTTGTTTTTAGCTGTGTATATTGTTTTATATTGTTGGCAGGGAACCTTCATCCATTTACTGGTTTTAAATTATAGGTTTTAACTTGATTAAGGTTTTAATTTGTTTTTAGCTGTGTATATTTATTGTTTTATGTTGTAGGATTTTATCTGTATGCTGCCCTGAGATCACAGTGATGTAGGGTGGGATACAAATGTTATAAATAAATAAATAAACTTGTGGTGGGCATGCCCTAAGGTAAATCGATTTAGAAAATCAGTGTTTTAAGAGATTAGACTTGTTAAATTTATTTATTCCATTTGTATACCACTGCATAGCTCTCTGGGCGCTTCACATAAGATAGTAAAATACTGGAAGAATGGGAAAGCCTTCATATTGAAAGGTGCTATCTGAGAGTAGTGTTGGAGAATAGGTGGCTATTAGAGTTAGAGGGGCATGATACAAGATTTGGGTGGCATGGATTCCTGTGGTATGAGAAAGCGAAGGTCAATGTAAATTTTAATAATCACTTTGTTAGATGTACTATTCTGAATGTATGGCAGAAATTCAAATCACGACTATATCAGAAGATCCCAATGTGGGTATTGACTCAAGAGGCCTTTTTCAGAAGGGAACTATCGAGTGGACATAAATGGTTAAAGACATCCCAAGGAGAGTGTAAATTAAAAATGAGAGAAGAATTGTTAAAAGAGGGACATATGTGCCACTGGTTTTCGTATCTACAGATCCAGGAGAAGTTTAAGAGTGATTTAGAGGAGTGGGGATTTGAGGGGTCAAAATAATTGTTTGAAGAAGTATTATGTACTAACGACAAACATCTTATTGGTAAATATATAAATTGTTGTTAAAGTTGGAGGGGGAGAAAGAACAAATGAGGGATTGTATGGTTAGATGGGAAAATAATGTGGTTTATAAGATTCCAATTGAATTATGGAAAAATATGTGGACAAAAGTTTTAAAGTATACATTAAGTGTCAGATTAAAGGAAAATTTTTATAAGATGATGTATAGATGGTATATGTCTCCTTCAAAGTTAGCAAAAATGTACAGTGGATGTCTGGGGGACTGTTGGAAATGTGAAGAACAAGAAAGTATGTTTTATCACATGTGGTGGTCTTGTAAAAGAGCAAAAGCGTACTGGGTTAAAATACATGGATTAATGCAAAAGATTTTAAAGACAAATATAGAAATGAAACCAGAAATGTTTTTGCTTGGACTTATGGACGATCAATTAAAAGCAAAAGGACTGTTAGTTCAACACATGGTGGCAGCGGCAAGACTGCTATATGCCCAATATTGGAAGAAAATGCAAGTACCAACAACGGAAGAATGGCTACTTAAGGTGTTGGAATTGGCGGAGGTGGCGAAATGAACAGCGTGAGTAAATGAAAGAATAGACTCATACATAATGGACTGGAAACCTTTTATTGAATATATACAAGAGCTGCAAAAGGATGACTTATTTATTTGTGGGTTTTATATGTAATTTTTGATTATATAAAATTTGCAATTTTGCCTATGATATATATATACTAGCTTGTGGTGATGAAATTTGTTTCTGGTAAATTGGAGATAATTGATGTCTGCCGTCCAGCTTGATGATCGCTTCAAATGATTTATAGCCTTCTGTAACTGTGTTTATTTTAGTAGACGTCTGTGTTGTGTTGCAAAATGTATGGTGTGTATTGTGTTGTTGTTTTTCCCCTTTTCCTTATGTCTCTGTTTTTTGTCCTTGTTTTGTGGCAAATAAATAAAGTATAGATTAAAAATAAGGAAGGTGCTATCTGAGAGCGTAGCTGAGCGGACTTCTTAAGAAATTGACGCAAAATGTAAGGATGGCATAAGGACAATCAAAGACAAGTTTGAAGGGGTACGGGTGAAATGTATTGAATTTGTAAATAATGGGCCTGTTCAGACAACACGCTGAGCCATGGTTAGGCGGTTAACCCTTTTGCAGCAAATCTTAGTCAGCGTGTTTAAACCGTGGATATTCAGCCCACGTGATCACACGGCCTCCTAAGTCATGATTCGCACAATAAGCTATGCCATAATTTTATTATTATTATTATATTATTCCTCTTATTTTTATTTTTATTCTATACTATCCTTTTGCCAAAACTCTCTGGGCAATTTACAGGGTTCAGCACCATTGCTACGGTCTTCCAAAGGGTGCGACACATGCTGTCTCTCATTGAGGTGCTGGCAACACTGCTCCTTCCCTGAAAGCCCTGTATCAGGTGTGAGGAGTCGGGGTCGGGTTGCACCCAGCTCCAGGGAAAGAGTGGAGGTAATGGTGAGCCAAAATCCATCCTCCACTTTCCTGAATGTTTCCTTCCCCATGAAAGAGGCTTCCATTTTTCTGCCTCATTCTCCCAACAGTTTATGATTCATGAAACAAAAACGGGACGGTGTAAAAGCCGGAATGGAATGGAACAGGCGGGAACGACCCCTTTATATTTTTTTCAAAAATCACACCAAAAACAGTGGCATGTCTTAGAAACACCGGAGAACAATATTTTGGGACTAAAATCCTTGCAATAGTATATCACTATTAACCCTGTAACTCCCAAAATAACATCCAGAATAGGATGGATGGCCCGGAACGGCCGCTTCCAAATGACTGAAATCAACCAAACCCACCAGTCACATGTAACTCCATGGCAGGGATTATTATTATTATTATTATTATTATTATTTATTTATTTATATAGCACCATCAATGTACATGGTGCTGTACAGAGTAAAACAGTAAATAGCAAGACCCTGCCGCATAGGCTTACATTCTAATAAAATCATAATAAAACAATAAGGAGGGGAAGAGAATGCAAACAGGCACAGGGTAGGGTAAACAGGCACTGGGTAGGGTAAAACTAACAGTATTGTGGAATTGGTGGCAGTATGGTAGTAAATTTTAGAAAAAGGAATTTAAAAAGTAACATGAACCTTAAGTAACATGACAGTACTGTATAGATATAAATTTAAATTGCATAAAACCTTTTAAACTATCGGATCTGATGGGACAATCTGTTTGGAAGGATATGTCGAAGTTTTAAAACATTCCAGTATCAGATCACATTGGGAGAATTGTTATTCAATTGTCCTTCGTAAACACATTTGATTTTTCTTTGTAGTTTCTGTAATGCAGGTAGAACTATTCATATATGTAAAATGCAGGATCAGGTCCCTGATATACACTTTTAGTTTAGCTGGGGTGAAGAGTATTACAAACCGAAGATATCTCACAAAGCAATCTTGTATATGTGTATTCAAAGGTAAGTCCCATTGTGCATAGGATTTCACTGTCAATAGCTTTAACTTCCTTTCAAAGGCTTTAGCTTCATAACAAATAAGCCTCAATCTGAACAAGAGTCAAATTCAAACTTGCACTTTGCTTGGGTCTTACCTATTTGTTATGTCAACGTTGATTCAGGTATACTACACTGTCTTGCCACAGTTATGCCCTGCATAATTATGTCCCTTCGAAACTTCAACTTACTTCTACCTTCATTTTCTTTTGTGGGGTACCTTGTGCTCTATTAATGACCCATGACGATCTAGACTTTGCAGTGCTCAGATATGCAGGTAAGATGGGAGGCCCCATTTATTCAAACACAACAGCTAGAATTATAAAATGAAAGTATCAGAATAAATCTCCATTAAAAGCATGTTCCGATACCCGTTCTGGGCCACCGTCCATTTTGCCCATAACATCTGGTCATGCTAGGCAGGGCTCCTGAAGCTTTAACTGTTGTGATGAAGAGGGAATTTCACCAAGTTCCCCATATATACAAACGACACCTGCTGAAATTCCCTTTTCTATGTAACTGTTAAAGATGCAGGAGATCTGTCCTCCTTTTCATAGGGTCAAAATTCTGTATTGACAGAAGTGGCAGAGAGGGAGGGAGGCAGCAGAAGGAAGAAGATATGGGGGTGAAGGAGTTCATGTCACAGGATGGGAGGGTGAGAAAGAGGGGCTGCCCCAGAGGAGGAGGACTCTGGGTGTGAAATGCTGCTGACATCCCATAGTATCCTGCTAGGCTCCCCGTCCAGCATTTAGAGAAGCTTCTGCAGCTCTTTGGTGTTGCGTCCATCTAAGGGTTAAAGGGAAGGAGAGGGCCTGAAAAAGTATAATTGGGTGTTTGAACTCACTTTCTGCCCCGCCCTCGCCTGGGGGGTTTTGCATCGTGGGTCCCACCTGTATCTTCTTTTCCCTTGCAGAGGAGCAGGTGACTGCAAGATGCAAGGGGGTCCCAGGGGGGAAGGGAGGGAAGAGTGCTCTAGAACAGCATTCCCCGATCAGTTTTCCAGAACCCCACAGTCACCTCTCCACATGTTTGAGAGTACAAGTCGCAGCATTCCTGTCCATGGGACATACTGACTTGCAATGATGGGAGTTGTAGTCCAACACCTTTGGAGGGCACCAGGTTGGGGAAGGGCTGCTCTAAACCACCCAGAGAGCTCCGGATATTGGGCGGTATAGAAATGAAATAAATAAATAAAGAGAAGTAGGTGGCCCTAAGTTGTTCGTCATCAGTTTTCCACAACCCCACAATCACCTCTGCATATGCTATTCTCCATCCTGTCCTCATGGTTTATATCTGCTTTGGGAGAATGAGAATTTCACTGGCACTTTCTGCCTCCTAAGGGAGGATGTGGCGTTATAGGCCTGTGAGCCTTAACTCCCAATTTCCCTTTTTTTTTGGAGTTTGGTTGAAAACTGTGGAGCCTTTAACATTGTTTTGTAAATCGTAGTTTTTTGTTTATTGAATTTCATGGCTTTGTGTAAGGGATGACCACACAGGAAAGAAGCCATATAAATGTATGGGATGTGGGGAAAGCTTCAGCTGTAGTGGGACCTTGAGTAGACATCAAAGAGCCCACACAGGGGAGAAAAAAATATTTTTTAAATAATTTCCCAATTTACACTATTTTAAAAAATTAAATTATGACACTATAGTGTAATTATTTTAAAAATTACACTAGAATTTATAATTTTTAGTATATTGACGTTAAAAGAATCCACTTAAACCAAGGATCAGAGTATCTAGCATTTTTCATATAACTGCTTGATAACCCACATATCACATAACTTCCAGATGAAAGGCATCACCAAATGTTGCTTCCTTGCTCATATTTTCTTGCTATGTAAATAACTCGAGATCATTGTTAACAACACATTTAGGTATTGATTGATTGCAGAGCTTTGGCTATTGGGCGGTATATCAATGTAATAAATAAATACACCCAGGCTATGGGGCGGTATATAAATGTAATTCCTTATGCCCCCCTTCCTGGCTTTCCTTCAGCCTACACTACCTTACAGGGTCGTTGTGAGGATAAAATGAAGAGGAGGATGAAGAGGACTACATGCCCTGGACTACTGCAACTACTGAGGGGCATTGAATTCTATGATTCTGTGAATCTAAGTCTACAGCAACTGGAGGGTGCCAGGTTGTAGCAAAAACTAGGTCCCTTAACCATTTCTCTGGTGTGAAGTAATGTTTCGGGTATAAGATTCATGGATGTGCATTTTAGAAAACGTTTTCCTTTCATACAAACATAAAGCAGCAGATTTCGCTTATAAGAAGCAGGTACACAGAGAAAGGAAAATATTTTCTTCCTTCACACCAGAGATATTTTTTAAGAGACCTATATCTGTGTTCAAATTCAAAATACACACACACACACACATCTATAAAAGAAAACTTAAAATGCAGTTCAGCATCTTTTAAAGAAACACACAATACCTGAAGAAGTTTATTAGATTGTAAGCCTATGCGGCAGGGTCTTGCTATTTACTGTTTTACTCTGTACAGCACCATGTACATTGATGGTGCTATATAAATAAATAATAATAATAATAATAATAATTTAAACTCATGGCAGATAGGCCAGGGTTAACCTCCTCTCATTCCTAGTCTCAAAATATTTCTTTCCATAAAGTTTAAACTTTAAGAGGCTTGGGTGTGGAACTGCCACCCCAAAGGAAAGTTTGCCATATATTCTTTACTTTGGATTAAGAAGGATGCACCAGCACTTCAAATGCACACACACACACACCCCTCCCTCGTCACAATCACAGACACACAACAAAGTCGATCAAACCCCTACCTGAGCCAGCCAGGTTTTCTTTTTCCTTGGAGGCCAGGGAAGGGCCTCCCTCCAAGCAAGGCAGATAGTTTCTCCCTCCCTCCCTGGCCTCCACATCAGTGTGGGGAAGGAGAGGGCCCAGACAGGGCCTTGGCTTATCTGCAGAAGGAAATGGCTCCAAGATGAGCCAGGCGACAAATCTTATTTCCAACATTCCAATCTATTTGAGACAGGAGGGAGGGGGGAAAGCGACGCTACTGAGCATGCTCCATTTATTAGGAGTTATGAGTCTGTAAAGAAGTAAATGCATGAAGGTTCCCTGCCAACACTCTCTGTGAGTTACCATCTGTGGGTCAGTTTTACCATTACTTCCCTATTTTAAACTGAGATTATTTTACATGGATACTTATCCTGCAAAGCACTCCAAATTTCTTTCTCTATGTGGATTCCAAGGTAAGTTTCCACAATATCTAGAGTGGGTCACTTATGCCTGTTTCAGATGCTACAACTCAATGAGTATCACAATTATGCATCCCAACTGGCAAGACACTTTTTGGGCCTGTTCACAAGACACCTTAAACCCTGCTGGTTAAGGCTTTTTGGTTAAGACTTCAAAGTTTCAGATGTTGTGTGCAATGCAGTTTGCTAAACCCTGGTAACTTTCTAATCCCAGTCAGACCTTCTACAGCAGGGTTAGCGGCTGTAACCCTGGCTAGAAGTGTTGGGAGTCACCACACAGCTTGTGGTTAGTGCTAACCCCAGAGAACCACAGTCTCACCAACCACAGTCCCCGAAACGTCGTCTAAACACGCGTACTGAAACTCACTTTCGGCATACTTTCATCACTCCTATTTTACAAGGAATACCTGGGAGATCTGATGTGTTCTATACAGACTATCTTTTGGCTGATCAGAACTCTCAAATAACCTCCAAGGTGGCTAAATTTTGTGCTGCGGCAATTGCTTGTCGGCATGGGATGATATCATCTGATTGTGACAATGTTTTCATCTATTAAAATATGTGGGACATATTTTAACTAATTAATTGTTACCATATATTGTTTTATTCATAGTCTGATTTTATTCTGTTGGTTTGGGAATATTATATGTGCTTATATTGTTGTGTTGTTTTGCTGGTCTTGTGACCGTAAATAAAATTCATTCATTCAAACTCACTCAGACTTTATCCTTTCCATGTGAACCCACTTGTTTGGAAACATCATCTTCCATCAAGGGAATTCTACGCTGGAGTTGGTTGGTTTCAGAATAACATGCTAAGACCGGGAATTTGCTGCCCACCCTTCTCATATTGCTTATATAACTGAGGTTTAGTACCTAAAATAAGGAGCTTTCGTACCTAAAATAAATAAATTTATTTGTTTCTGCCAAAATTGTAGTGGGCTTTTAGCGATGTTTGAAATAGAAATAAATGTTTTGGAACCAAAATTCTTTGAATGGCTACTGAACAATCCTTAAGGCCTAGCTGTTGCTTCTTCCACTTCCCAGGGGGTTTTGAGTCGTGCCCCTTGCTTGCTGATGAAAAAGTAAACTCGGGCATCGCTTTCCACCCTCTGAGCCCTTGTAGGGCTTCTCCCCTGTGGGAATTGCAGGATGCGATTTCAGACGTGTCCTGCAAGCGAAGCTCTTTCCGCTTTCTACGGCTTCAGGCCTGCGAGGATCCTGTGATGGTTACTAAGGTTCACGGTGTGACTGGAACGCTTTCCAAATTCAAAGCATTCATAGCTGTCTCTGGAGAGGCCACCAGCGAGGGAGGAAGCAGCAGCCAGGCACCTCTCCACCGTGCCTGGGCCCAGCTCCAGCTCAGAGCCCCC
This sequence comes from Elgaria multicarinata webbii, assembly GCF_023053635.1. Lineage (NCBI taxonomy): Eukaryota > Metazoa > Chordata > Lepidosauria > Squamata > Anguidae > Elgaria > Elgaria multicarinata. The sequence goes on from NC_086173.1 coordinate 169,554,568, forward strand.
TCCCTCCTGCTACCAACTGTCTCTGTAGAGGCCACCAATGAGGGAGGAAGCAGCAGCCAGGCACCTCTCCATCATGCCTAGGTCCAGCTCCAGCTCAGAGCCCCCTCCCTCCTGCTACCAACTGTCTCTGTAGAGGCCACCAATGAGGGAGGAAGCAGCAGCCAGGCACCTCTCCATCATGCCTAGGTCCAGCTCCAGCTCAGAGCCCCCTCCCTCCTGCTACCAACTGTCTCTGTAGAGGCCACCAATGAGGGAGGAAGCAGCAGCCAGGCACCTCTCCATCATGCCTAGGTCCAGCTCCAGCTCAGAGCCCCCTCCCTCCTGCTACCAACTGTCTCTGTAGAGGCCACCAATGAGGGAGGAAGCAGCAGCCAGGCACCTCTCCATCATGCCTAGGTCCAGCTCCAGCTCAGAGCCCCCTCCCTCCTGCTACCAACTGTCTCTGTAGAGGCCACCAATGAGGGAGGAAGCAGCAGCCAGGCACCTCTCCATCATGCCTAGGTCCAGCTCCAGCTCAGAGCCCCCTCCCTCCTGCTACCAACTGTCTCTGTAGAGGCCACCAATGAGGGAGGAAGCAGCAGCCAGGCACCTCTCCATCATGCCTGGGTCCAGCTCCAGCTCAGAGCCCCCTCCCTCCTGCTACCAACTGTCTCTGCAGAGGCCACCAGTGAGGGAGGAAGCAGCAGCCAGGCACCTCTCCACCGTGCCTGGGTCCAGCTCCAGCTGAGAGCCCCCTCCCTCCTGCTACCAACTGTAACTGCTGAACTTTACAACTAAGATTGCAGTGCCTGAATTTGCTTTCCTTTTCCCTCTCCTCCTCCTCCCGCCCAATCCCCTTTCCTTTTGTGTCATGTCTTTTAGATTGTAAGCCTGTGGGCAGGGACTGTCAAGAAATACTTTGGTAAGCCGCCGTGAGAGCCTTTTTTGGCTGAATGGCGGCATAAAAATCCTTAAATTAAAAAAAAAAAATAGCGCTTGGATCGTTTGACGAGAGGGATACTGCAATCATTGACTGAATTGCATTCCAGACTCTGAGCAGTTTTATGGCTTCTCCTTTGTGTGAATTCTTTGATGTCTCTTTTGGTCTGTGCTGCGAGCAAAGCTCTTTCCGCACTGTAGGCATTTATAGGGCGTCTTGGCCATGTGTATTATTTGATGTGACTTCAGATGACCGCTACGACTGAACTTCTTTCCACACTCCAGGCATTCATAGGGTTTCTCCCCTGTGTGAATTCTTTGATGTTTATTAAGATTGCTGCTCTGACTGAAGCTTTTTCTGCACTCCAGGCATTCATAGGGTTTCTCCCCTGTGTGAATTCTTTGATGTAACCTAAGGTCACTGCTCTGACTGAAGCTCTTTCCACACTCCAGGCATTCATAGGGCTTCTCCCCTGTGTGAATTCTTTGATGTTGATTCAGGTGGCTTCTCCAACTGAACCTCTTTCTGCACTCAAGGCATTCATAGGGCTTCTCCCCGGAGTGAATTCTTTGATGTCGCTTTAGGTCAGAGCTGCGGGCAAAGCTCTTCCTGCACTCTAGGCATTCATAGGACCTCTCCCCTGTATGAATTCTTTGATGTTGCTTAACTTGTGAGTTGCAACTGAATTGCTTCTCACCCTCCAAGCACTGAAATCTTTTTTCTTCCCTGTGAAATCGTTCTTCTATCAATGGAATATCATGGACTTCTAACCCTTCCAAAAAAATAGACTTGATTTCCCACTTCTCTTCAATTTCCGTTCCATTTTCCTTGCTCTCACTGCAATTACCTGCAAGAAACAACAACAACAACAATAATAAATCTTCCTGAAATCAGGTAACAAACCAAACCAATAAAAAAAAAATGGATGGAGAGAAAGATCCTTCCAAATGTATTAAATATTCCCGGGGATCAATCGAACAGACAACTAGAGTGGCATTCAGCGCTTTCATTATGTAGAATAATTTTTACAAAGTAACTCCAACAATGAATGAACATGAAATACAAAATGCACAAAATCTGCCCTTTTCTCCTAGCTGGTTATTTAACTTGGAACTGGACAGGGGTAATTCAACCCTCATGTTTTTTATTCAATGTCTCAGTTGCTTTGGAAACCCTCCATCACGGCTTCCTCCTAGACCATCTCACTGGGTTATACTGTTGTTTTTAACAGACCAAGATTTCAAAAGGAAATTTGTCCTGCTCTCTAGTCGTATCTCAAAATGGAAAGCAAAATGTCCAGAGCAAGATTCTGAATATGCCGAATTCTGCTCTCTGGTGCTTCCTCCACGGAGAACATTATAATATCTGTAACGTCTTCAACATTATCCAGATGCAGTCATGGCGGCAAAGCAAGATGGGTTGGCAGCCATCACTGCCACAGAATAAATCTATAAATGGCCTTCTAAAAATATTTTGTCAAGTCTCCAGAGTGTTTTCCTCCTTGTATTTGAGCCATCAAACTAATTGTTCCATAGCCTTCAGCAAAAACAGGAAGAGAGACGCATCTAAGGACCTGATCAGGTCACCATGGATCTTGGTGTCATTAGGAAAATGTTTGCTTTCATGGTTGAGCTTCGCTAACTGGATCAAGAGTGCTTGAAACTGACTTCAGAGGTTGTGGGTCTTCCATCTCTGAAGGTTTCTAAGAAGAGGCTGTTCAGGGTGGTTTAATGGGTTTTCCTACACATTACAGAGGGTTGGACTAGATTATCCTTGTGGTCCCTAGTCCAACCACAATTAAAAGATTCTATGGCCTTAGCTAAACCTAAGGTTTATCCTGGGATCGTCCCAGGCTCATCCCTGTGCACCTAAATGGCACACAGGGGATCCCGGGAGCAGGCAGAGACGACCCCGGGACAATCCTGGGATAAACCTTAGGTCTAGCTAAGACCTATGACTCCTAAGGAGTCCAGGATTAACTATGGAGCCATGTATTGGGGACAAAAACACAAGGGTCAAAGGGAAAGGAAACAGAGGTGGAGGTAGAGCCCAGTAATTACTACATAAAGAGAGCAGGGAAACCAGGTAAGTATAAGACCCATGGCCTCAGATACCAACTCACGGATCATGGGGGAAAACAGAATGAACTTAAAATCCGAATATACGGGGGTAGGTAGAATCTGATATGCATCACTGAGACCTGTTGGGATAAGATTCCTGATTGGAATATAGCCACTGAAAGGGAGGCCTTGTTCGAAGGGAGTATTGTTATAGGTAAGGAAGGTCTACACCAGTGGGGAACTTCTGAGAAAGGAAGCCCTGTCGAAAGCAAGTGGGTAAAAGATGGAAGGAGAAACCAGAATATTACGGTTGTGGCAGCACTGTCCAGACCACCCAGCCAGTCAGAAGACACGGATGATGGTTTTTGGAAAAGATGATCAAATGAAGGTGGAAGGATGGTGTTTGGAACAAGAAGCATCATTCTGCTACTGGATGATATTCCCTGCTTTTAAACCTTGCTCTGAATTCGTATTAATAAGGCAATTGCAGATCAGATGCCAAGAACAGAGGTCTCGGCCACTTCTTAGAGATGGGAAGCCCCAACTGGAGGGACATCCTGCTGTTTCCAAAGTCAAAAGAAGCATCTCCATCTCAGAGAGGCTATAAGAAGACCAACATGTAAGGGTTGGAGAGGATGTGAGTGTTTTACCTACACTTTTGCTTGCATCACCTGGAGAGCTTTCTCTGGACTAGAGTATCCCAAGAACAAGGCCCAGGCACCGTTGTCCTCAATGACGTTTGTATTATGCACTGACACAAACAAAGAAGAGCTGAAATTCCACCTTCTAGGACCTGTCAAGAAGGCAAAGAGGGAGCCTTACCCAGAGGAATCCCATTCCTTACCCAGAGAGGCCAGGATCCCACGATTCTCCTCCATGACTTCCTTGTGCAGAGTCCTTTGGCCTTGATCCAGCAGAGCCCACTCCTCCTCTGAGAAATGCATGGACACGTCCTCTAAGGTCACCGGACCCTGAAAGAAGAAGAAGAAATTATGTTCTCTTTAAGCATTATATAGCAATCCATGAAGGTAAGGATGGTGAGGCCCTCCTTCTGAATGCCAGAGCTTCATCAGTGACATTCAAGGCCTTCCTAGCAGCCGTCTTGGAGAGGAGCAAAGGCTAATGGGGGCGGTTCTTCCAAGACCAAAGAGATGTGCAGGGGACGGAGGCCCCCAGGACTCCCCTACCTGCCCAGGCTGCGCAGAAACCGCTTCCACTCCAGCACAAAGCGAAGGAGGGCTAGATGGATCCCCCAGGATCAGTTCACTCTCTCTGTGGGTATTTCCACTCCCTGTGAGGAAAGCAAAGAAGGAAAGTTGTCGTTCTTAAGCATTTCCATTGTTTTACTGGAATCAATGTTTGTTCATATTACTAAACAATATTTCCTTTTTGACTATCTAGAGAAAAAGAGTCTTCCCCCATTCTGCAAAATCAGGCTCAAGGAGAACATTAAAGCAGCTCATGCACCTCAGGCGTGATTGAGGGAGGGAGGCCATGGGGAAATATGTGAATCCTTACCCAGTGAGGAGGGTCTTAAGTCACCCTCTTCCAAGGTCCCTCTGTCAAGCGGAGCTTTCTTTGCCTCAGGGAAATCTGTGGGCACCTTGGCCAACTTCCCCTGGAACAGAAGGGAGGATCCCAGAGAGGGAAGGAGAGAAATGGGTCAGGTCAAGGCAAAGAGCAGCATTTCCCGATCGGTTTGCATTTTAGCCCTCATTCTAAAGATGATCTATAGTCCAAGTCACGGAACGTATTAATTCATTTCTTTATCTAAGGATGTGTCCTCTGGGGCTAAGAGTTCCACCATGGCATAAGCAAAGCTCTTGAACAACCTCTGAAAACCAACCAGGAGGAAAGACAGAACCTCCCAGGCATGCCCTGATATCCAGCATCTTCCGCTGTGAACACACTCTGCCACCCGTTGAAGAAGGATCCCCTCCTTCCCCAGAACTTCACAAACCCATTCATAGGCTGCAGCCATCCAGACAAGTAGCCATTCACAGCCTTCTCGTCCAGGAATTTGTCTAGCCCCCATTTTGAACCATCCAAATTGGTGGCCATCATTAAATACTTGGATAAGGAATTGCATATTTTAACTATGCACTGTTAGTTTAACTATCCTACGAGGAGGGCCTGCTCTACAAATTAGGAAAAACCATTTTTGAGGCATGGGGGGGGGCATTGGAAATTGGGACACCCCTTCCTTTGAGGACATGCAAAAAAACCTGAGATAAGAAATAAGAACACAGGCCCTGTTAGTTATTTGGATGAAATGCTCTCACCTGCTCTTTGTCCTCTGCCTGGCTCAAGAGGAAGCCTTCTGCCACGGCCACCGCCTGGGAACTGGTCTCCGCTCCACATTCTCTGACCCAGCTCTCCATCTCCGGGGGCAGGACAGCCAGAAACTGCTCCAGGACCACCAGGTCCAGCATCTGAGCTTTCGTGTTCCTTTCTGGCTTCAGCCACTGACGGCAAAGGTGGTGGAGTTGGCTGCAAACCTCTCGGGGCTCATGAGTGTCCTTGTAGCAGAAGTCCCTGAAGCGCTGTCGCTCCACATCTGAGCAGGTGTTGCTCCCAGGCTGGTTCTCCTGCACTTTTCTTTCCCAGGGCTCTGCACTGCTCCCTCCCTGGATGTTGCAGGAGACATTTTCTGCTTCAGGGCCAGCAAAGTTCTGCTCTTCCATCTTCACTCTCTTCTCCATCTCTGCTCTCACCAGGACTCAAAAGGTCTCTTTGCTTTGCTTCTAGTTTCTCTCTTGAGGCAAGGACTGTGCTGGAGGAATCAAAATAAAGACCTCAATTAACGTAAAACACAGTACCTGTCTCAAATGGATCTCTACAACCCCGATCCCACAGAAATCAGACTCCTGGTTGAAAATGAGGTTATGATTGAAAGCTTACTTTAAAACTAGAGCAAGAAAACAGTGAATGAACAGGTCTGATGCTGAACCAGGGTTTCTCTCCCCATCCGTTCCATGGCTTCCTTCCAAGCCCTCTCTGTTCCCAGAACTTGAACCCAAAATGGGATGGAAGCTAACAGTGACTTCCACCCACTCTGAGGATGTAACCAGCGGGCTCACGTCATAAGCAAAAGCGCACCAGGTTGATTTCAAAGGCATTGAGACGGAAGGAGACAATGGGGACCCTGGTGCTCCTTAGCTAGATTTAAAACAGGGAGAGGAAACAAAATATGCACATGGCACCAGAACAGCCTTTGGCCCACAGGTGAGATGTTCCTCCCCCCCCCCAGGACCTTTCCGCTTCTGTCCCTGCCAGACACCCCCCTTCTCCCCCCACTTTCTCTAGCCAGGTTTTGTCTTTGAGTTTCCTGCAAGTGTTAATTCAGTCGAGATCTTCTCACATCCTACAAACATCAGAGAATGTCTCGAGAAAAGGGAGAGATCCGCACCCCCCCCAGCCCTCCCTTCCAGGATCCCCTAAAGATGGGAGGGAAGGAGGTGCAAGGAGGGGGGTCTCCTGGAGGAGGGGCCAAGTGGGTCAGTCATCTTGGGGGCGAGGGGGGGCCCTGTCCCTCTTTCCACACCCTCCCCTCGTCTCCCCCCTGGGACCCCCTTGCATCTTGCACCCACCTGCTCCTCTGCAAGGGAAGAGAGGCTGAGGCTGCAAACTCCGTGCAAACCTCCCAGGGTGCTTTCCCAAGGGTGGGGGGAAGGCGGAAGTGAGTGCATTCAATCAGCCTGTGCTGTTCATGGGGCTCTCTAGGACCCAGCACACTCGCTCTCTTTAACCCTTAGATGGACGCAACACCAAAGAGCTGCAGAGGATTCTTCCAAACGCTGCCCGGTGGAGTCTGGCGGGATATTATGGGATGTCAGCAGCATTGCACACCCACAGCCCTCCCTCTTTGGGCAGCCCCTCTACCCCCCCATCCTGTGGCATGAACCACTTCGTCCCCATAACTTCTCCTCCTCCCTCCCTGCCACTTCTGTCAATACAGAATTTTGACCCTATGAAAAGGAGGACAGATCTCCTGCATCTTTAACAGTTACATAGAAAAGGGAATTTCAGCAGGTGTCATTTGTATATATGGGGAACTTGGTGAAATTCCCTCTTCATCACACCAGTTAAAGCTGCAGGAGCCCTGCCCTCTTTTAAATCTGGTTACTCTAGTATAGCTCCTGCAGCTTAAACTGTTGTAATGAAGAGGGAATTTCACCAAGTTCCCCATATATACAAATGACTCCTGCTGAAATTCCCTTTTCTATGCAACTGTTAAACATACAGGAGCCCTGTCCTCCTTTTCATAGGGTCACCCTTTTTAATGAATCATAAACTGCCTGGAAAATGAGGCAGAAAAATGGAAGCCTCTTTAATGGGGGAAGGAAACTTTCCAGAAATTGGAGGATGGATTTTGGCTCACCATTACCTCCACTCTTTCCCTGGAGCTGGGTGCAACACGGCCCCAGACTCCTCACACCTGATACAGGGCTTTCAGGGAAGGAGCAGTGTTGCCAGCACCTCAATGAGAGACAGCATGTGTCACCCCTCAGAAATGTAACATTTGGAAGACACTAGCAAGGGTGCTGAACCCTGTAAATTGCCCAGAGAGCTTTGTCAAAGGGGTAGTATACAATAACAATATAATAATAATAATAATAATAATAATAATAATAATAATAATAGAGCTGAGCCAAAACTTTTCCGAATACTTTTCTCACTAAAAATCCTGAGATTTCTCTGTTTTTACTCTCTAGAAATAAAAGGACAATTTTCAGAATTTTCTCGTTTTATTAAACCGTTGTTGTTGTTGTTGTTGTTGTTGTTGTTTTGGGTGATGGTGGCTGCATTCCCTCCCCTCAATGCTCTGGAGTGATGTTTGGTATACGGGCCATTGTGGGAGACGCAAAATGTGGTCCAGGCTACCAACACAACTGATACTGTTGCCGCTTGCAGCAGCAGTGCGAAATAGCAATGCTATTTTGGGCTGCATTAATAGAAGTATAACTTCCAAATCACACGAGGTACTGATTCCCCTCTATTCGACCCTGGTTAGGCCTCGTCTGGAAACAAAGCCCTCTGAGGAGAAATTGAAAGAACTGGGCATGTTTAGCCTGGAGAAGAGGAGATTGAGGGGAGACATGATAGCACTCTTCAAATACTTAAAAGGTTGTCACACAGAGGAGGGCCAGGATCTCTTCTCAATCCTCCCAGAGTGCAGGACACGGAATAACAGGCTCAAGTTAAAGGAAGCCAGATTCTGGCTGGACATCAGGAAAAACTTCCTGACTGTTAGAGCAGTACAACAAATGGAACCAGTTAAGTAGGGAGGTTGTAGGCTGTCCCACACTGGAGGCCTTCAAGAGGCAGCAGGACAACCATTAGTCAGGGATGCTTTAGGGTGGACTCCTGCATTGAGCAGGGGGTTGGACTCCATGGCTTCAGAGCCTCCTTCCAACTCTACTATTCTGCGATTCTATGAAAAGCAAGAAAGTAGCTCTTCTGCAGCCATTGCCAATGGGGATGCCCACCTATGAGAAATAGTTGAAGAATTTCTCCTCCCACTTGGACTTTATTTATTTATTTATTTATTTATTGAATTTTTACACCGCCCAATAGCCGAAGCTCTCTGGGCAGTTTACAAAAGGTTTTTGATAAAGTCCCCCACTGAAGACTCCTGAGCAAACTTAGCAATCATGGAATAAGAGGAATAATAATATTTCTTTCCCGCCTCTCTGTTTGGGTCGAGGCGGGGAACAACACGAAGTATAAAATACATAAAATAATATTAAAAACATTGTATATTGTTAAAACATCCTAAGAAATCCTAAAATTCCACTGAATAGGCCCTGCCAGAAGACACCAGTCGTTATAGCTTTCTTAATGCTAAAATACTGTTGCAATGTTGACAAAAGTGTTGAGGAGGTCCTCTTATGGGTCAGTAACTGGTTAAAGAACGGAAAGCAGAGATTGGCCCTGTTCAGACAACACACTAAACCATGATGCTTAACCACGGAGTGGTTAACAGAATGCATGCCATTAACCATTTTGTGCTTAAGCAGCGTGGTTTAGCGTGTTGTCTGAACAGGGCCAGTAGAAAGAAATGGTAAATTCTCCCAAAGGAGGGGAGCAAATAGTGGGGCGTGATGTCTTGCTGCATTATGCCTATTGATGTAGTATAAGTATTTGAAATGGTTTAGGAATGTCTATTGCTTTAAACGATGTGAAATGATTCGAAACGTACTCACGGTGTTTATGCTGCAGGGACCAGGATGTGATAGTAGTAAGTGCTGATTGGCTGGTAGTTGGAATGGCTGGATTACTAGAAACCCGGGAATCAGAGGAGTTAGCTGTGTGTGTGTGGATATATAGAAGGGCGGTAAGAGATGGGTTTTGGGGGGGTTAGAACTGTAAGGGTAGTTTGAGGAAGGGGCAACGTGGTTTATAATTTTGGAGGATTAGACTGAGGGAGGAGCATAGGCGTGTGCAACACATTTCATCAGGGTGTGCACCTAGGGAATTATTTCTTTTCCAAAGGTGAACATTTATTGAATACTCAGTCCTAAATTTCATAAGCTCCAGCAGAGGTGCGGCTCTGTAAAATGTAGGAGAGAAAATTCATGGAGTGTGTGGGTCACTTATGCCTGTTTCAGATGCTACAATTCAATGAGGACCACAATTATGCATCCGAAACGACAAGACACTTATTGGGCCTGTTCACAAGACACCTGAAACCCTGCTGGTTAAGGCTTTTTGGTTAAGACTTTAGGTTTCAGATGTTGTGTGCAATGCAGTTTGCGAAGCCCTGGTCACTTTCTAATCCCAGTCAGACCTTCTACAGCAGGGCGTGAAGTGTTGGGAGTCACCGCACAGCTTGTGGTTAGTGCTAATCCCAGAGAACGACAGTCTCCCTAACCACAGTCCCCGAAATGTCGTCTAAACATGTGCAGTGAACTCACTCAGACTTTATACCTTCCATGTGAATCCACTTGTTTAGAAACATATCGTCTTCCATCAAGGGAATTCTACGTTGGAGTTGGTTGGTCTCAGAATATCATGCCAAAGTCGGGAATTCCCTAACCACCCTTCTCATATTGCTTATCTACGAGTAACTGATGTAATCAAGGTGCTTTAGTACATAAAAGAAATAAATTTATTTGTTTCTGCCAAAATTGTAGTGGGCTTTTAGTGATGTTTGAAATAGAAATAAACGTTTTGGAACCAAAACCCTTTATTTATTTATTTATTTATTTATTTATTACATTTCTATACCGCCCAATATCCAGAGCGCTCTGGGCGGTTCACAAAAATTAAAACCATTCAAATTAAAACAACAGTATAAAACCATAATATAAAATACAATATAAAAGCTCAACCAGATCCTTTGAATGGCTACTGAAGACTCCATTAGGCCTAACTGCTGCTCTTTCCACAACCCAGGGGTTTTTGGGTCATGCCCCTTCCTTGCTGATGAAAATGTCAACCTGAGCAACACTTTCCACCCTCTGAGCCCTTGTAGGGCTTCTCCCCTGTGAGAATTGCAGGATGTGATTTCAGACGCGTCCTGCAAGCAAACTCTTTTCGCTTTCTACGGCTCCAGGCCTGTGTGGATATTTTGACGTGCTTTAAGATTCACACCGTGATTGAAACTCTTTCCACAAAATGAGCACTGATAGGGTTTCTCACCTGTGTTGATCCTGTAATGGTTACTAAAGTTAACAGGTTTAACTAAAACGCTTTCCAAATTCAAAGTATTCATAGCACTTGGATCGTTTGATGAGAGGGATACTGCAATCTGTGACTGAACTGCATTCCATACTCTGAGCACTTTTATGGCTTCTCCTTTGTGTGAATTCTTTGATGTCTCTTTAGGTTTGTGCTGTGAGCAAAGCTCTTTCCGCACTCCAGGCATTCATAGGGCGTCTCCCCTGTGTGAATAGTTCGATGCGACTTAAGATGGCTGCTACGATTGAACCTCTTTCCGCACTCCAGGCATTCATAGGGCTTCTCCCCTGTGTGAGTGCTTTGATGTTGATTAAGGTGGCTTCTCCAACTGAAGCTCTTTCCGCACACCAGGCATTCATAGGGCTTCTTCTCTGTGTGAATTCTTTGATGGTTATTAAGGGTGCTGGTCTGACTGAACGTCTTTCCGCACTCCAAGCATTCATAGGGCTTCTCCTCTGTGTGAATTCTTTTATGATGATTAAGAATGCTGCTCTGATTGAAGCTCTTTCCGCATTCCAGGCATTCATACGGCTTCTCCCCCGTGTGAATTCTTTGATGTCTATTAAGGTGGCTGCTCTGACTGAAGCTCTTTCCGCACTCCAGGCATTTATAGGGTGTCTCCCCTGTGTGAATTGTTCGATGCGACTTAAGATGACTGATACTATTGAACCTCTTTCCGCACTGCAGGCATTCATAGGGCTTCTCCCCTGTATGATTTCTTCGATGTTGATTCAGGTTACTGCTCTGACTGAAGCTCTTTCCGCACTCCAGGCATTTATAGGGCTTCTTGCCTGTGTGAGTGCTTTGATGTTGATTAAGTTGCCTTCTCCAACTGAAGCTCTTTCTGCACTCCAGGCATTCATAGGGCTTCTCCCCTGTGTGAATTCTTTGATGTTGATTCAGGTTACTGCTCTGACTGAAGCTCTTACCACACTCCAGGCATTTATAGGGCTTCTTGCCTGTGTGAGTGCTTTGATGTTGATTAAGGTGGCTTCTGCAATTGAAGCTCTTTCTGCACTCCAGGCATTCATAGGGCTTCTCCTCTGTGTGAATTCTTTGATGGTTATTAAGGGATCTGCTCTGACTGAAAGTCTTTTCGCACTCTAGGCATTCATAGGGCTTCTCCCCTGTGTGAATTCGTTGATGTGCATTAAGGTTGCTGCTCTGACTGAAACTCTTTCCGCACTCCAGGCATTCATACGGCTTCTCCCCTGTGTGAATTCTTTGATGTCTATTAAGGTAGATGCTCTGACTGAAGCTCTTTCCGCACTCTAGGCATTCGTTCGGCTTCTCCCCTGTGTGAATTCTTTGATGTCTATTAAGGTGGATGCTCTGACTGAAGCTCTTTCCGCACTCCAGGCATTCATAGGGCTTCTCTCCCGTGTGATGTCTGTGATGTTGATTAAGGTTGCTGCTCTGACTGAAGCTCTTCCCACACTCCAGGCATTCATAGGGTTTCTCCCCTCTGTGAATTCTTTGATGTTTATTAAAGGAGCTGCTGTGACAGAATATCTTTCCACACTCTAGGCATTCATAGGGCTTCTCCCCTGTATGAATTCTTTGATGTCTATTAAGGTGGATGCTCTGACTGAAGCTCTTTCCGCACTCCAGGCATTCATAGGGCTTCTCCCCTGTGTGAGTGCTTTGATGTTTATTAAGGTTGCTGCTCTGACTGAAGCTCTTTCCGCACTCTAGGCATTCATAGGGCTTCTCCCCTGTATGAATTCTTTGATGTCGCTTAACTTCTGAGTTGCAACTGAATTGCTTCTCACCCTCCAAGCACTGAAATCTTTTTTCTTCCCTGTGAAATCGTTCTTCTATCTTTGGAATGCCTCGGAATTCTAACCCTTCCAAAAAAATAGAGTTGATTCTCCAGTTCTCTTCAATTTCTGTTCCATTCTCCTTGCTCTCCCCGCAATCACCTGCAAGAAATAATAATAATAATAATAATAATAATAATAATAATAATAATAATAATTCCTGAAATCAGGGAACAAACCAAATCGATAAAAAAAATTTGGTTGGAGAGGAAGATCCTTCCAAATATATTAAATATTCCCCGGTGATCAATAGAACAGAGAACTAGAGTGGTATTCAGCACTTTCATTTATATAGAATAACTCTTACAAAGTAGCTCAAACAATAAATGAACATAAAACACAAAATGCACAAAATCTGCCCTTTTGTCCTAGCTGATTATTTAAGTTGGAACTGGACAGGGGGAATTCAACCCTCATGTTTTTTATTCAATGTCTCAGTTGCTTTGGAAACCCTCCATCATGGCTTCCTCCTAGACCATCTCACTGGGTTGTACTGTTGTTTTTAACAGACCGAGATTTCAAAAGGAATTTTGTCCTGCTGTCTACTGGTATCTCAAAATGGAAAGCAAACTGTCCTGAGCAAGATTCTGAATATGCCGAATTCTGCTCTCCGGTGATTCCTCCACGGAGAATATTATGATAATGTCTGCAATGTCTTCAACATTATCCAGATGCAGTCATGGCAGCAAAGCAAGATGGGTTGGCAGCCATCACTGCCACAGAATAAATCCATAAATGGCCTTCTAAAAATGTTTTGTGAAGTCTCCAGAGTGTTTTCCTCCTTGTATTTTAGCCCTCAAACCAATTGTTCCATTGCCTTCAGCCCAAGGCCTTGGAAGGACACTGCAGGAAACTCCCCCAGCAAGCAAGAGAAAACCATCTGGATTCATTAGTCTCCAAGGCTAGATGTTCACATTTGATCCTCCTCCCTTGTGCAGGTTGCAGGACTTGATCAGAATTGCCAAAGCTTCATGACACCATGGATCATGGTGTCACTGGAAAATGCATGGTTTCATGGAATATCTAAGTTCTTCATCAGGTACACATCACATCATGGATCATATTGTCATTAGGAATATGTTTGCTCTCATGGTTGAGCTTCGCTAACTTGATCAAGAGAGCTTGAAATTGACTTTAGAGGTTGTGGGTTCTCCACCCATGGAGGTTTCTAAGAAGAGGTTGGAGAGCCACATCTCAAGGGTGGTTTAATGGGTTTTCCTACATATTACAGAGGGTTGGACTAGATGATCCTTGTGGTCCTTCCAACTCCACAATCCAATGATTCTATGACTCTTAAAGAGTCCAGGATTTACTATGGAGCCATGCATTGGGAGCACAAGGGTCAAAGGGAAAGGAAAGAGAGTTGGAGGTAGAGCCCAGTAATTTCTACATAAAAAGATCAGGGAAACTAGATAAGGATAAGACCTGTGGCCTCCAATGTCCATATACCAACCCACAGATCTTGGGGGGAAACAGAATGAACTAATATACGGTGGTAAGTAGAATCTGATATGCATCACCGAGACCTGTTGGGATAAGACTCCTGATTGGAATATAGCCATTGAAAGGGAGGCCTTGTTCAAAGGGAAGAGGCCCAACAGGAAAGGAGGGTGAGTATGGTTATAGGTAAGGAAGGTCTACACCAGTGGGGAAATTCTGAGAAAGGAAGCCCTGTCGAAAGCAAGTGGGTAAAGATGGAGGGAGAAACCAGAATATTACGGTTGTGGCAGTACTGTCCAGACCACCCAGCCAGTCAGAAGACAGGGATGATGCTTTTTGGAAAAGATGATAAAATGAAGGTGGAAGGATGCTGTTTGGAACAAGAAGCATCAGTCTGGTACTGGACCGTATTCCCTGCTTTTAAACCTTGCTGTGAATTCATGTTAATAAGGCAATTGCAGATCGGATCCCAAGAGCAGAGGTCTTGGCCGCTTCTCAGAGATGGGAAGCCCCAACTGGAGGGACATCCCGCTGTTTCCAAAGTCAAAACAGCATCCTCATCTCAGAGAGGCTATAAGAAGACCAACAGGTAAAGGCTGGAGAGGATGTGAGTGTTTTACCTACACTTTTGCTTTATAAGCTTCACCTGTTGAGCTTCCTCTGGACTACACTATGCCAAGATGAAGGCCCAGGTACTGTTGTCCTCAATGACATTTGTGTTATGCACTGACACAAAGAAAGAAGAGCTGAAATTCCACGTTCCAGAACCTGTCTAGAAGGCAAAGAGGGAGCCTTACCCAGAGGAATCCCATTCCTTACCCAGAGAGGCCAGGATCCCATGATTATCCTCCATGACTTCCGTGTGCAGAGTCCTTTGGCCTGGATCCAGCAGAGACCACTCCTCCTCCGAGAAATGCACGGCCACCTCCTCAAAGGTCACCAGACCCTGAAAGAATAAGAAGAAATGATGTTGTCTTTAAGCATTATGTAGCAATCCATGAAGACAAGGATGGCGAGGTCCTCCTTCTCAATGCCAGAGCTCCATGAGTGACATCCAAGGCCTTCCTAGCCGCCATCTTGGAGTGGAGCAAAGGCTAAAGGGGCAGGTTCTTCCAGGACCAAAGAGATGTGCAGGGGACGGAGGCCCCCAGGACTCCCCTACCTGCCCAGGCTGTGCAGAAACCGCTTCCACTCCAGCACAAAGCGAAGGAGGCCTAGACGGATCCCCCAGGATCACTTCACTCTCTCTGTGGGTCTTTCCGCTCCCTGTGAGGAAGACAAAGAAGGAAAGTTGTCGTTCTTAAACATTTCCGTTGTTTTACTGGAATCAATGTTTTTCCCCATTACTAAACAATATTTCCTTTTTGACTATCTAGAGAAAAGGAGTCTTCCCCCATCCTGCAAAATCAGGCTCAAGGAGAACATTAAAGCAGCTCATGCACCTCATGCGTAATTGAGGGAGGGAGGCCATGGGGAAATATGTTAATCCTTACCCAGTGAGGAGGGTCCTCCGTCACCCTCTTCCAAGGTCCCTCTGTCCAGCGGAGCCTCCTCTGCCTCAGGGAAATCTGTGGGCGCCTTGCCCAACTTCCCCTGCAGCTGGAACAGAAGGAAGAATCCCAGAGAGGGAAGGAGAGAAATGGGCCAGGTCAAGGCCAAGGGCAGCATTTCCCAATCGGTTTGCATTTTAGTCCTCCTTATAAAGATGATCTATAGTCCAAGTCACGGAACGTATTAATTCATTTCTTTATCTAAGGATGTGTTCTCTGGGGCTAAGAGTTCAGCCCTGGCTTATACTTGAACAACCTCTGAAAACCAACCAGGAGGAAAGGCAGAACCTCCAGGCATTCCCTGATATCCAGCATCTTCCGCTGTGAACACAGCAGGACTCTGCCACCGGTTGAAGAAGCATCCCCTCCTTCCCCAGAACTTCACAAACCCATTCACAGGATCTAGCCATCCAGACCAGTAGCCATTCATAGCCTTCTCGTCCTGGAATTTCTCTAACCCCCATTTTGAACCGTCCAAATTGGTGGCCTTCATTACATACTCGGGTAGGGAATTGCATATTTTAACTATGCACTGTTAGTTTAACTATCCTACGAGGAGAGCCTGCTCAGTAATAAGAACACAGGCCCTGTTAGTTATTTGGATGAAATGCTCTCACCTGCTCTTTGTCCTCTGCCTGGCTCAAGAGGAAGCCTTCTGCCACGGCCACCGCCTGGGAACTGGTCTCCGCTCCACATTCTCTGACCCAGCTCTCCATCTCCGGGGGCAAGACAGCCAGGAACTGCTCCAAAACCACCAGGTCCAGCATCTGAGCTTTCGTGTTCCTTTCTGGCTTCAGCCACTGACGGCAAAGGTGGTGGAGTTGGCTGCAAACCTCTCGGGGCTCATGAGTGTCCTTGTAGCAGAAGTCCCTGAAATGCTGTCGCTCCACATCTGAGCAGGTGTTGCTCCCAGGCTGGTTCCCCTGCAGTCTTCTTTCCCAGGGCTCTGCACTGCTCCCTCCCTGGGTGTTGAAGGAGACGTTTCCTGCTTTAGGGCCAGCAAAGTTCTGCTCTTCCATCTTCACTCTCTTCTCCATCTCTGCTCTCACCAGGACTCAAAAGGTCTCTTTGCTTTGCTTCTAGTTTCTCTCTTGAGGCAAGGACTGTGCTGGAGGAATCAAAATAAAGACCTCAATTAACGTAAAACACAGTACCTGCATCAAATGGATCTCTACAACCCCGATCCCACAGAAATCAGACTCCTGGTTGAAAATGAGGTTATGATTGAAAGCTTACTTTAAAACTAGAGCAAGAAAACAGTGAATGAACAGGTCTGATGCTGAACCAGGGTTTCTCTCTCCATCCATTCCATGGCTTCCTTCTAAGCCCTCTCTGTTCCCAGAACTTGAACCCAAAATGGGATGGAAGCTAACAGTAATTTCCACCCACTCTGAGGATGTAAACAGCGGGCTCACGTTATAAGCAAAAGCGCACCAGGTTGATTTCAAAGGCATTGAGACTGAAGGAGACAATTGGGACCCTGGTGCTCCTTAGCTAAATTTAAAACAGGGAGAGGAAACAACATGTGTACATGGCACCAGAACAGCCTTTGGCCCACAGGTGAGATGTTCCTCCCCCCACCTAGGACCTTTCCGCTTCTGTCCCTGCCAGACACCCCCCCTTCTCCCCCCCCCCACTTTCTCTAGCCAGGTTTTGTCTTTGAGTTTCCTGCAAGTGTTAATTCAGTCAAGATCTTCTCACATCTTACAAACATCAGGGAATGTCTTGAGAAAAGGGAGACATCAGCCCCACCCCCCAGCCCTCCCTTCCAGGATCCCCTAAAGATGGGAGGGAAGGAGGTGCAAGGAGGGGGTCTCCTGGAGGGGGTAGTTGTGGCGTTACACCCCACAAGTCAGTTCCCAAATGTATGCCTGCAGTTTGTAAGTCTGTGGGTTTTACAATGTTGGCCTGAGTGGGCGGAGTTAGAATGTCTGGGGAGGGGGAGGAGTGATATATAAGGGAAGGACGGAGGGGATTGAGGGAGACTTTTTAGGTACTCTTAGAGTCGTTAGGGCTCTCTGTGCTTTAGCTCTGTGTTTAGAGTACTTGGGTCTGGAGAATCTGAGGTTCATAGTAGAGAGTGGTGTCTTTGGAGTAGTGCTCACATAGTTGACATATATTAATCAATACTGATAATAAAAAAAGTTCAAGAGTGATTGTGTGAGAGAAAGGAAAGCGCGTATGTGAATGGGTGCAAGGATTGGATGAAAGGTTTCAAATAGGGTTTTAAATGTTTTATTTTGAAACAAAGCTTGTGAACTTTTAAAAATAAATTTTAATTATTTTGTTTTTAACTACCACAAAAATCCCACGTGCCTGTTTGGCATTTATCATCTGAAGTTGATACATTTATCACCCACTCTGAAAATAATTCACCTCAGCACAGTAACTCACAGTGTTTTATTTTATATATTGAAATCCTTCTCCATTTAACCCCTTTCTCCACATAGTTTGGAGGAAGGTGGTTTTTATCCCTCGCCTCAGGCGTATCAAGCGGTGGTGCTTGGCTTGAGCAGGCAGCAGCGGCAGGCCAGGCCTGGTGTTCAGAGCCTGTGTCGTGGCAGGGCCCAAGGGGTCAGATAATGTCCTATTTTTCCCTATGGGCAGGTGTGGATTCCCTATGGGGAGATAATGTCCTATGTGGTCTCACTATTTTTCGCTTTGGGCAAGTACTGTCAGTTGGCTTCTGTCCCTCCCAGCCCTCCCTTCCAGGATCCCCTAATGATGGGGAGGGGCAGGAGGGGCAAGAAGGGGGGGTCTCCTGGAGGGGGGGCAAGTGGGTCAGTCATCTTGGGGGGGGGGCAGGAGGCTCTGTCTCTCTCTCTCTCTTCCCACCCTCCAACCCCCTGCCCCAAACCTGCCTCCCTGCCCTTTGCTCCCTCCCCTGCTGTGCTCCTGTCCTGGGTGGGTCTCTTTCCACCCCCTTTCTTCTCCTCCACCCCCTGGGACCCCCTTGCATCTTGCACCCACCTGCTCCTCTGCAAGGGAAGAGAGGCTGAGGCTGCAAACTCCATGCAAACCTCCCAGGCCGCTTTCCCAAGGGTGGGGGGAAGGCGGAAGTGAATGCATTCAGTCAGCCTGGGCTCTTCACGGCCTCTCTAGGACCCAGCACACTCGTTTTCTTTAAGCTTTACATGGAGGCAACGCCAAAGAGCTGCAGAGGATTCTTCCAAACGTTGGCCGGCGGAGCCTAGCAGGGTATTATGGGATGTCAGCAGCATTGCACGCCCACAGTACTCCCCCTCTGGGGCAGCCCCTCTTTCCCCACCCTGCGTCCTGTGGCATAAACCCTTTCGCCCCCATAAGATGCAAGCTGCAAAGGGATCCCAGGAGCAGAGAAGGGAGGGAGACAATGACAGGTGTGCAGGTTTGGGGCAGGGGGTGGGTGAGTGGAAAGAGAAAGCCCCCGCTGCCCCCCAAAATGGCTGACCCACTTGGGCCCCCCTCCAGGAGACCCCCTCCCTCCCTCCCCATTATTAGAGGATCTTGGAAGGGAGGGCTGGGGGCGGGGGCAGATCTCCCTTTTCTCGAGACATTCTCTGATGTTTGTAGGGTGTGAGAAGATGTCGACTGAATTGACACTTGCAGGAAACTCAAAGAAAAAAACTGGCCAGAGAAAGTGGGGGGAGAAGGGGGGTGTCTGGCAGGGACAGAAGCAGAAAGGTCCTGGGTGAGGGAAGGAATATCCCACCTGTGGGCCAAAGGCTGTTCTGGTGCCATGTACACATTTTGTTTCCTCTCCCTGTTTTAAATTTAGCTAAGGAGCACCAGGGTCCCTATTTTACTACAGTCTCAATGCCTTTGAAATCAACCTGGTGCGCTTTTCCTTATAAAGTGAGCCCACTGTTTACATCCTCAGAGTGGGTGGAAATCACTGTTAGCTTCCATCCCATTTTGGGTTCAAGTGCTGAGAACAGAGAGGGCTTAGAAGGAATCCATGGAACAGATGGGGAGAGAAACCCTGGTTCAACATCAGACCTGTTTATTCACTGTTTTCTTGCTCAAGTTTCAAAATACACTTTCAAACATACTGAGCTTTTAAAAGCTTTAAGACAGCTCTGGTTACACCCCATCTCCCGCTGGAGCAGAGTTAGAACCTCATTTTCAACCAGGAGTCTCATTTCTATGGGATCGGGATTGTACCAATTGAAACAGGTACTGAGTTTTAAGTTAATTAAGCTCTTTATTTTTTCCTACAGGACAGTCCTTGCCTCAAGAGAGAAACCAGAAGCAAACCAAGAAGACCTTTTGAGTCCTGGTGGGAGCGGAGATGGAGAAGAGAGTGAAGATGGAAGAGCAGCACTTTGCTAACCCTGGCCCAGGAAAAGGGCCCTGTATCATCAGGGTATGGAGCTGTGCAGAGCTCTGGGAAAGAAGAGTGCAGGAGAACCAGCCTGGGAGCAACACCTGCTCAGACGCAGAGCGCCAGCCCTTCAGGGTATTCTGCTACCAGGAGGCTGAAGGGCCCCGAGAGGTTTGCAGCCGACTCCACCACCTTTGTCGTCAGTGGCTGAAGCCAGAAAGGCTCACAAAAGCTCAGATGCTGGACCTGGTGGTCCTGGAGCAGTTCCTGGCTGTCCTGCCCCCGGAGATGGAGAGCTGGGTCAGAGAATGTGGAGCGGAGACCAGTTCCCAGGCGGTGGCCGTGGCAGAAGGCTTCCTCTTGAGCCAGGCAGAGGACAAAAAACAGGTGAGAGCATTTCATCTTGATAACATGGCCTGTGTTCTTAATACCGTATTTCTTCGATTGTAAGACGCACACTAATTTCAGTACCACCAACAGAAAAAAAAAACTAAGACACACCTGTGATTCTAAGATACACCCCATTTTTAGAGATGTTTATATGGGGGGAAAAGTGTGTCTTAGAATCGAAAAAATAGGGTAATTCTTATTACTTATCTCAGCTTGTTTTTGTATGTCCTCTAAGGAAGGGATGCCCCGATTTCCAATGCCCCCCCCCACGCCCCAAGAATGGTTGTTCCTAATTGGTAGAGCAGGCCCCCTTCGGAGGATAGTTAAACCAGCAACACATAGTTAAAACATGCAATTCCCTACCCGAGTATGTAGTGATGGCCACCAATTTGGACGGTTCAAAATGGGGGCTAGACAAATTCCTGGATGAGAAGGCTTTGAATGGCTACTTGTCTGGATGGCTAGATCCTGTGAATGGGTTTGTGAAGTTCTGGGGAAGGAGGGGATCCTTCTTCAACTGGTGGCAGAGTCCTCCTGCTGTGTTCACAGCAGAAAATGCTGGATATCAGGGAATGTCTGGGAGGTTCTGTCTTTCCTCCTGGTGGGTTCTCAGAGGTTGTTCAAGAGCTTTGCTTCTGCTAGGGTTGAACTCTTAGTCCCAGAGATCTGGTCCTTAGACAAAGAAATGAATTAATACGTTCCGTGACTTGGACTATAGATCATCTTTACAAGGAGGACTAAAACGCAAACCAATTGGAAAATGTTGCCCTTGCCCTTGACCTGACCCATTTCTCTCCTTCCCTTTCTGGGATCCTCCGTCCTGTTCCAACTGCAGGGGAAGTTGTCCAAGGCGCCCACAGATTTCCCTGAGGCAGAGGAGGCTCCGCTGGACAGAGGGATCTTGGAAGAGGGTGACAGAGGACCCTCCTCACTGGGTAAGGATTAACATATTTCCCCATGGCCTCCCTCCCGCAATTACACCTGAGGTGCATGAGCTGCTTTAATGTTCTCCTCGAACCAGATTTTGCAGGAGAAGAGAGACTCTTTTTCTCTAGATAGTCAAAAAGGAAATATTGTTTACTAATGTGGACAAACATTGATTCCACTAAAACAATGAAAATGAAAATACTTAAGAATGACAACTTTCCTTCTTTGCCTTCCTCACAGGGAGCGGAAAGACCCAGAGAGAGAGTGAACTGATCCTAGGGGATCCTTCTAGGCCTCCTTCACTTGGTGGTGGAGTGGAAGCATTTTCTGCGCAGCCTGGGCAGGTAGGGGAGTCCTGGGGTCCTCCGTCCCTGGCATATGTCTTTGGTCCTGGAAGAACCTTCCCCATTAGCCTTTGCTCTGCTCTAAGATGGCTGCTACGAAGGCTTTGAATGTCCCTCATGAAGCTCTGACATTCAGAAGAAAGACTTCACCGTCCTTGTCTTCGTGTTTTGCAACGTTTTGTGTAAGGAGAACCTCAATTCTTCTGCTTTCAGGGTCCGGTGACTTTTGAGGAGCTGGCCGTTCATTTCTCAGCGGAGGAGTGGGCTCTGCTGGATCCAGGCCAAAGGACTCTGCACAAGGAAGTCATGGAGGAGAATCGTGGGATCCTGGCCTCTCTGGGTAAGGAATGGGATTCCTCTGGGTAAGGCTCCCTCTTTGCCTTCTTGACAGGTCCTAGAAGGTGGAATTTCAGCTCTTCTTTCTTTGTGTCAGTACATAATACAAATGTCATTGAGGACAACAGTACCTGGGCCTTGTTCCTGGGATACTCTAGTCCAGAGGAAGCTCACCAGGTGAAGCATATCAAGCAAAAGTGTAGGTAAAACTCACATCCTCTCCAACCTTAACCTGTTGGTCTTCTATGAGATGGGGCCTCTATGAGATGGGGATGCTTGTTTGGACTTTGGAAAGAGCAGGATGTCCCTCCAGTTGGGGCTTCCCATCTCTGAGAAGTGGCCAAGACTTCTGCTCTTGGCATCTGATCTGCAATTGTCTTATTAATATGAATTCAGAGCAAGGTTTAAAAGCAGGGAATTTGGTCCACTAACAGAATGATGCTTCTTGTTCCAAACACCATCCTTCCATCTTCATTAGATCATTTTTCTAGAAAAGCATCATCTGTGTCTTCTGACTGGCTGGTTGGTCTGGACAATACTGCCACACCCACAACGGTCTTGTTTGTCACTCCATCTTAACCCACTTGCTTTCGACAGGGCATCCTTTCTCAGAATTTCCGTACTGGTGTAGCCATGACAGAGGGTTTCCAAAGCAACTGAGACATTGAAAAGAACCATGAGGGTTCAATTCTCCCTGTGCAGTTCCCAGTTAAATAATCAGCTAGGAAAAAATGGCAGATTTGTGCATTTTGTATTTCATGTTCATTCATTGTTTGACGTCCTTTGTAAGAGTTATTCTATATAAATGAAAGCGCTGAATGTCACTCTAGTTCTGTTCTGTTGATCACTGGGGGATATTTAATATATTTAGAAGGATC
Source organism: Elgaria multicarinata webbii (assembly GCF_023053635.1). Taxonomy (NCBI): domain Eukaryota; kingdom Metazoa; phylum Chordata; class Lepidosauria; order Squamata; family Anguidae; genus Elgaria; species Elgaria multicarinata. The sequence continues at coordinate 169,577,218 of NC_086173.1, forward strand.
TTCCTCTCCAAAAAAAAATTTTTTTATCGATTTGGTTTGTTCCCTAATTTCAGGAAGATATTATTGTTGTTATTTCTTGCAGGTGATTGCAGGGAGAGCAAGGAAAATGGATCAGAAATTGAAGGGAAGAGGGGAATCAAGTCTATTTATTTTAAAGCGTTAGAAATCCGTGATATTCCATTGATAGAAGAACGATTTCACAGGGTAGAAAAACGTTTTCCGTGCTTGGAGGGTGAGAAGCAATTCAGTTGCAATTCACAAGTTAAGCAACATCAAAGAATTCATACAGGGGAGAAGCCATATGAATGCCTAGAGTGCAGTAAGAGCTTTGCTCACAACATAAAGGGACATCAAAGAATTCACTCCAGGGAGAAGCCCTATGAATGCCTGCAGTGCGGAAAGTGCTTCTGTTGGAGCAGTGACCTTAGGTTACATCAAAGAATTCATACAGGCAAGAAGCCCTTTCAATGCCTAGAGTGTGGAAAGAGCTTTACTCAAAGTACACACCTTAAGCAACATAAAATAATTCACACAGGGGAGAAGCCCTATGAATGCCTGGAGTGTGGAAAGAGCTTCAGTCAGAGCAGCAACCTTAAAAAACATCAAAGAATTCACACAGGGGAGAAGCCCTATGAATGCCTGGAGTGCGGAAAGAGCTTCAGTTGGAGCAGCGACCTTAGGTTGCATCAAAGAATTCACACAGGCGAGAAGCCCTTCCAATGCCTAGAGTGTGGAAAGAGCTTTGCTCACAGGACACACCTTAAGCAGCATCAAATAATTCACACAGGGGAGAAGCCCTATGAATGCTCAGAATGTGGAAAAAGGTTCAGTCGTAGCAGTTATCTTAAGTCGCATCGAATCATTCACACGGGCAAAACGCCCTATAAATGCCTAGAGTGCGGGAAGAGCTTTGCTCGCAGCACAGACCTAAAGAGACATCAAAGAATTCACACAAAAGAGAAGCCATAAAACTGCTCAGAGTCTGGAATGCAATTCAGTCACAGATTGCATATCCCTCTTGTCAAACAATCCAAGCACTTTGAATGCTTTGAATTTGGAAAGTGTTTCAGTTAAACCTGTGAACTTTAGTAACCATCACAGGATCCACACAGGCCTGAAGCCCTATCAGTGCTCAGTTTGTGGAAAGAGTTTCAATCACAGTGTGAATCTTAAAGCACATCAAAACATCCACACAGGCCTGAAGCCCTAGAAAGCAGAAAGAGCTTTGCTTGCAGGACACGTCTGAAGTCACATCCTGCAATTCCCACAGGGGAGAAGCCCTACAAGGGCTCAGAGGATGGAAAGCGATGATCGGGGGGATCTACACTATTGCTTTTAAAGTGTTTTAAAGCACTTTGAAAACGTTTTGAAACCTGTATATGCAGTGTGTCCTGGGCCCCAACAGTTGTCAAAACTGTTATAAAGCGCTTCAAAGCAGTAGTGTAGATCCCCCCCCCCCCCCGGTTGACATTTTCTTCAGCAAGCAAGGGGCATGACTCAAAAGCCCCTGGGAAGTGGAAGGAGCAACAGTTAGGCCTAATGGAGTCTTCAGTAGCCATTCAAAGGATGTTGGTTCCAAAACATTTATTTCTATTTCACCCATCACTAAAAGCCCACTACAATTTTGGCAGAAACAAATAAGTTTATTTATTTTAGGTACGAAAGCTCCTTAATACATAAATTACGCTTATATAAGCAATATGAAAAGGGTGGTTAGGGAATTCCCGATCTTGGTGTTAGATCAATGTTCTTTTCACCCAAGGATGAAATCCAAACAGCCCTTAAGCACGACTCCACCATTCCAGCGACAGAGGGTTCAAAAGCGCTTTATTGATTAGTAATCAAGGCCTGGTATCTTCAAAGGGAGCAATCAGACAAAAGACATATGGAATACAGTACAGTATTTGAGCTTGCAAGGGGCAGGGCCCAGTAGCAGCATTAACCAATCAGAACATAACACTGGGGCATAGCTAATTATGCTAAACAGTTCTGTAAACAATACCTTTGGCCTGACAGTAAGTTACAGAAGTTAACTTCGACACAGCAGCACTGGAGACAGCTGGAGACAGAGCTCTTGTTTTAGTTAGATAAGACAGAGACATGAAGACACCCTTGAAGACGCCCTGGAACGTGACATTTTGCCTGGTGTGTAATGGATACCTTACAGTTTCCAGTTAAAAATGGAGGTGGTTATGCTAACATTGGCATGTTATTCTGAGACCAGCCAACTCCAACGTAGAATTCTCTTGATGGAAGATGGTATGTTTCTAAACAAGTGGGTTCACATGGAAGGGATAAAGTCTGAATAGGATTCAATGTGCATGTTTAAACAACATTTCATGGACTGTGGTTGGTGAGATGGTCATTCTCTGGGGTTAGCACTAACCACGAGCTGTGTGGTGACTCCCAACACTTCAAGCCAGGGTTTGAGCTGCTAGCCCTGCTGTAGAAGGTCTGACTGGGATTAGAAAGTGACCAGGGCTTAGCAAACTGCATTGCACACAACCTCTGAAACCCTGAAGTCTTAACTAAAAAGCCTTAACCAGCAGGATTTTAGGTGTCTTGTGAACAGGCCCAGTAAGTGTCTTGCCAATTTGGATGCATAATTGTGGTCCTCATTGAACTGTAGCATTTGAAACAGGCATAAGTGACCCACTCTGGATGGTGTGGGAAACAGACCTTGGAATCCACATAGAGGAAGAAATTTGGAGTGCTTTGCAGGATAAGTATACGCATAAAACAATCTCAGTTTAAAATAGGGAAGTAATGGTAAAACTGACCCACAGATGGTCACTCACACCAAGGAAATGATCAGTGGTGAGTCCTGGGGCATCCCCCGAGTGTTAGGAGGGAACCTTCATGCATTTACTGCTTTTAAATTGTAGGTTTTAACTTGATTAATTGTTTAATTTGTATTTAGCTGTGTATATTGATTGTTTTATATTGTAGGATTTTATCTGTACGCTGCCCTGAGATCATAGGGTGCCATACAAATGTTGAAATCTTAATAAATTTAGATATTGTTTGATCTATGTAACAAAAAAATAAAAAGAGAAAAAATGTCGACAGCGTTTCAGTTGAAGTATGAGCCTTAAAAAAATCACAGAATGCACACTGGCGAGATGCTCAGAGCATGCTCCGGTCAACGCAATACATCTTAAATCATATCAAAGAAGTCATACAGGCAGAAGCTAGTTTTTGAGATAATTTCATTTGAACGTATAAAATCAGTGTTCACATTGGTAATGTGTGATGTTTAACCATGATTTAAGTACTTGTCATTAAATTTGAAACATTTCAGGAAAAAAATCATCTCTAGCTTAAACGGGTAAGAAGTTATGCATATTTAAATGTGGCAAGTACGTAATAGCATGGCAGCCATTTTGATGTCGTCACACAGCCCCCCACCACTGGACTTTTGTAAGACTCACTTTTTTGAGACACTTACGTCATATATAAACAAAAATAATTCACGAAGCTTTTGCACTTACTGGGATAAATCAATCCTGCTCTGGCTCTGGGACTATGCGACTTTAAAATAGGGTTTTACAGTGTGTGTGTGTGTGTGTTTTAAAAAAACCGCCAGTAAAATGACCTCAGCCATTGGCTGGAAATTGGACTGGATCTTGAAATTGAGCACCCTCTCTCACAGAAGCTAAATGAGTTTAAAGTTTGTGTCTTTTGAATAGAGTCCAGGGGATCCTTTGACTTAAATACCCCGACTCCATGAATTTGCTCTATCAGTTTTTACTAGGGCTGTGCACCACTCCGTTTCAGATCCCTTGGTCCGAAGCGGAGCGGGCTGATCCGGACCTCCGAAGCCCGGTTCTGGAGCAGATCGGGAGAGGTTTGGATCGGATTCCGAAGTGGTTCAGGTAGGGGTGCACATCCCTACTTTTTACAGAGCCGCACCTCTGCTGGAGCTTATGATACTTAGGACTGTGTATTCAATAAAAGTTCACCTTTTGAAAAGAAATAATTCCCTAGGTGCACACCCTAATGAAATTGCTGCACACGCCTATGCTCCTCCTTCAATCTAATCCTCCGAAATAATAAATCACGTTGCCCCTTCCTCAAACTACCCTGACAGTTCTAACCCCCCAAAACCCATCTCTTACCGCCCTTCTATATATCCACACACACACAGCTAAATCCCCGATTCCCGGGTTTCTACCAATCCAGCCATTCCAACTACCAGCCAATCAGCACTTACCACTATCACATCCTGGTCCCTGCAACATAACCACCGTGAGTACATTTAGAATCATTTCACATCCTTTAAAGCAATAGACATTCCTAAAACATTAAATAGGTATAATGCAGTAAGACATTACGCCCCACTATTTATCCTATTTCTTCGATTCTAAGACACACTTTTTTCCCCATATAAACTTCTCTAAAAATGGGGTGCGTCTTAGAATCGCGGTTGTGTCTTAGGGTGGGTTTTTTTCTGTTGATGGTACTGAAATTAGTGTGCATCTTACACTCGATGGTGTCTTACAATCGAAGAAATACGGTACTCCCCTGCATTGGGAGAAATGACCATTTCTTTCTACCGTTTTGTGATTAAGCAGTGTGGTTTAGTGTGTTGTCTGAACGGGGCCAATCTTTAACCTGTTACTGACCCTTAAGAGAACTTCAACAACAGTTTGTCAATGCAACAGTCTTTTAGCATTAAAAAAGCTATAACGACCGATGTCTCCTGGCAGGCCTATCTGGTGGAATTTTAGTATGCTTTTAGGATGTTCTTAGGGTGTTTTAACAATGTATGCTACCCTATTTCTTCGATTCTAAGACACAATTTTTCCCATATAAACTTCTCTAAAAATGGGGTGCGTCTTAGGGGTTTTTTTTCTGTTGGTGGTACTGAAATTAGTGTGTGTCTTACAATCAATAGCGTCTTACAATCGAAGAAATATGGTATGTTTTTAATAATTATTTTATGTATTTTATTCTTACTGTTGTTCCCCGCCTCGATCCAGACGGAGAGGCGGGTAAGAAATTATTATTATTATTATTATTATTATTATTATTATTATTATTATTATTATTATTCTGTGACTGGTAAGTTTGCTCAGGAGTCTTTGGTGGGGAACTTTATCAAAAGCCTTTTGGAAGTCCAAGTGGGAGGAGAAATCCTCCAACTCTTTCTCATAGGTGGGCATCACCATTGGCAAGGGCTTTAGAAGAGCTTCTTCCTTGCTTTTCCTAGAATCATAGAATAGTAGAGTTGGAAAGAGCCTATAAGGCCATAGAGTCCAACCCCCTGCTCAATGCATGAATCCACCCTAAAGCATCCCTGACAGATGGTTGTCCAGCTGCCTCTTGAAGGCCTCTAGTGTGGGAGAGCCCACAACCTCCCTAGGTCACTGGTTCCATTGTCGTACTGCTCTAACAGTCAGGAAGTTTTTCCTGATGTCCAGCTGGAATCTGGCTTCATTTAACTTGAGCCCATTATTCCGTGTCCTGCACTCTGGGAGGATCGAGAGGAGATCCTAGCCCTCCTCTGTGTGACAACCTTTCAAGTGTTGGAAGCGTGCTGTCATGTCTCCCCTCAATCTCCTCTTCTCCAGGCTAAACATGCCCAGTTGTTTCAATCTCTCCTCATAGAGCTTTGTTTCCATACCCCTGTTCATCCTCGTTGCCCGCCTCTGAACACCTTGCAACTTGTCTGCATCCTTCTTAAAGTGGGGTGCCCAGAACGCAATACTCAAGATGAGGCCTAACCAGGGTCGAATAAAGGGGAACCAGTACCTCACCCAATTTGGAAGCTATACTTCTATTAAAGCAGCCCAAAATAGCATTGCTGTGTTGGCAGCCTGGACCCCATTTTGTGCCTCCCACAATGGCCCGTATACCAAGCATCACTCCAGAGCATTGAGGGGAAGGAATGCAGCCACCACCAAAAAAATGGTTTAATAAAATGTGGAGAAAATTCTGCAAACTGTCCTTTTATTTCTAGGGAGTAAAAAAAGAAATCTCAGGATTTTTTGTGAGAAATGTATTCGGAAAAGTTTTGGCTCAGCTCTATTGTTGTTGTTGTTATTGTTGTTGTTATTATTATTATCTACCCCTTTGACAAAGCTCTCTAGGCAATTTACAGGGTTCAGCACCATTGCTAGGGTCCTGAAAGCCCTGTATCAGGTGTGAGGAGTCAGGGCCGTGTTGCACCCAGCTCCAAGGAAAGAGTGGAGGTAACGGTGAGCCAAAATCCATCTTCCGCTTTCCTGAAAGTTTCCTTCCCCCATGAAAGAGGCTTCCATTTTTCTGCCTCATTCTCTTGACTTATTTATTAATCACAATTAATTATGATTAATTAAACAAAAACGGGACGGTGTAAAAGCTAGAATGGAATAGAACAGGCGGGAATGACCCCTTTATATAAAATCACACCAAAAACAGCGGCATGTGTTAGAAACACTGTAGAACAGTATTTCCCACATGGGTGGGAGGGTGCTGTTGAACCATGTCCTGCTTTGTTGGTCCCTGGCCGATGGCTGGTTGGCTACTGTGTGGATGAGCTTCAGGGGGAAGACACCTTTTCATCAGAACTGGGGGAGTGGGGGCGTGGCCAGGGACAGAATGAGGTGACCGCATAAAATTTTATCTCATAGAATCATAGAATAGCAGAGTTGGAAGGGGCCCACAAGGCCATTGAGTCCAACCCCCTGCTCAATGCAGGAATCCACCCTAAAGCATCCCTGACAGATGGTTGTCCAGCTGCCTCTTGAAGGCCTCTCGTGTGGGAGAGCCCACAACCTCCCTAGGTAACTGATTCCATTGTCATACTGCTCTAACAGGAATTTTTTCCTGATGTCCAGCTGGAATCTGGCTTCCTTTAACTTGAGCCCGTTATTCCGTGTCCTGCACTCTGGGAGGATCGAGAAGAGATCCTGGCCCTCCTCTGGGTGACAACCTTTTAAGTCTTTGAAGAGTGCTATCATGTCTCCCCTCAATCTTCTCTTTTCCAGGCTAAACATGCCCAGTTCTTTCAGTCTCTCTGCATAGGGCTTTGTTTCCAGACCCCTGATCATCCTGGTTGCCCTCCTCTGAACACGCCCCAGCTTGTCTGCGTCCTTCTTGAATTGTGGAGCCCAGAACTGGACGCATTACTCTAGATAAGGCCTAACCAGGGCCGAATAGAGAGGAACCAGTACCTCCCGTGATTTGGAAGCTATACTTCTATTAATGCAGCCCAAAATAGCATTTGCCTTTCTTGCAGCCATATTGCACTGTTGGCTCATATTCAGCTTGCAATCTTCAACAATTCCAAGATCCTTCTTGTTTGTAGTATCGCTGAGCCAAGTATCCCCCATCTTGTAACTGTGCATTTGGTTTCTATTTCCTAAATGTAGAACTTCGCATTTATCCCTATTCAATTTCATTCTGTTGTTTTCAGCCCAGCGCTCCAGCCTATCAAGATCACTGTCTTCCAGTGTATTAGCTATCCCACCCAATTTTGTGTCATCTGCAAATTTGATCAGCGTTCCCTGCACCTCCTCGTCTCCTCCAGGGCCCTCCGAGAATGTGGTTATAAGCTAAGGCCCCAGTGCGATGCATGCACACGGCCAGTCCATTTTCTTCAGAATGGCCATGGGAAAGCATGGTGCCGTGACAGGCAGCCCCACAGGAAAGAGCTGCCGAACTGCTCATGGAGGTTCACATTAGCACCCTAAGACTGTCTGCTTGATGCATGCTCCATAGGAACGGCGCCTCCTTGCACATGGCTATATTAGGTGTCCTTCGGAATGGCCATAGGAAAGTATTCTGACCCTTCTCCTGGCTTCCCTTCCCTTTTAGGACACCCTAACGATGCAGAAGGAAGATGGTACAAGGTGTGGGTCTTTTGGAGGGGCCCCAAGTGGGTCAGTCCCCTGGGGGGCAGGGGGTGTCTCTCTTCCCACCCTCCCTCTATCTCCACCCTGCCCTTGGCTCCCTCCCTTCTCTGCTCCTGCCCGTGGGGGTGGGCTTTTCCAGGGTCAGGCCCACTGGACCAGCAACAGAGGTGGGTGCCCACTCGATGGTCTCTCTTGCATAAGGGCACTCTTCAGTAAACTGCAGCCTGTCACCTTCTTCTCCTCACCAACTTCTTTTAAGAACACAAGAACATCAGAAGTGCCCTGATGCTGGATCAGGCCAAAGGTCCATCTAGTCCAACACTCTGTTCACACAGGGGCCAACCAGCCATCGGCCAGGGACGAACAAGCAGGCTGCTTACCCTACCCTGTGCCTGTTTGCATTCTCTTCCCCTCCTTATTGTTTTACTATGATTTTATTAGATTGTAAGCCTATGCGGCAGAGTCTTGCTATTTACTGTTTTACTCTGTACAGCACCATGTACATTGATGGTGCTATATAAATAAATAAATTATTAATAATAATAATAATAATAATAATAATAATAATAATATGGAGTAACACACAGCACCCTCCCACCTATGTTCCCCAGCAACTGGTGCACACAGGCTTACTGCCTCGAATGCTGGAGATAGCACACAACCATCAGGGCTAGTAGCCATTGATAGCCTTTGCCTCCAGGAATGAATCCAACCCCCTTTTAAAGACATCCAAATTGGTGGCCATCACTACATCTTGTGGTTTTGTTTGTTGTTTATTCGTTCAGTCGCTTCCGACTCTTCGTGACTTCATGGACCAGCCCACGCCAGAGCTTTCTGTCGGCTGTCGCCACCCCTACCTCCCCCAAGGTCAACTCTGTCACCTCCAGAATATCATCCATCCATCTTGCCCTTGGTCGGCCCCTCTTCCTTTTGCCTTCCACTTTCCCTAGCATCAGCCTCTTCTCCAGGGGATCCTGTCTTCTCATTATGTGGCCAAAGGACTTCAGTTTTGCCTTTAATACCATTCCCTCAAGTGAGCAGTCTGGCTTTATTTCCTGGAGTATGGAATGGTGTGATCTTCTTGCAGTCCAAGGCACTCTCAGAATTTTTCTCCAACACCCCAGTTCAAAAGCATCTATCTTCCTTCGCTCAGCTTTCCTTATGGTCCAGCTCTCGCAGCCATAGGTTACTACGGGGAATACCATTGCTTTAACTATGCGGACCTTTGTTGTTAGAGTGGTGTCTCTGCTCTTAACTATTTTATCAAGATTTGTCATTGCTCTCCTCCCAAGAAGTAAACGTCTTCTGATTTCCTGGCTGCAGTCAGCGTCTGCAGTAATCTTTGCGCCCAGAAATACAAAGTCTGTCACTGCCTCCACGTTTTCTCCCTCTATTTGCCAGTTATCAATCAAGCTGGTTGCCATAATCTTGTTTTTTTTGAGGTTTAACTGAAACCCAGCTTTTGCACTTTCTTCTTTCACCTTTGTCATAAGGCTCCTCAGCTCCTCCTCGCTTTCAGCCATCAAAGTGGTGTCATCTGCATATCTGAGATTGTTAATGTTTCTTCCTGCGATTTTAACTCCAGCCTTGGATTCGTCAAGCCCAGCATGTCGCATGATGTGTTCTGCATACAAGTTGAATAGGTAAGGTGAGAGTATACAACCCTGTCATACTCCTTTCCCAATCTTAAACCAGTCCGTTGTTCCGTGGTCTGTTCTTACCGTTGCTACTTGTTCGTTATACAGATTCCTCAGGAGGCAGACAAGATGACTTGGTAGCCCCATACCACCAAGAACTTGCCACAGTTTGTTATGATCCACACAGTCAAAGGCTTTAAAATAGTCAATAAAACAGAAATAGATGTTTTTCTGGAACTCCCTGGCTTTCTCCATTATCCAGCGGATATTGGCAATTTGGTCCCTAGTTCCTCTGCCTTTTCTAAACCCAGCTTGTACATCTGGCAATTTCGCTCCATGAATTGCTGGAGTCTACCTTGCAGGATCTTGAGCATTACCTTGCTGGCATGTGAAATAAGTGCCATTGTGCGATAGTTTGAACATTCTTTAGTGTTTCCCTTTTTTGGTATGGGGATACAAGTTGATTTTTTCCAGTCTGATGGCCATTCTTGTGTTTTCCAAATTTGCTGGCATATGGCATGCATCACCTTGATAGCATCATCTTGCAATATTTTAAACAGTTCAGCTGGGATACCATCGTCTCCTGCTGCCTTGTTATTAGCGATGCTTCTTAAGGCCCATTCAACCTCACTCTTCAGGATGTCTGGCTCTAACTCACTGACCACACCGTCTGAGCTATCCCCGATATTATTATTATTATTATTATTATTATTATTATTATTATTATTATTTATTTGTATAGCACCATCAATGTACATGGTGCTGTACAGAGTAAAACAGTAAATAGCAAGACTCTGCCGCATAGGCTTACAATCTAATAAAATCATAGTAAAACAATAAGGAGGGGAAGAGAATGCCAACAGGTACAGGGAAGGGTAAGCAGGCACAGGGTAGGGAAAAACTAACAGTAGAAAGTAACAGTAGAAGTCTGCACAACATCAAGTTTTAAAAGCTTTAGGAAAAAGAAAAGTTTTTAGTTGAGCTTTAACTAGTTGAGTTATCCTTCCTATACAGATCTTCCGTATATTCTTGCCACCTTTTCTTGATCTCTTCTTTTTCTGTTAGGTCCTTGCCATCTTTGTTTTTGATCATACCCATTTTTGCCTGGAATTTACCTCCGATGTTTCTAATTTTCTGGAAGAGGTCTCTTGTCCTTCCTAATTTAACTATGCGCTGTGTGAAGAAGGACTTGCTTTTATTTGTTTTATTTTATACGTGAGGTACTGGTTCAGCTCTATTCGGCCCTGGTTAGGCCTCATCTAGAGTACTGAGTCCAGTTCTGGGCTCCACAATTCAAGAAGGACGCAGACAAGCTGGAGCGTGTTCAGAGGAGGGCAACCAGGATGATCAGGGGTCTGGAAACAAAGCCCTATGAAGAGAGACTGAAAGAACTGGGCATGTTTAGCCTGGAGAAGAGAAGATTGAGGGGAGACATGATAGCACTCTTCAAATACTTAAAAGGTTGTCACCCAGAGGAGGGCCAGGATCTCTTCTCGATCCTCCCAGAGTGTAGGACACGGAATAACGGGCTCAAGTTAAAGGAAATCGGATTCCGGGTGGACATCAGGAAAAACTTCCTGACTGTTAAAGCTGTATGACAATGGAATCAGTTACCTAGGGAGGTTGTGGGCTCTCCCACACTAGAGGCCTTCAAGAGGCAGCTGGACAACCATCTGTCAGGGATGCTTTAGGGTGGATTCCTGCATTGAGCAGGGGGTTGGACTCGATGGCCTTGTAGGCCCATTCCAACTCTGCTATTCTGATTCTATGATTCTATTTGTCCTGGATCTCCCACAACAGGAAACTATTGTTATTATTTATTTATTACACTTATATATCGCCCCCATAGCCAGAGCTCTCTGGGCGGTTTACAGAAATTCTAAAATAAAGATTAAAACGAGTATACAAAATTTAAAATTCTAAAACACAGAACATACACACACAAAGTATTAAAAACAGTTAAAAAAACTAAACAAGTGGGTGATTAAGATGTGCTGCCATACACCTGGGCAAAAAGGAAAGTCTTAACCTGGCGCCGGAAAGATAGCAGCGTTGGCGCCAGGCGAGCCTTGTCAGGGAGATTGTTCCGTAGTCTGGGGGCCAGACTAAGGCCCTGTCCCTCGTTGCCACACTCCGAGCCTCTCTCGGAGTAGGCACCCGGAGGAGGACCTTAGAAGTTGAACGTAGTGAATGTAAGAAAAGCAGAACATAAGAACATCAGAATTGCCCTGACGCTGGATCAGACCAAGGGTCCATGTAGTCCAGCACTCTGTTCACACAGGGGCCAACCAGCCATCGGCCAGGGATGAACAAGCAGGACATGGGGCAACAACACTCTCCCACCCATGTTCCCCAGCAACTGCTGTACACAGGCTTCTTCTCCTCCCAGTGTTGATAATTTCTCCTTCTTTTCTTCTATCTTTTCCCTTTTCCTCCTCCTCCTCCTCTCTCCCAACTCTCACAACCCTTTTTTCAACCGGCCGTTTTTTGCTCTTCCCTCGCACTTAATTCAGACAACTTTCCCAAGGCCTTTGGACAAAGGCATTACACGGGTCTCTGCCAGGAGCCTCGTTGCCTCCATCGAAGGGTTAAAGAGAGCGAGTTTGCTGGGTCCTAGAGAGGCCGGTAAGAGCCCAGGCTGATGGAATGCACTCACTTCCGCCTTTCCCCCCACCTTTGGGAAAGCAGCCTGGGAGGTTTGCATGGAGTTTGCAGCCTCAGCCTCTCTTCCCCTGCAGAGGAGCAGGTGGGTGCAAGATGCAAGGGGGTCCCAGGGGGTGGAGGAGAAGAAAGGGGGTGGAAAGAGACCCCCCCAGGGCAGAAGAAGAGCAGGGGAGGGAGCCAAGGGCAGGGGGAGAGTGTTGGACTGGGAATCAGGAGATCCGGGTTCGAGTCCTCAGTCGGCCATTGAAACCCACGGGGTGGCTTTGGGCCAGTCACAGACTCTCAACCCAACCTACCTCACAGGGTTGTTGTAAGGATAAAATGGAGAAGAGGAGGATTATGTACGCCGCCTTGGGTTCCTTGGATATAAATGCAATAATAAATAGATACATAAAAAAGCTAAGCAGAAGACAAAAGAGTTTCGGGGAGTTGGTGGATCAAAAAGGGACTGAAATTTACAAAAAATTAACAATGGTTCAGTTCTCTTTCTGTTGGCCTGTTTTGCATAGCTTCAAGTTTTGCTATATATACATAAATGCTAGTTTTGGAGCATTTGGGGTCACAGTTTGCATGTTTGTCTTCTTTTTGAAAGAACAAAGGAATTCTTGCTTTGACCACGAGGCTGCAGTTGCCATCGCTTCTGAACTAGCTTTGGGGGGCTCGATACTTCGGTCTAGAGCAGCTTGATTCAGTTTTCCCTAATTATTTCATTTTACTCACTGGTGAGGCAGAGATCTAAAGAACAGGATAGAGGGGATGGTTTAAAATGGAAAAGTGTACCTTCCTTTAAATTCCATGCCATCCCTGCTCTCTTTCCTTCCTTTTCTGTAAAAGTTTGGACTGTATTCTTATGTGTCCGAAAGCTTTTAACATTGCAGTGAACTAGTTTGGACTGGTGGAAGTTTAAGTAGAGCCAAATAACACTTCAACTGCTGCTGGTTGGGCCGTGTAGTCTTTTCGCATTGTTTTCTAACAGGCCTTAGCAAGAGTTAAACTCTAGTGTATTTTGCACAGTATACACAAGTATTTCATGGTAATCATTGCATGTTTCACATTTCCCTGCTGTATGTGATGTTCTTTTGCATTTATATTTGTTTATAAACCATATCTTAAGTCTTCCTATGTGGCATGTTTCAGTAGTTTAACCTCATTTTCAACCACGAGTCTGGTTCTTGTGGGACGTGGCTTGTCTAGACCCAAAGCTTTTAACATTGTGGTGAACTAGTTTGGACTGGAGGAAGTTTAAGTAGAGTTGAAGTATTCCCTGTAAAGGAAGCACGCACCAGCAAAAGTTGGCCCTTGGACTGGATTTAGCACAGATCCCCAGAACAAATGCTCACAGCTCACAATTTGGAGGTTTAAGACCATTTATTGGAAACGGGTAGGTTACATGGGATTAGCATACTAAAACTATTAAAACATGCATATATATAAGAACCCAGAAAAAGCAAGCCAGAAAACTAAAACTACAGTTCATACATCACCCAACCTTGGAGTCAGCCAGCCGCGCCGAACTCCCCCCACAAAGTATGCTTTATAGTTCCTTTTTCTCTCACTCCTTCCCCCCTCCCCTTGGCTTTTCATAGAATCATTGAATAGCACAGTTGGAAGGGGCCTACAAGGCCATCGAGTCCAACCCCCTGCTCAATGCAGGAATCCCCCCTAAAGCATCCCTGACAGATGGTTGTCCAGCTGCCTCTTGAAGGCCTCTAGTGTGGGAGAGCCCACAACCTCCCTAGGTAACTGATTCCACCGTCGCACTGCTCTAACAGTCAGGAAGTTTTTCCTGATGTCCAGCCGGAATCTGGCTTCCTTTAACTTGAGCCCGTTATTCCGTGTCCTGCACTCTGGGAGGATCGAGAAGAGATCCTGGCCCTCCTCTGTGTGACAACCTTTTAAGTATTTGAAGAGTGCTATCATGTCTCCCCTCAATCTTCTCTTCTCCAGGCTAAACATGCCCAGTTCTTTCAGTCTCTCTTCATAGGGCTTTGTTTCTAGACCTCTGATCATCCTGGTTGCCCTCTTCTGAACACGCTCCAGCTTTTCATATGTAGATCTTTCACACCTCCGCCTGAGATGTTAATGTGTCTCAAGGCCGGGCGGACATGCTTCAGGCGATTCATGGCATCACCATTCTCCCCCATGCAGCTGGGCCGCTTATCTCCCTTTTCCTATGAACCATAATAATAAAATTAACACGTTAAAAGACAGGCCAGCCCCAGTTCCATTCACCCATCCCTTACATTCCCCACCCCCATAGGTGATGACATGGAAGCAGCATCAGCACCCATTTGAGACAGGTCCTGGGTATTGAAGTTGGCCACAGCTGGATCTAATGCAGCTCTTCATTTGAATTCGTACAGAACAGTCCTTGCCTGAAGAGAGAAATTGGTAGCCAAGGAAGGAGACCTTTTGAGTCCTGGGGGAAGCAGAGATGGAGAAGAGAGCAAAGATGGAAGAGCAGAACTTTGCTGGCCCCAGCTCAGGCATAGAGTGCCAGAGCTTCAGGGGCTTCTGCTACCAGGAGGCTGATGGGCCCCGAGAGGTTTGCAGCCGACTCCACCACCTTTGCCGCCAGTGGCTGAAGCCAGAAAGGAACACAAAAGCTGAGATGCTGGACCTGGTGGTTCTGGAGCAGTTTCTGGCTGTCCTGCCCCCGGAGATGGAAAACTGGGTCAGAGAGTGTGGCGCAGAGACCAGTTCCCAGGCGGTGGCCCTGGCAGAAGGCTTCCTCCTGAGTCAGGCAGAGGGCCAAGAGCAGGTGAGAGCATTTCATCCTGATAACTCCAAGGGACTGTGTTTTTACCCCAATTTGTTTTTGCTTGTCCTCTAAGGAAGGGATGCCTCAATTTCCAATGGTCCAACCTCCAAGTATAGTTGTTCTTCATGTGTAGAGTAGGCCCTCCTCAGAGGATAGTGAAACTAACAGTGCATAGTTAAAATATGCAGTTCCCTACCAGAGGATGTAGTGATGGCCATTTGGATGGGTTAGAGTGAGGGCTAGACAAATTTCTGGGGGAGAAGGCTATGAATGGCTACTACTCCGGATGGCTATATCCTACCTCCAGAATCAGAACCAGTATGTCTATGTACACCAGTTGCTGGGGAACATGGGCTGGAGGGTGCTGTGACACTCATGTCCTGCTTGTGAATTTGCAGCCAACAGCTGATGGACCACTGTGGGGGGAGAATGCTGGACTAGATGGATCCTTGTTCTGATCCAGAACTGGTCTTCTTAGGGCTCTTCTTACGATCACAGGAGAAATGAATGGATTTGTGAAGTTCTGGGGAAGGAGGGGATCCTTCTTCAACCAGTGGCAGTGTCTTCCCAAAAGGACAGTGTTTGCAGCGGAAAATGCTGGATATCAGGGAATATCTGGGAGGTTCTGTCTTTCCTCCTGGCTGGTTTTCAGAGGGTGTTGAAACACTTTGCTTATGCCAGGGTTGAGCTATTAGCCCCAAAGCACACATCCTAATGTGCTGTCCCCCCGCCACCGACATAGACGCAACTTAGTGTGCTCTGTGGCTTGGATGGTAGATGAACTTGAGAAGGAGCCCTGAAATACAACTGCTGCCCCTTGCCTTGACCTGACCCATTTCTTTCCTTCCCTCATCCCTCTTCTCTGCCAGTTCCAGTGGACGTTGGCCAGAGCACCCACAGATTTCCCTGAGGCTGAGAAGGCTCCACCGGGCACCACACAGAGGCCGCTGGATGGGTGGATCTTGCAGGAGGGTGACGGAGGACCCTCCTCACTGGGTAACTGATTAGTGGGATGTATTTCCTCATGGTCTCCCTCCCTCAATTACGCCTGAGGTGCATGAGCTGCTTTAATGTTCTCCTTGAGCCTGATTTTTTTTCTTTGGGGAGAGACTTGGAAGAGTGTCTCTTTATCTCTAGATATTCAAAAAGGAAATATTGTTTATTCATCTGGACAAATATTGATTCCAGTAAAACAGTGAAAATGGAAATGCTTAAGAACAATAACTTACCTTCCCACCTTCTTTGCCTTCCTCACAGGGAGCAGAAAAGCCCACAGAGAGAGTGAACTGATCCTGAGGGACCCTTCTAGGCCTCCTTCGCTTTGTGGTGGAGTGGAAGCGGTTCCTGCGCAGCCTGGGCAGGTAGGGGAGTTCTGGGTGCCTCCGTCCTCTGCACATCAATGCTAGGAATGCTTTGAAAGTCACTCATGAAGCTCTGGCATGCATAAGGAGGATCTCACCATTCTGGTCGTCGTGAATTTCTACATTATGTGAAAGGAGAACCTCAATTCTTCTTCTTTCAGGTTCCGGTAACTTTTGAGGAGGTGTCCGTGCATTTCTCAGAGGAGGAGTGGGCTCTGCTGGATCCAGGCCAAAGGACTCTGCACAAGGAAGTCATGGAGGAGAATCGTGGGATCCTGGCCTCTCTGGGTAAGGAATGGGATTCCTCTGAGTAAGGCTCCCTCTTTGCCTTCTGTGTCAGTTCGTTTTAAGGATGTCATTGAGGAGGACAGTGCCTGGGCCATGTTCCTGGGATACTCTAGTCCAGAGAAAGTTCAACAGGTGATGTACATAAAGCCTTAAATGTGTAGCTAAAGAACTCACATTCTCTCCAACCTTTACCTGTTGGTTTTCTTATAGCCTCTATGAGATGTGCATGCTTATTTTGATTTTCGAAACAGCCTTCTCTCTAAAGACTCATTCAGTTCTTTGGGTTATCTGGTGAGGTGGTGCCACATGATGATGATGATGATGATGATGATAATAATTGTTACCCGCCTCGCCCTCTGGATCGAGACGGGGTACAACACAAATACAAGCACAATATTTGTGATAGTTGTGCGTGGTCGTGCCCATGGTGTGGACAATGAATCATAGAATAGTTTAGTTGGAAGGGGCCTATATGACCAACTTTAAAATCACATAAAACCAGAATAAGTTACAGTCCAGGGAAGGCTTATTTTAAAAGATATGTTTTTAGGAGGCATTTAAAAGATAATTATATTTTCCACCTCCCAAACTGCTTGAAGTGAAGGCCGCTACAGAGAAGGCCTGCCATCGAGTTTTTGACAACACACGTTATGTCCACTGGCCAACAAAGGAAGTTACCCAATCAAAAAATGAGATCAAATTAGTCTGGCAGGATTTGTTCCTGACAAGTCCATGTTGGCTTCTAGTAATCACTGCATTGTTTTCAAGGTGTTTACAGATTGACTTCTTTAGAATCTGCTCCAGAATTTCCCCAGGGATGGATGTCAGACTGACTGGTCTGTAGTTCCCAGGTTCCTCCTTTTTGCCCTTTTTGAAGATAGGGACAACGTTAGCCCTCCTCCAGTCGTCTGGCACCTCACCCGTCTTCCATGATTTCGCAAAGATAATAGACAAAGGTTCTGAGAGTTCTTCCGCTAGCTCCTTCATTACTCTAGGATGCAGTTCAGCAGGTCCTGGAGATTTGAACTCGTTCAAGGAAGTTAGGTGTTCCTTGACCATTTGTTTATCAATCTCAAGCTGTAGTCCTGCTCCTTCAGGTTGTACTTTTCTTTTTTGAAGGGGTCATAGACCCTACTTTGGGAGACGCCTGAGCCAAAGAAGGAAATGAGCACTTCTGCCTTTTCTTTCTTTCTTTCTTTCTTTATTTATTTATTTATTTATTACATTTCTATACCGCCCAATAGCCGGAGCTCTCTGGGCGGTTCACAAAAATTAAAACCATTCAAAGTATAAAGCAATAGTATAAAACCATAATATAAAATACAATAAAAAAGCTCAACCAGATAAAAACAGCAGCAATGCAAAAATTACAAATTTAAAACACCATGTTAAAATGTATTTATAGATTGTTAAAATGTTGGGAGAATAAAAAGGTCTTCACCTGGCGTCTAAAAGCATATAATGTAGGTGCCAAGCGAACCTCCTTAGGGCTCATTCCACAGCTGGGGTGCCACAGCAGAGAAGGCCCTCCTCCTGGTAGCCACCTGCCTCACTTCCTTTGGCAGGGGCTCGCGGAGAAGGACCTCTGAGGATGACCTTAGGGTCCGGGCAGGTACATATGGGAGGAGGCGTTCCTTCAGATATCCTGGCCCCAAGCCGTTTAGGGCTTTAAATGTTAATACCAGCACTTTGAATCGGGCCTGGAACTGGACTGGCAGCCAATGAAGCTGGAAAAGAACTGGCGTAATGTGGTCTCGTCGGCCAGTCCCTGTTAGTAAGCATGCTGCCCTGTTTTGTACCAGTTGAAGTTTCCGGACTGTTCTCAAAGGCAGCCCCACATATAACGCATTGCAGTAATCCAAACGAGAGGTTATCAGAGCATGGATAACTGTAGCTAGGCTATCTTTGTCATCTGTTATCAATTTGCCATCCTCATTGAGTAGTTAAACCACCATTTCTTTCCTCTTGTCTTTTGCTATGCATTTACCCGAAGAAAGCTTTTTTGTTGCTTTTAGCATCCTTCTTTAACCTCAGCTGATTCTCAGCTTTGGCCTTCCTGACACCTTTTCTGCACTTCTGTGCTGCCTGTCTGTGCTCCTCTTTTGTAGCCTGGCCTTCCTT
Organism: Elgaria multicarinata webbii; assembly: GCF_023053635.1. Taxonomy (NCBI): domain Eukaryota; kingdom Metazoa; phylum Chordata; class Lepidosauria; order Squamata; family Anguidae; genus Elgaria; species Elgaria multicarinata. The sequence continues at coordinate 169,595,888 of NC_086173.1, forward strand.
CCACTCCCTGTACATGTCCTTTTTCTGTTTTCAATTTTTCTCTAAGCTTTTGGTGAAGCTACCTTGGCTTCTTCTGTTGTTTTCTACCTTTTCTCCCTGTTCAAATTGTTTGCAATTGGGGCTTTCAAAATTGCCATTTTTAGAAACTCTCACCCATCTTGGACTCCCTTTCTCCTTAGGATCACTTGCTGTGGGACATTATCATAGAATCATAGAATAGCAGAGTTGGAAGGGGCCTACAAGGCCATCGAGTCCAACCCCCTGCTCAATGCAGGAATCCACCCTAAAGCATCCCTGACAGATGGTTGTCCAGTTGCCTCTTGAAGGCCTCTAGTATGGGAGAGCCCACAACCTCCCTAGGTCACTGATTCCATTGTCGTACTGCTCTAACAGTCAGGGAGTTTTTCCTGATGTCCAGCTGGAATCTGGCTTCCTGTAACTTGAGCCCGTTATTCCGTGTCCTGCACTCTGGGAGGATCAAGAAGAGATCCTGGCCCTCCTCTGGGTGACAACCTTTTAAGTCTTTGAAGAGTGCTATCATGTCTCTCCTCAATCTTCTCTTTTCCAGGCTAAACATGCCCAGTTCTTTCAGTCTCTCTGCATAGGGCTTTGTTTCCAGACCCCTGATCATCCTGGTTGCCCTCCTCTGTGTGACAACCTTTTAAGTATTTGAAGAGTATTTGAAGATTACTTATCATTGTTCCGTGTCTATTAGAATCGCCTTTCCTAAAATCCAAAGTATATTCAGCTTTTGCTTCCTTTAGAATCAAGAACTCAAGTACCGACTCTTGTATTGGCTGTATGTTTTTGAGCTCGATTCAGGGTGCTGGTTTTAACCTATAAAGCCTTACATGGCTCAGGCCCACAGTACCTGACGGAACTCTCCTGATGTGAACCTACCCATACACAATGCCCAACACCTAAGGCCCTCCTCCAAATGCCTAATCTGAGGGAGGCTTGGAGGACGGCAACAAGGGAGAGGGCCTTTTCAGTGGTGGCCCCCCAATTATGGAATGATCTCCCCAACAAGGCCCACCTGGCGCCAACATTGTATTATCATAAACAACCAGGATACTTGAGAGAGCACCTTATAGAATCATAGAATAGCAGAGTTGGAAGGGGCCTACAAGGCCGTCGAGTCCAACCCCCTGCTCAATGCAGGAATCCACCCTAAAGCATCCCCGACAGGTGGTTGTCCAGCTGCCTCTTGAAGGCCTCTAGTGTGGGAGCGCCCACCACCTCCCTAGGTAACTGATTCCATTGTCGTACTGCTCTAACAGTCAGGAAGTTTTTCCTGATGTCCAGCCGGAATCTGGCTTCCTGTAACTTGAGCCCGTTTTTCTGTGTCCTGCACTCTGGGAGGATCGAGAAGAGGCCTTCTCCCTTACCAACCTGCCTGATCACTGAGGTCATCTGAGGGCATGCTCCTGGGCCCAATCTACACATCGTTGTGAAGTCGCTTCCGTGCACGGTTTTTTAATACGCACCTAAATGAAGCTCGTCTTTGTTTGCTGTCTCTGGCGCTTTTTCTTTCATTTCGTTTCGTTGGAGTGGTTCACACTCTTCTAAATTGCTGTCCCTTCCGTCGCAAGTGGGTGTTTCTTATAGCTTGGCTTTGGTGGATGCTTGTGACGTTCTCCCTTGCTCACCCCCCTTTTTTTAAATTCCTCAAATCCCAGAATTCCCTGTTCGGGTCGTTGTGGAGAAGATGGAGTCGATGGATAACCAAACGGAATTAGTCAGCACCATGGCTGTTTCTATCAATTTACTGCTATATGCTCTTCGAGCACTGTCTGTGCTGGAGGATGAGTACATGCATCGCCGGGCGCAATTCATCAGAATCTTGAAAATTCACCGCAGACGGAGGATGCTGTTCTTGCAGCAGCTTGAGCAGGACACCAACTTTTTGGTGTTAGGCACAGAGTTCATTCGTCTCCCTGCTGTTTTCAGACGCTACTGGGTCCGTCCCAGTAGGAAGGACTGGTGGGAGAATTTAGTTCTGAAAGGATGGAATGATGAAAGGTGGATCGAGAGCTTCAGGATGAGTCGAGGAACACTGTTTGAAATTGTTGCTGAGCTTACTCCAGCACTACAGAGGAAACAGACGGCCATGAGGGAGCCACTTTCCGTGGCTAAGCGTGTGGCAATTGCTATTTGGAAGCTGGCTAACCCTGGGTTCTATAAAAATGCCGCAGAGCAGTTTGGGGTTGGCCGCTCGACAGTTGTCAAAGTCTTCGTTGAAGTGTGCTTGGCATTGGAGCTTGTTCTTCTTCATCGCACAGTCTGTCTTGGAGATTTTCGTAAGGTATTTTTTTTTCTTCTAAGCTAAGTTGGATGCACACGTGCGCATGTGTGACGAACGAACTAGTGTTATGTATAGGAAGTTTTTTTTCCTTTGGGCCAAAGTTGCATGTACACATGCGCATGTGTGACGAACGAACTAGTGTTATGTATAGGAAGGTTTTTTTTTCCTTTGCGCCAAAGTTGGATGCACACGTGCGCATGTGTGGCGAACTGCTATGTGTTTCAATGTAAACATTCCTGTTGGTTTAAACATTGTCTTTTAATTTTTATTATAGGTAATGGACGGCTTTGCAGCTTTGGGATTTCGTGGCTCCTGTGGAGCCTGTGATGGAATGCATATTGAAATTGTATCTCCGGTTAGGCAAGGCAACAATTTCATAAATCGGAAAAACTATTACTCAATGATACTGCAGGGGACTACGGACCACACTGGCCGCTTCACCCATATTGAGGTTGGGTGGAGTGGCAGAAACCGCAATGCACATGTATTGCGTAATTCATCCCTCTTTGAGGCAATGGATGCTGGAGTTTTTTGCCCTTCCAATGAGGTTTGGAGAATTGGAGACGTCGAAGTGCCGCCTTTCATTGTAGCTGATGGGGCTTATCCATTGCGGAAATGGCTTATGAAGCCCTATGGTGGTAACCTTGACCCACCCCAAGCTCACTTCAATTACTGCCTTAGCCGTGCCCAGAACATTGTCAAACATGCCTTTGGGAGACTGAATAGCAGGTGGAGGTGCCTCAGTGATCGGCTGGAAGTGGCGGAGGAAAATGTTCCCTCAGTTATTACTGCTTGTGTAATTCTGCACAACATCTGTGAATCCAGAGGTTACGCAATCATAAACACTGACGGACCGCAAAACCGTGTAACACTTGCGACCCTAGGACAACAGTATGTTAATAATGAAAACGAGTGTGGAGCCGAGGGAATCAAAGTTAGGGATGCTATTTGTACATACTTGTGGCATAATAGGGAGTTGCGAAGGTGAAATTGAATTGTAATATAATGGAAATGTTGTTGCTGTTTATTCGTTCACTCTCTTCCGTCTCTTCGCGACTTCATGTTATGTGTAACGTTTCATATTGAATAAAAACCTTTTGTATTGGCAGCTGTACTTACGTTTTTAATTAATATCCCTGCGCATGTGCGATTATGTGCAATTACTTCTTCGGGTTTGTAGGGGGCGCAATTCAGGAAGCCAACCTTATTCTTAACTATAGTTGTAGGAGAACAACAAAATGGCCCCTCGGAGAGTGGCATACTGGCAGGTCGAGGAGGTGGAACTGCTATTAGAGGAGCTGCTGAAATGTGGCCAGGCAGAGCGTTTAATGAGGAGCTCGAACTTGGAGACCATCTCCCTGTTCAAAAGAGCTGCAAGTACTCTCACCTCGGAGGGGTACCCGAGGAGTGCCCTACAGGCCCACACTAAATTCAAAGTGCTGAAGGCCAAATTTTTTGCAGCCATGGAGTACCATGAAGGGCCACCCCCAAGGCGGCTTAGACCCCCCCCCCCCATTATGATGCCTTGCACAAGCTATGGCTGGATGCAGGGGAGCCAAGCTGGATGGAAAGGCGACCTGCAAGTAAGTTTTTATTCTTAAGGAATATAAACCCGTTTTGCTGTTTAAATACTTCCAACTTAATTCATAAAACTTTAGATTCAATACATTGTATTCATTGCAGTTTACTTCTGTTAAATAAAAATTTCAGTCATGTCTAAGAACCTGACTGTATCTGCAGCTGTTACAGCATAACACTAACAAACAAGTGAGTTTAATGTTAAGGATGTTTCTACTGCTATTTGTAGAAAGTTGTTTCATTACATTAAATAATACTAAAAAACAGTACTTAATGAAACACCACTGTAAGTTTGTATCATTAATACTAATATGGAAATAGATATTGCAATTTAAAGTTTTGTGTTTTCCTAAGTAGTTTAAAAACTTAATTTTAATTTTTTTAATCATTATATTAATATCATTGAATTAATTATATAAAAAAAATCTATTGTAAAGATTTTGCTTTAACTTTCTAGTGGAAAACATTTAAAATTTTAATAGTCCTGCACTCATACGTACTGTTACTTTATAAAATTTTCCAGACATGCAGCCAGCTCAGCGAAGCAGGAGAGGTCAGGAACAGCCAGATGACCCCACAGAGGAAGGCAATCACCCTCCTGCTCAACTGTCACTGGCACATCCTGATTACGCAGGTCTATCACTGATTTTACTCAACTACAGAATACTTTAACACACCAAGGTAATGATTGATGCTCACTTGATATCACTGCTAAAATTGCTTGCTTCCCATTTCAGGCGAACAGTCCACATCTCAACCACCTGCTACACCTGACATGTCAGGTGAAGCACAGCAAACATCAGTGCATAGCAATGAGGAAGTCCTGAAGGCTGTGCTTCGGTTAGAGGCTTCCTTCCATAAAACAAGTAATTTTTTCTCTTATTAACTAATTTAAAGTGTAAATTGCTAATTTCATTTTTCCTGCATTGACTATTAATGATTATACTCCATTCTTAGTGCGTCGCTTGGAACATTGTGTTTCGATCCTAGAAGGGCAGATGCTTGAAGATCCTAGTACACTAGGATTGGAAGCGGCTGGACCAGCAGCAGTAGCATCCAAAAAATAAATGTTAAAATGCTACAGTTTAAAGAACTGCAGCCCTTTCTGAATTTTTTTATTTTCCTTGTTTTTCTGTAAATAAAAAACCAGCACAATTGCTACTTAAACATGTTTAATTTACTATAAGTAAAAAAAATATTTTTGCAAAAACTAAACAACGTTGTTTATTCCTTTATTGCACTCCAACTAGTCACAATCTTGTTATGGTTCAGTTGTATAGAGTCACACTTACACTACTGACTTCGAGCCCTTAAACCCAACAAATTTAACTTTCAAAAGAAAACAACAACATTGAAACAAGACCAATGTTTCAATGTTTAAGCAAAGGAGTAAGCAACTACATAAACATTTAACTGTTGTAATATTATTTGCTCAATAATTTTGCTGTTATGATGAGAACACAATTGGAGGTTTAATCAGCCTTCTGGGACATACAGCATCTGCGACACCTCTTTTTGGGGTAGATGTAACAGATGAGGAGTAATTAGGAATATTTTGATCATTGTCAAGGATCTCAACATCTAGATGTTGAGCAGCAGATTCAATCTCAGCAATTTCTGCTGCCTGAATATTCCTCTGCCGCAGCATGCTGTTGGCATCAGGAATTTTATCGACAAGGCGTTCCAAGATTGATGTGTGATGTGCTATGGAGTTTATAAGCATCTTCCTGTCCCGTTTATATTCCTTGTCTGCTGTCACTGACTTCCGTAAGAATTCATTAAAAAAAGTTGCATCTTGTTGCACCATAGCTCTTGTTTTTGCACTTTCTGCTGGAGAATGCTGCATTAAACGTTGAGCAATATCATTAGCAGAACTTCTGGTTTTGCAATTTCAAATCATTGCAAGCCTTGTGGCTGGCGACAAAGTGGCCTGTATATTTGGAATCCCTGGGTCTGATAAGAAAAAAAAGTAATTAAAATTACAGGTACTGTTTCTTGGCATTATCATTACTTAGAAAATTTTAACGAGATTATTTCAAATTACTCTAAAAATTTCATGTTAAGGTATCTAACAAGTGCTTTTTCAGCATATTCAACAAATACTGTTACTTTAAAGTAAATGCTGCACCATAAGTAGTACTGAAAGGTATAATTTTATATTTACCACTTTCAGGGTGCTGGAATGCTTGCTGTTGTGCACCAGCTGCAGTGCTGCTGGTTGATGCTGTTTCTGTGGAAATAAGATGGAAAACATTAACTCCGCTTCTCTTTCCATACTTAACATTGTGAACATGGTCTCTGTTTTAAAAATTACAAATCTGAAAAGTAACAATATTAATATATATTATTATTGCATTGGCAAACAAATGATTACTCGCAGCCAATGCTACCCAAGCCGTAACAGGTTGAAACCCCAATTCTTTGGCAGCCCAACTTTAACATATGCAGACCTTGATCCACAGTACTTGGTGCTTGCTCTTGATCTGACAGTGTAGAGCTAATATTTGGATCCGAATCCATGCTGACCTGTTCATCTGTGAATAGTAAAAACAACCAATAGTTAATAAATAGTTGTCCTTTTGTTATGTTGATTTGGATTAGCAAAATAACACAAATTGTTAAAGTGTTTAAATGGCGGCACTCACAATAAAAGCTCACAGCCATGCTATTTCAAATTTATAGATACTTTGTTAAGGTTAAACTTTGTCTTTCTTAAGATAAATACAGGAATGCAAATGACATTACTCACCATTGTAAAGGTCCTCAGTATTCAAAGTTTCAACAGGGACATTATCGTCTTCCTGTGAGGAACCATAACTCATGTTCGAGGAACTTCCGGATGAGCTGCCTGATGACGCCATGGTCCTTGTAATTTCTAAACTTGATACTACACGCTTCGGTCTAATTGTAGCATCACCCCTGAGAATGCTGTGTAGCTGTGAGAAGTAGGGACAAGTGGTTGCATTGTTACCTGACTTTGCATTGTGCATGATCACTCTACGATACTCAAGTCTCATAGCTTTGCTTTTCCTCCTGCACTCTACAGCTGTTCGGTTGTGCCCCCTCTTTTGTAGTTCCTGTGCTATCAGTTCAAATGAATCAAGGTTCCGATGGCTTGCCCTCAGTTGCTCCTGAATTTTTTCTTCCCCCCATACGTCAAGCAAATCCAGAATTTCTGGGTGACGCCACGAGGTGCCTCACCCCTTATTGCCACTTGCCATTCCCAGAGTGCAATTAGAGTTTGATCTAGGGATTACGAAGAATTAAAATATTGAGAATGTTATTAATTTATTAATATATCTCCTGCTGAAACTCTTTAACTCTTTTTTTTGGGTGTAATGTTAGGTCAATAATGACTAAGCAGTATTGCTAACAGTAGGAATTTTTAAAATATTTATAAAAAATAAAATCACACACATGTAAAAAATGTATTTTGACTAACTGTCCTCATACAACCGTTACCTGATATATGAAGAACAATTACAAGCATGAGGGAAATGCAAGGGAGGTTGGGGGGAGAGGAGTGGGGTGGGTGGGAGACTTACCAGAATAGGAAATGTCCTGGAGTGAAATATCACTTCTAAGATATAAATAGAAACTTCAGCAGCCAAAAATGAACACTGTGATTGAAAGAAATAGGAAAATGACCAGTGAAGAAAAGGGAAAAGGACTTCTATTTAGAACAAATGCTTGATAAAGGGTAATCTAAGGAGGGCTGGGGTGGGTTTGTGTGTGTGTGTGTGAAACTTAACAGAATTTCCAGTCCAACATGCAGAAATGAAATGAGCTTGACCAGGGAGCAAAAGCAGTTCTGCTAAGAAGAAATGCGTGCTAAAGTGCAATCTTAGAAAAGGGGTGGGGGTGGGAAACTGACAAAAGTACCCTTTCTTACTTAAAGAAATAAAATTGAAATTGACTGCAGTGAAGAAAAGCAGTTCTACTTAGAAGAAAGGCATGCAAAAGGTTTATAACTAAACATTGGATTCCACTTTATAGTTAAATAAATTATGCCATGAGGCAGGGGGAAGAATACATTAAAAAGAGAACATGCATTCTTCATCAGACATAAAAACATCGGCATTTTCTTCTAAAGAAAAAAGTTAATGATAACACAATACACCTCTCTTCGCGCGCGGGAAAGGTGAAGATTAAAGATGGATGCTGCTGTTCGTGCCGGAAATGTTATCGGAAGTGGAATGGCAACAAAATAAGTCTGGGCGGAGCGGGGCAGTGAGGAAACAGCGAAGAAATATTACACACGTTGGAAGAAGGAATGCATTAAATTGACTAAAGACGGAGTAAATAACAGCGCTCAAAAGCCAGGAAACTGCGATTTGAAAGTAAGGCTGTGTGTCTCGAGGAGCTTCGGGGCGCACTCCAGACGCACGCAAGCGACTTCACAATGACGTGTAGATCGGGCCCTGGTGGTTCCACATGGACCTGTGGCCTGATTCGAATCCATTAGGAGAAGAGCCTGTAGTGTAGTGGCCCCTTCTCTGTTGAACTCTCTGCCCCTGGAGGTCAGGCAGGCTCCAACACTGGGCTGCTTCCAGCTCTGCCTGAAAACAACTCTATTTTGAGAAGCCTTCCCCACTGTTTTTCTGGATCCTTTGTTTTTAAGTTTAACAATTTTAATTGGCTTTTTAATCTTTCTTTTACTGTTCATACCTATGCTCACTGCTCTGGAGAGTGTTTAGATAATTGAGCGGTATATGAATATTGTAACTAATAGAAATAATAATAATGTTCTCCATGGAGGAAGCACCGGAGAGCAGATTATGGCATTTTCAGAAGCCAGCACTGGACAGTTTGCTTTCCATTTTGGGATACAACTAGACAACAGGACAACCTTCATTTTGATATATAGGTCTGTTAAAAACAATAATACAACCCAGACAGATGGTGTAAGAGGATGCCATGACTGAGGCTGTCCAAAGCCCCTGAGATATCCGAAAGAATCAACAGGGTTGAATTCCCACTTTTGAGTTCCCAGTGACAAATTGGTAGATTTTAAGTGCCTTTTGGATTTACAGTATTTTATGTTGTTCATTTATTATTTGAGCTACTTTGTAAGAGTCATCTCTACCTATAAAGTGGAAAGTACGTGTGTGTCACATATGTCCCTAAATGATTACCCACTTCCACGTATGGTACTGACTTAATGCTGTTCACCCAGCCAGGACTTCGTGGACATGGCTCAGAAAAAATCTAAAAACATTAACAGAAGTAACATCGGGGCCTGCTCCTGCTGGACTCTTCCCCCCCCCCCACAGGGCAAACTGCCATCTTGGCCCTGTGGGGAAGAAGAAGGACCGAGGGGACAGGAGCAGGCAGAAGTAACATCGGGGCCTGCTCCTGCTGGACTCTTCCCCCCCCCCACAGGGCAAACTGCCATCTTGGCCCTGTGGGGAAGAAGAAGGACCGAGGGGACAGGAGCAGGCAGAAGTAACATCGGGGCCTGCTCCTGCTGGACTCTTCCCCCCCCCCACAGGGCAAACTGCCATCTTGGCCCTGTGGGGAAGAAGAAGGACCGAGGGGACAGGAGCAGGCAGAAGTAACATCGGGGCCTGCTCCTGCTGGACTCTTCCCCCCCCCCCCACAGGGCAAACTGCCATCTTGGCCCTGTGGGGAAGAAGAAGGACCGAGGGGACAGGAGCAGGCAGAAGTAACATCGGGGCCTGCTCCTGCTGGACTCTTCCCCCCCCCCAGGGCAAACTGCCATCTTGGCCCTGTGGGGAAGAAGGACCGAGGGGACAGGAGCAGGCAGAAGTAACATCGGGGCCTGCTCCTGCTGGACTCTCTCTCTCTCTCTCTCTCTCTCTCTTTCTCTCTCCTCCCCCCCTCCCTCCTTGACTCCTTTTCCTTGTGTGTCATGTCTTTATTAGATTGTAAGCCTGAGGGCAGGGACTGTCTTTTTTGCAAAGTGTAAGCCGCTCCGAGAGCCTTTTTTGGCTGAGGAGCGGGGTATAAGTATGATAAATAAATAAATAAATAAATAAATAAATAAATTGGGGCTTTTAAGTATTTTTAATGAATTTAATAAAAACCTAGGTTTACACCTACAACTCCCAGCATGCCTTGGGCGGAACTCCCAGCATGCCTTGGGTAGGAGGCCAGATTTACTGGCCGTTGGTGGCCATTGTGATTCTTAAAGTCCACATAAAAGGAAAGAACCCACATAAACGGGCTGCATCCATTTGCGGTGCCTCCTCCCACCTGCCATGTGTGTTTTTAAAATCATAACTAGATACAACAGCGTGTCTTTGAGAGGCCGAACTCTGGACATGCTCAAAGGCACCCTGTCCTGATACCAGTTTTCTCAAAAACGGAGGGAAGCACACACACAACCTTCACCCTTAAGAGGGAGGGAGGAAAAGGAAGCACTCTGTGCATGCCCAGAAACAGGCTTGACGAAGGGGGGCAAGTGCCCGGCCCAGTCCTGGCCCTTCAGTACAGGCTCTTGATGGGGCACTTCGTGGGTAAGAAGTGTGGGCTGAGGCAGTCTCAGCAAGACTTGGCTGGAGTTGTGCGGGTCCACTGACAGCCACTTCCCTCCCCTTCTTGGCAATGCTACTCCTGGATGCGGTGTCAAGGAGCAGCATCAGCGACGAGAGGAGGAAAGTGCCTCTCAGAGGACATGGGCACCTGAGGGCCTCCAAAGGCATGCTGGGAGGTGTAGTACTGGCATGTCACTATCTCTCAGTCCTAATTCAGCCACTAACTGCCTTTCCCCAACTGTCACTAACTCCGCCCACCATTCCGTTCTAGCCTCAGCTGCCAGTCATTCCTCCATTCACCCTTCTGTTTCAATGGCATAGTCAGGCTTTTACATAAAAATCATAAACTTTATTCAGTAATTCTTGCATCTGTCTTGGAATGTTGTGGTTTAGTTATAACGGGGGGGGGGAACCCAACATAACAAATCTCATCAAGTTAAAAGGCCTTGGATTTTTATTTTATTTTTTAAAAATTCACTTGGCACTTAAAAGCCGTTAATGCCTGGGAAAAAGAAATCCATAGGGTGCCACAACTAAGATGTCCTGCTTTCCCACCACACCTCAGATGTGTTAAAAGATTAACATGTTATTCATGGAGCTAGGTTATGTCTACAACTCCCAGCATGTCTTGGGTGGGAAGGAAGATTTATCAGGCTTTGAGAGCCATCAATCGGAAGTGGCTCGCCATCCTGGGCCTGAAGGGAGAGCACCTGGGTTGGCTGCCACAGTTACTAGGCCCCTTCGGGAGCAGAAGAGAAGGAGGCCGCAGCTCTGGGCAAAAGGCATGCTGGGAGTTGTAGTTTTTGTTTTCTGTGGGGACAAGGAAAATCATGACGACAGCTTCAAGGCGGTCCTGGCCAGGCGTCCAGGGTGAGAGAGAGAGAGAGTGACAGAGAGAAAAGAAACTAATTTGTTTTAAAGTTACTGTCCTGAAGAAAGCAAGTCTGCAACCAGCCGCCTTAGCTTATCTACTTGGCTGTGTGCCCAGTCTGGGAAGTGTGCCAAGAAACAGCAAACACAGCAACTAAGGAGGTAACTAATAATGTGTATTGGTCACACAGCTGAAACAGAAATACATAGAGCAATCGCTTGTTGCTTACGCAAAACACAAAGGCAGTCCATAAAGCATTCCAGATGTCAGTGAGGGTACGAGAGAGTCACGAAAGTCCATAAAGCCAGTCCAGGTTCCAAAGGGCAGGAGAGAGTCACGGGGTCCAAGAAGTCCGGAGTCCAAAACGATCCAACAGGAACACGGCACGGTCACGGGTACACGGTCCAGAGCTTCTCCCAGGCAAACCAGATAAGCTCTGACAATTTGCTGGCCTGCGCACTGCTAGCTAAATACACCAGCTCAGCCTCACAGCTGTTCCTTGTTCAGCTGGCGTTTATTAGCAATCCGCTTAGATCGGCGTAAAGCCTCCTTCTCTGCCCTTTGCTGTTTGAACGAGGGCACGTGTAACAAGTCTGTTTGCTCCTCTTCTAAGTCTGCACTGGATGAGGCCTCTGCTGGCTGTTGATCAGCCAAGCTGGTACTGGGTCCCGCCTGTGGCTGCTCATCCCCAGAGTCCTCATCCTCCGAAAACTCACCGTTCCTTACAGTTACCTCACAGGCCTAGGACAGGCCTACCTTGCAGGGCTGTCGTGAAGGTAAGAGAGGGGGGAATGAATTTAATTTGTTTAAAGGTTAACTCACAGGCCTAGCGCAAGCCTGCTACTTTAAGATGATTACCTCACAGACATATATATCTTACGGGACTCAAGCAAAGCTGGGTAGAAACTTAAAATTTGGCACACTGATCGGTCTGGCTGTACAATGTACCAGAAAGATCTAAAAACAGGGTTAGAGCAGTATGACAATGGAACCAGTGACCTAGGGAGGTTGTGGGCTCTCCCACAATACAGGCCTTCAAGAGGCAGCTGGACAACCATCTGTCAGGGATGCTTTAGGGTGGATTCCTGCATTGAGCAGGGGGTTGGACTCTATGGCCTTATAGGCTCTTTCCAACTCTACTATTCTATGATTCTATGAAAACAATATATAATTTAAAAGCAGTAAAAGTTAAAACAATGTGCCAGTGAGTTTAACCAATATTCAATCAATTCTATAGTTTCAGAAACGAAAGGGCTGTCCCTTTCACACCTGGAGTTGTTTTGTGTAAATTCTGAGGTAAAACTTAAACAGATATCTTGTCACATCGCTTCCAGGCTCAGCGTGTTCCATTCTGCTTGACAAGAAATTTCTCTCATTGAAATTTTGATTTAGGAAAGTGTAATGATGCCCTGTACCAGAAAGATCTAAAAACCCTGAAAGCCCTGTAACAGGTGTGAGAAGTCGGGGCCATGTTGCACCCAGCTCCAGGGACAGAGTGGAGCTAACGCTGAGCCAAAATCCATCTTTCGCTTTCCTGAACATTTTCTTCCCCCATGAAAGAGGCTTCCATTTTTCTGCCTCATTATCAGGGAAGTTTATATTCATTTTGAATGTGTTTCCATGATGTTTTTGGCCCGACCTCATCACTGGGAGGTGGCTGAGGGCACTGGGTGCGTTTTTCTTCCTGTTACACCCCTTGCCATTGCTCGACAGTCACCCAGCAGAAACAGTGGGAGGGAGCTTATAATGTCCACACTGGCTGACAGCAGCTCTCCAGGGTTACAGCCAGGGTATTTTCCAGCCCTACCTGGAGATGCTGAGGATCAAACCTGGGACCTTCTGCATGCAAGGCAGGTGCTCTAACCACTTACGGCTTCTCTGTATGGCTTCTGCAACTCTTTCCTTTAATTTCCACCCAGCTCACTGCCACAGAATCACAGAATAATAGATTTGGAAGAGGCCTATAAGGCCATCAAGTCCAACCCTCTGCTCAATGCAGGAATCCACCTTAAAGCATCCCTGACAGATGGTTGTCCAGCTGCCTCTTGAAGGCCTCTAGTGTGGGAGAGCCCACAACCTCCCTTGGTCACTGGTTCCATTGTCGTACTGCTCTAACAGTCAGGAAGTTTTTCCTGATGTCCAGCTGGAATCTGGCTTCCTTTAACTTGATCATGGTTTTAACATGGATCATGGTTTAATTTGATTTTAACTCTGCGTATTTATTGTTTTATACTGTATGTTTTTATCTGTACGCCGCTGTGAGATCTTAATGATATAGGGCGGGATATAAATGTTTTAAATAAAAAAAATATTGGGGTTCAAATTAACTTCTGGGAAATTTAGGGAAGAGCTATTGAAATGAAGACACGTTCAGACTGAGTGGGATACTCAACAATTCAGGACACAGTGTAAAGAATTAAAAAGTGGGTACAAGATCATTAAAACAAGTCATGCTATGTCTGGGAGAGCAAGAACAGTGAGGTGTGTGGTGAGGAAATGAATGAGTTGGAGGAATTTCTTCTGGAGCGAATATTACACACTATTAGGAAGACGACGTTAGTCCTCCTTCTCCCTCAGAAAGAGAAAAGTGATGCCACAGTGGCCTGGGACCAGGAATCGTGAAGGATCTCTGAATCCACCCCTCGGATCTTGTGGATTGGGAAGACGGAATCAATCTGAGGGAAAGGCGAAGGCTCTCAGGCAGCACCAGCAGCCGCTCCATCAAAAGGGCACCAAGGCTGTAGCTAGACCTAAGGTTTATCCCAGGATTGTCCTGAGGTCAAACTTGTTCATCTAAGTGCCACACAGGGCATCCAGTGCTCAGGCAGGGACGAACCCGGGATGATCCTGGATTAAACCTTAGGTCTAGCTACGGCCCAATAGTCACTAGGCCAAAAAAAAGGGGGGGGAATTGAAAAAGATGAGGAACTACTATTCTGGAACTTTCCCTCCTGAACCTACAGAGCATTCGGACAATTTCTAATGTGGTCTTTGTTGTCCAGGCCTGGAGTTGTTCATAGGGAAGTAAACAGTGAGGTCCCACTGTGTGAATCGTAGAATAGCAGAGTTTGAAGGGGCCTACAAGGCCATCAAGTCCAACCTCCTGCTCAATGCAGGAATCCACCCTAAAGCAGGTGGATTGAAGTGCTGGACTAGATGGACCCTTGGTCTGATCCAGCAGGGCTCTTCTTCTGCTCTTATGACATTGTGCAAGGGGAGAAAACGGGCAGGAAATATTGGCATTACACACAGAGTCTGATTTTCCTGCCCCCAAACTCGTACCTTTGCTTGCCACAGAAGTTCAGTAGCTTCAGCACGGCGAGGCTGTTCTTTCTCCACCACCCTTTTAATTTCTCCCACATAGCTGCAAGCAGAAGACTATACCCCAAAGAGGGTTCGGACTATGTGAGGTTATAATCCAGGAAAAGCTGGTGCTTTAAAATAATGTAAGAGGTTATTTTTTAAAAAACAACAACACAAGCAAAATAATGTCCTCAGACACCTCAACTGATTGTTAATTGAAATATGTATAACCCTCACCTATCCTTCAAAATTCCTTCCAAGTGCTATGCCTGTAAAAGGAGCTACTTGGCTTGGAGAATTCTCTCCCCCCCCTTCTATTATCCAGTACCCACATTATAACCCCCATAAAATGTTGAAGTCCAGAGATTTTCTCTGTTCATGTGTGATCTTGAAATATTGGATTAGCATGAATTTTCTTTCAATAAGAAAAAAGCCTTATTCACCATAGTTAAAGATGTGATTTAAGGTGTCTTCTGAACAGGCCCAATAAAGTAATATTTTAGCATACATCATGATAAAATGACCATATAAGCTCCATTCTCATTAAATGGCCTATTGGGCTCCAATAAATGGGCTCCATTTTTTAAAAACGGTGGAAGGACTGCCTTTCCATCAAAATTAATGCTACTGTTCACCTCCTTGACCCCCAAAAAACCTATAGTTTAAATCCAAAATCAATTTGTATGCTTATTTGTCAAGAAAATGAGACAAATTTCGGTGCCATCTTGGGAAGGCAATAATTCCGATAATTAGAATAACATATTCTTTGAACTCCTTAACCCCCAAAACCTAGAATTTGATACCAAACACAAGACAGTAACTTCTGTGGTTGACGAAAACTAGCAACCTAAAGAAAATTGTCTGCCATTTTGAAAATAGCACCTAAAAAACTTTAACGCAAATCTCTGGACCTTAAAACTTCTACTGGGTATAGTTTGGGAACAAGATTACTATTTCCATTCTTCGTTCTTCTTTATCTCCTCTCCACTATCCTGGTCTTCCTTTCTCTTTATTTCGTTGTGAGCACGTCTTGGGCAACCCTCAAGAGCGGAGGGTGATGGGCAAGAGAAATTCTGAACCGTATTTGACTCTATACAATCAAAGGAGAGGAATTTTTTTTCTCTCCATCTCTTCCTCACTGAGATCTTTGACACACATTTTCGACCCTGAGGCAGCTGCCTCAGAGATCTGATGGTAGATATCAGGCAAAAGCAGCAAATTATTCATGATGCAATTTAATATTATTTTCCACTACCAGGGAAGTGAAAAGGAGCTTCTGCCTCAGGGGGCAAGACAGCTTGTGTGGACCTCCTTCGCACGTTGACCGGAGTGGGGGAGTGGTGCCATTTGGTGCTCTGCCCCATACAGTGAAATGTCTTGGGCCAGCAGCAGCGTTGGACATCATTGGAGAGACCTTTGGGGTGGGAAAAGGTAGCTCAGATGGTAAGGTAGGGAAACAGAGTTATCTTTGGGTGGGGAATATGGGTTACGGTTGCATCAAACTCAGCATGTTGAGTTGAGAGGTAAGTTATCCAGAGTTCAATGTGGACAGGGATGCATTCTTTTTCTCCCAATCTCATAATGCTTGAACCCAATGGGGGTCATCCCCTGAAACTGATTGGTGGGACATTCAGGACAGAGAAAAGGACGTCCTTCATGACACAGCAAATACTTCATATACTATGGAATTCCTTAAAAAAAAGTTTATTGTAGAAAATCCCAAGAGGTTTTGGCCTCTAGCTTTATATTAGGCCTTCTTCAAAGGGCTCTAACAATACCTATATAAAACACAGAAATAAACGAATTACAATTAGAAAAGCACATTGAAAGCACCTCCAATGCAAACATGTAAACAAGAAAATGATTTCATTACCAGTTCATAGGGCATGTTGAAAGTAAGGGCTGTACATATATTCAAATAATATAAAACAGTTACACTATTACATACTCACTTGTAACAATGTCTGCAGAGATAAGGGTATGCAATTTCAAAATCCACTTCAATTTAATTTTGAAACTAAAGGTGGCTAAGGTCATTTTATTGGCATTTAAAAAAAAACACCTGTAAAAACCTATTTTAAAGCCACAGCTGTTGGAGAAGACATGTTTAAGCTCCCAGACTCAGGCATTGGGAACACGGACATTGTCACTGCTGTCTCTGGGACTTACTTGAGTCAGGCAGATGTACATAGTCACATGGCAACGTCATTCTGTGTCCCAAGAACGAGCCCTTTGGCTACATCAACCAGAGGGCATTGGACAGAACGGAAGCCCAGGGAAGGACCTACTTAAGTGCAGACGAAGTCACTGATGCCCGGATCCATGCACAAGGCCCTTCAGCGGTCCTAAATACTCTCAACGCAAGTGCTTTGCCACCAAGCAAATTGACTCTGAAGGAGGGTGCTATGGTCATCCTGCTAAGGAATGTGGAAGTGAATTACGGTCTCATCCGTGGCACAAGGTCTATCGCTCTTGCCATGCACAACAAGTGTTTGCATCAGGAAGCCCTCAATGGACAGGCTGAGGGCCAGCAGATCTGCCTGCCTGCCAAGGACCAGCCTTGCTCCTTCACTCACCTCTCCCCTTCCAATTCAAGTGCCTCCAGCTCCCCGCACTCTAAGCGTTCCTAGGGCTTCTCGCCTGTGTGAAGTCTTTGATGTCGCTTAAGTTGGCTGCTCTGACTGAAGCTTTTCCCACACTCTGAGCATTTATACGGCTTCTCACCGGAGTGAATTCTTTGATGTCGCTTAAGTCCTGTGTTCCAAGTGAAACTCTTTCCACATTCTGAGCATTGATAGGGCTTCTCGCCTGTGTGAATTCTTTGATGCGTCTTACGTTCGCTGCTCATAGTGAAGCTTTTTCCACACTCTGTGCATTCATAGGGCTTCTCACCGGAGTGAATTCGTTGATGTCGCTTAAAGTGTGTACCGTAAGCAAAGCCCTTTCCACACTCTAAGCATTGATAGGGCTTCTCCCCTGTATGAATTCTTTGATGAGACTTAAGTTGGCCGCTCTGACTGAAGCTCTTCCCACACTCTGAGCATTTATGGGGCTTCTCACCAGAGTGAATTCTTTGATGACGCCTAAACTGTGTGCTGGAAGAAAATCTCTTTCCGCACTCCACACATTCATAGGGCTTCTCCCCTGTATGAATTCTTTCATGACATTTAAGGCTTAAGCTAGTGCTGAAACATTTCCCACACTCAGAACATTTGTAGGCCTTCTCCCCTGTGTGGATATTTTCATGTCCTTTCAGGGTCATGCGCTGATTGAAACTCTTTCCACACACTGAGCATTGATAGGGCTTCTCGCCTGTATGAATTCTTTGATGTCGCTTTTGGTCTGTGCTGTGAGCAAAGCTCTTTCCACATTCTAAGCATTCATAGGGCTTCTCACCTGTGTGAATTCTTTGATGTGACCTAACTTCGCTGTTTGTAGTGAAACTCTTTCCACATTCTGAGCATTCATAGGGCTTCTCACCAGAGTGAATTCTTTGATGTCGCTTAAATTCTTTGTTCCATGTGAAACTCTTTCCACACTCTGAGCATTGATAGGGCTTCTCCCCTGTGTGAACTCTTCGATGTGACCTAAGTTCGCTGCTCATAGTGAAGGTCTTTCCACACTCTGAACATTTATAGGGCTTCTCACCGGAGTGATTTCTTTGATGTCGTGTAAATACTGTGTTCCAAGTGAAACTCTTTCCACACTCTGAGCATTGATAGGGCTTCTCCCCTGTATGAATTCTTTGATGTGAATGAAGTTGGCTGCTCATAGTAAAGCTCTTTCCACACTCTGAGCATCTATAGGGCTTCTCACCGGAGTGAATTCGTTGATGTTGCTTAAGGTTTGTGCTCTGAGTAAAGCTCTTTCCGCACTCTAGGCATTTATAGGGCTTCTCGCCTGTGTGAATTCTTTGATGTGACTGAAGGTGTGTCCTGTGAGCAAAGCTCTTTCTGCACTCTAGGCATTTATAGGGCTTCTCCCCTGTGTGAATTCTTTTATGCAAGTTAAGTTGTGAGTTGCAACTGAATTGTTTTTCATACTCCAAGCATTGAAATCTTTTCTCCTCTGTGTGAATTCTTTGGCATTTGGTAAGGTGAATCTTATGAGTCTTTACGCACTCGGAGATTTTCCACTGTTTCTTCCCACTGTTCATATTCCTATTACTTCGCTCAAAAGGATCTTCTAGTATTGGAATTTCATGGACTTCTGATCCTTCCAAAGAAATGGAATTGATTCCCCACTTCTCCTCAGCTTCAGTTTTTATTCTCTGGTGTACACCATTTTCGTTGCTCTCCTTGCGATCACCTGCAAGAATAATAATAATAATAAAAAGAAATATTCCTGAAATCAAGGAACAAACCAAATGGTTTGCAGATTAGATTAACAGGATAGAAAAATATTTGGTTGGAGAAGCAGATTAAATATACTCTGATGTGCAATAGAACTGATGTTCAATAGAACTGATTCTTTCGTTTATATAGAACAGTGGTTCCGAATTGAGGGTCCGCGGACTCCAGGGGGTCCATGTAACCCACCCAGGGGGTCTGTGGCACCATTCACATATTCACCATTCATTTCTGAAGTCCACTGACAATGAATTCCTACCAGAAGTAAAATATAACATCACTAAGCACCTGCGACTAGCTTCAGAGATTACTTCCCTGCACCTAATCCTGAAAACTCATGGATAAGGAATCCTCTTTAACGTGGTGATGTACAAACTAACAACTCTATCTGCGGAAGAACAAGATGCACTTATTGATGTGACTTGTGATGGTTCATTGAAAGCATTTTTCAAAGAATATAGACTGGACCAATTCTGGGTGACGATTTTTCCTGATTATAAGAAGTTGGGTGAAAAAGCTTTGAAACATCTAGTTCCCTTTTGTTCCACATATCTTTGTGAACAAACATTCTTGACATTTTGTTTTGTGAAGAACAAGCATAGAAATTGGCTCGATGTTGATCTAGATTTGAGATTAAAAGTAGGAAATATTAAACCGGATGTGGAAGGGATTGTTCGGGACAAAAAGAGGCACAATTTCTCCCAGCACATTTAGGTTTAGTAGCTGCTAGGCATGTCATAATTTGTTCAATTGTAAACTAGACGTTAGTAAAATTAAATTCGTCTTTATATTCCTAAATAAATCATTGTCATTTTTGCGTGATAATATCACAAATATCACAGATTTTATAGTCTGTTTTTTAGTATACCTAAAATCCTTTGCTTATTAGGGGCTACCCCTTATTTTCTCCAAAAAATTGCTTCGCACAGGTCACTACCATAGAGAAAACATTTTTTTCAAAAGTCACGATGTTTTTGTATGGTTTGTGGTTGTTTTATGCCAATAAAGGTACATTGATTGATTGATTGATACTTAGCTAATTGGGAACCACCGATATATAATAACTCTTACAAAGTAGCTCAAATAATAAATGAACAACACAAAATACTGTAAATCCAAAAGGCACTTAAAATCTGTCATTTTGTCCTAGCTGATTATTAAACTGGGAACTGGACAGTGGGAATTCAACCCTAATGGCTCTTTTCAATGTGTCAGGGACTTTGGAAACCCTCACTCATGGTTTCCCCAGGGTTTCTTCCTTGACCGTCTATCTGGCTTGTACTATTGCTTTTTTTACAGACCTATATTTCAAAATGAAGTTTGTCCTGCTGTCTAGTTGTATCTCAAAATGGGAAGCAAACTGTCCAGAGAAAGCTCCTGAATATGCTGTTAATCTTCTTTCCAGAGTTTCCTCCATGGAGAAGTTTATGATAATATCTGTAACGTATTCAACATTATGCAGATGCAATCATGACGGCAAAGTAAGATGGGTTTGCAAGCATCACTGCCACGGAATAAAACCATAAATGGGCTTTTATCAATGTTTTGTCAGGTCTTTGGAGTGTTTTCCTCCTCGTATTAAGTCAGCAAACCAATTGTTTCCTTGCCTTCAGCTCTGAAGAAAAATATGTGAAGGTGGCAAAGCTTTTCAATTTGTTTAAGTATATTTCGGAGCAATCATATTGATGGGCTATCGATGCAGGCTTTGGAAGGGCACTGCAGGAAACTCCACCAGCAAGGACAATAGAATTGAAAACTAGAGTGACCTACAGTATTTTTATTGATAATATGTCATAAGCTTACAAAGTAGCTAATGCAGTGATTAATAGAAGCCAGCATGAATTTGTCAAGAACAAATCCTGCCAGAATGATTGGGTAAACTCCCTTGTGGACTGTGGGAATGCTGTGGACATAATATCTCTTGACTTCAACAAAGCTTTTGACAAAGTGACCCATGATATTCTGATTAACAAAATAGCTAAAAGTGGAACAACTATTAGATGGATCTACACCTGGCAACAGAAATGGCTCAAATAGTGCTTATTAATGGTACCTTCTCAAACTGGGGGGAGGTAACAAGTGGCTTATTGCAAAGCTCCATCCTGGGCCTAGTGCTCTTCAATATTTGTATTAATGTCTTGGATGAGGATGTGCAGGGAATGCTTATCAAATTTGCAGATGATACAAAATTGGGTGGGATAGCTAATATCCTGAGAGACAGAAACAAAGTTCAAAGTCTGGTCTGAAAACAAAAAAATGAAATTTAAGAGGGATAAATGCCAAATTCTACACTTAGGAAAAAGAAAACAAATATACAGTTACAAGACGGGAGATACTTGGCTCAGCAATACTACAAGTGAGAGGAATCTTTGAATCTATTCAGCACTGGTTAGGCCTCATCTTGAATATTGCATCCAATTCTGAGCACCCCACTTCAAGGAGGATGCAGACAAGCTGGAGAGTGTTCAGAGGAGGGCAATGAGGATGGTCAGGGGGTCTGGAAACAAAGCCCTATGAGGCGAGACTGAAAGAACTGGGCATGTTTAGCCTGGAGAAGAGAAGATTGAGGGGAGACATGATAGCACTCTTCAAATACTTGAAAGGTTGTCACACAGAGGACGGCCAGGATCTCTTCTCGATCCTCCCAGAGTGCAGGACATGGAATAACGGGTTCAAGTTACAGGAAGCTAGATTTCAGCTGGACATCAAGAAGAGCTTCCTGACTGTTAGAGCAGTAAGATAATGAAACCAATTACCTAGGAAGGTTGTGGCCTCTCCCACACTAGAGGCCTTCAAGAGGCAGCTGGACAGCCAGATGTCAGGGATGCTTTAAGGTAGATTCCTGCAATGAGCAGGGGGTTGGACTCAATGGACTTGTAGGCCCCTTCCAACTCTACTATTCTGTCATTCTATGCCAATATCATATGTCCTGGTCACTTCTTAGAGATGGGAAGCTCCAAACGGAGGGACATCCTGCTGTTTCCAGAGTCAAACCAACATCCAGGTCTCATAGAGGCTATAAGAAGACCAGGATGTGGGTGCTTCATCTACACTTTTAAGGAGTCATGTACATCACCTGGTGAGCTTCCTCTGGACTAGAATTTCCCAGGAACAAGGCCCAGGCACTGTTCTCCGCACTGACGTTTGTATTATGCACTGACACAAAGAAAGATGAGCTGAAATTCCACCTTCTAGGATCTGTCAAGAAGGCAATGAGGGAGCCTTACCCAGAGGAATCCCATTCCTTACCTAGAGAGGCCAGGATCCCACAATTCTCCTCCATGACTTCCTCGTGCAGAGTCCTTTGGCCTGGATCCAGCAGAGCCCACTCCTCCTCCGAGAAATGCACGGCCACCTCCTCAAAGGTCACCAGACCCTGAAGGACGAAAAAGAAGAAATGATGTTCTCCTTACATATAATAAAGGTGAGGAGGTTGGAGGTTTACCTGCAGGATCCTGAGCTTCGTGAGTGACATTCAAAGCCTTCCTAGCAGCCATCATGGAGAGGAGCAAAGGGGAAGGGGCAGGTTCTTCCAGGACCAAAGAGATGTACAGGGGTCGGAGGCACCCAGGACTCCCCTACCTGCTCTGGTTGCGCAGAAACCGCTTCCACTCCAACACAAAGCGAAGGAGGCCTAGAAGGATCCCACAGTATCAGTTCAGTTTCTCTGCAGGTTTTCCCGTTCCCTGTGAGGAAGGCAAAGAAGGTAAGTTATAGCTCTTAAGCATTTCCATTTTTTGTTGTTTTAGTTAAGTCAATGGTTTTGGTTATCAAGAGGAAAAGAAACTCTCTTTCCCCTCTCCCCACACCCAAAGAGAAAAAAAAATCAGGCTCAAGGAGAACACTAAAGCAGGTCATGCACCTCAAGGGAAATTGAGGGAAGGAAATTTGTCCCACTAATCCTTACCCAGTGAGGAGGGCCCTCCGCCACCCTCCTGCAAAATCCCTCTGTCCTGTGGAGCCTTCTCTGCCACAGAGAAATCTGTGGGCGCTTTGGCCAACACCTGCTGCACCTGGAACAGGAGGGCGGGTTCCAGAGAGAGAAGAGGGATTAGGGAAGGAAAGAAATTGGTCAGGTCAAGGCCAAGGGCAGCGTTTCCCAATGTTTTTGTATTTCAGGGCTCCTTCCAAAGTTGATCTACCTTCCAAGCCACACAGTTGTGTGCATCGGAGCTAATAGTTCAACCCTGGCATAAGCAAAGTGCTTGAACACCTTTCGAAAACCAACCAGGAGGAAAGACAGAACCTCCCAGACATTCCCTGATATCCAGCATCTTCTGCTGTAAACTCAGCAGTTTGGTTTCTACAAATGCTATTCTTGTCCTGTTGGGAGGACTCTGCCACTGGCTGAAGAAGGATCCCCCCCTTCCCCAGAACTTCATAAACCCATTCAGTTCTCCTGTGATCATAAGAACACATGAACAGCCATTCTGGATCAGAACAAGGGTCCATCTAGTCCAGCATTCTCCCTCCACAGTGGCCCATCAGCCATTGACCACGAATTCACAAGCAGGACATGAGTGTCACAGCACCCTCCAGCCCAAGTTCCCCAGTAACTGGTTTACATAGACATACTGCTTCTGATTCTGGAGGTAGGATATAGCCATTTGGGCTAGTAGCCACTCACAGCCTTCTCCTCCAGAAATTTGGCTAACTCCCATTTTAAACCATCCAAATTGGTAGCCATCACTGCATCTTGTGGAAGGAAAATGTGTATTTTAACTATGCAGTGTTAGTTTAACTATCCTGCTCTACAAATTAGGAACAACTACACTTAGCGGGTGGGCCATTGGAAATTGGGGCATCTCTTCCTTAGAGGACATAAAAAATCATGTTGTGATACGTATTAAGCACACAGTCTCTTTTACTTATCAGGATGAAATGCTCTCACCTGGTCTTTGTCCTCTGCCTGGCTCAGGAGGAAGCCTTCTGCCAGGGCCACCCCCTGAAAACTGGTCTCCGCTCCACATTCTCTGACCCAGCTCTCCATCTCCAGGGGCAGGACAGCCAGGAACTGCTCCAGGACCACCAGGTCCAGCATCTGAGCTTTTGTGTTCCTTTCTGGCTTCAGCCACTGGCGGCAAAGGTGGTGGAGTCGGCTGCAAACCTCTCGGGGTCCCTCACCTTCCTGGTAGCAGAAGTTCCTGAAGCGCTGGAGCTCCACGCCTGAGCAGGTGTTGCTCCCAGGCTGGTCCTCCTGCACCCTTCCTTCCCAGGGCTCTGCACTGCTCTCTTCCTTGATGTTTCCTGCTTCAGGGCCAGCAAAGTTTTGCTCTTCCATCTTGACACTCTTCTCCATCTCCGCTCCCACCAGGACTCAAAAGGTCTCCTTCCTTGGCTGCCAATTTCTCTCTTCAGGCAAGGACTGTCCTGTACGAATTCAAATGGAGGGCTGCATGAATTAGATATAGCTGTGGCAGAAAGTAGAGGGTGTTTTAAAATGGAAAAAGGGTAGTGAAGTCTCAGCTGTACCAGCAAGTAAAATAAAATCACTGGAGAAAACTGAATCAAGCTGCTCAAGGCCTAAGCATCTCGTCCCCAAAGCTAGTTCAGAAGCGATGGCAGAAGAAGAGACATGGTCAAACTGGGAATTTCCTTTTTCTCTCAAAAAGAAGGAAAACATGCAAACTGTGCCCAAAAGGCTCCAAAACCAGAAAAATTGGTTAACCAACCAAGCTTGGAGCTCTGCAAACCAGAATGACAGAAAGAGGGCTGAATCGAAGGTCCGTCCTTCTCTTAAATTTCAAGCTCTTTCTGATTCAACGACTCCCCTAAACTTTCTTGCCTTCTAATTGACCTTTTTCTTTCTTTTTAGTTCTCTGGTAGACATGTGGTTCTGAATTAGTGAAAAACATATTGGGTGGGCAGTCTTTCCCCCGCCCAGTTTTTGGCGGCTGATGTTATGTGAGGCCTTATCAGGATATAAGGAACATTCCGGACTCACGGAGCCGTTAGCCATGAGGAGAAACACACACTGCAACTTCTCCTCATAGTGGCCTCTTGTTCACCACTGCTTTGAGAGCAGGATGGCCTCCATCTCAGGCTCCAGGCAGCAAAACTATCGGCCCTCCAGGATTAAACAGGTCTGTTGATGAACCTGAGTTTCTCTCCCCATCCGTTCCATGGCTTCCTTCTAAGCCCTCTGATGGTGCTATATAAATAAATAATAATAATAATAAAATGGAACCTGAGTAACAGTGATTTGTACTCACTCTTAGGAGGTGAAGAGCAGGCTCACTTAATAAATAAAAGCAGGACATTCTAAAACAAATGACAACACTTGCCTATTAGAAAACTATACTTGCCCGTAGGGAAAAAACAAAATAAATGACAGTATTTGCCCATAGGAAAATCATACTTGCCCACAGGGAATATATAACTGTTCTTAGGACAGTACTAGCCTACAGGGAAACTATACCTGTAGACAGGGAATATACACCTGTTTCTGGGGGGAAATAGGACCATACCTCGCTACTGGAAAACCATACATGCCCATAGGGAGCTGGGCATGTTTAGCCTTGAGAAGAGAAGACTTAGGGGAGACATGATAGCACTCTTCAAATACTCAGGGCCAGCGCTGCCATAGAGGCAACTCAGGTGGCGGCCTAGAGCGCCAAGCAAACGAGGGCGCCGAATGGTGCATCCGGAAGCTGCTCTCCTAGCGCGGCTTCTGGCCACGCTGTTCTAAAGCCACCATCCCGGCCGCCCCCCAACTCCAGCATCCTGGCTTCGAAGCCAGCACCCAGCCGGAAGCCACTCCTGGCTTCGAAGCCAGGACACTGGGGTTGGGGGTGGAGGCTTTAGTACGGCGCGCCTGGAAGCCACTTCCGGGCGCGCCGCTTCAAAACCTCCGCCCCGCCCCCCAACCCCAGCGTCCTGGCTTCAAATATTCAGAATGCGCCTGCCTAGGGTGCAATATAGTCTGGCGCCGGCCCTGCAAATACTTAAAAGGTTGTCACACAGAGAAGGGCCAAGATCTCTTCTCGATCATGCCAGAGTGCAGGACACAGAATAAGGGGCTCAAGTTACAGGAAGCCAGATTCCAGCTGGACATCAGGAAAAGCTTCCTGACTGTTAGAGCAGTACAACAATGGAACCAGTTACCTCGGGAGGTTGTGGGCTCTCCCACACTGGAGGCATTCAAAAGGCAGCTGGACAACCATCTGACAAGTATGCTGTAGAGTGGATTCCTGAATTGAGCAGCGGGTGGACTTGATGGCCTTATAGGCCCCTTCCAACGCTACTATTCTATGATTCTATGAAACATGGCATTCTTAGTAGTATGAGCTGTATCATTCCTGTGTTGCACAATCAGAAGCCCTGGTTTGAAATCCACTTGGTACTGGGATTGGATGGTGTTGTGTGTTTAGGGTGTTCAATCACATCCAAACCATCCTTTTACATTTTCTCTCTTCCTGAGCTGTAAGCATTGTCTTCCTCAGCAGGGACCTCATGTAGAATCATATAGAATAGCAGAGTTGGAAGGGGCCTACAAGGCCATCGAGTCCAACCCCCTGCTCAATGCAGGAGTCCACCCTAAAGCATCCCTGACAGATGGTTGTCCAGCTGCCTCTTGAACACCACTAGGGTGGGAGAGCCCACAACCTCCCTAGGTAACTGGCTCCATTGTCGTACTGCTCTAACAGTCAGGAAGTTTTTCCTGATGTCCAGCTGGAATCTGTCTTCCTTTAACTTCAGCCTGTTATTCCGTATCCTGCACTTTGGGAGGATCAAGAAGAGATCCTGGCCTTGCTCTGTTCTGACTGCCTGTTGCCACTTTGGAGTCACTTACCACACTCTCAGAGGTTGGATGGGTGGTAAGACAGAGGCTCTGTGGGTTCCTAGGAACGGAATGCGGTAGAGGGCCTCTTCTGGGTGGGGTGGCACTCCCCGTGACTTAGCTATTCGCCCCAATTCTAGGTTTTAGGACTAGTATACAAAGCCCTAAACATCTCAGGACCCAAATACTTGAAGGATCCACCCACGATTTCAGGTCAGTCAGGGAGGCTCTGCTGGAGATGGCCCAGGAACATGAGACTCGAGGGACTACAACACATGGCAGGGCCTTCTTGGTAGATGCACCCTAGCTGTGGAAGTCCCTTTGGCTGTTCCTGAAGCTACCTTTTAAAAACATACTTGTTTGTGCAGGGTTTTGGGACTTAAGGAAGTGGCCTACTCCGGCTGGCAAAAGACATTTTGCTGCTTGAGGCGCAGAAACAGATGGCAACACACACACATGTACACACACACCATTCCATGGACTGGCAGCTGGATCCTTCTTCAACACTGGCGATGGGACGGCTTCCTCCATCACACCTGAAAGTGGCAGCGTGGCTTAGGGGGTGCTGGGCAGGCCATGCAGCCCACCCATTTTGGCTCCTGCCTCCCAGCATCTAATACCTGAGGCCACGGCCTCACTCTGCCTAATAGTAGGACCAGCCCTGGGTCTATTTTATCATGTTTTTATTTTTGTGATTTTTTCATTTGATTTGTTATAACGTAATGATTTTTCTGTGTTGTGTTGTGTTTGGTATTGTAGTAGTAGTAGTAGAATTTATTTAATTTATAGTCCACTGACTATGTCTTGAAAGAGATCTCTTTAAGTGGTTTACAGGGGAGTAAAGCGTTTAAAATGTAGAGAATATTTTAAAGGATTAAAAACGCAAATTAAAAAATACACTTATATTCTGTTAAAATCCATTAAAAAAAGGAAGTGTTGTAGAGCAGAAATAAAATGAATAGAAGCAGTGCAAAACGAACCAAGAAGAGCAAAGAACAAAATAGAAATATCACAAAAACATAAAATAATAATATAACAGAAATAACATAGCTGAACGCAGCTTAACAGAATTAGCCGGCAGGAACAAAACAACAAAAAAGTCTTCAGCAAATGTCTAAAAGTGACTGAACCGACTTTATTTAATCCCAAATAGGCAAAGAGTTTTCTATGACAAATGTTTCCTTGCCAAGGTTGCAGAGGCCGCTGCACTGTCCTGCATCTCCCTATGGGCAGGCGTGGATTCCCTATGGGGAGATAATGTCCTATGTTTCCCTATGGGCAGGTATGGATTCCCTATGGGGAGATAATGTCTTGTGTTTCCCTATGGGCAGGTGTGGATTCCCTATGGGGAGATAATGTCCTATGTTTCCCTATGGGCAGGTGTGGATTCCCTATGGGGAGATAATGTCCCATGTTTCCCTATGGGCAGGTATGGATTTCCTATGGGGAGATAATGTCCTATGTTTCCCTATGGGCAGGTGTGGATTCCCTATGAGGAGATAATGTCCTGTGTTTCCCTATGGGCAGGTGTGGATTTCCTATGGGGAGATAATGTCCTATGTTTCCCTATGGGCAGGTGTGGATTTCCTATGGGGAGATAATGTCCTATGTTTCCCTATGGGAAGATGTGGATTTCCTATGGGGAGATAATGTCTTGTGTTTCCCTATGGGCAGGTGTGGATTCCCTATGGGGAGATAATGTCCTGTGTTTCCCTATGGGCAGGTGTGGATTTCCTATGGGGAGATAATGTCTTGTGTTTCCCTATGGGCAGGTGTGGATTCCCTATGGGGAGATAATGTCCTGTGTTTCCCTATGGGCAGGTGTGGATTCCCTATGGGGAGATAATGTCCTATGTTTCCCTATGGGAAGATGTGGATTTCCTATGGGGAGATAATGTCTTGTGTTTCCCTATGGGCAGGTGTGGATTCCCTATGGGGAGATAATGTCCTATGTTTCCCTATGGGAAGATGTGGATTCCCTATGGGGAGAGAATGTCCTGTATTTCCCTATGGGCAGGTGTGGATTCCCTATGAGGAGATAATGTCCTATGTTTCCCTATGGGAAGATGTGGATTCCCTATGGGGAGAGAATGTCCTGTATTTCCCTATGGGAAGATGTGGATTTCCTATGGGGAGATAATGTCTTGTGTTTCCCTACGGGCAGGTGTGGATTCCCTATGGGGAGATAATGTCCCATGTTTCCCTATGGGCAGGTGTGGATTCCCTATGAGGAGATAATGTCCTGTATTTCCCTATGGGCAGGTGTGGATTCCCTATGGGGAGAGAATGTCCTGTATTTCCCTATGGGCAGGTGTGGATTCCCTATGAGGAGATAATGTCCTGTATTTCCCTATGGGCAGCTGTGGATTCCCTATGGGGAGAGAATGTCCTGTATTTCCCTATGGGCAGGTGTGGATTCCCTATGGGGAGAGAATGTCCTGTATTTCCCTATGGGCAGGTGTGGATTCCCTATGAGGAGATAATGTCCTGTATTTCCCTATGGGCAGGTGTGGATTCCCTATGGGGAGAGAATGTCCTGTATTTCCCTATGGGCAGGTGTGGATTCCCTATGGGGAGAGAATGTCCTGTATTTCCCTATGGGCAGGTGTGGATTCCCTATGGGGAGATAATGTCCCATGTTTCCCTATGGGCAGGTGTGGATTCCCTATGAGGAGATAATGTCCTGTATTTCCCTATGGGCAGGTGTGGATTCCCTATGAGGAGATAATGCCCTGTATTTCCCTATGGGCAGGTGTGGATTCCCTATGGGGAGAGAATGTCCTGTATTTCCCTATGGGCAGGTGTGGATTCCCTATGGGGAGAGAATGTCCTGTATTTCCCTATGGGCAGGTGTGGATTCCCTATGGGGAGATAATGTCCCATGTTTCCCTATGGGCAGGTGTGGATTCCCTATGAGGAGATAATGTCCTGTATTTCCCTATGGGCAGGTGTGGATTCCCTATGAGGAGATAATGTCCTGTATTTCCCTATGGGCAGGTGTGGATTCCCTATGGGGAGAGAATGTCCTGTGTTTCCCTATGGGCAGGTGTGGATTTCCTATGGGGACTCTTGGTAACCCTGTGGACAAGTATATTTTCCCTATGGGCAAGTACTGTCGTTTGTTTTAATACGTCCTTATAAAAACACCCCAGGTTGATTTCGAAGGCTTGAGACAAACGGAAAAGGACACCAAATGGCCACTGAACTGCCCATTTTGTATAATGGAAACACGGGGAGACCCCCAAACAGCTCAGGGATAACGCAGCTGCTACACCCTCCCATCTCAGGAGTTCCCATTCCCTTCAGAAGGGCCATGGGAAAGCTCTGGGCCATGACAGGCAGCCCCACAGGAAAGAGCCCCCAAACTGCTCATGGGGGTTCACATTAGCACCCTAAGCCTATCTGCTTGATGCATGCTCCATCGCAGTGGTTCCCAATTGGGGGTCCGCGTAACCCACCCATGGGGTCTGTGGCACCATTCACATATTCACTATTCATTTCTGGAGTCCACTGACAACGAATTTCTGCCAGAAGTAAAATATAACATCTCTAAGCACCTGCGACTAGCTTCAGAGATTACTTCCCTGCACCTAATCCTGAAAACTCATGGATAAGGAATCCTTTTGAATGTGGTGAATGTACAAACTAACAACTCTATCTGCGGAAGAACAAGATGCACTTGTTGATGGTTACTTGAAATCATTTTTCAAAGAATATAGACTGGACCAATTCTGGGTGAGAGTTTTTCCTGATTATAAGAAGTTGGGTGAAAATGCTTTGAAACATCTAGTTTTCTATCGTTCCACATATCTTTGTGAACAAACATTTTGTTATAAGAAGAACAAGGATAGAAATCGGCTCGATGTTGATCCAGATTTGAGATTAAAAGTAGGAAATATTGAACCGGATGTGCAAGGGATTGTTCGGGACAAAAAGAGGCACGATTTCTCCCATCACATTTAGGTTTAGTAGCTGCTAGACGTGTCATAATTTGTTCAATTGTAAACTAGACATTAGTAAAATTAAATTCGTCTTTATATTCCTAACTAAATCATTGTCATTTTTGCATGATAATATAACAAATAACACAAATTTTATAGTCTGTTTTTTAGTATACCTAAAATCCTTTGCTTATTAGGGGCTACCCCTTATTTTCTCCAAAAAATTGCTTCGCACAGGTAACTACCATAGCGATAACATTTTTTTCAAAAGTAGGGGGTCCATGGCTTGCCATTTGAAAAACAAGGGGTCTGCAGTAGAATCATAGAATAGTAGAGTTGGAAGGTGCCTCTAAGGCCATCGAGTCCAAACCCCTGCTCAATGCGGGAATCCACCCTAAAGCATCCCTGACAGGTTGTTGTCCAGCTGCCTCTTGAAGGCCTCTAGTGTGGGAGAGCCCACAACCTCCCTAGGTCACTGGTTCCATTGTTGTACTGCTCTAACAGTAGAATCATAGAATCATACAATAGCAGAGTTGGAAGGGGCCTACAAGGCCATCGAGTCAAACCCCCTGCTCAATGCAGGAATCTTAGCTAATTGGAAGCTAAGGAGTACTTGGGAAAGGAAAGGAACCTCTCGTGCAAGCACTGAGTCATTACTCTCTTGGAGGGACGCCAGCTTTCGCTGACATTTTCTTGGCAGGCCTTATAGCAGGGTGGTTTGCCATTGCCTTCCCCAGCCATTATTACCTTTCCCCAGCTAATTGGGTGCTCATTTTACCAATCTCGGGAGGATGGAAGGCTGAGTCGACCGGAGCCGGCTGCCTGAAACCAGCTTCCACTGGGATCGAACTCAGGCCGTGGGGAGAGTTTTGGCTGCAGAAACTGCTGCTCTAAACCACTCATATCTCATAACTCTTACAAAGTAGCTCAAATAATAAATGAACACAAAATACTGTAAATCCAAAAGGCACTTAAAATCTGTCATTTTGTCCTAGCTGATTATTAAACTGGGAACTGGACAGTGGGAATTCAACCCTAATGGCTCTTTTCAATGTGTCAGGGAGTTTCGAAACCCTCACTCATGGTTTCCCCAGGGTTTCTTCTTTGACCATCTATGTGGCTTGTACTATTGCTTTTTTTACAGACCTATATTTCAAAATGAAGTTTGTCCTGCTGTCTAGTATCTCAAAACGGGAAGCAAACTGTCCAGAGAAAGCTTCTGAATATGCTGTTAATCTTCTTTCCAGAGCTTCCGCCATGGAGAAGTTTATGATAGTATCTGTAACATATTCAACATTATAACTACCATAGAGATAACATTTTTTTTCAAAAGTAGGGGGTTCCATGGCTCGGCATTTGGAAAACAAGGGGTCCGCAGTACTTAGCTTATTGGGAACCACTGCTCCATTTGACTGCCGCCCCCCCCCCCCCGCGCATGGCCCTAGGAAAGCATTCTGTCCCTCCCAGACCCCCCTTTCTCCAGCCTTCCATTCCCGGATTATGGGGAGAGAAGGAGGTGCAAGGAGTGGGTCTCCTGGAGGGCCCCCCAAGTGGGTCAGTCATCTGTAGGGCAGGGGGATCTCTCTCTCCCAACCCACCCCTGCCCCAAACCTGCTCTTGGCTCCCTCCCTTCTCTGCTCCTGCGCTGGGGGGGGGGCTCTTCCCACCCCCTGGGATCCCCCTTGCATTTTGCACCAACCTGCTCCTCTGCAGGGGAAGAAATGCTGCAGTTGGGGGTCACGATGCAAACATCCCAGGCTGCTTTCCCACGAGGGAGGAGTGAGGGGGGGGGGGAGAAGAAGGAAGTGAGCGCATTCAAACAGCCCCCTGCTCTTAACCGGCCTCTCTAGAACCCAGCACACTCGCTCTCTTTAACCCTTAGATTGGCTGAGTTCAGATGACACGCTAATCAACGGTTGTTTCCCAGTCTGTTCCTATTACCTAGGGTAACCATATGAAAAGGAGGACAGGGCTCCTGTATCTTTAACAGTTGTATTGAAAAGGGAATTTTAGCAGGTGTCATTTGTATGCATGTCACACCTGGTGAAATTCCCTCTTCATCACAACAGTTAAAGCTGCAGGAGCTATACTGCAGCTATACTGTGACCAGATTTAAGAGGGCAGGGCACCTGCAGCTTTAACTGTTGTGATGAAGAGGGAATTTCACCAGGTTCTCCATATATACAAATGATACCTGCTAAAATTCCCTTTTCAATACAACTGTTAAAGACACAGGAGCCCTGTCCTCCTTTTCAAAGGGTCACTCTATATTATCCACCCACCCAGGCCCCTTTGATTAGCCTCTGTGGGAACTCAGCCACTGAGTCAACCCAGGAGAGCAAAAGAGCTGCAGAGGCTCCTCTGAGAAGAATCAGTGTCTTCTCAGGAGTAAGCTCTACTGAGTGCAATGGTCTTACTCCTGAATCAGTGTGTAGAGAGGATTGTAGCCTTTGAAAAACTGCCTGGAACCTTGGAAGGGGGAGAAAGAGAGAGAGAGACACTGCTGAGGATAATTCCTCTCCTTCCCGGCACAATTATTTATTATTTATTTATTACTGGCGAAGTTTGAAATAGAGATACCTGTTTTAGAACCGATGTCATTTGAATTGCTACTAAAGACTGAAAGAACTGGGCATGTTTAGCCTGGAGAAGGGAAGATTGAGGGGAGACATGATAGCACTCTTCAAATACATAAAAGGTTGTCACACAGAGGAGGGCCAGGATCTCTTCTCGATCCTCCCAGAGTGCAGGACATGGATTAACGGGCACAAGTTAAAGGAAGCCAGATTCCAGCTGGACATCAGGAAAAACTTCCTGACTGTTAGAGCAGTCCGAGAATGGAATCAGTTACCTAGGGAGGTTGTGGGCTCTCCCACACTAGAGGCCTTCAAGAAGCAGCTGGACAACCATCTGTCAGGGATGCTTTAGGATGGATTCCTGCATTGAGCAGGGGGTTGGACTCGATGGCCTTGTAGGCCCCTTCCAACTCTGCTATTCTATGATTCTATGAAAGTATCCAGAAGGCCGAACTGTGGCTTCCTCCACTCTCTGTGGCTTTTTGAGTAGCGCCTTCTTTGCTGGTGAAAATGTGAAGCTGAGCGTCATTTTCTGCACTCTAAGCGTTTACTGGGCTTCTCACCTGAGTGAATTCTTGGATGCTTCTTAAGTTGTGGGCTATCCCTGAAATCCTTTTTTATTCATTTACTTAAAATATTTATATACCACTCCCCATCCCAGTTTTCACAGAGGTGGACAAACAGAAGAGTAAAAGTAGAATAAAAATGTATTTAAAAACATATTTAACGTAACAGAGTTCAGATAAAAACCAGGGACGGTCATTCCGGAAAAGCTGTCTGGAACAACGTCTTCAGAAGAAACCGAAAGGAATACAATGTGGTTTAGAGCTTTAAAAACTAGTACTAGAACCTTAATCCTGGCCCAGTAGAAAATAGGCAGCCAGTGCAGTTCCCTCAGCAAAGGAGTTACATGCTGGAAAGGTGCAGCTCCAGACAACAGCCGAACCACTGCCTTCTGCAGTAGCTCCAGCCCAACTAAGAGCGCATTGCAATCCAGCATGGAAGTTACTAATGCCTGTCCCACCGTGGCCAAGTGATCCCTGTCCCAGGAGAGGCCATAGCTCATGAACCAGGGGAAGTTGATAAAAGGCACTACGAGCCCCCGTGGCCATAAAGAATCAGAATAGCAGCGTTGGAAGGGGCTTATAAGGCCATCGAGTCCAACCCCCTGCTCAATGCAGGAATCCACCCTAAAACATACCTGACAGGTGGTTGTCCAGCTGCCTCTTGAAGGCCTCTAGTGTGGGAGAGCCCACAACCTCCCTAGGTCACTGGTTCCATTGTCGTACTGCTCTAACAGTCAGGAAGTTTTTCCTGATGTCCAGCTGGAACCTGGCTTCCTTTAACTTGAGCCCGTTATTCTGTGTCCTGCACTCTGGGAGGATCGAGAAGAGATCCTGGCCCTCCTCTGTGGGACAACCTTTCAAGTATTTGAAGAGTGCTATCATGTCTGCCTTCACTCTTCTCCAGCCCAAACATGCCCAGTTCTTTCAGTCTCTCTTCATAGGGTGTTTTCCCCCCCAGACTCCTGATCATCCTGGTTGCCCTCCTCTGAACCTTCTCCAGCTTGTCTGCATCCTTCTTGAAGTGTGGTGCCCAGACGTGGACACAATTCTCAAGATGAGGCCTAACCAGTGCTGAATAGAGAGGAACCAGGACCTCACGCGATTTGGAAGCTATACTTCTATTAATGCAGCCCAAAATAGCATTTGCTTTTCTTGCAGGCATATTGCACTGTTAGCTCATATTCAGCTTGCGATCTACAAAAATTCCAAGACCCTTCTCGTTTGTAGTATTGCTGAGCCAAGTATCCCACATCTTGTAACTGTGCATTTGGTTTCTCTTTCCTAGATGTAGAACACAGATAGGTCTAAGAGTACCCCCAAAACTACGAACCTGATCTTTCACAGGGAGTGCAACCCCATCCAGAACAGGCAATGAGCCTCTCTCCCTGATTTAGGAACCACTCACCCACAGGGCTCCTATCTTGCCAGGATTCAGTTTATTGGCCCTCATCCAGCCCATTGCTGAGTCTATCATTTTTATTTTATTTATTTATTTACAATATTTACCTACTGCTCCCCATTGAAAGTTTCAGAGAGATGTACAAGATGAAATGAAACCGGAATAAAACACTTTAAAATTGATTTTAAAAGAAGCAACATGTCTAATGCTTATCTATAACACAATTAAGACCATACCAACAACAACAAAATAAAAGATTCACACACAAAGACAGTAAAGTCAGGCAGGGATGATAAGGCAGTAAGGAAATGGAAATTCAAATGAAAACAGGCCTACTATTACACCCTCACCCATGGCTCCCACCCAGGCAATGGCCACTCTCTCCCCCTAATCTGTTGCCCTCCACCCGAGGGATGGTTGGATCTCAGCCACACCAGCTCTCCTACGCTTTCACCCTACAATAGCTCATAGACACAACACATTCTCACACACACAAACACAGTAGCCTGAGAAGCTCTTTCCACACTCTAAGCATTTATAGGGCTTCTCCCCTGTATGAATTCTTTGATGTTGCTTTAGACCTCCGCTCCTAACAAAGACCTGTCCACACTCTAAGCATTCATACGGCTTCTCCCCAGTGTGAATTCTTAGATGTCACTGAAGATGATTATGCTAAATGAAGCTCTTTCCACACGCTAAGCATTTATAGGGCTTCTCCTCTGTGTGTATTCTTTGGTGTTGCTTAAGGGTAGCTCTATTAGCAAAACCCTTTCCGCAATCTAGGCATTTATGGGGCTTCTCTCCTGTGTGATTTCTTTGATGTTGCCTAAGGCTTGTTCTTTGAGTAAAACTCTTTCCGCACTCTAAACATTTATAGGGCTTCTTCCCTGTATGAATTCCTTGATGTCACTTTAGATCGCCACTCCTAACAAAGCCCTTTCCACACTCTACGCATTTATAGGGCTTGTTCCCTGAATGATTTCTTTTCATGTTGATTAAGGTAGTCGCTCTGACTGAAGCTCTTTCCGTACTATAAGCATTTATAGGGATTCTCAACAGTATGAATTATTTGATGCCTCTTAAGCTGTGTGCTTTTTGGAAAGCCCTTTCAACATTCTAAGCATTCATAGGGCTTCTCTCCTGTGTGAAGTCTTTGATGTTGCCTAAGGCTTGTTCTTTGAGCAAAACTCTTTCCGCATGCTAAACATTTATAGGGATTCTCCCGTGTGAATTCTTTGATGTTGCTTTAGATCTTCACTCCTAAAAAAGCTCTTTCTGCACTCTACGCATTCATAGGGTTTCTCCCTTGTATGAATTCTTTGATGCTGCTTCAGAAAGCCCTGTCCACAATCTAAGCATTCATAGGGCTTCTACCCAGTATGAATTCTTTGATGTTGCTTTAGATCTTCACTCCTAACAAAACTCTTTCCACACTCTACGCATTCATAGGGCTTCTCCCCAATGTGAATTCTTAGATGTCGCTGAAGATGACTGTGCTGAATGAAGCTCTTTCCACATTCTAAGCATTTATAGGGCTTCTCCCCTGTGTGTATTCTTTGATGTTGCTTAAGGGTAGCTCTCTGAGCAAAACCCTTTCCGCAATCTAGGCACTCATAGGGCTTCTCTCCTGTGTGATTTCTTTGATGTTGCCTAAGGCTTGTTCTGTGAGCAAAACTTTTTCCACACTCTAAGCATTTATAGGGCTTCCCCCCTGTATGAATTCCTTGATGTTGCTTAAGTTGTGTCATGCAAGCAAAACTCTTTCCACACTCTAAGCATTTATAGAGCTTCTCCCCTGTATGGATTCTTTGATGCTGCTTTAGATCTTCACTCCTAACAAAGCTCTTTCCGCACTCTAAGCATTCATAGGGCTTCTCCCCAGTGTGAATTCTTAGATGTCGCTGAAGATGACTGTGCTGAATGAAGCTCTTTCCACACTCTAAGCATTCATAGGGCTTCTCCCCAGTATGAATTCTTTGATGTTGCTTTAGACTTCCGCTCCTAACAAAGCCCTGTCCACACTCTAAGCATTCATAGAGCTTCTCCCCTGTATGAATTCTTTGATGTTGCTTTAGATCTTCACTCCTAAAAAAGCGCTTTCCACACTCTACGCATTCATAGGGCTTCTCCCCAGTGTGAATTCTTAGATGTCGCTGCAGATGACTGTGCTGAATGAAGCTCTTTCCACACTCTAAGCATTTATAGGGCTTCTCCCCTGTGTGTATTCTTTGATGTTGCTTAAGGGTAGCTCTCTGAGCAAAACCCTTTCCGCAATCTAGGCATTCATAGGGCTTCTCTCCTGTGTGATTTCTTTGATGTTGTCTAAGGCTTGTTCTTTGAGTAAAACTCTTTCCGCACTCTAAACATTTATAGGGCTTCTCCCCTGTATGAATTCTTTGATGTCGCTTTAGATCGCCACTCCTAACAAAGCCCTTTCCGCACTCTAAGCATTTATAGGGATTCTCGACTGTATGAATTATTTGATGCCTCTTAAGCTGTGTGCTTTTGGCAAAGCCCTTTCCACATTCTAAACATTCATAGGGCTTCTCTCCTGTGTGATTTCTTTGATGTTGCCTAAGGCTTGTTCTTTGAGCAAAACTCTTTCCGCATTCTAAACATTTATAGGGCTTCTCCCCTGTATGAATTCTTTGATGTTGCTTTAGATCGCCACTCCTAACAAAGCCCTTTCCGCACTCTATGCATTTATAGGGCTTCTCTCCTGTGTGATTTCTTTGATGTTGCCTAAGGCTTGTTCTTTGAGTAAAACTCTTTCCGCACTCTAAACATTTATAGGGCTTCTCCCCAGTGTGAATTCTTTGATGTTGCTTTAGATCGCCACTCCTAACAAAGCCCTTTCCGCACCCTACGCATTTATAGGGCTTCTCCCCAATGTGAATTCTTTCATGCTGCTTACGGCTTAAGCTAAAGGTGAAATCTTTCACACATTTAAAACATTTATAGGGCTTCTCCTCTGTGTGAATTTCTGTATGCAACTTAAGTTGTGAGTCGCAACTGAATGGTTTTCCACACTCTAAACATTGAAACCTTTGATATTTGCTAAGACTAAGACATGTCTTCCGAGTCTCTATATCCTGAGAGCTTTTCCTCTGTGTCTTCCTATTGGGAATGTTACTTTTACTTGGTGCTTCTAGTATTGGACTTTCACGGACATCTGACCCTTCATTAGAAATGGATTTGTTTTCCCTCTTCTCTTCTGTTTCAGTTTTCCTTCTCTGGTCTACTCCATTTTCCTTGCTTTGCCTGTACTCACCTGAAAGAATAAAAAGAAGAAATCTTCCTGAATTCAGTGAACAAACGAAATGGTTTGCTGATTTGATTAACAGGATAAAAAAATATTTGGTAGAAGAGGCAGAACCTTCCAAACACATTAAACATCCCCTGATGTTCAAAAGAACTGAGAACTAGAGTGACGTACAGCGCTTTCATTGATGATATGTCATAACTCTTACAAAGTAGCTCAAATAATAAATGAACAACATAAAATACTGTAAATCCAAAAGGCACTTCAAATCTGCCATTTTGTCCTAGCTGATTATTTAACTGGGCACTGGAAAGTGGGATTTCAACCCTAATGGTGATTTTCAATGTCTAGTTATATCTTAAAATGAAAAGCAAGCTGTCCAGAGCTGTCTTCTGAAAAGGCTTAACTCTCCTCTCCTCCATGGAGACCATTAAGATAATATCTGTAACATCTTCAATATTATGCAGATGCAATTATGGCAACCAAGGCCACAGCTAGACCTAAGCTTTATCCCGGGATCATCCAGGGGTCAAACCTGTTCATCTAGGTGACACACAGGGGATCCAGTGCTCAGGCAAGGGCGAACCCTGGATGATCCCAGGATAAACCTTAGGTCTAGCTGTGACCTAAGTAAGATTTGTTGGGAGCCGTCACTGCCACAGAATAAGTACATCAATTAGCTTTTATCAGTGTTTTGTCCAGTCTTTGGGGTGTTTTCCTCTGGGTGTATTTTACCTGTCAAACCAATTGTTTCATTGCCTTCAGCTCCTAAGAAAAATGTGAAGGAGGCAAAGGTTTTCAATTTGTGGAAGTGGATTTTGGAGCAATCATAACGAGAGCACAAGGCCCAAAAAGGACACTGCGGAAACTCCCCCAGCGAGCGCAGCAAACCCTCTGGATTCATTAGCCTCCAGGGCCCGGTCATCCCATGTGGTTCTCCTGCCTTGTGGAGGTTACAGGACTTGATCCGGTACTTATCCCTTCACGACAACAGAATTGACAAAGTGTCATCACAACACGGAAAATGTTTGGTTTCACGGTTGAGCTTCGCAAACCAGATCGAGAGGTTTTGAAATTGACTTCAGAGGTTGTGGGTTTTCCATCTCTGGTGGTTTTTAAGAAGAGGCTGGCCAGCTTCCTCTCATATAGGGTTTAATGGGCTTTCCTGCACATTGCAGAGGGTAAGACTAGATGATCCTTGTGATCCCTTCCAACTCCACAATTCTAAACTTCCTGACTGTTAGAGCAGTACGGCAATGGAATCAGTTGCCTAGGGAGGTTGTGGGCTCTCCCACACTAGAGGCCTTCAAGAGGCAGCTGGACAACCACCAGTCAGGGATGCTTTAGGGTGGATTCCTGCACTGAGCAGGGGGTTGGACTCGATAGCCTTGTTGGCCCCTTCCAACTCTATGGTTCTATGATTCTATGAACGCCCTGGAGATTGTGCAGAACAATTTTCTCTGAAAACCCTTCTCTCTCCCACTCAGAACCGCTGCAGCTTTTTTGCAAACAGATTCTGGATGGCCATCCATTAGGACAAGAGTAGTGTGCTCAGTTGAAATATTTTAAACGAAATGCCACCTTGTCAAATGAATGTCTTCTAGCTATTAGTTATCTGGGAATGAACAAAAATTGTTATTGGTTGGCCATATTCCAAAAGCTCCTGCAAATCTATTATTTTCCTGAGCTGAAGCCCGTCCTTGATCTGGATAAGAAGCAACCAAGGGATTGGCAATTTTGGATAGATTCAGGAGGGATCTGCAACTAATTAAAATCTCTAAATTCTCCCAGTGGTTCACTCTTTTGAAAGTGGAACACTTCAGAGCCAGCTATGGGTCCAAACTGAGGCCTCTTTCCCTAAGAAATGCTTTTATTGAACTGAGATTCCAAGTGATGCCAACTGCAGTTCTGGATGGACGCTATCCCAAGGTGCCATTTGAATGCAGACTCTGCACCTGCGGCCAACATCAAGTGGAAGACGTTGTTCACTACCTGTTAATTTGCCCAAGAGAGAGATTCCTGAAGCCCTTGTTAACACATGGAAATACGAATGCCCTGGCAGAACTAGTTCTTTTTCTTCTGAGTGATATCAGCAGTTATGTGAGGCATAAAATGGCTTTGTTTGCTCTGGCAGCCAAAAAGATTAGGCAGAGAGAACTAGACAAAATTGCCATAAACTGCCCTGGAGGTTCAGACTGCGGTGTGAAAGCCGAGTTTTAATAATGGCAAATTCTAAGTTATCTGTACAATTTTCTAATGTTTGAAATATTTATATTACTGTGTATATGTATCAATATTTTCTTTTGATTTATTTGTCATGGCCTTTGGCTAGTACAATAAAGTTTGAACACTCTCTGTTTAATCTGGACTAGAGTAACCCAGGAACATGGCCCAGGCACTGTTGTCCTCAATGACATTTGAATTATGCTCTGACACAAAGAAAGAAGAGCTGCAATTTCACCTTCCAGGATCTGTCAGGAATACAAAGGGGGAGCCTTTCTCAGAGGAATCCCATTCCTTACCCAGAGAGGCCAGGATCCCACGATTCTCCTCCATGACTTCCTTGTGCAGAGTCCTCTGGCCTGGTTCCAGGAGAGCCCACTCTTCCTCCGAGAAATGCACGGCCACCTCCTCAAAAGTCACCGGACCCTGAAAGCAGCAGAAGAATTGAGTTCTTCTATTATTATTATTATTATTATTATTATTATTATTATTATTATTATTATTATTATTGCACCATCAATGTACGTGGTGCTGTACATAGTAAAAGGATAAAACTGCAATACCCTGCCACATAGGCTTACATTCTAATAAAATCATAATAAAATGATATGAAACAGAAGAGAACGCACCAAATAGGCACAGGGGACAATAAAACTAACAGTATGAAAGTAAGAACAAAGTCAAGTTCTAAAGGCTGTAGAAAAGAGAAAAAGTTTTCAACTGAGCTTTAAAAACAGTAATTAAACTCGTGATCCACAAATGCTCTGGAAGAGAATTGCAGGCATAAGGGGCAGCGAGAGAAAATGGACGAAGCCGAGCAAGAGACGTAGAGACCCTTGGGCGGGTAAGAAACATGGCATTCGACGAGCGAAGAGCACGAGCGGGAAAGAATGGAGAAGAAAGTTAGGAAGGAGCAAGACGGTGGAAAGCTTGGAAGTCAACAGGAGAAGCTTATATTGGATTCTGAGGTGAATTGGAAGCCAATGAAGGGATTTCAGAAGTGGAGTAACATGGTCAGAGCGACGAGCCAAGAAGATAATCTTAGAATAGAAACCAACGAACTGATGTGAGAAGGAAGGCCGGTCAGGAGAAGGTTACAATAGTCCAGCTGAGAAATAACCAAGGCATGAATGAGAGTCTTGGCAAAAGAGTCAGATGAAAATGATCGGATCCTGGCAATATTATATAAGGAAAAAGGACAGGACTTAGCTACTGCTTCAATATGAGGAGTAAAGGAGAGTGAGGAGTCAAACATAAAACCAAGGCTATGAGCTTCCTCAACTGGAGTAAGTGTAACGTTATTGACAGTAATAGAGAATGAAAGATTTGTTTGGGAAGAAAAATCCTTTGCCATCTTAAGTTTTAAACGATGATGAAGCAACCAAACTGAGATATCTGAAAGACATGCAAGGATACGATACTGAACTTCAGGAGAAAATTCTGGAGATGAAAGATATAATTGTGTATCTTCAGCATACAGATGATATTGGAGGCCATAAGATCGAGTAAGATTACCCAAGGACAACATATATAAAGAATACAACAACGGGCCAAGCACCAAGCCTTGAGGAACCCCAACTGAAAGCGGAAAGTAAGAAGATGAGTGGCCATTAGCCGACACATTGAATGAATGACCCGCTAGATAAGAAGCAAACCAGTTATTGGGAGAGTTGCAAAATACAAGGTCACGAAGGGAATCCATGAACACAAGGATGGTGAGGTCCTCCTTCTGAATGCCAGATTTTCAGGAGTAACGTTCAAAGCCTTCCTAGCAGCTATCTTGGAGAACAGCAAAGCCTAAAGGGACAGGTTCTTCCAGGACCAAAGAGATGTGCAGGGGACAAAGGCCCCCAGGACTCCCCTACCTGCCCAGGCTGTGCAGAAACCGCTTCCACTCCACCACCAAGCGAAGGAGGCCTAGAAGGATCCCCCAGGAACAATTCACTCTCTCTACAGATTTTTCCACTCCCTGTGAGGAAAGCAAAGAAGGAGGGAAGGTAAGTCATTGTTCTTAGGCATTTCCATTTATATTGTTTTACTGGAATCAATGTCCACATAATTAAATAACATTTCTTTTTTGAGTCTCTAGGGAAATAGAGTCTCTCTCCACCCATAAAATCAGGCTCACGGAGAACATTAAAGCAGCTCAGGCACCTCAAGCGTAATGGAGGGAGGGAGACCATGGGGAAATTTGTCTCGCTAACCCTTACCCAGTGAAGAGGGTCTTCTGTCATCCTCCTGCAAGATCCGGCTCTCTACCGGCCTCTGTGTGGTGTCTGACAGAGCCTCCACTTCCTCAAGGAAATCTGTGGCTGCTTTGGCCAACATCCGCTGCACCTGGAACAGAAGGGAGGATCCCAGGCGGAGAAGATCAACCCTGGAATAAGTAAAGTGCTTGAACAACCTCCAAAAACCAACCAGGAGGAAAGATAGAACCTCCCAGGCATTCCCTGATATCCAGCATTTTCCACTGTGAACACAGCAGGAGGACTCTGCCACCGGTTGAAGAAGGATCCCCTCCTTCCCCAGAACTTCACAAACCCATTCACAGGATCTAGCCATCCAGACAAGTAGCCATTCATAGCCTTCTTGTCCAGGAATTTGTCTAACCCCCATTTTGAACTGTCCAAATGGGTGGCCATCACTATACACTCTGGTAGAGAATTGCATATTTTAACTATGCACTGTTAGTTTAACTATCCTCTGAAGAGGGCCTGCTTTACAAATTAGGAACAAACGTTCTTGGGGCATGTGGGGGGCATTGGAAATTGGGGCACCCCTTCCTTAGAGGACATGCAAAAACGAGCTGAGATCAGTATTAAGAACACAGTCCCTGTTAGTTATCAGGATGAAATGTTCTCACCTGCTCTTTGTCCTCCGCCTGGCTCAGGATGAAGCCTTCTGCCAGAGCCACCGCCTGGAAACTGGTCTCAGCTCCACACTCCCTGACCCAGCTCTCCATCTCCGGGGGCAGGACAGCCAGGAACTGCTCCAGAACCACCAGGTCCAGCATCTGAGCTTTTGTGTTCCTTTCTGGCTTCAGCCACTGACAGCAAAGGTGGTGTAGTTGGCTGCAAACCTCTCGGGGGCCTTCGGCCTCCTGGTAGCAGAAGTCCCTGAACTGCTGGCACTCTACATCTGAGCTGGTGTTGCTCCCTGGCTGATTCTCCTGCATTCTTCTTTTCCAGATCTCTGCACTTCTTCCTTCCTGGATGTTGCAGCAGATGTTTCCTTCCTCAAGGCCAGCAAAGTTTTGCTCTTCCATCTTCACTGTCTTCTCCATCTCTGGTCCCATCAGGACTCAAAAGGTCTCCTTCCTGTACTCCCACTTTCTCTCTTCAGGCAAGGACCGTCCTGTAGGAATTCAAATGGAGGAGCTGCATGAATTAGATACAGCTGTGGCCAACTTAATATGCAGGACTCCGATGGGTCTCTACAAGCTCAGAAAATGAGGTTCTGATTCTGCCCCAGTGGGAGAGAGAGTGTAGCTAGAGCTGTGTTAAGTGTTATTTTAAAGCTGTGTTATTTTAAAACTTAAGCAATTAAACAATGAATACTTTTTCAACTTGTTAAAGAAATGAAATTACCACATAGAAAGCCTTAAGATACGAAGCATTTATAATGGAGGAAAGAAAGGAAAGGAACCTCTCGTGCAAGCACTGAGTCATTACTCTTGGAGCTTTCACTGACGTTTTCTCGGCAGGCCTTATAGTGGGGTGGTTTGCCGTTGCCTTCCCCGGCCGTGATTCCCTTTCCCCCAGCTAGCTGGGTACTCATTTTACCGACCTCGGGAGGATGGAAGGCTGAGTCGACCCAAGCCGGCTGCCTGAAACCAGCTTCTGCTGGGATCAAACTCAGGCCGTGGGGAGAGTTTCAGCTGCAGAAACTGCTGCTTTACTGCTCTGCGCCACACGAGGCTCTTTTGAAGTAAATTCAAAAGAACATTACATACTGCAGGGAAATGTGAAACATGCAATGATGACAAAGATATACATGTGTACAATGTGCAAAACAAACAGCAGGAATATTCTCGCTAAGGCTTGTTCGAAAACAATGTGAAAAGCGTACTAAGCCCAACTAGCAGCAGTTAAATTGTTATTTGGGAGAAGTTCCGACTATTCA
Source organism: Elgaria multicarinata webbii (assembly GCF_023053635.1). NCBI lineage: Eukaryota > Metazoa > Chordata > Lepidosauria > Squamata > Anguidae > Elgaria > Elgaria multicarinata. The sequence continues at coordinate 169,640,660 of NC_086173.1, forward strand.
AACTAGTTCAATGCAACATTAGAAGGTTTCAACTATGTAACAGTATATAAACTTTTGCCTAAAAAGAAGGAAAGGGAGCAGGGATGGCACGGAATTTAAAGGAAGGTGTAGCTACGTGGCCCAGGCAGAGACCTGAAGGCCAGGATGTTGCAGACCCAGAGCAAAGTTGAAAGAGACGTCTCTTAGGCCGCAGCTAGACCTACAGGTCATTGATTGTGGGATATCCCCCCCTCTCTTTACACGTGGTGTGTGATGTTCCCAGGAGGAAGGGAATGTCGCGGCCTCCATTTTGTTTTCGTTTTTTTAATCAGGAAAGCGCGCATGAGCGCTCCTACGAAAAGTTAGGTTATTTTTTAAAAAATGGGAAAAGGGTAGTGAAGTCTGAGCTCCACCAGTGAGTAAAATAAAATCACTGGAGAAACCTGAATCAAGCCGCACAAGACCTAAGCATCTCGTCCCCAAAGCTAGTTCTGAAGCGATGGCAGAAGAAGAGGAATTTCCTTTTTCTCCCAACATTAGGCAAACATGCAAACTGTGCCCAAAAGGCTCCAAAACCAGCAAAAACAGGCTAGCCCAGCTTGGGAGCTCTGCAAACCAGAATGACAGAAAGAGAGCTGAATCGAAGGACCGTCCTTCCCTTAAGATTCAAGCTCTTTCTGATTCAGCAGCTCCCCTAAACTTTCTTGCCTTCTACCCTATTTCTTTGATTCTAAGACACACTTTTCCCCCCATATAAACATCTCTAAAAACGGGGTGCGTCTTAGAATCACGGGTGTGTATTAGGGTTTTGTGGGGGGGGGGTTTCTGTTGGTGGTACTGAAATTAGTGTGTGTCTTACAATCGATTGCATCTTACGATCGAAGAAATATGGTAATTGGCCTTTTTTCTTTCTTTTTAGTTTTCCGCTGGACATTTGGTTCTGTATTAGTGAATGGCGTATTGGGTGGGCAGTCTCTCCCACCCCCACATAGTTTTTGGTGGCTATGGGCAATTATGGCATCCCTGTGGGCATGTATACTTTCCTTACGAAAGCCCCCCAGGTTGATTTCGAAGGCTTGAGACTTACGGAAAAGGACACCGAATGAATATCGAAATGCCAGTTTTGTATAACGGAGACACAGGGAGGCCCCCAAACTGCTCACGGATAACGCAGGTGCTGCCCATGCTCCATGGGAACGGGTCCCCCTCTTTGTGCATGGCCATTCCCTTAAGAATGGTCATGGGAAAGCATTGGGCAGAGACAGGCAGCCCCACAGGAAAGAGCAGGAGCCCCCAAACTGCTCGTGGGGGTTCACACTAGCACCCTAAGCCTATCTGCTTGATGCATGCTCCATTGGACTGGCCATGCGCCCCTCGCACATGGATGTAGTATTAGGTGTCCTTCCGAATGGCCATAGGAAAGCATTCTGACTCTCCTAGTCCCCCCCACCAACGCCCCTTTCTCCAGCCTCCCCTTCTCGGATTCCCTAATTATGGGGATGGAAGGAGGTGCAAGGCGGGGGTCTCCTGGAGGGGACCACAAGTGGGTCAGTCACCTTGGGGGGGCAGGGGGGTCTCTCTCTCTTCCCATCCACCCCCCTGCCCCATATCTGCCCCACTGCCCTTGGCTCCCTCCCTTCCCTGGGACCCCCCTTTGCTCTCACCGGCTCCTCTGCAGGGGGAGGGAGGCTGCAGGTGGTGGACTTGATGCAAAAACCCCAGGCTGCTTCCGGTGGGGGGTGGCAGGAACTGAGTGGAGTCATCCAGGCTTTGCTCTTCCCCAGCCTCTCTAGGACTCAGCACACTCACTCTCTTTAACCCTTAGATTGGCTGAGTTCGGACAACACGCTAATCCAGGATTGTTTCCCAGGCTGTTCCTATTACCCCCCCCTTCCAGCCCCCGTTGATTAGCCTTTGGTGGGAACTCAGCCACTGAGTCAACCCAGGAGAGCAAAGGTGTCTCTTTTTTGTCTGTCTCTTCTGCCAAGACTCTTGTTCATGCATTGGTTATTTCACGGTTGGACTACTGCAACCTTCTTCTCACTGGCCTTCCTTCTTCTCACATCAGTCCGTTGGTTTCTGTTCACCACTCTGCTGCTAAGATCATCTTCTTGGCTCGCCACTCTGACCATGTAACTCCACTTCTGAAATCTCTTCATTGGCTTCCAATTCACTTCAGAATCCAATATAAACTTCTCCTGTTAACCTTCAAAGCTTTTCACGGTCTAGCTCCTGCCTATCTCTCCTCTCTCATCTCACACTATTGCCCCGCTCGTGCTCTTCGCTCCTCTGATGCCATGTTTCTCGCCTGCCCAAGGGCCTCTACTTCCCTTGCTCGGCTTCATCCATCTTCTTCGGCTGCCCCTTACGCCTGGAACGCTCTTCCAGAACATTTGAGAACTACAAGTTCAACCGCAGCTTTTAAAGCTCAGCTAAAAACTTTTCTTTTTCCTAAAGCTTTTAAAACTTGATTTTGTTCCGACTTTTATACTGCCTGTTTGGTGCATTCTCTTCCCCTCCTTACTGTTTTATTATGATTTTATTAGAATGTAAGCCTATGCGGCAGGGTCTTGCTATTTATTGTTTTACTCTGTACAGCACCATGTATATTGATGGTGCTATATAAATGGATAGTAATAATAATAATAAGAGCCGCAGAGGCTCCTCCAAGAAGGATCAGTGTCTTCTCAAGAGTAAGCTCCACTGAGTGCAATGGTCTGGGTCGGTGTGTAGAGAGGATTGTAGCCTTTGAAAAACTGCCTGGAGCCTTGGAAGGGGGTGAGAGAAAGAGAGAGACGCTGCTGAGGATAGAATCATAGAATAGTAGAGTTGGAAGGGGCCTAAAAGGCCATCAAGTCCAACCCCCTGCTCAAAAAAAAAGTATACATTATTAAAACATCCTAACACATCGTAAAAGCATTTCCAACTGAGGCAATAGCTGGCAACACCCAGAGACACGTGTAGTGAGAGGGCAGGGGACTCGTTCCTTACAAATTTCTTTGCTGCCAAAAGCGAAGTTCCTCCCAGGTACCACTCCAGGTACCACAGTTACAAGTAAGCAACCTGTCCTTTCTGGCAATATTGAGAGGCTGTTTTGTGATCCAAACTGGCAAAGTTTGAAATAGAAATACGTGTTTTTGGAACCGACGTCATCTGTATGGCTACTAAACTATCCAGAAGGCCGAACTGTGGCTTCTTCCACTCGCTGTGGCTTTTTGAGTAGCGCCTTGTTTGCTGGTGAAAATGTGAAGCTGAGCGTCGCTTTCCGCACTCTGAGCGTTTACTGGGCTTCTTACCTGAGTGAATTGTTGGATGTTGCTTAAGTTGTGGGCTATCCCTGAAATCCTTTATTCATTCATTTAAATACAACGTTTATATACTGCTCTCAATCCCAGTTTTCAAAGTAGTGAACAAACAGAACAATAAAAAGAGAATAAAAATGTATTTAAAATCATATTTAACATAGCAGAGTTCTGATAAAAATCAGGGACGGTCATTTAGGAAAAGCTGTCTGGAACAACAATATCTTCAGAAGAAACCGAAAGTATAACAGTGTGGTTTAGGGCTTTGAACACGAGGCCTAGAGCCGTAATCCCAGCCCAGTAGTGAATAGGCAGCCAGTGCAGTTCCCTCAGCAGAGGAATTACATGCTGGAAAGGGGCAGCTCCAGACAACAGCCGAGTGGCTGCATTCTGCACTCGCTCCAACTTCCGGAGCAGCTTCAAGGGCAGCCCCACATACAGCGCGTTGCAGTAATCCAGCCTGGAGGTTTCTAATGCCTGTCCCACCATGGCCAAGCGATCCATGTCCAGGAGAGGCCGTAACTGGTGAACCAGAGAAAGCTGGGAAAAGGCGCTCTGAGCCACTGTGGGAACTTGGGCGTCCAGTGACACAGATGGGTCTAAGAGCACCCCCAAAACTACGAACCTGATCTTTCACAGGGAGGGCAACCCCATCCAGAACAGCCAATGAGCCTCCCTCCCGGGTTTGGGAACCACTCTCCCACAGGGCTCCTGTCTTGCCAGGATTCAGTTTATTGGCCCTCATCCAGCCCATTGTGGAGTCTATCATTTTTATTTTATTTATTTATTTACAATATTTACCTACTGCTCCCCATTGAAAGTTTCAGAGAGGTGTACAAGACGAAATGAAAGCGGAATAAAACACTTTAAAATTGATTTTAAAAGAAGCAACATGTCTAATGCTTAACTGTAATAACACAATTAAGCCCATACTCACAACAACAAAATAAGATTCACACACAAAGCCAGTAAAGTCAGGCAGGGATGATAAGCCAGGAAGGAGGTGGAAATTCAAATGAAAACAGGCTACTATGACACCCTCACCTGAGGCTGCCACCCAGGCTATGGCCACTCTCCCCCCTTGCCTGTTCCCCCACCTGAGGGATGGTTGGATCTCAGCCACCCAGCTATGCTACACTCTCACCCTACGATAGCTCATACACACAACACATTCTCTCTGTCTGTCTGTGTCTCTCTCTCACACACACAAACACACACACAGAGGTTACCTGAAAAGAGGGTAGGGCCCTTGCCCTTCGCGGCGTACGCTCCGCCTCAGTCAGCCACCTTATATCTCCCTTTCCCAATGGCTGGCTCAAGACGTAGCAGGGGTGGTCCTGTGGGGAGCAGCAGTCCAGCGGGCAGAAGTCCAAGGCAGAGTTGCTAGTTGGGGTGGCAGAAGCGGCCGACACCCCCTTCTCTTCTGAACGATGGGCCTCTTCTTTCCCCAGGTCCTCTCAGCCAGGAGGGACAGAGATCGAGAGGGCAAGGGGTGGGCCCCATTGCTGCAAGCATCAGGCCGCAATAACTGGATCTGATCCCACAAAACAGGTAACATGGGGGCATCAGACCCCTCAAGTGGAGCTGAATAACAACAGTGTGGTGCAGTGGCTAGAGTGATGGGCTGGGAGTTGGGAGATTTATTTATTTAATTAGATTTACATACCGCCCCACAGCTGAAGCTCTCTGGGCTGTTCACAAAAGCTAAAAACAGTAAACATTAAAAATATACAAAATTTAAAAGCCATCAGAGACATAAAAACAACAGTATAAAAACAGCAGCATCCATTTAAAACAACCTCTCTGGGGTCCATTAAAAAACAAACTTAGCGTTCAATGCCGTTAAATGCCTGGGAGGAGATGAAAGTCTTGACCTGGTGCCTGAAAGATAACAATGTTGGAGCCAGGCGAGCCTCATAGGGAAGATCGTTCCACTGTCGGGGGGTCACCACCAAAAAACAAAAACCACCACCCGAATGGTTCCCCATGCCTACAGCAGGAAAGAAATGCAGTGAGTTCAAATCTCACGAGGAAAGGCCTTGTCTCCTGTATCAATTCTTCGATGCAAGTTACAGTATGTATTCCAATGAAAGTGCTTTCTACAAACAAAACATTCATAGCGCTCCTCACCTAAATGGATCATTTGATGTGAGGCAAAGTGCAACCTCGAGATGGAATTGTGCTCCAAACAGTGAACACTTTTATGCATTCACACACTTCTTTGTGTGAATTCTTTGATGTCGCTGAAGAAGACTGGTCTGAATGAAGCTCTTTCCGCACTCTAAGCATTTATAGGGATTCTCTCCCGTGTGATTGCTTTGATGTTGCCTAAGGCTTGTGCTGTGAGCAAAACTCTTTCTGCACTCAAAGCATTTATAGGGCTTCTCCCCTGTATGAATTCTTTGATGTTGCTTAAGATGTGTCATGCGAGCAAAGCTCTTTCTGCACTCTAAGCATTTATAGGGCTTCTCCCCTGTGTGAATTCTTTGATGTTGCTTTAGATCTCCACTCCTAACAAAGCCCTTTCCGCACTCTAGGCATTTATAGGGCTTTACCCCTGTATGATTTCTTTGATGTTGATTAAGGTGTCCGCTCTGACTGAAGGCCTTTCCACACTCCGAGCACTCAAACGGCTTCTCCCCTGTGTGAGTTCTTTGATGTATATTCAGGTGGCTGCTCTGAATGAAGCCCTTTCCGCACTCTAAACATTTATAGGGCTTCTCCCCTGTGTGAATTCTTTGATGTTGCTTAAGGTGTGTCATGTGAGCAAAGCTCTTTCCGCACTCTAAGCATTTATAGGGCTTCTCCCCAGTGTGAATTCTTTGATGTTGCTTAAGATGTGTCATGCGAGCAAAGCTCTTTCCACACTCTACACATTTATAGGGCTTCTCCCTAGTGTGAATTCTTTCATGCTGCTTAAGGCTTAAGCTAAAGGTGAAATCTTTCCCACATTCAAAACATTTATAGGGCTTCTCCCCTGTGTGAATTCTTGTATGCAACTTAAGTAGTGAGTTGCAACTGAATGGTTTTTCACACTCTAAGCATTGAAACCTTTGATATTTGCTAAGGCATGTCTTCTGAGTCTCTATATCCTGAGAGCTTTTCCTCTGTGTCTTCCTATTGGGAATGTCCCTTTTACTTGGTACTTCTAGTATTGGAGTTTCTTGGACGTCTGATCCTTCAAAAGGAATGGATTTGATTCCCCACTTCTCTTCAGTTTCCATTCTGTGGTCTACGCCATTTTCCTTGCTCTGCCTGCACTCACCTGAAAGAATATAAAAAAAGAAATCTTCCTGAAATCAGGGAACAAACCAAATGTTTGCTGATTTGATTACCAGGATAAAAAAAATATTTGGTAGGAGAGGCAGAACCTTCCAAACACAAGAATAGCCCTTATAAAAATGAGGATTTTACCAAAAGTAATTTTTTTATTTAGAATGATGCCAATAAGAATATCAGAAAAAGAATTAAAAAGCTGGAAAATTATAGTAAATAACTTTTTCAATGGAGATAGAAAGGCGAGACTTAACAAAAAAGGTTGGTATGTAATGCAGAAAAAAGGAGGGCTAGGGCTCCCAAACCTAAAGTTATATCATGTAGCTAATAGGTTGAGACATGTAGTAGAAAGTATGCTAGGACTAGGAGATTTAAGTTGGTTGGAGGATAGAAAGGGAGAGGATATAGGTTGGAAATTAGAAAATATATATTTTTAGAGATTATGCAAAGAAATGGGGGGAAGAAATAGAGAACCCCCTTTTAAAAAATCACTGGGAAATATGGCGATTATATAAAAAGGACTTACTTCCGAGTATTTCCCCAATATGACCAGTGATAATGATGAGGAACTTTCTGGGAAATTTAAAAAAAGAGTTGGGAAAAAGTTTAAAAGAAGGAATGGTAATGAAGTTAAAAGATTGGCTAGAAAGAATGAGAACTAGGGAAGAAATAAAGGAGAGATTAAAAGAGGGAAGCATATCGTGGTTAAATTATATTTAATTAGAACAGTGGACGAAGAAATGGTTAAATGATAATGGAGAGTGTAGAGGAATTACGAAGTTTGAGGAGCTGATTCTAAAAAAAGAAAATGAGAAAAGAGAAAACAAACTAATAAAAGGTTTAACGAGCAAAATATATAGAATATTAGTGGAAAAGGGAGAGACGGAAAGTGTAGGTAAGATGGTATGGGAAACTGACTTGAAGGAACAAATAGGGCAACAGAGTTGGAAAGGGATATGGAAACGAGTGTTGAGAAATATGTCTGTGAGGATAAAAGAAAATTATTACAAGCTTGTCTGGAGGTGGTACCTAACCCCTGTGAAATAAAATAAAATAAATAAGATTAATTCAGCAACATGTTGGAGAGGTTGTCAAGAGAAAGGAACGTATTTACATATGTGGTGGGAATGTGAATTTGTGCAAAAATTATGGAAAATGGTGTTTAAAGAGATAAAACAAATTTTAGGAATGGAGATTGAAGACACACCTATATTGGCATTGTTATCAGTGTATAGAGAATTGAAATGCAATCAAGAGACAAAAGAATTAATAACGAATTTGTTGACAGCAGCAAGACTAATGACATCTAGGAACTGGAAGGTTCAAGGGGATTATTATATAGAAGATTGGTATAAAGAAATATGGGATATTGCTATTAATGATAAATTAACATGTAACATAAAAGTTAGAAGAGGAATGATAAAAATGAATGATTTTAAAGGAATATGGAAACAGTTTTTAGAATTTGTACTATTAAAGGGGAGAGGGAAAACACCTCCCAAAGAAGTAATGAGATTTTGGAAATATGAATAAGATCCCGTGGTTGGAGGGAGCACACTTAAGTTAATTATGATTATGTAAAAGGGAATTAAGTTAGAACATATGTTTATTAAATTGTTTACTTTATATTATGTGTATTATGGGGTATAGAATTTTTAAGGAAAAAAAGGGGAAAAAAGAAAAAGGAAAAAAAGAACCTTCCAAACACATTAAATATCCCCTGATGTTCAAAAGAATTGAGAACTAGAGTGACGTATAGCACTTTCATTGATGATATGTCATAACTCTTACAAAGTAGCTCAAACAACAAATGAACAACATAAAATACTGTAAAACTAAAAGGCACTTAAAATCTGCCATTTTGTCCTAGCTGATTATTCACTGGGAACTAGAAAGTGGGAATTCAACACTAATGGTTATTTTCAATGTCTAGTTATATCTTAAAATGAAAAGCAAGCTGTCCACAGCTGTCTTCTGAATATGCCTTACTCTCCTCTCCTCCATGGAGACCTTTCAGATAATATCTGTAATGTCTTCAACATTATGCAGATGCAATTATGACAGCAAAGTAAGATTGGTTGGCAGCCATCACCGCCACAGAATAAGTACATCAATTAGCTTTTATCAGTGTTTTGTCAGGTCTTTGGAGTGTTTTCCTCCTTGTATTTTACCCGTCAAAGCAATTGTTTCATTGCCTTCAGCTCCTAAGAAAAATGTGAAGGAGGCAAAGGTTTTCAATTTGTGGAAGTGGATTTTGGAGCAATCATAGAGCCCAAGGCCCGAAAAGGACACTGCGGGAAACTCCCCCAGCAAGTGCAGGGAACCCTCTGGATTCATTAGCCTCCAGGGCCTGATCATCCCATGTGATCCTCCTGCCTTGTGGAGGTTACAGGACTTGATCATCACACCACGGAAAATGTTTGGTTTCATGGTTGAGCTTCGCAGACCTGATCGAGAGGGCTTGAAATTGACTTCAGAGGTTGTGGGTTCTCCAACTCTGGAGGTTTTTAAGAAGAGTTTGGACAGCTTCCTCTCATGGGGGGTTTAATGGGTTTTCCTGCACATTGCAGAGGGTCAGACTAGATGATCCTTGTGATCCCTTCCAACTCCACAATTCTATGATTCTATGACTTCTGAGGAAGGGATATCCAAAGTCCAGGATTTCCTATGGAGCCACGTATTGGGGACGAGAACACAAGGGTCAAAGGAAAAGGAAAGACAGTTGAATGCAGAGCCCAGAAATTTCTATGTAAAGAGAGCAGGGGAAAAGGGTAAGTATAAGACCCGTGGCCTCCAATGTCCATATAACAACCCACGGATCATGGGGAAAAACAGGATCACCTTGAAATCCGAAAATACAATGGAACTGCAACAGCAAAGAGACGCACAGGAGGTGGAAGAGGAACAGATAACGGATAAGACTCATGATAGGAATGTATCCATTGATAGGGGAAGGTCAGAATTGTTATATGAAAGGAAGGTATAATCGACCTGTAGGGGAAACCCATGATTCCGAGAAAGGAAGCCGGATCGAATTCAGAGGAAGTTTGAGGCAGATCCCATAGATAGAAATTAGGAAGGAAAGCAGAGTTCAACAGGGTTGGGAGATCCCGAAAGCTGAAATTCTGAGGGCGAAAGCAGAAAGTATTCCCAGGAAAAGGAAAAAATGGTGGACATTGAAAGATCCCTGTTTGGCTGCCTTAGGAGATCTCTGATTAGCTGAGACAACATCATCATGAATGCCCTGGAGATTGTGCAGAACAAGTTTCTCCGAAAACTCCTTTCTCTCCCACCCAGAACTCCTGAAGCTTTTTTGCATACAGAGTCTGGATGGCCATCCATTAGGACAAGAATAGAGTGTGTTCAGTTGAGGTATTTTAAATGAATTGCCACCTTGCCAAATGAACGTCTTGCAGCTACGTGTTACCTGGGAATGAACAAAAATTGTTATTCGACGGCCATACTCCAGGCCATCCAATAACATGGCAGGCATATCCAGTGAAATTTTAGAATGTTTTAAGGATGTTTTAAAGATGTTTTAATCATGTGTGGTATGTTTTTAATCACTTTTTAACGTGTATTTTATATCATGTTTTTATACTTTGTTGTATACTTTGGTTTTAGTTTTTGTGAACCGCCCAGGGAGCTTCGGCTATTGGGCGGTATAAAAATGCAATAAATAATAAATAAATAAAAGCTCCTGCATAGCTATTACTTTCCTGAGCTGAAGCCTGTCCTCGATATGGAGAAGAAGCAACCAAGGGATTGGCTATTTTGGATAGATTCAGGAGGGATCTGCAACTAATTAAAAACTCTAAATTCTCCCAGTGGTTCCCTTTCTTGAAAACGGAACATGGAACAGAGCCAGCTATGGGTCCAAACTGAGGCTTCTTTCCCTAAGAAATGCTTTTATTGAACTGAGATTCCAAGTGATGCCAACTGCAGTTCTGGATGGACGCTATCCCAAGGTGCCATTTGAATGCAGACTCTGCATCTGTGCCCAACATCAAGTGGAAGACGTTGTTCACTACATGTTAATTTACCCTCTGTACGTGGATCCAAGAGAGAGATTCCTGAAACCCTTGTTAACACATGGATATAGGAAAGCCCTTGCAGAAATGGTTCTTTTTCTTCTGAGTGATACCAGCAGTTATGTGACACGTAAAATGGCTTTGTTTGCTCCAGTAGCAAAAAAGATTAGGCAGAGAGAACTAGACAAAATTGCCATAAACTGCCCTGGAGATTCACACTGCTGAGTGAAAGCTGAGTTTTAGTTATGGCAAATTCGAAGTTATCTGTATAATTTTCTACTGTTTGAAATATTTATATTACTGTATATATGTATCAATATTTTCTTTTGATGTATTTGTCATGGCCTTTGGCTAGTACAATAAAAGTTGAACACTCTTTTCTAAATCTGGACTAGAGTATCCCAGGAATGTGGCCCAGGCACTGCTGTCCTCAGTGAAATTTGAATTATGCTCTGACACAAAGAAAGAAGAGCTGCAATTCCACCTTCCAGGACCTGTCATGAAGGCAAAGAGGGAGCCTTTCTCAGAGGAATCCCATTCCTTACCCAGAGAGACCAGGATCCCACGATTCTCCTCCATGACTTCCTTGTGCAGAGTCCTTTGGCCTGGGTCCAGCAGAACCCACTCCTCCTCTGAGAAACGCACAGACACCTCCTCAAAGGTCACCAGACCCTGAAAGCAGAAGAAGAATTGAGGTTCTCCTTACACATAACGTTGCAATCCATGAAGACGAGTGTCTTCATCAGTGACATTCAAGGCCTTCCTAGCAGCCATCTTGGAGAGAAACAAAGGCTAAAGGGGTAGGTTCTTGGAGGACCAAAGAGATGTGTAGGGGACAGAGGCCCCCAGGACTCCCCTACCTGCCCAGGCTGCACAGAAACTGTTTCTACTCCACCACCAAGCGAAGGAGGCCTAGAAGGATCCCCCATTAAGAGTTCACTTTCTTTGCAGATTTTTCCGCTCCCTGTAAGGAAAGCGAAGAAGGAGGGGAAGTAAGTCATTGTTCTTAAGCATTTCCATTTTAATTGTTTTACTGGAATCAATGTCCACATAATTAAATAACATTTCTTTTTGGGGTATCTAGAGAAATAGTCTCTTTCCACCCATAAAATCAGGCTTAAGGAGAACATTAAAGCAGCTCATGCACTTCAGGCGTAACTGACGGAGGGAGACCATGGGGAAACACGTCCACTAATACTTACCCAGTGAGGAGGGTCCTCCGTCACCCTCCTGCAAGATCCACCCGTCCAGCGGCCTCTGTGTGATGCCCGGTGGAGCCTTCTCTGCCTCAGGGAAATCTGTGGGTGCTCTGGCCAACATCCCCTGGAGAGAGGATCCCAAGCAGAGAAGAGGGATTAGAGAAGGAAAGAAACAGCTCAGGGCAAGGCCAAGGGCAGCGTTTCCCAATCGCTTTACCAGGTCTCATTCTAAAGTTGATCTATTGTCCAAACCACAGAGTACATACTCATCTGTGTCTTTATCAGGGGAATGCATAAGGATGTGTTCTTTGGGGCTAAGAGGTCAACCCTGGCATAAGCAAAGCACTTGAACACCCTCCAAAAACCACCCAGGAGGAAAGACAGAACCTCCCAGACATTCCCTGATATCCAGCATCTTCCACTGTAAGCACAGCAGTTTGGTGTCTACAAATACTATTACTGTCCTGTTGGGAGGACTCTGCCACTGGCTGAAGAAGGATCCCCTCCTTCCCCAGATCTTCACAAACCCATTCAGTTCTCCTGTGATCACTAGACCTAAGAAGAGCCGTTCTGGATCAGAACAAGGGTCCATCTAGTCCAGCATTCACTTCCCAAAACGTCCGATCAGCTGTTGACCACAAACTCACAAGCAGGACATGACTAAAACAGAACTCTGCTGCCCATGTTCTCCAGAAACTGGTGTACATAGACATACTGGTTCTGATACTGGAGGTTGGATATAGCCATCTGGACTAGTAGCCATTCATAGCCCTCTCCTCCAGGAATTTGTTCTAACCCCCATTTTTACCTGTGCACTGTTAATTTAACTATCCTCTGAAGGGGTGGGGTCATTGGAAATTGGGGCATCACTTCCTTAGAGGACATGCAAAAACAAGTTGAAGTAAGTACTAAGAACACAGTCCCTTTAGTTATCAGGATGAATTTCTCACCTGCTCTTTGCCCTCTGCCTGACTCAAGAGGAAGCCTTCTGCCAGGGCCACCGCCTGGGAACTGGTCTCTGCTCCACACTCTCTGACCCAACTCTCCACCTCCAGGGGCAGGACAGCCAGGAACTGCTCCAGGACCACCAGGTCCAGCATCTGAGTTTTCGTGTTCCTTTCTGGCTTCAGCCACTGGCGGCAAAGGTGGTGGAGTCGGCTGCAAACCTCTCGGGGCCCTTCAGTCTCCTGGTAGCAGAAGTCCCTGAAGCCCTGGCGCTCCGTGTCTGAGCAGGTGTTGCTCCCAGGCTGGTCCTCCTGCACTCTTCCTTCCCAGGGCTCTGCACTGCTCCCTTCCTGGATGTTTCCTGCCTCAGGGCCAGCAAAGCTTTGCTCTTCCACCTTCACTCTCTTCTCCATCTCCATTCCCACCAGGACTCAAAAAGGTCTCCTTCCTCTGCTCCCAATTTCTCTCTTCAGGCAAGGACTGTCCTGCAGGAATTAAAACGAAGAGTTGCAGGAATCACATACAGCTGTGGCCAACTTAATACCCAGGACCTGTCACCAATGGGTCTCCACTACCTCAGAAAATGAGGTTCTGATTCTGCCCCAGTGGGGGAGAAAGTGTAACCAGAGCTGTGTTAAGTGTATTAAAAGCTCAATACGTGTGAAAGTTTATTTTAAAACTTAAACAAGAAAACAGTGAATACTTTTTTCAACTTGTCAAACAAATGAAACATGCCACATAGAAAGCCTTAAGAGATGAATGGTTTATAAAGAAAGTAAATGCAAAAGGACATCACGTGTAACACTGAAATGAGAAACATGCAATGTTTACAAAGAAACACAGGTGTGCACTGTGCAAAATACACTACAGTTTAACTCCTGCTAAGGCCTGTTAGAAAACAATGTGAAAAGCATACTAAGCCCAACTAGCAGCAGTTAAATTGTTATTTGGGTAAACTTCCAACAGTCCAAACTAGTTCAATGCAACATTAAAAGCTTTCAACTACATAACATTATAGTCTAAACTTTTGCAGACAAGGAAGGAAAGAGAGCGGGGACGGCGTGGAATTAAAAGGAAGGTCTTTCTCCCCATCCCAGGCAGGGATCTAAAAAACAGGATGTTGCAGACCCAGAGGTAAGTTGAATGAGACGCCTCTTAGAACCCAATGTGTAGAACGCAGTAAAGCCTAGTTAGGAATAATGAATACAGATAGAAAGTAGGGAGGGTGTTTTAAAATGGAAAAAGCGTAGTGAAGTCTCAGCTCCACCAGTGAGTAAAATAAATCGCTGGAGAAACCTGAATCAAGCAGCTCAAGGCCTAAGCATCTCATCCCCAAAGCTAGTTCAGAAGCGAGGGCAGAAGAAGAGACATGGTCAAACTAGGAATTTCCTTTTTCTCTCAAAAAGAAGAGAAACATGCAAACTGTGCCCAAAAGGCTCCAAAACCAGCAAAAACAGGCTAGCCCAGCTTGGAGGTCTGCAAACCAGAATGACAGAAAGAGAGCTGAATCGAAGGTCCGTCCTTCTCTTAAGGTTTAAACTCTTTCTGATTCAATGACTCCCCTAAACTTTCTTGCCTTCTAATTGGCCTTTTTCTTTCTTTATAGTTCTCAGGTAGACACTTGGTTCCATATTAGTGAACAACATATTGGGTGGGAAGTCTTTCTCACTCCCTATAGTTTTTGGCTTCTACGGCCACTCATGGTATCCCTGTGAGCGAGTATATTTTCCCTATGGGCAAGTACTGTCATTTGTTTCAGTATGTCCTTATACAAACACCCCAGGTTGATTTTGAAGGCTTGAGACATATGGAAAAAGAGACTGAATGACCATTGAAATGCCAGTTTTGGATAACGGAGACACGGGGAGACCCCCAAACTGCTTGCAGGTAACGCCGGTGCTGTCCCCCTCCCATCCCAGGAGTTCTAGTGCGAGCATTGGGCCGTCACATGCAGCCCCACAGGAAAGAGCGGGAGCCCCCAAACTGCTCATGGGGGTTCACATTAGCACCCTAAGCTTATCTGCTTGATGCATGCTCCATCGGACTGGCCATGCTCCCCTCGCACAGGGATATAGTATTAGGTGTCCTTCCGAATGGCCGTAGGAAAGCATTGGGCAGAGACAGGCAGCCCCACACGGGAGCCCCCAAACTACTCATGGGGGTTCACACTAGCACCCTAAGCTTATCTGCTTGATGCATGCTCCATCGGACTGGCCATGCGCCCTCGCACATGGATATAGTATTAGGTGTCCTTCCGAATGGCCATAGGAAAGCATTCTGACCCTCCCAGTTCCCCACCCCCACTCCTTTCTCCAGCCTCCCCTTCTCGGATTCCCTAATTATGGGGAGGAAAGGTGGTGCAAGGTGGGGGTCTCCTGGAGGGGACCCCCCCTCGGGGGAACAGGGGGGGGTCTCTCTCTTCCCTCCCACCCCCTGCCCCAAACCTGCCTCCCTGCCCTTGGCTCCCTCCCTTCTCTGCTCCTGCCCTGGGGGGCTCTTTCCCTCCCGGGACCCCCCCTTGCATTCTGCACTCACGTGCTCCTCTGCAAGGGAAGAGAGGCTGCAGTTGGGGGTCACGATGCAAACACCCCAGGCTGCTTTGTCATGGGGGCGGGGAAGCAGAAGTGTGGGGCAAGAAGGGAGGGGCCTCATCCAGC
This sequence comes from Elgaria multicarinata webbii, assembly GCF_023053635.1. Classification (NCBI taxonomy): domain Eukaryota; kingdom Metazoa; phylum Chordata; class Lepidosauria; order Squamata; family Anguidae; genus Elgaria; species Elgaria multicarinata. The sequence goes on from NC_086173.1 coordinate 169,656,049, forward strand.
CGTGGCTCTTCCCTGGCCTCTCTAGGACCCAGCACACTCACTCTCTTTAACCCTTAGATTGGCTGAGTTCGGACGACACGCTAATCCAGGGTTGTTTCCCAGGCTGTTCCTATTACCCCCCTCCAGCCCCCCCCCCCCCCGTTGATTAGCCTGTCGTGGGAACTTAGGGCGACCATATGAAAAGGAGGACAGAGCTCCTGTATCTTTAACAGTTGCATAGAAAAGGGAATTTCAGCAGGTGTCATTTGTATATATGGAGAACCGGTGAAATTCCCCCTTCATCACCACAGTTAAAGGTGCAGGAGCTATCCTAGAGTGACTAGATTTAAAAGAGGGCAGGGCACCTGCAGCTTTAACTGTGGTGATGAAGAGGAAATTTCCCCAGGTTCCCCATATATACAAATGACACCTGCTGAAATTCCCTTTTCAATACAACTGTTAAAGATACAGGAGCCCTGTCCTCCTTTTAATATGGTCACCTTATGGGAACTCAGCAACTCAGTCAACCCGGGAGAGCCAAAGAGCTGCAGAGGCTCCTCCGAGAGGAATCAGTGTCTTCTCAGGAGTAAGCTCCATTGAGTGCAATGGTCTTACTCCTAGGTCGGCGTGTAGAGAGGATTGTAGCCTTTGAAAAACTGTCTGGAGCCTTGGAAGGGGGAGAGAGAGAGACGCTGCTGAGGATATTTCCTCTCCTTCCCGGCACAATGATCCCACGATTAAGCACTTGCTTGCATGCTTGTAAACTGCCCAGAGATCTTCGCCTATGGGGTGGTATATAAAAGTAATAAATAATAATAATAATAATAATAATAATAATAATGTTTGTGTCTGTGTTCTTTTATTCTTCCTTTGATCATTGCTGCGCTTTGATTTTCCATTCAATCCCAGGCAGGTCTACTCAGAAGTAACTCCCATTAAGTGCAATGAGTCTCCCTCCAATCACTAGCATGCTTGAAGATCTGTGTGGATGTTTGCTGTCGTTTCCCGTGGAAGTGCTGAGGGTATTTATTTATTTATTACATTTCTATACCGCCCAATAGCCGGAGCTCTATTATGCAGGGACCTTGAAGGTTATTGGTGGGAGATTCAGGACCGGTAATAGAATCATAGAATAGCAGAGTTGGAAGGGGCCTACAAGGCCATCGAGTCCAACCCCACCCCCCTGCTCAATGCCGGAATCCATCCTAAAGGGGGACATTGTGATATCCAGCTGCCTTGTGTGTTATAAGTGTAGTAAAGGTATATACAAAGTTATTGTTTACATTATGTACAAGGTTCAGGAAATAAGTAGGCTTCAAGGTACTTAGAAGTTGTAGGGAGGGGGGGGTTTGAATGCCTGAGTGCTGATTGGATGGTTGAGGGGGGAGTGCAGATTGGCTGAGTAAAAGTGGGAGCTGCTGGAGAAATGTATGCATCTATAGTTAAGTGAGTGTGTGAGAGGGAGAAGGGTCAGGGAGAGATTGTAGGCTTCATCCCATGTACCTGTTTCCCTCGAATTATCCCCTACAGCAGTGGTTCCCAAAGTGGGCGGTACTGCCCCCTTGGGGGCGGTGGGATTGCATAGGGGGGTGTTAAGAGGCTTGGGGGTGGCAGTGGGGCGCTAAGAGGCAAAGGGGCGGCGGCGGGGCGCTTGAGGTGGTGTTTTCCAAGAAGCGCCTCTCCAGAAGGTCTTAAAACCCAGTGACATTTTTATGGGAGAAGGTAGTTTGGTCCCAAGCCATATAGGGGATGAATCCACACATGTATTAATACCGTTTAAGAAGAGTCCTTTTAATTGTGAACTGAAATGTTTCAAAAGCACCAAAACCCTAATGAAGAGACATAGCCTGCTTGGTGTGCCCCGCCATGCCGGCTGCAAAACAGAGGCGTTCACTCTTTTCCCTCCCTCCCTCGGTAAGCCTGTGGTGGGTGCTTTGGATTTTGAATAAATATTCAATTAATTGTTAGTTTTGATTTTTATTGTTATTATCTTCCTTAGTGGGTCGTTGAAAACCACTATTCTGAATAATGATTTTTATAGTGTAGGGTACGGGGCACTTATTATTATTATTATTATTATTATTATTATTTATTTATATAGCACCATCAATGTACATGGTGCTGTACAGATAACACAGTAAATAGCAAGACCCTGCCGCATAGGCTTACAATCTAATAAGTTGTAGTAAACAGTAAAGAGGGAAGGAGAATGCAAACAGGCACAGGGAAGTGTAAACAGGCACCGGGTAGGGAGAAGCTAACAGTATAGAGTCAGAACAAACTCAATATTTGAAGGCTATAGGGAAAAGAAAAGTTTTTAGCTGAGTTTTAAAAGCAGTTTGTGGAACCAAGGGGGGGTAGTTACCTGAAAAAGTTTGGGAACCACTGCCCTACAGCGTAAAGCTGTCGTCCTTGTTGTTAGCTAAATCATACCCCAGGTGGCAGCGCTCCTAAGATCCTTTGCATACCAGGAAAAAAATCAACGGATGACCCAATCCAATTCAAATTTGGTATGCTTAAAGCACTCCTTATTATCTATTACTGTGCCAATTTTGATATCTTTATCTTTAAAACGCAGATGTAAGCATTTGTTTAATTTATACTTTAAACATATCAAATCCTCCTCCTGCACCCCAGTGGCCGCTCGGAGAACAACAAAAGATTCGTTCTTAAAGGAGTCCAAAAAGTCTTTTGGCTTTATAGCACAATTAAAGCAGGATGCACGGGAGTACTTCACAGTCAAAGCAGATTATAAACTGGAAAACGTCGGAGTCCTTTGCACGCAATTCGCAAGTAGATGATTGTAAGACTATTAGTGGAACTTTGGAAGTGACTGAAACCAACATGCTTTGGACCTTGTAACCATACACATTTGAACTGAGGAAACCATTAAGCTTGAACACGCATTTACTTGAGTTAATAAACTCCCATTATAGTTACAAACAACTGGTTTGTAACTATAATGGACGAGGGATGGAAGATAGCAACGTAACTGGCTCCGTTGTCGTACTGCTCTAACAGGAAGTTTTTCCTGATGTCCAGCCGGAATCTGGCTTCCTTTAACTTGAGCCCGTTATTCCGTGTCCTGCACTCCAGGAGGATCGAGAAGAGATCCTGGCCCTCCTCTGTGTGACAACCTTTTAAGTATTTGAAGAGTGCTCTCATGTCTCCCCTCAATCTTCTCTTCTCCAGGCTAAACATGCCCAGTTCTTTCAGTCTCTTCATAGGGCTTTGTTTCCAGACCCGTGATCATCCTGGTTGCCCTCCTCTGAACTCCCTCCAGCTTGTCTGCATCCTTCTTGAAGTGTGGAGCCCAGAACTGGACACAATACTCAAGATGAGGCCTAACCAGGGCCGAATAGAGAGGAACCAGGACCTCCCATGATCTGGAAGCTATACTTCTATTAATGCAGCCCAAAATAGCATTGGCCTTTCTTGCAGCCATATCGCACTGTTGGCTCATATTCAGCTTGGGATCTACAACAATTCCAAGATCCTTCTTGTTTGTAGTATCGCTGAGCCAAGTATCCCCCATCTTGTAACTGTGCATTTGGTTTCTATTTCCTAAATGTAGAACTTGGCATTTATCCCTATTAAATTTCATTCTGTTGTTTTCAGCCTAGCACTCAGTTGGACCCCCACACAGTGGACCCCCCCCCACACACACACAGGGCTAATGGTCATCTTGACCCTGTGGTGAAGAAGAAGGAGCTTTTGAACTGCCCCTCCATTGTGAGTTGAGAAGGGGAAGCAGGGCCTTCCTATCAGTCCTGCTAAACAGTCTCCTTAATTTCTTTTCCCCCTCTTCCCTCCCCATCCCCTTTTCCTCGTGTGTCATGTCTATTTTGTAGAATTTAAGCCTGAGGGCAGGGATTGTCTTCTTTACTGATTTATTGTAAGCCTCCCCGGGAGCCTTTTTGGCTGAGGTGTGGGATAAAAATTCCCTAAACAAACAAACAAACAAACAAAGTCTTCAGAAGAAACCGGAAGGAATACAATGTTGTTTAGGGCTTTGAACACGAGGACTAGAACCTTAATCCTGGCCCGATAGCAAATAGGCAGCCAGTGCAGTTCCCTCAGCAAAGGAGTCGCAGGCTGCAAAGGAGCAGCTCCAGACAACAGCCGAGCTGCTGCCTTCTGCACTAGCTCCAGCCTCCGGAACAGCTTCAAGGGCAGCCCCACATAGAGCGCATTGCAGTAATCCAGCCTGGAGGTGACTGAACGCTTGTCCCACCGTGGCCAAGCGATCCCTGTCCAGGAGAGGCCGTAGCTGGTGAACCAGGGGAAGCTGGAAAAAGGCACTCTGAGATGCCGTGGCCACTCAAGCCTCCAATGACACAGATGATTCTAAGAGTACCCCCAAACTAAGAACCTGATCTTTCATACGGAGTGCAACGCCATCCAGAACAGGCCATGAGCCTCTCTCCAGGAGTCTGGAAACACTCACCCACAGGGCTTCCATCTTGCCAGGTTTCAGTTTCAGTGTATTGGCCTTCATCCAGTCCATTACTGAGTCTAGGCACTGGTGCAAGACCTGTGCAGCCTCACCTGACTCCGTTGTCACAGGGAGCTAGAGCTGCATGTTATTAGCATATTGAAGGAATTTGGCTCCAAATCCCCAATGACCACTCCCAGCAGCTTTTTTATAGATGTTGAACAAAGTTGGGAACAAGATGGTACCATGTAGAACCCCATAGCTCAACTGCCAAGGGGCCGAGGAATAGTCACCCAATCTTAACTCTCTGAAATCAGCCCCATATGTAGGACCACAACCACTGTAAGCACAGTGCCTCCTATACCCATACCACAGGGTAGATCCCAGAGGATACCATGGTTGATGGGATCAAAACCTGATGAGAGATGGAGTAGAATTAGCACGTTTACACTTCTCTCGATAAAGGTCCTCCATCAGAGTGACCAAGGCTGATTCAGTCCCATAACTAGATCGAAACCCAGACTGGAATGGGTTCAGATAATCAGTATCCTTCAAGAGTGCTTGCAGTTGCTCCACCACAAGTACTTTCCCTAGGAAGGGGGTGTTTGTGAGTGGGCGGTAGTTGTCTACTACCACTGAGTCCAGAGTGGGCTTCTTCAGGAGTGGTCACACCATGGCCTCCTTAAGGACAGCAGGGACCACCTCTGCACAAAGGGAAGCATTTATCACTCCCTGGACCCACCCAGTCACACCCCCTCGGCTACCTATTAGTAGCCAGGAGGGACAGGGATCAAGAGGGGAAGTGGTTGGCTGCATTGCTGCAATCACCTTGTCTACATTCGCAGGCCGCAAATACTGGAACTGATCCCACAAGATTGGGCAGATGGGGGCATCAGACCCTTCAACTGGAGCTGCGCTAACAACAGCATCAAGCTTGCTGTGGAGACAAGCAATTTTCTCCTCAAAGTAAAATGCATAAAGGTCACAGTGGGTCTTTCCCAATGCCAGGGCTCCATTTGTGGGGAGGGTGAAAACACCCCATGGACCACCCAGAAGAGTTGCGTTGGACGGCTGCTCAAGGACGCAGCAGAGGGAGCAAACTAAGCCTTCTTTGCTACCCACACTGACAATCAATAGGCACAATTTTGTGTTCTAGAGCATCCTCGGTCAGCTTTGCTTGGTTATGCCATTTGCGCTCTAGCTGACGTCCAGCCTATTTCATTGACCGCAGCTCCCCAGTATGCCAAGGAGCGGAGTGGGCTCTACAGGGCTGGAGAGGGCACTCAGGGGCATTCATGTCAATGACCCTCCACATCTCACTGTTCCACAGAGAGGCTAGGGCCTCAGCTGGATCACCGGCTGTCTCCACTGGAAAATACCCAAGAGAATTCAGAAATCCGTTGGATTCCATCAGTCTAAATGGGTCCTCAACCCCTGTAGGAGAGAAGTAACTCCATGAGTTCAAATCTCACTAGAAAACGATCTGACCGTGACAATGGGGTTACTTGGACAACACACTCCTAATCTTCAGACTGCCCATGTCACAACTTGGAGCAAAAACAAAATCACGAGTACATCCTGGACTCCACACTCAGAGCACTGAAAAAACTTTACTCCTGAGTGAACTCTTTGTTACAGTGTGTGCTCCGATGAAAGCGCTTTCCACATACAAAGCATTCATAGCACTTCTCAACTGAATGAAACGTTTGACAAGACGGAAGGTGCAATCTGTGATTGAATCACTTCCCAAATTCTGAGCACTTTTATGGCATCCCCTTTGTGTGAATTCTTTGATGTCGCTTAAGGTGTGTGCTCTGAGCAAAGCTCTTTCCACACTCTGAGCATTCATAGGGCTTCTCCCCTGTGTGAGTGCTTTGATGTCGCCTAAGGTGGGCACTCTGACTGAAGCTCTTTCCACACTCTGGGCATTTATAGGGCTTCTCCCCTGTATGATTTCTTTGATGTTCTTTAAAGCTTGCCCTGTGAGCAAAGCTCTTTCTGCACTCTAGGCATTCATAGGGCTTCTCCCCTGTGTGAGTTCTTTGATGTTTTTTAAGGTCTGTGCTGTGAGCAAAGCTTTTTCCGCACTCTAGGCATTCATAGCGCTTCTCCCCTGTGTGAGTGCTTTGATGAAACCTAAAGTACTGGCTCTGACTATAGCTCTTTCCACATTCTAAGCATTTATAGGGCTTCTCCCCTGTGTGAGTTCTTTGATGATTCCTATGGTAAGTGCTGCGAGTAAAGCTCTTTCCGCACTCTAAGCATTTATAGGGCTTCTCCCCTGTGTGGATTCTTTGATGTTCCTTAAGGTGTGCGCTGTGAGCAAAGTTCTTTCTGCACTCTAGGCATTCATAGGGCTTCTCCCCTGTGTGAATTCTTTGATGTTGCTTAAGGTGTGTGCTGCGAGTAAATCTCTTTCCGCACACTAGGCATTCATAGCGCTTTTCACCTGAATGACTTCTTTGATGTCGGTTAAGTTGTGAGTTGCAACTGTGAAGGACAGGTGAGGTTTTACCTAGAACAGAAAAGTAACCCAGACAGGTTAAACACAAGAACAGGGAACTTGACCTTCCATTGTCATAAACAAATATGTCAGAAAGGGGAGGAGGTTTTCAGGAGAGGATGGACTAAATTATGAGGCGTTCCAATGTGTTTAGTTTAGAAGACATCAATAGGAGGAATTCATGATGTCAAATTGAGCATTTAAGGTTGAGCGCAGAGGGGGGAAATGGTCTTCCTTCCTTCAGGTGAGGTTTCATCTTGCCTGGGAAAGATGACCATATGAAAAGGAGGACAGGGCTCCTGTTGCATAGAGAAGGGAAATTCAGCAGGTATTATTTGTATGCATGTCACACCTGGTGAAATTTCCTCTTCATCACAACAGTTAAAGCTGCAGGAGCTATAGTGCAGCTATACTGTGGCCAGATTTAAAAGAAGGCAGGGCACCTGCAGCTTTAACTGCTGTGATGAAGAGGGAATTTCACCAGGTTTTCCATATATAGGACTGAAAGGATGGGGAGTGTTCAACCGGTTCTGGATGGGATTGCACTCACCCTGAAGGGACAGGTTCGTAGCTTGGGGATTCTTTTAGATCCATCATTGTCACTTGCGGCTCAGGTGACCTCTGTGGCACCGAGTGCCTTCTACAAACTCCGGTTGGTGGCCCAGCTACGCCCCTATCTGGACAGGGATAACCTGGCTTCAGTTGTCCATGCTCTGGTAACCTCCAAGTTAGAATACTGCAATGCACTCTACGTAGGGCTGCCTTTGAAGATGGTTCGGAAGCTGCAGCTCGTGCAAAATGCAGCGGCCAGATTGATTTTGAGAACCAGAAGGTTCGACCATATAACACCTGCTCTGGTCCGCTTGCACTGGCTGCCTGTATGTTTCCGAGCCCAATTCAAGGTGCTGGTTTTGACCTATAAAGCCTTACACGGCTTGGGACCACAATACCTGATGGAACGCCTCTCCCGATGTGAATATACCCAGTCACTACGTTCAACATCTAAGGTCCTCCTCTGGGTGCCTACTCCGAGAGAGGCTCGGAGTGTGGCAACGAGGGACAGGGCCTTTTCGGTGGTGGCCCACAGTCTATGGAATGATCTCCCTGATGAGGCTCGCCTGGCGCCAATGCTGCTATCTTTCTGCTGCCAGGTTAAGACTTTCCTCTTTGCCCAGGCATATGGCAGCACATCTTAATCACCCACATGTTCAGTTTAACGGTTTTTAATGCTTTATGTGTGTATGTTCTGTGTTTTAAAATTTTAAATTTTGTATACTTGTTTTTATCTCAATTTTAGAATTTCTGTAAACCTCCTAGAGAGCTCTGGCTATGGGGGTGGTATATTGGTGTAATAAATAAATAAATAAATTTACAAATGACACCTGCTGAAATTCTCTTTTCAATACAACTGTTAAAGATACAGGAGCCCTGTCCTCCTTTTCATATGGTCACCCTACCCTGGGAGTCCCTCTGTGGAGAAGAGCTCCTTCACAGAGTCTGTGGCCATAGCTAGACCTAAGGTTTATCCCTGGATCGTCCAGGGGTCAAACCTGTTCATCTAGGTGACACACAGGGGATCCAGTGCTCAGGCGGGGGCGAACCCTGGATGATCCCAGGATAAACCTTAAGTCTAGCTGTGGCCTGTGTTTGTCTTGTTCTCCAAAACCCTGCTAGACTTGGAGTACGTTCTTTTAATTTGCTTTGCTGAATAAAAGGTCCGTGTGTCTGTTTGACTTTAACTTCCTTGAATTGTTTTAATACATGTTTTAAAGTTTTAACAGTTCCATTGTGTTTGTGAGTCTGAGTGAAGTCAATCATTCTGGATGTCTATCTCTGGATCTTCTTCACACCTACTATAGTGGGGAATTTAAGGAGTACTGTTGCAAGGCATTGCAGAAACCTACACTTCCAAGTAGCATGAGTTCAATACCTTTTAAAATTAGAAAGACCACCAGAAAATTCCTCTTATGGAAGATATAAGGAAGACATGATATTCTGCCACTGGATCATAATTGCTGCTTTTACACCTTGCTCTGAATTCATAATAAAAAGGCAATTGCAGATCAGATGCCAAGAGCAGAGGTCTTGGCCACTTCTCCGAGATGGAAAGCCCCAACTGAGGGGACATCTGGCTGTCTCCAAAGTCAAAATAACATCCAAATTTCATAGTGGCTCTAAGAAGACCAACAGGTAAAGGTTGGAGAGGATGTAGGTGCTTTATCTATACTTTTAACGTACATCACCTGGTGCACTTTCTCTGGACTAGAGTATCCCAGGAACAAGGCCCAGGCACCACTGTCCTCAATGACATTTGTATTATGCACCGACACAAAGAAAGATGAGCTGAAATTCCACCTTCCAGGATCTGTCAAGAAGGCAAAGAGGGAGCCTTACCCAGAGGAATCCCATTCCTTACCTAGAGATGCCAGGATCCCACGATTCTCCTCCATGACTTCCTTGTGTAGAGTCCTCTGGCCTGGATCCAGCAGAGCCCACTCCTCCTCCGAGAAATGCACGGCCACCTCCTCAAAGGTCACCGGACCCTGAAAGAAGAAGAGATCATGTTCTCCTTACACATAATGTTGCAATCCATGAAGACAGTAGAGGTGAGATAGTTGGAGGTTTTTCTGCAGGTTCAGAGCTTCGTGAGTGACATTCAAGGCCTTCCTAGCAGCCATCTTGGAGTGGAGCAAAGGCTAAAGGGGCAGGTTCTTCCAGGACCAAAGAGATGTGCAGGGGACGGAGGACCCCAGGACTCCCCTACCTGCCCAGGCTGTGCAGAAACTGCTTCCGCTCCACCGCAAAGCAAAGGAGGCTTAGAAGGATCCCCCAGGATCAGTTCACTCTCTCTGCAAGTTTTTCCGCTCTCTGTGAGGAAGGCAAAGAAGGTGGGAAGGGAAGTTATCATTCTTAAGCTTTTCCATTTTCATTGTTTTACTAAAATCTATGTTTGTCCACATTACTAAACATTTCCTTTTTGAGTATCTAGAGAAAAAGAGTCTTTCTCCCCCCCCCCCTGGCAAATCAGATTCAAGGAGAACATTAAGGCAGTTCATGTACCTCAGGCGTAATTGAGGGAGGGAGACCATTGGGAAATTTGTCCCACCAATCTTTACCCAGTGAGGAGGGTCCTCCGTCACCCTCCTGCAAGATCCACCCATCCAGTGGCCTCTGTGTGGTGCCTAATGGAGCCTTCTCTGCCTCTGGGAAATCTGTGGGTGCTCTGGCCAACATCCGCTGCACCTGGAACAGGAGGGAGGATCCCAAGCAAAGAAGAGAGATTAGAGAAGGAAAGAAACGGGTCAGGTCAAGGCCAAGGGCAGCGTTTGTATTTCAGGGACCCTTCTAAAGGTGATCTACCCTCCAAGCCACAGAGCACCCTAAGTTGTGTCTTTATGGGGGGGGGGCATATTAGGATGTCTTCTTTGGGGCTAATAGCTCAACCTAATAGCACTTGAACACCCTCCTAAAACCAACCAGGAGGGAAAGATAGAAGCTCCCAGACATTCCCTGATATCCAGCATCTTCTGCTGTAAACACAGCAGTTTGGTGTCTACAAATGCCATTTTTGTCCTGTTGGGGAGACTCTGCGACTGGTTGAAGAAGGATCCCCTCCTTCCCCAGGACTTCTCAAACCCATTCACTTCTCCTGTGATCATAAGAACCTAAGAAGATCCGTTCTGGATCAGAACAAGGGTCCATCTAGTTCAGCATTCTCTCCCCACAGTGGCCCATCAGCTGTTGACCACGAACTCACAAGCAGGACATGAGTGTCACAGCACCCTCCAGCCCATGTTCTCCAGCAATTGGTGTACATAGACATACTGGCTCTGATACTGGAGGTAGGATATAGCCATTGATTGATTGATTGATTTGATTTGATTTATTACATTTGATTTATTTATTACATTTGATTTACATTTGATTTATAGCCGAAGCTCTCTGGGTGGTTCACAAAAATTAAAACCATGAAGAACGTAATAAAACAACCAACAATCTAAAAACACAAATACAAAATACAGTATAAAAAGCACAACCAGGATAAAACCACGCAGCAGAAGTTGATATAAGATTAAAATACAGAATTAAAACAGTAAAAATTTAAGTGTAAGTTAAAACGAGTTGTTAAAATACTGAGAGAATAAAAAGGTCTTCAGCTGGCGATGAAAGGTGTAGGCGCCAGGCGGACCTCTCTGGGGAGTTCATTCCACAGCCGGGTGCCACAGCGGAGAAAGCCCTCCTCCTAGTAGCCACCTGCCTCATTTCCTTTGGCAAAGGCTCACGGAGAAGGGCCCCTGCGGATGATCTTAAGGTCCAGGCAGGTACATATGGAAGGAGGCATTCCTTCAAATAACCTGGCCCCAAACCATTTCAGGCTTTGACTGTTAGTGCCAGCACTTTGAAACTCCCCCCAGGAATTTGTCTAACCCTTGTCCTAAACTGTATAAATTGGTGGCCATCACTACGACTTGTGGTAGGGAATTGCACATTTTAACTGTGCACTATTAGTTTCACTATCTTCCGAGGAGGGCCTGCTCTACATATTAAAAACAACTATTCCTGGGGGTTGAACCATTGAAAATTGGGGCATCTCTTCCTTAGAGGACCTGCAAACACAAGTTGAGGTAAGTATTAAGGACATAGTCCCTGTTAGTCACTGGGATGAAATGCTCTCACCTGCTCTTTGTCGTCCGCCTGGCTCAGGAGGAAACCTTCTGCCAGGGCCACTGCCTGTGAACTGGTTTCCGGTCCACATTCTCTGACCCAGCTCTCCATCTCCGGGGGCAGGACAGCCAGGAACTGCTCCAGGACCACCAGATCCAGCATCTCAGCTTTCGTGTTCCTTTCTGGCTTCAGCCACTGGTGGCAAAGGTGGTGGAGTCGGCTGCAAACCAATCGGGGGCCGTTTTCCTCCTGGCAGCAGAACCCACTGAAGTGCTGGTGCTCTACACATGAGCTGGTGTTGTTCCCAGGCTGGTTCTCCAGTGCTCTTATTTCAAAGAGCTCTGCACTGTTTTCTTCCTTGATGTTGCAGGAGATGTTTCCTGCTTCAGGGGCAGCAAAGTTTTGCTCTTCCATCTTTACTCTTTCCTCCATCTCCGCTGCCACCAGGGCTCAAAAGGTCTCCTTCCTTGGCTGCCAATTTCTCTCTTCAGGCAAGGACTGTCCTGGAGGAATTAAAATGGAGGAGCTGCATGAATCAGATACAGCTGTGGCCAGCTTAATACCCAGGACCTGTCTCCGATGGGTCTCCACAACCCCGGTCCCACAGGAATCAGGCTCCTGGTGGAAAATGAGGTTCTGATTCTGCCCCAGTGGGAGAGAGGGTGTAACCCGAGCTGCCTTAAGGCTATTAAAAGATCAAAATATGTGAAAGTTTATTTTAAAATTTAAGCAAGAAAACAAAGTCACCCAGTGGGTTTCCACGGCTGAGTGGGGACTAGAACTCGGATCTCCCAACTCCCAGTCCAGCGCCTTAGCCATTACACCACACTGGCTCTCAGTCACTAGGCAAGCCTGCCTGGGGAAAAGAAACCCATAAGCAGGGTGCCACAACCAAGAATACTTTTTCAAATAGTTAAACAAAGAAAACATGACACAAAGGAAGCCTTAAGATATGAATGGTTTGTGGAGAAAGTAAATGCAAAAGAAGCAAAATGTGAAACATGCAATGATAACAAAGAAATCATAGAATTATAGAACAGCAGAGTTGGAAGAGGCCTACAAGGCCATAGAGTCCAACCCCCTGCTCAATGCAGGAATCCACCCTAAAGCATCCCTGACAGATGGTAGTGTCCACAGTGGACACATGCATCCACTGATGCATGTGTCCACTGTGCAAAATACACTACAGTCTAACTCCTGTTAAGGCCTGTTAGAAAACAATGTGAAAAGAGTACTAGGCCCAACTAGCAGCAGTTGAAGTGAAATTTAACTCTTTAGGGTGGATTTAACTCTTTAGGGTGGATTCCTGCATTGAGCAGGGGGTTGGACTCGATGGCCTTTTAGGCCCCTTCCAACTCTGCTGTTCTATGATTCTATGATCCTAAACATCCACCAATCCAAACTAGTTCAATGCAATGTTAAAAGCTTTCAAACACATAACAATATAGTCTAAACTTTTGCAGACAAGGAAGGAAAGAGAGCAGGGATGGCGTGGAATTCAAAGGAAGGTATTTCTCTCTATCCCAGGCAGAGATCTAAAGAACAGGACATTGCAGACCCAGAGGAAGGTTGAAAGAGACTCCTCTAAGAATCCGAGGTGTAGAACTCAGCGAAGTCTAGTTAAAGAAAAAATAATCCAGGTAGAAATCCGAGAGGGTGTTTCTAAATGGAAAAGGGTAGTTAGGGTGACCATATTTTGGAAACTAAAAAGGAGGACAACATGGTCGCCCCCAAGGGGGCGTGTCCAGTACCAAGGGGGCGTGCCCACCTGAACATAGCCTTGGTCACATGTCTGATTTTACAGCACACATTTAAGACAAATCTGTTCTACATAACATCTTAATGTTAAAATCACTGAAATAAAGAACAAGTGAGAGATTCAATGTATCTGAAATTAACTTCACTCACTCCTACTTTTGTAGGTTTTGCTGTACTTTGAAGCTTTGCTATAGTCTGTGTGTTACATTCTCCCCTTCCCTCAAATATCTTTTCTGACTGTATCTTCACTCATTGCAAGCTGCTGTTGTTGTTAACAGGGCTTGCTGCTGGCCCCAGATCTGTTTCAAATTTGGTATGGCTAAAGCTCTACCTAAATCCTATCATGGTACAAAGTTTCATCTCTTTATCTTTAAAAATGATGGTTTTAAAAATTATATTTTTAAAACCTCAATTATTAAAAAATTCCTAAAAAATCAATGGATGAACGGATCTGTTTCAAATTTGGTGTGGCTAAATCTCTACCTAAATCCTGTCATGGTACAAAGTTTCATCACTTTAACTTTAAAAATGATGATTTTAAAAATAATTATTTTAAAACCTCAATTTTTAAAAAAATCCTAAAAAATCAATGGATGAATGGATCTGTTTCAAATTTGGTCTGGCTAAATCTCTACCTAAATCCTGTCATGGTACAAAGTTTCATCTCTTTAACTTTAAAAATGACGATTTTAAAAATAATAATTTTAAAACCTCAATTTTTAAAAAATTCCTAAAAAATCAATGGATGAACGGATCTGTTTCAAATTTGGTATGACTAAAGCCTTTCCTAAGAGCTACCATTGTGCCAAGTTTCATGTCTTTATCTTAAAAAATGACGGAGTTATAAGCATTTTTGTTAATTCCCATTAGAGCTGCTCTTTGAAAAAGAATCCGGATTTCCCCTCCCTCTCCCGGATTTGCCATCAAAAACCCGGGCAAATCCGGTCATATGGTCACCCTAAGGGTAGTAAAGTCTGAGTTCCACCAGTGAGTAAAATAAAAACATTGGGGAAAAACTGGATCAAGCTGCTCTAGACCTAATCGTCCACTCCGCCCCCAAACTAGCCAATTTTTTTTTATTTATTACATTTTTATACCGCCCAATAGCCAAAGCTCTGTGGGCGGTTCACAGCTCTCTGGGCGGTTCACAAATCTGTTAGGTAGGGTGACCCTATGAAAAGGGGGACAGGGCTCCTGTATCTTTAACAGTTGTATTGAAAAGGGAATTTCAGCAGGTGTCATTTGTATATATGAAGAACCTGGAGAAATTCCCTCTTCATCACAACCGTTAAAGCTGCAGGAGCCCTGCCCTCTTTTAAATCTGGTCACTCTAGTATAGCTCCTGCAGCTTTAACTGCTGTGATGAAGAGGGAATTTCACCAGGTTCTCCATATACACAAATAATACCTGCTGAAATTCCCTTTTCTATGCAACTATTAAAGATACCTGGAGCTTTGCAAAACAGGTTTCTCGTAGTAACCGTAGTATTTATTTTATAGTCAGCTGACTATATCTTAGAAGAGATATCGTTAAGCAGTTTACTAGGGATTAAAAAATATATATAGAAAAATGTTATAAAAGATTAAAAGTGCATAATAATAACTTATGTGGTCCCAGCCCTTCAATACTGGCTCCTGATGGAGGACTTCGTGGCTGTTGTGAGACGGATCCACTGCTTACATCCCAGGCGATGCTACTCGTGAGTGCTCTGTCAAGAAGTAGCATCAGCCATGAGAGGAGGAAAGAGCCTCGCAGATGAAATTTTATTTATTTATTTATTTATTACATTTTTATATATTAAAAATGGGTTCCTGAGGGCCACCAAAGGCATGCTGGGAGTTGTAGTACTGGAAAGTCACTCTTTCTTAGTCCTAAACTCAGCCCCCCACTTTCCTGATCTCCGGCTAACTGTCTTTGTTCGCCTTCTAACTGCCTTTCCCCAACTGCCACTAACTCCGCCCACCGTTCCGTTCTAGCCTCAGCTGTCAGTCATTCCGCCATTCACTCTTCTGTTTCATTGGCATAGTCAGGCTTTTACATTAAAAAAAAAATCATAAAACTTTATTCATAGTTCTTGCGTCTGTCTTGTAACGTTGTGGTTTCATTACAACAGAGAGAAAAACTCAGCATAAAAAATCTCATCAGGTTAAAAGGCTTTGGAAAATATTATTATTTTAAAAAAAATCACTTGGCACTTAAAAGTCATTAATTATTATTTATTTAATTTATATCCCACCTTTTTTCCTCCAAGGAACCCAAGGTGGCATACATAATCCTCCTCCTCTCCACACTTTATCCAGGGCCGGTGCCAGACTATTTTGCGCCCTAGGCAAGGTGAGCTACTTTCACACACACACACACACACACACACACACACACACAAAATGCCAACTTTGATTTTTAAGAAGATATGTTTCCTGGAAAAAATAAGAAGCACAAAACTTGAAACTGCTAAATTTATTTAAAAGTGCAAGAAATACGTCATGCCAATTATACCAAAGAAATTGGAAAGGAACGTCTATGGGTTTAAAATGCATTATTTAATAGGAATATCACCTCCAAATCATCCCCCCCAACTCACACGCGCACGCACACGTACACACTCAGCATCACTCACTCCAAACAAACACACGCATGAACACATGCATTCTCTCAAAGACCCCATGATGCACCCCATTCACCCATACATTCTCTCTCTCTCTCTTCTGGGCGCGTTCCAGAAGTCCGAACGTGGAGCCGTCCCACCCCCACCCCAGCGTCCCTGGCTTCGCTTCAGCTGGGCGGGCACGGGGCACCATCTCACCCGCCCACGCCCAGCTGAATCCTCAGGCCGGCCTGGTTCACAGCCAACGTGCATGAGTGCTGCGCTGTGCCCGGTGCCCCTCTTAGCTTGGCGCTCTAGGCGGCCACCTGAGTGGCCTCTATGGTAGCACCGGCCCTGACTTTATCCTCACAACAACAACCCTGTGAGGTGGGCTGGGCTGAGAGTCTGTGACTGGCCCAAAGTCACCCAGTGGGTTTCCACGGCTGAGTGGGGACTAGAACTCGGATCTCCCAACTCCCAGTCCAGCGCCTTAGCCATTACACCACACTGGCTCTCAGTCACTAGGCAAGCCTGCCTGGGGAAAAGAAACCCATAAGCAGGGTGCCACAACCAAGAAGGCCCGCTCTCCAGTTGTCTCAAGCCACACCTCAGACGGTGTTCAAAGATTTAACACATTATTCAGGACCTAGGCTTATGCCTTCAACTCCCAGTATGCCTTGGGCAGGAGAGAAGATTTATCAGGCTTTGGGAGCCATCATCTGGAAATGGCTCACCATCCTGGGCCTGAAAGGAGGGCGCCTGGAGAGAGAAAAGAAATAATTTAATTTGTTTTAAATAGGGTGACCCTGTGAAAAGGAGGACAGGGCTCCTGTATCTTTAACACTTGCATAGAAAAGGGAATTTCAGCAGGTATCATTTGTATATATGGAGAAGCTGCTGAAATTCCCTCTTCATCACAACAGTTAAAGGTGCAGGAGCTATACTAGAGTGACCAGATTTAAAAGAGGGCAGGGCTCCTGCAGCTTTAACTGTTGTGATGAAGAGGGAATTTCAGCAGGTTCCCCATATATACAAACGACACCTGCTGAAATTCCCTTTTCTATGCAACTGTTAAAGATACAGGAGCCCTGTCCTCCTTTTCATAGGGTCACCCTATTTTAAAGTTATCTCACAGGCCTAGGACCGGCCTATCTTGCAGGGTTGTCGTGAGGGTAAGAGAGGAAAATAAATAAATGAATTTAATTTGTTTAAAGGTTAATTCGCAGGCCTAGCACCGGCCTGCTACTTTAAGATGATTATCTCACAGCCATATATCTTATTTATTTATTTATTTTATTTATTTATTTTATTACATTTATATACCGCCCCACAGCCGAAGCTCTCTGGGCGGTTTACATCTTAGGGGACACAGGTAATGCCGGGTAGAAACTTGAAATTTGGCACGCTGATAGGTCTGGCTGTTCAATGTACAGAAAAATCTAAAAACACGAAAATTTGGATTTAAAATATTTTTAAAGAATTTAATAAAAAACCAAACTATGACTCATGGTCATGACCAGTACAAATTGCTATTATTCCTTCAGGTCATTCCATAAATAAAATTTATTCAGCAGGAAATATTGTAAATTGCTTTATCCTTTATGTGGCTCCATAGCAGTGCCATAACGTCACCAGCACCATAAGGTGGTAGTTTGACCATTTAACTAAAAAATAATAATATTAAAAAGTGCCGTGGTGTATCTTCAGAGTACAGGTATGTCAGATAAAAGGCCAAAGTCACTGAGATCCGCTTCCCTACTATATGTTATTCAGATATCTGGACAATGCCGGGTATATTTTGAAAACATATTCTTAGGTTTGCATCTTTTTTAGCTGGTAGAAAGGGTGTTTTGCATCGTGGTTGTTTTTGAAGTGTAGACAGCTGCTCTGGTCAAGGCATGATTTGCAGGCATTTCAGGTAAAACAAAAAATGTGGGTTATCACGACGCTCTAATTTAAAATAACAGTTCTTATGAGCACAATTTCCCATTGATTCTAACAAAACAATTTACTAACTCAACCAAACTAAAAAAAAACCCAGCCAACCTAAAGATGAATAAGTTGCGTAGAAATTTATTATATATCAAATAAATGTTGTAAACATTATTCATGGACCCGAGCAACGCTGGGCATATCAGCTAGTAAATAAATAAATGAAAGCGGTGTAGAGCAGAAATAAAATGAACTAGAAGCAGTGCAAAACAAACCAAGAAGAGCAATGAACGAAATAAAAATAAAACAGAAATATAAAATAAAAATATAAAAGGAACAACACAGATGGACGTAGCTTAGCAGAAGAAGCTACAGCACCATGTACATTGATGGTGCTATATAAATAAATAATAATAATAATAATAAGAAGAAGAAGCCTGCAGGCATGAGAAAAGTGCTCAGCAGACGTCTAGAATCATAGAATCATAGAATAGTAGAGTTGGAAGGTGCATAAAAGGCCATCGAGTCCAACCCCCTGCTCAATGCAGGAATCCCTCCTAAAGCATCCCTGACAGATGCCTCTTGAAGGCCTCTAGTGTGGGAGAGCCCACAACCTCCCTAGGTCACTGGTTCCATTGTCGTACTGCTCTAACAGTCAGGAAGTTTTTCCTGATGTCCAGCTGGAATCTGGCTTCCTGTAACTTGAGCCCATTATTCCGTGTCCTGAACTCTGGGAGGATCGAGAAGAGATCCTGGCCCTCCTCTGTGTGACCACCTTTCAAGTCTTTGAAGGCTGCAAGAGTGTATAGAACCGGCTTTATTTAATCCCAAATAGGCAAAGAGTTTTTTCTATGACAAATGTTTCCTTGCCAAGGCTGCAGGTGTGGTTTCCTTATGGGGAGATAATGTCCTATGTTTCCTTATGGGCAGGTGTGGATTCCTATGGGGAGATGAAGTCCTATGTTTCCCTATGGGCAGGAGTGGTTTCCCTATGGGGAGATAATGTCCTATGTTTCCCTATAGACAGGCGTGGTTTTTCTATGGGGAGATAACGCCCTATGTTTCCCTTTGCGCAGGTGTGGATTCCCTATGGGGAGATAATGTCCTATGTTTCCCTATGGGCAGGTATGGATTCCCTATGTCTAAACATCCCCTATGTTTCCCTAGGGGCAGGTATGGATTCCCCATGGGGAGATAAAGTCCTGTTTCCCTATGGGCAGGTATGGATTCCCTATGTCTAAACATCCCGTATGTTTCCCTAGGGGCAGGTATGGATTCCCTATGGGGAGATAATGTCCTATGTTTCCCTATGGGCAGGTATGGATTCCCTATGTCTAAACATCCCCTATGTTTCCCTAGGGGCAGGTATGGATTCCCCATGGGGAGATAAAGTCCTGTTTCCCTATGGGCAGGTATGGATTCCCTATGTCTAAACATCCCCTATGTTTCCCTATGCGCAGGTGTGGATTCCCTATGGGGAGATAAAGTCCTATGTTTCCCTATGGGCAGGTATGGATTCCCTATGGGGATTTACTGTCATTTCTTTTAGAATGTCATAAGAAAAGCACCTGAGATTTATTTCCAGGGCCTTGTGACTAAAATAAAGGGGAAACTGTGTCCCATAGTACTTCTTCACTAACAGCTTTTATAAAAGCTTTTTGTCCACAGATGGGATATTCCTCCTCCCCACCCAAGATCTTTCCTCTTGTGTCCCTCCCAGACCCCCTGCTTTTCTCCAGCCTGCCTTTACAGGATTCCCTAATGATGGGGAAGGCAGGAGGTGCAAGGCGGGGGTCTCCTGGAGGGACCCCAAGTGGGTCAGCCACCTGAGGGGCAGGCAGCTCTGCCTCTCTCTCTTTCCACCCTCCAACCCCCTGCCCCAAACCTGCCCCCCGCCCTTGGCTCCCTCCCTTCTCTGCTCCTGCCCTGGGGGGCTCTTTCCACCCCATTTCCCTCCCCTCCACCCCCTGGGACCCCCCTTGCATCTTGCACCCACCTGCTCCTCTGCAGGGGAAAAGAGGCTGCAGCCAGCGGACACGATGCAAACCTCCCAGCCAGGCTGCTTTCCCATTGGGATAAGAAATGAATGGCCTCCATCAGTCTTTACTCCTCACCAGCCTCTCTAGGACCCAGACCACTCTTTCTCTTTAACACTTAGATGGATGCAGCACAAAAGAGCTGCAGAGGTTCCTCCCGGCGCTCCTGGCAGAGACAGTGACCTGGGGGAGTTTTCCCACAAGGCGCTTTTACCCGGCAGCATCACCACTCTGTCTGCTTCTGAGTTCTTTGCAGGATTCAGGTTCGGTGCAGAAGGCAGCCTGCCCTGTGCACTGGCCTGTAGAGCCTGGAGGGAGGGATGTTATGGGGTGTCAGCAGCGTTGAATGCCCACCGTCCTGCCCCTCTCCCCCCCACCCTGTAGCATGAACCCCTTCACACACACCCCCCACACACAACTGCCTCCCTCCCGCAGCCACTTCTGTCAATACAATCCCTACTTTCAGAAGTTCCACTCTCTCCTGCCCCCTGGCTACCCTGCGCATGAGCAAGGCGCTATTAAACGTAGCGAAGCAAGCTGTTACACTTCTCCCACTTGTGTACGCATGAGAACACAAGAAGAGCCCTGCTGGATCAGGCCAAGGGTCCATCTACTCCAGCGCTCTGCTCACACAATGGCGATGATGCCAGGATGCATGTGCAAGGCCCGTCTGTGTTCCTAAACACTCCCAACCCCAGTGCTTTGCCACCAAGCAAGCTGACTCTGAATAAGGGCGCTGTGGTCATCCTGCTAAGGAACCTGAATTACGGTCTCATCCATGGCACAAGGCCCATTGTTCTTGCCGTGCATGACAACAGCCTCCTAGCAGACTCCGGTCCCCAGCAAAGAGCCATCCCACCCCAAGCTGCAAAAACTTTTTGGGATTGGGAACTTAAGAAGCAGGCTCCTTTGGGGGTGGGGTTGCCCCCGAAGGGGGTTGCCCCTTTGGGGGAGCCATTTCGGGGGAGTACACAAGGGCAAGGACCTGTACCCCTGTTTATTTATTTATTGCATTTATATACCGCCCCATAGCCAAAGCTTTCTGGGCGGTTTATAAAAGTTACCCGGTTTACAAAAGTTTTTGTTTGTTCATTTTCTTTTCGTTTCTCCCCCTCCCCCTACTTTCGGCCTGCGGGGCTGCCTCCATTTAATTAGGGTGACCCTATGAAAAGGAGTGCAGGGCTCCTGTATCTTTAACAGTTGTATTGAAAAGGGAATTTCAGCAGGGGTCATTTGTATATATAGGGAACCTGGTGAAATTCCCTCTTCATCACAACAGTTAAAGCTGCAGGTGCCCTGCCCTCTTTTAAATCTGGTCGTTCTAGTATAGCTCCTGCAGCTTTAACTGTTGTGGTAAAGAGGGAATTTCACCAGGTTCTCCGTATATATAAATGACACCTGCTGAAATTCCGTTTTCAATACAACTGTTAAAGATACAGGAGCACTGTCCTCCTTTTCATAGGGTCACCTTATTTCAATCTCCATGCTGAGGCTGCCCTGTTGGGAGCGGCTCAGAACTTCACATCCACCATGACAACCATGAGTCTGCCCCAAATAGTATCTGGCCCCACCTATGCTGCTGGGCACACTTTGGATCTTGCTTTCTGTGCTGGATGGGGTGACAGGGATCTGAGAGTGGAGGACCTTTCTATTGTTCCATTGTCATGGTCAGATCACTGCCTGGTGGGGATTAGACTTGCTGGCACTCAGTCAGGACCTCTGCAGGGGTGGAGGACAGATTCAGATGGAGGCTGATGGATCCCAATGGTTTCCCGATGGCTCTTGGGGATTTTCCTGTTGCCTCGGCAGGTGATTCTGTTGAAGCCCTGGTTGATCTCTGGAATGGAGAGGCCTCATCTAGAGTATTGCGACCAGTTCTGGGCTCCACAATTCAAGAAAGACACAGACAAGCTGGAGTGTCTTCAGAGGAGGGCAACCAGGATGATCAGGGGTCTGGAAACAAAGCCCCATGAAGAGAGACTGAAAGAACTCGGCATGTTTAGCCTGGAGAAGAGAAGATTGAAGGGAGACATGATAGCACTCTTCAAATACTTGAAAGGTTGTCACACAGAGGAGGGCCAGGATCTCTTCTCAATCCTCCAAAAGTGCAGGAAACGGAGTAACAGGCTCAAGCTACAGGAAGCCAGATTCCAGCTGGACATCAGGAAAAACTTCCTGACTGTTAGAGCAGTACGACAATGGAATCAGTTACCTAGGGAGGTTGTGGGATCTCTCACACTACAGGCCTTCAAGAGGCAGCTGGACAACCATCTGTCAGGGATGCTTTAGGGGGGATTCCTGCATTGAGCTGTTGTACAATTGTAGCTGGATCCATCAGTAAAACAACTCGAAGGTCATCGTATAGGTCTGGGCGAGGTCTTGATTACTAATCAATAAAGCGCTTTTGAACCCTCTGTCGCTGGAATGGTGGAGTCGTGCTTAAGGGCTGTTTGGATCTCGTCCTTGGGTGAAAAGAACATTGATCTAACAGAGCAGGGGGTTGGACTCGATGGCCTTGTAGGCCCCTTCCAACTCTGCTATTCTATGATTCTGTGAAATGGCTAGGGCGGTGGATACAATTGCTCCTGAGCGTCCTCTCTCACGTTGTGGAGCCACACCAGCTCCCTGGTCTTCCAGTGAACTGGCAGCAATGAAACCAGTGAGACAGAGACTAGAATGACGTCGGTGGAAAACTCAAGAGTGAATCCGATCCGATATGGGCTACAGCCTATTTGAATACGGGCAGCCAAAAAAACACCTTTTTCTCTCTGCCACTATTGCAGCTGCAAAGAGCCGTCCAGTGGAGCTGTTTCAGGTGGTCAGGGGCCTTCTACACACTGGCCTCCAAGAAGAGAATTCAGACCTTTCAACAGCCTGCTGTGACCAATTTGCCCAGCACTTTGCAGACAAAATTGCTCAGATCCACGTCTCTGCTGCCAGGAGCCCCGGGAGGAGCTTGGGTGGCTCCTAGTGTTGCCTCCATCTAAGGGTTAAAGAGAGCAAGCGTGCTGGGTCCTAGAAAGGCTGGTGAAGAGCAAAGCCTGGATGAATGTTCTCACTTCCTTCTCCCCCCCCCCTTTGGGAAAGCAGCCTGGGAGGTTTGCATGGAGTTTGCAACCTCAGCCTCTCTTCCCCTGCAGAGGAGCAGGTGGGTGCAAGATGCAAGGGGTCCCAGGGGGGAGGGGAGGGGATGGAAAGAGAGAAAGAGCCCCCTGCCACCCCCAGGGGACTGACCCACTTGGGGCCCCTCCAGGAGACCCACACCTTGCACCTCCTTCCTTCCCCATATTTAGGGAATCCTGGGAGAGAAGGGAAGGTTGCATAAAGGGGGGCTGGGAGGGACACAAGAGGAAAGGTCCTGGGTGGGGAGGAGGAATGTCCCACCTGTGGGCAAAAAGGCTGCCCTGGTGTCACGTTTTATTTATTTATTTATTTATTTATTTATTACATTTCTATATCGCCCAATAGCCGAAGCTCTCTGGGCGGTTCACAAAAACGTTTGCATTGCATTTTTTGTTTTCTTTCCTCTCCCTGTTTCAAACCTAGTGAATAAATGCCATGGGACATTTTTTTAAAAATGTTGTCTCAAAGTCTTCAAAATAAAGCTTTTATTAGGATTTACTATATCAAATGTCTGTACTTGCCCCTGGGGAATCCAGACCCTCCTATAGGGAAGCATCAGACCTTAATTCAGAGCTGTCCAAACCGTGTGTCGCAACACATTAGTGTCAGCTGCAGTGTGTAGGTGTGTCACACGAACGTTACTAGAAACCTCTGAGTCTATGTGAAATAAGCAATACCAACTTGCATGCATTTTTACGCAGCAAAGGTGCCGATTAGTATGATGCACTAGTATATTACCCTTCCGTCGGATCCATGTATGCACACCACAGTCGAGGGATCATACAGGTACTGTGCATGTGCAGTATGCATAATCGGGTCAAAACATCTGATTCCGCATCACTTCTGGTGACACAGCTGCACCAGAAGTGACTCGTTCGAGAAATTCCATGGGTCCAGTTTTTTGATAGAACACTGTCTCAACCGCCGCTCGACAAAATCGGTTCAGTGTGAAAAGTCTTGGAAATGTATGTCATTATCTTGCAAATCATATAATTTTTAAAATATAAATGAAAGGTTTTCATGAGATATGTTGTGTCCCCATACATTTCGTTATTACAATTTATGTAGGTGTCCGTACGTCTTATAAGGGGTCAGTTTAACCTCTGGTTTGCTAGTAAAACTGAATTACTGTGTCACGAAATGATGCATGTCTAAAAAGTGTGTCACCAACATGAAAAGTTTGGAAAGCTCTGCCTTAATGCCTTTGAGATCAGCCCTGGGCTGCTTTCCATAAGGGATCTGGATGAGGCACCAGGACTTAATTCAACACGGAAGCCCTTCTTTTTACAAAACCTAAGACTTTATTAGTAAGAGCTTAACAATTTTTTATCGCAGTCAATAGACCATTCCAGCAAAAGTTACGTACGAAGGTACTGAGCGTACATTTAGCTATTAAAGAGACAAGTAGTCCTGGAGGGTCTGATAGAAAGGGCCACGTTCAAACATTTGGCCACTTGCTGGGTGATTGACTTGTCTGCGTTCCGAAGTAATAAGGGCGTTAGGAATTCAGTTGGGTGACAAGGAAAAGATTGTATAATGGGGTTCAGAAGATCATTCCCAGCCCCTTGTTAAAATCCACACGTGTGATATGGTTTCCACCTCGGTATTTTTACAGGGACAGCATCTGTTGTACAGTGGGATTTTTTATTATCTCTGCCATCTCGAAGTTTAGAGGGAAGGATATTAAGCCTGGCTAGTGAGAATGCTCTCCTTTATTTGGGGGATTGTTAACCAACTTCACCATTGACACACTGTGAGTTATCTCAACTCCTAAACAGCTGCTCAGCCGTCTCTGCTGGGCCCTGCGCGTGGCCTGGGTAAACTCCTTTATGCCGCTCCGGAAATGTTGTTCACTGTGACAGACTGCCCCATTCCCTGCTCCTTACCGCGATTCTGTCCAAAGTCGCCTTCTATAAGAACATAAGAAGAGCCCTGCTGGATCAGACCAAGGGTCCATCTAGTCTAGCACTCTGTTCGCACAGTGGCCAACCAGCCATTGACCAGGGATGAACAAGGCAGGACATGGTGCAACAGCACCCTCCCGCCCATGTTCCCCAGCAACTGGTGCACACAGGCTCGCTGCCTCGAATACTGGAGATAGCACACAACCATCAGGGCTAGTAGCCATGGATAGCCTTTGCCTCCAGGAATTTATCCAGCCCCCTTTGAAAGCCATCCACATCTTGTGGTAGTGAGTTCCATCATTTAACTCTGCGCTGTGTGAAGAACTCCTTCCGTTTATTTGTCCTGCATCTCCCACCAATCAGCTTCATGGGATGCTCACTGAGCCTACTGAAGTACCCCCCCTTCTCCCTCCATAGGTGATGATATGGAAACATCTTCGGTGCCCACTTGAGACTGGTCCGGAGTATTAAGCTGGCCACGGCTGTATCTAATTCATGCACCTCTCCGTTTTAATTCCTACAGCACAGTCCTTGCCTCAAGAGAGAAGGTGGCAGCGAAGGAAGAGTTTTCGAGTCCAAGTGGAAGCAGAGATGGAGAAGAGAGAAAAGATGAAAGAGCAAAACTTTGCTGGCCTTGAGGCAGGAAAAGCTGCCTGCATCACCCAGGAAGGGAGCAGTGCAGAGCTCTGGAAAAGAAGAGTCCAGGAGAACCTCTCTGGGAACAACACCAGCTCAGATGTAGAGTGTCATCACTTCAGGGACTTCTACTACCAGGAGGCCAAGGGGCTGCGAGAGGTTTGCAGCCATCTCCACCGCCTTTGCCGCCTTTGGCTGAAGCCGGAAAGGAACACGAAAGCTCAGATGCTGGACTTGGTGGTCTTGGAGCAGTTCTTGGCTGTCCTGCCCCCGGAGATGGTGAGCTGGGTCAGAGAATGTGGAGCGGAGACCAGTTCCCAGGCGGTGGCCCTGGCAGAAGGCTTCCTCCTGAGCCAGGCGGAGGACAAAGAGCAGGTAAGAGCATTTCATCTTGATGACTAAAAGGGACAGAAATCTTAATACCAGTAACTCAACTTCTTTTGCATATCCTTTAAGGAAGAGATGCCCCAATTTCCACCCCACCCCCGCGAGAATAGTTGTATGTCACGTGTGAAGCAGGCCCTCCTGGAAAATCTGTGACGGAAAATATGCAACATGTTCCTAAGATCAGCGTCTGTGGCCACAGCTAGACCTAAGGTTTATCCTGGGATCATCCAGGGTTCGCCCCTGCCTGAGCACTGGATCCCCTGCGTGTCACCTTGATGAACAGGTTTGACCCCTGGATGATCCAGGGATAGACCTTAGGTCTAGCTATGGCCCCAGTCAAATGAATGGAAAACGGCCAATGTAACACTGATTTACAGGCTGATTAGCTTGTCTTTTCATGGTAAATTGGTTGAAAGCACTATTAAAGGTAAAATGTAGCAGGAGAAGCCATGCTGAAAAAGAATCACCCTACCTTAAAGGCCTCATCTAGAGTATTGCGTCCAGTTTTGGGCTCCACAATTCAAGAAGGACACAGACAAGCTGGAGCGTGTTCAGAGGAGGGCAACCAGGATGATCAGAGGTCTAGAAACAAAGCCCTATGAAGAGAGACTGAAAGAACTGGGCATGTTTAGCCTGGAGAAGAGAAGGCTGAGGGGAGACATGAGAGCACTCTTCAAAGACTTAAAAGGTTGTCACACAGAGGAGGGCCAGGATCTCTTCTCGATCTCTGTACAGCACCATGTACATTGATGGTGCTATATAAATAAATAATAATAATAATAATAATAATAATAATAATAATAATAATAATAATAATAATAGGACACGGAATAACGGGCTTAAGTTAAAGGAAGCCAGATTCCAGCTGGACATCAGGAAAAACTTCCTGACTGTTAGAGCAGTATGACAATGGAATCAGTTACCTAGGGAAGTTGTGGGCTCTCCCACACTAGAGGCCTTCAAGAGGCAGCTGAACTGTCAGGGATGCTTTAGGGTGGATTCCTGCACTGAGCAGGGGGTTGGACTCGATGGCCTTGTAGGCCCCTTCCAACTCTGCTTTGCTATGATTCTAAAGGTAGGTCCTATCTCACTAACCATTGAGAGTTCTTTGAGAGTGTCAATAAAGCTATAGAAAGGGGCAATCTAGTAGAAATCATTGACTTGGGCTTCCAAAAGGCTTTTGACCAAGGCCCTCAACAAAGACTCCTGAGCAGACTTAGCAGTCACGAAATAAGAGGGCAAGGCCTCCTGTGGGTCAGTAGCTGGTTCAAGACCAGAAAGTTGGAATGAATGAGAAATTCTCTCAGTGGGGGGATGTCAATAGTGGGGTCCCACAAGGATCGTATTGGGACCAAATGCTTTTCAGGTTGTTCATGAGTGATCTGGAATTAGGAGTGAACAAGTTTGCCGCTGACACTGAAATTATTTAAGGTGCTTAAAACACAAAGGGATTGTGAGGAGCTCCAAAGGGATCTCTCCAAAGGGGAAGAAAGAGGGTCTGAATGACAAATGTGGTTCAAAGTAAGCAAATGTAAAGTGATGCACATTGGGGCAAAAAGTCCAACCCAGTATAACCTGAATGGGATCAGGGCCTGCGGTGACAGAACAACATAGAGACCTTGGGGTTGTAGTTGACGGCTCAGTGAAAATGTCCACCCGGTGTGCGGCCGCTGTGAAGAAAAGCACACTCCATGTTAGGCATAATTAGGAAATGAATTGAGAATAAAACTGCTAGTTCCCAACTGCCCTTGTACAAATTTATGATAGGACCAAAACTAAGAATATTGTGTACAGTTCTGGTTACACCTAAAAAGGGGTATTATAGAGCTGGGGGTGGAGTGCAGAAAAGGGCAACTGAAATGATCAAGGGGCTGGAGCATCATAGAATAGTAGAGTTGGAAGGGGCCTACAAGGCCATCTAGTCCAACCCCCTGCTCAATGCAGGAATCCACCCTAAAGCATCCCTGACAGATGGTTGTCCAGCTGCCTCTTGAAGGCCTCCAGTGTGGGATGTTACGTGATGTGCTCTCATTAGACCCATGTACAAACTTGCACACGTTCTAATGAGACTTACACCCGCTTATAAGGAATCTTTTGACATTGGCAATAGAGCGTCTGTGGCTAAGTAAGGCGATTCTTACTCAAGAAACTTACAGCACTGAAGGGGATAATGCCACAATGGCACATTTATTGAGGTTGAAACAAATACAAAGGCACAAGCTAGTTTTGGGGAAATTAGCTGAGCAAGTAGAAGCTTAGGAGCCGTTTCAAGACTGAAAAATAGACTTTTTGAGACTTAAGAGCATACACACAGAGACAGCAGGGGAAAGAGTAGAGAGAATCTTTAAATGCAATATACCTTTCCTTGGGCTGCAGCCCTTTCTTGTAGAGCAGAACTGGAGAGCATTGCAACTCTTAGTCTTAGGTGAAGAGGAAAAGAAGACAGTGAGGCAAAGCACTTACCCATGGCAGCTTGCTCTCGCAAGCTGGAATGTGTAGTCTATTCTGTGCTTCTGGTTCAAAAGGGAGAGAGAGCAAGCCTGCCTCTTCCTTCTAACTTGAGGGTTTTTTGTATGATCTTATCTAAAGATCTACTTGCTATGGGCACAAAAGAGGGTGATTTGGGATGATGGCTGTACTTGATGCAGCCTGGAGTTCAGCAACAGGGCTACATTAGCATGTGTATGACCAGGTAAAACTCTTGCCATCCAGCATTCATACTCTGCTTAGTTTTACCCCTACCTTTGACTCTGGGGAATGCATTTGAAGAAGTCTATCAGGAAATGATTACTTGACCTAGGCCTTCTGTGAATGCTCTGTCTGTAGATGGGGTTTTGGGTCGCTTCAAAATAGAGTCAGTACTGCTCACAGAAGCTACCTTGTAACAGGGAGAGCCCACAACCTTCCTAGGTAACTTCCCCTATGAGGGAAAGTTGAAACAGCTGCTGGGATTGTTTAGCTTGGAGAAAAAGAGGCTGAGGGGAGACATGATTGAGGCTCACAAAATTATGCCTGGTGTGGAGAATGTGGATAGAGAGACATTTTTCTGCCTCTCCCATAATACCCAGTGGGGTCATTCCATGAAGCTAATTGGTGGGAGACTCAGCACAAATAAGAGAAAGTTCTTCTTCACACAGCACATAGCTAAATTATGGAACTCACTGCCACAAGATGTAGTGATGGCCACCAATTTAGATGGCTTTAAAAGGGGGTTGGATGAATTCCTGGAGGAGAAGGCTATCAATGGCTATGTGTCCTGATAGCTATGTGAAACCTTCAGTATCAGTAAGCCTGTATACACTAGTATGGAACTCACTACCACAAGACATAGTGATGGCAGATCCCCCCTGACACAAGAGGAAAAGCATTCATAGGCACCAAATTGCTGTCTTTACAGCAGAAAATGCTGGGTGTTGGGGAATGTCTGGGAGGTTCTCGCTTTCCTCCTGGTTGGTTTTTGGAG
This sequence comes from Elgaria multicarinata webbii, assembly GCF_023053635.1. NCBI lineage: Eukaryota > Metazoa > Chordata > Lepidosauria > Squamata > Anguidae > Elgaria > Elgaria multicarinata. The sequence goes on from NC_086173.1 coordinate 169,685,454, forward strand.
GGTGTCCAAGCGCTTTGCTTATGCCAGGGTTGAAGCCTTAGCCCCAAAACACACATTCTCATGTGTTCCACTGATAAAGACACAACTTAGTGTGCGGTGTGGCTTGGAGGGTAGGTCAACTTGAGAAGGAGCCCTGAAATGTAAAGAGATTGGGAAACGCTTCCCTTCGCCTTGACGTGACACATTTCTTTCCTTCTCTAATCCCTCTTCTCTGCCTGGGATCCTCCCCCTTGCTCCAGGTGCAGCGGAAGTTGGCCAGAGCACCCACAGATTTCCCTGAGGCTGAGAAGACTCCAGTGGGTGCCACTCAGAGGCCGCTGGACGGGTGGATCTTGCAGGAGGGTGACGGAGGACCCTCCTCACTGGGTAAGGATTAGTGGGACGTATTTCCCCATGGTCTCCCTCCCTCAATTACGCCTGAGGTGCATGAGCTGCCTTAACGTTCTTCTTGAGGCTGATTTTGGGGGGTGGGCTGGAAGTTTATTTCTATATACTCAAAGTTATAAGGTTTAGTAGTGTGGATGGACATGGATTCCATGAAAACAGTGTAAATGCAATTGCTTTAGAACTATATTTCCCGCCTTCTTTGCCTTCCTCACAGGGAATAGAAAAACCTGCAGAGGAAGTGCACTGATCCTGGGGGATTCTTCTAGGCCTCCTTCGCTTTGTGGTGGAGTGGAAGAGGTTTCTGCACAGCCTGGGCAGGTAGGGGAGTCCTGGGGGCCTCTGTCCTCTGTAAGTCTCTTTGGTCCTGGAAGAACCTGGCCCCTTAGCCTTTCCTCCGCTCCAAGATGGCGGCTAGAAAGGTCTTAAATGTCACTCATGAAGCTCTGGCATTCAGAAGGAGGACCTCACCATCCTTGTCTTCATGGATTGCAATGTTATGTGTAAGGAGAACCTCAATTCTTCTGTTTTCAGGTTCCGGTGACCTTTGAGGAGCTGGCCGTGCATTTCTCGGAGGAGGAGTGGGCTCTGCTGGATCCAGGCCAAAGGTCTCTGCACCAGGAAGTCATGGAGGAGAATCGTGGGATCCTGGCCTCTCTGGGTAAGGCTCCCTCTTTGCCTTCTGTGTCAGGATGTGATTGAGGACAACAGTGTCTAGGCCTTGTTCCTGGGATACACTAGTCCAGAGAAAGTTCACCAGGTGAGGTACTTAAAGCCTAGAAGTGTAGATAAAACACTTACATATCCTATCCAAGCTTTAACTGTTGGCCTTCTTACAGTCGCTGTGAGACTTGGATGCTTGTTTTGATTCTGGAAACAGCGGGGTGTCCCTGCAGTTGGGTCTTCCCATCTCTAAGAAGTGGCCGAGACCTCTGCTCTTGGCATCTGATATGCAATTGCCTCATTAATATGAATTCAGAGCAAGATTGAAAAGCAGTCAATACAGTCGAGTAGCAGAAGGATTCTTCTTGTTCCAAACAGCCTCCTTCCACCTTCCTTCCACCCCAGCTCCCTTCCCCTGTGCAGAAGTTGCAAGATCCGGCAATTTAGGGCTGTTCTGAACCTCAGGATGTTGTACTTGTGTTGAAGGGACCCACTGGCTCCCTGTTTGCTACTGGGCTAAATTCAAGGTTGTTGCTAGCATATAAAGCCCCGAAACAACTTTGGACCTTGATAGTTGAGAATCTGACTTCTCCCCTTTTGACCCATTCAGTTTTTGGGGTCATCTCTTGTCTCTCCTCCCAGAGTGCAGGACATGGAATAACGGGCTCAAGTTAAAGGAAGCCAGATTCCAGCTGGACATCAGGAAAAACTTCCTGACTGTTAGAACACTACGACAATGCAATCAAACCTAGGGAGGTTGTGGGCTCTCCCACACTAGAGGCCTTCAAGAGGCAGATGGACAACCATGCTTTAGGGTGGATTCCTGCATTGAGCAGGGGGTTGGACTCGATGGCCTTGTAGGTCCCTTCCAACTCTGCTATTTTATGTTTCTATGATCTGGTGAGGTCATGACACACGCTTTTGAGGTTTGCTTTGTGATTGTTTAGCATGTGGTGCCCATGGTGTGGACACAGAATACTAGAACAGTTGAGTTGGAAGGGTCCTATAAGGCCATCGAGTCCAACCCGCACTCAATGCTTTAATCCACATTAAAGCAAACCTGTCAGATGACTGTCCAGCTGCATCTTGAAGGCCTCTAGTGTGGTAGAGGCCACGACCTCCACACTGGGTTAATCAAGAAGAGATTTTGGCTCTCCTCTGTGTGACAACTTTTCAAGGTTTGCTTCAGTATTGTTTAGTGTGGTCGTGCCCACGGTGTGGACACAGAGTACTATAATACTTGAGTTGGAAGGGTCCTAAAAGGCTATCAAGTCCAACCCCCCTGCTCAGTGCAATAATCCCCATTAAAGCAAACCTGACAGACCTGTGTTCTTCTAAATGGTTTTTTTGCATCTCTTCTTGTTTGCTTGCATCTCCTTTGTGCCAGCTTGTGCTCCTTTTCCTCACTTGGGCAAGACTTCCATTTTTTGAAGGAAGCCCTCTTTTCTACAATAGCTTCTTTGACACTGCTTGTTAACCATACTGGTGACCTCTTGGACTTGGTGCTACCTCTCCTAAGCTGCGGAATACTTTTTAGTTGAGCTTCTATTGTTGTGCTTTTGAGTAAGCTCCATGCATTTTCCAAGGATTTAACCCTCTTGATTCTCCCTTTCAACTTTCTTTTCACTAGTTCCCTCATTTTAGAGAAGTTTCCTCTTTTGAAGTCAAGTGTGAATATGTTGGATTTCCTGGGCAATTTCCCACTGAAGAATACATTGAATCTGATAGCACTGTGGTCACTGTTACTGATTGGTTCAACAATATTTACATCTCGTATTAGGTCCTGGGCAGCCCCACTTAGGATTAAGTCCAGGGTTGCCTCCCCTCTGGTCGGTTCCATGACCAACTGTTCCAGGTCACAGTCTTTTAGGACAGCAAGAAATTTAACCTCTTTGTCATGACTGCAATATGAATTTGTCCAGTCAATGTGAGCATAATTGAAGTCACCCATTATTACAACATTTCTTCATTTGGAGGCCTCCCTGATTTCATTCTCCATCTCAAGGTCACTCTGAGCATTTTGGTCTGGGGGACGATAGCACGTTCCTAGCACTATATTAGTTTTGGGGCCCTGCATTGTCACCCACAGCACTTCTGTGGAAGAGTCTTCCCCGTTTAGGTGCTCTAGTCTACTAGACACAATGCCCTCTTTGACGTAGAGAGCAACACAGCCCCCAGTACGCCCTTAACTGTCCTTCCTGTAAAGTTTGTATCCAGGGATGACCATATCCCACTGGTTCTCTCCATTCCACCAGGTTTCTGTAATGCCCACTAGATCCAGGTTCTCCTTCGAAACCAAGCGCTCCAATTCTCCCGTTTTGGCTTGGAGGCTTCTAGCTTAGAAAGACCTATAAAAGGTGTCCCTCCCCGGCTGTCTCTGTCATGTCCCTTTTTCCCTGTTTCACTTTAGCCACTTTGATTGGCTATCATGTTCAATCCTGTACTCATGGCCTATTTGCTCCCCTTCTACATTGGGACAATCAAAAACATGTTCAGATTTCTTTCTTTCAGATGATCTAACCCGAGCCAGATGCTTCCCAGCTCCTGTCAGCTTTCCCCCAGGATTCAGTTTAAAAGCTCCTCTGCCACCATTTTTATATTTAGCGCCAGCAGTCTGGTTCCATTTTGGTTTAAGTGGTTTAATTTTTGTGAACCGCCCAGAGAGCTTCGGCTATTGGGCGGTATAAAAATGTCATAAATAAATAAATAAGTGCAGCCCATCCCTCTTGTACAGGCCCGGCTTGTCCTAAAATGTCCCCCCGTGCCTAACAAATCTGAACCCCTCCTCTCTGCACCATCGTCTCATCCACGCATTGAGACTCCTCAGCTGCGCCTGTCCAGCTGGCCCTGCGCGTGGAACTGGTAGCATTTCAGAGAAAGCCACCTTGGTGGTCCTGGATTTCAACCTCCTGCCTAGCAACCTAAATTTGGCTTCCAGGACCTCACGACAACATTCCTCCACATTGTTGGTACCAACATGGACCATGACAACTGACTCCACCCCAGCACTGTCTACTATTCTATCTAGACAGCGCGTGATATCCGTAACCATTGCACCAGGCAGGCAATTTACCATGAGGACTATACACTTGTCACAAACCCAGCTGTCTAAGCGTCTAATGATTGAATCTACCACAAGCCCCCCTCCCCGCCCCCCGAGGCACATCCTCTGTGCGATCTGACAAAAGATTGAGAGAAGCCCATTTATGGACTTATTCTGTGGCAGTGCTGCCTGCAAACCCATCTTACTCTGCCGCCATGATTGCATCTGCATAATGTCAAAGAAGTTACAGATATGTTCCCCATGGAGAGAAGATTACAGCACTTTCAGAAGCTTTCTCTGGACAGTTTGCTTTCCAGTTTGAGATACATCTAGACAGCAGGACAAACTTCATTTTGAAATATAGGTCTGTAAAAATAGGACAACCGAACAAGATGGTCTAGGAGGAAGCCCTGACTGAGAGTTTCCAAAGCCCCTGAGACATTGAGGAGAACCATGTGGGTTGAATTCGCACTTTCCAGTTAAATGATCAGCTGGGACAAAATGGCAGATTTTAAGTGCCTTTTGTTTTTACAGTATTTTATGTCATTCATTTCTTCTTTGAGCTAGTTTGAAAGCATTATTATATATAAATGAAAGTGCTGTATTTATTTATATTTAGTTAGTTATTACATTTACATAGCTGAAGCTCTCTGGGCTGTTTACAAAGGTTAATCATGTATGCCACTCTATTGAAAATCAGAGAATATTTAATGTGTTTGGAAGGATTTGCCTCTCCACTTTTTATCCTGTTAATCAAATCAGCAAACCGTTTGTTTTGTTCCCTGATTTCAGGACGATTTCTGTGTTTATTCTTTCAGGCAAGTGCAGGAAGAGCAAGAAAAATGGCCTTGACCAGAGAAGGAAAACTGCAGCTGAAGAGAAGAGGGAAAACAAATCCATTTCTTTTGAAGGGTCAGATGTCCGTGAAATTCCAATACTAGAAGAACCAAGAAGGAGGAACATTCACAATCGGAATACACAAAGGAAAAGCTCTGAAGATATAAAGATTCAGAAGATTCACATTACCAAAGGTCAACAATTTCACACAGAAGAAAAACGATTTCAGTGCTTGGAGTGTGAGAAGCAATTCAATTTCCACTCACAACTTAACTTGCATAAAAAAATTCACTCAGGAGAGAAGCCCTATCAGTGCTCAGTGTGTGGAAAGAGCTTCAGTCGGAGCTTCCACCTTATTTGTCATCAAAGCACTCACACTGGGGAGAGGCCCTATGAATGCCTAGAGTGCGGTAAGAACTTTGCTCGCAGCACAGACCTTAGGAAACATCAAAGAATTCACACAGGGGAGAAGTCCTATGAATGCCTAGAGTGCGGAAAGAGCTTTGCTCACAGGACAAACCTTAAAGAACATCAAAGAATTCACACAGGCGAGAAGCCCTATAAATGCCTAGAGTGCGAAAAGAGCTTTGCTCACAGCTCAAACCTTAGGAAACATCAAAGATTTCACAAAGGAGAGAAGCCCTATGAATGCTCAGAGTGTGGAAAGAGCTTCACTGTGAGCAGCAATCTTAAGTCACATCAAAGAATTCACACGGGCGATAAACCATATGAATGCCTAGAGTGCAGAAAGAGCTTTACTCACAGCACAGACCTTAAGCAACATCAAAGGTTTCACACAGGTGAGAAGCCCTATGAATGCCTAGAGTGCGGAAAGAGCTTTGCTCACAGGACAAGTCTTAAACAACATCAAGGAACTCACATGAGCGAGAAACCATATGAATGCCTAGAGTGTGGAAAGAGCTTTGCTAACAGCACAAACCTTTGGAAACATCAAAGAATTCACACAGGCGAGAAGCCCTATAAATGCTTAGAGTGCAGAAAGAGCTTTGCTCACAGTGCAGAACTGAAGCGACATCAAAGAATTCACACAGGCGAGAAGCCTTATAAATGCCTAGTGTGCGGAAAGAGCTTTGCTCACAGCACAAGCCTTAAACAACATCAAAGAATTCACATAGGCGAGGAACCATTGGCTAATATAATACGTCAACACCCAGGTGTTATCGGATATAGAGGAGGGGCGAAGAACATGTGATTAATATGTATGCGGATGACATGATAATTATGCTGGGAGACCCACACCAATCAGTTTCCATTCTAAAGGAAGAACTTGAAAAGTTTTGCCGAGTGGCATGGTTAAAAGTTAATTATGAAAAATCTACCATCATGTCATACAATGAACCTACCCGTACACTGCGCTCAACATTTAAATGCCTCCTCCAAGTGCCTACTCTGAGGGAAGCTCTGAGGATGGCAACAAGGGAGAGGGTCTTTTCAGTGGTGGCCCCCCCAATTATGGAATGATCTCCTCAATGAGGCTCGCCTGCGCCAACATTGTTATCTTTTCGGCACCAGGTCAAGACTTTTCTCCCAGGCATTTAACAGCATTTAACAACGCTAAGTTTGTTTGTTTTTAACAGACCCCAGAACGTTTTTATATGGATACTGTTGTTTTTATGTTTTTTATGGTTTTCAATTTTGTATACTTTTTAATGTTCACTGTTTTTAACTTTTGTAAACCTCCCAGAGAACTTTGGCTATGGGGCGGTATATAAATGTAATAAATAATAAATACAATGTGCATCCCAACCACCAACACTATATGAGCCATACCTTGGGAACACCAATTTGTAGAACTTCTTTTAGATACCTGGGAATTAATATTCCCAGGAAAATTAACAAATTATTTAAAATAAATTATGCCCCCTCTTATTAAAACGATGACTAGAAATCTGAAGCAATGGAGCAAATCGAATATGTCAATTTTAGGGCAAATTGCGGCAATACAAATGGCCTTGGTTACCAGGTTTTTATTCTTATTTCAAGTCCTCCCTATTCTCCACCAGCCAAAAATATTGAAGACCTGGCAAAAGCAAATTAATACATTTGTCTTCCAAGCTAAAGCACATCGCTTGGCGCTAAAACTATACTATAAAAACCCAAATGGAGGAGGCTGGGAACTCCCACGTCTCGTATTATATTATGAAGCCTTTCAGTAACAGCAGCTCCACTTGATCGTTATGAAGGCAAACAAAAACTGGATGCGTCTGGAAGAAGAAATGTTGAATATGGGCCCTTTATGGACCTTGCCTTTTCAACCTATAAAAACAAAGGCGCTAAACAATATCCAAAAACCATACACTAAGGCTATTTTTACCATTTGGAAAAAGTGGCAATTCATGCTACCTCCAGTGTGGTCTTCCCTCACCCCATTACAAATATATCCCGATAATTTACATACAACTATCATTTATTTATTTATTTAAAACATTTATATCCCGCCCTATATCATTAAGATCTCAGAGCTGCGTACAGATAAAAGCATACAGTGTAAACCAATAAATATGCACAGTTAAAAACAAACCATGAACCAAGTTAAAACAATATAGTTAAAACAATATGCCATCTTTGTGGATTTAACCATCAAAGGCTTTGTTAAAAAGCCGTGTTTTTACTATCATCACTAAAATCACTGAATGGAGGAAAAAGGGATGTTTTCAATTGAGAGATTTTTATGCCCAGGATAAACATAAAACAACAGAATAACTCAGAGCTGATCTGGAAGACCTTGGCCTAGGATTGCTACAGGAAATACAGTTATCCCACCTCCTCAGAGACCGCAAAACAAAAACTCATGCACTGAGAACCTTCATAGAATCATAGAATAGTAAAGATGGAAGGGGTCTACAAGGCCATTGAGTCCAACCCCCTGCTCAGTGCAGGAATCCACCTCAAAACATCCCTGACTGATGGTTGTCCAGCTGCCTCTTGAAGGCCTCTAGTGTGGGAGAGCCCACAACCTCCCTAGGTCACTGGTTCCATTGTCGTACTGCTCTAACAGTCAGGAAGTTTTTCCTGATGCCAGCTGGAATCTGGTTTCCTGTAACTTGAGCCCATTATTCCATGTCCTGCGCTCTGGGAGGATCGAGAAGAGATCCTGGCCCTCCTCTGTGTGACAACCTTCAAAGTATTTGAATTGTGGTACAACTACCGCCCAGCCACAAGTACCTCCTTCCTAGGGAAGGTACTTGTGGTGGAGCAACTGTAGGCACTCCTGAAGGATACTGATTATCTAGACCCATTCCCGTCTGGTTTTCAATCTAGTTACGGGACTGAACCAGCCCTGGTAGCCCCCGGGGATGACCTTTATCGAGAGGACAGGGGAGTGCAACTGTGTTAATTCTTCTCTCATATTTTGATACTATCAACCATGGTATCCTCCTGGATCGACCCCCTGAGACGAACTTCAGGCTGTGTGGTACAGTGGTTCCAGTCCTGCATATGGGGCCGATTCCAGAGAGTTAACATGGGGTGTTTATTCCTTGGCAACTGATCTGTGGGGTTCTGCAGGCTACCATCTTGTTCCCAATGTTGTTCAACCTCTATCTGAAGCCCCTGGGAGCGGTCATTAGGGGATTTGGAGCCAAATGCCATCAGATGACAAAAAAAGGGCTGAGGTGCTCAATTCTTACCTTGGCTCAGTCTTCCCCCAGAAGCAGGAAGATAAGAATCTTCAATCATCAAAAAAACACCTGCTGGTTTAAAAGACCAGCAGTTAAGGCCTTCTCACCTTCATCCAAACTCCACAAAGCCAGGAAATTGGATGCTAAAAATGATGCCTTATCTAACATGCCCCGTGGCTGATGTTGTGCTTTGTCACAAATTATGCTTTCTTACAACTTACCCTCTGACTGCCCCTATAGTTCCCCACAAGGCCAGGTAAGGTCAGCGAATTAAACCCAGGGGTCAAGTTCAGCGGAGAGCTGTTGCTGTAGAACGTGAACCTGCCAGGGGGTGGTGAAGCTGGGTTTCAGGCAGAGCCGGGCAGCTCTATGGCCTGTTAGTCCCTCCGTTTGGGAGCCTGCAGGAGCACCTGCCTCACGAAGCAACTGGACAATTGAAAACGGTAATTATGATCTGCCACTTTGTTTGTTTTTAGTAGTCTTGAGGTCCAGATCTCTTCAGAAGGGGGAATAGTGTTATGTGGCTGGGGTCAGTCTAAATGATCTCCAGGGACACCTTACTCAGTGCCTATGATAACAAGGAGATTGAGCATTTCCCTCAACTCTGTAACTCTTGGAGTTACTAGGCTGGTTGAAAATATATTTTAAAATATAAGCAGGAAACCCGTGGATAACCCTTTTAACTCGTGAAACCAAAGAAAACATGCCACACAAGAAGTCTTAAGTGTCTATAAAGAAAATGAAAAATCAGATACAGAAGTGAAGAAAATACAAGTGTTCACTACAGAATACACTACAGTTTAACTGTTGCTTTGGGTACCCAATATGGTACAGGTAAACGCAACACCTTTCCACTCAGTCCCCTCCCCTGAGGCAGACATTTTTCTCCCGGTCTTAAAATACTAGAACCCAATGGGGTCAACCCATGAAGCTGATCGGAGGGAGGTTCAGGAGAGATCAAAATCAGGACTTCTTCACGCAGCACAGAGTTAAACTATGGAACTCACTACCACAAGATGTAATGATGGCCACCAATTTGGATGGCTTTGAAAGGGGGTTTGACAGATTCTTGGAGGAGAAGGCTATCAAAGGTCTTGATGGCTATGTGCTACCTCCAGTATTAGAGGCAGTAAACTTGCATACACCAGTTGCTGGGGAACATGGGCCGGAGGGTGATGTGGCTTGTGGGTTGACAGCTTGTGTGAATGGAATGCTGGACTAGAGGGACCCTTGGTCTGATTTATAACAGCTCTTAGGATGTTCTCATGTGTACACAAATGGGAGATGCGTTACTGCTTGCTTTGACAATGATAATACTGCCTTGCACATGTGCGGGGGTCAGTTGAGATCAGACGTCTGACGTTATGGGTTGTATTTGCAGAAGTGTCTGAGGTAGGGAGGCAGAGTAAGGAAGGAGGAGTTAAGGGTTGGGGTTCATGCCAAGGAATTGGTCCCCCTCTATTCAGCCCTGGTGAGGCTCATCTCGAGTATTGCGTCCAGTTCTGGGCTCCACACTTCAAGAAGGAGGCAGGCGGAGGCTGTTCAATGCTGCTGACATCCCATAATAACCGGTGCAAGTGGCAGGCTGCCTTCTGAGCCCAAAGGGAAACCAATAGTGCCAAGAGCCGCCCTGGATCCCTCGAAGCCCCCCAGAAGGAGCAGCGATGCTGCTGCAGGGATAAAAGCCCCTCACCCCCAGGTCTGCGTCTCTGTCAGGAGCCCCAGGAGGCGTTTTTGCGGCTCTTTTGAGTTGAGTCCATCTAAGGGTTAAAGAGAGCGAGTGGGCTGGGTCATAGAGAGCACCGTGAAAAGCCCAGGCTAATTGAATGCACTCACTTCCTCCTCCCCCCACCTTTGGGAAAGCAGCCTGGGAGGTTTGCATGGTGTTTGCATCTGCAGCCTCTTTTCCCCTACAGAGGAGCAGGTGGGTGCAAGATGCAAGGGGGTCCCAGGGGGTGATGGGGAGGGAAAGGGGTTGGAAAGAGACCCTCTCCGGGTTTGGGGCAGGGGTGAGAGGGTGGGAAGAGAGAGAGAGAGAGCCTGGGATTCATTGCAAATTGCTTGCCCATAGGGATCCATGGGACAGAATTCTCCATAGAAAAACCATACTTGCCCATAGGGATTCATTGCAAATCCCTTTCCCCATAGGGATGCATGGGACAGAATTCTCCAGGAGACCCCCACCTTGCACCTCCTGCCCTCCCCATCATTACGGGATCCGGGAAGGGAAGGCTTGGAAGGGACAGAATTGGAAATATCCTGGGTGGAGAAGAGGAATCTTACATGTGGGCAAAAAGGCTGCCCTGGTGTCATGTCTGCATTGCATTTTTTTGTATTGTTTCCTCTCCCTGTTTTAAACCTAGTGAATAAATACCATGCGGCGTGTTTTTTTTAAAAAAAAGTCGTCTCAAAGCCTTCAAAATAAAAGTCGGGAGCTTTTATTAGGATGTACTATATATCAAATATCAGTTACCTAGGGAGGTTGTGGGCTCTCCCGCACTAGAGGCATTCAAGAGGATGCAGACAAGCTGGAGCATGTTCATAGGAGGGCAACCAGGATGAGCAGCGGTCTGGAAACAAAGCCCTAGGAGGAGAGACTGAAACAGCTGGGCATGTTTAGCCTGGAGAAGAGAAGACTGAGGGGAGACGTGATAGCACTCTTCTAATACTTAAAAGGTTGTCACACAGAGGAGGGCCAGGATCTCTTCTCGATCCTCCCAGAGTGCAGGACACGGAATAACGGGCTCAAGTTAAAGGAAGCCAGATTCCGGCTGGACATCAGGAAAAACTTCCTAACTGTTAGAGCAGTACAACAATGGAATCAGTTACCTAGGGAGGTTGTGGGCTCTCCCACACTAGAGGCCTTCAAGAGGCAGCTGGACAACCATCTGTCAGGGATGCTTTAGGGTGTATTCCTGCATTGAGCAGGGGGTTGGACTCGATGGCCTTGTAGGCCCCTTCCAACTCTGCTATTCTTTACTGATAAATTGTAAGCTGCTCCGAGAGTGTTTTTGGCTGAGGTGTGGGATAACAATACTCTAAATAAATAAATAAATATAAGTGTAAAGTGATGCACATTGGGGCATCTGTCAACCATCTGTCAGGGATGCTTTAGGGTGGATTCCTGCATTGAGCAGGGGTTGGACTCAATGGCCTTGTAGGCCCCTTCCAACTCTGCTATTCTTTACTGATAAATTGTAAGCTGCTCCGAGAGTGTTTTTGGCTGAGGTGTGGGATAACAATACTCTAAATAAATAAATAAATAAATATAAGTGTAAAGTGATGCACATTGGGGCATCTGTCAACTATCTGTCAGGGATGCTTTAGGGTGGATTCCTGCATTGAGCAGGGGGTTGGACTCGATGGCCTTGTAGGCCCCTTCCAACTCTGCTATTCTATGATTCTATGCTGCTTAACCACAAAATGGTTAAGGGAATGCATTAAGGTTAATGCAGTCCATTAACACTTTTGTGGTTAAGCAGCATGGTTTAGCGTGTTGTCTGAACGGGGCCAGTGAGACCTTGAGGTTGCAGTGGACAGCTCAATGAAAATGTCCACCTGGTGTGTGGCCTCTGAAATGAAAAGCAAACTCCAAGTTAAGGAAATGAATTGAGAATAAAACTGCTAGTATCCAACTGCAGTTTTAGAATGTTGTGTTTGGTTCTGGTCATAAAAAATGATATTGCAGAGCTGGAAAAAAATGGGGCAGAAATAGCAACTGAAAGGGGCTGGAGCATCTCCCCTATGAGGGAAAGTTGCAACAGCTGCTGAGATTGTTTAGCTTGGAGAAAAGGAGGCTGAGGGGAAATATTGAGGCACACACAATTATGTTTGGAGTGGAGAATGTGGACAGAGAGACATTTTTCTGCCCCTCCCTTAATGCTAGAACCCAGCGGGGTCATTCCATGAAGCTGACAGGTGGGAGACTCAGGACAGATCAAAAGAAGGACTTCTTCACGCAACACATAGTTAAATTATGGAACTCACTGCCACAAGATGTGGTGATGGTCACTAATTTGGATGGTTTTCAAAGGGGGTTGGATGAATTCCTGGAGGAGAAGGCTATCAATGGCTATGTGTTCTGATGGCTATGTGAAACCTCCAGTATCAGAGGCAGTAAGCCTGTATGCACTAGTATGGAACTCACTACCACAAGGCATAGTGATGGCATAGCTCCTCCCTGACACAAGAGGAAAAGCATTCATAGGCACCAAATTGCTGAACGTACACCGGAAAATGCTGGGTGTTGGGGAAGGTCTGAGAGGTTCTCGCTTTCCTCGTGGTTGGTTTTTGGAGGGTGTTGAAGTGCTTTGCTTATGCCAGGGTTGAAGTCTTAGCCCCAAAACACACATTCTCGTGTGTTCCACTGATAAAGACACAACTTAGTGTGCTGTGTGGCTTGGAGGGTAGGTCAACTTGAAAAGGAGTCCTGAAATGCAAAGTGATTGGGAAACGCTTCCCTTGGCCTTGATGTGACACATTTCTTTCCTTCTCTAATCCCTCTTCTCTGCCTGGGATCCTCCCTCCTGCTCCAGGTGCAGCGGATGTTGGCCAGAGCACCCACAGATTTCCCTGAGGCTGAGAAGACTCCACTGGGCGCCACTCAGAGGCCGCTGGACGGGTGGATCTTGCAGGAGGGGGACGGAGGACCCTCCTCACTGGGTAAGGATTAGTGGGATGTATTTCCCCATAGTCTTCCTCCCTCAATTACGCCTGAGGTTCATGAGCTGCCTTAACGTTCTCCTTGAGGCTGATTTTGGGGGGTGGGCTGGAAGTTTATCTCTAGATACTCAAAGTTATAAGGTTTAGTAGTGTGACTGGACATGGATTCCATGAAAACAGCGAAACTGCAATTGCTTTAGAACTATAACTTATTTCCCAACATCTTTGCCTTCCTCACAGGGAATGGAAAAACTTGCAGAGAGAGTGAACTGATCCTGGGGGATTCTTCTAGGCCTCCTTCGCTTTATGGTGGAGCGGAAGCGGTTTCTGCACAGTCAGGGCAGGTAGGGGAGTCCTGGGGGCCTCCGTCCCCTGCACATCTCTTTGGTCCTGGAAGAACCTGCCCGTTTAGCCTTTGCTCCTCTCCAAGATGGCGGCTGGGAAGGCCTTGAATGTCACTCATGAAGCTCTGAACCTGCAGAAAAAACCTCCAACCATCTCACTTCTACTGTCTTCATGGATTGCAATATTATGTGTAAGGAGAACATGATCTCTTCTGCTTTCAGGGTCCAGTGACCTTTGAGGAGGTGGCTGTGCATTTCTCGGAGGAGGAGTGGGCTCTGCTGGATCGCGGCCAAAGGACTCTGCACAAGGAAGTCATGGAGGAGAATTGTGGGATCCTGGCCTCTCTGGGTAAGGAATGGGATTCCTCTGGGTAAGCCTCCTCCTTTGCCTTCTTGACAGGTCCTGGAAGGTGGAATTTCAGCTCTTCTTTGTGTCAGTGCATAATACAAATGTTATTGAGGACAACAGTGCCTGGGCCTTGTGCCTGGGATACTCTAGTCCAGAGAAAGCTCACCAGTTGATGTACATAAAGCCTTAAAGGTGTAGATGAAACATATATCCTGTCCAACCCATCTTATAGTCTCTGTGAGACTTGGTTGTTGGTTTGACTCCAGAAAATAAACAGAGCCCAAAGAGCACCCAACTGAGTACAGTTAAACACTTAACAAAAGGCCATTATGTGTCTGTATACGCTCCTACACATATAAATTATTACACCCAACACTAATTCTTAAACACAAGTTGCAAAAGTGTTTAAAGCAGAATAGCCAATTATCTTTACACTCAAGGTTATATATTATAAGGATAACGAATTACAACTTTTTCTTTCCTGTTGGGTCTATTCCTTTGAAACGTGGACTACCTTTCAATGCCTATATGCCAAACCTTAGACTTCTTGGGGGGAAACGTCTCCAAGTCTGATCTGATAGTTGAAGCGTTACTCAGATACGGAGCGCTCAGGAGAGCACGATCCCAAAAGTTTGGTCCGGGCAGCTCTGCCTAAGAAGAAATACACTCCACTATTTCCAGGCCATTACAGAGATGTCATAAACTACAGTGTGGCAGTAAAAAGCAGCACATGTGCAATGAGAAGGCTCTGTTTAGGTGGGACATGCCCCTTTGGTTCTGGACACCCCTCAAGGGGCCAGCCATGTTGTCCTCCTTTTTGATTTCCAAAATAGGGCCACCCTAAACATGTCTACAGAATTCAACTTCCCAACAGGTCTCAGTGATGCATATCAGAGTGTTCCCCAACACCCTGTATTAGGATCTCAACAACATCTTGTTCTCTGCTGTGCTCCGTGGGTTAGTACATGGACATCGGAAGCCATGGGTCTTACAGTACCCCACTTTCCCTACTCTATTGACGTAGAAATTACCGGGCTCTACCTCCACTGCCTTTCCTTTTCATTTGGGTTCTTGTCCCCAATACACGGCTCAATAGTTAACCCTGTTAGATGTTCCCTCCTCAGAAGTCAATTTAAAGCCCTCTCAATCAGGTTTCCTCCACTACACCAAACGTTTTCCAGGGACACCATGCTCTGTGGGTAGATGAAGCTTTGGCAGTTCTGTTGTCATGAAGGAATCGTTGCCTGATCCGAGTCCGAATTCTCTGCATGGGAGGAGCATCAAATCTCATGACGTGGCCCTGGTGGCTCATGAATCCCGGTGGCTTTCCCTGGCTTGCTCTTGCAGTTTCCTGCAGTGGCTCCAGCGGTTGATAGGATTGCTCCCAAATACACTGAAATGAATTGGAAAGCTTTGCCACCTTCACAGTTTTCTGGGAGCTGAAGGCAATGAAACACTTGGGTTGATGGCCGCAATACACCCGGAGGAAAACTCTCCGGAGACCTGACAAAAGATTGACAGAAGCTCATTTATGGACTTATTCTGTGGCAGTGATGGCTGCAAACCCATCTCACTTTGCAGCCATGATTGCATCTGCATAATGACAAACAAGTTACAGATATGATCATAAAGTTCCCCACGGAGAGAAGATTACAGCACATTCAGAAGCTTTCTCTGGACAGTTTGCTTTCCATTTTGAGATACATCTAAACAGCAGGACAAACTTCATTTTGAAATAGAGGTCTGTAAAAATAGGACAACCGAACAAGATGGTCTAGGAGGAAGCCCTCACTGAAAGTTTCCAAAGCCCTTGAGACATTGAGAAGAAGCATGAGGGTTGAATTCGCACTTTCTAGTTAAATGATCAGCTGGGACAAAATGGCAGATTTTAAGTGCCTTTTGTTTTTACAGTATTTTATGTCGTTCATTTCTTCTTTGAGCTACTTTGAAAGCATTATTATATATAAATGAAAGAACTGCATGCCACTGTATTGATAATTAGGGAATATTTAATCTTTTTGGAAGGATCTGCCTCTTCACTTTTTATCCTGTTAATCAAATCAGCAAACCGTTTGTTTTGTTCCCTGATTTCAGGACGATTTCTGTGTTTATTCTTTCAGGCAAGTGCATGAAGAGCAAGAAAGATGGCCTTGACCAGAGAAGGAAAACTGCAGCTGAAGAGAAGGGGGAAAACAACTCCATTCCTTTGGAAGGGTCAGACGTCCATGAAATTCCAATACTAGAAGAACCAAGAAGGAGGAAGGTGCAAAAGAAAAGCTCTCCATATGTAAAGAATCAGAAGATTCACATTACCAAATGTCAGCAGTTTCACACAGAAGAAAAAAGATTTCAGTGCTTGGAGTTTGAGAAGCAATACCCTTACAAATCACAACTTCACTTGCATAAAAGAATTCACTCAGGAGAGAAGCCCTATCAATGCCTAGAGTGTGGAAAGAGCTTTGCTCACAGCACAGACCTTAATCGACATCAAAGAATTCACTCAGGAGAGAAGGACTATGAATGCTCTGAGTGTGGAAAAAGTTTCACTGCGAACAGCCACCTTAGGCGACATCAAAGCACTCACACAGGTGATAAGCCCTATAAATGCCTAGAGTGCAAAAAGGGCTTTGTTAGCAGTGCAGAACTAAAGCAACATCAAAGAGTTCACACAGGCGAGAAGCCCTATGAATGCCTAGAGTGTGGAAAGAGCTTTGTTCACAGCACAGACCTTAATCGACATCAAAGAATTCACTCAGGAGAGAAGGACTATAAATGCTCTGAGTGTGGAAAGAGCTTCACTGTGAGCTGCCACCTTAGGCGACATCAAAGCACTCACACAGGTGAGAAGCCCTATAAATGCCTAGAGTGTGGAAAGAGCTTTGCTCACAGGACAAGCCTTAAAGAACATCAAAGAATTCACACTGGCGAGAAGCCCTATAAATGCCTAGAGTGCGGGAAGACCTTTGCTCACAGCAAAAGCCTAAATCGACACCAAAGAATTCACACAGGCGAAAAGCCCTATGAATGCCTAGAGTGTGGAAAGAGCTTTGCTGACAGTGCAACCCTAAAACGACATCAAAGCATTCACACTGGCGAGAAGCCCTATAAATGCCTAGAGTGCGGAAAGAGCTTTGCTCACAGGACAGGCCTTAAAGAACATCAAAGAAACCACACTGGCGAGAAGCCCTATGAATGCCTAGAGTGCGGGAAGAGCTTTGCTCACAGCACAGACCTAAAGCAACATAAAAGAATTCACACAGGCGAAAAACCCTATGAATGCCTAGAGTGTTGAAAGAGCTTTGCTCACAGGACAAGCCTTAAAGAACATCAAAGAATTCACACAAAGGAGAAGCTATAAAAGTGCTCCTAATTTGGAAAGCAATTCAACCATGGAATGCACCATCTCCCTCGTGAAATGATCTATTCAGATGAGAAGTGCTATGAATGCTTTGTATGTGGAAAGCGCTTTTGTCAGAGCACACAATGTAACTTGCATCAAAGAATTCTCCCAGGAATAAAGCTTTTGGAGTGCTTTGAGTGTGGAGTCCAGGATGTACTCGTGATTTTGTTTTTGTCCCACCTTGTGACATGGGCAGTCTGAAGATTGGGGGAGAGGGTATAAGTTTGCTGCCTCTGTTGTGTCCCTGAGCAGCCATCTAGTGGATTTCTTCTTGGTGGTCCAGGGGCTGTCAATTCCCTCTACAGCCAGCCAATGGGGCCCTGGACTTGGGAAAGACCCACTGTGACCTTTATGCATTGCACTTGGAGGACAAAATCGCTTGTCTCCGCAGCGAGCTTGATGCTGTTGTTAGCGCAGCTCCAGTTGAAGGGTCTGATGCCACCATCTGCCCAATCTTGTAGGATCAGCTCCAGTTTTTGCAGCCTGGGGATGTGGACAAGGTGCTTGCAGCAATGCAGCCAACCACTTCCCCTCTCGATCCCTGTCCTTCCTTGCTGAGAAAAGCTAGCTCAAGGGGTGTGACTAGGTGGGTCCAGGGAGTGATAAAATCTTCCGTTTCAGCAGAGGTGGTCCCTGCTGCCCTTAAGGAGGCCATGGTGTGATCACTCCTGGAGGAGCCCACCCTGGACTCGGTGGTAGTAGACAACTACCGCCCACTCATAGAATCATAGTATAGGAGTTGGAAAGAGCCTATAAGGCCATCGAGTCCAACCCCCTGCTCAATGCCGGAATCCACCCTAAAGCATCCCTGACAGATGGTTGTCCAGCTGCCTCTTGAAGGCCTCTAGTGTGGGAGAGCCCACAACCTCCCTAGGTCACTGATTCCATTGTTGTACTGCTCTGACAGTCCGAAAGTTTTTCCTGATGTCCAGCCGGAATTTGGCTTCCTTTAACTTGAGCCCATTATTCTGTGTCCTGCACTCTGGGATGATTGAGAAGAGATCCTTGCCCTTTTCTGTGTGACAACCTTTCAAGTATTTGAAGAGTGCTATCATGTCTCCCCTCAGTCTACTCTTCTCCAGGCTAAACATGCCCAGTTCTTTCAGCCTCTCTTCATAGGGCTTTGTTTCCAGATCCCTGATCATCCTGGTTGCCTTCCTCTGAACATGCTCCAGCTTTTCTGCACCTTTCTTGAAGTGTGGTGCCCAGAACTGGACGCAGTACTCAAGATGAGGCCTAACCAGGGCAGAATACAGAAGAGCCAGTACCTCACACGATTTGGAAGCTCTACTTCTATTAATGAAGCCCAAAATAGCATTTGCCTTTCTTGCAGCCATATTGCACTATTGGCTCATATTCAGCTTGTGATCTACAACAATTCCAAGATCCTTCTCGTTTGTAGTATTGCTGAGCCAAGTATCCCCATCTTGTAACTGTGCATTTGGTTCTACTTCCTAGATGTAGAACTTGGCATTTATCCCTATTAAATTTCATTCTGTCGTTTTCAGCCCACCACTCCAGCCTATCAAGATCACTTTGAAGTTTGTTTCTGTTTTCCAGGGTATTAGCTATCCCACCCAATTTTGTGTCATCTGCAAATTTGATCAGCGTTCTCTGCACCTCCTCGTCCAAATCATTAATAAAAATGTTGAAGAGCACTGGGCCCAGGACTGAGCCCTGCGGTACCCCACTCATTACCTCCCCCCAGTTTGAGACGGTACCATTGATAAGCACCCTGCGTCCGATTCTGTAGCCAGCTGTGAATCCACCTAATAGTTGTTCACTCTAGTCCACTTTTAGCTAGTTTGTTAGTTTAGTAAGCTAGTTTAGCTATCAGAATATCATGGGGCACTTTGTCAAAAGCTTTGCTGAAGTCAAGATACATGACGTCCACAGCATTCCCACAGTCACGAGGGAGGTTACCCGATCAAAAAATGAGATCAAATTAGTCTGACAGGGCTTGTTCCTGACAAATCCATGTTGGCTTCTAGTAATTACTGCATTGTTTTCAAGGTGCTTACAGATTGACTTCTTCATAATCTGCTCCAAAATTTTCCAAGGGATGAATGTCAGACTGACTGGTCTGGGTTTTGATCTAGTTACAGGATTGAATCAGCCCTGGTTGCCCTGATGGATGACCTTTATCGTGACGTCAGGGGTGTGCAACTGTGTTAATTTTACTCCATCTGTCATCATGTTTTGATGCCATCAACCATGGTATCCTCCTGGATCAATGGCGTGGGAAGGGCATCGGAGTCTCAGTGGTACAGTGATTCCAGTCCTACATATGGGGCCTATTTCAGAGAGTTAACATGGGGTGTTTATTCCTTGGCAACTGAGCTATGGGGTTCTGCAGGCTTGTTCCCAGTGTTGTTCAACATCTATATGAAGCCGCTGGGAGCTACCTTTAGGGGATTTGGAGCCAAAGGCCATCCATATTCTCATGACACGCAGCTCTGTCTCCCTGTGACAGGTGAGTCAGGTGAGGCTGTGCAAGTCCTGGACCAGTGCCTAGACTCTGCAATGGGTAATCAGGCCACTCCTGAAAAAGCCTAACCAGGACCTGGAGGATTTTTTTTCTCACGAAGCCAGCTATTTATTTATTGCTTCCTGTTCTGCGCTCTGCACTTCAAGAAGGGCGCAGACAGAGGCTGTTCAGTGCTTTCAGACATCCCATAATAACCTCCAGTGCACATAGCCAGCTGTGCTCTGCGCCCAGAGGTATACTAGGGTGACCCTATGGAAAGGAGGACAGGGCTCTGTATCTTTAACGGTTGCATAGAAAAGGGAATTTCAGCAGGTGTCATTTGTATATATGGAGATCGTGGTGAAATTTCCTCTTCATCACAACAGTAAAAGCTGCAGGAGCCCTGCCCTCTTTTGCATCTGGTCACTCTAGATGCTCCCGCCGCTTTAACTGCGGTGATGAAGAGGGAATTTCACCAGGTGCTGCAAGCATGCAAAGGACACCTTCTGAAATTCCCTTTTCTATGCAACTGTTAAAGATACAGGAGCCCTGTCCTCCTTTCCATAGGGTCACCATAGTAAACCCATGATGCAAAGAACCGCCCTGGATCCGGCGAAGCCCCCAGAAGGAGCAGGCGGGGCGGCTGCGGGGATAAAAGCCCCCTTCCCAGGTCCGCGTCCCTGCCAGGAGCCCGACGGAGGACCCTCTACGGCTCTGTAGTGTTGTCTCCATCGTAGGGTTAAAGAGAGCGAGTGTGCTGGGTCCTAGAGAGGCCCTATGAAGAGCCTAGGCTGTTTGAATGCACTCACTTCCGTCTTCCCTCCCACCCTTGGGAAAGCAGCCTGGGAGGTTTGCATGGAGTTTGCAGCCTCAGCCTCTCTTCCCCTGCAGAGGAGCAGGTGGGTGCAAGATGCAAGGGGGTCCCAGGGGGTGGAGGGGGTGGAAAGAGACCCCCTAAGGCAGCCAAAGGCAGGGGGGCTGGTCCAGGGTAGGGGGTGGGTGGGAAGAGAGACAGAGCCCCCCTGCCACCCCCAGGCGGCTGACCCACTTGGGGGCCCCTCCAGGAGACCCCCACCTTGCACCTCCTTCCTCCCCCATCATTAGAATCATAGAAGCATAGAATAGCAGAGTCGGAAGGGGCCTCCAAGGCCATCGAGTCCAACCCCCTGCTCAATGCAGGAATCCGCCCTAAAGCATCCCTGACAGATGGTGTTCCAGCTGCCTCTTGAAGGCCTCTAGTGTGGGAGAGCCCACAACCTTAGGAGATCAGGGAAGGGAAGTCTGGAGAAAGGGGGGTCTGGTAGGGACACAAGAGGAAAGGTGCCGGGTGGGGAGGAGGAATGTCCCACCTGTGGGCAAAAAGCCTGCCCTGGTGTCACGTTTGCATTGCATTTTTTGTTTTCTTTCCTCTCCCTGTTTTAAACCTAGTGAATAAATACCATGGGATATTAAAAAAAAATGTAGTCTCAAAGCCTTCAAAATAAAACACCGGAGCTTTTTATTAGGATGTACTATATCAAATGTCTGTACTTGCCCCAGGGGAAACCAGGCCCTCCTATAGGGATACATCAACCCTGGGCTGCTTTCCATAAGGAATCTGGATGAGGCACCCGGAGGACTGAAGAATTCCCCCCCCCACTCCGTTTGAGACAGGAAGGAGAGTTTTCAAGTCCAAGTGGAAGCAGAGATGCAGAAGAGAGAAAAGATGAAAGAGCAAAAGTTTGCTGGCCCTGAGGCAGGAAATAGGCCCCGTATCATCCAGGAAGGGAGCAGCGCAGAGCTCTGGGAAAGGACAGTGCAGGAGATCCTCTCTGAGAGCAACACCAGCTCAGACACGGAGCGCCAGTGCTTCAGAGACTTCTACTACCAGGATGCCAAAGGGCCCCGAGAGGTTTGCAGCCGTCTCCACCACCTTTGCCGCCAGTGGCTGAAGCCAGAAAGGAACATGAAAGCTGAGATGCTGGACCTGGTGGTCCTGGAGCAGTTCCTGGCTGTCCTGCCCCCGGAGATGGAGAGCTGGGTCAGAGAGTGTGGAGCGGAGACCAGTTCCCAGGCGGTGGCCCTGGCAGAAGGCTTCCTCCTGAGCCAGGCAGAGGACCAAGAGCAGGTGAGAGCATTTCATCTTGATAACTAACAGGGACTGTGTTCTTAATACTTCCCTCAACTTGTTTTTGCATGTCCTTTAAGGAAGGGATGCCCCAATTTCCTACCCACCCACCCACCACACCGCCAAGAATAGTTGTACGTCACGTTTGGAGCAGGGCTTCCTCGGAGGATCTTTGACAAAAAATATGCAGCATGTTCCTAAGCTTATTTATTTATTTATTTATTTATTATTGGCATCTGTGTCAAATGACTGGAGAATGGCCGACATAACACTGATTTACAGGCTGATTACCTTAATGTCTATTCATGTTAAATTGGTTTAAAGCATCATTAAAGGTAAAATGTAGCAGGACAAGCCGTGCTGAAAAAGAATCAACATGGCTTCCTTATTTATTTATTTATTTATTTATTTATTGCACTTATATACCGCTCCCATAGCCAGGGCTCTCTGGGCGGTTTACAGAAATTCTAAAATTAAGATTAAAACGAGTATACAAAATTTTAAATTCTAAAAACACAGAACATACACACATAAAGCATTAAAAACCGTTAAAAAACTAAACATGTGGGTGATTAAGATGTGTCACCATATGCCTGAGCAAAGAGGAAAGTCTTAACCTGGCGCTGGAAATATAGCAGCGTTTGCGCCAGGCGAGCCCCGTCAGGGAGATCCATAGTCTGGGGGCCACCACCGAAAAGGCCCTGTCCCTTGTTAAAGGTAGGTCCTGCCTTACTAACCGTTTAGAGTTCTTTGAGAGTGTCAATAAAGCTATAGAAAGGGGTGATCCAGTAGACATTATTGACTTGGGCTTGTAAAAGGCTTTTGACCAAGGCTCTCAAGAAAGACTCCTGAGCAGACTTAGCAGTCACGAAATAAGAGGGCAAGGCCTCTTGTGGGTCAGTAGCTGGTTCAAGACCAGAAAGTTGGAATGAATGAAAAATTCTCTCAATGGGAGGGTGGGGGTTGTCAATAGTGGGGTCCCACAGGGATCGTATTTCGACCAAATGCTTTTCAACATAAGTGATCTGGAATTAGGAGTGAACAAGTTTGCTGATGACACTGAAATTATTTAAAGAGCTTAAAGCACAAAGGGATTGTAAGAAGCTCCAAAGGGATCTCTCCAAAGGTGGAGAATGAGGGTCTGAATGACAAATGGAGAAGAGAAGATTGAGGGGAGACATGATAGCACTCTTCAAATACTTAAAAGGTTGTCACACAGAGGAGGGCCAGGATCTCTTCTCGATCCTCCCAGAGTGCAGGACACGGAATAACGGGCTCAAGTTAAAGGAAGCAAGATTCCAGCTGGACATCAGGAAAAACTTCCTGACTGTTAGAGCAGTATGACAATGGAACCAGTCACCTAGAGAGGTCGTGGGCTCTCCCACACTGGAGGCCTTCAAGAGGCAGCTAGACAACCATCTGTCAGGGATGCTTTAGGGTGGATTCCTGCATTGAGCATGGGGGTTGGACTCAATGCCCTTGTAGGCCCCTTCCAACTCTGCTATTCTATGATTCTAAGTGGGCAAGAAGACGTGAATGAGACTGGAGCAGGCAGGGACCATCAGAGCCTGCTTCACTTTGAAACTCCCTCCCCCCAGGGCTAACATCATCACCCAGTGGGGAAGAAGGAGGAGCTGTTCATCTGCCCCTCCATCGGGAGATGAGAGGACGGAGCAGGGCCTCCCCACCAGCCTAAACAGTCTCCTTCATTTCTTTTTATTTTCTCCCTCTTCCCTCCCCATCCCCTTTTCCTTGTGTGTTGTGTCTTTTTTAGAATGTAAGCCTGAGGGCAGACTGTCTTCTTTACTGATAAATTGTAAGCCGCTCCGAGAGTGTTTTTGGCTGAGGTGTGGGATAACAATACTCTAAATAAGTAAATAAATATAAGTGTAAAGTGATGCACATTGGGGCATCTGTCAACCATCTGTCAGGGATGCTTTAGGGTGGATTCCTGCATTGAGCAGGGGGTTGGACTCGATGGCCTTGTAGGCCCCTTCCAACTCTGCTATTCTATGATTCTATACTGCTTAACCACAAAATGGTTAAGGGACTGCATTAAGGTTAATGCAGTCCGTGAACCGTTTTGTGGTTAAGCAGCGTGGTTTAGCGTGTTGTCTGAACGGGGCCCGTGAGATCTTGAGGTTGCAGTGGACAACTCAATGAAAATGTCCACCCGGTGTATGCCCTCTGAAATGAAAAGCAAACTCCATGTTAGGCATAATTAGGAAATGAATTGAGAATAATACTGCAAGTATACAACTGCCCTTGTACAAATTTATGATGGGACGAAATCTAAGAATATTGTGTACGGTTCTGGTCATGAAAAATGTTATTGCAGAGCTGGAAAAAAATGGGGCAGAAAAGAGCAACTGAAACGATCAAGGGGCTGGAGCATCTCCCCTATGAGGGAAATTTGCAACAGCTGCTGGGATTGTGTTTGGAGTGGAGAATGTGGATAGAGAGAGATTTTTCTGCTTCTCCCTTAATACTAGAACCCAGCGGGGTCATCCCATGAAGCTGATAGGTGGGAGACTCAGGACAGATCAAAAGAAGGACTTCTTCACGCAACACATCGTTAAATTATGGAACTCACTGCCACAAGATGTAGTGATGGCCTCCCATTTGGATGGCTTTCAAAGGGGGTTGGATGAATTCCTGGAGGAGAAGGCTATCCATGGCTACGGGTCTTGATGGCTATGTGTAACCTCCAGTATCAGAGGCAGTAAGCCTGTATGCACTAGTATGGAACTCACTACCACAAGGCATAGTGATGGCAGATCCCCCCGACACAAGAGAAATAGCATTCATAGGCACCAAATTGCTGAACGTACACCGGAAAATGCAGGGTGTTGGGGAAGGTCTAGGAGGTTCTCGCTTTCCTCCTGGTTGGTTTTTGGAGGGTGTTGATGTTGGAAAATTATTAGTTCTAGATGCTCAGAGTGTTAATTCTGAGCTCATAACCTGTTGGAAACTACAGGCAGTAGTAGCAGTGGCTCTCAGCTTAGGACGCAGCAAAGACCAATGAGGCAAAGGATTCCTTGTAAGTTAAAAGTAAATCCTTTACTGACAGTTATAATAATTTAGTTATGGCAGCACATATACAAATACTCACAGATGTTCAATTAATACAGCATACATCAAGTTGGGGTAAGATGAGAGAAGAGAACAAACATGCAAAACACAGCTACTTATATAGGCAGACCTGTACACTGATGCAATCACTAATTGATTAATTACTGCAAATACATTCCCCACAATAATTCAATAAGTGTCCAGGTGCAATGTTTACCTTTAAGTGATTTTGTTCTGCTGACTCCTCACTTCTTCCAGGTCCTCAGGCAATAGTAAAAACAGTGGAAAAATAAAAACCAGGATCCAATCCAGGATCCAACAGTTGAAGTTCTTTGCTTATGCCAGGGTTGAACTCTTGGCCCCAAAACACACATCCTCGTGTGTTCCACTGATAAAAACACAACTTAGTGTGCTGTGTGGCTTGGAGGGTAGGTCAACTTGAGAAGGAGCCCTGAAATGCAAAGTGATTGGGAAACGCTGCCCTTGGCCTTGACCTGACCCATTTCTTTCCTTCTCTAATCCCTCTTCCCTGCCTGGGATCCTCCCTCCTGCTCCAAGTCCAGTGGATGTTGGCCAAAGTGCCCACAGATTTCCCTGAGGCAGAGAAGGCTCCACCGGGCACCACACAGAGGCCACTGGACAGGTGGATCTTGCAGGAGGATGATGGAGGACCCTCCTCACTGGGTAAGGATTAGTGGACGTATTTCCCCATGGTCTCCCTCCCTAAATTATGCCTGAGGTGCATGACTGCCTTAACGTTCTCCTGGAGCCTGATTTGGGGGACGGGGGAGGGGAGATAGACTTCTTCTTCTAGATGCTCAAAAAAGATATGAGGTTTAGTAGTGTGGATGGTCATGGATTCCACTTAAATAGCAAAATGCAATTGCTTAAGAACTATAACTTATTTCCCACCTTGTCTTCTTCACAGGGAGCAGAGAAACTTGCAGAGAGAGTGAACTGATCCTGGGGGATCCTTCTAAGCCTCCTTTGCTTTGCGGTGGAGCGGAAGCAGTTTCTGCACAGCCTGGGCAGGTAGGGGAGTCCTGGGGGCCTCTGTCCCCTGCACATCTCTTTGGTCCTGGAAGAACCTGCCTCTTTAGCCTTTGCTCCGCTCCAAGATGGCTGCTAGAAGGCCTTGACTGTCACTCACGAAGCTCTGGCATTCAGAAGGAGGACCTCACCAGCCTTGATTTTAAGTATTGCTACATAATGCGCAAGGAGAACCTCAATTCTTTTTCTGCTTTCAGGGTCCGGTGGCCTTTGAGGAGGTGGCTGTGCATTTCTCGGAGGAGGAGTGGGCTCTGCTGGATCCAGGCCAGAGGACTCTGCACAAGGAAGTCATGGAGGAGAATCATGGGATCCTGGCCTCTCTGGGTAAGGAATGGGATTCCTCTGGGTAAGGCTCCCTCTCTGCCTTCTTGCCAGATCCTGGAAGGTGGAATTTCAGCTCTTCTTTCTTTGTGTCAGTGCATAATACAAATGTCATTGAGGGCAACAGTGCCTGGGCCTTGTTCCTGGGATACTCTAGTCCAGAGAAAGCTCACCAGGTGATGTACATAAAGCCATAAAGGTGTAGTATCCTGTCCAACCTTTACCTGTTGGCGTTCTTATAATCACTGTGAGACTTGGTTGTTGGTTTGACTCCAGAAAATAAACAGAGCCCAAAGAGCACCCAACTGAGTACAGTTAAACACTTAACAAAAGGCCATTATGTGTCTGTGTACGCTCCTACACATATAAATTATTACACCCAACACGGATTCTTAAAGGCAAGTTGCAAAAGTGTTTAATGCAGAATAGCCAATTATCTTTACACTCAAGGTTATATATCATAAGGATAACGAATTACATATAGTTGTGACAGGAATTACAATTTAACCACCCTTCCAGCTGAAGGAATGAGTTTCTTTTAAATTATTATTAAGTTCATATTCTTTGTTCACAGCTGGATGTCCTTCCAGTTGGGTCTTCCCATCTCTAAGAAGGGACCAAGATCTATGCCGTTGGCACCTGATCTGCAATTGCCTTATCAACATGAATTCAGAGCAAGGTTTAACAATCACGACTTCTTCTTTCCTGTTGGGTCTATTCCTTTGAAACGTGGGCTACCTTTCAATGGCTATATGCCACTCCTTCGTCTTTTTTGGGGGGAAACTTCTCCGAGTCTGGTCTGATAGTTGAAGCTGTATTCAGATACGGAGAGCTGAGGAGAGCACCATCCCAAAAGCTTGGTCCGGGCGGGTCTGCCTAAGCGGAGGCCATTACTGAGACATCACAAACTACAGCAAGGCAGTAAAAAGCAGCGCATGTGCAATGACAATGCTCTGTTTGGGTGGGACATGCCCCCTTGGTGCTTGACACGCCCTAAGGGGCCGGGCATGTTGGTGGGCATGCCCCCTTGGGGGCCAGACATGCTGTCCTTTTTGATTTCCAAAATAGATTCACCCTAAACACGTCTACGGAATTGAACTTCCCAACAGGTCTCAGTGATGCATAACAGATGGTCCCCAACACCCTGTATTAGGATCTCAACAACATCCTGTTCTCTCCCGTGCTCTGTGGGTTACTATGTGGACATCAGAGGCCATGGGCCTTACAGTTACCCACTTTCCCTACTCTATTGATGTAGAAATTACTGGGCTCTCCCTCCACTGTCTTTCCTTTTCATTTGGGTTCTTGTCCCCAATTCATGGCTCAGTAGTTAACCCTTGATGTCCCCACCTCAGGAGTCAGTATAAAGCCCTTTCGATCAGCTTTCATGAATGGCACCAAACGTGTTCCAGGGACACCATGCTCTGTGGGTAGATGAAGCTTTGGCAGTTCTGTCGTCATGAAGGAATCGTTGCCTGATCTGAGTCCGAATCCTCCGCAAGGGAGGAGCATCAAATCTCATGACGTGGCCCTGGTGGCTCATGAATCCCGGTGGCTTTCCCTGGCTTGCTCTTGCAGTTTCCTGCAGTGGCTCCAGCGGTCAATAGGATTGCTCCCAAATACACTGAAATGAATTGGAAAGCTTTGCCACCTTCACAGTTTTCTGGGAGCTGAAGGCAATGAAACACTTGGGCTGATGGCCGCAATACACCCAGAGGAAAACTCTCTGGAGACCTGACAAAAGATTGACAGAAGCTCATTTATGGACTTATTCTGTGGCAGTGATGGCTGCAAACCCATCTAACTTTGCAGGCATGCTTGCGTCTGCATAATGTCAAAGAAGTTACAGATAATTTATTTATTTATTTATTTATTTATTTATTTATTTATTTATTACATTTTTATACTGTCCAATAGCTGAAGCTCTCTGGGCGGTTCACAAAAATTAAAACCATAATAAAACAACCAACAGGTTTAAAGCACAAATACAAAATACAGTATAAAAAGCACAACCAGGATAAAACCATGCAGCAAAATTGATATAAGATTAAATTACAGAGTTAGAACAGTAAAATTTAAATTTAAGTTAAAATTAAGTGTTAAAATACTGAGAGAATAAAAAGGTCTTCAGCTGGTGACGAAAGGAGTACAGTGTAGTTGCCAGGAGGACCTCTCTGGGGAGCTCATTCCACAGCCAGGGTGCCACAGCGGAGAAAGCCCTCCTCCTAGTAGCCACCTGCCTCACTTCCTTTGGCAGGGGCTCACGGAGAAGGGCCCCTGTAGATGATCTTAATGTCTGGGCAGGTACATATGGGAGGAGGCGTTCCTTCAAATAACCTGGCCTCAAACCGTTTAGGGCTTTTAATGTCAATACCAGCACTTTGAATCGGGCCCGGACCTGGACTGGCAGCCAATGAAGTTGGCATAATGTGATCTCGCTGACCAGTCCCTGTTAGTAAACAGGCTGCCCTGTTTTGTACCAGCTGAAGCTTCCGGACCGTTTTCAAAGGCAGCCCTACATATAACTCATTGCAGTAATCCAAATGAGAGTTTATCAGAGCATGGGTAACTGTAGCACCACCTTCTGGAATTGGCCATCCAAGTAGGAGCGGAACCACTGCAACGCAGTACCTCCAACTCCCAGCTCAGACAACCTATCCAGAAGGATACCATGGTCGATGGTATCGAAGGCCGCTGAGAGGTCCAGGAGGATCAATAGGGTCGCACTCCCCCTGTCTCTCTCCTGGCAAAGGTCATCCCACAGGGCGACCAAGGCAGTTTCCGTTCCAAAACCAGGCCTAAAACCTGATTGAAATGGATCTAGATAATCCATTTCATTCAAGAGTGCCTGGAGTTGTCCTGCCCCGCTCAAGCACTTTGCCCAGGAAAGGGATATTAGCCACTGGCCGGTAGTTGTTAACAACCTCCGTGTCCAGATTAGGCTTCTTCATATGATCATGTAGTTCCCCATGGAAAGAAGATTATAGCACATTCAGAAGCTTTCTCTGGACAGTCTGCTTTCCATTTTGTGATACATCTAGACAGCAGGACAAACTTAATTTTGAAATATAGGTCTGTAAAATTAGTGCAACTGAACAAGATGGTCTAGGAGGAAGCCCTGACCGAGGTTTTCCAAATCCCCTGAGACATTGAGACATTGAGAAGAACCATGAGGGTTGAATTCACACTTTCCAGTTAAATGATCCGCTAGAACAAAATGGCAGATTTTAAGTGCCTTTGGTTTTTACAGTATTTTATGTCGTTCATTTCCTCTTTGAGCTACTTTGAAAGTGTTATATATAAATGAAAGTGCTGTATGCCACTATATTGAAAATCAGAGGATATTTAATCTGTTTGGAAGGTTCTGCCTCTCCACTTTTTATCCTGTTAATCAAATCAGAAAACCATTTGTTTTGTTCCCTGATTTCAGGACGATTTCTGTGTTTATTTTTTCAGGCAAGCGCAGGAAGAGCAAGAAAGATGGCCTTGACCAGAGAAGGAAAACTGCAGCTGAAGAGAAGAGGGAAAACAAATTCATTTCTTTTGAAGGGTCAGATGTCCGTAAAATTCCAATACTAGAAGAACCAAGAAGGAGGAAGGTGCAAAAGAAAAGCTCTCTATATATAAAGATTCAGAAGATTCACATTGCCAAATATCAACAATTTCACACAGAAGAAAAAAGATTTCAGTGCTTGGAGTGTAAGAAGCAATTCCATTTCAACTCACAACTTCAATTACATAAAAGAATTCACTCAGGAGAGAAGCCCTTTAAATGCCTAGAGTGCGGAAAGAGCTTTGCTCACAGCACAGACTTTAAGCGACATCAAAGAATCCACACCAGAGAGAAGCCCTTTAAATGCTTAGAGTGTGGAAAAAGTTTCACTGTGAACAGCCACCTTAGACGACATCAAAGCACTCACACAGGGGAGAAGCCCTATGAATGCTTAGAGTGTGGAAAGGGCTTTGTTTGCAGTGCAGAACGAAAACAACATCAAAGAATTCACACAGGCGAAAAGCGCTATAAATGCCTAGAGTGTGGAAAGAGCTTTACTCGCAGCACAAACTTAAATCAACATCAAAGCTCTCATACAGGTGAGAAGCCCTATAAATGCCTAGAGTGCGGAAAGAGCTTTGTTGACATTGCAGGCCTAAAGCAACATCAAAGAATTCACACAGGTGAGAAGCCCTATGAATGCCTAGGGTGTGGAAAGAGCTTTGCTCACAGGACAAGCCTTAAAGAACATCAAAGAATTCACACAGGCGAGAAGCCCTATAAATGCCTAGAGTGCGGGAAGAGCGTTGCTCACAGCACAAACCTAAAGCAACATCAAAGAATTCACACAGGCGAAAAGCCTTATGAATGCCTAGAGTGTGGAAAGAGCTTTTCTCACAGCACAAACCTAAAGCAACATCAAAGAATGCATATAGGCGAGAAGCCCTATAAATGCCTAGAGTGCGAAAAGGGCTTTGTTGACAGTGCAGGCCTAAAGCAACATCAAAGAATTCATACAGGCGAGAAGCCCTATGAGTGCCTAGAGTGCAGAAAGAGTTTTGCTCACAGAGCAAGCCTTAAAAAACATCAAAGAATTCACACAGGCGAGAAGCCATATAAATGCCTAGAATGTGGGAAGAGCTTTGCTCACAGCACAGACCTAAAGCAACATGGAAGAGTTCACACAGGAGAGAAGCCCTATAAATGCCTAGAGTGTGGAAAGAGGTTTGGTCACAGGACAAGCCTTAAAGAACATCAAATAATTCACACAGGCGAGAAGCCCTATAAATGCCTAGAGTGCGGGAAGAGCTTTGCTCACAGTGCAGGCCTAAAGCAACATCAAAGAATTCACACAGGCGAAAAGCCCTATGAATGCTTAGAGTGTGGAAAGAGCTTTGCTTGCAGTACAAGCCTAAACCGACATCAAAGCTCACACACAGGCGAGAAGCCCTATAAATGCCTAGAGTGCGGTAAGGGCTTTGTTGACAGTGCAGGCCTAAAGCAACATCAAAGAATTCACACAGGTGAGAAGCCCTATGAATGCCTAGAGTGCGGAAAGAGCTTTGCTCACAGGACAAGCCTTAGAGTACATCAAAGAATTCACACAGGCGAGAAGCCCTATAAATGCCTAGAGTGTGGGAAGAGCTTTGCTCACAGCGCAGACCTGAAGCAACATCAAAGAATTCACACAGGCGAGAAGCCCTATGAATGCCTAGAGTGTGGGAAGAGCTTTGCTCACAGGACAAGCCTTAAAGAACATCAAAGAATTCACACACGCGAGAAGCCCTATAAATGCCTAGAGTGTGGAAAGAGCTTTGCTCACAGGACAGGCCTTAAGCAACATCAAAGAATTCACACCAAGGAGAAGCCATAAAAGTGCTCCAAGTTTGGAAAGCAATTCCACCATGGAATGCACCGTCCCCCTCGTGAAACAATCCACTCAGGTGAGAAGCACTATGACTGCTTTGTATGTAGAAAGCGCTTTTGTCAGAGCACACAATGTAACTTGCATCAAAGAATTCACTCAGGAGTAAAGCTTTTTCAGTGCTCTGAATGTGGAGTCCCGGATGTACTCTTGATTTTGTTTCTGCTCCAAGTTGTGACATTGGCAGTCTGAAGTTTTGGGGAGGTTGTGTCAGGGTCCAAGTTTGCTGCTTCCATTGTGTCCCTGAGCAGCCATCCAGCGGATTTCTTCTTGGTGGTCCAGGGGCTGTCAATTCCCTCTACAGCCAGCCAATGGGGCCCTGGCCTTGGGAAAGACCCACTGTGACCTTTATGCATTGTACTTGGAGGACAAAATTGCTTGTCTCCGTAGTGAGCTTGATGCTGTTGTTAGCGCAGCTCCAGTTGAAGGGTCTGATGCCCCCATCTGCCCAATCTTGTCGGATCAGTTCCAGTTTTTGCGGCCTGGGGATGTGGACAAAGTGTTTGCAGCAATGCAGCCAACCACTTCCCCTCTCGATCCCTGTCCCTCCTGGCTACTAAAAGGTAGCCGATGGTGTGTGACTGGGTGGGTCCAGGGAGTGATAAATGCTTCCCTTTGGACAGAGGTAGTCCCTGCTGTCCTTAAGGAGGCCGTGGGGTGACCACTCCTGAAGGAGCCCACCCTGGACTCAGTGGTAGTAAACAACTACCACCCAATCACAAACACCCCCTTCCTAGGGAAGATACTTGTGGTGGAGCAACTGTAGGCACTCTTGAAGGATACTGATTATCTAGACCCATTCCTGTCTGGGTTTCGATCTAGTTACAGGATTGAATCAGCCCTGGTCACCCTGATGGATGACCTTTATTGTGAAGACAGGGGTGTGCAACTGTGTTAATTCTACTCCATCTTTCCTCGTATTTTGTTCCATCAACCATGGTATCCTCCTGGATCAACCCCCTGATATGGGCATCGGAGGCTCTGTGGTACAGTGGTTCCAGTCCTGCATATGGGGCTGATTTCAGAGTTAACATGGGGTGTTTAGTCCTTGGCCCCTTGGCAATTGAGTTATGGGGTTCTGCAGGGTACCCTCTTGTTCCCAATGTTGTTCAACGTCTATCTGAAGCCCCTGGTCATTCGGGGATATGGAGTCAAACACCATCAGTATGTTAATGACATGTAGCTCTACCTGCCTGTGACATATGAGTCAGGTGAGGCTGTGCAAGTCCTGGACCAGTGCCAAGACTCAGCAATGGGCTGGATGAGGACCTACAAACTTTGACTCAATCCAGTCAAGGTGGAGGTACTGTTAGTAGCTGGTTCGTCCCTCTGGATAGAGGATGTTCAACCTGTTCTAGGGAGGGTTGCACTCCCCCTAACAGATTGGGTTTGTAGTTTAGGGGTGTAACTATCACCTGAGGCAGAGGTGGACTCAGTGGCACTGAGCACTTTTTATCAGCTTAGGCTGATATACCCACTGTGCCCTTATCCGGACAGAGATAGCCTATCCATGCTCTGACAACCTCTCGGTTGGATTCCTGCAATGCATTATATGTTGGGCTGCATTTGAAAATGGTCCAGAAACTTCAGCTAGTCCAAAACAGGGCTGCAAGATTGTTAACAGGGACTGGCCAATGAGACCACATTATGCCAGTCCTTTTCCAGCTGCACTGGCTGCCAGTCCAGGTGTGGGCCCAATTCAGAGTGCTACTATGAACATCCAAAGCCCTCCAAAGTTTGGGGCCAGGTTATCTGAAGGCGTGCCTCCTCCCATATGTCACTGCCTGGTCCCTAAAGTCCTCTTCTGGGATCTTTCTCTGTGAGCACCTGTCAAAGTAAATGAGGCAGGTGGCTACCAGGTTGGAGAACCTTTTCTACTGTGGGATAAATGCCGAGTTCTACACCTAGGAAAAAGAAACTAAATGCACAGTTACAAATGGGGGATACTTGGCTCAGCAATACTACAAGTAAGAACGATGTTGGAAATATTGTAGATCAGAAGCTGAATATGAGCCAACAGTGTGATGTGGCTGCAAAAAAAGCAAATGCTATTCTGGGCTGCAGTAATAGAAGGATAGCTTCCAAATCACGCAAGGTACTGGTTCCCCTCTATTCGGCGCTGGTTAGGCTCATCTTGAGTATTGCGTCAAGTTCTGGGCACCACACTTCAAGAAGGACATAGAGAAGCTGGAGTGTGTTACAATATAAATAAATAAATAAATAATAGAGAGAACTGCACATGTTTAGCCTGGAGAAGAGAAGACTGATGGGAGACATGATAACACACTTCAAATACTTGAAAGGTTGTCACACGGAGGAGGGCCAGGAACTATTCTTGATCATCCCATAGTGCAGGACACAGAATAATGGGCTCAAGTGACAGGAAGCCAGATTTCGGATGGACGTCAGGAAATCTTTAAAGTGGATTCCTGCATTGAGCAAGGGGTTGGACTGGATAGACTCATAGGCCCCTTTCAACTCAGCTATTCTATGGTGTTTTTTTTAATTGTTAGCAAGATGGCTGAGAGTAAAACAGTGGAAGGATTCCAAAGGCCGTCATATTGAAAGCTGATTGCAGAGTGCTCTCCTGAAGAAACGGACACAAAAGTTAAGGATAGCTGGAGGACAATCAAAGCCAGGTTTGAAGGGGGATGGATGAAACGTACTGAATTTGGAAATAATGGGCCTGTTCAGGCAAGACGCTATGCCAAGATTCCCCCGCCAACCCTTTCACAGCAAGTGGTTTAGCTCAAAGTGCTTAAACACTGTAGCTTAGCATGTTGTCTGAACAGGGTCACCGTAGATCATGGGCTGAGGCCTCCAGGGCTCTGGAGAGCATCGATGGAAGGAAACAAGGCTCCCTTTCAATGTGTCTGAAATGAAATGTGGGGTGTCAATTGATGAGTGAGTAATTAAGAATTGTGAGCATTGAACTAAGAAGTATTAAAGATCTAAATGATCAATTCATATTTTAATACCAGGCAGGAATTGAAATGTTAATAAATTCAGATATTGTTTGATGTATGTAACCAGAACTAAAGAAGAAAAATAATTTAAAAAATGGAAACGGAAAGGAAAAGAGCAGGGAGAAAGCCTGTTCAATGAGGGTTTCCTGGCATACAATGGACCTTGTGCCATGGATGGGACTGTGATTTCCTTCCGGGTTACTTAGCAGGATGACCACAGCGCCCTTCTTGCTTGGTGGCAAAGCACTTGGGCTGAGAGTGTTTAGGACCGCCAAAGGGCCTGGCATCTTCACCAGTGACTTTACCTGCACTCAGGTGGGTCCTTCTTTGTGCTTCCGTTCTGTCCAATGCCCTCTGGTTGATGTAGGCAAAGGGCTCGTTCTTGGGACACAGAATGACGTTGCCACAGGACCACGTACTTCTGCCTCACTCAAGGCAGTCCCGGAGACAGCAGTGACAATGTCCGTGAGTCCCAATGCCTGAGTCTGGGACCTTGTTCATGTCTTCTCCAACATTGGAGGCTTTAAAATCGTTTTTTCAAGGTGGGGGTTAAAAAAAAAAAAGCAATACCAATACAATGACCTCGGACACAATTGATTTCAAAATTAAATTGAAGCGGATTTTGAGATTGAACACCCTGTCTCCACAGGAGATAAATAAAGAGTTGGAATTTTTACCACTCTTGTAAATCTGGAGTTTTCAGACATTCCCTGATGTTTGCATGATGTGAGAAGACCTTGACTGAATCACCCAGTCATGGGAATACCTGTAGAAAACTCAAAGAAAAAGGCTTGTCCGAAGGTATAAATAGCATAGGCTTCCTCAAAGCACATCTAGTCAACGGTGAATAAACTCGTGAGGTCTTTTTCTTTTTTCCACACACCACATATGGAATTGAACTATGGAATTGGCTAAAGCAAGATGTAGTGATGGCCACCAACTGAGATGGCTTTGAAAGGGGGTTGGATAGGGTGACCCTATGAAAAGGAGGACAGGGCTCCTGTATCTTTAATAGTTGTATTGAAAAGGGAATTTCAGCAGGTGTTACTTGTATATATGGGGAACCTGGTGAAATTCCCTCTTCATCACCACAGTTGAAGCTGCAGGAGCCCTGCCCTCTTTTAAAACTGGTCACTCTAGTATAGCTCCTGCACTTTAACTGTTGTGATGAAGAGGAAATGTATGTTTTAAACTTTGTAAGGCCGCCTTGAGGCCCAGCATTGGGCAAAAGGCGGGATAATAATAATAATAATAATAATAACGATGATGATGATGATGATGATGATGATGATGCAAGACGTATTAATGGCCACCAACTTGGATGGCTTTGAAAGGGGGTTGGATACATTCCTGGAGGAGAAGGCTGCTAAGGGCTACTGCTGCTGATGGTTGTGTGCTACCTCAAGTATCTGAGGCATTAAGCCTGTATGCACCAGTTGCTGGGGAACATGGGCGGGAGGGTGCTGCTGCACCCGTGCCATGCTTGTGGGTAGACCGGTTGTGTGAAGGGAGCGCTGGACTAGAGGGACCCTTGGCCTGATCCAGTCTTATGGCTTTGAGGGGGACAAAACTCCCTTGCGGGGAAGAGAGAGGGGGGCAGCGGAAAGAAGTAGGGAGAATTTCTTGGAGGGTGGAGGGCAGGGGTTCATGGGGGGAGGGGCTGCCCCAGAGGGGGAGGGCAAGGGGTGTTCAAAGCTATTGACACCCCATAATATCCGGTGCACATGGCCAGCTGCGTTCTGCGCCCAAAGGGAAACCAAGAGCCAAGAGCCGCCCTGGATCCGGCGAAGCCCCCAGAAGGAGCAGGCGGGGTGGCGATGCTGCTGCAGGGATAAAAGCCCCCTCCAGGTCCGCGTCTCTGCCGGGAGCCCCCGGCCTCTTTTGTGTTGAGTCCATCTAAGGGTTAAAGATGAGGAGAGGGGGATGGGTCCTAGAGCAAAGGCTGGACGATGACCCTCCCTTCCCGCCCCACACTTCCCGCCTCCCACCCCATTGCAAAGCAGGATGGGATCTCCCCATGGCATGCGTGCATGGTGTGTGCAACCGCAACCTCTCTTTCCATGCAGAGGAGCAGGTAAGTGCAAAAGGCAGGGGGGTCGGGGGGGGGAGAGAGGGAGCCCACCTGTCCCCCAGGCGGCTGACCCACTTGGGGCCCCTCCAGGAGACCTCCGCCTTGCACCTCCTGCTCTCCCCATCATTAGGGGATCCTGGAAGGGATGGCTGGAGAAAGGGGGTCTGGGAGGGACACAAGAGGAAAGGTCCTGGGTGGGGAGGAGGAATATCCCACCTGTGGTCAAAAAGTTTTTATAAAAGCTGTTCGTGAAGAAGCACCATGGGACACATTTCCCCCTTTATTTTAGTCACAAGGCCTTGCAAATAAATCTCAAGGTGCTTTTATTAGGACCCGCTAAAAGGCAGTACTTGCCCCTAGGGAATCCAGGCCCTCCTGTAGGGAAACATTTGGTCACAATGGCTTTGGAATCAACCTGGGGTGCTTTCATCATATTTGTTTTAGTACCTTCCTCTTTGATTTATTAAGTGAGCCTGCTGTTTACATGCTAAGAGAGAGGCGAAATCACTGTTACTCGGGTCCCTTTTTGGGACTCTTTTGCTGGGAACAGAGAGGGCTTAGGAGGAAGCCATGGAATGGATTGGGAGTGAAACTGGTTCATCAGCAGACCTGTTTTGCTTTGAGGGCAGAACGTTTTGCTGCCCGGAGCCCCCTCAAAGCAGCTTCCTCTAATGACGGAAAAAAGTTTAGTCTATACTGTTATGTAGTTGAAAGCTTTTATCATTGCATTTCAAGTTTCTAACTCATCTGGAAGTGGGCAAACATTTCTGGACATACATCCCCCCCCCCACACACACTTTCCGCTAGTTTTGGAGCATTTGGGGCCACAGTTTGCATGTTTTCCTTCTCTTTGAGAGAACAAAGAAATTCTTGCTTTGCCCATGTATCTTCTTCACTTTTTGAGGCTGCAGCTGCCATCGCTTCTGATCGAGCTTTTGGGGGTCCAGATGCTTCGGTCCTGAGCAGCTTGAGTCAGTGTTCCCCAACGATTTTATTTTAGTCACTGGTGGAACTCAGACTTCACTATCCTTTTCCATTTTAAAACATCCTCTCTACATTCTGGATTAATTTTTCCTAACTCGACGTTGCTGAGTTCTACACCCTGGGTTCTAAGAGGATCCTCTTCCAACTTTCCTCTGGGTCTGCAACATCCTGATCTCCAGATCTCTGCCTGGGACTGGTAGCTCCACCTTCCTTTTAATTCCACGCCATCCCCACTCTCTTTCCTTCCTTTTCTGCAAAAGTTCAGACTATAATGTTATGTGGCTGAAAGCTTTTAACATTGCATTGAACTAGTTTGGACTGTTGGAAGTTTACCCAAATAACAATTTAACTGCTGCTAGTTGAGTCAAGTAGTCTTTTCACATTCTTTTCTAACAAGCCTTTGCAAGCGTTGTGTATTTTGCATTGCGTATGAAGGTATTTCTTTGTAATTATTACATGTTTCACATTTCACTGCTGTATGTGATGTTCTTTTGCATTTACTGTCTTTATAAACCATTCATTTCTTAAGGCTTCCTTTGTGGCTTGTTTCATTTGTTTAAGAAGTTCAAAGAGCATTCACTGTTCTCTTGCTCAAGATTTAGAAACTCATTTTCAACCAGGAGCCTGATTCCTGTGGAACCGGGGTTGTAGGGACTCATTTGAGACAGGTCCTGGGTATTAAGTCGGCCACAGCTGTATCTAATTCATGGAGCTCCTCCTTTTGAATTCCTACAGGACAGGACAGGAGAAATAGGCAGTGAAGGAAACAGACTTTTTGAGTTGTGCTGGAAGCAGAGATGGAGAAGAGAAAAAAGATGAAAGAGCAAAACTTTGCTGGCTCTGAGACAGAAAAAGCTGCATGTCTCACCCAGGAAGGAAGCAGTGCAGAACTTTGGGAAAGAAGAATGCAGAAGAACCAGCCTGGGAGCAACACCAGCTCAGACGTGCAGGGCCTTCACTTTAGGGGGTTCTGCTACAAGGAAGGTGAGGGACCCCGAGAGGTTTGCAGCCGACTCCACCATCTTTGCTGTCAGTGGCTGAAGCCAGAAAAGCACACAAAAGCTCAGATGCTGGACCTGGTGGTCCTGGAGCAGTTCCTGGCTGTCCTGCCCCCGGAGATGGAGAGCTGGGTCAGAGAATGTGGAGCGGAAACCAGTTCCCAGGCGGTGGCCCTGGCAGAAGGCTTCCTCCTGAGCCAGGCAGAGGACAAAGAGCAGGTGAGAGCATTTCATCCTGATGACTAAAAGGGACTGAAATCTTAATACTTCCCACCAGTAACTCAACTTCTTCCATGTATACACTAGAATGGAATTCACTGCCACAAGACATAGTGACGGCAGATCCCCCCTGAGGAAGAGCATTCATAGGCACGAAATTGCTGAACGTGCAGCGGAAAATGCTGGGTGTTGGGGAACGTCTGGGAGGTTCTCGCTTTCCTCCTGGTTGGTTTTTGGAGGGTGTTGAAGTGCTTTGCTTATGCCAGGGTTGAACTCTTAGCGCCAAAACACACATCCTCGTGTGTTCCACTGATAAAGACCCAACTTAGTGTGCTGTGTGGCTTGGAGGGTAGGTCAACTTGAGAAGGAGCCCTGAAATGCAAAGAAATTTGGGAAACGCTGTCCTTGGCCTTGACCTGACCCTTTTCTTTCCTTCTCTAATCCCTCTTCTCTGCCTGTGATCCTCCCTGCTGTTCCAGGTCCAGGGGATGTTGGCCAGAGCACCCACAGATTTCCCAGAGGCTGAGAAGGCTCCACCGGGCATCACACAGAGGCCGCTGGACGGATGGATCTTGCAGGAGGGTGACGTAGGACCTTCCTCATTGGGTAAGGATTAGTGGGATGTATTTCACCATGGTCTTGAGATACATGAGCTGCCAACGTTCTCCTTGAGTCTGATTTTGCGGGGGGTGGGGGTGAACTGGACGGGACGGGACGGGAAGAGAGACTTTTTCTCTTGATATTAAAAAAATAAATGGGGTTTAGTAGTGTGGATGGACATGGATTCCACTAAAACAGCAAAAATGCAATTGGTTAAGAACTATAACTTATTTCCCACTGTCTTTGCCTAACTCTCAGGGAGCAGAAAAGCCTGCAGAGAAAGTGAACTGATCCTGGGGGATCCTTCTAGGCCTCCTTCGCTTGGTGGTGGAGCAGAAGCGGTTTCTGCACAGCCTGGGCAGGTAGGGGAGTCCTGGGGGCCTCTGTCCCCTGCACATCTCTTTGGTCCTGGAAGAACCTGCCCCTTTAGCCTTTGTTCTCCTCCCAGATGGCTGCTAGGGAGGCCTTGAATGTCACTCTTGAAGGTCTGGATCCTGCAGGAATTCTCACCTTTACATGCATTGCTACATAATGTGTGAGGAGAACATGGTCTTGTTTTCTTGTTTCAGGGTCCAGTGACCTTTGAGGAGGTGGCCGTGCATTTCTCGGAGGAGGAGTGGGCTCTGCTGGATCCAGGCCAGAGGACTCTGCACAAGGAAGTCATGGAGGAGAATCATGGGATCCTGGCATCTCTGGGTAAGGAATGGGACCCCTCTGGGTAAGGCTCCCTCTTTGTCTTCCTGACAGATCCTAGAAGGTGGAAGTATGAGTTTGTGCTTGTGCCATCAGAATTTAAGGCAAACACTCCGAACACCTGACAAAACGTAGATAAAAGCCCATTGATGGACTTATTCTGTGTCAATGATGGCTGCAAACCATGATTGCATCTGCATAACGTTGAATGTTAATGTCCTCCATGGAGGATACACCGGAGAGCAGACTACGGCATTTTCAGAAGCCTGTTCTGAACAGTTTGCTTTCCATTTTGAGGTACCACTAGACAGCAGGACAGACTTCATTTTTGAAATATAGTTCTGTAATAAACAATACTACAACCCAGTGAGATGGTCTAGGAGGATGCCATGACTGAGGGTTTCCAAAGCAACTGGGACAATGAAAAGAACCATGAGGGTAGAATTCCCACTATTCAGTTCCCATTTAAATAATCAGCTAGGACAAAATAGCAGCCTTTACGTGCCTTTTGGATTTACAGTATTTTACATTGATCATTTATTCTTTGAGCTACTTTTTAAGAGTTATGACATATTATCAATGAAAGTACTGTACATCATTCTAGTTCTGAATTCTATTGAACATCAGGGGATATTTAATGTGTTTGGAAGGATCTGCCTCTCAAACCAAATATTTTTGTATTCAGATAATGAAATAGGCAAACCATTTGGTTTGTTCCCTGATTTCAGGAAAAATTCTTTTTTTCTATTCTTGCAGGTGATCGCAGGGAGAACAAGGAAAACGGCATAAACCAGAGAAGGAAAACTCAAACTGAAGAGAAGTGGAGAATCAAATCCATTTCTTTGGAAGGGTCAGACATCCGTGAAAGTCCAATACTAGAAGGACCAAGTAAGAGGAACATTCACAATAGGAAGGCACAGAGGAAAAGCTCTCAGGACATAAAAACTCCGAAGATTCACCTTACCAAATGTCAACAATTTCACACAGAAGAGAAAAGATGTCAGTGCTTGCAAAAAAAAATTCACTTTGGAGATAAGCCCTATAAATGCTCAGAGTGTGGAAAGAGCTTTGCTCGAAGCACACACCTTAGGCGACATAAAAAAAATCACTCCTGGAAGAAGACCAATGAATGCTCAGAGTGCGGACAGATCTTTGCTTACTGGTCAGAACTTAAGGAACATCAAAGAAATCATACAGGGGGAAAGCCCTATGAATGCCTAGAGTGCGGAAAGAGCTTTGCTCGCAGCACACACCTTAAGCGACATCAAAGCACTCACTCAGGTGAGAAGCCCCATGAATGCTCAGAGTGCAGAAAGAGCTTTGCTCACAGCACACAACTTAAGGAACATCAAAAAATTCACACAGGGAAGAGGCCCTATAAATGCATAGAGTGCGAAAAGAGCTTTGCTCACAGCACGACCCTTAAGCGACATCAAAGTATTCACACAGGAGAGAAGCCCTATAAATGCTCAGAGTGTGGAAAGAACTTCAGTCGGAGCGGCAACCTGAATACACATCAAAGAACTCACACAGGTGAGAAGCCCTATATTTGCTTAGAGTGTGGAAAGAGCTTTGCTCAGAGCGCCACCCTTAAGCGACATCAGAGAATTCACACAGGGGAGAAGCTCTACAAATGCCTAGAGTGTGGAAACAGCTTTTCTCAGAACGCAAACCTCAAGCAACATCAAAGAATTCACAGAAGCGAGAAGCCATAAAAGTGCTCAGAGCTTGGAAAGCAATTCAATTGCAGATTGCCCCTTCCCTCTCTTGAAACGATCCATTCAATTGAGAAGCGCTATGAACGCTTTGTATGAAGGAAAAGCTTTCGTCGGAGCACTGACTGTAACTTGCTCCAAAGAATTCAATCAGGAGAAAAGCTCTTTCAGTGCTCTAAGTCCAGGACAGTCTTATTTTTGTTTTCGATCCAAGTTGTAAGATGGGCAGTCTGAAGATTGGGGTGGGGGCAAGTAACCCATTGTTATGGTCAGATCATTTCCTGGTGAGATTTGAACTCACTGCATTTCTTCCCTCATGTAGGGGTGGAGATCCCATTTGGATGGTCCGCCCCACTAGACTGTTGGAATCCAATGGATTTCTGAATGCTCTTGGAGATTTTCCAGTGCAGAGAGCTGGTGATCCAGCCGAGGCTCTAGCCTGTCTGTGGGACAGTGAGATGTGGAGGGCCATCGGCGTGATTGACCCTGAGTGCACTCTCCAGCCCTGTAGATCCTGCCCTGCTCCTTGGTATTCTGGGGAGCTGCAGTTGATGCAGGACACGGAATAATGGGCTCAAGTTACAGGAAGCCAGGTCCCAGCTGGACATCAGGTAGAACTTCTTATCTGTTAGAGCAGTATGACAATGGAACCAGTTACCTAGGGAGGTTGTGGGCTCTCCCACACTAGAGACCTTCAAGAAGCAGCTGGACAACCATCTGTCAGGGATGCTTTAGGGTGGATTCCTGCATTGAGCAGGGGGTTGGACTCGATGGCCTTGTAGGCCTCTTCCAACTCTGCTATTCTATGATTCTAATAGGCTGGACATTAGCCAGCATGCAAATGGTGTAAGACTCCAAGCGACGACGACCGAGGACGCTCTAGAGCACATAATTGTGCCTATTGTGTGGCAATGCGGGCAGCAAAGAAGGCTTATTTTGCTGCCTCCTTTGCATC
Source organism: Elgaria multicarinata webbii (assembly GCF_023053635.1). Taxonomy (NCBI): domain Eukaryota; kingdom Metazoa; phylum Chordata; class Lepidosauria; order Squamata; family Anguidae; genus Elgaria; species Elgaria multicarinata. Next base: position 169,728,412 of record NC_086173.1, read on the forward strand.
TGTCCAGTGGAGCTCTTCCAGGTGGTCCACGGGGTGTTAACGCCCACCCCCATCAATGGGGCCCTGGCCCAGTCAAAGACCCACTGCAACCTTTATGCATTGTACTTTGAGGACAGAATCACTTGCCTCTGCAGCAGGCTGGACGCTGTTGTTAGCGCAGCTCCAGTTGAGGTGTCTGTTGCCCCCATGTGCCCAATTGCCAACTGGGCCCTTATCTGGACAGAGACAGCCCAGCTACAGTGATCCATGCGCTGACAACTTCTCGGTTGGATCACTGCAAGCGTGGGGCTGCCTTTGAAGACGGTCCAGAAACTTCAGCTAGTCCAAAACAGGGCTGCAAGATCTTTAACGGGGACTGGCCCATGGGATCTGGGCATGTTTAGCCTGGAGAAGAGAAGATTGAGGGGAGACATGATAGCAGTCTCCAAATACTTAAAAGGTTGTCACACAGAGGAGGGCCAGGATCTCTTCTTGATCCTCCCAGAGTGCAGGACACGGAATAACGGGCTCAAGTTAAAGGAAGCCAGATTCCGGCTGGACATCAGGAAAAACTTCCTGACTGTTAGAGCAGTGCGACAATGGAATCAGCTACCTAGGGAGGTTGTGGGCTCTCCCACACTAGAGGCATTCAAGAGGCAGCTGGACAACCATCTGTCAGGGATGCTTTAGGGTGGATTCCTGCATTGAGCAGGGGGTTGGACTCGATGGCCTTGTAGGCCCCTTCCAACTCTGCTATTCTATGATTCTATGATTCTATGATTGCATTATGCCAGGACTTTTCCATCTGCACTGGCTGCCAGTCAAGGCCTGGGCCCAATTCAAAGTGCTAGTATTAACATTCAAAGCCCTAAATAGCTTGGAGCTGGTCTATCTGAAGGAACGTATGTACCTGCCTGGTCCCTAAGATCATCGTCTGGGGTCGTTTTCCGTGAGCCCCTGTCAAAGGAAGTGAGGGAGGGGGCTTCCAGGAGGAGAGCCTTTTCTGCGGTGGCACCGTAGCCATGGATTGAGTTTCGCCTGGCACCTATGTTGTACTCTTTCCAATGTCTGGTGAAGACCTTTTTTATTTTTCAAGTCATTTAGCATTTCAGCCTCTTAGTCTTTTATCCCTGCTGTTTTAAAAATTTTAATCTCTGTGTTGCTGCCTGGTTTTATTCTGGTTGTACTTTTAAATGTAATTTTAAATGTTTTTATTCGGTTTGTACTCTTCTATTTGTTCACTATTCCACAATCTTGGATAGGGAGCAGTATATAAATATTGTAAGTAAATAAAGTATTTCAGTGATAACCAACAACTTCAGCAGCTTCAAAGAATTCACTCAGGTGAGAAGCCCTAAAAGGGTCAGAGTGTAAAAAAAAAAGCTTTGGTCAGAGCTGTCACCTGAAGTTGCATTGAAGAATTCACACAGATGAGAAGCCCTATGGATGTCCAGAGTGTGGAACAAGTTTGGGTTGCAGTGTGAATCTTAATGGACATCAAAAGATCCACACAGGCAGCAAGACTTGGAATGCAGAAAGAGCTTTGCTCGCAGCACGACGTCTGAAATCACATCCTAGAATTCACACAGGGCAGAAGACCTATAAGGACTCAGGGGGTGGAAAGTGATGGTCTGTTTCACATTTTCATCAGCAAAGCACTACTCCAAAAAACCCTAGGAAGTGGAGGGAGCAGGAGTTTGGCCTTATGGATTGTTCAGTAGCCATTGAACTGCCGTTGGTTCCAAAACATTTATTTCTATTTCAAACCGTGACAATTTTGAACCCTCAAAGCCAACTGCGAAATGGCAGAAACCATTTATTTTATTTTAGGTACTAAAGCACACCTAGATTATATAAATTACTCTTGTATAAGCAATATGGGGAGGGTGGGTGTGGACTCCTGAAACATGGCATATTATTCTGAGACCCTCCAATTCCAGCATTGAATTCCCTGGATGGAAGAGGAGAGGTTTCTGAAGGGTGGGCTCACAGGGGTGGGATAAAGCGTGAATGATCTTCAATAAGCGTCTTGGCATTTTGGGAGCATCAATTCCCAAAGTTCGTGGATTGTTAACATCTGAAAAGGGCATCAGTGACCCACTCTGGATAGTGAGGGAAACAGACCTTGCAGTCCACACAGAGGAAGAAATTTGGGGTCCTTTGTGGGGTCAGTTTAATGCAGTATGGGTTAAAAAATAGCTAACTGATTAACCAGGAGTAAGCCTCTATGCACCAGTTGCTGGGGAACATGGGCGGGAGGGTGCTGCAGCACCCGTGTTCTGCTTGTGGGTCTACAGCTAGTGTGAAGGGAGCGCTGGACTGGAGGGACCCTTGGCCTGATCCAGCCTCAGGGCTCCTCGGATGGTCTCCTGTGGGCACAAGTGGGGGGAAGTCTGAAGGCTTTGAGGGGGACAAAACTCCCTTGGTGGGACGGAGGGAAGGAGGGGGACAGCGGAAGGAAGCAGGAGAAGTTCTGGGGGTTGGGTGGAGGGGGTTCATGCCAAGGGGGGGAGAGGGGCTGCCCCAGAGGGGCAGTGGGGCGTCCAATGCTGCTGGCATCCCATAATATCCGGTGCACGTGGCTGGATGAGTTCTGCACCCAAAGAGAAACCAATGGTGCCAAGAGCTGCCCTGGATCCCAAAGGAGCAGGTGGGGCCGCGATGCTGCTGCGGGCATAAAAGCCCCCCCTCCAGGTCCACGTCTCTGCCAGGGCCCCTGGAGGAGCCTCTGCGTCCTTTTTGTGTTGCCTCCATTAAAGGGTTAAGGAGGAGAGGGGGCTGGGTCCTAGAGGCCTGTGTAGAGCAGGGGCTGGATGAGGCCCCACACTTCCTGCCACATACTTTAACCCTTTTCCACTTTTATTAAATAGCGGCCGCCTTGCTTCGCCTCACTGGTCACCGGCACCTCGCCCCATGCTGCTGCTGCCACTACTGCTGCCCCAGCAGCCTCTCCCACATGGATTGTCCATCCAAGCGCAAACATGCCCCAGCCAGGCTAATAGCGAATGCGATCTGTGCACTTTCCCGAAATATAGAAAATGTGCAGCCTGCTCCCCCACGCTTTTCCCAGAGGTTTTAAAATAAATTGAAAATCCCCCCCCCCCGGAGCCCCCCAGTGTTGGGTTATTGCCAGAACTTTTCTCTCTCTGGAACTCTGTTTGTGCTCAGAAACAAACACACATCACGCAGGTCTTACACAGCAGAGCTGGTTTATTTCCTTCAGGCTTCTGTGCAGTCCAAATCAGATCAGTTCAGATCAGCACACTGAGGCATACACAGAGAGCAGTGATCAGTAAGCAGTGATCAGTTCCATTTTACACAAGTGAGAAACTATATACACATCTTACACAATTCTTATCTACATTACATACAGCTGTGATGAGGCTAACTTAGAATCTTGGCAAGGTTCCCAGAACAGCCTCTATCTCAAGGTAATTGCCCACAGATACTTTCTCTGTTTAACCCTGAGATAGCCATACACACACAATTTTAATGACTAAGCAAGTATTTCTTTTCATATACTTAACAGTCCTCCTCTTGCGCATGTTGTTTAAATTGTGTTACAATCTGAGACCCAGCTTTAAAAGCATCTCTTTGTGTTTTACCATTGATACTGGTTTTGTGAATAAATCAGCCAACATCATTTCAGATGGACAATATTCAAGCTTAATCCAGCCCTTCTGAATTATATCTTTCACATGAGAATAACGAACATCCACATGTTTAGTTCTTGGTTTACACTTTTCAGATGTAGCCATACTAATACATGCCTGATTATCCTCAAATATGGTTACTGGTGTCTCAATTTCCAACCTTAGATCAGCAAATAATTGTTTATACCACTCAATCTCATTACAAGCCAGAGATAAGCTGATATATTCTGCTTCTGCACTAGAGGTTGCTACACAATTTTGTTTTCTTGTATACCAATCAATCAAAGATTGATTGTAAAAGAATGCTGCTCCACTGGTAGACTTTCTATCAATTGCGTTAGCCCAGTCAACATCTGCATAAACACAGAAATTTCCATCTTTGTGTGTAGATATTTCCAATTTGTGATTGATTGTACCTTTTAGATATCTCAATACACGTTTTACAGCTGTCCAATCAGTTACAGAAGGTTTTGTCATTTTTCTGCTTAAAAGATTTACAGCAAATGTAATATCTGGTCTACTTAGGTTTGCTAGATAAAGTAAACTTCCAATCACACTCTGATATTTCTGTATGTCTTCCATTTCAGTACTGTCTGTCTGATTTTGAAAATCAGTGACCATAGGAGTGGCAACAATTTTACAATTCTCCATGCTGTGTTCTTCCAGCAGTTTTTTAATTTTGCCACTTTGTTCAATCAGAAATGACCCTGTGTTAGAATCTTTTGAAATTTGCATTCCCAAATAACTTTTCACTGAACCAAGGTCTTTTAACTCAAAATGTCTTTGCAGCTGGTTTACAAATGTGTTTTTCTGTTTTTCTTCATTAAAAACCAGTAACAAATCATCTACATAAATCAGCAAATACACTACATTTGAACCATCCTGTTTTGTGTACAAACAATGATCAGCTTTGCTTTGTTTAAAACCCATTTTGATCAATACATTGTCCAGTTTCTTATTCCAACACCTTGCTGCTTGCCTCAAACCATATATGGATTTTTTCAATTTACAAACTAACCCTGGATTTTTAACAAAACCTTTTGGTTGAGTCATGTAAATTTCCTCTGTTAAATCTCCATATAAGAAAGCTGTTTTGATGTCAAAATGAAATACATTCAATTGTTTTTCTGCTGCAATTTTTAACAAAAGTTTTACACTTGAGTATTTTGTTGTAGGTGCATAAACTTCTTCAAAATCTATTAGATATTTTTGAGCAAATCCTCTTGCTACCAATCTTGCTCTGTAACGTTCCACCTGTCCTTTCTCATTTTGTTTTACTTTGAATACCCATTTACAGGTAATGGCTTTACGACCTTCAGGTAAAGGTACTAGCTCCCACGTTTCATTTTTTTCCATTGCTCTGATTTCCTCTGACATTGCTTCATGCCAGCCCTGAGCTTCTGTAGGTTCCATTTCCTGAATTTCCTCAAATGAAGTAGGTTCATAGGCTATTAGTAAAGCTCTATGAGAAACCTGTTTGCTTTGGTATTCATCTGAGTAACGAATTGGAGCTTTGCGTTCCCTTTCTGATCGACTTGGCATAGTTACAGGCATAGTTTCCTCCTCTACAGTTTCTTCCCCCTCTCTCTCTTGCTGAGATTGTTCAGGAATTTCTTCTGTTTCTACAGCTTTCTGTTCTACAGGCAAACTTACATACTGTTTTGTTTCCTGCATTTGTTCATGAAAAACTACATCTCTGCTCACAATTACACTTTTGTGATATGGAGACCACAAACGATAGCCTTTTGTTTGTGTATCATATCCCAACAGTTTACATTCCAAACCTCTTTGAGCTAGCTTTCCTGGTCTGTTTTCTTTCTGAACATGAGCAAAACATTTACTTCCAAAAACCCTTATATGTGACACTCTAGGTTTTCTTTTGTAAAACATTTCATATGGGGTTTTTTCATGTACAGAGTGGTAAAGCCTGTTTAACAAATAATTTGAGGTGGACAAAGCTTCTGCCCAGAACAGGTTAGACAATCCTGACTCTTTCAATAGAGCTCTTAACATGTTCTGCAAGGTTCTGTTTTTCCTTTCTGCAACTCCATTTTGAAATGGTGAATATGGAGCAGTAAGGTCATGTTGTATACCCTCATCACTGAGGAATTTTTTAAATTGGTTGCTAAGAAATTCACCTCCCCGGTCCGTTCTTAGATTAGCTATAGGTTCTTTAAATCTATTTTTACTCCACTTAACAAAGGCTTTAAACTTTCCAAAAGTTTCACTCTTCTGTTTTAACACATACACAAATCCAAATCTACTGTAATCATCAACAATAGACAAGAAAAATCTGTTTCCTCCTTGACTTGTCTCAAAAGGACCTGCAAGATCTGCATGAATTAATTCAAAAATTCTTTTTGTTGTTCTCTCACTATGTTTTGGAATGTTTGACTTATGACACTTGGTTTCACTGCATACATTACATTCTAGATAGTTAGAACATGGTTTGATTTTCACTCCTTCACACAATTCTGGAATCTTAGAAATTGTTTTATAGTTAGCATGACCAAACCTTTTATGAGTTAAATGGATACACTCTTGGTGTGGTTTGCAATTGGCTATTGTTTTTGTTGTGACTTTGCTGGCTACAACTTCATTTTCTGTACAAGTATTAATCACATACAAAGAATCTTTCATTATTCCCTGCACACACACCTTGTTTCCCTGTTTTATAGTACAATTTTCTTCAGTAAAACAAACCTCATACCCCATTTCTGTTAACTGAAACACACTTAGAAGGTTTGTTTCTAATTCTGGTACATATAAAACACTTTGTAGTTCAACTCCCAGACAATCAAAATATACATTACCCACACCACATATCTGGATTTTTGTTCCATTTGCAAGGGTAACACACTTTTGCTCTGAAGTAGAAGTTTCCAAGGTTACAAATGAAAGTTTGTCTTTTGCCATACTTATTGAAGCCCCAGAGTCCAAAAACCAAGGATTCATTGTCTCTTTGACTCTTGCTAGAAGACACTTCTTTGTTGATTCAGCTTCATTCATGTTGTTCTCTTCTCTCCACTTTGCTGTTGACTGCTTTTTCTTCTTGTTGTTGCAATCCCGCCGTAAATGTTCCGTGGAACCACAATTAAAGCATTTCCTTGCCTTTAATGCAGCCACCACATCAGAAGATTTATGGCTTTGTTGAAATTCAGCCACAGGATGTTTAAAACTCTGTTGTTTTGAAGCTTGTCTTCTTTCATAGGTTTCCAGTAGTTTTCCAGCTACATACTCGAGGGTTAAATTTTTCTCCTCTTGACTTTCCATCATGGTGACAACCGCGTCGTACGATGAATCAAGACTTGACAAAATCACATAGACTTGGTGTATAGTTGTAAACTCCATCCCTCGTGCCCTGAGTTGATTGAAGATTTCTCTCATGCTTTTCAAATGGTTTGACATAGACTCCCCTGGTTTCAGCTTCATTCCATACAGCTTCCGGGTTAGAATTATTTTACTGCCCGCTGTTTCTCTTTGATATACAGCTTGTAGCGCATTCCAGCACTCTTTTGATGTATTCAAAAACTGAATGAAGGAAATTTGAGAGTCTTCCACAGCTAATGCAATAACTGCCATTGCTTTTGCATCGTCCTTAAACCATTTAGCATTCTGTGGATCTGCTCTATCTGGTGGATCCTCTGTGACTACATACCACAGTTCAGCCTGAATCAGATACATTTGCATTTTGTAAGACCATAATGCATAGTTAGAGTCATTCAGCTTTTCCAACAATTGATGCAAACCAGACATATTAGCTCCTGCCATTCCCTCTGCTTTAGGAATTGGTATCTCACCGTCCTTCTGCTCAGAGTCCTCCTCAGAGTCAGCCGACTGAGATTTTTCCTCACTTTGCAGCACTGGCTTTAGCTTGATGTCTTCCTTCATCAACAGTTTTCTGTTTTTAGCAGACTCCTGGTTCTGATTCTGATACTGCACCGTTCCCACCAAGTTCTGGTTCTTCTGCCTGGGTTAGGCTGGCGTAGGCTTCCTGGACTGGACTGGGCTGGGCCCATAACCTTTGTTGGGTTATTGCCAGAACTTTTCTCTCTCTGGAACTCTGTTTGTGCTCAGAAACAAACACACATCACGCAGGTCTTACACAGCAGAGCTGGTTTATTTCCTTCAGGCTTCTGTGCAGTCCAAATCAGATCAGTTCAGATCAGCACACTGAGGCATACACAGAGAGCAGTGATCGTAGAGCAGTGATCAGTAAGCAGTGATCAGTTCCATTTTACACAAGTGAGAAACTATATACACATCTTACACAATTCTTATCTACATTACATACAGCTGTGATGAGGCTAACTTAGAATCTTGGCAAGGTTCCCAGAACAGCCTCTATCTCAAGGTAATTGCCCACAGATACTTTCTCTGTTTAACCCTGAGATAGCCATACACACACAATTTTAATGACTAAGCAAGTATTTCTTTTCATATACTTAACACCCAGAGGGTATGAAAACCTGGAGATTCTGGGGGAAACTGGCCAGGTGGTTACCACAGCTGCACTCCTGGGACAATCCTCATGGCCATGGGGACTCACAGCGTCAGGCAAAGTTTATTCCTCCTAGATCAGCAGGCAAGTGCTTAAGCCAAGACAGCTTTGGAAGGTCCTGGCTCCAGGGAAAGTTCCTTCCCCACAGTCGGACATGCTGTGGGGACTTTTCTTCCCCATTTTCAGCACTCCAAGCTTGTGTGAATTTTTTATGGGTCATTAAGGTTGATTGATGAAATATTCTACTCCAATTGTATTCGTTCTTCTGGAACGGAGTCTTTTAAAACCAAGGGCTCTGCTCTACTGAAAGGTATTACTATTAGAATTTACTGGACTCTTCTTTATGTGTGACTTTCAATGCGATTTCTTGCCTTTGCTATGATGGATGCTCACTGCACAGTTTGAGCACTGATGGAGCTTCTGCCTGCTTGAATTGTTTGATGAGATTTAAGATGTATTGCATTGACTGAAGTTTGTTCCGCACTCTGAGCATTGAAGGGGCTTCCCCTTGTATACCTACTTTGATGGGATGGAAGGCTTGCACAATGACTGAAAATCTTTCCACAAGCTTTTATATGGCCTCTCCCCACTGTGGATTCCTTCATGGGTTTGAAGGTGCGAACTGTGAGTGAACCTCTTTCGATGCTCCAGTACTGAAGGTGAGCAATTTCTGCTACCCTCCTGGTTACCACCTTTCAATAGGAAGGCCGTTCCAATCCTTCCAGTGTTTTACTGTCAACCCTCTTCCTGCTAACAGTAAGAGGCTCACTAGTTTTTTTTCTTTGCAGCTCAGCATCGAATCCCATATATACAGTAAATTTTACAAGGCTAAACCTGGAGATGGCTGATCCCATTGCCCATGATCAAACTATTCTCTTAAAACACTGATTTTCAAAATCGATTTACCTTAGGGCAGGCCCACCACATATGCTTATATGTTCCTTCTCAACACTCTGGGGATGCCCCGGGCCCCCGCTAATGATAATTTTCTTGGTGTGAGATACCATTTGTGGGTCAGTTTTACCATGAATTCCCTATTTTAAACTGATATTGTTTTAAGCGGATACTTATCCTCCAAAGCATTCCAAATTTCTTTCTCTTCGTGGATTCCAAGGTCTGTTTCCCACACCATCCAGAGTGCGTCACTTACGCCTATTTCAGATGCTACAATTCAATGAGGACCACAATTATACTTCCAAAATGGCAAGACACCTATTGGGCCTGTTCACAAAACAACTTAAACCCTGCTGGTTAAGGCTCTTCGGTTAAGCAGCATGGTTTAAGTGTTGCGTGCGGATGCAGTTTATTAAGCCCTGGTCACTTTCTAACCCGCCAGACTGTCTGCAGCAGACTTAGTGGCTCTAACCTTGGCTTAAAATATCATGTGCGACAGCACAGCTTGTGGTTAGTGACAACCCCAGAGAACCACAGTCTGAAGTCCCCGGGCAATAGAAATAAATGCTTTTGGCAACAACATCGTTTGAATGGCTACTAAACCATTGTGAACCACCCAGACAGCTTCGGCTAATGGCCGGTGTGGAAATGCAATAAATAGAATAGCTGAGTTGGAAGGGGCATACAAGGCAATCGAGTCCAACCCCCTGCTCAATGCAGGAATCCACCCTAAAGCATCCCTGACAGATGGTTGTCCAGCATGGACCTCAATCCGTGAGGTCTAACTGTTGCTTCTTCCGCTTCCTATGGCTTTTTGAGTAGCTCCCCTTATTGCTGATGAAAATGTGAACCTGAGCGTCGGTTTCTACACTGAGTAAATTTTCTACACTCTTAAGGCTTTATGTACATCACCTGGTGAGCTTAAGCTGGACTAGAGTATCGCAGGAACAAAGCCCAGGCAATGTTGTGTTCAATGACATCCTCATAACGCACTGACACAAAGAAAGAAGAGCTGAAATTCCACCTTCCAGGACCTGTCAAGAAGGCAGAGAGGGAGCCTTACCCAGAGGAATCCCATTCCTTACCCAGAGAGGCCAGGATCCCACAATGCTCCTCCATGACTTCCTTATGCAGAGTCCCTTGGCCTGGAACCAGCAGAGCCCACTCCTCCTCCGAGAAACGCACGGCCACCTCCTCAAAGGTCACCGGACCCTGAATGCAGCAGCAGCAGAAGAAATGACGTTATCTTTACACATTATGTGGCAATACATGAAGACAAGGATGGTGAGGTCCTCCTTTTAAATGCCAGAGCTTCAGGAGTGACGTTCAAGGCCTTCCTAGCAGCCATCTTGGAGAGGAGCAAAGGCTAAAGAGGCAGGTTCTTTCAGAACCAAAGAGATGTGCAGAGGACAGAGGCACCCAGGACTCCCCTACCTGCCCAGGCTGTGCAGAAACCACTTATTTGTTTATTTATTACATTTCTATACCGCCCAATAGCCAAAGCACTCTGGGAGGTTCACAAAAATTCTTCCACTCCACCACAAAGGAAAGGAGGCCCAGAAGGATCCCCCAGGATCCGTTCACTCTCTCTGTGGTTTTTTCTGCTCCCTGTGAGAAAGGCAAAGAAGGAGGGGAGGTAAGTTGTAATTCTTAAGCATTTCCATTGATATTGTTTTACTAGAATCACTGTTTGTCCACATTACTAAAGAATGTATTTTTTTTGAGTACCTAGAGAGAAAGTCTCTTTCCCTCTTCAAAATCAGGCTCAAGGAGAACCCTAAAGCAGCTCAAGCAGCTCAGACATAATTGAGAGAGGGACATAATAGGGAAATATGCCCCACTAACCCTTAACCAGTGAGAAGGGTCCTCCATCCTCCTCCTGCAAGATCCACCAGTCCAGCGGCCTGTGTGTGGTGCCTGATGGAGCCTTCTCTGTCTCAGGGAAATCTGTGGGTGCTCTGGCCAACGTCCGCTGCACCTAGAACAGAATGGAGGATCCCAGACAGAGAAGAGGGATGAAGGAAGGAAAGAAATGGGTCAGGTGAAGGCCAACGGCAGCATTTCCCAATTGGTTTCCATTTCAGGGCTCATACTTGAGTGGATGTACCTCCCAAACCACACGGCACACAAAGTTGTGTCTTTGGGGGGGGGCTAAGAGATCAACCCTGGCATAAGCAAAGCACTTGAACACCCTCCGAAAACCACCCAGGAGGAAAGACAGATCCTCCCAGACATTCCCTCATATCCAGAATCTTCCGCTGTAAACACAGGAGTTTGGCGTCTACGAATACTATTCCTGTTCCATTCACAAACCCATTCAGTTCTCCTGTGATCATAAGGACCTTAGAAGAGCCGTTCTGGATCAGAACAAGGGTCCATCTAGTCCAGCATTCTCCCCCCACAGTGGCCCCATCAGCTGTTGACCATGAACTCACAAGCATGACATGAGTGTCACAAAACCCTCCAGCCCATGTTCCCCACCATTGGAAATTGGGGCATCCCTTCCTTAGAGGACTTTGGGTGGGAAAGGTTGAGGTGAGTATTAAGTACACAGTCCCTGTTAGTCATCAGGACAAAATGCTCTCACCTGCTCTTTATCCTCTACCTGACTCAGGAGGAAGCCTTGTGACAGGGCCTCCGTCTGGGAACTAGTCTCCGCTCCACATTCTCTGACCCAGCTCTCCATCTCCGGGGGCAGGACAGCCAGGAACTTCTCTAGCACCACCAGCTCCAGCATCTCAGTTTTTGTGCTCCTTTCTGGCTTCAGCCACTGACAGCAAAGGTGGTGGAGTTGGCTGGAAATTGCTCGGGGCCCTTCAGCCTCCTGGTAGCAGATTCCCCTGTAGCGCTGGCACTCCACATCTGAGCAAGTGTTGCTCCCAGATGGGTTCTCCATCACTCTTCTTTCCAGTTTGGATCACTGAAAGCCCACCACAACATTGGCAGAAACAATTAAATGTAGCAATATGAGAAGGGTGGGTGACGAATCCCTGGACTTCACATGTTATTATGAAACCAACCAACCCCAACATAGAATTCCCTCGAAAGATGATAAGTTTCTAAACTGGGTTCACATGGATTTGTATATATGAATTTGTATTCGTATATACAAATAACACCTGCTGAAATTCCCTTTTCTATGCAACTGTTAAAGATACAGGAGCCCTGTCCTCCTTTTCACAGGGTCACCCTACTTAACCTCTCTCTTTTTAGAGCATCTAGTCACGTTTAGAGTTCTGAAGGGCACCAGGTTGAGGAACGCTGTTCTGCAGCAAGGGCAGGCAGAAGGACGGAGGGCTCCCATGCCGGAGGCTGCTTTACGCACTCCAAGGGGAAACAGCTGTGGATCCCACAAAAACCCCAGGAGCAGATGGGGCGGCGATGCTTCAGGGGGGGATAAAAGACCCCCCCCCAATGGAAAAGCCCCCTTCCCAGGTCCGTGTCTTTGCCAGGAGCCTCTGCGGCAATCTAGTGTTGCCTCCATCCAAGGGTTAAAGAGGCGGAGAGGGGGCTGGGTCCTAGAGCCAAGGCTGGATGAGGCCCCTCCCTTCCCGACCCACACTTCCTCCCCCCCCCCCCCATTGCAAAGGAGCCTGGGATTCTCCCCCTGCTCCTGCGAGCCTCGTTTGTCCGCCTGCAGCCTCTTTTCCCCAGCAAAGGAGCCGGTGAGTGCAGATTGCAAGGGGGTCCCGGGGGGGGGGAGGGCAGAGGAAGGAGCCCCCAGGGCAGGGGGGGCAGGTGGTGGGTGGGAAGAGAGAGGGAGCCCCGAGCCCCCCCCCGGGGACTGACCCACTTGGGGCCCCTCCAGGGAGACCCCCGCCTTGCACCTCCTTCCCTCTCCATAACTAGGGGATCCTGGAAGGGAAGGCTGGAGAAAGGAGGGGTCTGGGAGGGACACAAGAGGAAAGGTCCCAGGTGGGGAGGAGGAATGTCCCCCCTGTGGGCAAAAGGCTGCATTGGTGTCCTGTTTGCATTGCATTTTTTGTTTTGTTTAATTAAAATTAACAAGTCACTTTGGTCACGAGGCCTTCGTAATAAAACCTGGGTTGCTTTTGTTTATTACAGGGAAACACGGCAGTGTTTGCCTGTGTTAAGGATGACGAGTATTACAAACAGCATTCCATCATGTTAAAAGCTGTTATTGGGGTTTGTGTGTGTGTCAATTCTAGCATCCTAAAATGGAAAATGTTTCACCAGTCTTTCTGAAACGGAGACCTGCCAGAAAGAAATGCTGGGTTTTGGTGGGATCGTGTTCCCCTGTCCTTCTCGTTATTAATGGAATGGCCTTTCTTTTTTCAAAATCTGCTTCCGTTGATTTCTTATTAATATTTCTTTGCCCCATTAAAGTCAATGAAGGCCTCATAGCACATCGCATGCACGGTAGCATCGCTCCCCCCCCTCCTGTCTAGAGGTGAGCTGCCAGAGGAAGAAGTGAGCGCCCTTGCGGGCTCCGCTGCTTTGGCCATACCTCGGCTCTTGGCCAGAGAAGCAGCGGGTGGACAGGGGGCAGCTCCTGAAGCTTAGCGCCCAACGGGCTGTACTAGGGTGACCCTATGAAAAGGAGGACAGGGCTCCTGTATCTTTAACAGTTGCATAGAAAAGGGAATTTCAGCAGGTTCCATTTGTATATATGGAGAACCTGGTGAAATTCCCTCTTCATCACAACAGGTAAAGCTGCAGGAGCTATGCTAGAGTGACCAGATTTAAAAGAGGGTAGGGCTCCTGCAGCTTTAACTGTGGTGATGAAGAGGGAATTTCACTAGGTTCTCCATATATTTATTTATTTATTATATTTTTATACCGCCCAATAGCTGAAGCTCTCTGGGCGGTTCACAAAAATTAAAACCATAATAAAACAACCAACAGGTTAAAAGCACAATTACAAAATACAGTATAAAAAGCACAACCAGGATAAAACCACGCAGCAAAATTGATATGAGATTAAAATACAGAGTTAGAACAGTAAAATTTAAATTTAAGTTAAAATTAAGTGTTAAAATACTGAGAGAATAAAAAGGTCTTCAGCTGGCGATGAAAGGAGTACAGTGTAGGCGCCAGGCAGTATCATATATACAAATGATACCTGCTGGAATTCCTTTTTCTATGCAACTGTTAAAGATACAGGAGCCCTGTCCTCCTTTTCATAGGGTCACCCTATCCAAGCAGCCTTTGATGTGCTTCTTGATTATGTAGGGTGACCCTGCGGAAAGGAGGACAGGGCTCCTGTATCTTTAACAGTTGCATAGAAAAGGGAATTTCAGCAGGTGTCATTTTTATATATGCAAAACCTGGTGAAATTCCCTCTTCATCACCACAGTTAAAGCTGCCGGAGCTATGTTAGAGTGACCAGATTTAAAAGAGGGCAGCTTTAACTGTTGTGATGAAGAGGGAATTTCACCAGGTTCCCAATATATACAAATGACACCTGCTGAAATTCCCTTTTCAATACAACTGTTAAAGTTACAGGAGCCCTGTCCTCCTTTTCATAGGGTCACCCTAGGTGAGGGGGACCTGCAGGAAGAACTAGCCGCCGCAGCTTGGCCAGGTCTGCAGCTTATTTCTCTTCTCCCCCCCCCCCCCCCGCACCAGGGTAAGTTTTTTTCTGGGGATGGGGGGAATGAGTGTCCAGGCCTGGGAAGGGGAAAAGCGGGGCAGGAGGCCGCCTTCCTGGCCGGCCCCTTCCCCTCTGCTCTGCTCTCCTGGACCAAGCGCCGGAGCTTCCGTGGAGGCTTGGCCTGGGTCAGCGGCTTATTCCTCATTTATTTATTTATTTATTTATAACATTTTTATACCGTCCAATAGCCGGAGCTCTCTGGGTGGTTCACAAAAATTAAAAACGGTGAACATTAAAAACAAATGCACAAAATCCTTGCTCATAACTGGCTGAGCAGCTTACCTGTTACTGTTTTATGATTGGTGTATTCCATGGAGAGGTTCTGCCTTGTTTCTAAGTGGACTGACCCTATAAGGAGGTTAAGCCTTTCCTGAAAATAGCGGGCAGTTCCTTGGGTCCTCTGAGGGCTTCCGCCTTGCAGTGCTAAGCGCTGCTTGTAATAAACTTTCTCAAAAGAGAGAACTGTGTCTTAGAGCCTTTGACCACCACTCAGCGATCCCACTCAAAGGATTCCTCAAAGGACCTTTCCAGGATTCCTCGCCACCCCGTCGAAATATCAGCACTGAAGCTTGGGCCTGTGGCCTACCTTGCCAGGCTGGTGTTTACAAGAATCAATTTACTGGGGAAGGCACATGGGCCTTGTTGCTGGGGTGTGTGGGCGTTGTTCGGCCGTCCTTCGGCAGAATGATCAATCAAGCAGCCATCCGGCTCCGTTACCAGGTTTGGCCAAAGCAACCGGTAGGCCAAGGCCGTTCCACAGGGTTGTTGATCTGTGCAGCTGAAGGTGGGAACCTTCTCTCCTCACCGGGAGCCCTGGAGAGCTTGTTGTTTGTGGATTGGTGCAGCCAGACCACCCCACCTGCTTAGTTCTGGGGATGTTAGTTAGTTTTTGTGAACCGCCCAGAGAGCTTCGGCTATTGGGCGGTATAAAATGTAATAAAATAAATAAATAAATAAATAAATTTTCAGTTTTTGGTTTCTGTTCATTTGGGGGAGGGTCATGTTGTTGGGGGCCCTGAAGGGTCGTGAAAGGACCCCCGTGCCATCAGGTATTAGGAAGCCAGGATTTAGTGTCTTTCTTTGGGTGGCTCTGTATCAATAGCTTGCCGTGATGTGGCTTTTATTGCTCTTTTAAAGTTGTTTGATTGCTGCTGTGGCCTTTTAGTTTTATTGTAACTTTTAGACTGTTTTCCTCCCCACACCCTCCCCTGTCTCTTGTTAATTGTTCATACGCTCAGGGCCTTACTCTGATTCAATAAATTGCCTGAAGCCTTGTTGAAGTGTGGTTATTTTCAGGTGAACTGGCTCCAGTTCCAGTGTTTCACTGGGAACCAGTGGGAGGGGGGCGGCTGGGTTGGGAACTTTAACCCAGGTCTACCTTGTGTGCCTCCTTCACAAGCTCCGTTTTAATTCCTACAGCGCAGTCCCTGCCTCAAAGGAGAAACTGGTGGGAGCAGAGATGGAGAAGAACGTGAAGATGGAAGAGCTAAGCTTTGCAGGCCCTGAAGCAGGAAATGTCTCCTGCAACATCAAGGAAGAGAGCAGTGCAGAACCCTGGGATGGAAGAGTGCAGCAGGACCAGCCTGGGAGCAACACCTGCTCAGACACGGAGCTCCAGCGCTTCAGGGGATTCTGCTACCAGGAGGCTGAGGGCCCCCGAGAGGTTTGCAGCCAACTCCACAACCTTTGCTGTCAGTGGCTGAAGCCAGAAAGGAACACGAAAACTGAGATGCTTGATCTTGTGGTTCTGGAGCAGTTCCTGGCTGTCCTACCCCTGGAGATGGAGAGCTGGGTCAGAAAGTGTGGAGCGGAGACCAGTTCCCAGGCGGTGGCCCTGGCAGAAGGCTTCCTCCTGAGTCAGGCAGAGGACCAAGAGCAGGTGAGAGCATTTCATCCTGATGACTAAATGGGGCTGTGTTCCTAATACTTCCCTCAACTTCTTTTTACATGTCCTCTAAGGAAAGGGTGCCCCAATTTCCAATGTTCCAACCTCCAAGTATAGTTCTTCTTCATGTGTAGAGCAGGCCCTCATTAAATTAACAGTGCATCATTAAAATATGCAGTTCCCTACCAGAGGATGTAGTGATGGCCACCAATTTAGATGGTTTAAAATGGGTGTTAGACAAATTCCTGGAGGAGAAGTCTGTGAATGGCTACTAGCCTGGATGCCTATATCCTATCTCCAGTTTACTAAGCAGTAGGTCTATGTACACCAGTTGCTGGGGAACATGGGCAGGAGGGTGCTGTTGCACTCATGTCCTTCTTGTAAGTTCGTGGTCAACAGCTGATGGACCACTGTGGGGAGAGAATCCTGGAGTAGATGGACCCTCGTTCTGATCCAGAATGGCTGTTCTTATGATCACAGAAGAACTGAATGGGTTTATGAAGTTCTGGGGAAGGAGGGGATCCTTCTTCAGCCAGTGGCAGAGTCCTCCCAACAGGACAGGAAGAGCATTTGTAGACATTAAACTGCTGTGTTTACAGTGGAAGATGCTGGATATCAGGGAATGTCTGGGAGGTTCTACGAGAAGAAGTTGCCATGTGTGTTTTACTCCTCATGGCTAGCGGCTCCGTGAATCCAGAATCGTCCTGTACCCTGGTAAGGCCTCACCAGCATTAGGGTGACCCTATGAAAAGGAGCACAGGGCTCCTGTATCTTTAACAGTTGCATAGAAAAGGGAATTTCAGCAGATGTCATTTTTATATATGGAGAACCCAGTGAAATTCCCTTTTCATCACAGCAGTTAAAGCTGCAGGAGCTATACTAGAGTGACCAGATTTAAAAGAGGGCAGCTTTAACTGCTGTGATGAAGAGGGAATTTCACCGGGTTCTCCATATATAAAAATGACACCTGGAGAAATTCCCTTTTCTATGCAACTGTTAAATTTACAGGAGCCCTGTCCTCCTTTTCACAGGGTCACCCTACATAACCTCTCTCTTTTTGGAGAATCTATTCATGTTTAGAGTTCTGAAGGGCACCAGGTTGGGGAACGCTGCTGTACAGCAAGGGCAGGCAGAGGGATGGGGGGCTCTCATGCCGGAGGCTGCTTTATTTTATTTATTTATTTCTTTATTTATTTATTTATTACATTTTTATACCGCCCAATAGCCAAAGCTCTCTATGCGGTTCACAAAAATTAAAACCATAATAAAACAACCAACAGGTTAAAAGCACAAATACAAAATACAGTATAAAAAGCACAACCAGGAGAAAAACCACGCAGCAAAATTGATATAAAATTAAAATACAGAGTTAAAACAGTAAATTTAAATTTAAGTTAAAATTAAGTGTTAAAATACTGAGAAAATAAAAAGGTCTTCAGCTGGCGACGAAAGGAGTACAGTGTAGGCGCAGGCGGACCTCTCTGGGGAGCTCATTCCACAACCGGGGTGCCACAGCGGAGAAAGACCTCCTCCTAGTAGCCACCTGCCTCACTTCCTTTGGCAGGGGCTCACGGAGAAGGGCCCCTGCAGATGATCTTAAAGTCCGGGCAGGTACATACAGGAGGAGGCATTCATTCAAATAACCTGGCCCCAAACCGTTTAGGGCTTTAAATGTCAATACCAGCACTTTGAATCAGGCCCAGACCTGGACTGGCAGCCAATGAAGTTGTAAAAGGACTGGCGTGATGTGGTCTCGTAGGCCAGTCCCTGTTAGTAAACGGGCTGCCCTGTTTTGTACCAGCTGAAGCTTCCGGACCGTTTTCAAAGGCAGCCC
Source organism: Elgaria multicarinata webbii (assembly GCF_023053635.1). Classification (NCBI taxonomy): domain Eukaryota; kingdom Metazoa; phylum Chordata; class Lepidosauria; order Squamata; family Anguidae; genus Elgaria; species Elgaria multicarinata. The sequence goes on from NC_086173.1 coordinate 169,746,772, forward strand.
CACGTATAACGCATTGCAGTAATCCAAACGAGAGGTTAACTAAGTCTTATACATTGGATTCACAGATTTATGGTTCTTTCCTCTCTTTGCCCATCTGAATAATAAAATCCACAAACAAATACATCATTTTTCTCTGCCTCTTTCAGATATTCTATCAAAGGTTTCCATTCCAACATAAACATAGCTGTTGACCTTTCTCTCATTATCGCTGTAAGTTTTGGCATTTCTGAAAGATGCAGAATGTTCCTTCTATCCTGATACGACCGAACATAACTTCAGCTGCCTAAAACCAAGAGAAATGGTTTAGACTATATTGTTATGCGGTTGAAAGCTTTTATCATTGCATACTCACCGGGAGCCCTGGAGAGCTTGCAGTTTGTGGATTGGTGCAGCCAGGCCACCCCACCTGCTTAGTTCTGGGGATCAGTTAGTGAGTTTTTGGTCTCTGTTCGTTTGGGGAAGGGTCATTCTGCTTGGTGCCCCGAAGGGTGGCAAAGGGACCCCCGTGCCATCAGGTATTAGGTAGCCAGGATTTATTGTCTCTCTTTGGGTCGCTCTGACTCAAAGGCTTGCCATGATGTGGCTTTTATTGCTCTTTTAAAGTTGTTTGATTGCTGCTGTGGCCTTTTAGTTTCATTGTAACTTTTAGACTGTTTTCCCCCACACACCCTCCCCTGTCTCTTGTTAATTGTTCATACCCTCAAGGCCTTACTCTGATTTAATAAATTGCCTGAAGCCTTGTTGAAGTGTGGTTATTTTCAGGTGAACTGGCTCCAGTTCCAGTGTTTCACTGGGAACCAGTGAGAGGGGGGCAGCTGGGTTGGGAACTTTAACCAGGTCTACCTTGTGTGCCTCCTTCACAATCTCCGTTTTAATTCCTACAGCGCAGTCCCTGCCTCAAAGGAGAAATTTGCAGCCAAGGCAGGAGACTGTTTCGAGTCCTGGTGGGATCAGAGATGGAGAAGAGAGTGAAGATGGAAGAGCAAAGCTTTGCAGGCCCTGAAGTAGGAAATGTCTCCTGCAACATCAAGGAAGAGGACAGTGCAGAGCCCTGGGCAGGAAGAGTGCAGCAGGACCAGCTTAGGAGCAACACCTGCTCAGACATGGAGATCCAGCCGTTCAGGAACTTCTGCTACCAGGAGGCCATGGGGCCCCGAGGGGTTTGCAGCCGTCTCCACCACCTTTGCTGCCAGTGGCTGAAGCCAGAAAAGTACACGAAAGCTCAGATGCTGGACCTGGTGGTCCTGGAGCAGTTCCTGGCTGTCCTGCCCCCGGAGATGGAGAGCTGGGTCAGAGAATGCGGAGCGAAGACCAGTTCCCAGGCGGTGGCCCTGGCAGAAGGCTTCCTCCTGAACCAGGCAGAAGACAAAGAGCAGGTGAGAGCATTTCACCCTGATAACTAAAAGGGGCTGTGTTCTTAATATTTCCCTCAACTTGTTTTTGCACGTTGTCTAAGGAAGGGGTGCCCCAATTTCTAGTGGTCCAACTTCCAAGTATAGTTGTTTTTCATGTGTAGAGCAAGCCCTCCTCGGAGGATAGTTAAGCGAACACTGGATAGTTAAAATATGTAGTTCTCTACCAGAGGGCGTAGTGATGGCCAGTTTAAAATGGGGGTTAGACAAAATCCTGGGGGAGAAGGCAGTGAATGGCTACTAGTCCGGATGGCTGTGTGCTACCTCCAGTATCAGAAGCAGTATGTCTATGTACATCAGTTGCTGGGGAACATGGGCAGAAAGGTGCTGTGGCCATTGTGGGGAGAGAATGCTAGACTAGATGGACCCTTGTTCTGATCCAGAAGGGCTGTTCTTATGATCACAGGAGAACTGAATGGGTTTGTGAAGTTCTGGGGAAGGAGGGGATCCTTCTTCAACTGGTGGCAGAGTCCTCCCAACAGAACAGGGGTAGCATTTGTAGATGCCAAACTGCTGTGTTTTCAGTGAAAAATGCTGGATTTCAGGGAATGTCTGGGAGGTTCTGTCTTTCCTTCTGGCGGGTGTTCTAGCACTTTGCTTATGCCAGGGTTGAATTATCAGCCTCCTGACAAAGACACAACTTTGTGTGCTGCGTGGCTTGGTTTGTAGACCAACTTTAGAGTGAGACCTGAAAGGTAAACCGATTGGGAAATGCTGCTGTTGGCCTCAACCAGATCCATTTCTTTCCTTCTCTATTCCCTCTTCTCTGTTTGGAATCCTCCCTCCTGCTCCAGGTGCAAGGGATGTTGACCAAAGCACTCACAGATTTTCCTGAGGCAGAGAAGGCTCCACCGGGCATCACACAGAGGCCGCTGGACGGGCGGATCTTGCAGGAGGGGGACGGAGGACTCTCCTCACTGGGTAAGGATTCGTGGGACGTCTTTCACCATGGTCTCCCTCCCTCAATTACGCCTGAGGTGCATGAACTGCTTTAACATTCTACTTGATCCTGTTTTTGCTGGGGGAGTGAGACACTTTTTCACTAGATACTCAAAAAGGAAATGTTGTTTAGTATTGTGGTTTGAGCGTATAAGACCCACTCTGGCCCGCTTTCCAGAATGGGTCTTACACACTCAACAACTAAGGTCCTCCTCCAGGTGTCTACTCAGAGGGAAGATCAGAAGCAGACAACAAGGGAGAGGCCTTCTCTGTGGTGGCCCCCCAACTGTGGAACAATCTCCCCAATGAGGTTCACCTGGTGCCGACATTGTTATCTTTTCGGTGCCAGGTCAAGCAATATGTAATTAGCAATATGTACTAAGCCTGGGTCTGTTTTTTTAGGGCCATAGTTTTACATCTTGTTATAGTAGTTTTAAATGTGTGTGTATATTGTATGTTTTTGGAGACCTTGAAACCTTGCTATCAGCACTAGTAAGGCCTGGGTCGGGGGAGGACGCTTCCCCCCGAGCTCCGCTGGAAACATCAATTATAATAGTATCTATTAGCTTTGGATATTCGGACATTTCGATGAAGTTTTTTAAGCAGCTGACCGTTTTTTAACAGCTCTGAATATTTAATATAGTTTGAATTTTTGTATTTTGTATTTATTTGGTTTTGCTTGGAGCGAGTGTGTCAACCATCAACACTTAGAGACTTGTCGGCTGTACGGCTGGTAAATCCTTTAATCCTCTCCCAGTTTCTGTTTTGTTTTTCTTGAGGTAAGAGACTGTGTTGCTGCTACAACAACTGCTGAGTCAGTCTGATTTAGTCCATAGTAAAAAAAGAAAAGGAAAGGAAAGGAGAAATAAAATCTACAGCCGAGGCCTACGGGAGAAACGAGAAAGGAGAGAGGAGAGGAGAAATTACTTCATAGCGGGAGCAGCTGGGAACTCTCAGGGGCCTCCTAGAACGTTTGGCGCACGCATGGAAACAGAGGATTTCATTGAAAGAGGAACGTTTCCGCAGCTGTTTGAAGGGACACGACACAGCATTATAGCCTACAGCTGTATGGTATCTCCTAACATGGAATGAGTATATGCAAGGTACAAATAACCCTTGGAAGCAAGCGGTCGCATCTCTCTGATAAGAAGTCTCCAAACATTTATAACTAATTCCCCGGACAGTAAAAAGCTTTGGCTCAGGATACCTGGAAGAGGGGGGCAAGAGACTACGATCACGGGGGGAGGACAAACTAAAATAAAACAGTGAAGAGAGTGTGCTACGGGGCAAGTAAAGAATTAATAAGCTGAGCAAGACAGCCGAGTGAGACAGAGAGTACAGCGACGGGGTCGGAAGAGGAACTGTGACTATATGCGATCTGTGTCGGGAAAGCCTACTTCGTGTTATTCGCGTGTTATTAGCGATATATAGACTTTTGGTGTTAGTTTTGATTTTTGTTTTTTAGCTGATGTATTTGGTGTTTTAATATATATTGATAACCAAGGCTAGGTGGTTTAGAGATCCATTGAACGTGGATTGGGCGCTACAATCTCCAGAGGCTTGGGTAGGGTTAATGAGATATAACTCCTTAAAATATTTAAAGGTGAAGATAGCATTTAATGGTGCTGACAAGTCTGGGCTATAAGTCGAGGGGGATTTCTCTCTCTCCACTGTTCGACTTAACACAAAATAAAAAACAAACGAAAATATCAGCCTTCTTTACCACAAAAAGCATCGGGAACGACAATGTCCTAGAGTTATTATCCAAATTCTGCTTTCTGAATGGTGAGTCACTTACTAAGATCTTGCAAGAAATTGAGTGCCTAAAGCAAGACATAAGAGAATTGAAAACCCAATATGGGGTTTTGGCAGAACTAATCAGTCTTGAAATTTTGATGGTAAATCAAGAGCAAATATCACAGGAGAAGGAAGAGTTAAACTCCAGTTTGGAGATACCAACAGACAAAGCTGTCTCTTGCCAAAATGAAATTGCTCCCCTATTACCCCACTTGAACTCTTGAGTTAAGGAAATAGGCATGCAAGTAGAAAATGTAGATGAGAGTGACAACGCGGACCAAAAAGTAGCGGTAAGAGGAAGCGAAACAACAGGAAAGGCTAACTGTGCGTTTCTCGGAGGAGGAGTGGCCGCTGCTGGATCCAGGCCAAAGGACTCTGCACAAGGACGTCATGGAGGAGAATCGTGGGATCCTGGCCTCTCTGGGTAAGGAATGGGATTCCTCTGAGTAAGGCTCCCTCTTTGCCTTCTGCGTCAGTGCATAATACAAATGTCATTGAGGACAGCAGTGCCTGGGCCTTGCTCCTGGGATACTCTACTCCAGATTAAGCTCACCCGGGTGATGTATACGAACCCTTAAAAGAACAGGTAAAACACTCACCATCCTCTCCAACCGTTACCTGTTGGTCTTCTTACAGCCACTAGGGGATTTGGATCCTGGTTTGACCTCCAGTTGGGGCTTCTCATCTCTTAGAAGTGTCCAAGACTTATGCTCTTAGCTTCTGATCTGCAATTGCCATATTAATATGAATTCAGAGCAAGGTTTGAAAGCAGTGAATACGGCCCAGTGGCAGAATGATTCTTCTTGGTCCAAACAGGATCCTTCCACCTTCATTCCTTCCCAGCTGCTTTCCCTTGTGCAGAACTTACAGGATCCGGCCATCCATCCTTTGACATTTTTAGGGCTGTTTTGAACCTCTGCATGTTACACTTGTGTTGAAGGGACTCCACTGGCTGCCTGTTTGCTACTCCAGCAAATTTAAGATTGATGCTAGTATGTAAAGTTTAAAAGAATTGGGAGCTGGTCTGCTGAGAATCTGTCTTCTCCCCTAAACACCTGTTCAGTTCTTGGGGTCATCTGGTGAGGTGGTATCACATGCCATTGAGGTCTGCTTCATACTGTAATTGTTTAGCATGATATTGCGCATGGTGTGGTCACAGAATAAAAGAATAGTTGAATTGAAAGGGGCCTACAAGGCCATCAATTCCACCCCTTGCTATATGCAGGAATCCACCTTAAAGCATCCCTGACAGATGCCTCTTGAATGCCTCTAGTGTGGGAGAGCCCACAACCTCCACCCTAGGATGATCGAGAAGAGATCCTGGCCCTCCCCTGTGTGACAACCTTTCAAGTATTTGAAAAGTGCTACCATGTCTGCCTTCACTCTTCTGATGTCTGCTCCCTCTTCGGGGGTGGGTGGGTTCCTGTAGGGGCCTTTTGGGGCCTTGGGCTCTCGATATGATTGCTCCAAAATGCACTTCCACAAATTGAAAAGCTTTGCCATCTTCACATTTTTCTATGGAGCTGAAGGCAATGAAACAGTTGGTTTGCCGGCTAAAATACACCCAGAGGAAAACACTCAGAAGACCTGCCTAAACACTGATAAATGCCCATCAATGAACTTGCTCTGTGGCAGAGATGGCTGCCAACCAATCTTACTTTGCTGTTATAATTGCATCTGCATAGTGTTGAAGACGTTACAGATATTACCTTAACGGTCTCCATGGAGGAGAGGAGAGTAATGCATATTCTGAAGATAGCTCTGGACAGCTTGCTCTCATTTTAAGATATAACTAGACATTGGAAATAACCATTAGGGTTGAAACCCCACTTTCCAGTTCCCAGTTAAATAATCAGCTGGGACAAAATGGCAGATTTTAAGTGTATTTTGTTTTTACAGTATTTTATGTTGTTCATTTATTTTCTGAGCTACTTTTAAAGAGTTATTCCATATAAATGAAAGCATTGTATGGCAGTCTAGTTCTCAGTTCTATTGATCATCAGGACATTTAATATGTTTGGAAGGAACTACCTCTCCAACCAAATGTTTTTTTTATCCTGTGAATCAAATCAGCAACCGTTTGTTTTGTTCCCTGATTTCAAGACGATTTCTGTGTTTATACTTGCAGGTGATCGTAGGGAGAGCAAGAAAAATGGCCTACACCAGAGAAGGAAAACTGAAACTGAAGAGAGGAGGGAAAACAAATCCATTTCTTTTGAAGGCTCGGACGTCCGTGAAACTCCAATACTAGAAGCACCAAGTAAAAGGAACATTCGTAAAAGGAAGAAACAGAGGAAAAGCTCTCAGTATATAAAGACTCAGAAGATTCATCTTAGCAAATATCAAAGGTTTAAACGCTTAGAGTGTGAAAAACAATTCCGTTGCAACACACAACTTAAATTGCATCAAAGAATTCATACTGGGGAGAAGCCCTATAAATGCTTAGAGTGCGGAAAGAGCTTTGCTTGCAGCGCAAACCTTAAGCGGCATCAAAGAATTCACACTGGGGAGAAGCCCTATAAATGCTTAGAGTGTGGAAAGAGCTTTGCTCAGAACACAAACCTTAAGCAACATCAAAGAATTCATTCCGGTGAAAAGCTCTATAAATGCTTAGAGTGCGGAGAAAGCTTTGCTCAAAGCACAGGCCTTAAGCAGCATCAAAGAGTTCACACTGGGGAGAAGCCCTATAAATGCTTCGAGTGCAGAGAGACCTTTGCTCACATCACAAGCCTTAAGCAGCATCAAAGGATTCACACTGGGGAGAAGCCCTATAAATGCTTTGAGTGTGGAAAGAGCTTTGCTCAGAGCATGCACCTTAATCGACATCAAAGAATTCATTCCAGTGAGAAGCCCTATAAATGCTTAGAGTGTGGAGAAAGCTTTGCTCGCAGCACAGTCCTTAAGCAGCATCGAAGAGGTCACATTGGGGTGAAGCCCTATAAATGCTTAGAGTGCGGAAAGAGCTTCAGTCAGAGCACGCACCTTAAGCAGCATCAAAGAATTCACACTGGGGAGAAGCCCTATAAATGCTTAGAGTGTGGAAAGAGCTTTGCTCAGAGTATACACCTTAGGCTGCATCAAAGAATTCACACTGGGGAGAAGCCCTATAAATGCTTAGAGTGCGGAAAGGGCTTTGCTCAGGGTATACACCTTAGGCTGCATCAAAGAACTCACACTGGGGAGAAGCCCTATAAATGCTTATAGTGCAGAAAGAGCTTTGCTCAGGGTATACACCTTAGGCTGCATCAAAGAATTCACACTGGGAAGAAGCCCTATAAATGCTTATACTTATAGTGCGGAAAGATCTTTTGTCACGACACAGGCCTCACATACCAGGCCTTGTCGCACACAAACCCTCCTCAAGCCAAGCGCCACCACTTGAACAACCTGAGGGTAGGGCAAGATGCAACTTTCCCCTCATATGAGAGGGTAAAGGCTAGAATCTGAAAAGGCTTTACTGTGTTCGTAAAATGTTGTACGTTTTGTATGTTGTGGAATGAGCTCCCCAGAGAGGTCCGCCTGGCGCCTACACTGTACTCCTTTCATCGCCAGCTGAAGACCTTTTTACTCTCTTAGTATTTTAACACTTAATTTTAACTTAAATTTAAATGTTACTGTTTTAACTCTGTATTTTAATTTTATATCAATTTTGCTGCGTGGTTTTTATTCTGGTTGTGATTTTTATATTGTATTTTGTATTTGTGCTTTTAACCTGTTGGTTGTCTTACTATGGTTTTAATTTTTGTGAACTGCCCAGAGAGCTTTGGCTATTGGGCGGTATAGAAATGTAATAAATAAATAAATAAGTATGTAATAAGATGAAGGTTTTATATAAGGTGTTTACGATATAACTGTAGAGCAGGTGATAAAGCCAAGCAGACATGTCGTTTGAGGTAACAAAACAAAATATGTTTAATTCTTCAAGAAATTAGAAATCTTCAACGACAACTATCAATGTTAACAATATGGGATATGGGGGGAAATTTAGTGAAGCGAAGAAATTTCGAATCAGCAAATATCACTATTAAATAATGATTATAAGTTATTCACAGCAATCTTGGTGGAAAGGCTGAAGAAAGTCCTACAAGAATTCGTACATGAGGATCAAGGTGGCTTCTTACCCAAAAGACAGATGGGAGACAATGTAAGAACGGTTTTAAATGTTGTGGAATATCTGGTGAAACCTTCAGAAAAACAGGCCGCCTTGATTTTCGTGGTTGCAGAGAAAGCGTTTTACAACCTTAGTTGGAATTTTTTACTTAGAACCTTAGGAGAACTGGACTTTGGAGTAAATTTCATAATGTGGGTGAAATCCATCCATAACTCTCAAAAAACCAAATAATGATTAATGGAGATGTGTCCAAACCATGTGAAATACAAAGAGGGACAAGAAAGGGCTGCCCACTGTCACCGCTACTGTTTATTTTAGTGTCGGAATTGCTGGATTCAGATATAAGACAAGCTGAGAGAATTGGAGGAGTAAAGATAAAACAAAGAGACATATAAGTTGAGGGCATTTGTGGATGATTTGGTCTTAACTCTGGAAGGTCCTTTAAAGGGTATCGAAATTTTGATGAGTAAACTGAAAAAAAATTGGGGCAGTAGCAGGTTTTAAAGTTAATAAACAGAAGACAAAGATGTTAACAAAGAATATGAACCTCCAAGAACAATTAAAATTGATAGAAAAGACAGGTTTTCAAATTGAAAAGAAGGTAAAATATTTGGGAATTGTTTTGGCAAACATGAATTGTACGTTATTTCATAATAATTATGTTAAGGTTTGAAATGAAGTTTAAAAAGAGTTAGCAAGATGGGAAAAGGTTCAACTGTCACTTTGGGGGAGAATTGCAACAATTAAATGAATGTTTTGCCAAGAATGTTATTTTTGTTTTAAACAATACCCATTGTAACATCGGATTTACCATTTGAGCAGTGGCAGAGAGAGAGATCTAAGGTTATATGGCAAGCAAAAAAAAAAACCAAGAGTTAAAATTAAAATATTGCAGGATGCAAAAGAAAGAGGAGGGCTGGGCTTGCCAACGGCAGAGAGACTGTTGTATGCACAAAAATGGAAGAAAGAAACACCAACAAATGAATGAATGTTGAAGATGTTGGAGTTGGCGGAGATGGCAAAACTCACATCGATAATGAGAGAAAAGTCCACATCAACGTTTATATCAGAATGGAAACCTCGGATAGCATTTTTGCAAGAAACAGAGAGAAATGATGTATTTGTCTGGGGAGATATAGTTTAGAAGAAAGAAATGAATTTGTTTATTGTGTTACATGTAATCGAGGAACTAGAGATCATTCGCGTTTCTGATATGAAGAAAGCCGAAAGTACACCTTAACCTTAGATGCTTTTTTATTGAACTTTTGTTTGTACTCTTTGAAATGTTCTTGTGGTATGGATGTCTGTGATGTTTGAAATAATAAACTTTATGCTAGGAAGACATGTTGTCTGTGCCTTCCGGGACAGTACTGTACGGACGCCACGGGGAAGAATTTTTCTATTAAATAGCACCCGCCTTGCCTTGCCTTGCTAGTCACCACCACTACCACAGCAGCCTCTCCCACATGGATTGTCCATCCGGGCACAAATATTCCCCAGCCAGGTTAATGGTGAATGTGATCTGTGCACTTTTGCGAAGCCCAGAAAACGTGCAGCCTGCTCCCCTATGCCCCCCACGCTTTTCCCAGAGGTTTTAAAATTTATTGAAAATCCCCCCCCCCCCCTGAGCTCCCCAGAGAGTATGAAAACCCAGAGATTCTGGGGGAAACCGGCCAGGTGGTTACCAGAGCTGCACTCCTGGAACAATCCTCATGGCCATGGGGACTCGGAGCGTCAGGCAAAGTTTATTCCTCCTAGATCAGCAGGCAAGTGCTTAAGCCAGGACTACTCAGACAGCTTTGGAAGGTCCTGGCTCCAGGGAAAGTTCCTTCCCCACAGTCAGACATGCTGTGGAGACTTTTCTTCCACATTTTCAGCACTCTATGCTTGTGTGAATTTTTTATGGGTCATTAAGGTTGATTGATGAAATATTCTACTCCCAATTGTTTTTGTTCTTCTGGAACTGAGTCTTTTAAAACCAAGGGCTCTGCTCTACTGAAAGGTTTTTCCACATTCCAGTTACAATTAGAATTTACTGGACTCTTCCTTATGTATGACCTTCAATGCTATTTCAAGCCTTTGCTATGATGGACGCTCACTGCACAGTTTGAGCACTGATGGAGCTTCTGCCTGCATTAATTCTTTGATGTGATTTAAGATGTATTGCATTGACTGAAGCTCGTTCCGCACTCTGGGCATTGAAGGGGCTTCTCCCCTGTGTGCATACTTTGATACGATGGAAGGCTTGCACAATGACTGGAAATCTTTCCCCAAGCTTTTATATGGCCTCTCCCCACTGTGGATTCCTCCATGGGTTTTAAAGTGGAAAGTGTAAGTGAACCTTTTCCCACGCTCCAGTACTGAAGGTGAGCAGTTTCTGCTACACTCTTGGTTACCACCTTTAGGAAGGCCGTTCCAATCCTTCCAGTGTTTTGCTACCTATCATCTTGTTGCTAACAATAAGAAGCTCACTAGTTCTTTTCTTTGCAGCTCACCATCGAATCCCCTATATAAATCTTACAAGGCTAAATCTGGAGATGGCTGATCCCATTGCCCATGATCAAACTATTCTCTTAAAACACTGATTTTCAAAATCGATTTACCTTAGGGCAGGCCCGCCACATTTGCTTATATGTTCCTTCTCAACACCCTGGGGATACCCCGGGCCCCCGCTATTGATAATTTCCTTGGTGTGAGATACCATTTGTGGGTCAGTTTTACCATTACTGTAAACCGCCCAGAGAGCTCTAGCTATGGGAGTGGCATATAAATGAAATAAATAAATAATAAATTACTTCCCTATTTTAAACTGAAATTGTTTTAAGCGGATACTTATCCTGCAAAGCATTCCAAATTTCTTTCTCTTCGTGGATTCCAAGGTCTGTTCCCCACACCATCCAGAGTGGGAAACTTAAGCCTGTTTCAGAGGCTACAATTCAATGAGGACCACAATTATACTTCCAAAATGGCAAGACACTTATTGGGCCTATTCACAAGACACCTTAAACCCTGCTGGTTAAGGCTCTTTGGTTAAGCAGCATGGTTTAAGTGTTGTGTGCGATGCAGTTTACTAAGCCCTGCTCACTTTCTAACCTACCAGACTGTCTGCAGCATATTCAGCGGCTCTAACCTTGGCTTAAAGTGTCATGTGCGACAGCACAGCTTGTGGTTAGTGCTAACCCCAGAGAACCACAGTCTAACTAACCACAGTACTTGAAAAGTCATCTGAACACGCACACTGAAACTCCCTCCCATTTTATCCCTTCCATGAGAACCCACTGTTAAGAAACATCGTCTTCCATCAAGGGAATTCTATGTTGGGGTTGGTTGGTCTCAGAATAACCTGCCAAGTCCAGGGATTCCCCACCCACCCTTCTCATATTGCTACATTTATTTGTTTCTGCCAATGTTGTGGTGGGCTTTCAGTGATGACAATGTTTGAAATAGAAATAAATACTTTTGGCACCAACATCATTTGATTGGCTGTTTGTGAACTTCCCAGAGAGCTTGAGCTATTGGGCGGTATAAAAATGTAATAAATAAATAAAAAATAAAATATTAAACAATTCTTAAGACCGAACTGTTACTTCTTAGAGTTCTTATGGGTTTTTGAGTAGCGCCCCTTGCTTGCTGATGAAAATGTGAACCTGAGCATCGGTTTCCACCCTCTGAGTAAATTTTCTACATCCTAAGCATCTATAGGGCTTCTCCCCTGTGTGAGTGCTTTGGTGAAATCTAAGTTTGCAGCTCTGACTGAAGCTCTTTCCACTGTCTAGGCATTTTTAGGGCTTCTCCCCAGTTTGAATTCTTTGAGGCAACTTCAGATGTGTCCTACAAGCAAAGCTCTTTCCGCATTCTAGGGCTTCTCGCCTATGTGGGTGTTTTGATGTGCTCCAAAGATTCCCGTTACGATTGAAACTCTTTCCACATACTCAGCATGACCACAGCGACAGGGCAGGTTCATAGGAGAGAAGGCGCTCTCTCAGGTATCCTGGTCCCAAGTCGTTTAAGGCTTTGTACACTAGTACTAGAACTTAATCCTGGCCTGGTAGCAAATAGGCAGCCAGTGCAGTTCCCTCAGCAAAGGAGTTGCAGGCTGCAAAGGGGCAGCTCCCGACAACAGCCCAGCTGCTGCCTTCTGCACTCGCTCCAGCTTCCGGAGCAGCTTCAAGGGCAGCCCCACATTGAGCACATTGCAGTAATCCAGCCTGGAGGTTACTAATGTCCGTACCACCATGGCTAAGCTATCCCTGTCCGGAAGAGGCCGTAGCTGGTGAACCAGGGGAAGCTGGTAAAAGGCACTCTGAGCCTCCATGGCCACTTGGGCTCCCAGCAACACAGATGGGTCTCAGAGTACCCCCAGACTAAGAACCTGATTTTTCACAGGGAGGGCACCCCACCCAGAACAGGCAATGAGCTTATCTCCCAGAGTCTGGAACCACTCAGCCACAAGGCTTCCATCCTGCCAGAGTTCACTTTCAGTTTATTGATTTATTGCACAATATAAAACTACATTATAGTACAAAAGAATAATAGAATCATAGAATAGCAGAGTTGGAAGGGGCCTACAAGGCCATCGAGTCCAACCCCTTGCTCAATGCAGGAATCTACCTTAAAGCATCCCTGACAGATGGTTGTCAGCTGCCTCTTGAAGGCCTCTAGTGTGGGACAGCCCACAACCTCCCTAGGTAACTGATTCCATTGTCGTACTGCTCTGACAGTCAGGATGTTTTTTCCTGATGTCCAGCTGGAATCTGGCTTCCTTTAACTTGAGCCCGTTATTCCGTGTCCTGCACTCTGGGGTCACAATCCCCTTGTCCCTCTCCCAGCAAAGGTCTTCCCACAGGGCAACCGAGGAAGTTCTGTTCCAAAACCAGAAGCCTGATTGAAATGGATCTAGATAATCCGTTTCATTCAAGAGTGCCTGGAATTGTCCTGCAACCACCCGTTCAAGCACCCTGCCCAGGAAGGGGACGTTAGCCCCCAGCCTAGACTTTTTAACATCCTCCAGGTCCAGGTCAGGCTTTTTCAGGAGTGGCCTGATTACATCTTTTAAAGAGGCCTGCACCACTCCCTCTCTCAGGGAGGAAGTTACAACCTCCTGGACAGAGCTGGCAATCCCCTCTGTATTTGAAGTAATGAGCCATGAGAGGCAAGGACACAGGTGGTCGAATGGACTTGGCCAAGCACTTTGGCCTTCACCTAGCCCATTGCTGAGTCTAGGCACTAGTCCAGGACTTGCACAGCCTCACCTGACTCCTATGTCACAGGAAGGTAGAGCTGCGTGTCATTAACATACTGATGGCATTTGGCTCCGTACCTACTCATATAGTTGTGCACCTTCAGAGAGGACAGGACAAAGCAAAGGCAATTCCACTATAATCAGAAAGGGAAAAACAAAGCAGAAGTAGACAATATAGATGGAAAGGAGTCCCTAGAGGTGGTGACCTGCAAAGGGTGTGCAATGTGTGCTGATGGCTGTGTGCTACCTCGAGTATCTGGGGCATTAAGCTTGTATGCACCAGTTGCTGGGGAACATGGGCGGAAGGAATCAGTTACCTAGGGAGGTGGTGGGCTCTCCCACCCTAGAGGCCTTCAAGAGGCAGCTGGACAAGCATCTGTCAGGGATGCTTTAGGGTGGATTCCTGCATTGAGCAGGGGGTTAGACTCGATGACCTTGTAGGCCCCTTCCAACTCTGCTATTCTATGATTCTATGAGGGTGCTGCAGCACCCGTGTCATCCTTGTGGGTTGACAGCTTGTGTGAAGGGAGCGCTGGACTGGAGGGACCCTTGGCATGATCCATCCTCAGGGCTCCTTTGAGGTTCTCCTGTGGGCACAAGTGGGGGGAAGTCTTAGGGCTTTGAGGGGGGACAAAACTCCCTTGGGGGGGCAACGGAAGGGAGGGGGTTCATGCCAAGGGGTGGGGGAGAGGGGCTGCCCCAGAGAAGGAAGAAGGCTGTTCAATGCTGTCTGGCATCCCATAATATCCAGAGCACGTGGTCGGCTGAGTTCTGCGCCCGAAGGGAAACCATGGGTGCCAAGAGCCGCCCTGGACCCCGCGAAGCCCCCAGAAGGAGCTGGTGGGGCGGCGATGCTGCTGCGGGGACAAAAGCTCCCTCCCCAGGGCCGCATCTCTGCCAGGAGCCCCTGGAGGAGCCTCTGCGGCTCTCTAGCGTTGCCTCCATCCAAGGGTTAAAGAGGAGGAGTGGGGGTCGGGGGCTAGAGAGGCCCGTGAAGAGCCAAGGCTGGATGAGGCCCCTCCCTCCCCCCCCCATGGCAAAAGAGCCTGGGATTCTGCCCCTGCCCCAGCGTGCCTGGTGGGTCCCACCAGGAGCCTCTTTTCCCCCTAAAAAAGGAGCCGGTGAAGGCAAAATGCAAGGGGGGGTCCCAGAGGGAGGGGAGGGAAAGAGACCCCCCCAGGGCAGGAGCAGAGAAGGGAGGGAGCCAAGGGCAGGGAGGCAGGTTTGGGGCAGGGGGTGGGAGGGTGGGGAGAGATAGAAAAAGAGCCCTGCCCCCCAGGCAGGTGACCCACTTGGGGACCCTGCAGGCCACCCCCACCTGTTTATTCTCTGTTTTCTTGCTCAAGTTTCAAAATACACTTTCAAACATACTGAGCTTTGAATAGCCTTAACACAGCTGTGGTTACACCCTCTCTCTCTCCCACTGGGGCAGAGTCAGAACCTCATTTTCAATCAGGAGCCTGTTTCCTGTGGGACCAGGGTTGTAGAGACCCATTTGAGGCAGGTCCTGAGTTTTAAGTTGGCCACAGCTGTATCCAATTCATGCAGCTCCTCCTTTTTAATTCCTGCAGCACAGTCCTTGCCTGAAGAGAGGAATTGGCAGCCAAGGAAGGAGACCTTTTGAGTCCTGGTGGGAGCGGAGATGGAGAAGAGAGTCAAGATGGAAGAGCAAAGCTTTTCTGGACCTGAAGCAGGAAACATCAGGGAAGGGAGCAGTGCAGAGCCCTGGGAAGGAAGAGTGCAGGAGAACCAGCCTGGGAGCAACACCAGCTCAGATGTAGAGTGTTTCAGGGGGTTCTGCTACAAGGAAGGTGAGGGACCCCGAGAGGTTTGCAGCCATCTCCACCACCTTTGCCGCCAGTGGCTTAAGCCAGAAAGGAGCACAAAAACTGAGATGCTGGACCTGGTGGTTCTGGAGAAGTTCCTGGCTGTCCTGCCCCCGGAGATAGAGAGCTGGGTGAGAGAATGTGGAGCAGAGACCAGTTCCCAGGCGGTGGCCCTGGCAGAAGGCTTCCTCCTGAGCCAGGCAGAGGACCAAGAGCAGGTGAGAGCATTTCACCCCCATAACTAACAGGGACTGTGTTCTTAATACTTATATCAACTTTATTTTACTTGTCCTCTAAGGAAGGGATGCCTCAATTTCCAATGACCCCCCCCCCCAAGTATAGTGGTTCTTAATTGGTAGATCAGGCCCTCCTCGTAGGATAATTAAACTGATTGTGTGTAGTTAAAATATTCAATTCCCTACCACAAGATGCATTGATGGCAACCCATATGGATGGTTTGTAATGGGTTAGACAAATTCCCAGAGGAGAAGTCTATGAATGGCTACTAGTCCAGATGGATATATCCTACTTCCAGAATGAGAACCACTATGTCTATGTATACCAGTTGCTGGGGAATATGGGTGCTGTGGCACTCATGTCCTGCTTGTGAGTTCGTGATCAACAGCTGATGGGCCACTGTGGGGAGAGAATACTGGACTAGATGGATTCTGATTAGAGATGTGAAGGCCCAGGAAAAAACCAGAAAAAAATTATGGGGGGGGGAAATGTTTTTCCCCCATTATTTTTTTGAAAGCCGTTTTTGTTTTTTTCCAAAAAAATGAGGAAAAATTGGGGGAAAATGAAGAAAAAGCAGATTATGGAATGTTTTATTTTAGCATGATGAATAAAATGTTTAAGTCAAGGTGGTCAGCTATTTACTTCTCCAAACGATTTCTAAAAACTATGTATAGTGTTAGATTACTACAATTTCTGTGCACCGAGGACAAGCAATTCCTAGGTTGCAAACCCGAGTCTACAACTCCCAAATGCAAGAGCAAGATGCATTTTCTGCCTCTAGGGGGCAGCACTGCCACTGAAGCAGAGACTGAAACTGATATTGGCCTGGTTCAGACGACACTCTGGGCTTTGAGGTTAGCTTAACCATGTTCAGCTGTGGTTAATGCTGACCACATGCGGAATGCTTAGAGACAACACTTCACCCTTTTGTGGTTAAGAATGTGGTTAACGGGGCAGATGGTTAGGTAAAATGTGTGTCAGACGACACTGTTAACCATGGTTAAGCATTGCGTTAACCATTTTGTGGTTTAGCGTGTTGTCTGAACATAGCTGTAAGTTTAGCGTGTTGTCTGAACATAGCTGTAGGTCAGAAAATCAGTCTGATTAAATTTCATGCACATTCATTGAATCTTGGTTTCCTGTCCCCCTTTTTTCTCAGTCCTTTTCATGGGAATGGGGGCTTTATGTCCACTTGACACTGTGGAGGAATAGCGGAGACATAAATAATTTTCTTTGTTACTAATGTTGGTGGTTTCTTCTCCTGCTGCTATTGTTGTTGTTCAAAAGTTTTTTGCCTGCTCCTCATAAACTGGCAAAACCAAAGAGGTTCCTTACAGTTCAGGAGCTTGTAGCTCCATTTGTTACCAAAAATAGAGTAAAAAAAAGTAAATTCAATTTGTAATAATGATTTGAATGCACTGTACCTTTAATATACCAAATGTAATAATTGTATGCCAAACCAACTTGGACCTAATTACATTTTATGCTCCTAAAGTAACAAAGTGACTTTCAATGTGTAAAAAGTGCTAATATTTGCATTATTTCAATTTTTCTGAAAATTTCCCCTTTTTTCCGAATCCCCCTAGAAAAAAAATAGTTACTTTTCCATGGCTTCAAAATTTCCAGAAATGTTACATCTCTAGTTCTGATCCAGAACGGCTCTTTCATCACAGGAGAACTGAATGGGTTTGTGAGTTCTGGGGAAGGAGGGGATCCTTCCTCAACCAGTAGCAGAGTCCCCCTAACAGGACAGGAAGAGCATTCGTGGACCCCAAACTGCTGTGTTTCCAGCGGAAAATGCTGGGTGTCAGGGAATGCCCGCAATGTTGTTGCTTTTCTTTGGGTTGTTTTTTGGAGGGTGTTCAAGCGCTTCGCTTATGCCAGGGTGGAACTCTTAGCCCCAAATCACACATCCCTATTTGCTCCCCTGACAAAGACACAGCATAGCGTGCTGTGTGGCTTGGATGGTAGATCAACTTTAGAAGAGGGCCTACAGTGCAAACAGGTTGCGAAACACAGCCCTTGGTCTTGACCTGACCCATCTCTCTCCTTCCCTAATTCCTCTTCTCTGTCTGGGATCCTCCATCCTGTTCCAGGCGCGGGGGATGGCGGCCAAAGCATGCACAGATTTCCCTGAGGCAGAGAAGGCTCCACCGGGCATCACACAGAGGCCGCTGGACAGGTGGATCTCGCAGGAGGGGGACGGAAGACCCTCCTCACTGGGTAAGGATTAGTTTTTCCCCATGGTCTCCCTCCCTCAATTACGCCTGAGGGGCATGAACTGCTTTAATGTTCCCCTTGAGCCTGATTTTATGGATGGAGAGAGACTCTTTCTCTCTAGATAGTCAAAAAAGATATGTTCTTTAGTAATGTGGGCAAGCATTTTTTATTTTATTTTATTTTATTGTGGATATTGGCAAACTATAACAAATTACATTGTGAAAACGAAAACAAAGAACAAAACATACATTAAACATATAGGATTTTCGTCAATTTCCATCATAATGTGGACAGAGATTCTAGTAAATCAACAAAAATGGACATGCTTAAGAACGTTAACTTACCTTCTCACCTTCTTTGCCTTCCTCACAGGGAGCGGAAAAAACCAGAGAGAGAGTGAACGGATCCTGGGCGGTCCTTCTAGGCCTCCTTCGCTTGGTGGTGGAGCAAAAGCGGTTTCTGCGCAGCCTGGGCAGGTAGGGGAGTCCTGGGGGCCTCTGTCCCCTGCACATTTATTTATTTATTTATTTATTTATTACATTTTTATACCGCCCAATAGCCGAAGCTCTCTGGGCGGTTCACAAAAATTAAAACCACATAGCTTTGGTCCTGGAAGAACCTGCCTCTTTAGCCTTTGCTCTCCTCCCAGATGGCTTTGAAAGTCACTCATGAAGCTCTGGCCTTCAGAAGGAGGACCTCACCATCCTTGTCTTCATGGATTGCTACATAATGTGTAAAGAGAACACCATTTCTTCTGCTGCTGCTTTCAGGGTCTGGTGACCTTTGAGGAGGTGGCCGTGCATTTCTCGGAGGAGGAGTGGGCTCTGCTGGATCCAGGCCAAAGGTCTCTGCACAAGGAAGTGATGGAGGAGAATCGTGGGATCCTGGCCTCTCTTGGTAAGGAATGGGATTCCTCTGAGTAAGGCTCCCTCTCTGCCTTCTTGACAAGTCCTGGAAGGTGGAATTTCAGCTCTTCTTACTTTGTGTCAGTGCATAAGAGAGATCTCTTTCTGGACAACAGTGCTGAATAGAGAAGAACGAGGTCCTCATGCCATTTGGAAACTATCCTTTTATTAATGTAGTCCATTGTTGCCTCTGAGTTTACGTCTCCCTCCCCAGTAGGATTCAGTTGAAAGCCCTCCTGATGACGTTCTTCTTGCTGTGGCCAAACGCATCCTTCCCAGTTCTTGTGAGGGGCAACCCATCCCTTGCCAGCAGTCCATCTTCCAAGAAGCGTAGTCCTTGGTCCCAGAATCCAAATCTCTGACGTTGGCAACACCTTCGTAGCCAGTCATTCACCAGGAGTATTTTTCTTTGCCTTTCTATTCTTCTTCTAAATACTGGAGGGAGGGATGAGAAAACTATCATCCCTTATCTGTTCCTCTTCCACCTCCTGTGCTTCTCTTTGCTGTTGCAGATCCACCTGTATTAGGTTTTCAAGTTCATCCTGTTTTCTCCCATGATCCGTGCGTTGGTATATGGACATCGGAGGCCACAGGTCTTATCCTTACCTGGTTTCCCTGCTCTCCTTACGTAGAAATTACTGGGCTCTACCTCCAACTCTCTTTCCTTCTCCTTTGACCCTTGTGTTCTCATTCCCAATACGTGGCTCCATAGTTAATCCTGGACTTTGGATATCCCCTCCTCAGAAGTCATAGCATCGTAGAATTGTGGAGGGATCACAAGGATCAACTAGTCTGACCTTCTGCAATGTGCAGAAAAACCCATTAAACCCCCCATGAGAGGAAGCTGTCCAGCCGCTTTTAAAAAACTCCAGAGACGTAGAACCCACAACCTCTGAAGTCAATTTCAAGACCTCTCGATCAGCTTTGCGACGCTCAACCATGAAACCAAACATTTTCCAATGACACCATGATCTGCATCTAGATGAAGCTTTGGCAATTCTGTTGTCATGAAGGGATAAAGTAACTGATCAAGGCCTGTAACCTCCACAAGAGAGGAGGATCACATGGGATGACCGGGCCCTGGAGCCTAATGAATCCAGAGGGTTTCCTGCGCGTGCTGGGGGAGTTTCCTGCAGTGTCCTTTTCGGGCCTTTCGCTCTCGATATGATTGCTCCGGAATACACTTCAACAAATCAACAAACTTTGTCACCTTCACATTTTTCTTTGGAGCTGAGGGCAATGAAACAACTGGTTTGATGGCTAAAATACAAGGAGGAAAACACTCCGAAGACCTGACAACACATTGATAGAAGCCCATTGATGGACTTACTCTCTGGCAGGCATGGTGCCAAACCATCTTACTTGGCTGCCATGACTGCATCTGCATAATGTTGAAGCACTCTTCAAATACTTCAAAGGTTGTCACACAGAGGAGGGCCAGGATCTCTTCTCGATCCTCCCAGAGTGCAGGACACGGAATAACGGGCTCAAGTTAAAGGAAGCCAGATTCTGGCTGGACATCAAGAAAAACTTCCTGATTGTTAGAGCAGTACGACAATGGAACCAGTGACCTAGGGAGGTTGTGGGCTCCCCCACACTAGAGGCCTTCAAGAGGCAGCTGGACACCCATCTGTCAGGGATGCTTTAGGGTAGATTGCTGCATTGAGCAGGGGGTTGGACTCAATGACCTTGTAGGCCCCTTCCATCTCTGCTATTTTATGATTCTATGATTCTAAGATGTTACAGATATTATCATAATGTTCTCCATGGAGGAATCACTGGAGAGCAGACTATGGCATATTCAGAATCCTGCTCTGGACAGCTTCCTTTCCATTTGGAGATACAGCTGGACAGAACGACAAATTTCATTTGAAATATAGGCCTGTTAAAAACAATAGCACCACCCAGCGAGATGGTCTAGGAGGATGCCCTGACTGAGGGTTTCCAAAGCCCCTGAGACATTGAAAAGAGGCTTGAGGGTAGAATTCCCACTTTCCAGTTCCTAGTTAAATAATCAGCTAGGACAAAATGGCAGCTTTTAAGTGCCTTTTGGATTTACAGTACTTTATGTTGTTCATTTATTGTTTGAGCTACTTTGTAAGTGTTATGACATATTATGAATGAAAGTACTGTACATCACTCTAGTTCTCAATTCTATTGACCATCAGAGGATATTTAATAAGTTTGGAAGGATCTGCCTTTGCAACCAATTTTTTTTTTTATCCTGTTAATCAAATCAGCAAACCATTTGGTTTGTTCCTGATTTCAGGAAGATTTTTTTTTCTTTTCTTGCAGGGGATCGCTGGGAGAGCAAGGAAAATGGCATACACCAGAGACAAAACCCTAAAACCGAGAAGTGGGGAGTCCAACCCATTTCCTTTGAGGGGTCAGACGTCAAGGAAATTCCAATACTACAAGATCCTTCTGAACAAATTAATAGGAATACGTACAGTGAGAAAAAGGGGGAAAGCTCAAACTATGTAAAGAATCAGAAGATGCATCTCACCAAATGCCAAAGATTTCACTCAGAGGAGAAAAAAATTCAGTGCTTGGAGTTTGAAAAGCAATTCCGTTGCAACTCACAACTTAACTTGCATAAAAGAATTCATATAGTGGAGAAGCCCAATAAATGCTCAGAGTGTGGAAAGATCTTTGCTCAGAGCACGAGCCTTAAGCGACATCAAAGCACTCACACAGGGGAGAAGCCCTATGAATGTCCAGAATGCGGAAAGAACTTTGCTCAGAGCACAACCCTTAAGCAACATCAAACAATTCACACAGGGGAGAAGCCCTATGAATGCCTAGAGTGCAGGAAGAGCTTTGCTGACCTCACACACCTTAAGCGACATCAAAGGACTCACACAGGGGAAAAGCCCTATAAATGCCTAGAATGTGGAAAGGGCTTTGCTCACAGCGCAGGCCTAAATCGACATCAAAGCACTCACACAGGGGAGAAGCCCTATAAATGCTCAGAGTGTGGAAAGAGCTTCAGTTGCAGCAGCTATCTTAAGCAACATCGAAGAATTCACACAGGGGAGAAGCCCTATGAATGCCTAGAGTGCAGGAAGAA
The DNA here is from genome assembly GCF_023053635.1 of Elgaria multicarinata webbii. NCBI lineage: Eukaryota > Metazoa > Chordata > Lepidosauria > Squamata > Anguidae > Elgaria > Elgaria multicarinata. The sequence goes on from NC_086173.1 coordinate 169,768,531, forward strand.
CTTTGCTGACCAAACACACCTTAAGCGACATCAAAGCACTCACACAGGGGAGAAGCCGTATGAATGTCCAGAGTGCAGAAAGAACTTTGCTCAGAGCGCGAACCTTAAGCGACATCAAAGCACTCACACAGGCGAGAAGCCATATGAATGTCCAGAGTGCGGAAAGAACTTTGCTCACAGCACGAATCTTAAGGAACATCAAAGAATTCACACAGGGGAGAAGCCCTTTGAATGCCTAGAGTGCAGGAAGAGCTTTGCTCACAGCAATACTCTTAAGCAACATCAAAGAATTCACACAGGCGAGAAGCCCTTTAAATGCCTAGAGTGCGGAAAGGGCTTTGCTCACAGCATACAGCTTAAGCGGCATCAAAGCACTCACACAGGCGACAAGCCCTATAACTGCCTAGAGTGTGGAAAGGGCTTCAGTCAGAGCGGCCAACTTAATCAACATCAAAACACTCACACAGGGCAGAAGTGCTATGAATGCATAGTTTGCGGAAGCAGCTTTTCTCAGAGCGCACACCTTAAGCAACATCAAAGAATCCACTCAAGCGAGAAGACATGAAAGTGCTCAGAGTTTGGAAAGCAACTCAATCACAGATTGCTCTTTCCCTCTCGTGGGACGATCCATTCAGGTGAGGAGCCCTATGACTGCTTTTATGTGGAAAGAGCTTTCGTCGGAGCACAGAATGTAACTTCCTTCAAAGTATTCAATGAGGATTAAAGCTCTTTCAGTGCTCTGAGTGTGGTGTCCAGGACATTCTTCTTTTTGTTTTCGATCGAAGTTGTGAGATGGGGGTGGGGGCAAGTAACCCATTATTATGGTCAGATGATTTCCTGGTGAGATTTGAACTCACTGCATTTCTTCCCTCCTGTAGGGGTGGAGATCCCATTCGGATGGTCCGCCCCACTAGACTGTTAGAATCCAAAGGATTTCTGAATGCTCTTGGGGATTTTCCAGTGCAGAGAGCTGGTGATACTGCCGAGGCTCTAGTCTCTCTGTGGGACAGTGAGATGCGGAGGCCCATCGATGTGATTGTCCCTGAGTGCCCTATCCAGCCCTGTAGATCCTGCCTTGCTCCTTGGTATTTTGGGGAGCTGCAGTCAATGTAACAGGCTGGACGTTAGCTAGCGTGCAAATGGTGTAAGACACAAAGCGAAGATGACCGAACACCCTCTAGAGCACGTAATCGTCCCTCTTCCGTGGCATTGCAGGCAGCAAAGAAGGCTTATTTTGCTGTCTCCGTTTTGTCCTTGGGTAGCCGTCCAGGGGAGCTCTTCTGGGTGGTCTGTGAGGTGTTAACACCCTCCCCAGCCAATGGGTCCCTGTCCCTATTGAAGACCCACTGCGACCTTTTTGCATTGCACTTTGAGGACAAAATCGCTTGTCTCCGCAGCGAGCTTGACGCTGTTGTTAGCGCAGCTCCAGTGATCCATCTGCCCTGTTGCCAACTGGGCCCTTATCTGCACACTGACAGCCCAGCTACAGTGATCCATGTGCTGACAACCTCTCGGTTGGATTATTGCATTGTGTTTTAGTTGGGGCTGCCATTGAACACGGTGCGGTCCAGAAACTTCAACTACTCCAAAACAGGGTTGCAAGATCTTTAACGGGGCGTGGCCCATGAGACTGCATTATGCCAGGACTTTCCCATCTCCACTGGCTGCCAGTCCAGGTCTGGGCCCAATTCAAAGTGCTAGTATTAACATTCAAAGCCCTAAATGGCTTGGGGCCAGGTTACCTGAAAGAATGCCTCCTCCCAGATATACCTGCCTGGTCCCTAAGATCATTGTCTGGGTTCCGTCTCTGTTAGCCCCTGTCAAAGGAAGTGAGGCAGGGGGCTACCAGGAGGAGGGCCTTTTCTTCGGTGGCACCCTGGCTGTGGATTGCGCTCCCCCGAGAGTTTTGCCTGGCACTGCAGCCAACAGTGTGATGTGGCTGCATTAATAGAAGTATGGCTTCCAAATCGCGTGAGGTACTGGTTACTCTCTATTTGGCCTTGGTTAGACCTCATCTTGAGTATTGCATCCAGTTCTGGGCTCCACAATTCAAGAAGGACGCAGACAAGCTGGAGCGTGTTCAGAGGGGGAGCAACCAGGATGATCAGGGGTCTGGAAACAAAGCCCTATGAAGAGAGACTGAAAGAACTGGGCATGTTTAGCCTGGAGAAGAGAAGATTGAGGGGGGACAGGATAGCACTCTTCAAATACTTAAAAGGTTGTCACACAGAGGAGGGCCAGGATCTCTTCTCGATCCTCCCAGAGTGCAGGACACGGAATAACGGGCTCAAGTTACAGGAAGCCTGATTCCGGCTGGACATCAGGAAAAACTTCCTGACTGTTACAGCGGTATTTATTTATTTATTTATTTATTGCATTTCAATACCGCCCAATAGCCAAAGCTCCCTAGGCGGTTTACAAAAATTAAGACCATTCAAAGTATAAAACAACATATTAAACCATAATATAGAATACAATATAAAAGCACAGCCAGGATAAAATCAGCAGTAGTGCAGAAATACAAATTTAAAACACAAATTTAAAACGGCAAAGTTAAAATTAAATAGACTTAAAATACCGGGAGAATAAAATGGTCTTCACCAGTACGACAACGGAACCAGTGACCTAGGGAGGTTGTGGGCTCTCCCACGCTAGAGGCCTTCAAGAGGCAGCTGGACAACCATCTGTCAGGGATGCTTTAGGGTGGATTCCTGCATCGAGCAGGGGGTTGGACTTGATGGCCTTGTAGGCCCCTTCCAACTCTACTATTCTATGATTCTGTGCTGTCCTCCTTCTGATGCCGGGTGAAGATCTTTTATTTTCCCAGTATTTTAACCTTTTTCTGTCCTAGTCTCTTAACTTTGCTGTTTTAAAGTTTTAAATCTCTGCACTGCTGCTTGGTTTTATTCTGGTTGTACTTTTATACTCTTACATTGTGGTTGAAGTCTTATACTGTAAATTGTATTTCATGGTTTTAGTTTTTGTGAACCACCCAGAAAACTTTGGTTATGGGTGGAATAGAAATGCAATAAATAAATAAATAAATAAATGGAAACGGAGTCCTGGAAAGGCAGAAGCCTTGTGTGTGAGCAGTTCCAGACTCCAGGAGACAGGCTCAGTGCCTGTTCTGGATGAGGGGGGGCACTCCCTGTGAAAGTTTGTAGCTTGGGGGTACACTTAGACCCCTCTGTGTCACTGGACGCCCAAGTGGCCACAGCAGCTCAGAGTGCCTTTTTCCAGCTTCCCCTGGTTCACCAGCTACGGCCTCTCCTGGAGAGGGATCTCTTGGCCCGGTGGGCATTAGTAATCTCCAGGCTGGATTACTGCAATGCGCTCTATGTGGGGCTGCCCTTGAAGCTGCTCCAGGAGCTGGAGCTAGTGCAGAATGCTGCAGCTCGGCTGTTGTCTGGAGCTGCCCCTTTCCAGTATGTAACTCCTCTGCTGAGGGAACTGCACTGGCTGCCTATTCGCTACCAGGCCAGGATTAAGGTTCTAGTACCAATGTTGAAAGTCCTAAACAACTTGGGACCAGGATATCTGAGAGAGCGCCTTCTCCGCTATGAACCTGCCTGGTCACGGAGGTCATCGGAGGGGATGTTCCTGGTGGTTCCTCATGGACCTGTGGTCCAATTGGAGACAACCAGGAGAAGAGCCTTCATTGTAGTGGCCCCCTTCCTCTGGAGCTCCTTGCCTCTGGAAGTCAGACAATTGACAACAAGCGCCAATGTTGTGTTTCATCCAGCACCTCCTGAAAATGTTGATCCAGACAGTTTTCCCTGAATAACTGGCTGTTTTTTATCTGAACTCTGCTCTTTTAAATGTAATTCTTAATATGTTTTTATTCTTCTATTTGTTCACGACTCCGACATATTTGATGGGGTGCGGTATATCAATCTTGCAAATAAATAAAGTATTTCAGGGATAACCTACAGCTTAATCAACACGCCTTAAGCTGACGGCACACGCCTTAGGCAACATGGAAGTATTCACTCAGGTGAGAAGCCCTACACAAGCACAGAGTGTAAAACTAACCTCCGGTCAGAGCAGTCGCCTTAAGTTGTCTTGAAGAATTCACACAGGCGAGAAGCTCTATGAATGTCCAGAGTGTGGAACGAGTTTGGGTCGCAGTGTGAATCTTAATGGACGTCAAAACATCCACACAGGCGACAAGACTAGAGTGCAGAAAGAGCTTTGCTCGCAGCACAATGTCTGAAATCACGTCCTAGAATTCACACAGGGCAGAAGCCTATAAGGACTCAGTGGGTGGAAAGCGATGGTTTGTTTCACATTTTCATCAGCAAAGTGCTACTTCAAAACCCCCTAGGAAGTGGAAGGAGCAGGAGTTAGGCCTTATGGATTGTTCAGTAGCCATTGAACTGACGTTGGTTCCAAAACATTTATTTCTATTTCAAACCGTGACAATTTTGAACCCTCAAAGCCAACTGCAAAATGGCAGAAACCATTTATTTAAATTTAGGTACTAAAGCACACCTAGATTATATAAATTACTCTTGTATAAGCAATATGGGGAGGGTGGGTGTGGACCCCGAAACATGGCATGTTTTTTTGAGACCCTCCAATTCCGGCATAGAATTCCCTGGATGGAAGAGGAGAGGTTTCTGAAGGGTGGGCTCACAGGGGAGGGATAAAGTGTGAATGATCTTCAATAAGCGTCTTGGCATTTTGGGAGCATCAATTCCCATCCTTCGTGGATTGTTAAATTCTGAAAAGGGCATGAGTGACCCACTCTGGATGGTGAAGGGAAACAGACCTTGGAGTCCTCACAGAGGAAGAAATTTGGGGTCCTTTGTGGGATCAGTTTAATGCAATATGGGTTAAAAATAGCTGATTAACCAGCAGTAAGCCTCTATGCACCAGTTGCTGGGGAACATGGGTGGGAGGGTGCTGCAGCACCTGTGTCATGCTTGTGGGTAGACTGGTTGTGTGAAGGGAGTGCTGGACTTGAGGGACCCTTGGCCTGATCCATCCTCAGGGCTCCTCTGATGGTCTCCTGTGGGCACAAGTGGGGGGAAGTCTTAGGGCTTTGTGGGGGACAAAACTCCATTGGGGGGAGGAGAGAGGGAGGGAGGAGGAGAAGGTCTTGGGGGTGGTGGAAGGAGGGGGTTCATGCCAAGGGGGGCAATGGGGCATCCAATGCTGCTGGCATCCCATAATATCCGGGGCACGTGGCCGGCTGAGTTCTGCGCCCAAAGCCCTATGAGGAGAGACTGAAAGAACTGGGTAGGTTTAGCCTGGAGGCTGCGGGGAGACATGGTAGCACTCTTCAAGTCCTTGAAAGGTCGTCACACAGAGGAGGGCCAGGATCTCTTCTCGATCCTCCAAGAATGCAGGACACGGGATAACGGGCTGAAGTTACAGGAAGCCAAATTCCGGCTGGGCGTCAGGAAAAACCTCTTAGAGCAGTACGAAAATGGAACGAATTATCTAGGGAGGTGGTGGGCTCTAACACACCAGAGGCCTTCAAGAGGCAGCTGGACAGCCATCTGTCAGGTATGCTTTAAGGTGGATTCCTGCATTGAGCAGGGGGTTGGACTCGATGGCCTTGTAGGCCCCTTCCAACTCTGCTATTCTATGATTCTATGAAATATCTCTCCCCTTCCAATTCAAGCGTTGCCAGTTCCCCATTAGTTCAGCCATGGGCAGACTGTGGACCAAGTTGGCCTCTCTCTGCCTACACCTGTCTACGTTGCCAGGAGTCATTTGCGCTCATTGGCAAACCTCACAATTATTCAAGTCATCGATGGACATACAAGGACATTACAGGGACCGCCTTGGAGTTTACACCAAGAACAATTATATTTAAGGAAGTTTTGTAAAGATAAAAGTATGTCTCAATTAATACAGTTAGTTAAGTAAAACCTTTCTTTATACTTGATTTTCCCAATCAGCCACCCTTGGTGAATTCACTTCCCTTTTTCTTCTCAGAGGCAGGTTGAATAGGAAAGACATCTTACACCTATACTGGTAAGCCTCTATACCTCGAGTTATTGGGGGTTCTTATATCACCCTTTGAAAAAGTGGAGAAGCCCTAAAAGGAAGGATCTGAGGCATGCTCAAAACCTCTGTCCAGTGCCCTGATGTATAGTTTGCTGTTTATTTGTTAAACATTTAAGGTGCCATAGCGCTCTTTGCCAGTCCAAATATCAGGCTGTGAGACACGTGGGCTTACAAAACCACCTTGATCAAGTAGCTGATCTCATGGAACGATCCTCATGGCAACGGGGTCACACACAGGCAAAATTTATTCCTCCCAGATGACCAGGCAAGGGCCCAAGCCAGGACTACTCAGGTAGCTTCCGAAGCTGCTGTCTCCAGGAAAAAGTTCCTTCCGCACAGTCGGACATGCCGTTGGGACTTTTCTGCTACATTTTGAGCACTCCATGCTTGTGTGAGTTTTCTATGGGACATCAAGGTTGATCGGTCAAATAACCTACTCTAATGGTATTCGTTCTTCTGGAATCGAGTCTTACAAAACGAAGAGCTCTGTTGTACTGAAAGGTTTCCCCACACTCCAGTCACTATTAGTGTTTACTGGACTCTTCCCTCTGTGTGACCTTTAATGGGATTCCAGGCCTTTGCTATGATGGACGCTCACTGCACACTCTTTGAGCACTGATGGAGCTTCTGCCTGTATGAATCCTTTGTTGCGATTTAAGGCATATTCCGTTGAATGAATGTCTTTCCACACTCTAAGCACTGAAAGGGCTTCTCCCCAGGTGGATTCTGTGATGGGTTTTAAGGCTCAGATTTCCATTTTTTAAAAAAATCTTCTGGTTATTTACAACAAACAATCTTAATTCATTAACATTAATTCATTAATTGCTCTTTTACTTGTTTAATACACCATAATTCATTGCTTACAGTTCTTCATTCCTAGCTCACCAATCGACATTCCACATTTCATTTCAGACACGTTGAAAGGGAGCCTTGATTCCTCCAATCCACGCTCTCAGGAGCCCTGTGTAGGCCGATGGAGGTGTGCAACACTGCTGTACTGTATTTACAAATTCAATACATTTCATCCGAACCCCTTCAAACGTGTCTTGCTTTGACTGTCCTTGAGCTGCCCGGACTTCCCTCCAGTGTTTTGCCATCAACCATCTTCCCGCTAACAATAAATGGCTCACTGGTCCATTCCGTTGCAGCTCAACAGCTAATCCCATATATAAATCTTACAAGCCTGAATGTGGAGATGGGTGATCCCATTGCCCTATTATCCAACTAATCTCTTAAAACACTGATTTTCAAAATGCATTTCCCTTTGGGCAGGCCCACCACATATGCACATACATCCCTTCCAACCCTCTGGTCATGCCCCAGGATGTTATCATAGATAATTTCCTTGGTGTGAGGTACCATCTGTGCGTCAGTTGTAACATTCATTCCCTACTTTTAACTCATATTGCTTCAAACTGATACTTATCCCCCAAAGGTCCCCAAATTTCTTCCTCTGTGTGGATTGCAAGGTCTATTTCCCACACCATCCAGAATGGGTCACTTCTGCCTGTTTCAGATGCTACAATCCACTAAGGATTGCACTTTATGCTTCCATAAAGATCATTCTGCAACTGAAGCCCTGTCCACATTCAAGGCATCTAGAGGGCTCCTCGACTGTGCGAGTCCTATGATGCAACTTAACGTGGCCGCTCTGACGGAAGCTTTTTCCGTACTATGAGCATTTATAGGGCTTCTCACTGGAATGAATTCTTTCACGTTCCTTAGGAGATGTGCTGTGAGCAAAGCTCTTTTTGCACTCTGGGCATTCATAGGGTTTCTCCCCTTTGTAATTTTGTTGATGTTGCTTAAGGTGTGAACTGCAAGCAAACCTCTTTCTGCACTCTTGACATTGATACGGCTTCTCACCTGTGTGTATGCTTTGATGTTTATTAAGGTAGCCACTCTGATTGAAGCTCTTTCCACACTCTCAGCGTTTATAGGGCTTCTCCCCGGTGTGAATGCTTTGATGTTTTGAAGGTCTCTGCTGTAAGCAAAGCTCTTTCTACGCATTCAAAGGGCTTCTCACCTGTGTGAATTCTTTGATGTTTCTTACGGTATGTGCTGCGAGTAAAGCTCTTTCCACACTCCACGCATTCAAAGGGCTTCTACCCTGTGTGAATTCTTTGATGTTTTTTAAGGTCTCTGCTGTAAGCAAAGCTCTTTCCACACTCCACGCATTCAAAGGGCTTCTCCCCTGTGTGAATTCTTTGATGTCGCTTAAGGGTTGTGCTGTGAGCAAAACTCTTTCTGCACTCTGGGCATTCATAGGGCTTCTCCCCTGTGTGAATTCTTTGATGTTTCTTAAGGTCTGTCCTGTAAACAAAGCTCTTTCTGCACTCTACGCAGTCATAGGGCTTCTCCCCTGTGTGAATTCTTTTATGTTGCGTAAGGTTCATGCTGCGAGTAAAGCTCTTTCTGCACTCTGGGCATTCATAGGGTTTCTCCCCTGTGTGAATTCTTTGATGTTTCTTAAGGTCTGTCCTGTGGACAAAACTCTTTCTGCACTCTACGCATTCATAGGGCTTCTCCCCTGTGTGAATTCTTTGATGTTGCGTAAGGTTCCTGCTGCAAGTAAAGCTCTTTCTGCACTCTGGGCATTCATAGGGCTTCTCCCCTGTGTGAATTCTTTGATGTTTCTTAAGGTCTGTCCTGTAAACAAAGCTCTTTCTGCACTCTACGCATTCATAGGGCTTCTCCCCTGTGTGAATTCTTTGATGTTTCTTAAGGTCTGTCCTGTGGACAAAGCTCTTTCTGCACTCTACGCATTCATAGGGCTTCTCCCCTGTGTGAATTCTTTGATGTTGCGTAAGGTTCCTGCTGCGAATAAAGCTCTTTCTGTGCTCTGGGGATTCATAGGGCTTCTCCCATGTGTGAATTCTTTCATGCAAGCACTGGAATCTTTTCTCTTCTATATAAAATGGTTGGCATTTGGTAAGGTGAATCTTTTGAGTCTTTATATCCTGAGAGCTTTTCCTCTGTGCCTTCCTACTGTGAATGTTCCTCTTACTTTGTTGTCGTAGTATTGGAATTTCACAGACGTCTTGATCTTTCAAAAGAAATGGATTTGATTCCCCACTTCTCTTCAGTTTCCATTTTCCTTCTCTGGTCTACGCCGTTTTCCTTGCTCTCCCTGCGATCACCTGCAAGAATAGAAAAAGAAATCTTCCTGAAATCAGGGAACAAACCAAATGGTTTTGCTGATTTGATTAACTGCATGCAAAAATGTTTTGTTGGAGAAGCAGATCCTTCCAAACATATTAAACATCCCCTGATGTTCAACAGAATTGAGAACTAGAGTGATGTACAGTACTTTCATTCATAATATGTCATAACACTTACAAAGTAGCTCACACAATAAATGAATAACATAAAATACTGTAAATCCAAAAGGCACTTAAAACCTGCCAGTTTGTTCCAGCTGATTATTTAATTGGGAACTGGAAAGTGGGAATTCCACGCTCATGGCTCTTTTCATTGTTGCATGGGCTTCCGAAACCCTGTGTTGGCTTCCTCCTAGAAGGAGGGGTTGTACTATTGCTTTGAACAGACCTATATTTAAAAATAAATTTTCTCCTGCTGTCTTGCTGTATCTCAAAATGGAAAGCAAACTGTTCAGGGCAGACTGAGGAGGTGTTGCTCCCAGGCTGGTTCTCCTGCACTCTTCTTTCCCAGGGCTTCTGAAAATGCCATACTCTCTGGTGCTTCCTCCATGGAGAACATTCAGCTATGCAAATGCAGTCATGGTTTGCAGCCATCATTGCCACAGAATAAGTCCATCAATGGGCTTTTATCAATGTTTTGTAAGGTCTTCGGAGTGTTTTCCTTAAATTCTGAGGGCACAAGCACAAACTCATACTTACACCTTCTCAGATGTGGCAAGAAGACAAAGAGGGAGCCTTACTCCAGAGGGGTCCCATTCCTTACCCAGAGAGGCCAGGATCCCACGATTCTCCTCCATGACTTCCTTGTGCAGAGTCCTTTGGCCTGGATCCAGCAGAGCCCACTCCTCCTCTGAGAAATGCACGGACACCTCCTCAAAGGTCATCGGACCCTGAAAGCAGAAGAATTGAGGTTCTCCTTACACATAATGTTGCAATCCGTGAAGACAAGGATGGTGAGGTCCTCCTTCTGAATGACAGTGCTTCACGAGTGGCATTCAAGGCCTTCCTAGCCTTCCTTGAAGCAGAGCAAAGGCTAAAGAGGCAGGTTCTTCCAGGACCAAAGAGATGTGCAGGAGACGGAGGCACCCAGGACTCCCCTACCTGCCCTGGCTGCGTGGAAACCGCTTCCACTCCACCACCAAGCAAAGGAGTCCTAGAAGGATCCCCCAGGATCAGTTCACTCTCTTTCTGGGTTTTTCCACTCCCTGTGAGGAAGGCAAAGAAGGTGGGAAGGTAAGTTAACATTCTTAAGCATTTCAGTTTTCATTGTTTTACAGGAATCACTGTTTGTCCACATTACTAAAGGACATGTCTTTTTTGAGTACCTAGAGAAAAAGAGTCTCTCTCCACCCGTAAAAACAGGCTCAAGCAGAACATTAAAGCAGTTCATGCTCCTTTGGGCCCCCCACCCCCAATCATTGTCTCTGCCAGGAGCCCCCGGAGGAGCCTCTGCGACTCTCTACTGTTGCCTCCATCTAAGGGTTAAAAAGAACGAGTGTGCTGGGTCCTAGAGAGGCCCGTGGAGAGCCCAGGCTGAATGAATGCACTCACTTCCTCCTCCTCCTCCTCCTCCCCCCCTTGGGAAAGCAGCCTGGGAGGTTTGCATGGAGTTTGCAGCCTCAGCCTCTCTTCTCCTGCAGAGGAACAGGTGGGTGCAAGATGCAAGGGGGTCCCGGGGTGGGTGGGAGGAGAGGGGGTGGAAAGAGCAAAATGCAGGTGATTGCAAAATGCAAGTGGGTCCCAGGGGGTGGAGGGGGTGGAAAAAGAGCCCAGCAGGGGAGGGAGCCAAGGGCAGGTTTGGGGCAGGGGGTTGGAGGAGACAGAGAGCTTCCTGCCCCCAGGGGACTGACCCACTTGGGGCCCCTCCAGGAGACCCCCGCCTTGCACCTCCTGCCCTCCCCATCATTAGTAGATCCTGGAAGGGAAGGCGGGAGAAAAGGGGGGGCTGGGAGGGACAGAAGCCAGCTGACAGTACTTGCCCAAAGCGAAAAATAGTGAGACCACTCCTGCCCATAGGGAAACACAGGACTTTATCTCCCCATAGGGAATCCACTCCTACTCATAGGGAAACATAGGACATTATCTCCTGCCCATAGGGAAACACAGGACTTTATCTCCTCATAGGGAATCCATGCCTGCTCATAGGGAAACATAGGACGTTATCTCCCCATAGGGAATCCATGCCTGCTCATAGGGAAACGTAGGACATTATCTCCCCATAGGAAAGCCATACCTGCCCATAGGGAAACATAGGACATTATCTCTCCATAGGGACAAGCATCTGTCAGGGACGCTTTAGGGTGGATTCCTGCATTGAGCAGGGGGTTGGACTCGATGGGGAGACCCAGGACAGTGCAGCTGCCTCTGCAACATTAGCAAGGAAACATTTGTCATAAAAAAAACCTCTTTGCATATTTGGGATTAAATAAAGCCGGTTCATTTGCTTCTAGACATCTCCTGAAGACTTCTTCTTTTGTTCCTGCAGGCTTGTTTCGCTAAGCTACATTCAGCTACGTTACTTTTATTTTATGTCTCTGTCTCGTTTTTATTTTGTTCTTTGCTCTTCTTGGTTTGTTTTGCACTGCTTCTAATTCATTTTATTTCTGCACTACACCGAGTTAATTTTTTTTAATGCTTTAATGGGATATAAGTGTACTTGTAGTATTTTTAATCCCTTGTAATGTTTTGTATATTTTTAACTTGTAATTCCCCTATAAAACGCTTAAAGATACCTCTTTTAGGATATAGTCAGCAGTCTATCAAATAAATAAATAAATACTACTGCTATATCAAACAACAATAAAACGATCATTAAATCATGATAAATAAAATTTAAAAGATACAAATATAAAATAAAAGCATGATAAGATAGACCCAGGGCTGGCCCTACCATTAGGCAGAGTGAGGCTGTGGTCTCAGGTATTAGATGCTGGGAGGCAGGACCTGAAATGGGTGGGCTGCGTGGCCTGCCCTGGCCCCCCTAAGCCACCCTGCGGCCTTCAGGTGTGATGGAGGGCGCTGTCCCATCGCCCGTGTTGAAAAAGGATTCAGCTGGCAAAATGCTCTTGTGCCTTTGGCCTTACCCACACACATAGCACAACTCAGTAGTCAAGTGGACTGTACCACTTTAGATGGTTGGTAGGCGTCCCTGTATAATATTTCTTGCAAGTAAAATGAATAAATAAAGCACCTTTGGGGTGTAGGGTGTAGCATAATCACTCCTGTTTGAAGTAATCAAGTCCATCCTGGCACTTCCGGGGTCTTGTCACCTCGTCCTGATGCATATATAGACCAGGCCTTAACAACATCAGAAGTGCCACGCTGGATCAGACTGAGGGTCCATCCAGTCCAGCACTCTGTTCACACAGGGGCCAACCAGCCATCGGCCAGGGACCAACAAGGCAGGACATGGTGCAACAGCACCCTCCCGCCCATGTTCCCCAGCAACTGGTGCACACAGGCTTACTGCCTCGAATACTGGAGATGGCACAAAACCGTCAGGGCTAGTAGCCATGGATAGCCTTTTCTTCCAGGAATTGACCCAACGCCCTTTTAAAGCCATCCAAATTGGTGGCCATCACTGCATCTTGTGGTAGTGAGTTCCATAATTTAACTATGCGCTTCATCCACAAGCCATTGGGACTTGATGACTCAAGTGATGTACATTTGTGAACTAGTCCTAGAAGTTGCTTTATTTTATTTATTTATTACATTTTCATACTGCCCAATAGCCGAAGCTCTTGCATTTTTTTCCTCTTCCCTCCCAATCCCCTTTCCTTTCGTGTCATGTTTTTTAGATTGTAAGCCTGTGGGCAGGAACTGTCTTAAGAAATATTTTTGTAAGCCGTCTTGAGAGCCTTTTTGGCTAAAGGGCGGGGTAAAAGTACTCTAATAAATACAAATAAATAAAATGTCTTGGGCCAGCTGGAATAGACCACTTGCTTAAGTTCCAAAGTCCCTGCACAAACAAGTATGTTTTTAAAAAGTGGGTTCGGGTAGAGTCATGTCGGGAGAGGCGTTGCATCAGGTATTGTGGTCCCAAGCCGTGAAAGCCCTTATAGGTTAAAACCAGCACCTTGAATCGGGCTCGGAAACGTACAGGCAGCCAATGCAAGCGGGCCAGAATCGGTCTGACATGCTTGAACCTTCTGGTTCCTGTTACCAATCTGGCTGCTGCATTTTTGCACAAGCAGCTTGATTCGGTTTTTCCCAATGATTTTACTTTACTCATTTGCGGAGCTCAGACTTCTCTACCATTTTCCATTTCAAAACACCCTCCCTACTTTCTTTTTGTTGTTTGTTTCTTCAGTCGCTTCCGACTCTTCGTGACTTCATGGACCAGCCCACGCCAGAGCTTCCTGTCGGCCGTCGCCACCCCTAGCTCCCCCAAGGTCAAGTCTGTCACCTCCAGAATATCATCCATCCATCTTGCCCTTGGTCGGCCCCTCTTCCTTTTGCCTTCCACTTTCCCTAGCATCAGCCTCTTCTCCAGGGTATCCTGTCTTCTCATTATGTGGCCAAAGTACTTCAGTTTTGCCTTTAATACCATTCCCTCAAATGAGCAGTCTAGCTTTATTTCCTGGAGTATGGACTGGTTTGATCTTCTTGCAGTCCAAGGCACTCTCAGAATTTTCCTCCAACACCACAGTTCAAAAGCATCTATCTTCCTTCGCTTAGCTTTCCTTATGGTCCAGCTCTCGCAGCCATAGGTTACTATGGGGAATACCATGCACTGCATGATCCACACCCTACTATCTACCTGGATTAATTTTTCCTAACTAGGCTTTGCTGAGTTCTGCACCTCGGGTTCTAAGAGAACTCGAGTTCTGCACCTCGGGTTCCAACTCTCCTCTGGGTCTGCAAGGCCTTTTCTTCAGATCCCTGCCTGGGAGAGGGAGACAGACCTTCCTTTTAATTCCACGCCATCCCTGCTCTCTTTCCTTCCCGTAAAAGTTTTGATTATACGTTTTACATTGCATTTAATGAGTTTGAATTGGGGGACATTTAAATGGAGCTACATAACAATTCAAATGCTGCTATTTGGGCCTAGTACTCTTTTCACATTGTTTTCTGTCAAGCCTCAGCAGGAGTTAAACTGTAGTGTATTTTGCACACACATGTATTTCTTGGTTATCATTGCATGTTTCGCACTTCACTGCTGTATGTGATGTTCTTTTGCATTTACTTTCTTTGTGAACCCTTCATACCTTAAGGCTTCCTTTGTGACGTGTTTCATTTGTTTAACGAGTTCAAAGAGTATTCATGGTTCGCTTGCTGAAGTTTTAAAATAATTTTTCAAACATGCACTTAACACAGCTCTGGTTACATCCTCCCTCCCACTGGGGCAGAGTCAGAACCTCATTTTCAACTGGGAGCCAGATTCCTGTTGGACCGGGGTTGTGGAGACCCACTGGAGAAGGTCCTGGGTATTAAGTTGGCGCCAGCTATATCTAATCCATGCAGCTCCTCCATTTTCATTCCTGCAGGACAGTCCTTGCCTGAAGAGAGAAATTGGCAGCCAAGGAAGGAGATCTTTTGAGTCCTGGTGGGAGCGGAGATGGAGAAGAGAGTCACGATGGAAGAGCAGAACTTTGCTGGCCCTGAAGCAGGAAACATCTCCTGCAACATCCAGGAAGAGGACAGTGCAGAACCCTGGGAAAGAAGAGTGCAGGAGAACCAGCCTGGGAGCAACACCTGCTCAGGCATGGAGCTCCAGCGCTTCAGGGACTTCTGCTACCAGGAAGGTGAGGGACCCCGAGAGGTTTGCAGCCGACTCCACCACCTTTGCCGTCAGTGGCTGAAGCCAGAAAGGAAGACAAAAGCTCAGATGCTGGACCTGGTGGTCCTGGAGCAGTTCCTGGCTGTCCTGCCCCCGGAGATGGAGAGCTGGGTCACAGAATGTGGAGCAGACACCAGTTCTCAGGCGGTGGCCCTGGCAGAAGGTTTCGTCCTAAGTCAGGTGGAGGACAAAAAGCAGGTGAGAGCATTTCATCCTGATGACTAACAGGGCTATGTTCTTAATATTTACCTCAACTTGTTTTGGCAGGTCCTTTAAGGAAGGGATACCTGAATTTCCAGTCGTCCAACCCCCAGGAATGGTTGTCGTTAATGTGTAGAGAAAGCCCTCCTCAGAGGATAGTTAAACTAACAGTGCATAGTTAAAATATGCAATTCCCTAATGCAGGATGTAGTGATGGCCACCAATTTATACAGTTTAGGACAAGGGTTAGACAAATTCCTGGGAGCAGAAGTCCAGGTCCGGGCCTGATTCAAAGTGCTGGTACTAACATTCAAAGCCGTAAACGGCTTGGGGCCAGGTTATTTGAAGGAACGCCTCCTCCCATATGTACCTACCCGGACCTTAAGATCATCTACAGGGGCCCTTCTCTGTGAGCCCCTGCCAAAGGAAGTGAGGCAGGTGGCTACTAGGAGGAGGGCTTTCTCCGCTGTGGCACCCGGCTGTGGAATGAGCTCCCCAGAGAGGTTCACCTGGTGCCTACACTGTATTCCTTCCTTCGCCAGCTGAAGACAGGAGTTAGACAAATTCCTGGAGGAAGCACAATCCATGTCTACTAGTATGGATGGCTCTATCTGTCCTGAAGAAGCCGGTCTGACACCAGCCACTTTTGCTTATCTTTCTGGGCAGAGTGCCCAGACTGGGAAGCACGCCAAGAAACAGCAAACACAGCAAACTAAAGGAGGTAACTTCTAATGTGTATTGGTCACACAGCTGTAACAAAAATACATAGAGCAATCGTTTGTTGCTTACGCAAAACACACAGGCAGTCCATAAAGCATTCCAGATGTCAGTGAGGATACGAGAGAGTCACGAAAGCCAGTCCAGGTTCCAAAGGGCAGGAGAGAGTCACGAAAGTCCATAAAGCCAGTCCAGGTTCCAAAGGGCAGGAGAGAGTCACGGGGTCCAAGAAGTCCAGAGTCCAAAACAATCCAACAGGAACACGGCACGGTCCAGGGTACACGGTCCAGAGCTTCTCCCAGGCAAACCAGATAAGCTCTGACAATTTGCTGGCCTGCGGACTGCTACCTAAATACACCAGCTCAGCCTCACAGCTGTTCTTTGTTCAGCTGGCGTTTATTAGCAATCCGCTTAGATCGGCGTAACGCCTCCTTCTCTGCCCTTTGCTGTTTGAACGAGGGCACGTGTAACAAGTCTGTTTGCTCCTCTTCTAAGTCTGCACTGGATGAGGCCTCTGCTGGCTGTTGATCAGCCAAGCTGGTACTGGGTCCCGCCTGTGGCTGCTCATCCCCAGAGTCCTCATCCTCCGAAAACTCACCATTCCTTACACTATCTTACCTCCAGTATCTGAGCCAGTATGTCTATGTAAACCAGTTGCTGGGGAACATGGGCAGGAGGGCGCTGTTTTACTCATGTTCTGCTTGTGATTTCGTGGTCAACGGCTGATGGGCCACTGTAGGGAGAGAATTCTGGAGTAGATGGACCCTTGTTCTGATCCAGAACGGCTCTTCTCACGTTCTTATGATCACAGGAGAACTGAATGGGTTTATGAAGTTCTGGGGAAGGAGGGGATCCTTCTTCAGCCAGTGGCAGAGTCCTCCCAACAGGACAGGAAGAGCATTTGTAGACGCCAAACTGCTGTGTTTACAGCGGAAGATGCTGGATATCAGGGAATGTCTGGGAGGTTCTGTCTTTCCTCCTGGGTGGTTTTTGGAGGGTGTTCAAGTGCTTTGCTTATGCCAGGGTTGAACTCTCAGCCCCAAATCACACATCCCTGTGTGCTCCCCTGTCAGAGACACAGCATAGTGTGCTGTGTGGTTTGGATGATAGATCAACTTCAGAAGGAACCCTGAAATGCAAACTGATTGGGAAATGCTGCCCTTGGCCTTGACCTGACCCATTTCCTTCCTTCCTTCCTTCCTCCCTCCTGTTCTAGCTCCAGGGGAAGTTGGCCAGAGCACCCACAGATTTCCCTGAGGCTGAGAAGGCTCCACCGGGCATCACACAGAGGCAGCTGGACATGTGGATCTTGCAGGAGGGTGACGGAGGACGCTCCTCACTGGGTAAGGGTTAGTGGGACATATTTCCCCATGGTCTCCCTCCCTCAATTACGCCTGAGCTGCATGAGCTGCGTGAACATTCTGCTCTCCACTGGGAGAGAGACTCTTTTTTTCTCTAGATACCCAAAAAAGAAATGTTATTTAGTAATGTGGACAAACATTGATTCCAGTAAAACAAGGAAATGTTTATAATTTATCTTTCCACCTTCTTTGCCTTCCTCACAGGGAGCAGAAAAACCTGCAGAGAAAGTAATCTGATCCTGGGGGATCCTTCTAGGCCTCCTCCGCTTGGTGGTGGAGTGGAAGCGGTTTCTGCGCAGCCTTGGCAGGTAGGGGAGTCCTGGGTGCCTCCGTTTCCTGCACATCTCTTTGGTCCTGGAAGAACCTGCCCCTTTAGCCTTTGCTCTTCTCCCAGATAGCTGCTAGGAAGACCTTGAAGGTCACTCACGAAGCTCTGGCATTCAGAAGGAGGACCTCACTTTTATATTGTATTTTATATTACGGTTTTATAACGTTGTTTTATACTTTGAATGGTTTTAATTTTTGTGGCCCACCCAGAGAGCTCCAGATATTGGGCGGTATAGAAATGCAATAAATAAATAAATAAATGCTGGTCTTCATGGATTGCTACATAATGTGTAAAGAGAACATCATTTCTTCTGCTTTCAGGGTCCGGTGACCTTTGAGGAGGTGGCCGTGCATTTCTCGGAGGAGGAGTGGGCTCTGCTGGATCCAGGCCAGAGAACTCTGCACAAAGAAGTCATGGAGGAGAATCGTGGGATCCTGGCCTCTCTGGGTAAGGAATGGGATTCCTCTGGGTAAGGCTCCCTCTTTGCCTTCTTGACAGGTCCTAGAAGATGGAATTTCAGCTCTTCTTTCTTTGTGTCAGTGCATAATACAAATGTCATTGAGGACAACAGTGTCTGGGCCTTGATCCTGGGATACTCTAGTGCAAAGAAAGCTCATAAGATTATGTATATAAAGCCTTAAAAGTACAGGTAAAGTACTCACATCCTCTCCAACCCTTACCTGTTGCCCTTCTTATAACCATTATGAGACTTGGGTGTTGGATGTCCCTTCATTTGGGGCCTCCCATCTCTAAGAAGTGGCCAAGACTTATGCCATTGGCATCTAATCTGCAATTAAGGCAATTCTATTAATATTAATTCAGAACAAGGTGTATAAGCAGCCAATCTGGTCCAGTAACAGAATGATCCTTCTTCTTCCAACCGGCATCCTTCCACCTTCATTCCATCCCTGGTGCAAAAGTTACAAGATCTGACATGTCCTTTGACATTTTTAGGGCTCTTTTGAACCTCTGAATGTTACACTTGTGTTGAAGGGACTCCACTGATTTCCTTTTTGCTGTTGTCCCCAAATTTAAGGTTGTTGCTAATATTTAGAGCCCTAAACCACTTGGGAGCTGGTTGGCTGAGAATCTGCCTTCTCCCCTAAAGATTTATGTAGTTCTTGAGGTCATCTGGTGAGGTGGTGCCACATGCTTTTGAGGTTTGTTTCGTGGTTGTTGTTTAGCATGGTTGTGCTCAGGATGTGGACACAGAATAATAGAATAGCAGAGTTGGAAGGGGCCTACAAGGCCATCGAGTCCAACCCCCTGCTCAATGCAGGAATCCACCCTAAAGCATCCCTGACAGATGGTTGTCCAGCTGCCTCTTGAAGGCCTCTAGTGTGGGAGAGCCCACAACCTCCCTAGGTCACTGGTTCCATTGTCGTACTGCTCTAACAGTCAGGAAGGCCGTAGCTAGATCTAAGGTTTATCCCAGGATTGTCCTGGGGTCAAACCTGTTCATCTAAGTGCCACACAGGGCATCCAGCGCTCAGGCAGGGACGAACCCGGGATGATCCTGGGATAAACCTTAGGTCTAGCTATGGCCGAAGTTTTTCCTGATGTCCAGCTGGAATCTGACTTCCTGTAACTTGAGTCTATTATTCCGTGTCCTGCACTCTGGGATGACTGAGAAGAGATCCTGGCCCTCCTCTGTGTGACAACATTTCAAGTACTTGAAGAGTGCTATTAAGTCTCCCTTCACTCTTCACTTAACGATTGTTGCATCTAGTCCACTTTAAGCTACTTCACTAATCAGAATATCATGGGGCACTTTGCCAAAAGCATTGCTGCAATCAAGATATACTATGTCCATAGCATTCCCACCATCCACAACAAAGGTTACCCGATTAAAAAATGAGAACAGATTAGTCTGGCAGGATTTGTTCTTGACAAAGCCATGCTGGCTTCTAGTAATCACTGCACTGTTTTGAAGGTGCTTACAGACTGACCTCTTTATAATTTGCTCCAAAATTTTCCCAGGGATGGATGTCAGACTGACTGGTCTGTAGTTCCCAGGTTCCTCCTTTTTGCAGATAGGGACAACGTTAGCCCTCCTCCAGTCGTCTGGTACCTCACTTGTCTTCCATGATTTTGCAAAGTTAATAGACAAAGGTTCTGAGAGTTCTTCTGCTAGCTCCTTCATTACTCTAGGATGCAGTTCATCGGGCCCTGGAGGTTTGAACTCATTCAAGGAAATTGGGTGTTCCTTGACCATTTGTTTATCAATCTCAAACTACAATTCAGCTTGTACTTCCTGCCCCTTCAGCTTGTACTTCTCTTTTGCCAGAAGCCTGAGCCAAAGTAGGAATTGAGCACTTCTGCCTTTTCTTTGTCATCTGTTATCATTTTGCCATCCTCATTGAGCAGTTGAACCACCATTTCTTTCCTCTGTCTTTTACTATGCACATACCCGAAGAAAGCTTTTCTGTTGCTTTTAGCATCCCTTCTTGACCCCAGCTCATTCTCCACTTTAGCTTTCCTGACACCATTCCAGCACTTCTGTGCTACCTGTCTGTGCTCTTCTTTTGTAGCCTGGCCTTCCTTCCACTTCCAACACGTGTCCGCTTTTTGTTTTCACGTTTTCTCTAAGCTTTTGGTAAAAGTACATTGGACATGAATGTACTTTTGGTACATGGTACCATTTGGTAGACAATGGAACCAGTGACCTAGGGAGGTTGTGGGCTTTCCCACACTAGAGGCCTTCAAGAGGCAGCTGGACAACCATCTGTCAGGGATGCTTTAGGGTGGATTCCTGCATTGAGCAGGGGGTTGGACTCAATGGCCTTGTAGGCCCCTTCCAACTCTGCTATTCTATGATTCTATGATTCTTCTGTAGTATATAGACATTATTTATTTATTTATTTATTTATTTATTTATTACATTTCTATACCGCCCAATAGCCGGAGCTCTCTGGGCGGTTCACAAAAATTAAAGGCGGTTCACAAAAAATAAAGAACATGTGCTTTCTCTATAGTATGACTTCCTTCTTACATTATTGTGAAGACTATTATTGGGAATTATTAGAACTGTTCTCTCTGTTATGGTGCATAAGCCTTCATCTCTTGTTGCCTCTGAGTTTACGTCTCCCTCCCCCGTAGGATTCAGTTTAAAGCCCTTCTGATGAAGTTCTTCATGCTGTGGCCAAACATATCCTTCCCAGTCCTTGTGAGGGGCAACCCGTCCCTTGCCAGCAGTCCATCTCCCAAGAAGTGTAGCCCTTGCTTCCAGAATCCAAATTTCTCATGTTGGCACCACTTTTGTAGCCAGTCGTTCACCTGAGTATTTTTCTTTCCCTTTCTATTCCTCTTCCAAAATTCAAGAAGGATTCAGACAAGCTGGAGCGTATTCAGAGGAGGGCAACCAGGATGAACATGGATCTGGAAACAAAGCCCTATGAAGAGGGACTGAAACAACTGGGCATGTTTAGCCTGGAGAAGAGGAGGGGGAGACATGGTAGCATTCTTCAAATACTTCAAAGGTTGTCACACAGAGGAGGGCCAGGATCTCTTCTCGATCCTCCCAGAGTGCAGGACATGGAATAATGGGCTCAAGATAAAGGAAGCCAGATTCCAGTTGGACATCAGGAAAAACTTCCTGACTGTTAGAGCAGTACGACAATGGAACCAGTGACCAAGGGAGGTTGTGGGCTCTCCCACACTAGAGTCCTTCAAGAGACAGCTGGACAACCATCTGTCAGGGATGCTTTAGGGTGGATTCCTGCATTGAGCAGGGGGGTTGGACTCGATGGCCTTGTAGGCCCCTTCCAACTCTGCTATTCTATGATTCTACTGGAAGGAGGGATGAGAAAACTATCTTGGCCCCTAAATCCTTTCCTTCCCAAGGCTTCAAAGTCTGATTTGATTTCTTCCTAGCTCCGCTTGACACTATCATTTGTTCCCACGTGGATGGGAAGAAAGGGGTACCTGTCCGTGGGCTTTTTGAGCATTGGCAAACCTTCAGTCACATCTCTAAGCCAGGTGACAACATCCCTGGCGAGTCCATGGGAGTGTTTGTGCCCCACTGGGACTTCACTCCCACGCAGCAGGGAGTCTCCCACTACAACCGCCCTTCTCTTCTTGTGGTAGGCCTGGGTTTCGTTGCCTCCCCTCGCCTGGCCTTCTACCTCTTGCTCGCTTTGGCGTGGGGTCCCCTGGAATCCTTCCTCTGCAGGCTGTCCTCCAGTCTCTTCCTCCAGTACCTGAAAGCAGTTCCATAGCTTTACTGGTTCCATTGGTGCAGAGTGTCTTCTAATCCTTCTGCTCCTGACTGTCGCCCTTTTCCGGTGAGACAGCATCCCTGGCGAATCCATGGGAGTGTTCGAGACCTACTTGGGCTTCAGTCCCACACAACAGGGAGTCTCCCCCAACAACCACCCTTCTCTTCTTGTTGTAGGCCTCGGTTTCATTGCCTCTGCTCAACTGGCCTTCTGCCTCTTGCTCACTGTGGTGTGGGGTCCCCTATAACTCTTCCTCTGCAGACCTCCAGTCTCATTTTCCAGTAGCTGAAAGTGGCTCCATAGTTCTTTTTCAGTTTAATATTTTTTTATTATTGTATCCAAACACCAATAAATAAAAGACACTACAGAGCAAAATATAATACATATAGACAAACACACCCACAAAAAGCAAAAAAGCAAAAATAAACAAACAAAACCCACAAAAATAAAATGTTCTTCCAATATTCTCCCCAGCAAAAATATGTAACAATGTTGTTGCTGTTGTTTTTCTTACTCTCTCTATCACTGTCAAATCCAAATCTCTTGATTTTTCTCTTAACATTTTTTTCTCTCTTAACATTTAATAAATTATTGGTTGAATCCACAGATATACGAGTCATCTTTGAAAGCGGCTCCATAGTCCTACTGGTTCCATGGAGTTTCCTCTACTTCATTTTCCTTGGTCTCAGCATACAGGAAGCCAGATTCCGGCTGGACATCAGGAAAAACTTCCTGACTGTTAGAGCAGTATGACAATGGAACCAGTGACCTAGGGGGGTTGTGGCCTCTCCCACAATAAAGGCCTTCAAGAGGCAGCTGGACAATCATCTGTCAGGGATGCTTTAGGGTGGATTCCTGCATTGAGTAGGGGGTTGGACTTGATGGCCTCATAGGCCTCTTCCAACTCTACTATTCTATGATTCTATGGAGGTTGTGGGCTCTCCCACACTAGAGGCCTTCAAGAGGCAGCTGGACAATCATCTGTCAGGGATGCTTTAGGGTGGATTCCTTCATTGAGCAGGGGGTTGGACTTGATGGCCTTGCAGACCCCTTCCAACTCTGCTATTCTATGATTCTCCATTTCTGCTCCTACTTTCTGTTGCTCTTCCACTGCTGTGCTTCTCTTTGCTGTTGCAGTTCCACCGTCTTGTCTTAAGAACGCTGCGCCTTCTCTTATTCCTTGGAGGATGGACACTCGCCGCTTAAGTCCTCTCACTTTTTCCTTCCAACAGTGCAACCAACTTGTGCTTGTTGCACGTGTGCGCCATGTTGATCTCAGGCGGGAACACAAACATTGCACACACTTTTCAGGTCGCCACCACTGGAGAATCCTGTCTGTCCGTAGTCTCTCTTCCCTTTCCGATTGCATTGGAATAGGCTGTGCTTTGTCCTGTCCTCCCTGAAGGTAAACAGTAGCGTCACCTAGTATAGGAGCATGTGGTTTGTGCCCTGATTTCAGGAAGATTTTCGTTTTTATTCTTTCAGGCGAGCGCCGGAAGAGCAAGGGGAATGGCCTACGCCAGAGAAGGAAAGCTGAAGCTGAAGAGAAGTGGGGAACCAAATCCATTTCTTTTGAAGGGTCAGATGTCCGTGAAACACCAATACTAGAAGAACCAAATAAAAGGAACATTCACAATAGGAAGCCACAGAGGAAAAGCTCTCAGGATATAGAGACTCAGGAGATTCACCTTACCAAATGTCAACTTCACATAAAAGAGAAAAGATTTCAGTGCTTGGAGTGCGAAAAGCAATTCAGTTTCAACTCACAACTTAAGTTGCATAAAAGAATTCACTCAGGGGAGAAGCCCTATAAATGCTTAGGGTGTGGAAAGACCTTTGCTTGCAGCACACATCTTAAGCAACATCAAAGAATTCACACAGGTGAGAAGCCCTTTAAATGCTTAGAGTGTGGAAAGAGCTTTGCTTGCAGGGCACACCTAAAGCGACATCAAAGTACTCACACAGGAGAGAAGCCATATGAATGCCTAGAGTGTGGAAAGAGCTTTGTTAACAGTGCTGACCTAAAGCGACATCAAAGAATTCACACAGGCGAGAAGCCCTATGAATGCCTAGAGTGTGGAAAGAGCTTTGCTTCCAGGGCACATCTTAAGCGACATCAAAGTATTCACACAGGCGAGAAGCCCTTTAAATGCTTTGAATGTGGAAAAGGTTTTACTCGAAGCATGAACCTTACAATGCATCAGAGAATTCACACAGGTGAGAAGCCCTATCAATGTTCAATATGTGGAAAATGTTTCACTTACAACATTACCCTGAAAGCACATCAAAATATCCACATGAAGGAGAAGCCCTACCAATGTTCTGAGTGTGGAAAAGGTTTCTGTAGTAGATTAAGCCTTAAATGGCATCAAAGAATTCACACAGGCGAGAAGCCCTATGAATGCTTAGAGTGTGGAAAGAGCTTTGCTTGCAGGGCACACCTGAAGCAACATCAAAGCATTCACACAGGGGAGAAACCCTATCAATGCTTAGAGTGCAGAAAGAACTTTGCTTTCAGGGCACAGCTTAAGAAACATCAAAGAATTCACACAGGAGAGAAGCCCTATGAATGCTTAGAGTGCAGAAAGAGCTTTGCTTGCAGGGCACAGCTTAAGAAACATCAAAGCATTCACACAGGGGAGAAGCCCTATGAATGTCTAGAATGTGGAAAGAGCTTTGCTTGCAGGGCACAGCTTAACCAACATCAAAGCATTCACACAGGGAAGAAGCCCTATGAATGCCTAGAATGTGGAAAGAGCTTTGCTTGCAGGGCACAGCTTAAGAAACATCAAAGCATTCACACAAGGGAGAAGCCCTATGAATGTCTAGAATGTGGAAAGAGCTTTGCTTGCAGGGCACAGCTTAAGAAACATCAAAGAATTCACACAGGGGAGAAGCCCTATGAATGCTTAGACTGCAGAAAGAGCTTTGCTTGGAGGGCACACCTTAAGCAACATCAAAGCACTCACACAGGAGAGAAGCCCTATGAATGCTTATCATGTGGAAAGAGATTTGCTCGCAACGCACACCTTAAGCGACATCAAAGAATTCACATGAAGGAGAAGCCATAAAAGTGCTCAAGAGTGTGGAAAGAAATTCCATCAGAGGTTGCACCTTGCTTCGCATCAAAATATCCATTCAGGTGAGAGCCGCTATGAATGCTTTGTTTGTGGAAAGCACTTTTGTTGGAACACACACTGTAACCTACATCCAACAGTTGACACAGCAGACAAGGCCTTTCCTGGTGAGATTTGAACTAGCTGCAGTTCTTTCCTCCTCTTTGGGCGGGGACCCATTTAGGGTGGTCCATCCGACTAGACTGATGGAATCCAACAGATTTCTGAATGCTCTTGGGGATTTTCCAGGGGAGAGAGCTGATAATCCATCCGAGGCTCTAGCCTTAGTGTGGAACTGTGAGATGCGGAGGGTCATCGACATGATTGCCCCTGAGTGTCCTTTCCAGCTCTGCTCCTTGGCATAGCTGCGGTCAGTGAAATAGGCTGGACATCGGCTAGAGCGCAAATGGTGTAAGACTGCAAGCGAAGATGACCAAGCACGCCCTAGAGCGCATAATCATGACTATTGGGTGGCAGTGCAGGCTGTGATGTTTTACTGTTCATTGCCAGTTATTTATATGATTTAATGTTTGCCATTTAAGATGTATGTGCTGAGTAGATTTCAAATAGAAGGTTGGGAAGTATTTAAAGCTAGTGGGCGGAGCGGGGAGAGTGTAGAGAATGTGACGTGAATGCTGATTGAGTGGTGGTTCAAAGGCCTGGATTGGTTGGTAGCAGTGAGGGGGAGGAGTTAAGGGAAGAGGGAGAGAGGGTCTGTGAAGGGTCTTGAGAGAGTGTAGGAACTTTCACTCTTTTGTTATTTTGGGAACAGAGTGACTGGGTGGAGAGAGGGTGGTTTAGAGGGGCGGCGTAGGCGGAGTTGCATGTGAAACTGCATGTAACGAACAAGCATTTGAGCCTGAAGAAACCATAAGCTTTGTAACTGCATAACTTTACGTCTTGTTCATTAAAAGTTCTTTCTGTTTCACAAACTGGAGTGGATTCTTGGGGTCCCTGAGGCAGGGTACAGTGGTCAATGGTGGCCACGGTGAAGGAGTAGGGGAAAACTACAGAGTGCTGGGCTGGCTTCCGTGACGCCAAAAAGGGCCATTGTGTCATAGAATCATAGAAAAGTAGAGTTGGAAGGGGCCTCTAAGGCCATCGAGTCCAACCCCCTGCTCAATGCAGGAATCCACCCTAAAGCATCCCTGACAGGTGGTTGTCCAGCTGCCTCTTGAATGCCTCAAGTGTGGGAGAGCCCACAACCTCCCTAGGTCACTGGTTCCATTGTTGTACTGCTCTAACAATCAGGAAGTTTTTCCTGATGTCCAGCCGGAATCTGGCTTCCTTTAACTTGAGGCGACGTCACTCCCGGTGGTCAGCCTCTGCCTCAGAGTCCCTGGCAGGGATGGTCCTGCAACTACCTCCCCTGAGGGCTCAAGCGGGTCTAATGGTGGTCTTTGGTCTGGGGCTTCAGCTGCTGGGGTACCCTGGGCTTCAGGAGCCTCTAGCTCCTCCTCTGAGGAGGACTCCTCAAGTAGGGGCATGACAGGAACACACTATGTAACTTGCATCAAAGAATTAACACAGGCAAGAAACCCTACAAATGCCTGAAGTCTGGAAAGAGTTTCAGTCACAGTGGCCCCCTTAGGTATTATCAAAGTACTCACAGAGGAGAAGCCCTACAAATGCCTAGAGTGCGGAAAGAGCTTTGCTTGCAGCACACAGCTTAAGCAACACCAAAGAAATCATACAGGGGAGAAATCCTATGAATGCCTAGAGTGCAGAAAGAGCTTTGTTTACAAGACAAACCTTACGTGACATCAAAATTAACAGAGGGGAAAAGCCCTATAAATGCTCAGAGTGCGGAAAGAGCTTTGCTCACAGCACAGACGTTAAGAAACATCAAAGAATTCACACGGGAGGAGCCCTATTAATGCCTTGAGTTTGGAAAGAGCTTTTCTCAAAGTGCACACCTTACACGACATCAAGGAATTCACACGAGCGAGAAGCCATAAATGTGCTCAGAGTTTGGAAAGCAATTCAATCACAGATTATTATTTATTATTCTTATTTATTACATTTGTATACTGCCCCATAGCTGAGGGTCTCTGGGCAGTTTACATAGGATAGAAACATTTTAAAACAATATACAAAAATTTTAAATCACAAAAGCATACAATTGAAAACCACAGAAACATACAAAAACAAACCCAGGCTAACTGCATATTGCTAAATGCCTGGGAGAAGAGAAAAGTCTTGACCTGGTGTCAAAAAGATAACTAGCCTCTCTGTGGAACCATGAGATGCGGAAGGCCGTCGGTGTGATTGTCCCTGAGCACCCAATGCAGCCCTGCAGAGCCTGCTCTGCTCCTTGGTATTCTGGGGAGCTGCAGTCCATGAAATAGGCTGGTTATCTGCTAGAGAGGAAATGGCATAAGACTCCAAGCAAAGATGACTGAGGATTCTCTAGAGCGCATAATCGTGCCTATTCCGTGGCAGTGTGGGCAGCAAAGTAGGCTTATTTTGCTGCCTCCATTGTATCCTTGAGTAGCCGTCCAGGGGAGCTCTTCCGGGTGGTCCGTGGGGTGTTAACACCCTCACCCATCAATGGGGCCCTGGCCCAGGCAAAGACCGATTGCAAACTTTATGCATTGAACTTTGAGGTTCAATGCATAAAGAAGCATTCAATGCATTAATAGAAGTATAGCTTCCAAATTACGTGAGGTACTGGTTCCTCTCTATTCAGCCCTGGTTAGGCCTCATCTAGAGTATTGCGTCCAGTTCTTGGCTCCATAATTCAAGAAGGACGCAGACAAGTTGGAGCATGTTTAGAGGAGGGCAACCAGGATGATCAGGGGTCTGGAAACAAAGCCCTATGAAGAGAGACTGAAAGAACTGGGCATGTTTAGCCTGGAGAAGAGGAGATGGAGGGGAGACATGATAGCACTCTTCAAATACTTAAAAGGTTGTCACACAGGAGGGCCAGGATCGCTTCTCGATCCTCCCAGAGTGCAGGACACGGAATAACAGGCTCAAGTTAAAGGAAGCTAGATTCCAGCTGGACATCAGGAAAAACTTCCTGACTGTTAGAGCAGTACGACAATGGAATCAGTTACCTAGGGAGGTTGTGGGCTCTACCACACTAGAGGCCTTCAAGAGGCAGCTGGACAACCATCTGTCACGGATGCTTTAGGGTGGATTCCTGCATTGAGCAGGGGATTGGACTCAATGGCCTTGTAGGCCCCTTCCAACTCTGCTATTCTATGATTCTATGAATTCAGGTGATAATAGGATAAAGGAGGGAAAGTGAGGAAAAATGGAAGTGATTGTTGTCATGAAGGAAACAAATATCCATTTCCCCCAACCAAGTACCCTCCACAGCCATAGGACCAGAAGTCCTATCATCCCCATCCACAACGCTGGCTAGATAGCATAGGCCCCTTCCAACACTACTATTCTATGATTCTATGCCAGTATTTTTCCATCTGCACTGGCTGCCAGTCCAAGTCTGGTCCTGATTCAAAGTTCTAGTATTTGCATTCAAAGCTCTAAACGGCTTGCGACCGGGTTACTTGAAGGAAGGCCTCCTCCCGTATGTACCTGCTTGCACCCTACGATCATCGTCTGGGGTCCTTCTCCATGAGCCCCTGTCAAAGGAGATGAGGCAGCTGGCTACCAGGTGGAGAGCCTTTTCTGCGGTGGCACCCTGACTGTGGACTGAGCTCCCCAGAGAGGTTCACCTGGCAACTATGTTTTACTTTATCCAATGCTAGGTGATGACCCCTTTTATTTTCCCAGTACTTCAGCATTTTAGCCTCCTAGTCTTTTATCTCTGCTCTTTTAAATCTGTATTTTAAATCCCTTCGTTTTTATTCTGGTTGTACTTTTATATTGTGGTTTAAGCTTCCATGTTAATTTTTTATGCTGTTCCTTGTGGTTTAATTCTTGTGAATCACCCAGAGAGCTTAGTCTATTGGGCGACTTTTATATTGTACTTTTATATTGTGGTTTAAGCTTCCATGTTAATTTTTTATGCTGTTCCTTGTGGTTTAATTCTTGTGAATCACCCAGAGAGCTTAGTCTATTGGGCGACATACAAATTAATTAAATAAATAATGGATATATAAATGGTCGTTAAGAAATTAGTGGGCATTTTTGGCATGAAGAGGGCAGAAGAAAAATGTCCCTTAACCTCACCCTTAAATGTTTTTAGTGCAATTGTAGTTGTTATATGTATACCTTTGTTTGTATGTATTATATGTGATGTCTGTTTAGATGCTGTTGGAGGGGAGAAATAATATAAATAAAAAAATAAAAAATAAAAATTAAATATTTGGAAATGCCTGGTATTGGAACATGTGATTTTGCACGTGCAAAGTATCCAAAACTCTGTACGTCATTCGAGATGCCAATTGTATTGATCATCCCAAAGGCTATATAATATATTTGGAAGATTTGACCTCTCCACGATGCATTTTCTACCTTGTTAGTCATTAGATTCCCGAAGGATTCGTTCCTCCCCGATCAGGTTTCTCTTTTAATTATTTCAGGTGATGGTAGGATGAAGGAAAGAAATATCAGTTTTCCCCAACCAAGTGTCCTCCACAGCCATAGGGCCAAAAGTCCCATCATCCCCAGTCAATAGTGCTGGCTAGATAGCATGGGAGTTGTAGTCCAACACATTCCCCCCCCCCTCCGCCCCAGGTCCGCGTCTCTGCCAGGAGCCCCCGGAGGAGCCTCTGCGGCTCTATAGTGTTGAGTCCAACTAAGGGTTAAAGAGGAGGAGAGGGGGCTGGGTCCTGGAGCACAGGATGGATGAGGCCCCCCCTTCACGCCCCCCCCCATGGCAAAGGAGCCTTGGATCTCCCCCTGCCGCAGCGTGCCTCGTGGGTCCCACCTGCAGCCTCTTTTCCCCTGCAGAGGAGCAGGTGAGGGCAAAAGGCAAGGGGGGTCCCAGGGGAAGGGGAGGGGGTGGAAAGAGCCCCCCCAGGGCAGGAGCAGAGAAGGGAGGGAGCCAAGGGCAGGTTTGGGGCAGGGGGGTGGGTGAGTGGGGAGAGAGACAGAGCCCCGTGCCCCCCAGGTGGCTGATCCACATGGGGTCCCTGGAGAAGACCCCTGCCTTGCACCTCCTGCCCTCCCCTTCATTAGGGGATCCTGGAAGGGAAGGTTGGAGAAGGGGGGGTCTGGGAGGGACAGAAGCAGAAAGATCCTGGTTGGGGGGGGCAGGAATATCCCATTGGTGGGCAAAAGGCTGTTAGTGTTGGGTTATTGTGCCAGAACTTTTCTCTCTCTGGAACTCTGTTTGTGCTCAGAAACAAACACACATCACGCAGGTCTTACACAGCAGGGCTGGTTTATTTCCTTCAGGCTTCTGTGCAGTTCAATTCAGATCAGTTCAGATCAGCACACTGAGGCATATGCAGAGAGCAGTGATCAGTAAGCAGTGATCAGTTCCATTTTACACAAGTGAGAAACTATATACAGATCTACACAATTCTTATCTACATTACATACAGCTGTGATGAGGCTAACTTAGAATCTTGGCAAGGTTCCCAGAACAGCCTCTATCTCAAGGTAATTGCCCACAGATAGACTTTCTCTGTTTAACCCTGAGATAACCATACACACACAATTTTAATGACTAAGCAAGTATTTCTTTTCATATACTTAACAGTTAGGGTGTCATGTTTGCATTACATTTTCTTTTGTTTCCCCTCCCTGTTTTAAACAGGTTGAATAAGTTCCATGGGGCATTCCCCCCCCCCCTTTAATTTTGTCTCATTGCCTTCAAAATAAACCTGGGGAGCTTTAATTAGGACCCGCTAAAAGAAAAGACAGAATTTGCCCCCCAGGGAAACTAGGCTGATTTCACCTATTTGTTTTAGTACGTTCCTCTTTGATGTATTAAGTGAGCCCGATATTCACATGCTAAGAGGGAGGAGAAATCACTGTTACTTAGGTCCCTTTTGGGGGTTCAACTGATGGGGACAGAGAGGGCCTAGAACGGATTGGGAGAGAAATCCTGGTTCATCAGCAGACCTGTTTATTCACTGTTTTCTTGATCAAGTTTTAAATACACTTTAAACATATTGAGCTTTTGAATAGCCTTAAGTCAGCTCTGGTTTCACCCTCTCTCTCTCTCTCCCATTGGGGCAGAGTCAGAACCTCATTTTCAACTGAGAGCCTGATTCCTGTGGAACTGGGGTTGTAGAGAGATATCTGAGACAGGTCCTGGGTATTAAGTTGGCCACAGCTGTATCTAATTCCTGCAGCTCCTCCATTTTAATTCCCCCAGGACAGTCCTTGCCTGCAGAGAGAAATTGGGAGCGAAGGAAGAAAACTTTACTGAGTCCTGGTGGGAGTGGAGATGGAGAAGAGAGTAAACATGGAAGAGCAGAACTTTGCAGTCCCTGAAGCAAGAATTATCTCCTGCAACATCAAGGAAGAGGGCAGTGCAGAGCTTTGGGAAAGAGGAGTGCAGGAGGAACAGCCTAGGAACAACACTTGCTCAGACGTGGAGCTCCAGCGCTTCAGAGAATTCTGCTACCAGGAGGCCGAAGGGCCCCGGGAGGTTTGCATCCGACTCCACCGCCTTTGCTGCCAGTGGCTGAAGCCAGAAAGGAACACGAAAGCTGAGATGCTGGATCTGGTGGTCCTGGAGCAGTTCCTAGCTGTCCTGCCCCTGGAGATGGTGAGCTGGGTCAGAGAATGTGGAGCGGAGACCACTTCCCAGGCGGTGGCCCTGGCAGAAGGCTTCCTCCTGAGCCAGGTGGAGGACAAAGAGCAGGTGAGAGCATTTCATCCTGAGAACTAAAATGGACTGTGTTCTTAATACTGCCCTCAACTTGTTTTTGCATGTCCTCTAAGGAAGGGGTGCCCCAATTTCCAGTGACACCTCAAAGTACAGTTGTTCTTCATGTGTAGAGCGGGCCCTCCTCGGAGGATAATTAAAATTTGCTGGGGAATATGGGTGCTGTTGCGCTCATGTCCTGTTTGTGAGTTCGGGGTCAACATTCCAGAACATTTGAGAACTACAAGTTCAATCGCAGCTTTTAAAGCTCAACTAAAAACTTTTATTTTTCCTAAAGCTTTTAAAACTTGATGTTGTGCAGACTTTATACTGTTAGCTTTACCCTACCCTGTGCCTGCTTACCCTACCCCTGTGCCTTTTTGCATTCTCTTCCCCTCCTTATTGTTTTACTATGATTTTATTAGATTGTAAGCCTATGCGGCAGAGTCTTGCTATTTACTGTTTTACTCTGTACAGCACCATGTACATTGATGGTGCTATATAAATAAATAAATAAATAATAATAATAATAATAACAGCTGATGGGCCACTGTGGGGAGAGAATGCTGGACTAGATGGACCCTTGTTCTGATCCAGAACGGCTCTTCTTAGGTTCTTAGAATCACAGGAGAAATGGGTTGGTGAAGTTCTGGGGAAGGAGGGGATCTTTCTTCAACCAGTGGCAGAGTCCCCCCAACAGGACAGGAGTAGCATTTCTAGACACCTAACTGCTGTGTTTACATTGGAAGATGCTGGCTATCAGGGAATGTCTGGGTGGTTCTGTCTTCCCCCCCGGCTGGGTTTTGGAGGGTGTTCAAGCGCTTTGCTTATGCCAGGATTGAACTCTCAGCCCCAAATCACCCATCCCTATGTGCTCCCCTGTTAGAGACACAGCATAGTGTGCTGTGTGGCTAGGATGATAGATCAACTTAAAAGGAACCCTGAAATGCAAACCGATTGGGAAATGCTGCCCTTGGCCTTGACCTGACCCATTTCTCTCCTTCCCTCTCTGGGATCCTCCCTCTCCTGTTCCAGCTGCAGGGGAAGTTGGCCAAAGCACCCACAGATTTCCCTGAGGCAGAGAAGGCTCCACTGGACAGGTGGATCTTGCAGGAAGGTGACGGAGGACCATCCTCACTAGGTAAGGATTAGTAGGACATATTTCACCATGGTCTCCCTCCTTCAATTACGCCTGAGGTGCATTAACTGCTTTAATGTTCCGCTTCAGCCTGGTTTTGCAGGTGGAAAGAGACTCTTTTTCTCTAGATACGCAAAAAAGACATGTTCTTTAGTAATGTGGACAAACATAAATTCCAGTAAACCAATGAAAGTGGAAATGTTAGGCATGTCAACTTACTTGTAAGCCTTTGCGGCAGGCTCTTGGTATTTATTGTTTTACTCTGTACAGCACCATGTACATTGATGGTGCTATATAAATAAATAATAATAATAAATAAAAAATAATAACTTTCCCACCTTCTTTGCCTTCCATACAGGGAGCAGAAAAACCCACAGAGAGAGTGAACAGATCCTGGGGGATTCTCCTAGGCCTCCTTCGCTTTGTAGTGGAGTGGAAGCGGTTCCTGCGCAGCCTGGGCAGGTAGGGGAGTCCTGGGGGCCTCTGTCCTCTGCACATCTCTTTGTTCCTGGAAGAACCTGCCACTTTCCCCTTGCCTTCTCCAAGATGGTGGCTAGGAAGGCCTTGAATGTCACTCATGAAGCTCTGGCATTCAGAAGGAGGACCTCACCATCCTTGGCTTCATGGATTGCAACATTATGTGTAAGGAGAACCTCAATTTTTCTTCTGCTTTCAGGGTCTGGTGACCTTTGAGGAGGTGTCCGTGCATTTCTCGGAGGAAGAGTGGGCTCTGCTGGATTCAGGCCAAAGGACTCTGCACAAGGAAGTCATGGAGGAGAATCGTGGGATCCTGGCCTGTCTGGGTAAGGAATGGGACCCCTCTGGGTAAGGCTCCATCTTTGCCTTCTTGACAGATCCTAGAAGGTGGAATTTTAGCTCTTCTTTCTTCATGTCATATGACCTGGTCACTTTCCCCCAGAGTTCCCGTAACT
Source organism: Elgaria multicarinata webbii (assembly GCF_023053635.1). NCBI lineage: Eukaryota > Metazoa > Chordata > Lepidosauria > Squamata > Anguidae > Elgaria > Elgaria multicarinata. The sequence continues at coordinate 169,802,232 of NC_086173.1, forward strand.
GCCACTTTATCCATTAAGTCATCCCTATTGGTCAATATCACGTCAAGGATTGCCGATCCTCTAGTTCCTTCCTCCACTTTCCATAGGAGAAAGCCACACATGTCAGGAGTTTCTTTGAGGGTCCACTTTTGGCAGAACTTCCCTCCCAACAGATATAGGGGGAATTGAAGTCCCCCATTACTACTACATCGCACTTCCTTGAAACACGAGCTATCTACTTTTCAAAAGTTTCATCCTTGTCTTCTCCTTTATTAGGTGGTCAGTATTAGACTCCAACTATCATGCTCCTTTTATTCTTTGCTCTTTTCTTTTAATCCAGATGCTTTCGATGGGGCTCCCAGTCTCATCAGTCTGTATTTCTGTCCAGGGATAACTATTTTTAACATATAGTGCAACTCCGCCTCCCTTTCTATTTCTTCTATTATTTTTGAACAAGTTATATCCTTCAGTTGCTGTATTGCAGTCCTGGGATTCCTCCTACCAAATTTCAGTTATAGCTATCAAGTCGTATTTGCCTTCACGTATTAAGAGTTTCAATTTCTTCCGTTTGTTTTCCATATTATGGGCATTAGTATATAGACATCCAAGACCATGAGCTTTATTTATTTATTTATTTATTTATTTATTTATTACATTTTTATACCGCCCAATAGCCAAAGCTCTCTGGGCGGTTCACAAAATTTATAGTCTGGCTTTGTTCCTACATGATTGTGAAGATTATTTTGGGCGCTATTAGAACCCCCATACGATTCAGTTTAAAGCCCTCCTGATGACGTTCTTCATGCTGTGGCCAAACGCATCCTTCCCGGTCCTTGTGAGGGGCAACCCGTCCCTTGCCATCAGTCTGTCTTCCAGGAGAAGCAGCCCTTGGTCCCAGAATGCAAATCTCTCACATCGGCACTACCTTCGAGGCCGGTTGTTCACCCGGAGTATTTTCCTTTCCTTTTCCTTTTCTAAAGACTGGAGGGATGGATGACAAAACTATCTTGGCCCCCAAATCCTTCCCTTCCCAAGGCTTCAAAGTCTGATTTGATTTCTTCCTAGCTCTGCTTGACACTACCATTTGTTCCCACATGGATGAGAAGAAAGGGGACGCTGTCCGTGGGCTTTTTGAGCATTGGCAACCCTTCGGTCACATCTATAAGCCAGGCGACAGCATCCCTGGCGAGTCCATGGGAGTGTTTGTGCCCCACTGGGACTTCAATCCCATGCAGCAGGGAGTCTCCCACTACAACCACCCTTCTCTTCTTGTTATAGGCCTCAGTTTTGTTGCCTCCGCTCGCCTGGCCTTCTGCCTCTTGCTGGCTGTGGCGTGGGGTCCCCTGGCATCCTTCCTCTGCAGGCTGTCCTCCAGTCTCTTCCTCCAGTACCTGAAAGCAGTTCCATAGCTCTACTGGTTCCACTGGTGCAGATTGTCTTCCAATCCTTCTGCTCCTGACTGTTGCCTCTTTCCAGAGAGTTTCCTCTCCTTCGTTTTCCCTCTCCTCAGCATTCTCCACTTCTGCTCCAACTTTATCCTTTGCCCGGAAACTAATTGGCAACCAGTGAAGAGATTTTAAATCTGGTGTTAAAATGACAAAATGACAAATTTCACTTTGAAATATAGTTCTGTAAAAAACAATAGCACAACCCAGTGAGATGGTCTGGGATGCCATGACTGAGGATCTCCGAAGCAACTGGGACATTGAAAAGAACCATTAACGTTGACCTTGGACTTTCCAGTTCCTATTTAAATAATTAGCTCAGACAAAATGGCAGATTTTAAGTGCCTTTTGGATTTACAGTATTTTATGTTCATTTATTTTTTAAGCTACTTTGTAAGGGTTATGACATATTATCAATGAAAGTACTGTATATCACTGGAGTTGTCAATTCAATTGAACTTTAGGGGATATTTAATGTGTTTGGAAGGATCTGCCTCTCCATCCAAACACTTTTTAAAATCCATTTAATCAAATCAGCAAACCATTTGGTTTGTTCCCTGATTTTGAGAAGATTTCTCATTTTGCTTCTTCTTCAGGTGATCGCAGGGAGAGCAAGGAAAATGGCATATGCCAGAGAAGGAAAATGGAAACTGAAGACAAGTGGGGAATCAAATCCATTTCTTGGGAAGCGTCAGACATGTGTGAAATTCCAACACTAGAAGAACCAAGTATTTTGAACATTCACAATAGGAAGACACAGAGGAAAAGATCTCAGGATATAAAGACTGAGAAGATTCACCTTACCAAATGTCAACCATTTCACACAGAAGAGAAAAGATTTCAGTACTTGCAAAAAATAATACGCTCCAGAGATAAGCCCTATAAATGCCTAGAGTGCGGAAAGAGCTTTGGTCACAGCAGCCACCTTAAGCGACATCAACGAATTCATGCAGGGGAAAAGCCCTATGAATGCCTGGAGTACGGAAAGAGCTTCGGACACAGCAGCCACCTTAATGGCCATCAAAGAATTCATACAGGGGAGAAGCCCTATGTATGCCTGGAGTGCGGAAAGAGCTTTACTCGCAGCACGAACCTTACGCAACATCAACTAATTCATACAGGGGAGAAGCCCTACAAATGCCTAGAGTGCGGAAAGAGCTTCAATCAGAGCGGATACCTTAGGTATCATCAAAGTACTCACACAGGGCAGAAGCCCTATGAATGCCTAGAGTGCGGAAAGAGCTTCGGTTACAGCAGCTGCCTAAATCAACATCGAAGAATTCATACAGGGGAGAAGCCATATGGATGCCTGGAGTGTGGAAAGAGCTTTGCTTGCAGCTCAAACCTTAAAAAACATCAAAATATTCATACAAGGGAGAAGACCTATGAATGCCTAGAGTGCGGAAAGAGCTTCAGTGACAGCAGCCGCCTTAATCGACATCGAAGAATTCATACAGGGGAGAAGCCCTATGGATGCCTGGAGTGTGGAAAGAGCTTTGCTTACAGCACAGACCTTAAGCAACATCAAAGAATTCACAGAAGCGAGAAGCCATGAAAGTGCTCAGAGTTTGGAAAGCAGTTCAATCACAGATTGCCCCTTCCCTCTTGTGAAATGATCCATTCAGGTGAGAAGCGCTATGAATGCTTTGTATGTGGAAAGCGATTTTGCCGGAGCACAGACTGTAACTTGCTCCAAAGAATTCAATCAGGATTAAAGCTCTTTCAGTGCTCTAGCCTCTCTGTGGGACAGTGAGATGTGGAGGGCCGTTGGCGTGATTGTCCCTGAGCGCCCTCTCCAGACCTGTAGAGCCTGCCCTGCTCCTTGGTATTCTGGGGAGCTGCGGTTGATGAAATAGGCTGGTTATTCCCTGGCTGTGGAATGAGCTCCCCAGAGAGGTTCGCCTGGCACCTATGTGATAATCTTTCTAATGCTAGATGACGACCCTTTCTATTTTCCCAGTACTTCAGCATTTTAACCTCCTAGTCTTTTATCTCTGCTGTTTTAAGTCTATATTTTAAATCTCTTCATTGCTGCCCAGTTTTATTCTGGATGTACTTTTATTTCGTGGTTTAAGCTTCCATATTTTATGCTGTACCTTGTGGTTTAAGTCTTGTGAATTACCCAGAGAGCTTAGTCTATTGGGCAACATACAGATTAAATAATTAAATAAATAAATATTTGGAGATGACTGGTATTGGTACACGCGATTTTGCCCATGCAAAGTATCCAAAACTCTGTACGTCATTCGAGATGCCAATTCTATTGATCATCCCAAAGCTATGTCTTTATGTTTCTAATGGTTTTTAAACTTTGTATACTTTTTAATGTTTTACAGTTTAACTTTTGTAAACTGCCCAGAGAGTTTCGGCTATGGGGCGGTATATAAATGTGATAAGTAAATAAACAAATAAATATGTAATATACTTGGAAGAATCAACCTTTCCACGATATATTTTCTACCCTGTTAGTCATTGGATACCCGAAGGATTCGTTCCTCCCCAATCAGGTTTCTCTTTTAATTATTTCAGGTGATGGTAGGGTAAAAAAGGAAAAGTGAGGAAAACCAGAAGTGATTGTTGGGAAGGGATTAGCATGTGTCATGAAGGAAAGAAATATCTGTTTTCCCCAACCATGTGCCCTCCGCAGAAGTCCCATCATCCCCAGTCAACAGTGCTGGCTAGATAGCATGGGAGTTATAGTCCAACACATCTGGAGTACTTAAGTTTGTGTGAGGCTGATGTATAGGAAGCATCACGCCAGATGTGTATCTATAGGTTGAGTTCATACGGGTTGAATGCCTGAGTGTTGATTGGACCAAGGACCTCAAATTTCTTCCTCTGTGGATTGCAAGGTCTGTTTCCCACACCATCCTCAGTGGGTCATGTCTGCTTGTTTCAGATGCTACAATGCACTAAGGATTGCACTTTATGCTCCCATAAGGATCAGGCTGCAACTGATACCCTGTCCACATTCAAGGCATCGAGAGGGTTTCTTGACTGTGAAAGTCCTTTGATGCATGAGCATTTATAGGGCTTATTATTTAAAACCAATACCAACTTACAGACACAATACAGCACCATGTACATTGATGGTGCTATATAAATAAATAATAATAATAATAATAATAATAATAAGAGAATAAAACACACACACATAAAAAACAGAAAGTTAAGATGAACTTCCAATTTTCTCCACAGCAAAAATATGTATCCATATCTTCACTTACTCTTTAATTACAAAAACCATAATTCTCCTCTTTCTTTTAACTTAACTGCGCCCTTATCTGGACAGAGATAGCTTAGCTACAGTTATCCATGCTCTGATAACCTCTCGTTTGGATTACTGCAATGCGTTATACGTGGGGCTGCCTTTGAAAACGGTCCGGAAACTTCAACTGGTGCAAAACAGGGCAGCAAGGTTATTAACAGGGACTGGCCGGCGAGATCACATTACGCCAGTCCTTTTACAACTTCACTGGCTGCCAGTCCAGGTCCGGGCCCAATTCAAAGTGCTGGTATTAACATTTAAAGCCCTAAACGGTTTGGGGCCAGGTTATCTGAAGGAACGCCTCCTCCCATATGTACCTACCCGGACCTTAAGATCATCTACAGGGGGCCTTCTCCATGAGCCCCTGCCAAAGGAAGTGAGGCAGGTGGCTACTAGGAGGAGGGCTTTCTCCGCTGTGGCACCCCGGTTGTGGAACGAGCTCCCCAGAGAGGTCCGCTTGGCGCCTACACTGTACTGCTTTCGTCGCCAGCTGAAGACCTTTTTATTCACTCAGTATTTTAACACTTAATTTTAACTTAAATTTAAATTTTACTGTTTTAACTCTGTATTTTAATCCTATATCAACTTTGCTGTGTGGTTTTATCCTGGTTGTGCTTTTTATACTGTATTTCGTAATTGTGTTTTAAACTGTTGGGTGTTTTACTGTGGTTTTAATTTTTGTGAACCGCCCAGAGAGCTTCGGCTATTGGGCGGTATAGAAATGTAATAAATAAATAAATAAATAAATTAAAAATAGTCTTCTTAATCCTTGAATCCACAGATGAACAGATCATTTTTTCTAGTCCCTGCAAAAAGTCTATAAAAGGTTTCCATTCAGTTAAAAATATAGATGTTGACTTATCTCTAATTAATGATGTAAGTTTTGCCATCTCTGCCAACTCCACCATCTTCAACTTGTTCTTTCTATCAACTTTATTTGCTCTCGAGATTTCATATTTTTGTTAACATCTTTGTCTTCTGTTTATTCACCCTAAAACCTGCCACTGTACCGAATTCCTTCAATTTGTTCATCAAAATTTCAATTCCCTTTAAAGGATCTTCCAAGGTAAACACTATCTGCAAAGAATCTCAACTTGTATGACTCTTTCTTAATCTTTACTCCTCCAATTCTTTCATCTTGCCTTATATCTCTGTTTAATACTTCCAAGACCAGAATAAACAGCAGAGGTGACAATGAGCAACCTTGTTTTATTCCTCTTTGTATTTCACATGATTCGGACAAATCTCCATTAACAATTATTTCTGCATTTTGTGAGGTATAAATTGATTTCACCCATTTTATGAAATTTACGAAATTCCAATTGAGATTATCAAAGGCCTTCTCTGCATCTAGGAAAATCAGGGCACTTTGCTTTTCTGGGTATTTTTCAAAGTACTCCAAGACATTGTGCTGTATCTCCAGTGTGCGAGGCAATAAGCCTGTGTGCACCAGTTGCTGGGGAACATGGGCGGGAGGGTGCTGTTGCACCATGTCCTGCTTGTTCATCCCTGGCCGATGGCTGGTTGGCCACTGTGGCCTTAGCTAGACCTAAGGTTTATCCTGGGATCGTCCTGGGATCATCCCTGCCTACTCCCCGGATCCCCTGTGTGTCATTTAGATGCACAGGAATGACCCTGGGACGATCCTGGGATAAACCTTAGGTCTAGCTAAGGCCTGTGTGAACATAGTGCTGGACTAGATGGACCCTTAGTCTGATCTGGCATGGCACTTACGTTTTTCTGTTCTTATTTAATACAGTTCTAACATTGTCTCTCATCTGTCTTTAGGGTAAAAAGCCACTTTGATCCTTATGAATAAGTTCTTGCAGATTTTTTTAAAAAGTCTTTTCCGCCAATATCATTGTAAACAACTTGTAGTCATAATTCAGTAATGATATTGGTCTATAATTTTTTGTCAAAGTCAAATCCTGTCCCTCTTTAGGTATTAAGAGTTATATACACTGTCTTCCATGTCTCGGGTATCTTCCCATTATTCAAGATAAGAGTTCATTATATTTTGTAAAGATTGTAAAAGCTCCTTCTCAAAATTCTTATAAGAACCCGGAAGCCCATCTGGTCCCGGTGTTTTCCCCAGTTTAATTTATTGCCACCATTTCTCTTGTTGTTATAGGTGCATTCATAATCTGTTTCTGTTCTCCTGTAATTTTAGGTAAGTTTTGTTTTTTTAATATATTCATCCATTCTTTCTGATAAAACATGTCTTTGATATAAATTTGTATAATATTGGTGAAAAGTTCTTCGTATCACCACATTATCCATTAGTTCAGTGTCATCCTCTTGTATTTTCACTATTTTTCTTTTCTCTTTCTTTTCACAATTTATACACCAACCATCTTCCTGGTTTATTTGCAAATTCAAAATGTCTTTGTTTTAAGTAATTTAACTTTGTTTCTATTTCTCTTACTGTTAACATAGATAGTTGTTGTTGTAATATTTTTATTTGTTGGAGAATACTTACCTTTCCAAGATAATTTAATTCTTCTTTCTTTCTTTTTAAACTCCTTCAGAATATTTTGTGATTTTTCTTGCCTTTTTTTTTTAAGCGGATTTTGTTGTATAAAGTAACCTCTAATAAAGACTTTACTTGCATCCTAAACCATGCTCAGATCTGTACCCTTTATAGGGCTTCTCACTGGAATGAATTCTTTCATGTTGCTTAAGCGATGTGCTGTGAGCAAAACTCTTTCCGCAGACTAAGCATTTGTAGGGCTTCTCCCCGTGTGAATTCTTCGATGTCGCTTAAGACTTGAGCTGCGACAAAAATTCTTTCTGCATTCTAGGCATTGATACAGGTTCTCCCCGAGTGAATTCTTTGATGTTTCTTAAGTTTCAAGCTGTGAGCAAAGCTCTTTTCACACTCTAGGCATTGATAGGACTTCTCACCTGTGTGCATGCTCTGATGTTTCTTAGGTTTCATGCTGTGACCAAAGCTCTTTCAGCACTCTAGGCATTGATAGGGCTTCTCACCTGTGTGCATGCTTTGATGTCGCTTAAGATTTGTGCTGCGAGCAAAGCTCTTTCCACGCTCTACGAATTGATAGGGCTTCTTACCTGTGTGCATGCTTTGATGTTGCTTCAGATTTGTGCTGCGAGCAAAACCCTTTCCACACTCTAGGCAATGATATGGCTTTTCCCCTGTGTGCATGCTTTGATGTCACTTAAGGTTTGTGCTGCAAGTAAAGCTCTTTCTGCACTCTAGGCATACATAGGGCTTCTCACCTGTGTGAACACTTTGATGTTGCTTCAGATTTGCACTGCGAGCAAAACCCTTTCCACACTCTAGGCATTGATAGGGCTTCTCACCTGTGTGAATTCTTTTATGCAAGTTAAGCTTTGAATTGCAACGGAATTGCTTTTCACACTCCAAGCATTGAAATTTTTTCTCCTGTTTGTGAAATCTTTCACATTTGGTGAGGTGAATCTTCTGAGTCTTTACATAATCTGAGCTTTTCCACTGCTTCTTTTCGCTGAGCATATTCCTATTACTTTGTTCAACAGGATCTTCTTGTATTGGAATTTCACGGATGTCTGACCCTTCAAAAGAAATGGATTTGATTCCCCACTTCTCTTCAGTTTTGGTTTTCCTTCTCTGGCGTACGCCATTTTCCTTGCTCTCCCTGCGATCACCTGCAAGAATAAAAACAGAAATCTGCTTGATTTCATTACCATTATAAAAAAAACCATTTTGTTTGAGAGGCAGATCCTTCCAAACATATTAAATATCGCTGGATGTTCAATAGAACTGAGAACTAGAGTAGCGTACAGCCCTTTCATTTATATAGAATAACTGTTACAAAGTAGTTCAAACAATAAATGAACGTCATAAAATACTGTAAAAAGGAAAAGGTTGGAACAAGAAGAATCACTGTTACTGAGCCATATTGACTGCCTTTTAAACCTTGCTCTGAATTCATATTAATAAGGCAATTGCAGATCAAGGTCTCGGCCACTTCTTAGAGATGGGAAGACCCAACTGGAGGGACATCCCACTGTTTCCAAAGTCAAAACAAGCATCCATGTCTCATAGCGGCTATAAAAAGACCAACAGGTAAGGGTTGGAGAGGATGTGAGTGCTTCATCTACACTTTTAAGGCTTCATATACATCACCTGGTGAGCATTATATGGACTACGGTATCCCTGGAACACGGCCCAGGCACTGTTGTCCTCAATGACATCCTTATAATGCACTGACATAAAGAAGAGCTGCAATCCCACCTTCCAGGATCTATCAAGAGGGCAAAGAGAATGAGACCATTGGGGTCCCATTCCTTACCCAGAGAGGCCAGGATCCCACGATTCTCCTCCATGACTTCCTTGTGCAGAGTCCTTTGGCCTGGGTCCAGCAGAGCCCACTCCTCCTCCGAGAAATGCACGGCCACCTCCTCAAAGGTCACCGGACCCTGAAAGAAGAAGAAGAAATGATGTTCTCTTTAAGCATTATGTAGCAATCCTTGAAGACAAGGATGGTGAGGTCCTCCTTCTGAATGCCAGAGCTTCGTGAATGACATTCAAGGCCTTCATAGCAGCCATCTTGGAGAAGAGCAAAGGCTAAAGGGGCAGGTTCTTCCAGGACCAAAGAGATGTGCAGGGGACAGAGGCCCCCAGGACTCCCCTACATGGCAGTTGTTTTTCTTGGCACTTCCATAGAAGGCCACAGTTTTGAGGAACATCCCTAGATGGTGTCAGAGGGCAAAAACTATAACTGGTGAGGAAGAGCAGTCTGGGCTTTTATATATATAGACTAGTAAAAAAGCCCATCATATGACAGGTGTAGAGGAGCAGTCTGGTGAGGAGGTTAGTGGGTTTTGGCCCCTCTGCTAGGCTGGAACCTCCTGGCAGTGAGCTTTCTTCGGAACTTGGAACTTCCATAGAAGGCTGCAGTTCCAAGAAACGTCACTAGATGGCGCAAAACCTAGAAGTGGCTTGGAGGCGCCCTCTGGCCTTCTGTCTTGGAACTTCCTTAGATGGCAGTTCTTTTTCTTGGTAGATGGCAGTTGTTTTTCTTGGCACTTCCATAGGAGGCCCTGTGAGCTCAGAATTTTTAAACATGCAAATAGGAGAGAAGGCAGAGGCAGTGGATTGGCCTACTGGTTGGCGATGTCATTATGACATCGCCAACCAGTAGGCCAATCCACTGCCTCTGCCTTCTCTCCTATTTGCATAAGTGGCTTAGAGGAGGCCTCTGGGCTTTTATATCTATAGATTATTACATTTATTTATTTGTATCCTGCCTTTTGCCCAATACTGGGCCTCAAGGCAGCCTTACAAGATTTTAAACCTAGGAAAAGAAATGTACATTTTTTTTTAAAAAAAAAACAATATTAAAACATTCAACATTTAAAATACACGACTATTTTACAAGTCCTTAACATAGATGAAGGACCAGATTATTCTCCAAAGGCCTGCTGGAACAAAGAAGTTTTAGCCTGCTTCCGGAAGCCCATCAAGGAGGGAGCCAGTCTAGCTTCCCCGGGAAGAGAGTTCCAAAGCACTGGAGCATCCACCAAGAAGGCCCTCTCCCATGTTCCCACCAAGCATGCCTGTGAAGATGGTGGGACTGAAAGAAGGGCTTCTCCAGAAGATCTTAAAGCACGGGCAGGCTTATAAGGGAGAATATGGTCTTTCAAAAAACCTGGACCCAAGCCACATAGGGCTGTATAGGTTTGAATTGTGCCTGGAAACATACTGGTTGTTTTATACTTTGAACGGTTTTAATTTTTGTGTACCATCCATGGAGCTTCGACTATTGGGCGGTATAAAAATGAAATAAATAAATAAATAAAGGGTCTCTACAAAGCTGCAGGAGCTATACTAGAGTGACCGGATTTAAAAGAGGGCAGGGCACCTGCAGCTTTAACTGTTGTATTGAAGAGGGAATTTCACCAGGTTCCCCATATATACAAATGACACCTGCAGAAATTCCCTTTTCAATGCAACTGTTAAAGATACAGGCGCCTGGTCCTCCTTTTCATAGGGTCACCCTAATCGTATTTATTTAACCCTAAATAGCAGCAAGCAATAGAAGCCAATGACTTACTTATAACACATAGAGCCTAAAGCTGGTTGATTGGCTGTAAAAAAATAAAAGCACAAATAATAATAATAATAATAATAATAATAATAATAATAATAATAATAATAATAATGGTTGACCATATGAAAAGGAGGACACGGCTCCTGTATCTTTAACAGTTGTATTGAAAAGGGAATTTTAGCAGGTGTCATTTGTCTATATCATAGAATCATAGAATAGCAGAGTTGGAAGGGGCCTACGAGGCCATCGAGTCCAACCCCCTGCTCAATGCAGGAATCCACCCTAAAGCATCCCTGACAGATGGTTGTCCAGCTGCCTCTTGAAGGCCTCTAGTGTGGGAGAGACCACAACCTCACCAGGCAACTGATTCCATTGTCGTACTGCTCTAACAGTCAGGAAGTTTTTCCTGATGTCCAGCTGGAATCTGGCTTCCTTTAACTTGAGCCCGTTATTCCGTGCCCTGCACTCTGGGAGGAGCGAGAAGAGATCCTGGCCCTCCTCTGTGTGACCACATTTAAGTATTTGAAGAGTGCTATCATGTCTCCCCTCAATCTTCTCTTCTCCAGGCTAAACATGCCCAGTTCTTTTATATGGAGAACCTGATTAAATTCCCTCTTCATCCCAACAGTTAAAGCTGCCGGAGCCCTGCCCTCTTTTAAATCTGGAAACTGTAGTATAGCTCCTGCAGATTTAACAGTTGTGATGAAGAGGGAATTTCAACAGGTTCTCCATATATACAAATGACACCTGTTGAAATCCCCTTTTCTAGGCAACTGTTAAAGATACAGGAGCCATGTCCTCCTTTTCATATGGTCGTCGTAGTCATCATCATCATCATCATCATCATCATCATCATCATCATCATCTGCCGCTCTTAGAATATGTGCGACGCCCTTGTTATGAATCTGGAATCCCTTAAAAACTAGATGGCTGCAGCTATGGTAGCTTCTATTGCTTAAAGGTTCATCCTGGGCTCCCTCGGTTTCTCCCTATCTATTATTATTATTTATTTATATAGCACCATCAATGTACATGGTGCTGTCCCCTGCAGCTCTTGCAGCTTTAACTGTGGTGATGAAGAGGGAATTTCACCAGGTGCTGCATGCAAACAAATGACACCTGCTGAAATTCCCTTTTCAATACAGCTGTTAAAGATACAGGAGCCCTGTCCTCCTTTCCGTATGGTCACCCTATGTTCACACAGGCGGTCTACCCACGAGCAGGACACGGGTGCAACAGCACCCTCCCGCCCATGTTCCCCAGCAACTGGTGCTTGCAAGCTGACTGTCTTTGATCCTGGAAGTACCACAGAGCCATCAGGACTAGTAACCTTTGATAGCCTTCTGGTCCAAGAATGTGTCCAACCTCGTTTCAGAGCCATCCAAAAATGTGGCCGTCACTACACCTTGTGGTAGCAAGTGCCATAGTTTAACTCTGTGGTGTATGAAAAAGTCCTGATTTTAATCTTTCCGGAACCGCCCCTCCAATCAGCTTCATATGATGACCCCATTGGGTTCTAGTCTTTTAAGAGAAAAATGTCTGCCTTAGGGGAGGGGATTGAGTAGAAAGGTGTTGCATTTACCTGTACCACATAGTGGCCACTGAAATCCCCCTACCCTGCTGCCCATAACAACAGTTAAAACTGCTTTGCATATTATGCACATGTATTTTATTTCTCATCATTGTATGTTTCACATTTCACTTCAGTATCTGATTCCCCCCCCCTTTATAAACACTTCTTATCTTAAGACTTCTTGTGTTTAGTGTTTTCTTTGGTTTAACAAGTTAAAAGGGCTATCCACTGTTTTTCTGCTTATTTTTAAAAAATATATTTTCAACCAGCCTAGAGTTACAGAGTTGGGGGAAATCCTCAATCTCTTTGTGATCAGAGGCGCGGAGTAAGGAACCCCTGGAGATCATTTAGACTGACCCCAACCAGAGAGGGAGAAAAATGTCTCCCTGTCCACATTCTCCACACCATGCATAACTTTGTACACCTCTATCATCCCTTAGCCTCCTTTTTTCCAAGCTAAACAATCCCAGTTGATGTCACCTTCCCTCATAGGGGAGATGCTCCAGCCCCTTGATCATTTTTGTTGGCCTTTCCCCAGCTCTACAATATCTTCTTTTCTTTTCTTTTTTAGGTGAGATGACCAGAACTGTACACAGTATTCTAAGCCCTCCCGGGTTTCAGGTAGGGTAGGGTGACCATATGAAAAGGAGGACAGGGCTCCTGTATCTTTAACAGTTCCCTTTAAAAGGGAATTTCAGCAGGTGTCATTTGTATATATGGGGAACCTGATGAAATTTCCTCTTCATCACAACAGTTAAAGCTGCAGGTGCCCTGCCCTCTTTTAAATCTGGTCACTCTAATACAGCTCCTGCAGCTTTAACTGTTGTGATGAAGAGGGAATTTCACCAGGTTCTCCATATATACAAATGACACCTGTTAAAATTTCCTTTTCTATGCAACTGTTAAAGATATAAGAGCCCTGTCCTCCTTTTCATATGGTCACCCTAAGCTAGGGGGTCTTTTCCAGCATTGCCTGAAGAGGCCAGGGAGTGAAATTGGGACCCTTTGCATGTAAAACCTGTGGTCATTATTTCTACCAAGCTATTTCCCCTCTCCTTCTCCAGATATTCCAACCAAATGTACGAAACAGCCTTTTTGGTGTCACCTCTTTGGTGGAACACTCTCCCTGGGGAAGATCACCTGGTGCCTACACTGTCATCTTTCCTGGCCAAAACGAAACCCTTTCTCCCCCCCCCCCACCCCCCCTGCCATTTCAAAACCTTTAACCCTGACTTGGTTAGTATTTATGCCTCTTGCTGCTTCTTATTCTTTTTCTTCGTTGTATGGCTCAAACATTCAATACAATAAAATATCATGTTTTTAAATTGTTTATAAGCAACTCTGGTAAATTATACTGATCTTTTCTGGCAGGCCTATCCAATAGAATTTTAGGATACTTTTAGTATGCTTTTAATTTATTTATTTATTTATTTATTTATTATATACCACCCCATAGCCAAAGCTCTCTGGGCGGTTTACAAAGGCTAAGAACAGTGAACATTAAAAAGTATACAAAATTTTAAACCATCAAAAATATAAAAACAACAGTATAAAACAACAGTATCCATTTAAACAACAACAGTTCTGGGGTCCATTAAAAACAAACTTAGCATATGTTATTAAATGCCTGGGAGAAAAGTCTTGACCTGGTGCCGAAAAGATAACAATGTTGGCACTAGGTGAGCCTCATCAGGGAGATCATTCCATGATTGGGGGGCCACCACTGAAAAGGCCCTCTCCCTTGTTGCCATCCTCTGAGCTTCCCTCAGAGTAGGCACTCGGAGGAGGACCTTAGATGTTGAGCACAGTGTACAGATAGGTTCATGTCAGGAGAGGTGTTACGTCAGGTACTGTGGTCCCAAGGCATGTAAGGCTTTATAGTTTAAAACCAGCATCTTGAATTGGCCTCAAAAACATATAGGCAGCCAATGGAAGAGGGCCAGAATCAGTGTTATATGTTCAAACTTTCTGGTTCCAGTGATCAACCTGGCCGCTGCGTTTTACACAAGCTGCAGCTTCTGAACTGTCTTCAAAGGCTGCCCCACGTAGAGGGCATTGCAGTAATCAAATTTCAAGGATACCAGAGCATGGACGACTGAAGCTAGGTTATCCCTGTCCAGATAGGGGCGTAGCTGGGCCACCATGCTTTTAGGCTCCTTTTAGGATGTTTTTAACAGTGCACACTATGTTTTTAATCAATATTTCATGTATTTTATGCTTGTTCCCTGCCTTGATCCAATCGGAGAGGCAGGTAAGAAATAAATTATTATTATTATTATTATTATTATTATTATTATTATGAGGGACAAGATGAAAATCTATTAAAATTGGAACTAAGTGGTTTTAAACAGGAATTGAACAGGTAACTGGATTGTCCCATTTCACCACTATAGCATCTGTATCTAATGCATCCATGGATTGCAGGTTAAGCCTTAGTCAACAAAACCTCTTGTTTCCTGTCTATTGGACACCGACAATGTATCTTGAAAAGGGGGTTGCCTTAAGTTGGCTAATTGCTGGAGCTGTAACACAGCTAGTGCTTCTTTCAATCATAAGTTTTTGCAATGCCCAAAAAATGTCTCTTTTCAGAAGTAGATTACTATATGGCTAAACCTTGTATTGGAACACTCTTCAAATATTTATTGCTGTACATGTTCTCCTAAATGAAAGTGATGTCCTGCCCAACTGTGACGTTTGGCTTCACCTGAGATGGCCAGAAGCTACCTGACAGGACTATCCATGCCAGTAGCACTCAGGACTACTCAGTCCCCTCTGTGCTGATGATGTATGTGAGCTTTTTGGCCTTTCCTGCTGCTCCTGTCTCACCTTTATTCTTTAGGTCCCACAGGTCCACAGCTCCACAAACTGGCCCTCAGTTTCCCATTCTGCTACCACCACGACACCATTATCCATCTTACTGCTAGGCACTTAGCTAATGATGCCAGCCCTGCCTATCAAAGTAGACGGCACTCAGATGGGTAGAAGACAGCCTTTTATCTTCACATCTGGAATGATGCTTCCTATACATCAGCCTCACACAAACTAAAGTTACTCCAGATGTGCTGGACCACAACTCCCATGCTATCTAGCCAGCGTTGTTGATGGGGGATGATAGGACTTCTAGTCCCATGGCTGTGGAGGGTACTTGGTTGGGGAAAATGGATATTTGTTTCCTTCATGACAACAATCACTTCCGTTTTTCCTCGCTTTTCCTCCTTTATCCTACCATCACCTGAATTCATAGAATCATAGAATAGCAGAGTTGGAAGGGGCCTACAAGGCCATCGGGTCCAACCCCCTGCTCAATGCAGGAATCCACCCTAAAGCATCCTTGACAGATGGTTGTCCAGCTGCCTCTTGAAGGCCTCTAGTGTGGGAGAGCCCACAACCTCCCTAGGTAACTGATTCCATTGTCGTACTGCTCTAACAGTCAGGAAGTTTTTCCTGATGTCCAGCTGGAATCTGGCTTCCTTTAACTTGAGCCTGTTATTCTGTGTCCTGCACTCTGGGAGGATCGAGAAGAGATCCTGGCCCTCCTGTGTGACAACCTTTTAAGTATTTGAAGAGTGCTATCATGTCTCCCCTCCATCTTCTCTTCTCCAGGCTAAACATGCCCAGTTCTTTCAGTCTCTCTTCATAGGGCTTTGTTTCCAGACCCCTGATCATCCTGGTTGCCCTCCTCTGAACACACTCCAGCTTGTTTGCATCCTTCTTGAATTGTGGAGCCCAGAATTAATTAAAAGAGAAACCTGATCGGGGAGGAACGAATCCTTTGGGAATCAAATGACTAACAGGGTAGAAAATATATTGTGGAGAGGTCGCTTCTTCCAAATATATTACATAGCCTTTGGATGATCAATAGAATTGGCATCTCGAATGATGTACAGGGTTTTGGGTAATTTGCATGAGCAAAATCATGGGTTCCAATACCTGGCATCTCCAAATATTTGTTTATTTAATTGTTTAATCTGTATGTCGCCCAATAGACTAAGGTCTCTGGGTAATTCACAAGACTTAAACCACAAGGTACAGCATAAAATAAGGAAGCTTAAACCATGATATAAAAGTACAACCATAATAAAACCAGGCATCAATGAAGAGTTTTATAATACAGATTTTAAACAGAAGAGATAAAAGACTAGGAGGCTAAAATGCTGAAGTACTGGGAAAATAAAAAGGGTCATCACCTAGCATTGGAAGGAGTATAACGTAGGTGCCAGGCGAACCTCTGAGGAGCTCATTCCACAGCCAGGGTGCCACCACAGAAAAGGCTCTCCACATGATAGCCAGCTGCCTCATCTTTGACAGAGGCTCATGGGTCCAGGCAGGTACACATGGGAGGAGGCATTCCTTCAATAACCTGGCACCAAGAATTTTAGGGCTTTGAATGTTAATACTAGCACTTTGAGTCGGGCCCAGACCTGGACTGGCAGCCAGTGCAGCTGGAAAAGTCCTGGCATAATGTAGTCCCATGGGCCAGGCTCCATTAATGATCTTGCAGCCCTGTCATGGACTGGCTGAAGTTTCTGGACCATTTTCAAAGGCAGCCCCACATATAAAGCATTGCAGTAATCCAACCGAGAGGTTGTCAGCGCATGGATCACTGTAGCTGGGCTGTCTCTGTCCAGATAAGGGCGCAGTTGGCAATCGGGCAGATGGGGGCATCAGACCCCTCGACTGGAGCTGCGCTAACAACAGTGTCATGCTTGCTGTGGAGACAAGGGATTCTGTCCTCAAAGCATAAAGTTTGCAGTGGGTCATTGACTGGGCCCATTGACGGGGGAGGATGTTAACACCCAGCGGGCCACACGGAAGAGCTCCACTGGATGGCTACTCAAGGGTTCTTTGCTGCCCACATTGACAATCAGCTCTAGAGCGTCCTCGGTCATCTTTGCTTGGACACTTACATAATTTGCGCTCTAGCTGATGTCCAGGCTATTTCACCGACCGCAGCTCCCCAGAATACCAAGGAGCAGAAAAGGCTCTACAGGGTTTGAAAGGAGACTCAGGGCCCACCCACCCCCATCTCACTGTCCCACAGAGAGCCGAGAGCCTCAGCTACATCACCAGCTCTCTCCACTGGAAAATCTCCAAGAGCATTCAGAAATCCATTGGATTCCAACAGTCAAGTAGGACGGACCATCTGAATGGGATGTCCACCCCTGACAGAGTAAAGAAATGCAGTGAGTTCAAATCTCACCAGGAAATAAAATAATCTGACCTTAACAATGGGTTACTTCCCCCCACCCCCACCCCCACCCCAATCTTCAGACTGCCCATCTCAAAACATGGATCGAAAACAAAAGGAAGAAGAATGTCCTGGACTCCACACTCAGAGCACTGAGAGAGCTTTTCTCCTGACTGAATTCTTTGGAGCAAGTTACAGTCTGTGCTCCGGCGAAATCGCTTTCCACATACAAAGCATTCATAGCGCTTCTCACCTGAATGGATCATTTCACAAGAGGGAAGGGGCAATCTGTGATTGAACTGCTTTCCAAACTCTGAGCACTTTCATGGCTTCTCGCTTGTATGCATTCTTTGATGTTAATTAAGGTGGCCACTCTGACTGAAGCTCTTTCCACACTCTGAGCACTCAAACGACTTCTCCCCTGTGTGAGTGCTTTGATGATACCTAAGGTAGCATCTCTGATTGAAGCTCTTTCCGCACTCTAGGCATTTGTAGGGCTTTTCCCCTGTATGAATCAGTTGATGTCGCTTAAGGTTCGTGCTGCGAGTAAAAGTCTTTCCGCACACCAAGCATTCATAGGGCTTCTCCCCTGTATGAATTCTTTGATGGTCATTAAGGTGGCTGCTATGACTGAAGCTCTTTCCGCACTCCAGGCATTCATAGGGCTTCTCCCCTGTATGAATTCTTTGATGGCCATTAAGGTGAGTGCTGTGACCGAATCTCTTTCCGCACTCCAGGCATTCATAGGGCTTTTCCCCTGTATGAATTCGTTGATGTCGCTTAAGGTGGCTGCTGTGATCAAAGCTCTTTCCGCACTCCAGGCATTTGTAGGGCTTATCTCCGGAGTGAATCATTTTTTGCAAGTACTGAAATCTTTTCTCTTCTGTGTGAAATGGTTGACATTTGGTAAGGTGAATCTCCTCAGTCTTTATATCCTGAGAGCTTTTCCTCTGTGTCTTCCTATTGAGAAAGTTCAAAATACTTGGTTCTTCTAGTATTGGAATTTCAGGGACGTCTGACCCTTCCAAAGAAATGGATTTGATTCCCCACTTCTCTTCAGTTTCCGTTTTCCTTCTCTGGCGTATGCCATTTTCCTTGCTCTCTGTGCGATCACCTGAAAGAAAAAGAAGAAGAGAAATCTTCTCGAAATTAGGAGAAAACAAATGCTTTGCTGATTTGATTAACTGGATAAAAAAAATGTTTGGTTGGAGAGGCAGATCCTCCCAAACACATTAAATATCCCCTGATGTTCAATCGAATTGACAACTCCAGTGATGTACAGTACTTTCATTGATAATATGTCATAACCCTTACAAAGTAGCTTGAACAATAAATGAACATAAAATACTGTAAATCCAAAAGGCACTTAAAATCTGCCATTTTTTCCGAGCTAATTATTTAAATAGGAACTGGTAAGTCCGGGGTCAACGCTAATGGTTCTTTTCAATGTCCCAGTTGCTTCGGAGATCCTCAGTCATGTCATCCTCCCAGACCATCTTGCTGGGTTGTGCTATTGTTTTTTACAGAACTATATTTCAAAATGAAGTTTTTCATTTTGTCATTTTAACACCAGATTTAAAATCTCTTCACTGGTTGCCAAGAAGAGAAGGGTGGTTGTAGTGTGAGACTCCCTGCTGCGTGGGACTGAAGTCCCAGTGGGGCACAAACGCTCCCATGGACTCGCCAGGGATGCTGTCGCCTGGCTTAGAGATGTGACCAAAGGGTTGCCAATGCTCAAAAAGCCCACGGACAGGGACCCCTTTCTTCTCATCCATGTGGGAACAAATGATAGTGTCAAGCAGAGCTAGGAAGAAATCAAATCAGACTATGAAGCCTTGGGAAGGGAAGGATTTGGGGGCCAAGATAGTTTTCTCATTCATCCTTCCAGTTTTTAGAAAAGGAAAAGAAAAGGAAAATACTCTGGATGAACGACTGGCCTTGAAGGTGGTGCCGATGTGAGAGATTTGCATTCTGGGACCAAAGGCTGTGCTTCCTGGAAGACAGACTGATGGCAAGGGACGGGTTGCCCCTCACAAGGACCGGGAAGGATGCGTTTGGCCACAGAATGAAGAACGTCATCAGGAGGGCTTTAAACTGAATCCTACAGGGGAGGGAGACGTTAACGTGGGAGGGGGAAATGGATGAAGCCTCCTGCACTATAACACAGAGGACAGCTCTAATAGCACCCAAAACAGCCTTCACAATCATGTAGGAACGAAACCAGACTACAAAGCCTATGGTTTTGGATGGCTATGTACTAATGCCCAGAGTATGGGAAACAAATAGAAGAAACTGGAACTCTTAATACATCTAGGAAATAGAAACCAAAGGCACAGTTAGAAGATGGGGGATACTTGGATCAGCAATACTACAAACGAGAAGAATTCTGGAATTGTTGTAGATCACAAGCTGAATATGAGCCAACAGTGCGATATGGCTGCAAGAAAGGCAAATGCTATTTTGGGCTGCATTAATAGAAGTATAGCTTCCAAATCCCATGAGGTACTGGTTCCTCTCTATTCGGCCCTGGTTAGGCCTCATCTAGAGTATTGCGTCCAGTTCTGGGCTCCACAATACAAGAAGGACGCAGTCAAGCTGGAGCGTGTTCAGAGGAGGGCAACCAGGATGATCAGGGGTCTGGAAACAAAGCCCTATGAAGAGAGACTGAAAGAACTGGGCATGTTTAGCCTGGAGAAGAGAAGGGTGAGGGGAGACATGATCGCACTCTTCAAATACTTAAAAGGTTGTCACAGAGGAGGGCCAGGATCTCTTCTCGATCCTCCCAGAGTGCAGGACATGGAATAATGGTTTCAAGTTAAAGGAAGCCAGATTCCAGCCGGACATCAGGAAAGACTTCCTGACTGTTAGAGCAGTACGACAATGGAATCAGTTACCTAGGGAGGTTGTGGGCTCTCCCACACTAGAGGCCTTCAAGAGGCAGCTCGACAACCATCTGTCAGGGATACTATAGGGTGGATTCCTGCACTGAGCAGGGGGTTGGACTCGATGGCCTTGTAGGCCCCTTCCAACTCTGCTATTCTATGATTCTATGATAAGGCAAATACAACTTGATAGTGTAACTGAAACTTGGTGGGATGACTCCCATGACTGCAATACAGCAACTAAAGGATATAACTTGTTAAAAAAGAATAGAAGGAATAGAAAGGGAGGCAGAGTTGCACTATATGTTAAAAATAGTTATCCCAGGACAGAAATTCAGGAGGATGAGCCTGGGAGCCCCATGGAGAGCATCTGGATTAAAAGAAATGGGGCAAGGAATAAAAGGATCATGATAGTCGGAGTCTACTACCGGCCACCCAATCAAGGAGAAGACGAGGGCGAAACCTTTGAAAAGCAAATTGCCCGTGTTTCAAGGAAGTGTGATGTTGTAGTAATGGGGGACTTCAATTCCCCCTATATCTGTTGGGAGACAAGTTCTGCCAAAAGTGGACCCTCAAAGAAACTCCTGACATGTGTGGCTTTCTCCTATGGAAAGTGGAGGAAGGAACTAGAGGATCGGCAATCCTTGACTTGATATTGACCAACAGGGATGACTTAGTGGATAAAGTGGCAGTTATGGGAACTCTTGACCACATCATACTTGAGTTCTTGATTTTAAAGGAAGCAAAAGCTGAGTGTAGCCATACGCTGGATTTTAGGAAAGTTGATTTTAATGAACTCAGAACTATGGGAAGTAAGGACCTATGAATCCAATGAGAAAAGGAGTCCAAGATGGGTGGGAGTTTTTTAAAAAAGGAAATTTTAAAAGCCCAAATTACAAACAATTCGAACAAGGAAAAAAGGTAGAAAAAAATAGAAGAAGCCACTGTGGCTTTATAAAAAGCTTAGAGAAAAATTGAAAAGAAAAAAAGGGCACATATATGAAGTGGAAGGAAGGCCAGGCTATAAAAGAGGAGCACAGACAGGCAGCAAAGAAGTGACGGAATGGCATCATGAAGGCTAAAGGTGAGAATGGGCTGAGGTTAAGGAAGGATGCTAAAAGCAACAGAAGAGCTTTCTCCAGGTATGTGCAGAGTAAAAGACAGAGGAAAGAAATAGTTGTTCAGCTACTCAATGAGGATGGCAAAACAACATAAAGAAGGAAGAGCTGAAATTCCACCTTCTAGGATCTTTCAAGAAGGCAAAGAGGGAGCCTTATCCAGAGGAATCCCATTCCTTACCCAGAGAGGCCAGGATCCCACGATTCTCCTCCATGACTTCTTTGTGCAGAGTCCTCTGGCCGGGATCCAGCAGAGCCCACTCCTCCTCCGAGAAATGCACGGACACCTCCTCAAAAGTCACTGGACCCTGAAAGCAAAAGAAGAATTGAGGTTCTCCTTACACATAATGTTGCAATCCATGAAGCCAAGGATAGCGAGGTCCTCCTTCTGAATGCCAGAGCTTCATGAGTGACATTCAAGGCCTTCCTAGCCACCATCTTGGAGAGGGCAAGGGGAAAGTGGCAGGTTCTACCAAGAACAAAGAGACGTGCAGAGGACAGAGGCACCCAGGACTCCCCTACCTGCCCAGGCTGTGCAGAAACCGCTTCCACTCCACTACAAAGCACAGGAGGCCTAGAAGGGCCCCCCAGGATCAGTTCACTCTCTCTGAGGGTTTTTCCACTCCCTGTGAGGAAGGCAAAGAATATGGGAAGGTAAGTTGACATTCTTAAGCATTTCCGTTTTCACTGGTGTACTGGAATATATGTTTGTCCTCATTACTAAAGAACATGTCTTTTTTGAGTACATAGAGAAAAAGAGTCTCTCTCCACCTGCAAAATCAGGCTCAAGTGGAACATTAAAGCAGTTCATGTACCTCAGGCGTGATTGAAGGGGGGAGGCGCTGGTGAAATAGGACCTACTAATCCTTACCCAGTGAGGAGGGTCCTCCATCACCCCCCTGCAAGATCCACCTGTCCGGTGGAGCCTTCTCTTCTTCACAGAAATCTGTGGGTGAACTGGCCAACTTCCCCTGCAGCTGGAACTGGAAGGGGGATCGCAGAGAGGGAAGGAGAGAAATGGGTCAGGTCAAGGCCAAGGGCAGCATTTCCAAATCAGTTTGCATTTCAGGGCTCCTTCTAAAGTTGATCTATCATCCAAATCACACAGATCACTATGCTGTATCTCTAACAGGGGAGCACATAGGGATGTGTGATTTGGGGCTGAGAGTTCAATCCTGGCATAAGCAAAGTGCTTGAACACCCTCCAAAATCCAGCCAGGAGGGAAGACAGAACCTCCCAGACATTCCCTGACATCACAGCAGTTTCGTGTCCACGGGTGCTATCCCCTCCTTCCCCAGAATTTCACTAACCCATTCATTTCTCCGGTGATTCTAAGAACCTAAGAAGAGCCGTTCTGGATTAGAACAAGGGTCCATCTAGTCCAGCATTCTCTCCCCACAGTGGCCCATCAGCTGTTGACCACAAACTCACAAGCAGGACATGAGTGAAACAGCACCCATTTTCCCCAGCAAATGTTAATTATCCTCCGAGGCGGGCCTGTTCTACACATTAAGAACAACTATACTAAGGGGGGCATTGAAAATTGGAGCATCCCTTCCTTAGAGGACATGCAAAAACAAGCTGAGAGAAGTGCTCTCACCTGCTCTTTGTCCTCTGCCTGGCTCAGGAGGAAGCCTTCTGCCAGGGCCACCGCCTGGGAGCTGGTCTCCGCTCCACATTCTCTGACCCAGCTCACCATCTCCGGGGGCAGGACAGCCAGGAACTGCTCCAGGACCACCAGGTCCAGCATCTCAGCTTTCGTGTTCCTTTCTGGCTCCAGCCACTGGCGGCAAAGGTGGTGAAGTCGGCTGCAAACCTCTCGGGGTCCTTTGGCCTCCTGGTAGCAGAAGTCCCTGAAGTGCTGGCGCTCCACTTCTGAGCTGGTGTTGCTCCCAGGCTGTTTCTCCTGCACTCTTTTTCCCCAGGGTTCTGCACTGTCCTCTTCCTTGATGTTGCAGGAGACATTTCCTGCTTCATGGCCAGCAAAGTTCTGCTCTTCCATCTTGATTCTCTTCTCCATCTCTGCTCCCACCAGGACTCAAAAGGTCTCCTTCCTTGGCTGCCAATTTCTCTCTTGAGGCAAGAACTGTCCTGTAGGAATGAAAATGGAGGCGCTGCATGGATTAGATACAGCTCTGGCCAACTTAATATCCAGGACCTGTCTCCGATGCGTCCCCACAACTCTGGTCCCACAGGAACCAGGCTCCCAGTTGAAAATGAGGTTCTGACTCTGCCCCAGTGGGAGAGAGAGAGGGGGTGTAACCAGAGGTGACTTAAAGCTATTCAAGAGCTCATTATGTTTGAAAGTGTATTTAAAACTTGATCAAGAAAACAGTGAATAAACAGGTCTGCTGATGAACCAGAGTTTCTCTCCCAATCCATTCCATGGCCTCCTTCTAAGCCCACTCTGTTCCAGCACTTGAACCCCAAAAAGGGACCTGAGTAACCATGATTTCTCCTGCCGCTTAGCATGTGGACAACAGGCTCACTTAATACATCAAAGAGCAAAGTACTAAAACAAATATGGTGAAATCAGCCTAGTTTCCCTGGGGGGCAAATTCTGTCTTTTCTTTTAGCGGGTCCTAATTAAAGCTCCCAAGGTTTATTTTGAAGGCAATGAGACTAAATTAAAGGGGGGGGGAATGCCCCATGGAACTTATTCACCCTGTTTAAAACAGGGAGGGGAAACAAAAGAAAATGCAATGCAAACATGACACCCTAAAAGCCTTTTGCCCACAATTGGGATATTCCTGCCCCCCCCCAACCAGGATCTTTCTGCTTCTGTCCCTCCCAGACCCCCCCTTTCTCCAGCCTTCCCTTCCAGGATCCCCTAATGAAGGGGAGGGCAGGAGGTGCAAGGCAGGGGTCTTCTCCAGGGACCCCACGTGGATCAGCCACCTGGGGGGCACGGGGCTCTGTCTCTCTCCCCACTCACCCACCCCCTGCTCCAAACCTGCCCTTGGCTCCCTCCCTTCTCTGCTCTTTCCACCCCTCCCCTTCACCTGGGACCCCCCTTGCCTTTTGCCCTCACCTGCTCCTCTGCAGGGGAAAAGAGGCTGCAGGTGGGACCCACGAGGCACGCTGGGACAGGGGGAGATCCCAGGCTCCTTTGCCATGGGGGGGGGGGCTGTGGAGCGGGAAGGGAGGGGCCTCATCCATCCTTTGCTCCAGGACCCAGCCCCCTCTTTAACCCTTAGATGGACTCAAACACTAGAGAGCCGCAGAGGCGAGGACCTGGGGGGGGGGGCTTTTCCAGTGGGGGGCTTTTATCCCCGCAGCAGCATCGCCGCCCCGCCTGCTCCTGGGGGCTTCGCGGGACCCAGGTCTCTCTTTGCACCATTGGTTTGTACGTTTATTGTTCTATGTATGGTTTTATCTGACGACTGGAGGAGGGCTAACGTTGTCCCTTCTTCAAACAGGGCAAAAAAGGAGGAACCTGAGAACTACAGACCAGTCAGTCTGACATCCATCCCTGGGAAAATTCTGGAGCAGATTCTAAAGAAGTCAATCTGTAAACACCTTGAAATCAATGCAGTGATTACTAGAAGCCAACATGGATTCGTCAGGAACAAATCCTGCCAGACTAATTTGATCTCATTTTTTGATCTAGTAACCTCCCTTGTGGACTGTGGGAATGCTGTGGACGTCATATATCTTGACTTCAGCTAACCTTTCGACGAAGTGCGCCATGATATCCTGATTCACAAACTAGCTAAAAGTGGGCTAGATGGAACAACTATTAGGTGGATTCACAGTTGGCTACAAAATCGGACTCAAAGAGTAGTTATATCCCTCCCAGCCCCCCCCCCTTTTCTCCTGCCTTCCCTTCCAGGATCTCCTAACGATGGGGAGCGCAGGAGGTGCAAGTCAGGGAGTCTCCTGGAGGGGCCCCAGGTGGGTCAGTCCCGGGGGGGGGGGCAGGGGGGCTTTGGCTCTCTCTCCCCACCCCCTGCCCTAAACCTGCCTTCCTGCCCCTGGCTCCCTCCCTTCTCTGCTCCTGCCCTGGGGGGTCTCTTTCCACCCCCTTTCCTCTCTACACCCCTGGGACCCCCTTGCATGTTGCACTCCTCTGCAGGGGAAAATAGGCTGAGGTTGCAAACTGCATGCAAACCTCACAGGCTGCTTTCCCAAGGTGGGGGAGGAGGAGGAAGTGAGTGCATTCAATCAGCCTGGGCTCTTCACGGGCCTCTCTAGGACCCAGCACACTCGTTCTTTTTAACCCTTAGATGGAGGCAACAGTAGAGAGCCGCAGAGGCTCCTCCGGGGGCTCCTGGCAGAGGCGCGGACCTGGGGGGCCTTTTATCCCGGGGCTTCGCGGGGTGCAGGGCGGCTCTTGGCACCATTGGTTTCCCTTTGGGCGCAGAAGGCAGCCTGCCACGTGCAGCGGATATTATGGGATGTCAGCAGCAATGTACAGCCTCTGCCTGCCTCCATCTTGAAATGTGGAGCCCAGAACTGGACGCAATACTCGAGATGAGCCTCACCAGGGCTGAATAGAGGGGGACCAGTTCCTTGGCATGAACCCCAACCCTTAACTCCTCCTTCCTTACTCTGACTCCCTACCTCAGACACTTCTTGAAATACAACCCATAACTTCAGACGTCTGATCTCAACTGACCCCCGCACATGTGCAAGGCAGTATTATCACTGTCAAAGCAAGCAGTAACGCATCTCCCATTTGTGTACACATGAGAACATCCTAAGAGCTGTTATAAATCAGACCAAGGGTCCCTCTAGTCCAGCATTCCATTCACACAAGCTGTCAACCCACAAGCCACATCACCCTCCGGCCCATGTTCCCCAGCAACTGGTGTATGCAAGCTTACTGCCGCTGATACTAGAGGTATTATTATTATTATTATTATTATTTATTTATATAGCACCATCAATGTACATGGTGCTGTACAGATAACACAGTAAATAGCAAGACCCTGCCGCATAGGCTTACAATCTAATAAAGTTGTAGTAAACAATAAGAAGGGAAGGAGAATGCAAACAGGCACAGGGAAGTGTAAACAGGCACCGGGAAGGGTGAAGCTAACAGTATAGAGTCAGAACAAACTCAAAGTTTAAAAGCTATAGGGAAAAGAAAAGTTTTTAGCTGTGTTTTAAAAGCTGTGATTGAGTTGGTAGTTCTCAGGTGTTCTGGAAGAGCATTCCAGGCATGAGGGGCAGCAGAGGAAAATGGACGAAGCCGAGCAAGGGAAGTAGAGACCCTTGGGCAGGCAAGAAGCATGGCATCAGAGGAGCGAAGAGCACGAGCGGGGCAATAGTGTGAGATGAGAGAGGAGAGATAGGCAGGAGCTAGACCGTGAAGAGCTTTGAAGGTCAACAGGAGAAGTTTATATTGGATTCTGGAATGAATTGGGAGCCAATGAAGAGATTTCAGAAGCGGAGTGACATGGTCAGAGCGGCGGGCCAGGAAGATAATCTTAGCGGCAGAGTGGTGGACAGAGACCAGCGGACTGATGTGAGACGAGGGGAGGTCAGAGAGGAGGAGGTTGCAGTAGTCCAACCGAGAGATAACCAGTGCGTGAACGAGAGTCTTGGCAGAAGAGACAGACAAAAATGGTCGAATCCTGGCAATATTATACAGGAAGAAACGACAAGATTTAGCTACTGCCTCGATATGAGGAATAAAGGAGAGCGAGGAGTCAAATATAAAGCCAAGGCTACGAGTTTCCTTGACCGGAGTAAGCGTGACATCGTTGACAGTAAGAGAGAATGAGAGGTGAGGAGAAGGTTTAGGAGGGAAAACAAGCAGTTCAGTTTTTGCCATGTTAAGCTTCAAGCGACGATGAAGCAGCCAAGCTGAGATATCTGAAAGACATGCCGAGATACGATCGTGAACATCAGGAGAAAGTTCCGGAGATGAGAGGTATAGTTGTGTGTCATCGGCATACAGGTGATATTGGAGGCCATGAGATTGAATAAGTTTACCCAAGGGCAGCATGTATAGAGAAAACAGCAGCGGGCCAAGCGGGTAGCACATAGCCATCAGGACCTTTGAAAGCCTTCTCCTCCAAGAATCTGTCCAACCCCCTTTCAAAGCCATCCAAATTGGTGGCCATCATTACATCTTGTGGTAATGAGTTCCATAGTTTAACTCTGTGCTGCGTGAAGAAGTCCTGATTTTGATCTCTCCTGAACCTCCCTCCGATCAGCTTCATGGGTTGACCCCATTGGGTTCTAGTATTTTAAGACCGGGAGAAAAATGTCTGCCTCAGGGGAGGGGATTGAGTGGAAATGTGTTGTGTTTACCTGTACCATATTGGGTACCCAAAGCAACAGTTAAACTGTAGTGTATTCTGTAGTGAACACTTGTATTTTCTCCACTTCTGTATCTGATTTTTCATTTTCTTTATAGACACTTAAGACTTCTTGTGTGGCATGTTTTCTTTGGTTTCACGAGTTAAAAGGGTTATCCACGGGTTTCCTGCTTATGTTTTAAAATATATTTTCAACCAGCCTAGTAACTCCAAGAGTTAGAGTTGAGGGAAATGCTCAATCTCCTTGTTATCATAGGCACTGAGTAAGGTGTCCCTGGAGAACATTTAGACTGACCCCAGCCACATAACACTATTCCCCCTTCTGAAGAGATCTGGACCTCAAAACTACTAAAAACAAACAAAGTGGCAGATCATAATTACCGTTTTCAATTGTCCAGTTGCTTCATGAGGCAGGTGCTCCTGCAGGCTCCCAAACGGAGGGACTAACAGGCCATAGAGCTGCCCGGCTCTGCCTGAAACCCAGCTTCACCACCCCCTGGCAGGTCCACGTTCTACAGCAACCGCTCTCAGCTGAACTTGACCCCTGGGTTTAATTCGCTGACCTTACCTGGCCTTGTGGGGAACTATAGGGGCAGGCAGAGGGTAAGTTGTAAGCAAGCATAATTTGTGACAAAGCACAAAATCAGCCACGGGGCATGTTAGATAAGGCATCATTTTTAGCATCCAATTTCCTGGCTTTGTGGAGTTTGGATGAAGGTGAGAAAGCCTTAACTACTGGTCTTTTAAACCAGCAGGGTTTTTTTTTTTTTTTTGATGATTGAAGATTCTTATCTTCCTGCTTCTGGGGGAAGACTGAGCCATGGTAAGAATTGAGCACTTCAGCCTTTTCTTGTCATCTGATGGCATGTGGCTCCAAATCCCCTAATGACCACTCCCAGGGGCTTCAGATAGAGGTTGAACAACATTGGTAACAAGATGGTAGCCTGCAGAACCCCATAGCTCAGTGGCCAAGGAATAAACACCCCATGTTAACTCTCTGGAATCGGGCCCCATATACAGGACTGGAACCACTGTACCACAGAGCCTCCGATGCCCATCTCACAGGGTCGATCCAGGAGAATGCCATGAGATGGAGTAGACTTAACACAGTTGCACTACCCTGTCGAGCAGGGCTGATTCAGTCTCGTAACTAGATCAAAACCCAGACTGGAATGGGTTTAGATATTCAGTATCCTTCAAGAGTGCCTACAGTTGCTTCCCTATGAAGGGGGGATTTGTGATTGGGCAGTAGTTGTACCACTCTTCAAATACTTTATAAGGTTTCACACAGAGGAGGGCCAGGATCTCTTCTCGATCCTCCCAGAGTGCAGGACACGGAATAACAGGCTCAAGTTAAAGGAAGCCAGATTCCGGCTGGACATCAGGAAAAACTTCCTGGCTGTTAGAGCAGTACGACAATGGAACCTGTTACATAGGGAGGTTGTGGGCTCTCCCACACTAGAGGCATTCAAGAGGCAGCTGGACAACCATCTGTCAGGGATGCTTTAGGGTGGATTCCTGCATTGAGCAGGGGGTTGGACTTGATAGCCTTGTAGGCCCCTTCCAACTCTGCTATTCTATGATTCTATGTCTCCTGGAGACTGGAACCACTCACCCACAAGGCTTCCATCTTGCCAGGACTCAGTTTCAGTGTATTTATTATTGCATTTATATAGCGCCAATAGCCAAAGTCTTCTGGGTGGTTCACAAAAATTTAAACCATGAAATACAATTTACAGCACAAGATTTTAACCACAATTTCTCTCTCTCGTGCAAGCCCTGAGTCATTACTGACTCTTGGAGGTATGCCAGTTTTTGCTGACTTTTTCTTGGCAGGCCTTATAGCGGGGTGGTTTGCCATTGCCTTCCCCGGCCGTTATTACCTTTCCTCCAGCTAGCTGTGTACTCATTTTACCGACCTCAGGAGGATGGAAGGCTGAGTCGACCCGAG
Organism: Elgaria multicarinata webbii; assembly: GCF_023053635.1. Taxonomy (NCBI): domain Eukaryota; kingdom Metazoa; phylum Chordata; class Lepidosauria; order Squamata; family Anguidae; genus Elgaria; species Elgaria multicarinata. The sequence goes on from NC_086173.1 coordinate 169,831,962, forward strand.
CCGGCTGCCTGAAACCAGCTTCCGCTGGGATCGAACTCAGGCCGTGGGGAGAGTTTCAGCTGCAGAAACTGCTGCTTTACCGCTCTGCGCCACAGGAGGCTCAACCACAATTTAAGAGTATAAAAGTACAAGCAGAATAAAACCAAACAGCAGTACAGAGATTTAAAATTTTAAAACAGAAATGTTCAGAGACTAGGAGGCTGAAAGGCTAAAGTACTGGGGAAATACAAAAAAGGTCTTCACCTGATATCAGAAAGAGTATTATTTATTTATTTAATTTCTGTACTGCCCAATAGCTGAGTACAACATAGGTGCCAAGTGAACCTCTCTGGGAAGCTCATTCCACAGCCAGGGTGCCACTGCAGAAAAGGCCCTCCTCCTGGTAGCTTCCTCTCTCACTTCTTTGACAGGTGCTCACAGAGAAGGACCCCCAGGGATGATCTTAGGGTCCAGGCAGATACATATGGAAGGAGGTCTTCCTTCAAGTAACCTGGCAGCAAGCCGTTTAGGGCTTTGAATGTAAATATTTGAACTTTGAATCAGGCCTAGACTTGGACTGGCAGCCAGTGCAGATGGAAAAGTACTGGCTTAGAATCATAGAATAGGAGAGTTGGAAGGGGCCTATAAGGCCATCGAGTCCAACCCCCTGCTCATAATGCAGTCTCATGGGCCAGTCCCTTTTAAAGATCTTACAGCCCTGTTTTGGACTAGCTGAACTTTCTGGACCAGTTTCAAAGGCAGCCCCACGTATAATGCATTGCAATAATCCAACCGAGAGGTTGTCAGCACATGGATCACTGTAGCTGGGCTTCTCTGTCCAGATAAGGGCGCAGTTGGCAATTGGGCAGCTGGGGGCATCAGACACCTCGGCTGGAGCTGCGCTAACAACAGCGTGCAGCCTGCTGCAGAGACAAGTGATTCTGTCCTCAAAGTGCGAAGCAAAAAGGTCACAGCGGGTCTTTGCCAGGCAATGAGCCCCATTAGCTGGGAAGGGTATTAACACCCCACGGACCAAACAGAAGAGCTGCCCTGGACTGCTACTCAAGGACACAATAGAGGCTGCAAAATAAGCCTTCTTTGCTGTCCACAATGCCACTTAATAGGCACGTTACGTGCTCTGGAGTGTGTTCAGTCATCTTCGCTTTGTGTCTTACACCATTTGCACGCTAGCTAACATCCAGCCTATTACATCTACCGCAGCTCCCCAGAATACCAAGGAGCAGAGCAGGATCTACAGGGCTGGAGAGGGCACTCAGGGGCAATCACACCAATGGCTCTCCTCATTTCACTGTCCCACAGAGAGGCTAGAGCCCCGGCTGCTTCACCAGCCCTCTGGATTCCATTCCATTGGATTCCAAGTCTAGTGGGGCAGACCATCCAAATGGGATCTCCATCCCTGACAGAAGGAAGAAATGCAGTGAGTTCAAATCTCACCAGAAAATGATCTGACCATAATAATGGGTTACTTGCCCCCACCCCCACCCCAATCTTCAGACTGCCCATCTCACAACATGGATAGAAAACAAAGAGAAGAGTATGTTCTGGACTCCACACTCAGAGCACTAAAAGAGCTTTAATCCTGATTGAATTCTTTGAAGGAAATTACAATCTGTGCTCTGGCAAAAGCACTTTCCACATACAAAGCATTCATAGATCTTCTCACCTGTATGGATCATTTCAAGAGAGGGAAGGGGCAATCTGTGATTGAATTGCTTTCCGCACTCTGGGCTCTTTTATAGCTTCTTCCTTGTGTGAATACTTTGATGTTGCTTAAGGGTTGTGCTTTGAGCAAAGCTCTTTTCGCACTCTGAGCATTTGTAGGGCTTCTCCCCTATGTGAATTCTTTGATGTTGCTTAAGGGTTGTGCTTTGAGCAAAGCTCTTTCTGCACTCTGAGCATTCATAGGGCTTCTCCCCTGTATGTTTTCTTTGATGTTCACTAAGCTGGCCACTCTGACTGAAGCTCTTTCCGCACTCTGAGCATTTATAGGGCTTCTCCCCTGTGTGAATTCTTTGATGTCTCTTAAGTACTGCCCTCACAGTGAAGCTCTTTCCACACTCTGAGCATTCATAGGGCTTCTCCCCTGTATGTTTGCTTTGATGTAGTTTAAGGGACGTGCTGTGAGCAAAGCTCTTTCCACACTCTGAGCATTTGTAGGGCTTCTCCCCTGTGTGAATTCTTTGATGTGACTTAACATAGCTGCTCGAACTGAAGCTCTTTCCGCACTCTGAGCATTTGTAGGGCTTCTCCCCTGTGTGAATTCTTTGATGTGACTTAACATAGCTGCTCAAACTGAAGCTCTTTCCGTACTCTGAGCATTCATAGGGCTTCTCCCCTGTATGTTTTCTTTGATGTTCACTAAGCTGGCCACTCTGACTGAAGCTCTTTCCGCACTCTGAGCATTTATAGGGCTTCTCCCCTGTGAGAATTCTTTGATGTGTCTTAAGTACTGCCCTCACAGTGAAGCTCTTTCCACACTCTGAGCATTCATAGGGCTTCTCCCCTGTATGTTTTCTTTGATGTTCACTAAGCTGGCCACTCTGACTGAAGCTCTTTCCGCACTCTGAGCATTTATAGGGCTTCTCCCCTGTGTGAATCCTTTGATGTGTCTTAAGTACTGCCCTCACATTGAAGCTCTTTCCACACTCTGAGCATTCATAGGGCTTCTCCCCTGTATGTTTGCTTTGATGTAGCTTAAGGGACGTGCTGTGAGCAAAGCTCTTTCCACACTCTGAGCATTTGTAGGGCTTCTCCCCTGTGTGAATCCTTTGATGTGACTTAACATAGCTGCTCGAACTGAAGCTCTTTCCACACTCTGAGCATTTATAGGGCTTCTCCCCTGTGTGAATTCTTTGATGTGTCTTAAGTACTGCCCTCACAGTGAAGCTCTTTCCACACTCTAAGCATTTGTAGGGCTTCTCCCCTGTGTGAATTCTTTGATGTGACTTAACATAGCTGCTCGAACTGAAGCTCTTTCCGCACTCTAAGCATTTGTAGGGCTTCTCCCCTGTGTGAATTCTTTGATGTGACTTAACATAGCTGCTCGAACTGAAGCTCTTTCTGTACTCTGAGCATTCATAGGGCTTCTCCCCTGTATGTTTTCTTTGATGTTCACTAAGCTGGCCACTCTGACTGAAGCTCTTTCCGCACTCTGAGCATTTATAGGGCTTCTCCCCTGTGTGAATCCTTTGATGTGACTTAACATATCTGCTCGAACTGAAGCTCTTTCCACACTCTGAGCATTCATAGGGCTTCTCCCCTGTATGTTTGCTTTGATGTAGCTTAAGGGACGTGCTGTGAGCAAAGCTCTTTCCACACTCTGAGCATTTGTAGGGCTTCTCCCCTGTGTGAATCCTTTGATGTGACTTAACATATCTGCTCGAACTGAAGCTCTTTCCACACTCTGAGCATTTATAGGGCTTATCTTCAAAGTGAATTCTTTTATGAAAGTATTGAAATATTTTCTCTTCTCTGTGAAATGGTTGACATTTGGTAAGGTGAATCTTCTGAGTCTTTATATCCTGAGAGCTTTTCCTCTGTGCCTTCCTATTGTGAATCTTCCTATTACTTGGTTCTCCTAGTATTGGAGTTTTACGGACATCTGACCCTTCCAAAGAAATAGACTTGGTTCCCCACTTCTCTTCAGTTTCAGTTTGCCTTTTCTCGTTTATGCCATTTTCCTTGTTCTCCCTGTGATCACCTGCAAGAATAAAAACAGAAATCTTCCTGAAATCAAACCAAATAGTTTGCTGATTGGATTAACTGGATAAAAAAAGGAAAGGCAGATCCTTCCAAACATATTAAAGATCCCCTGATGTTCAAGCGAACTGACAACTTGCATGGCATTCTGCACTTTTATTTATATAGAATAGCTCTTACAAAATATCTCAAGCAATAAAGGAACATAAAACACTGTAAAAACAAAATGCATGTAAAAATCTGCCATTTTGTCCTAACTGATTATATAACTGGGAACTGGACAGAAGAATTCAACCCTCATGGCTCTTTTCAATGTCTCAGGGGCTTTGGAAACCGTCAGTCATGGCATCCTCCTAGACCATCTCGCTGGGTTGTACTATTGTCTTTAACAGACCTACATTTCAAAATGATTTTTGTCTTGCTATCTAGTTGTACCTCAAAATCGAAAGCAAACTGTTCTGGGCAGGCTTCTGAAAATGCCATAGTCTGCTCTCCGGTGCGTCCTCCATGGAGGACATTAAGATAATATCTGTAACGTCTTCAACGTTATGCAGATGCAATCATGGCAGCAAAGTAAGATGGGTTGGCAGCCATCACTGCCACAGAATCAGTCCATCAATGGGGTTCTGTGAATGTTTAGTCAGGTATTCGGAGTGTTTTCCTCCAGGTGCATTTTAGCCATCAAACGACATTGCCCTCAGCTCCGAAGGAAAATGTGAAGGTAGCAAAGCCTTTCAATTTGTCAAAGTGTGTTTCAGAGCAATCATATCAAGAGCCCAAGGCCTTGGAAGGACACTGCAGGAAACTCCCCTGGCACGCAAAGGGAACCCGCTGGATTCATTATTCTCCAGGGCCAGATCATCATATTCGATCCTCCTCCCTTGTGGAGGTTACAGGACTTGATCAGGTACTTTATCCCTTCATGACAACAGAATTGCCAAAGCTTCGTCTAGACATAGAATCATAGAATAGCAGAGTTGGAAGGGACCTACAAGGCCATGCAGGAAACGTGTGCATTTGGTTGTGGTTATGTGTGTGTTTTGTTGCCCGGGGGGGGGGCATATTTTGCACCAGTGGTTTTGGGGGGGGGGTTGCAACTGAGGATAGGAGGCACTGAAGTAGTGCCTCCTATCCTCAGTTTGCTCAAGGCTTCCTCAATGCAAGAATCCACCCTAAAGCATCCCGGACAGATGGCTGTCCAGCTGCCTCTTGAAGGCCTCTAGTGTAGGAGAGCCCACAACCTCCCTAGGTAACTGCTTCCATGGTTGTACTGCTCTAACAGTCAGGAAGTTTTTCCTGATGTCCAGCCGGCCGCAGATCATGGTGTCATTTGGTTTGGTTTCATGGCTCACTGTCACTCGCCTGATTGAGAGGTTTAATGGATTTTCCTGCACTCTGCAGTTGGTCAGACTAAATGATCCTTGTGGTCCCTTCCAACTCCAAAATTCTATGACTGTAAGAGTGCTCAGGAGGGGATATCAAAAGTCCAGGATTCACTACGGAGCCTTATATTGGGGACAAGAACACAAAGGTAAAAGGAAAGGAAGGGGTTGGATGTAGAGCAAAGTAATCTTATGTAAAGAGAGCAGAGAAATTGGGTAAGTTTAATAAACATGGCCTCCGATGTCCTACAACAAGCCATTGATGATGGGAGAAAACAGGTTGAATGTGAAATCCAAATATACCGTGGCAGGTACACTCCAATATGCATCAGTGAGACCTGCTGGGATAGGACTCAGGATGGGAAAAGAGCCATTGAAAGGGAGACCTTGTTCAAAGGGAGCAGAAGCCATTGTATTGGTAAGGAATGTAGATACCTGTTGGGAAGGCCATGCTTCTGAGGAAGGAGGGCATGTCGAAAACAATTAGGTAAAGATGTAGTGAGAAACAAGACTGTTATGGGTGTCACAGTATTGTCCAGGCCACCCAGGGAGTCAGAAGACATAGATGATGCTTTACTGGAAAACATGATCCAACATTCACATGGTGGTAATGGAGAATTTCAGCTCTTCTGGCGTCTTCTGGTAGTCTAACTCTCAGTTAGGTGAAAGAAGCAAAAGGTGGATTTGCTGTCCTGGACTTAATCGTAGCCAATGGGGAAGAACGTGTGGATAAAGTTAATGTGGCAGAAACTTTGGGAGAAAGTTGTAAGGAAGGGGTTAATTCATACATGGAATAGCTGTTCTTAAAAAAGGGGAAGAGTTGTTAAAGTGTCTTATTGTTATGATTTTAGGCCTGAATTGATAAGCCGCCAGCTAGTCGCCAGCTGCAAGTGGGCGGATGGGTACATCCTGGAACCGCTTGGGGGCCCAGGCCGGCTGGCCTTGGAGAAAATTAACATCTGAGGAGAAGTGCGAAATACCTCATCCAAGGAGGACCGGAGGGTGGGGGGAGATGGAGTGGAAATGGGGTTATAAAAAAGACCTCTTTGAAATGGGGCTTTTGTCCTGAGCTGGCAGAAACCTTGGCTGGGTGAAGTATGATACTGTATATAGTCTTTTAGTTTGCTGGATTTGGGGTTCAATATATATCTGCACGTGTTGTTTTATTTGCTAATCCTGTTTGCTTGCCTCTTCCTAATAAACTTTAGTTTGCTTAACCCTCACTATTGTGAGCCGTGTGCGTTATTCCGGGGATCTGTGCAAAATCCAGTGGAAAGCCAGTTGGCTAAGTCCAGTCTCCCTTACAAAAGTGACCATGTTATCTTCGAATCCATGACAGTGAGGGCTCTGAACAGGAAGCTTAGTTGGCATGTACATTGGACATTAGGAAACCCAATTACAAAAACTTCAGAGAAAGCTTGGGTCAGACCCCATAGCTAAAAATTATGAAGGAAAACTGAGTTCAAGAGGGATGGGACCTCTTGAAAACTTAAATTCCGAGGGCACAAGCACAAACTCATACTTCCACCTTCTAGGATCTGTCAGGAAGGCAAAGAGGGAGCCTTACCCAGCGGGGTCTCATTCCTTACCCAGAGAGGCCAGGATCCCACGATTCTCCTCCATGACTTCCTTGTGCAGAGTCCTTTGGCCTGGGTCCAGCAGAGCCCACTCCTCCTCCGAGAAATGCACGGCCACCTCCTCAAAGGTCACCGGACCCTGTAAGCAGAAGAAGAATTGAGGTTCTCCTTACACATAAAGTTGCAATCCCTGAAGACAAGGATGGTGAGGTCCTCCTTCTGAATGCCAGTTTCATGAGTGACATTCAAGGCCTTCCTAGCAGCCAACATGGAGAGGAGCAAAGGCTAAAGGGGCAGGTTCTTCCAGGACCAAAGAGATGTGCAGGGGATGGAGGCCCACAGGAGTCCCTTACCTGCCCAGGCTGCGCAGAAACCACTTCCACTCCACCACGAAGCGAAGGAGGCCTAGAAGAATCTCCCACAATCAGTTCACTTTCCCTACAGATTTTTCCACTTCCTGTGAGGAAAGCAAAGAAGGAGGGAAGGGAAGTTAACTTTCTTAAGCATTTCCGTTTTCATTGTTTTACAGGAATCACTGTTTGTCCACATTACTAAAGGACATGTCTTTTTTGAGTACCTAGAGAAAAAGAGTCTCTCTCCACCTGCAAAACCAGGCTCAAGAAGAACCTTAGAACTGGGCATGTTTAGCCTGGAGAAGAGAAGATTGAGGGGAGACATGATAGCACTCTTCAAATACTTCAAAGGTTGTCACACAGAGGAGGGCCAGGATCTCTTCTCGATCCGCCCAGAGTGCAGGGCACGGAATAACGGGCTCAAGTTAAAGGAAGCCAGATTCCAGCTGGACATCAGGAAAAACTTCCTGACTGTTAGAGCAGTACGACAATGGAATCAGTTACCTAGGGAGGTTGTGGGCTCTTCCCCACTGGAGGCCTTCAAGAGGCAGATGGACAACCATCTGTCAAGGATGCTTTAGGGTGGATTCCTGTATTGAGCAGGGGGTTGGACTCGATGGCCTTGTAGGTCCCTTCCAACTCTGCTATTCTATGATTCTATGATTAAAGCAGTTCATGCACCTCAGCTGTAATTGAGGGAGGGAGACCATGGTGAAATAGGTCCTACTAATCCTTACCCAGTGAGGAGGGTCCTCTGACACCCTCCTGCAAGATCCATCCATCCAGCTTCCTCTGTGTGATGCCCGGTGGAGCCTTCTCTGCCTCTGGGAAATCTGTGGATACTTTGGCCAACTTCCCCTGCAGCTGGAACAGGAATGGTGATCCCAGAGAGGGAAGGAGAGAAATGAGTCAGATCAAGGCCAAGGGAAGCGTTTCCCAATCGGTTTGTATTCCAGGGCTCCTTCTAAAGATGTTCTATGGTCCAAACCACACAGCTTGCTGTGCTGTGTCTGTGACAGGGGAGCACATAAGGATGTGTTTTCTGGGGCTAAGCGTTCAACCCTGGCATATGCAAAGCGCTTCAACACCCTCCATAACCCAGCCAGGAGGAAAGACAGAACATCCCAGACGTTTCCGGGACTAGTAGCCATTCATAGCCTTCTCCTCCAGGATTCTCTCTAACCTGTTTTAAAATATTCAAATTGTTGGCCGTCACTACATCTTGTTTTAGGGAACTGCATAGTTTAACTACGCACTGCTAGTTTAACTATCCTCCGACCAGGGCTTGATCTACACATTGGGGAGGAGGGGTCATTGGAAGTTGGGGCATCCCTTCCTTAGAGGACATGCAAAAAGAAGTTGAGGGAAGTATTAAGGACACAGTCCCTGTTAGTCATCAGGATGAAATGCTCTCACCTGCTCTTTGTTCTCCGCCTGGCTCAGGAGGAAGCCTTCTGCCAGGGCCACCGCCTGGGAACTGGTCTCCGCTCCACACTCTCTGACCCAACTCTCCACCTCCGGCGGAAGGACAGCCAGGAACTGCTCCAGAACCACCAGGTCCAGCATCTGAGCTTTTGTGTTCCTTTCTGGCTTGAGCCACTGGCGGCAAAGGTAGTGGAGTTGGCTGCAAACCTCTCGGGGTCCTTTGGCCTCCTGGTAGCAGAAGTCCCTGAAGAGCTGGCGCTCCACGTCTGAGCTGGTGTTGCTCCTAGGCTGATTCTCCAGCATTCTCCTTTCCCAGGGTTCTACACTGTCCTCTTCCTTGATGTTGCAGGAGACATTTCCTGCTTCAGGGCCAGCAAAGTTCTGCTCTTCCATCTTGACTCTCTTCTCCCTCTTTGCTCCTACCAGGACTCAAAAAATCTCCTTCCTTTGCTGCCAATTTCAGGCAAGGACTGTTCTGCAGGAATTGAAATCATAGAATCATAGAATAGCAGAGTTGGAAGGGGCCTACAAGGCCATCGAGTCCAACCCCCTGCTCAGTGCAGGAATCCACCCTAAAGCATCCTTGACAGATGGTTGTCCAGCTGCCTTTTGAAGGCCTCTAGTGTGGGAGAGCCCACAACCTCACTATTTTTATTTATTTTTATTTTATTTATTACATTTTTATACCACCCAATAGCCGAAGCTCTCTGGGCAGTTCACAAAAATTAAAACCATAATAAAACAACCAACATGTTAAAAGCACAATTACAAAATACAGTATAAAAAGCACAACCAGGATAAAACCACGCAGCAAAATTGATATAAGATTAAAATACAGAGTTAGAACAGTAAAATTTAAATTTAAGTTAAAATTAAGTGGTAAAATACTGAGAGAATGAAAAGGTCTTCAGCTGGCAACGAAAGGAGTACAGTGTAGGCGCCAGGTGGACTTCTCTGGGGAGCTCATTCCACAGTTGGGGTGCCACAGTGGAGAAGGCCCTGCTCCTAGTAGCCACCTGCCTCACTTCCTTTGGCAGGGGCTCACAGAGAAGGGCCCCTGTAGATGATCTTAAAGTACATATGGGAGGAGGCGTTCCTTCAAATAACCTGGCCCCAAACCGTTTAGGGCTTTAAATGTCAATACCAGCACTTTGAATCGGGCCCGGACCTGGAATGGCAGCCAATGAAGTTGTAAAAGGACTGGTGTAATGTGAACTCGCCTAGGTAACGGATTCCATTGTCGTACTGCTCTAACAATCAGGAAGTTTTTCCTTATGTCCAGCTGGAATCTGGCTTCCTTTAACTTGAGCCCATTATTCTGCATCCTGCACTCTGGGAGGATTGAGAAGAGATCCTGGCCCTCCTCTGTGGGACAACCTTTTAAGTATTTGAAGAGTGCTATCATGTCTCCCCTCAGTCTTCTCTTCTCCAGGCTAAACAGGCCCAGTTCTTTCAGTCTCTCTTCATAGGGCTTTGTTTCCAGTCTTCTGATCACCCTGGTTGCCCTCCTCTGAACTCCCTCCAGCTTGTCTGCGTCCTTCTTGAATTGTGGAGCCCAGAACTGGAAGCAATGGAGGCGCTGCATGAATTTGATACAGCTTTGGCCAACTTAATGCCCAGGACCTGTCTCCAATGGGACCCCACAACCCCAGTCCCACAAGAATCAGGCTCTGACTTGAAAATGAGGTTCTGACTCTGCCCCAATGGGAAAGATAGAGAGAAGGTGTAACCAGAGCCGTCTTAAGGGTATTCAAAGTGTGGGGAGGGAACGGGAGGGGTTATAGAATAGGTATGGCTGTGGGTTGTGCATTATAGAATAAATTAATAAAATGTTTTTTTTAAAAAAAACATTTTTAAAACAACAACAGAGCTCAATCTGTTTGAAAGTGGATTTTAAAACATTAGCAAGGAAACAGTGAATAAACACTGAATGAACCAGTTTCTCTCCCAATGCATCCCACGGCTCCCTTCTAAGCCTTCTCTGCTCCCAGCCCTTGAACCCCAAACCGGGATATGAGTGATTTCTCCTGACTCTCAGGATATGAGTATATCGGGCTCACTTAATACAGCAAAGAGGGATATACTAAAACAAATAGCTTGAAAGCAGCGTAGTTTAAAACAGGGAGAGAAAACAAAATGCAATGGGGAAATGGCACCATAATCGCTTTCTGCCCCCAGATGGGATATTCCTTCCCCCACCCTGGATTTTTCCACTTCTGTCCCTCCCAGATCCCCCCTTTCTCCCGCCTTCCCTTCCAGGATCTCCTAATAATGGGGAGGGAGGGAAGGAGGTGCAAAGTGGGGGGTTCCAGGAGGGCCCCCCAAGTGAGTCAGCCACCTGGGGTGCAGGAGGGCTCTGGGTCTCTCTCCCCACCCACCCCCTACCCCAAACCTGCCCCTGGCTCCCTCCCTTCTCTGCTTCTGCCCGGGGGGGGGGGGTCCTTCCACCCCCTTTCCTTCTCCTCCACTCCCTGGGACCCCCTTGCATCTTGCACCCACCTGCTCCCCTGCAGGGGGAAAAGAGGTTGCAGATGCAAACACCATGCAAACCTCCCAGGCTGCTTTCCTAAGGTGGGGGGGGGGGGGAAGGAGGAAGTGTGGGTCTTAATCCCCAGTGTGGGGCTCTTCACGGGCCTCTCTAGGACCCAGCCCGCTCGCTCTCCTTAACCTAGTGTGACCCTATGAAAAGGAGGCCAGGGCTCCTGTATCTTTAACAGTTGCATAGAAAAGGGAATTTCAGCAGGTGGAGAACCTGGTGAAATTCCCTCTTCATCACAACAGTTAAAGCTGCCCTCTTTTAAATCTGGTCACAGTATAGCTGCAATATAGCTCCTGCAGCTTTAACTGTTGTGATGGAATTTCACCAGGTGTGACATGCATACAAATGACCCCTGCTGAAATTCCCTTTTCTATGCAACTGTTAAAGATACAGGAGCCCTGTCCTCCTTTTCATAGGATCACCCTTTTTAATCCAATCAATCATCATTTCGCTCCCCTCCATGTCTGATTCTCCTTCCGCAGCCCAAGTTGGAGGGAGGGGGGGGAAATCGACCCAGAGTTCTCTCGCTAGCTCTGCCCCTCCTCCTCCTCCTCCTCCTCACACTCACACTCACTCTCTCTCTCTCTCACACACACACACACACATACAACTAAGGCAGACCTTCAGTGCTTCCTTTCCTCAGTTGCAACCCCCCCCCAAAAACCACTGGTGCAAAATACGCCCCCCCCCGGGCAACAAAACACACACATAACCACAACAAAATGCACACGTTTCCTGCATTTGTAGGGGGGTAAAAAATCAGTGAGCAAAGGAACTCAATCACTGCTTTCTGCCCCCAGATGGGATATTCCTTCTCCCACCCCGGATTTTTCCTCTTGTGTCCCTCCCAGACCTCCCCCGCATTTCTCCCGCCTTCCCTCCCAGGGTCTCCTAATGATGGGGAGGGCAGGAGGTGCAAGGCGGGGGTCTCCTGGAGGGCCCCCAAGTGGGTCAGTCCCATGGTGGGCGGGGGGGGCTCTGGCTCTGTCTCCCCACCCACCTCCTGCCCCACTGCCCTTGGCTCCCTCCCTTCTCTGATCCTCCCCTGGGGGGGGCTCCTTCCACCCCCTTTCTTTCTCCTCCACCCCCTGGGACCCCTTGCATTTTGCACCCACCTGCTCCTCTGCAGGGGAAAAGAGGCTTCAGGTGGGACCCACACACGAGGCCTGCTTGGGCAGGGGGGAAATCCCAGGCTCCTTTGCCATGGGGTGGGAGGGGGGAAGTGTGGGGCCTCATCCAGCCTTTGCTCTTCAACGGCCTCTATGCGACCCAGCAACCTCTCGATCCTTTTTAACCCTCTAGGCACCATTGGTTTCCTTTTGGGCGCAGAACGCAGCCTGCCACGTGCAGTGGATATTATGGGATGCCATCAGCATTGGACGCCCCACTGCCCCTCTGGGGCAGTCCCTCCCCCCCAGCATGAACCCCCTCCCCCCACCTCCCAGAACTTTCCCCCTTCCTCCCTCTGCCCCCTCCCTCCATCCCCCCCAAGGGAGTTTTGTCCCCCCCCCCCAAAGCCCTAAGACTTCCCCCCACTTGTGCCCAGAGGAGACCATCAGAGGAGCCCTGAGGCTGGATCAGGCCAAGGGCTGCCTTCACACAACTGGTCTACTGGCCTGCGGGACCACATTACGCCAGTCCTTTTAAATACTTTATTTATTTGCAATATTTATATACCGCACCCCATCAAAGACTTTGGAGTCGTGAACAAATAGAAGAATAAAAACGTATTAAGAATTACATTTAAAAGAACAGAGTTCTGATAAAAAACAGCCAGTTATTCAGGGAAAACTGTCTGGATCAACGTTTTCAGGAGGTGCTGGATGAAACACAACATTGGCGCTTGTCTGACTTCCAGAGGCAAGGAGCTCCAGAGGAAGGGGGCCACTACAATGAAGGCTCTTCTCCTGGTGGTCAATTGGGGGCATCAGACATCTCAACTGGAGCTGCGCTAACAACAGCGTCAAGCCTGCTGTGGAGACAAGTGATTTTGTCCTCACAGTGGGTCTTCGACAGGGACCCATTGGCTGGGGAGGGTGTTAACACCGTACAGACCACCCAGAAGAGCTGCCCTGGACGGCTACCCAAGGACAAAACGGAGACCGCAAAATAAGCCTTCTCTGCTGCCCACAATGCCACGGAATCGGGATGATTACATGCTCTAGAGGGTATTCGGTCATCTTCGCTTTGTGTCTTACACCATTTGCACGCTAGCTAACATCCAGCCTATTAAATCTACCGCAGCTCCCCAGAATACCAAGGAGCAGAGCAGGATCTACAGGGCTGGAGAGGGCACTCAGGGGCAATCACACCAATGGCTCTCCTCATTTCACTGTCCCACAGAGAGGCTAGAGCCCCGGCTGCTTCACCAGCCCTCTGGATTCCATTCCATTGGATTCCAACAGTCTAGTGGGGCAGACCATCCAAATGGGATCTCCATCCCTGACAGAAGGAAGAAATGCAGTGAGTTCAAATCTCACCAGGAAATGTTCTGACCATAATAATGGGTTACTTGCCCCCACCCCCACCCCAATCTTCAGACTGCCCATCTCACAACATGGATAGAAAACAAAGAGAAGAGTATGTTCTGGACTCCACACTCAGAGCACTAAAAGAGCTTTAATCCTGATTGAATTCTTTGAAGGAAATTACAATCTGTGCTCCGGCAAAAGCACTTTCCACATACAAAGAATTCATAGATCTTCTCACCTGTATGGATCATTTCAAGAGAGGGAAGGGGCAATCTGTGATTGAATTGCTTTCCACACTCTGAGCACTTTTATAGCTTCTTCCTTGTGTGAATACTTTGATGTTGCTTAAGGGTTGTGCTTTGAGCAAAGCTCTTTCCGCACTCTGAGCATTTGTAGGGCTTCCCCCCTATGTGAATTCTTTGATGTTGCTTAAGGGTTGTGCTTTGAGCAAAGCTCTTTCCGCACTCTGAGCATTCATAGGGCTTCTCCCCTGTATGTTTTCTTTGATGTTCATTAAGCTGGCCACTCTGACTGAAGCTCTTTCTGCACTCTGAGCATTTATAGGGCTTCTCCCCTGTGTGAATTCTTTGATGTGTCTTAAGTACTGCCCTCACAGTGAAGCTCTTTCCACACTCTGAGCATTCATAGGGCTTCTCCCCTGTATGTTTGCTTTGATGTAGCTTAAGGGACGTGCTGTGAGCAAAGCTCTTTCCACATTCTGAGCATTTGTAGGGCTTCTCCCCTGTGTGAATCCTTTGATGTGACTTAACGTATCTGCTCGAACTGAAGCTCTTTCCGCACTCTGAGCATTTATAGGGCTTCTCCCCTGTGTGAATTCTTTGATGTGTCTTAAGTACTGCCCTCACAGTGAAGCTCTTTCCACACTCTAAGCATTTGTAGGGCTTCTCCCCTGTGTGAATACTTTGATGTGACTTAACATAGCTGCTCGAACTGAAGCTCTTTCCACACTCTGAGCATTTGTAGGGCTTCTCCCCTGTGTGAATTCTTTGATGTGACTTAACATAGCTGCTCGAACTGAAGCTCTTTCCGTACTCTGAGCATTCAGAGGGCTTCTCCCCTGTATATTTTCTTTGATGTTCACTAAGATGGCCGCTCTGACTGAAGCTCTTTCCGCACTCTGAGCATTTATAGGGCTTCTCCCCTGTGTGAATTCTTTGATGTGTCTTAAGTACTGCCCTCACAGTGAAGCTCTTTCCACACTCTGAGCATTCATAGGGCTTCTCCCCTGTATGTTTGCTTTGATGTAGCTTAAGGGACGTGCTGTGAGCAAAGCTCTTTCCACACTCTGAGCATTTGTAGGGCTTCTCCCCTGTGTGAATCCTTTGATGTGACTTAACGTATCTGCTCGAACTGAAGCTCTTTCCGCAGTCTGAGCATTTATAGGGCTTCTCCCCTGTGTGAATTCTTTGATGTGTCTTAAGTACTGCCCTCACAGTGAAGCTCTTTCCACACTCTAAGCATTTGTAGGGCTTCTCCCCTGTGTGAATACTTTGATGTGACTTAACATAGCTGCTCGAACTGAAGCTCTTTCCGTACTCTGAGCATTCAGAGGGCTTCTCCCCTGTGTGAATTCTTTGATGTGACTTAACATAGCTGCTCGAACTGAAGCTCTTTCCGTACTCTGAGCATTCAGAGGGCTTCTCCCCTGTATATTTTCTTTGATGTTCACTAAGATGGCCGCTCTGACTGAAGCTCTTTCCACACTCTGAGCATTTATAGGGCTTCTCCCCTGTGTGAATTCTTTGATGTGTCTTAAGTACTGCCCTCACAGTGAAGCTCTTTCCACACTCTGAGCATTCATAGGGCTTCTCCCCTGTATGTTTGCTTTGATGTAGCTTAAGGGACGTGCTGTGAGCAAAGCTCTTTCCACACTCTGAGCATTTGTAGGGCTTCTCCCCTGTGTGAATCCTTTGATGTGACTTAACATATCTGCTCGAACTGAAGCTCTTTCCGCACTCTGAGCATTTATAGGGCTTCTCCCCTGTGTGAATTCTTTGATGTGTCTTAAGTACTGCCCTCACAGTGAAGCTCTTTCCACACTCTAAGCATTTGTAGGGCTTCTCCCCTGTGTGAATTCTTTGATGTGACTTAACATAGCTGCTCGAACTGAAGCTCTTTCCGTACTCTGAGCATTCATAGGGCTTCTCCCCTGTATATTTTCTTTGATGTTCACTAAGATGGCCGCTCTGACTGAAGCTCTTTCCGCACTCTGAGCATTTATAGGGCTTCTCCCCTGTGTGAATTCTTTGATGTGTCTTAAGTACTGCCCTCACATTGAAGCTCTTTCCACACTCTGAGCATTCATAGGGCTTCTCCCCTGTATGTTTGCTTTGATGTAGCTTAAGGGACGTGCTGTGAGCAAAGCTCTTTCCACACTCTGAGCATTTGTAGGGCTTCTCCCCTGTGTGAATTCTTTGATGTGACTTAACATAGCTGCTCGAACTGAAGCTCTTTCCACACTCTGAGCATTTATAGGGCTTCTCCCCTGTGTGAATTCTTTGATGTGTCTTAAGTACTGCCCTCACAGTGAAGCTCTTTCCACACTCTAAGCATTTGTAGGGCTTCTCCCCTGTGTGAATTCTTTGATGTGACTTAACATAGCTGCTCGAACTGAAGCTCTTTCCGTACTCTGAGCATTCAGAGGGCTTCGCCCCTGTATGTTTTCTTTGATGTTCACTAAGCTGGCCACTCTGACTGAAGCTCTTTCCGCACTCTGAGCATTTATAGGGCTTCTCCCCTGTGTGAATTCTTTGATGTGTCTTAAGTACTGCCCTCACATTGAAGCTCTTTCCACACTCTGAGCATTCATAGGGCTTCTCCCCTGTATGTTTGCTTTGATGTAGCTTAAGGGACGTGCTGTGAGCAAAGCTCTTTCCACACTCTGAGCATTTGTAGGGCTTCTCCCCTGTGTGAATCCTTTGATGTGACTTAACATATCTGCTCGAACTGAAGCTCTTTCCACACTCTGAGCATTTATAGGGCTTATCTTCTAAGTGAATTCTTTTATGAAAGTATTGAAATATTTTCTCTTCTCTGTGAAATGGTTGACATTTGGTAAGGTGAATCTTCTGAGTCTTTATATCCTGAGAGCTTTTCCTCTGTGCCTTCCTATTGTGAATCTTCCTATTACTTGGTTCTCCTAGTATTGGAGTTTTACGGACATCTGACCCTTCCAAAGAAATGGACTTGGTTCCCCACTTCTCTTCAGTTTCAGTTTGCCTTTTCTCGTTTATGCCATTTTCCTTGTTCTCCCTGTGATCACCTGCAAGAATAAAAACAGAAATCTTCCTGAAATCAAACCAAATAGTTTGCTGATTGGATTAACTGGACAAAAAAAATTTGGTTGGAAAGGCAGATCCTTCCAAACATATTAAAGATCCCCTGACGTTCAAGCGAACTGACAACTAGCATGGCATTCTGCACTTTTATTTATATAGAATAGCTCTTACAAAATATCTCAAGCAATAAAGGAACATAAAACACTGTAAAAACAAAATGCATGTAAAAATCTGCCATTTTGTCCTAACTGATTATATAACTGGGAACTGGACAGGGGGAATTCAACCCTCATGGCTCTTTTCAATGTCTCAGGGGCTTTGGAAATCCTCAGTCATGGCATCCTCCTAGACCATCTTGCTGGGTTGTACTATTGTCTTTAACAGACCTACATTTCAAAATGATTTTTGTCTTGCTATCTAGTTGTACCTCAAAATCGAAAGCAAACTGTTCTGGGCAGGCTTCTGAAAATGCCATAGTCAGCTCTCCGGTGCGTCCTCCATGGAGGACATTAAGATAATATCTGTAACGTCTTCAACGTTATGCAGATGCAATCATGGCAGCAAAGTAAGATGGGTTGGCAGCCATCACTGCCACAGAATCAGTCCATCAATGGGGTTCTGTGAATGTTTAGTCAGGTATTCGGAGTGTTTTCCTCCGGGTGCATTTTAGCCATCAAACGACATTGCCCTCAGCTCCGAAGGAAAATGTGAAGGTAGCAAAGCCTTTCAATTTGTCAAAGTGTGTTTCAGAGCAATCATATCAAGAGCCCAAGGCCTTGGAAGGACACTGCAGGAAACTCCCCTGGCACGCAAAGGGAACCCGCTGGATTCATTATTCTCCAGGGCCAGATCATCATATTCGATCCTCCTCCCTTGTGGAGGTTACAGGACTTGATCAGGTACTTTATCCCTTCATGACAACAGAATTGCCAAAGCTTCGTCTAGACATAGAATCATAGAATAGCAGAGTTGGAAGGGACCTACAAGGCCATCGAGTCCAACCCCCTGCTCAATGCAGGAATCCACCCTAAAGCATCCCGGACAGATGGCTGTCCAGCTGCCTCTTGAAGGCCTCTAGTGTAGGAGAGCCCACAACCTCCCTAGGTAACTGCTTCCATGGTTGTACTGCTCTAACAGTCAGGAAGTTTTTCCTGATGTCCAGCCGGCCGCAGATCATGGTGTCATTTGGTTTGGTTTCATGGCTCACTGTCACTCGCCTGATTGAGAGGTTTAATGGATTTTCCTGCACTCTGCAGTTGGTCAGACTAAATGATCCTTGTGGTCCCTTCCAACTCCAAAATTCTATGACTGTAAGAGTGCTCAGGAGGGGATATCAAAAGTCCAGGATTCACTACGGAGCCTTATATTGGGGACAAGAACACAAAGGTAAAAGGAAAGGAAGGGGTTGGATGTAGAGCAAAGTAATCTTATGTAAAGAGAGCAGAGAAATTGGGTAAGTTTAATAAACATGGCCTCCGATGTCCTACAACAAGCCATGGATGATGGGAGAAAACAGGTTGAATGTGAAATCCAAATATACCGTGGCAGGTACACTCCAATATGCATCAGTGAGATCTGCTGGGATAGGACTCAGGATGGGAAAAGAGCCATTGAAAGGGAGACCTTGTTCAAAGGGAGCAGAAGCCATTGTATTGGTAAGGAATGTAGATACCTGTTGGGAAGGCCATGCTTCTGAGGAAGGAGGGCATGTCGAAAACAATTAGGTAAAGATGTAGTGAGAAACAAGACTGTTATGGGTGTCACAGTATTGTCCAGGCCACCCAGGGAAGACATAGATGATGCTTTACTGGAAAACATGATCCAACATTCACATGGTGGTAATGGAGAATTTCAGCTCTTCTGGCGTCTTCTGATAGTCTAACTCTCAGTTAGGTGAAAAAAGCAACAGGTGGATTTGCTGTCCTGGACTTAATCGTAACCAATGGGGAAGAACGTGTGGATAAAGTTAATGTGGCAGAAACTTTGGGAGAAGTTGTAAGGAAGGGGTTAATTCATACATGGAATAGCTGTTCTTAAAAAAGGGGAAGAGTTGTTAAAGTGTCTTATTGTTATGATTTTAGGCCTGAATTGATAAGCCGCCAGCTAGTCACCAGCTGCAAGTGGGCGGATGGGTACATCCTGGAACCGCTTGGGGGCCCAGGCCTTGGAGAAAATTAACATCTGAGGAGAAGTGCGAAATACCTCATCCAAGGAGGACCAGAGGGTGGGGGGAGATTGAGTGGAAATGGGGTTATAAAAAAGACCTCTTTGAAATGGGGCTTTTGTCCTGAGCTGGCAGAAACCTTGGCTGGGTGAAGAATGATACTGTATATAGTCTTTTAGTTTGCTGGATTTGGGGTTCAATATATATCTGCACGTGTTGTTTTATTTGCTAATCCTGTTTGCTTGCCTCTTCCTAATAAACTTTAGTTTGCTTAACCCTCGCTATTGTGAGCCGTGTGCGTTATTCCGGGGATCTGTGCAAAATCCAGTGGAAAGCCAAGTTGGCTAAGTCCAGTCTCCCTTACAAAAGTGACCATGTTATCTTCGAATCCATGACAGTGAGGGCTCTGAACAGGAAGCTTAGTTGGCATGTACATTGGACATTAGGAAACCCAATTACAAAAACTTCAGAGAAAGCTTGGGTCAGACCCCATAGCTAAAAATTATGAAGGAAAACTGAGTTCAAGAGGGATGGGACCTCTTGAAAACTTAAATTCCGAGGGCACAAGCACAAACTCATACTTCCACCTTCTAGGATCTGTCAGGAAGGCAAAGAGGGAGCCTTACCCAGCGGGGTCTCATTCCTTACCCAGAGAGGCCAGGATCCCACGATTCTCCTCCATGACTTCCTTGTGCAGAGTCCTTTGGCCGGGATCCAGCAGAGCCCACTCCTCCTCCGAGAAATGCACGGCCACCTCCTCAAAGGTCACCGGACCCTGTAAGCAGAAGAAGAATTGAGGTTCTCCTTACACATAAAGTTGCAATCCCTGAAGACAAGGATGGTGAGGTCCTCCTTCTGAATGCCAGTTTCATGAGTGACATTCAAGGCCTTCCTAGCAGCCAACATGGAGAGGAGCAAAGGCTAAAGGGGCAGGTTCTTCCAGGACCAAAGAGATGTGCAGGGGATGGAGGCCCACAGGACTCCCTTACCTGCCCAGGCTGCGCAGAAACCACTTCCACTCCACCACGAAGCGAAGGAGGCCTAGAAGAATCTCCCACAATCAGTTCACTTTCCCTACAGATTTTTCCACTTCCTGTGAGGAAAGCAAAGAAGGAGGGAAGGGAAGTTAACTTTCTTAAGCATTTCCGTTTTCATTGTTTTACAGGAATCACTGTTTGTCCACATTACTAAAGGACACGTCTTTTTTGAGTACCTAGAGAAAAAGAGTCTCTCTCCACCTGCAAAACCAGGCTCAAGAAGAACATTAGAACTGGGCATGTTTAGCCTGGAGAAGAGAAGATTGAGGGGAGACATGAGAGCACTCCTCAAATACTTCAAAGGTTGTCCCACAGAGGAGGGCCCGGATCTCTTCTCGATCCTCCCAGAGTGCAGGACATGGAATAACGGGCTCAAGTTAAAGGAAGCCAGATTCCAGCTGGACATCAGGAAAAACTTCCTGACTGTTAGAGCAGTACGACAATGGAATCAGTTACCTAGGGAGGTTGTGGGCTCTTCCCCACTGGAGGCCTTCAAGAGGCAGATGGACAACCATCTGTCAAGGATGCTTTAGGGTGGATTCCTGTATTGAGCAGGGGGTTGGACTCGATGGCCTTGTAGGTCCCTTCCAACTCTGCTATTCTATGATTCTATGATTAAAGCAGTTCATGCACCTCAGCCGTAATTGAGGGAGGGAGACCATGGTGAAATAGGTCCTACTAATCCTTACCCAGTGAGGAGGGTCCTCTGACACCCTCCTGCAAGATCCATCCATCCAGCTTCCTCTGTGTGATGCCCGGTGGAGCCTTCTCTGCCTCTGGGAAATCTGTGAATACTTTGGCCAACTTCCCCTGCAGCTGGAACAGGAATGGTGATCCCAGAGAGGGAAGGAGAGAAATGAGTCAGATCAAGGCCAAGGGAAGCGTTTCCCAATCGGTTTGCATTCCAGGGCTCATTCTAAAGATGTTCTATGGTCCAAACCACACAGCTTGCTGTGCTGTGTCTGTGACAGGGGAGCACATAAGGATGTGTTTTCTGGGGCTAAGCGTTCAACCCTGGCATATGCAAAGCGCTTCAACACCCTCCATAACCCAGCCAGGAGGAAAGACAGAACCTCCCAGACGTTTCCGGGACTAGTAGCCATTCATAGCCTTCTCCTCCAGGATTCTGTCTAACCTGTTTTAAAATATTCAAATTGTTGGCCGTCACTACACCTTGTTTTAGGGAACTGCATAGTTTAACTACGCACTGCTAGTTTAACTATCCTCCGACCAGGGCTTGATCTACACATTGGGGAGGAGGGGTCATTGGAAGTTGGGGCATCCCTTCCTTAGAGGACATGCAAAAAGAAGTTGAGGGAAGTATTAAGGACACAGTCCCTGTTAGTCATCAGGATGAAATACTCTCACCTGCTCTTTGTTCTCCGCCTGGCTCAGGAGGAAGCCTTCTGCCAGGGCCAACGCCTGGGAACTGGTCTCCGCTCCACACTCTCTGACCCAGCTCTCCACCTCCGGGGGCAGGACAGCCAGGAACTGCTCCAGAACCACCAGGTCCAGCATCTGAGCTTTCGTGTTCCTTTCTGGCTTGAGCCACTGGCGGCAAAGGTGGTGGAGTTGGCTGCAAACCTCTCGGGGTCCTTTGGCCTCCTGGTAGCAGAAGTCCCTGAAGAGCTGGCGCTCCACGTCTGAGCTGGTGTTGCTCCTAGGCTGATTCTCCAGCATTCTCCTTTCCCAGGGTTCTACACTGTCCTCTTCCTTGATGTTGCAGGAGACATTTCCTGCTTCACGGCCAGCAAAGTTCTGCTCTTCCATCTTGACTCTCTTCTCCCTCTTTGCTCCTACCAGGACTCAAAAAATCTCCTTCCTTTGCTGCCAATTTCAGGCAAGGACTGTCCTGCAGGAATTGAAATCATAGAATCATAGAATAGCAGAGTTGGAAGGGGCCTACAAGGCCATCGAGTCCAACCCCCTGCTCAGTGCAGGAATCCACCCTAAAGCATCCTTGACAGATGGTTGTCCAGCTGCCTTTTGAAGGCCTCTAGTGTGGGAGAGCCCACAACCTCACTATTTTTATTTATTTTTATTTTATTTATTACATTTTTATACCACCCAATAGCCGAAGCTCTCTGGGCAGTTCACAAAAATTAAAACCATAATAAAACAACCAACATGTTAAAAGCACAATTACAAAATACAGTATAAAAAGCACAACCAGGATAAAACCACGCAGCAAAATTGATATAAGATTAAAATACAGAGTTAGAACAGTAAAATTTAAATTTAAGTTAAAATTAAGTGGTAAAATACTGAGAGAATGAAAAGGTCTTCAGCTGGCAACGAAAGGAGTACAGTGTAGGCGCCAGGTGGACTTCTCTGGGGAGCTCATTCCACAGTTGGGGTGCCACAGTGGAGAAGGCCCTGCTCCTAGTAGCCACCTGCCTCACTTCCTTTGGCAGGGGCTCACAGAGAAGGGCCCCTGTAGATGATCTTAAAGTACATATGGGAGGAGGCGTTCCTTCAAATAACCTGGCCCCAAACCGTTTAGGGCTTTAAATGTCAATACCAGCACTTTGAATCGGGCCCGGACCTGGAATGGCAGCCAATGAAGTTGTAAAAGGACTGGTGTAATGTGAACTCGCCTAGGTAACTGATTCCATTGTCGTACTGCTCTAACAATCAGGAAGTTTTTCCTTATGTCCAGCTGGAATCTGGCTTCCTTTAACTTGAGCCCATTATTCTGCATCCTGCACTCTGGGAGGATTGAGAAGAGATCCTGGCCCTCCTCTGTGGGACAACCTTTTAAGTATTTGAAGAGTGCTATCATGTCTCCCCTCAGTCTTCTCTTCTCCAGGCTAAACAGGCCCAGTTCTTTCAGTCTCTCTTCATAGGGCTTTGTTTCCAGTCTTCTGATCACCCTGGTTGCCCTCCTCTGAACCCCCTCCAGCTTGTCTGCGTCCTTCTTGAATTGTGGAGCCCAGAACTGGAAGCAATGGAGGCGCTGCATGAATTTGATACAGCTTTGGCCAACTTAATGCCCAGGACCTGTCTCCAATGGGACCCCACAACCCTAGTCCCACAAGAATCAGGCTCTGACTTGAAAATGAGGTTCTGACTCTGTCCCAATAGGAGAGATAGAGAGAAGGTGTAACCAGAGCCGTCTTAAGGGTATTCAAAGTGTGGGGAGGGAATGGGAGGGGTTATAGAATAAGTATGGCTGTGGGTTGTGCATTATAGAATAAATTAATAAAATGTTTTTTTTAAAAAAACATTTTTAAAACAACAACAACAGAGCTCAATCGGTTTGAAAGTGGATTTTAAAACATTAGCAAGGAAACAGTGAATAAACACTGAATGAACCAGTTTCTCTCCCAATGCATCCCACGGCTCCCTTCTAAGCCTTCTCTGCTCCCAGCCCTTGAACCCCAAACCCGGACATGAGTGATTTCTCCTGACTCTCAGGATATGAATATATCGGGCTCACTTAATACAGCAAAGAGGGACATACTAAAACAAATAGCTTGAAAGCAGCGTAGTTTAAAACAGGGAGAGAAAACAAAATGCAATGGGGAAATGGCACCATAATCGCTTTCTGCCCCCAGATGGGATATTCCTTCCCCCACCCTGGATTTTTCCACTTCTGTCCCTCCCAGATCCCCCCTTTCTCCCGCCTTCCCTTCCAGGATCTCCTAATAATGGGGAAGGAGGGAAGGAGGTGCAAAGTGGGGGGTTCCAGGAGGGGCCCCCAAGTGAGTCAGCCACCTGGGGTGCAGGAGGGCTCTGGCTCTCTCTCCCCACCCACCCCCTACCCCAAACCTGCCCCTGGCTCCCTCCCTTCTCTGCTTCTGCCCGGGGGGGGGGGTTCTTCCACCCCCTTTCCTTCTCCTCCACTCCCTGGGACCCCCTTGCATCTTGCACCCACCTGCTCCCCTGCAGGGGGAAAAGAGGTTGCAGATGCAAACACCATGCAAACCTCCCAGGCTGCTTTCCTAAGGTGGGGGGGGGGGAAGGAGTAAGTGTGGGTCTTAATCCCCAGTGTGGGGCTCTTCATGGGCCTCTCTAGGACCCAGCCCGCTCGCTCTCCTTAACCTAGTGTGACCCTATGAAAAGGAGGACAGGGCTCCTGTATCTTTAACAGTTGCATAGAAAAGGGAATTTCAGCAGGTGGAGAACCTGTTAAAGATACAGGAGCCCTGTCCTCCTTTTCATAGGATCACCCTTTTTAACCCAATCAATCATCATTTCGCTCCCCTCCATGTCTGATTCTCCTTCCGCAGCCCAAGTTGGAGGGAGGGGGGGGGGGAAATCGACCCAGAGTTCTCTCGCTAGCTCTGCCCCTCCTCCTCCTCCTCACACTCACACTCACTCTCTCTCTCACACACACACACACACACACACACAAAGTGGGAGTGAAAAAAGAAGGGGCAACTGGATGCTTTGCAACCGGATTGTGCCTTGCCTGGCTGCAATTCCCCCCACCGACCCACCCCGGCTCCAAAAACACACACACACATACACAACTAAGGCAGACCTTCAGTGCTTCCTTTCCTCAGTTGCAACCCCCCCCAAAAACCACTGGTGCAAAATACGCCCCCCCCCGGGCAACAAAACACACACATAACCACAACAAAATGCACACGTTTCCTGCATTTGTAGGGGGGTAAAAAATCAGTGAGCAAAGGAACTCAATCACTGCTTTCTGCCCCCAGATGGGATATTCCTTCTCCCACCCCGGATTTTTCCTCTTGTGTCCCTCCCAGACCTCCCCCCGCATTTCTCCCGCCTTCCCTCCCAGGGTCTCCTAAAGATGCGGAGGGCAGGAGGTGCAAGGCGGGGGTCTCCTGGAGGGCCCCCAAGTGGGTCAGTCCCACGGTGGGCGGGGGGGGGGGCTCTGGCTCTCTGTCCCCACCCACCTCCTGCCCCACTGCCCTTGGCTCCCTCCCTTCTCTGATCCTCCCCTGGGGGGGGCTCCTTCCACCCCCTTTCTTTCTCCTCCACCCCCTGGGACCCCTTGCATTTTGCACCCACCTGCTCCTCTGCAGGGGAAAAGAGGCTTCAGGTGGGACCCACACACGAGGCATGCTTGGGCAGGGGGAAAATCCCAGGCTCCTTTGCCATGGGGTGGGAGGGGGGAAGTGTGGGGCCTCATCCAGCCTTTGCTCTTCAACGGCCTCTATGCGACCCAGCAACCTCTCGATCCTTTTTAACCCTCTAGGCACCATTGGTTTCCTTTTGGGCGCAGAACGCAGCCTGCCACGCGCAGTGGATATTATGGGATGCCAGCAGCATTGGACGCCCCACTGCCCCTCTGGGGCAGTCCCTCCCCCCCAGCATGAACCCCCTCCCCCCACCTCCCAGAACTTTCCCCCTTCCTCCCTCTGCCCCCTCCCTCCATCCCCCCCAAGGGAGTTTTGTCCCCCCCCCAAAGCCCTAAGACTTCCCCCCACTTGTGCCCAGAGGAGACCATCAGAGGAGCCCTGAGGCTGGATCAGGCCAAGGGCTGCCTTCACACAACTGGTCTACTGGCCTGCGGGACCACATTACGCCAGTCCTTTTAAATACTTTATTTATTTGCAATATTTATATACCGCACCCCATCAAAGACTTTGGAGTCGTGAACAAATAGAAGAATAAAAACGTATTAAGAATTACATTTAAAAGAACAGAGTTCTGATAAAAAACAGCCAGTTATTCAGGGAAAACTGTCTGGATCAACGTTTTCAGGAGGTGCTGGATGAAACACAACATTGGCGCTTGTCTGACTTCCAGAGGCAAGGAGCTCCAGAGGAAGGGGGCCACTACAATGAAGGCTCTTCTCCTGGTGGTCTCCAATTGAACCACAGGTCCATGAGGAACCACCAGGAACATCCCCTCTGATGACCTCCATGGCCCGGCAGGTTCATAGCGGAGAAGGCTCTCTCTCAGATATCCTGGTCCCAAGTTGTTTAGGGCTTTCAACATTGGTACTGGAACCTTAATCCTGGCCTGGTAGCGAACAGGCAGCCAGTGCAGTTCCCTCAGCAGAGGAGTTACATGCTGGAAAGGGGCAGCTCCAGACAACAGCCGAGCTGCAGCATTCTGCACTAGCTCCAGCTTCCGGAGCACCTTCAAGGGCAGCCCCACATAGAGCGCATTGCAGTAATCCAGCCTGGAGGTTACTAATACCCACCGGGGCCAAGCGATCCCTGTCCAGGAGAGGCCGTAGCTGGTGAACCAGGGGAAACTGGAAAAAGGCACTCTGAGCTGCCGTGGCCACTTGGGCGTCCAGCGACACAGAGGGGTCTAAGTGTACCCCCAAACTACAAACTTTCACAGGGAGTGCCCCCCCCCTCATCCAGAACAGGCACTGAGCCTGTCTCCTGGAGTCTGGAATCACTCACACACAGGGCTTCCGCCTTGCCAGGACTCCGTTTCCATTTATTTATTTATTGCATTTCTATTCCACCCATAACCAAAGTTTTCTGGGTGGTTCACGAGTGATAGGGCCTTTTCGGTGGTGGCCCCCAGACTGTGGAATGATCTCCCTGATGAGGCTCGCTTGGCACCAACGCTGCTATCTTTCCGGCGCCAGGTTAAGACTTTCCTCTTTGCCCAGGCATATGGCGGCACATCTTAATCACCCACATATTTAGATTTTTAACAGTTTTTGATTCTTTATGTGTGTATGTTCTGTGTTTCAGAATTTTAAATTTTGTATACTTGTTTTTATCTCAATTTTAGAATTTCTGTAAACCGCCCAGAGAGCCCTGGCTATGGGAGTGGTATATAAGTGCAATAAATAAATAAATAAGAACCATGAAATACAATTTACAGTATAAGACTTCAACCACAATGTAAGAGTATAAAAGTACAACCAGAAGAAAACCAAGCAGCAGTGCAGAGATTTAAAACTTTAAAACAGCAAAGTTAAGAGACTAGGACAGAAAAAGGTTAAAATGCTGGGGAAATAAAAGATCTACACCCGGCATCAGAAGGAGGACAACACAGAATCATAGAATAGTAGAGTTGGAAGGGGCCTACAAGGCCATCAAGTCCAACCCCCCTGCTCAATGCAGGAATCCACCCTAAAGCATCCCCGACAGATGCTTGTCCAGCTGCCTCTTGAAGGCCTCTTGTGTGGGAGAGCCCACAACCTCCCTAGGTCACTGATTCCGTTGTCGTACTCGTGAAGACCTTTTTATTCTCCCAGTATTTTAAGTCTACTTAATTTTAACTTTGCTGTTTTAAATTTGTATTTTAAATTTGTATTTCTGCATTGCTGCTGATTTTATCCTGGCTGTGCTTTCATATTGTATTTTATATTATGGTTTAATATGTTGTTTTATACTTTGAATGGTCTTAATTTTTGTGAACCGCCCAGAGAGCTTTGGCTATTGGGCGGTATTGAAATGCAACAAATAAATAAATACCGCTGTAACAGTCAGGAAGTTTTTCCTGATGTCCAGCTGGAATCAGGCTTCCTGTAACTTGAGCCCGTTATTCCGTGTCCTGCACTCTGGGAGGATCGAGAAGAGATCCTGGCCCTCCTCTGGGAGACAACCTTTCAAGGATTTGAAGAGTGCTATCATGTCTCCCCTTAATCTTCTCTTCTCCAGGCTAAACATGCCCAGTTCTTTCAGTCTCTCTTCATAGGGCTTTGTTTCCAGTCTTCTGATCACCCTGGTTGCCCTCCTCTGAACACGCTCCAGCTTGCCTGCATCCTTCTTGAAGTGTGGAGCCCAGAACTGGACACAATACTCTAGATGAGGCCTAACCAGGGCCGAATAGAGAGGAACCAGTACCTCACGCGATTTGGAAGCTATACTTCTATTAATGCAGCCACATCACACTGTTGGCTGCAGTGCCAGGCGAAACTCTCGGGGGAGCGCAATCCACAGCCAGGATGCCACCACAGAAAAGGCTCTCTTTCTGGTAGCTCCCTGCCTCACTTCTTTTGACAGGGCTCACAGAGACGGAACTCAGATGATGATCTTAGGGACCAGGCAGGTATATCTGGGAGGAGGCATTCTTTCAGGTAACCTGTCCCCAAGCCATTTAGGGCTTTGAATGTTAATACTAGCACTTTGAATTGGGGCCAGACCTGGACTCGCAACCAGTGCAGATGGAAAGGTCCTAGCATAACGCAGTCTCATGGGCCAGTGTCCCTTAACAATCTTGCTGAAGTTTCTGGACCATTTTCAAAGGCAGCCCCACCTATCACGAAATGCAAAATCCAACCAAGAGGTTGTCAGCACATGGATCACTGTAGCTGGGCTGTCCCTGTGCAGATAAGGGCCCAGTTGGCAATTGGGGGCATGAGACATCTCAACTGGAGCTGCGCTAACAACAGCGTCAAGCCTGCTGTGGAGACAAGTGATTTTGTCCTCACAGTGCGTCTTCGACAGGGACAGGGACCCATTGGCTGGGGAGGGTGTTAACACCTCACAGACCACCCAGAAGAGCTGCCCTGGATGGCTACCCAAGGACAAAACGGAGACAGCAAAATAAGCCTTCTTTGCTGCCCACAATGCCACGGAATAGGGATGATTACATGCTCTAGAGGGTATTCGGTCATCTTCGCTTTGTGTCTTACACCATTTGCATGCTAGCTAATGTCCAGCCTGTTACATCGACTGCAGCTCCCCAAAATACCAAGGAGCAGGGCAGGAACTACAGGCCTGGAGAGGGCACTCAGGGGCAATCACATCGATGGTCCTCTGCATCTCACTGTCCCACAGAGAGACTAGAGCCTCGGCTGCATCACCAGCTCTCACCCACTGGAAAATCCCCAAGAGCATTCAGAAATCCTTTGGATTCCAACAGTCTAGTCGGGCGGACCATCCGAATGGGATCTTCATCCCTACAGGAGGGAGGAAATGCAGTGAGTTCAAATCTCACCAGGAAATGACCTGACTATAATAATGGGTTACTTGCCCCCACCCCCATCTCACAACTTGGATCGAAAACAAAAAGAAGAATGTCCTGGACACCACACTCAGAGCACTGAAAGAGCTTTAATCCTCTTTGAATACTTTGAAGGAAGTTACATTCTGTGCTCAGACGACAGCCCTTTCCTCTTTCTGTGCTCAGAGGAAAGCTTCTCACCTGAATGGATCGTTCCACGAGAGGGAAAGTGTGTTCTGTGATTGAGTTGCTTTCCAAACTCTAAGCACTTTCATGGCTTCCCGCTTGAGTGGATTCTTTGATGTTGCTTAAGGTGTGCGCTCTGAGAAAAGCTGCTTCCGCAAACTATGCATTCATATCGCTTCTGCCCTGTGTGAGTGTTTTGATGTTGATTAAGTTGGCCTCTCTGACTGAAGCTCTTTCCACACTCTAAGCATTTATAGGGCGTCTCACCTGTGTGAATTCTTTGATGTTGCTTAAGGTCTGCGCTGTTAACAAAGCCCTTTCCGCACTCTAGGCATTCATAGGTCTTGTTGCCTGTGTGAGTGCTTTGATGTCGATTTAGGCCTGCACTGTGAGCAAATCTCTTCCTGCACTCTAGGCATTTATAGGGCTTCTCCCCTGTGTGAATTCTTTGATGTTCCTTAAGATTCGTGCTGTGAGCAAAGTTCTTTCCGCACTCTGGACATTCATAGGGCTTCTCGCCTGTGTGAATTCTTCGATGTTGCTTAAGAGTCTTGCTGTGAGCAAACCTCTTCCTGCACTCTAGGCATTCATAGGGCTTCTCCCCTGTGTGAATTCTTTGATGTTCCTTAAGATTCGTGTTGTGAGCAAAGTTCTTTCCGCACTCTGGACATTCATATGGCTTCTCGCCTGTGTGAGTGCTTTGATGTCGTTTAAGGTTCGCACTCTGAGCAAAGTTCTTTCCGCACTCTGGACATTCATACGGCTTCTCCCCTGTGTGAGTGCTTTGATGTCGCTTAAGGCGTGTGAGGACAGCAAAGCTCTTCCTGCACTCTAGGCATTCATAGGGCTTCTCCCCTGTGTGGATTCTTTGATGTTTCTTAAGATGGCTACTGCAACTGAAACTCTTTCCACACTCTAAGCATTTATAGGGCTTCTCCCCTGTGTGAGTGCTATGATGTCGATTTAGGCCTGTGCTGTAAGCAAAGCCCTTTCCACACTCTAGGCATTTATAGGGCTTCTCCCCTGTGTGAGTCCTTTGATGTCGCTTAAGGTATGTGAGGTCAGCAAATCTCTTCCTGCAGTCCAGGCATTCATAGCGCTTCTCCCCTGTGTGAATTCTTTGATGTTGCTTAAGGTTCGTGCTCTGAGCAAAGTTCTTTCCGCATTCTGGACATTCATAGGGCTTTTCGCTTGTGTGAATTCTTTGATGTTGCTTTAGGTTAGTACTGTTAACAAAGCCCTTTCTGCCCTCTAGGCATTTATAGGGCTTCTCCCCTGTGTGAGTGCTTTGATGTTGCTTAAGGTGTGTGAGGTCAGCAAAGCTCTTCCTGCACTCTAGGCATTCATAGGGCTTCTCCCCTGTGTGAATTCTTTGATGTTGCTTAAGGTTCATGCTCTGAGTAAAGCTCTTTCCACATTCTGAGCATTTATAGGGCTTCTCCACTATGTGAATTCTTTTATGCAAGTTAAGTTGTGAGTTGCAACAGAATGGCTTTTCAAACTCCAAGCACTGAATTTTTTTCTTCTCTGAGTGAAATCTTTGACATTTGGTGAGATGCATCTTCTGATTCTTTACATAGTCTGAGTTTTCTCCCTTTTTCTCACTGTACGCATTCCTATTAATTTGTTCAGCAGGATCTTGTAATATTGGAATTTCCTGGACATCTGACCCCTCAAAGGAAATGGATTCGACTCCCCACTTCTCCTCAGTTTTAGTTTTTTTCCTCTGGTGTATGCCATTTTCCTTGCTCTCCCAGCGATTCCCTGCAAGAATAAAAAAAGAAATCTTCTTGAAATCAGGGAACAAACATAATGGTTTGCTGATTTGATTTAAAGGATAAAAAATATTTGGTTGCAAAGGTAGATCCTTCCAACTTATTAAATATCCTCTGATGTTCAATAGAATTGAGAACTACAGTGATGTACGGTACTTTCATTCATAATATGTCATAATACTTACAAATAGCTCAAACAATAAATGAACAACATAAAGTACTGTAAATCCAAAAGGCACTTAAAAGCTGCCATTTTGTCCTAGCTGATTATTTAACTGGGAACTGGAAAGTGGGAATTCCACCCTCAAGCCTCTTTTCAAAGTCTCAGGGGCTTTGGAAACCCTCAGTCAGGGCAACCTCCTAGACCATCTCACTGGGTAGTGCGATTATTTTTAACAGGCCTATATTTCAAATGAAATTCATCCTGCTGTCTAGCTGTATCTCCAAATGGAAAGGAAGCTGTCCAGAGCAGGATTCTGAATATGCCATAGTGTGGTCTCCGGTGATTCCTCCATGGAGAACATTATGATAATAACTGTAACATCTTAGAATCATAGAATCATAAAATAGTAGAGATGGAAGGGGCCTACAAAGCCATCGAGTCCATCCACCCTAAAGCATCCCTGACAGATGGGTGTCCAGCTGCCTCTTGAAAGCCTCTAGTGTGGGAGAGTCCACCACCTCCCTAGGTCACTGGTTCCATTGTCGTACTGCTCTATCAGTCAGGAGGTTTTTCCTGATGCCCAGCTGGAATCTGGCTTCCTTTAATTTGAGCCCGTTATTCCGTGTCCTGCACTCTGGGAGGATCGAGAAGAGATCCTGGCCCTCCTCTGTGTGACAACCTTTGAAGTATTTGAAGAGTGCTTCAACATTATGCAGATGCAGTCATGGCAGCCATGTAAGATGGTTTGGCACCATGCCTGCCAGAGAGTAAGTCCATCAATGGGCTTCTATCAATGTGTTGTCAGGTCTTCGGA
Source organism: Elgaria multicarinata webbii (assembly GCF_023053635.1). Lineage (NCBI taxonomy): Eukaryota > Metazoa > Chordata > Lepidosauria > Squamata > Anguidae > Elgaria > Elgaria multicarinata. Next base: position 169,863,684 of record NC_086173.1, read on the forward strand.
GTGTTTTCCTCCTTGTATTTTAGCCGTCAAACCACTTGTTTCATTGCCCTCCACTGCGAAGAAAAATGTGAAGGTGACAAAGTTTTTTGATTTGTTGAAGTGTATTCTGGAGCAATCATATTGAAAGCTCAAGGCCCAAAAAGGATACTGCGGGAAACTCCCCCAGCAAGCGCAGGAAACCCTCTGGATTCATTAGGCTCCAGGGCCCGGTCATCCCATGTGATCCTCCTCTCTTGTGGAGGTTACAGGATTTGATCAGGTACTTTATCCCATCATAACAACAGAATTGCCAAAGCTTCATCTAGATGCAGATCATGGTGTCATTGGAAAATGTTTGGTTTCATGGTTGAGCGTCGCAAAGCTGATTGACAGGTCTTGAAATTGACTTCAGAGGTTGTGGGTTCTCCGTCTCTGGAGGTTTTTAAAAGCGGCTGGACAGCTTCCTCTCATGGGGGGGTTTAATGGGTTTTCCTGCACATTGCAGAGGGTCAGACTAGTTGATCCTTGTGATCCCTTCCAACTCCACAATTCTAAGATGCTATGACTTCTGAGGAGGGGATGTCCAAAGTCCAGAATTAACTATGGAGCCACGTACTGGGGAGGAGAACACAAGGGTCAAAGGGAAAGGAAAGAGAGTTAGAGGCCAGTAATTGGTACATGAAGAGACCAGGGAAACCAGGTAAGTGTAAGACCTGTGGCCTCCGATGTCCATATACCAACGCACGGATCATGGGAGAAAACAGGATGAACTTGAAAACCTAATACAGGTGGATCTGCAACAGCAAAGAGAAGCACAGGAGGTGGAAGAGGAACAGATAAGGGATGATAGGAATAGAGCCATTGAGAGGGGAAGGTGAATATTGTTATAGGACTAGGAAGTTGGAGCAGAAGTGGAGAATCATGAGGTGAGGAAAAACGAAGTAGAGGAATCTCCCTGGGAAAGGTGACAGGAGCAGAAGAACTAGAAGACACTTTGCACCAGTGGAACCAGTAGAGCTATGGAACCACTTTCAGGTACTGGGGGATGAGACTAGAGGACAGCCTGCAGAGGAAGGATGCCAGGGGACCCCACGCCGCAGTGAGCAAGAGGCAGAAGGCCAGGAGAGGGGAGGCAACGAAACCCAGGCCTACAATAAGAAGAGAAGGGTGGTGGTTGGTTTAGACTCCCTGCTGAGTGGGATTGAAGCCCCAGTAGATCAAGAACACTTCCATGGACCCTCCGGGGACGCTGTAACCCCGATTAGAGATGAAACCGAAGGGTTGCCAATGCTCATAAAGCTCACGGACAGCAACCCCTTTCTTCTTAGCCATGTGGGAACAAATGATAGTGCCGAAGAAATCAAATCAGACATTGAAGCCTTGGGAAGGAAAGAATTTGGGGGCCAAGATAGTTTTCTCATCTCTCCCTCCAGTATTTAGAAGAATAGAAAGACAAAGAAAAATACTCCTGGTGAATGACTTGGCTACAAAGGTGTTGCTGATGTCAGAGATTTGGATTCTGGGACCAAGGGCTACGCTTCTTGGAAGATGGACTGCTGGCAAGGGACGGGTTGCCCCTCAGAAGGACTGGGGAGGATGCGTTTGGCCACAGCATGAAGAACGTCATCAGGAGGGCTTTCAACTGAATCCTACAGGGGAGGGAGACGTAAACTCAGAGGCAACAATGGACTACATTAATAAAAGGATAGTTTCCAAATAGCGTGAGGACCTGGTTCTTCTCTATTCAGCACTGTTGTCCAGAAAAAGATCTCTATTATGCACTGACACAATGAAAGAAGAGCTGAAATTCCACCTTCCAGGACTTGTCAAGAAGGCAGAGAGGGAGCCTTACTCAGAGTAATGCCACTCCTTACCAAGAGAGGCCAGGATCCCACAATTCTCCTCCATGACTTTCTTGTGCAGAGACCTTTGGCCTGGATCCAGCAGAGCCCACTCCTCCTCCGAGAAATGCACGGCCACCTCCTCAAAGGTCACCGGACCCTGAAAGCAGCAGCAGAAGAAATGATGTTCTCTTTACACATTATGTAGCAATCCATGAAGACAAGGATGGTGAGGTCCTCCTTCTGAAGGCCAGAGCTTCATGAGTGACTTTCAAAGCCATCTGAGAGGAGAGCAAAGGCTAAAGAGGCAGGTTCTCCCAGGACCAAAGAGATGTGCAGGGGACAGAGGCCCCCAGGACTCCCCTACCTGCCCAGGCTGCGCAGAAACCGCTTCCGCTCCACCACCAAGAGAAGGAGGCCTAGAAGGACCCCCCAGGATCCGTTCACTCTCTCTTTGGTTTTTTCCGCTCCCTGTGAGGAAGGCAAAGAAGGTGAGAAGGTAAGTTAACGTTCTTAAGCATTTCCATTTTTGTTGATTTACTGGAATCTCTGTTTGTCCACATTATGATGGAAATTTACGATAATCCTATATGTTTAATGTATCTCTCCATCCATAAAATCAGGCTCAAGGGGAACATTAAAGCAGTTCATGCCCCTCAGGCGTAATTGAGGGAGGGAGACCATGGGGAAAAACTAATCCTTACCCAGTGAGGAGGGTCCTCCGTCACCCTCCTGCGAGATCCACCTGTCCAGCGGCCTCTGTGTGATGCCCGGTGGAGCCTTCTCTGCCTCAGGGAAATCTGCGCATGCTTTGGCCGCCATCCCCCGCGCCTGGAACAGGATGGAGGATCCCAGACAGAGAAGAGGAATTAGGGAAGGAGAGAGATGGGTCAGGTGAAGACCAAGGGCTGTGTTTTGCAACCTGTTTGCATTGTAGGCCCTCTTCTAAAGTTGATCTACCATCCAAGCCACACAGCACGCTATGCTGTGTCTTTGTCAGGGGAGCAAATAGGGATGTGTGATTTGGGGCTAAGAGTTCCACCCTGGCATAAGCGAAGCGCTTGAACACCCTCCAAAAAACAACCCAAAGAAAAGCAACAACCTCGCAGGCATTTCCTGACGCCCAGCATTTTCCGCTGGAAACACAGCAGTTTGGGGTCCACGAATGCTATTCCTGTCCTGTTAGGGGGACTCTGCTACTGGTTGAGGAAGGATCCCCTCCTTCCCCAGAACTCACAAACCCATTCAGTTCTCCTGTGATGAAAGAGCTGTTCTGGATCAGAACTAGAGATGTAACATTTCTGGAAATTTTGAAGCCATGGAAAAGTAGCGATTTTTTTTCTAGGGGGATTCGGAAAAAAGGGGAAATTTTCAGAAAAATTGAAAAAATGCAAATATTAGCACTTTTTACACATTGAAAGTCACTTTGATACTTTAGGAGCATAAAATGTAATTAGGTCCAAGTTGGTTGGTCATACAATTACTACATTTGGTATATTAAAGGTACAGTGCATTCAAATCATTATTACAAATTGAATTTACTTTTTTTTTTACTCTATTTTTGGTAACAAATGGAGCTGCAAGCTCCTGAACTGTAAGGAACCTCTTTGGTTTTGCCAGTTTATGAGGAGCAGGCAAAAAACTTTTGAACAACAACAATAGCAGCAGGAGAAGAAACCACCAACATTAGTAACAAAGAAAATTATTTATGTCTCCGCTATTCCTCCACAGTGTCAAGTGGACATAAAGCCCCCATTCCCATGAAAAGGACTGAGAAAAAAGGGGGACAGGACACCAAGATTCAATGAATGTGCATGAAATTTAATCAGACTGATTTTCTGACCTACAGCTATGTTCAGACAACACGCTAAACTTACAGCTATGTTCAGACAACACGCTAAACTTACAGCTATGTTCAGACAACACGCTAAACCACAAAATGGTTAACGCAATGCTTAACCATGGTTAACAGTGTCGTCTGACACACATTTTACCTAACCATCTGCCCCGTTAACCACATTCTTAACCACAAAAGGGTGAAGTGTTGTCTCTAAGCATCCCGCATGTGGTCAGCATTAACCACAGCTGAACATGGTTAAGCTAACCTCAAAACCCAGAGTGTCATCTGAACCAAGCCAATATCAGTTTCAGTCTCTGCTTCAGTGGCAGTGCTGCCCCCTAGAGGCAGAAAATGCATCTTGCTCTTGCATTTGGGAGTTGTAGACTCAGGTTTGCAACCTAGGAATTGCTTGTCCTCAGTGCACAGAAATTGTAATAATCTGACACTATACATAGTTTTTAGAAATCGTTTGGAGAAGTAAATATCTGACCACCTTGACTTAAACGTTTTATTCATCATGCTAAAATAAAAAATTCCATAGTCTGCTTTTTCTTCATTTTCCCCCAATTTCCCCCCAATTTTTTGGGAAAAAACAAAAACGGCTTTCGAAAAAAAATAGGGAAAACACACACACACACACCCCCAAAAAAATTTCTGGTTTTTTCCTGGGCCTTCACATCTCTAAACAGAATCCATCTAGTCCAGTATTCTCTCCCCACAGTGGCCCATCAGCTGTTGATCACAAACTCACAAGCAGGACATGAGTGCCACAGCACCCATATTCCCCAGCAACTGGTATGTAGATATACTGGCTCTCATTCTGGAAGTAGGATATATCCATCTGGACTAGTAGCCATTCATAGCCTTCTCCTCTGGGAATCTGTCTAACCCATTTCAAACCATCCATATGGGTTGCCATCAATGCATCTTGTGGTAGGGAATTGAATATTTTAACTACACACTATCAGGAGGGCCTGATCTACCAATTAACAACTATACTTGGGTGGGGGGGTCATTGGAAATTGAGGCATCCCTTCCTTAGAGGACATGTAAAATAAAGTTGATATAAGTATAAAGAACACAGTCCCTGTTAGTTATGGGGGTGAAATGTTCTCACCTGCTCTTGGTCCTCTGCCTGACTCAGGAGGAAGCCTTCTGCCAGGGCCACCGCCTGGGAAGTGGTCTCCGCTCCACATTCTCTGACCCAGCTCTCTATCTCTGGCGGGAGGACAGCCAGCAACTGTTCCAGGACCACCAGGTCCAGCATCTGGGCTTTTGTGAGCCTTTCTGGCTTCAGCCACTGGCGGCAAAGGTGGTGGAGATGGCTGCAAACCTCTCGGGGTCCCTCACCTTCCTTGTAGCAGAACCCCCTGAAATGCTCTACATCTGAGCTGGTGTTGCTCCCAGGCTGGTCCTCCTGCACTCTTCCTTCCCAGGGCTCTGCACTGCTCCCTTCCCTGATGTTTCCTGCTTCAGGGCCAGCAAAGTTTTGCTCTTCCATCTTGACTCTCTTCTCCATCTCCACTCCCACCAGGACTCAAAAGGTCTCCTTCCTTGGCTGCCAATTCCTCTCTTCAGGCAAGGACTGTGCTGCAGGAATTAAAAAGGAGGAGCTGCATGAATTGGATACAGCTGTGGCCAACTTAAAACTCAGGACCTGCCTCAAATGGGTCTCTACAACCCCGGTCCCACAGGAACCAGGCTCCTGATTGAAAATGAGGTTCTGACTCTGCCCCAGTGGGAGAGAGAGAGGGTATAACCACAGCTGTGTTAAGGCTATTCAAAGCTCAGTATTATTATTATTATTATTATTATTATTATTATTATTATTATTATTATTATTTATATAGCACCATCAATGTACATGGTGCTGTACAGAGTAAAACAGTATAGGCTTACATTCTAATAAAATCATAATAAAACAATAAGGAGGGGAAGTAGAGGCCACCAGTGAGGGAGGAAGCAGCAGCCAGGCACCTCTCCACCGTGCCTGGGTCCAGCTCCAGCTGAGAGCCCCCTCCCTCCTGCTACCAACTGTCTCTGCAGAGGCCATCAGTGAGGGAGGAAGCAGCAGCCAGGCATTTCTCCACCATGCCTGGGTCCAGCTCCAGCTGAGAGCCCCCTCCCTCCTGCTGCCAACTGTCTCTGCAGAGGCCACCAGTGAGGGAGGAAGCAGCAGCCAGGCACCTCTCCACCATGCCTGGGTCCAGCTCCAGCTGAGAGCCCCCTCCCTCCTGCTGCCAACTGTCTCTGCAGAGGCCACCAGTGAGGGAGGAAGCAGCAGCCAGGCATTTCTCCACCATGCCTGGGTCCAGCTCCAGCTGAGAGCCCCCTCCCTCCTGCTGCCAACTGTCTCTGCAGAGGCCACCAGTGAGGGAGGAAGCAGCAGCCAGGCACCTCTCCACCATGCCTGGGTCCAGCTCCAGCTGAGAGCCCCCTCCCTCCTGCTGCCAACTGTCTCTGCAGAGGCCACCAGTGAGGGAGGAAGCAGCAGCCAGGCATCTCTCCACCGTGCCTGGGTCCAGCTCCAGCTGAGAGCCCCCTCCCTCCTGCTGCCAACTGTCTCTGCAGAGGCCACCAGTGAGGGAGGAAGCAGCAGCCAGGCACCTCTCCACCATGCCTGGGTCCAGCTCCAGCTGAGAGCCCCCTCCCTCCTGCTGCCAACTGTCTCTGCAGAGGCCACCAGTGAGGGAGGAAGCAGCAGCCAGGCACCTCTCCACCATGCCTGGGTCCAGCTCCAGCTGAGAGCCCCCTCCCTCCTGCTGCCAACTGTCTCTGCAGAGGCCACCAGTGAGGGAGGAAGCAGCAGCCAGGCACCTCTCCATCATGCCTGGGTCCAGCTCCAGCTGAGAGCCCCCTCCCTCCTGCTGTCACCTGTAACTGCTGAACTTTGCAACTAAGATTGTAGTGCCTGAGTTTGCTTTCCTTTTCCCCCTCCTCCTCCTCCCTCCCAATCCCCTTTCCTTTTGTGTCATGTCTTTTAGATTGTAAGCCTGTGGGCAGGGACTGTCAAGAAATACTTTTGTAAGCCGCCGTGAGAGCCTTTTTTGGCTGAATGGCGGCATAAAAATCCTTAAATAAAACATAAAATAAATAAATAAATAAAAAGTATGTTTGAAAGTGTATTTTGAAACTTGAGCAAGAAAACAGAGAATAAACAGGCGGGGGGTGGTGGCCTGCAGGGTCCCCAAGTGGGTCACCTGCCTGGGGGGCAGGGCTCTCTTTCTATCTCTCCCCACCCTCCCACCCCCTGCCCCAAACCTGCCTCCCTGCCCTTGGCTCCCTCCCTTCTCTGCTCCTGCCCTGGGGGGGGTCTCTTTCCCTCCCCTCCCCTCCCCCTGGGACCCCCCCTTGCATTTTGCCCTCACCGGCTCCTTTTTTAGGGGGAAAAGAGGCTCGCGGTGGGACCCACCAGGCACGCTGGGGCAGGGGCAGAATCCCAGGCTCTTTTGCCAAGGGGGGGGGAGGGAGGGGCCTCATCCAGCCTTGGCTCTTCACGGGCCTCTCTAACCCCCGGCCCCCACTCCTCCTCTTTAACCCTTGGATGGAGGCAACGCTAGAGAGCCGCAGAGGCTCCTCCGTGGGCTCCTGGCAGAGATGCGGCCCTGGGGAGGGGGCTTTTGTCCCCGCAGCAGCATCGCCGCCCCACCAGCTCCTTCTGGGGGCTTCGCGGGGTCCAGGGCGGCTCTTGGCACCCATGGTTTCCCTTCGGGCGCAGAACTCAGCCGGCCACGTGCTCTGGATATTATGGGATGCCAGATAGCATTGAACAGCCTTCTTCCTTCTCTGGGGCAGCCCCTCTCCCCCACCCCTTGGCATGAACCCCCTCCCTTCCGTTGCCCCCCAAGGGAGTTTTGTCCCCCCTCAAAGCCCTAAGACTTCCCCCCACTTGTGCCCGCAGGAGAACCTCAAAGGAGCCCTGAGGATGGATCAGGCCAAGAGTCCCTCCAGTCCAGCACTCCCTTCACACTAGCTGTAGACCCACAAGCAGGACACGGTTGCAGCAGCACCCTCCCGCCCATGATCCCCAGCAACTGGTGCATACAGGTTTAATGCCTCGGGTACCCAACGTAGCACACAGCCATCAACAGTAGTAGCCCTTGGCAACCTTCTCCTCCAGGAATGTGTCCAGCCCCCTTTCAAAGCCATCCCAGTTGGTAGCCATTAATACGTCTTGCATCATCATCATCATCATTATTATTATCCTGCCTTTTGCCCAATGCTGGGCCTCAAGGCGGCCTTACAAAGTTTAAAACATACATTTCCTCTTCATCACCACAGTTAAAGTGCAGGAGCTATACTAGAGTGACCAGCTTTAAAAGAGGGCAGGGCTCCTGCAGCTTTAACTGTGGTGATGAAGAGGGGATTTCACCAGGTTCCCCATATATAAAAATAACACCTGCTGAAATTGCCTTTTCAATACAACTATTAAAGATACAGGAGCCCTGTCCTCCTTTTCATAGGGTCACCCTATCCAGCCCCTTTCAAAGCCATCCCAGTTGGTGGCCATCACTACATCTTGCTTTAGCCAATTCCATATGTGGTGTGTGGAAAAAAGAAAAGGACCTCACGAGTTTATTCACCATTGACCAGATGCATTGTGAGGAAGCCTATGCTTTTTATACCTTCGGACAAGCCTTTTTCTTGGAGTTTCCTACCGGTATTCCCATGATTGGGCGATTCAGTCAAGGTCTTCTCACATCATGCAAACATTAGAGAATGTCTGAAAACTCCAGGAGATTTACAAGAGTGGACAAAAATTCCAACTCCTTATTTATCTCCTGTGGAGACAGGTTGTTTAATCTCAAAATCCGCTCCAATTTAATTTTGAAATTAACTGTGTCCGAGGTCATTGTATTGGTATTGCTTTATTTTTTTAACCCCCACCCTGAAAACCCCATTTTAAAGCCTCCAACGAAGATCAAACCAGTCCATACTCCAGGAAATAAAGCCAGACTGCTCACTTGAGGGAAAGGTATTAAAGGCAAAACTGAAGTACTTTGGCCACATAATGAGAAGACAGGATACCCTGGAGAAGAGGCTGATGCTAGGGAAAGTGGAAGGCAAAAGGAAGAGGGGCCGACCAAGGGCAAGATGGATGGATGGTATCCTGGAGGTGACAGACTTGACCTTGGGGGAGCTAGGGGGGGCGACAGCCGACAGAAAGCTCTGGCGTGGGCTGGTCCATGAAGTCACGAAGAGTCGGAAACGACTGAACGAATAAACAACAACAAAAATGTTGGAGAAGACATGAACAAGATCCCTGACTCAGGCATTGCGACTCACGGACATTGTCACTGCTGTCTCCGGGACTGACTTGAGTGAGGCAGAAGTACGTGGTCCTGTGGCAACGTCATTCTGTGTCCCAAGAACGAGCCCTTTGCCTACATCAACCAGAGGGCATTGGACAGAACGGAAGCCCAAAGAAGGGCCTACCTGAGCGCAGGCAAAGTGACTGGCGAAGATGCCAGGCCCTTTGGCGGTCCTAAACACTCTCAGCCACCAAGCAAGAAGGGAGCTGTGGTCATCCTGCTAAGGAACCCGGAAGGAAATCACGGTCCCATCCATGGCACAAGGCCCATCGTATGTCAGGAAACCCTCAATGGACAGGCTTTCTCCCTGCTTTTTTTCCTTTCTTTTTCCATTTTTAAAATTATTTTTCTTCTTTAGTTCGGGTTACTTACATCAAACAATATCTGAATTTATTAACATTTCAAATCCTGCCTGGTATTAAAATATGAATTGATCATTTAGATCTTCAATACTCCTTAGTTCAATGCTCACAATTCTTAATTACTCTCTCATCGACACCCCACATTTCATTTCAGACACGTTGAAAGGGAGTCCCATTTCCTTCCATCGATGCTCTCCAGAGCCCTGGTGACGCCGAATGGAGGCCTCTGCCCATGATCTACGGTGACCCTGTTCAGACAACACGCTAAGCTACAGTGTTTAAGCACTTTGAGCTAAACCACTTGCTGTGAAAGGGTTGGTGGGGGAATCTTGGCATAGCGTCTTGCCTGAAAAGGCCCATTATTCCCAAATTCAGTACGTTTCATCCATCCTCCTTCAAACCTGGCTTTGATTGTCCTCCAGCTATCCTTAACTCAGCCATCTTGCTGCTAACAATCATAAACCCATAGAATAGCTGAGTTGGAAGGGGCCTATGAGTTTATCCAGTCCATCCCCTTGCTCAATTCAGGAATCCACTTTAAAGATTTCCTGACGTCCATCCGGAATCTGGCTTCCTGTCACTTGAGCCCATTATTCTTTTTTATTTATTTTTATTTTTATTTAAGGATTTTTATGCCGCCATTCAGCCAAAAAAGGCTCTCACGGCAGCTTACAAAAGTATTTCTTGACAGTCCCTGCCCACAGGCTTACAATCTAAAAGACACGACACAAAAGGAAAGGGGATTGGGAGGGAGGAGGAGGGGGGAAAGGAAAGCAAATTCAGGCATTACAATCTTAGTTGGAAAGTTCAGCAGTTACAGGTGACAGCAGGAGGGAGGGGGCTCTCAGCTGGAGCTGGACCCAGGCACGGTGGAGAGGTGCCTGGCTGCTGCTTCCTCCCTCACTGGTGGCCTCTCCAGAGACAGTTGGCAGCAGGAGGGAGGGGGCTCTCAGCTGGAGCTGGACCCAGGCACGGTGGAGAGGTGCCTGGCTGCTGCTTCCTCCCTCACTGGTGGCCTCTCCAGAGACAGTTGGCAGCAGGAGGGAGGGGGCTCTCAGCTGGAGCTGGACCCAGGCACGGTGGAGAGGTGCCTGGCTGTTGCTTCCTCCCTCACTGGTGGCCTCTCCAGAGACAGTTGACAGCAGGAGGGATGGGGCTCTCAGCTGGAGCTGGACCCAGGCACGGTGGAGAGGTGCCTGGCTGCTGCTTCCTCCCTCACTGGTGGCCTCTGCAGAGACAGTTGGTAGCAGGAGGGAGAGGGCTCTGAGCTGGAGCTGGACCCAGGCACGGTGGAGAGGTGCCTGGCTGCTGCTTCCTCCCTCACTGGTGGCCTCTGCAGTCTTTGTCCTGCACTATGGGATGATCGAGAAGAGATCCTGGCCCTCCTCCGTGTGACAACCTTTCAAGTATTTGAAGAGTGTTATCATGTCTCCCCTCAGTCTTCTCCAGGCTAAACACGTGCAGTTCTTTCAGTATCCTTTTTTTCCCTGACCCCTGATCACCCTGGTTGCCCTCCTCTGACCACACTCCAGCTTGTCTGCACCCTTCTTGAATTGTGGAGCCCAGAACTGGACGCAATACTCAAGATGAGCCTAACCAGCGCCGAATAGAGGGGAACCAGTACCTTGCGTGATTTGGAAGCTATCCTTCTATTAATGCAGCCCAGAATAGCATTTGCTTTTTTTGCAGCCACATCACACTGTTGGCTCATATTCAGCTTCTGATCTACAATATTTCCAAGATCCTTCTTACTTGTAGTATTGCTGAGCCAATTATCCCCCATTTGTAACTGTGCATTTAGTTTCTTTTTCCTAGGAGTAGAACTCGGCATTTATCCCACAGTAGAAAAGGTTCTCCAACCTGGTAGCCACCTGCCTCATTTACTTTGACAGGTGCTCACAGAGAAAGATCCCAGAAGAGGACTTTAGGGACCAGGCAGTGACATATGGGAGGAGGCACGCCTTCAGATAACCTGGCCCCAAACTTTGGAGGGCTTTGGATGTTCATAGTAGCACTTTGAATTGGGCCCACATCTGGACTGGCAGCCAGTGCAGCTGGAAAAGGACTGGCATAATGTGGTCTCATTGGCCAGTCCCCGTTAATTTTATTTTATTTTTTATTTTATTTATTACATTTTTATACCGCCCAATAGCCAAAGCTCTCTGGGCGGTTCACAAAAATTAAAACCACGATAAAACAACCAACAGGTTAAAAGCACAATTACAAAATACAGTATAAAAAGCACAACCAGGATAAAACCACGCAGCAAAATTGATGTAAGATTAAAATACAGAGTTAAAACAGTAACATTTAAATTTAAGTTAAAATTAAGTGTTAAAATACTCAGAGAATAAAAAGGTCTTCAGCTGGCGACGAAAGCAGTGCAGTGTAGGCACCAGGCATTAACAATCTTGCAGCCCTGTTTTGGACTAGCCGAAGTTTCTGGACCATTTTCAAAGGCAGCCCAACATATAATGCATTGCAGGAATCCAACTGAGAGGTTGTCAGAGCATGGATAGGCTATCTCTGTCCGGATAAGGGCACAGTGGGTATATCAGCCTAAGCTGATAAAAAGTGCTCAGTGCCACTGAGTCCACCTCTGCCTCAGGTGACAGTTACACCCCTAAACTACGAACCCAATCTGTTAGGGGGAGTGCAACCCTCCCTAGAACAGGTTGAACATCCTCTATCCAGAGGGATGAACCAGCTACTAACAGTACCTCCACCTTGACTGGATTGAGTCAAAGTTTGTAGGCTTTGCTGAGCCCATTGCTGAGTCTTGGCACTGGTCCAGGACTTGCACAGCCTCACCTGACTCATATGTCACAGACAGGTAGAGTTGCATGTCATTAACATATTGATGGCGTTTGGCTCCGTATCCCTGAATGACCAGGGGCTTCAGATAGACGTTGAAAAACATTGGGAACAAGAGGGTACTTGCAGAACCCCATAACTCAATTGCCAAGGGGCCGAGGACTAAACACCCCATGTTAACTCTCTGAAATCAGCCCCATATGCAGGACTGGAACCACTGTACCACAGAGACTCCGATGCCCATCTCAGGGGGTCAATCCAGGAGAATACCATGGTTGATGGTATCAAAGTATGATGAGAGATGGAGCAGAATTAACACAGTTGCACACCCCTGTCTTCACAATAAAGGTCTTCCATCAGGGCGACCAGGGCTGATTCAGTCCCGTGACTAGATTGAAACCCAGACGGGAATGGGTCTAGATAATCAGTATCCTTCAAGAGTGCCTACAGTTGCTCCACCTAGGAAGGAGGTATTTGTGACTGGGTGGTAGTTGTACCACAATTCAAATACTTTAAAGGTTGTCACACAGAAGAAGGCCAGGATCTCTTCTTGATCCTCCCAGAGTGCAGGACACGGAATAATGGGCTCAAGTTACTGGAAGCCAGATTCCAGCTAGACATCAGGAAAAACTTCCTGTTAGAGCAGTATGACAATGGAACCAGTGATCTAGGGAGGTTGTGGTTTCTCCCACACTAGAGGCCTTCAGCAGCTGGACAATAATCTGTCAGGGATGCTTTAGGGTGGATTCCTGCATTGAGCAGAGGGTTGGACTTGATGGCCTTGTAGGCCCCTTCCAACTCTTCTATGATTCTATGAGTGGGCGGTAGTTGTCTACTACCACAGAGTCCAGGGTGCTCCTTCAGGAGTGGTCACCCCACAGCCTCCTTAAGGACAGCAGTGACCACCTCTGCCCAAAGGGAAGCTTTTCCACAGCGGTGGAACAACTTTGGTCCATCCTGCCTTGTACCGTGTTTCCTGAACCTTGCCTGAAATCCTGTTTCCTGACCTTTTGGACTGCCTCCAGATTGTGTAATGTACTGACAGTTTATGGTGTTTTCACCTTGGCCTGTTATTGTGATGACTCCTGTTCTTGCCTGACCCTCTTGACTGCATGGGCTCTGACCTCGGCTTGGATTGATTGTCCCTCCGTATATACCTGATCTGCACCTAGAGCATCCTACAGCCCGAGCAGGACAGAGGGAGACCATGGTGAAATACGTCCCACTAATTGTTACCCAGTGAGGAAGGTCCTCCATCACCCTCCTGCAAGATCCACCTGCCCAGCAGCCTCTGTGTGGTGCCCGGTGTAGCCTTCTCAGCCCCAGGGAAATCTGTGGGTGCTTTGGCCAACATCCCTTGGACCTGGCAGAGAAGAGGGATGAAGGAAGGAAAGAAATGGGTCAGATTTGCATTCCAGGGTTTCTTCTAAAGATGATCTATGTCCCAAGCCTGTACCTTGAACAAAGATGAAGAAATCAGGCAGGGAAGGGAGAAGAGGGCTTAAGAAATTTTTTAAAAGGGTCAGGTTAAGGCTGTGGGCTGCGGTTTTCCAATTTGTTTGCATTCTGCTCTCCTCTGAAAGCTATTCTACCTTCCAAACCCTGCAGTACATTTTGTCAGGGGCGCACATTGGGATCTGTGGACTGGGGCTCATAGGACTAGATTACCCTCCTAAAATCCACCAGGAGAAGAGGCAGAAGCTCCAGCATCTTTGGTGCCTACAAATGCTATCATTGTTTTGCTGGGAAGACTCTGTTGGTGATCAAAGCAGGGTCCTCTCCTTCCCTAAAACGTCACAAACCCGGTCAAGTGTCCCGTGACCCTCTGCTCTACACATCAAGGACAACAATCTATAGAGGACGTACAAAAAGAAGAAGTAGGGAGTTTTGAGAACGAGGTCCCTGGTGAAATTCCCTCTTCATCACAACAGTTAAAGGTGCAGGAATCATAGAATCATAGAACAGCAGAGTTGGAAGGGGCCTACAAGGCCATCGAGTCCAACCCCCTGCTCAATGCAGGAATCCACCCTAAAGCATCCCCGACAGCCCTGCCCTCTTTTAAATCTGGTCACTCTAGTATAGCTCCTGCTGCTTTAACTGTGGTGATGAAGAGGGAATCTCACCAGGTTCTCCATATATAAAAATGACACCTGCTGAAATCCCCTTTTCTATGCAACTGTTAAAGACACAGGAGCCTTGTCCTCCTTCTCATAGGGTCACCCTACATAACAGCCGTTTGGCTACAAATAGGATTCATTGCAGGCGATGAATCCTCACCCAGGATCTTTCTGCTTCTGTCCCTCCCAAGTCCCCTTTTCTCCAGCCTTGCTTCCAGGATCCCCTAATTGTGCGGAGGGAAGTAGGTGCAAGGCAGGGGACTTCTCCAGGGGCCATAAGTGGGTCATCTGCCTGGGGGGGGCAGGGGGGGCTCTGTCTCTCTCGCTCTCCCCACCCACCCCCTGCCCCAAACTTGCCCCCTCCCTTCTCTGCTCCTGCCCGGGGGGGGGCTCTTTCCCTCCCCTCCCCCCTGGGACCCCCTTGCATTTTGCTCTTTCCACCCCTCCCCCCTGGGACCCCCTTGCATTTTGCACCCATCTGCTCCTCTGCGGGGGGGAAGAGAGGCTGAGGTTGCAGACACCCTGCAAACCCCCCAGGAGGTAGGAAGTGAGCGCATTCAACCAGCCCTTGCTCTCCATGGACCTCTCTAGGAGCAGCGGATTCGTTCCTTTAACCCTTAGATGGACGCAGCACAAAAGGGCTGCAGAGCTTCCTCCAAGGGCTCGTTGCAGAGACACAGGGACCAGGGAGGGCTTTTATCCTCTGGTGGAGCCTGGAGAGATGGGATGGGATGTCAGCAGCATTGAAACGCCCACTGCCCTCCGCCTCTGGCGTAGCCCCTCTCCCCCCCCCCTTGGCATGAACCCCCTTCCACCCCCAAATATCTCCTTCCCTCTCTGCCGCTTCCCATCACTTCTCTCTCCTCCCTCCTGTCCCGAAGGCAGTATTATCCCTGTGAAAGCAAGCAGTGCCGCTTCTCCCACTTGTGTGCACGTGAGGATGCAAGAAGAACCCTGAGGCGTGTACTAAAAGCAATAGAGGCAGCAGGTTTAACTATCAAGGCTCCCGAGTGTCACTTTGGGAAATCCAAAGTCATTTATTTGGGACATACAATGGGATGCTGGCCCCAGTTACAAAGGTGGGAGCCATTTTTTTAATGATATATTTTTTTATTTCAAATAATACCACTTAACATTACATACTGACTAAACAACAAATACAACCAATTACATAACAAATTACTTGAGTATCTAAGTATTAACTGCTTGTTATCCATAAACAATCAACATAATCTAACCAGTGCACCCCATTCCCTTCGGGATCACTCCTATTTCCAAAATCTTAGCACCTCATTTGGTGGCAGATTTCCACTTCCCTTAGAAAACACAAAGATTAGGAACTGTTTCCATATCACATCAAATTCGTTCGTCTTTGCTATACCTCTTCTTACCTTAATATTACATGTCAATTTATCATTAATAGCAATATCCCAAACTTCTTTGTACCATTCTTCAATATGATAATCCCCTTGAATCTTCTAGTTCTTAGATATAATTAACCTTGCAGCAGTCAGAAAATTTGTTATCAACTCTTTTGTTTCTTTTTTACACTTTAAATTTTCAAATAGTGAGAATAATGCC
Organism: Elgaria multicarinata webbii; assembly: GCF_023053635.1. Classification (NCBI taxonomy): domain Eukaryota; kingdom Metazoa; phylum Chordata; class Lepidosauria; order Squamata; family Anguidae; genus Elgaria; species Elgaria multicarinata. Next base: position 169,879,530 of record NC_086173.1, read on the forward strand.
ACTCTTGGTGTCGCTTCAATCTTCATTCCAACTATTTCTTCAATCTCATTAAACACCATCTTCCACAATTTCTGCACAAATTTACATTCCCACCACATATGTAAATACGTTCCCTTTCCCCCACAACCTCTCCAACAATCTGCTGAGTGCTGGTTACTCATCTTATTTAACCTAACCAGACTTAAATACCAAAAGGTGGGAGCCATTAACAGCTGGCCCATTCCCACTAGCAAAAAAACAAGTGCGTGCCTTTCTTGGGACGGGCGAGTTACTATCGCCGTTTTATACCCAAGTTTGGAGAGGTAGCCGCATCCTTGCACGAATTGACTAGAAAGCAAGGACCTGAGAGAATCAAGTGGTCAGAGGGTTGCCAGACTGCTTTCGAGATACTGAAGCAAGCGCTGTGTAAAACCTGGAGTTCATCTTAGCCACCAAAGCTTCTGAGGTCAGAATTGGAGCGGTCCTCATGCAAGCACAAGACACTGTCCAGCATCCAGTGGCTGGCTTATTTATTTATTTATTTATTTATTACATTTCTATACCGCCCAATAGCTGGAGCTCTCTGGGCGGTTCACAAAAGTTAAAACCGTTCAAAGTATAAAGCAATAGTATAAAACCATAATATAAAATACAATATAAAAGCTCAACCTGATTAAAAACAGCAGCAATGCAAAATTACAAATTTAAAACACAGAGTTAAAATTTATTGATAGACTGTTTAAATGATGGGAGAATAAAAAGGTCTTCACCTGGCGTCTAAAAGCATATAACGTAGGTGCCAAGCGAACCTCCTTAGGGAGCTCATTCCACAGCAGAGAAGGCCTTGCTCCTCCTGGTAGCCACCTGCCTCCTTTCCTTTGGCAGGGGCTCGTGGAGAAGGACCCCTGAGGATGACTTTAGGGTCTGGGCTGGTACATACGGGAGGAGGCGTCCCCGTCAAATAACCTGGCCCCAAGACCTCTTATTTCCAGGAGGGCCGAAGGTTTTCCTTTCTGGAGCCTGAGATGGACTCAGACCTGCTCTCAATGCAGGATCGTGAACAAGAGGCCTCCATGAGAAGATGTTTCAATGTGTGTTTTACTCCTCACGGCTCCGTGGGTCCAGAATCTTCCTGTACCCTTGATGTTGTGCAGACTTTATACTGTTAGTTTTACCCTACCCTGTGCCTGTTTGCATTCTCTTCCCCTCCTTATTGTTTTACTATGATTTTATTAGATTGTAAGCCTATGCGGCAGGGTCTTGCTATTTACTGTTTTACTCTGTACAGCACCATGTACATTGATGGTGCTATATAAATAAATAAATAATAATAATAATAATAACCCTGATAAGGCCTCACCTAACATTAGGGTGACCCTGAGAAAAGGAGGACTGGGCTCCTGTATCTTTAACAGTTGCATAGAAAGGGGAATTCCTGCAGGTGTCATTTGTATATATGGGGAACCTGGTGAAATTCCCTCTTCATCACAACAGTTAAAGCTGCAGGAGCTATCCTAGAGTGACCAGATTTAAAAGAGGGCAGGGCTCCTGCAGGATGGAGGGCTCCCATGCCGGAGGCTGCTTTACGCACTCAAAGGGGAAACGGCTGTGGCTCCCTCGAAGCCCCCAGGAGCAGATGGGGCGGCGATGCTGCTGGGGGGATAAAAGACCCCCCCCCCATCGTGGAAGAGCCCCCTTCCAAGGTTCGCGTCTCTGCCAGGAGCCGCTGCGTCTCTCTAGTGTTGCCTCCATCCAAGAGTTAAATAGGCGGAATGGTGGCTGGGTCCTAGAGCCAAGGCTGGATGAGGCCCCTCCCTTCCTGCCCCACACTTTCTTCCCCCCCCCCATTGCAAAGGATCCTGGGATTCTCCCCCTGCTCCTACGAGCCTCGTGTTTCCGCTGCCTGCAGCCTCTTTTCCCCTGCAAAGGAGCCGGTGAGTGCAGGGGGTGGGTGGGAAGAGAGAGGGAGCCCTCCAGGGGACTGACCCACTTGGGGCCCCTCCAAGAGACCCCCGCCTTGCACCTCCTTCCCTCCCCATAACTAGAGTATCGCGGAAGGGAAGGCTGGTGAAAGGGGGGTCTGGGAGGGACACAAGAGGAAAAGCCCCGGGTGGGGAGGACGAATGCCCCCCCCCGCGGGCAAAAGGCTGCCCTGGTGTCCTGTTTGCATTGCATTTTTTGTTTTGTTTCCTCTCCCTGGTTTAAACTTAGTGATTAAGCAAAATTAACAAGTCACTTTGGTCACAAGGCCTTCGAAATAAAACCTGGGGTGCTTTAGTTTATTAAGAAGGGAGCCTGCTGTTGGTTTTAGTACGTCCCTCTTTGATGTATTAAGTGAGCCCGATATTCACATCCTGAGAGCCCGGGAGAAATCGCTGTTACTCTGGTGCAATTTTGCGGTTCAAGTGCTGGGAGCAAGAGAGAGCATAGAAAAGGGAATTTCACCAGGTGATCCATGTATGTAAATGCTAGCTGCTGAAATTCCCTTTTCAATAAAACTGTTAAAGATACAGGAGCCCTGTCCTCGTTTTCATAGGGTCACCCTAAGTCATGGGACCTACTAAAACAAAGGACAGTACTTGCTCATAGAGAAACCATACTTGCCCATAGGGATCCATTGCAAAGTTTGCCCATAGAAAACGATAGGACAGAATTCTCCATAGAGCCTATTCTCTAGAAATCAAAGTATCTACGCTTCCGCAGTAACTGGAAAATATATTAAGGATGCAACCATGAGACCAAGTCTTGTGAAGGGTATTGAAACACTAGTTTCACAAGATTGTGTGCCTACTAGGATTGTTAGAAGGTGTCATGGTAGAAACAGCTAACCTTGAAATTAACAGATGGGCACAGGTTTTGTTTTTCTGTCCTTGAAAAGATTGCACTCTGCACATGCATAAAATCCTTGCTTACAACTGGCTGAGAGGCTTACCTGCTACTGTTTTAAGATTGGTGTATTGTATGGAGAGGTTCTGCCTTGTTTCTAAGGGGACTGACCCTATAAGGAGGTTAAGCCTTTCCTGAAAATAGCGGGCAGTTCCTTGGGTCCTCTGATAGCTTCCGCCTTGCAGCTCTAAGCGCTGCTTTTAATAAACTTTCTCAAAAGAGAGAACCGTGTCTTAGAGCCTTTGACCACTACTCAGCGATCCCACTCAAAGGAGACGCACCTTTCCGGGGTTCCTCGACACCCCCTCGAAATATCAGCTCTGAAACTTGGGCCTGTGGCCTACCTTGCCAGGCTGGTTTTTATAAGAATCAAATTATTGGGGAAGGCACATGGGCCGTGTTGCCGGGGCGGGAGCATTGTTCGGCTGTCCTTCGACAGAATGATCAGGCAAGCAGCCATCCGGCTCCGTTACCAGGTTTGGCCAAGGCAGCCGGTAGGCCAAGGCCGTTCCTCAGGGTTGTTAATCTGTGCAGCTGAAGGTGAGAGCCTTCTCACGGGGAACCCTGGTGTGCCTCCTTCACACTCTCCATTTTAATTCCTACAGCGCAGACCCTGCCTCAAAGGAGAAATTGGCAGCCAAGGAAGGAGACTGTTTCGAGTCCTGGTGGGAGCAGAAGAGAGTGAAGATGGAAGAGCAAAGCTTTGCTGGCCCTGAGGCAGGAAACACCCAGGGAGGGAGCAGTGCAGAGCCCTGGGAAGAAAGAGTGCAGGAGGACCAGCCTGGGAGCAACACCTGCTCAGACACGGAGCGCCAGGGCTTCAGGGACTTCTGCTACCAGGAGGCCGAGGTGCCCCGAGAGGTTTGCAGCCGACTCCACCACCTTTGCCGCCAGTGGCTGAAGCCAGAAAGGAACACGAAAGCTCAGATGCTGGATCTGGTGGTCCTGGAGCAGTTCCTGGCTGTCCTGCCCCCGGAGGTGGAGAGCTGGGTCAGAGAGTGTGGAGCAGAGACCAGTTCCCAGGTGGTGGCCCTGGCAGAAGGTTTCCTCCTGAGCCAGGCAGAAGACAAAGAGCAGGTGAGAGCATTTCATCCTGGTGACTAACAGGGACTGTGTTCTTAATACTTATCTCAACTTTATTGTACATGTCCTCTAAGGAAGGGATGCCCCGATTTCCAATGATACCTGCAAGTATAGTTGTTCTTCATGGGTAGAGCAGGCCCTCGTTAAATTAACAGTACGTCATTAAAATGTGCAATTCCCTACCAGAGGATGCAGGGATGGCCATGAATTTGTGCTGTTTAAAGAGGGGGTTAGACAAATTCTTGGAGGAGAAGGCTATGAATGGCAATATCCTACCTCCAGTATCCTAAGCAGTATGTCTATGTACACCAGTTGCTGGGGAACATGGGCTGGAGGGTGCTGTGACACTCATGTCCTGCTTGTGAGTTTGTAGTCAACAGCTGATGGACCACTGTGGGGAGAGAATCCTGGAGTAGATGGGCCCTTGTTCTGATCCAGAATGACTCTTCTTATGTTCTTATGATCACAGGAGAACTGAATGGGTTTATGAAGTTCTGGGGAAGGAGGGGATCCTTCTTCAGCCAGTGGCAAAGTCCTCCCAACAGGACAGGAAGAGCATTTGTAGACGCCAAACTGCTGTGTTTACAGTGGAAGATGCTGGATATCAGGGAATGTCTGGGAGGTTCTGTCTTTCCTCCTGGCTGGTGTTCGGAGGGTGTTCAAGCACTTTGCTTATGCCAGGGTTGATATCTTAGCCCCCTGACAAAGACACATGGCTGTGTGTCTTGGGCCACAGCTAGACCTAAGGTTTATCCCTGGATCGTCCAGGGGTCAAACCTGTTCATCTAGGTGACACACAGGGGATCCAGTGCTCAGGCAGGGGTGAACCCTGGATGATCCCAGGATAAACCTTAGGTCTAGCTGTGGCCCTGGATGGTAGATCAACTTTAGAATGAGACCTGAAAGCCAAACCGATTCGGAAATGATGCCCTCGGCCCTGACCTGACTCATTTCTTTCCTTCCCAACTCCCCTTTCTCTGTCTGGGATCCTCCCTCCTGTAAGCAAAGTAAGTTTAAGAAAACTTAAACTTTTGGAGCGAATGCTGCTTTTGTGCTCACAGATGCGGGTTCTGGTGGATCTTTTGGTCATACCAATGTTCAATAAATTACATGGACACTTGATGGCATAAATTGCAAAAGCTGCATTCACTGCAAAAGACTTCAGGCACCTCTGGTCAAGCATTTTCTTGATATGGGACATGATGACAAAGACCTGAGATTCTGGATTATTGAAAGGTTTTAAGGATAGGGGACAAGAGTAGACCATCAACTAAGAAGGAGGGAAATAGTCTGGATTTTCACCTTAAGGACATTAGAACCACAAGGACTCAACGAAGAGTGTAATTGGATGCCTTGGTTGTAATCCTGTTCTTCCATTTTAAAGTACAGCTCTATTGTATTCCTTTTCTGTCATTTCTTGTCACTGTTTTGATATATATTTTCATTCTTATATGTAGTAAGTATTATTAGGTTTGTATTAACTATGTTTTAAGCATCAAATCAGTCCACTCAGTCCCCTTTAAGGGAGCATACAGGCCGTGAGTACGGTTGCTACACGTTTTAGGATTTGAAAAGCAGCCTAATCAGGAGCAAATTTCGGAGATTACTCCTCAATTGGTTGAGGAGGTGCAGGGAACGCTTATCAAATTTACAGATGACACAAAATTGGGTGGGATAGCTAATACCCTGGAAGAGAGAAACAAACTTCAAAGTGATCTTGATAGGCTGGAGCGCTGGGCTGAAAACAAGAGAATGAAATTTAATAGGAATAAATGCCAAGTTCTACATTTAGGAAAAAGAAACCAAATGCACAGTTACAAGGGATACTTGGCTCAGCAATACTAGAAACGAGAATTATCTTGGAATTGCTGTAGATCACAAGCTGAATATGAGCCAACAGTGTGATGTGGCTGCAAAAAACCCCAAATACTATTCTTGGATGTACTAATAGAGATTCCAAATTGTGTGAAGAATTGGTTCTCCTCTATTCAGCCCTGGTTAGGCCACATCTTGAGTATTGCATCCAGTTCTGGGTACCACACTTCAAGAAGGATGCAGACAAGCTGGAGCGTGTTCAAAGGAGGGCCACGAGGATGATCAGGGGTCTGGAGACAAAGCTCTAGGAGGAGAGATTGAAAGAACTGGGCATGTTTAGCCTGGAGAAGACAAATTGAGGGGAAACATGATAGCACTCTTCAAATATTTAAAACGTTGCCACACAGAGGAGGGGCTGGATCTCTTAATCATCCCAGAGTGTAGGACACAGAAAAAGGTCTCAGGTTACAGGAAGCCAGATTGTGTTTGGACATCAGGAAAAACTTCCTGACTGTTAGAGCAGTACGACGATGGAATTAATTACCTAGGAGGTTGTGGGGTCTCCCACACTAGATAAGTATTAAGAACACTGTATTAAGTATTAAGAATTACGTATTAAGTATTAATACTTAAGTATTAAGTATTAATACTTAAGTATTAATATTTAAGTATTAAGAATTAAATATTAAGTATTAAGAATACTGGAGACAAAGCTCTACACGGAATAACGGGCTCAAGTTAAAGGAAGCCAGATTCCAGCTGGACATCAGGAAAAACTTCCTGACTGTTAGAGCAGTACGACAATGGAATCAGTTACCTACGGAGGTTGTGGGCTCTCCCACACTAGAGGCATTCAAGAGGCAGCTGGACAAGCATCTGTCGGGGATGCTTTAGGGTGGATTCCTGCATTGAGCAGGGGGTTGGACTCGATGGACTTGTAGGCCCCTTCCAACTCTATGATTATATGTACACCAGTTTCTGGGGAACGTGGGCAGGAGGGTGCTGTTGCACTCATGTCCTGCTTGTGCTCTTCTTACGTTCTTATGATCACAGGAGAAATGAATGGGTTTGTGAAGTTCTGGGGAAGGAGGGGATCCTACTTCAACAAGTGTCAGAGTCCTCCCAACAGAACAGGAGTAGCATTTGTATATGCCAAACTGCTGTGTTTACAGTGGAAAATGCTGGATATCAGGGTTGAACTCTTAGCCCCCTGACAAAGACACAAGTTCCTGTGCTGTGTGGCTTGGATGGTAGATCAACTTTAGAATGAGACCAGAAAGGTAAAGCATTTGGGAAACGCTGCCCTTGGCCTTGACCTGAGCCGTTTCTTTCCTTCTCTAATCCCTCTTCTCTTCCTGAAATCCTCCCTCCTGCTCCAGGTTCAGAGGATGTTGGCCAGTGCACCCACATATTTTCCTGAAGCAGAGGGGGACGGAGGACCCTCCTCACTGGGTAAGGATTAGTGGACGTGTTTCCCCATGATCTCCCTCTCTCAATTACACCTGAAGTGCATGAACTGTCTTATTGTTCTCCTTGAGCCTGACTTTGCTAGGGGAGAGAGACCCCTTTTCACTAGATACTCAAAAAGGAAATTTTGTTTAGTATTTTGTGGTTTGAGGGTATCAGACCCATTCTGGCCGGCTTCCCAGAGTGGGTCTTACACACTCAACAACTAAGGTCCTCCTCCAGGCACCTACTCAGAGGGAAGATCGGAGGACGACAACAAGGGAGAGGCCTTCTCTGTGGTGGCCCCCCAAGTGTGGAACAATCTCCCCAATGTGGTTCATGTGGCACCGACAGTGTTCTCTTTTCAGTGCCAGGTCAAGCAATATGTAGTTAATTAGCCTGGGTCTGTTCACAGTTTTAAAACTTGTTATAGTAGTTTTATATGTATGTGTATATTGTATGTTTTCACATTTCTAAATATTTGGGTATTGTTTCGAAGTGCTTCGGCTATGCTACGGTAAACAAATGCAATAAATAAACACTGAAAATAAACAATGAAAATGGGAATAGTTAAGAATGTTAACTTACCTTCTCACCTTCCCACCTTCTTTACCTTCGTCGCAGGAAGCAAAACAACCTGCAGCGGAAGTGAACTGATCCTGGGGGGTCCTTCAGGGCCTCGTTCGCTTGGTGGTGGAGCGCAAGCGGTTTCTGCACAGCCTGGGCAGGTAGGGGAGTCCTGGGGGCCTCCGTCTCCTGCACATCTCTTTGATCCTGGAAGAACCTGCCCCTTTAGCCTTTGCTCTTCTCCAAGATGGCTGCTGGGAAGACCTTGATGGTCACTCACAATGCTTTGGCATTCAGAAAGAGGATCTCACCATCCTTGTCTTCATGGATTGCTTTTTGTTGTTTATTCGTTCAGTCGTTTCCGACTCTTCGTGACTTCATGGACCAGACCACGCCAGAGCTTTCTGTCGGCTGTCGCCACCCCTAGCTCCCCCAAGGTCAAGTCTGTCACCTCCAGAATATCATCCCTCCATCTTGCCCTTGGTCGGCCCCTCTTCCTTTTGCCTTCCACTTTCCCTAGCATCAGCCTCTTCTCCAGGGTATCCTGTCTTCTCATTATGTGGCCAAAGTACTTCAGTTTTGCCTTTAATACCATTCCCTCAAGTGAGCAGTCTGGCTTTATTTCCTGGAGTATGGACTGGTTTGATCTTCTTGCAGTCCAAGGCACTCTCAGAATTTTCCTCCAGCACCACAGTTCAAAAGCGTCTATCTTCCTTCGCTCAGCTTTCCTTATGGTCCAGCTCTCGCAGCCATAGGTTACTACCGGGAATACCATTGCTTTAAGTATGCGGACCTTTGTTGTCAGTGTGGTGTCTCTGCTCTTAACTATTTTATCAAGATTTGTCATTGCTCTCCTCCCAAGAAGTAAACGTCTTCTGATTTCCTGGCTGCAGTCAGCGTCTGCAGTAATCTTTGCGCCCAGAAATACAAAGTCTGTACATAATGCTTAAAGAGAACATCATTTCTTCTTCTTCTTTCAGGGTCTGGTGACCTTTGAGGAGGTGGCTGTGCATTTCTCGGAGGAGGAGTGGGCTCTGCTGGATCCAGGCCAGAGGACTCTGCACAAAGAAGTCATGGAGGAGAATCGTGGGATCCTGGCCTCTCTGGGTAAGGAATGGGATTCCTCTGGGTAAGGCTCCCTCTCTGCCTTCTTGCCAGATCCTGGAAGGTGGAATTTCAGCTCTTCTTTCTTTGTGTCAGTGCAGAATACAACTGTCATTGACTCCGAAGACCTGACAAAACATTGAGAAAAGCCCATTGATGGACTTGCTCTGTGGCAGAGATGGCTGCCAATCAATCTTACTTTGCTGCTCTAATTGCATCTGCATAATATTGAAGATGTTACAGATATTATCTTAATGGTCTCCATGGAGGAGAGGAGTTTTAAGCCTTTTCAGAAGACAGCTCTGGACAGCTTGCTTTTCATTTTAAGATATAACTAGACATTGAAAATAACCATTAGGGTTGAATTCCCACTTTCTAGTTCCCTGTTAAATGATCAGCTAGGAGAAAATGGCAGATTTTAAGTGTATTTTATTTTTACTGTACTTTATGTTGTTCATTTATTCTCTCAACTACTTTATATGAGTTATTCCATATAAATGAAAGCATTGTATGGCAGTCTAGTTCTCAGTTCTATTGATCATCGGTTTATTTAATATGTTTACAAGGATCTGCCTCACCAACGATTTTTTTTTTGTCCTGTGAATCAAATCAGCAACCATTTGTTTTGATCCAAGATTTCAAGATGATTTCTATGTTTATACTTGCAGGTGATCACAGGGAGAACAAGAAAAATGGCCCACACCAGAGAAGGAAAACTGAAGAGAAGAGGGAAAATAAATCTATTTCTTTTGAAGGATCAGACGTCTGTGAAACTCCAATACTAGAAGCACCAAGTAAAAAGAAAATTCACAAAGGGAAGAAACAGAGTAAAACTCAGAAGATTCATTCTAACAAATATCAAAGGTTTCAATGCTTAGTGTGTGAAAAACAATTCACTTTCAACTCACAACTTAACTTGCATCAAAGAATTCACACTGGGGAGAAGCCCTATAAATGCTTAGAATGCGGGAAGAGCTTTGCTCACAGCATAAGCCTTAAGCTGCATCAAAGAATTCACACTGGGGAGAAGCCTTATAAATGCTTTGAGTGTGGGAAGACATTTGCTCGGAGTTCACACCTTAAGCGGCATCAAGGAATTCACACTGGGGAGAAGCCCTATAAATGTTTAGAGTGCGGGAAGACCTTTGCTCACAGCACACAGCTTAAGCTGCATCAAAGAATTCACACTGGGGAGAAGCCCTATAAATGCTTAGAGTGCGGGAAGATCTTTGCTCACAGCACACAGCTTAAGCTGCATCAAAGAATTCACACTGGGGAGAAGCCCTATAAATGCTTAGAATGCGGGAAGACCTTTGCTCTGAGCTCACGCCTTAAGCGGCATCAACAAATTCACACTGGGGAGAAGCCCTATAAATGCTTAGAATGCGGGAAGAGCTTTGCTCAAACAGCGAGCTTTAAACGGCATCAGGGAATTCACACTGGGGAGAAGCCCTATAAATGCTTCGAATGCGGGAAGAGCTTTGCTCGGAGCTCAAATCTTAAGGAACATCAAAGAATTCACTCTGGGAAGGAACCCTATAAATGCTTAGAATGCGGGAAGAGCTTTGCTCACAGTACAAGCCTTAAGCTGCATCAAAGAATTCACACTGGGGAGAAGCCCTATAAATGCTTAGAATGCGGGAAGAGCTTTGCTCACAGCACAAGACTTAAGCTGCATCAAGGAATTCATGCTGGTGAGAAGCCCTATAAATGCTTAGAATGCGGGAAGAGCTTTGCTCACAGCACACGCTTTAAGCTGCACCAAGGAATTCATACTGGGGAGAAGCCCTATAAATGCTTTGAATGCGGGAAGAGCTTTGCTCACAGTACAAGCCTTAAGCTGCATCAAAGAATTCACACTGGGGAGAAGCCCTATAAATGCTTAGAATGCGGGAAGAGCTTTGCTCACAGCACAAGCCTTAAGCTGCATCAAGGAATTCATACTGGGGAGAAGCCCTATAAATGCTTAGAATGCGGGAAGAGCTTTGTTCTGAGCACACAACTTAAGCTGCATCAAAGATTTCACACTGGGGAGAAGCCCTATAAATGCTTTGAATGCGGGAAGAGCTTTGCTCAGAGCACACAGCTTAAGCGGCATCAAAGAATTCACACTGGGGAGAAACCCTATAAATGCTTAGAATGCGGGAAGAGCTTTGTTCTGAGCTCAAACCTTAAGCTGCATCAAAGAATTCACACTGGGGAGAAGCCCTATAAATGCTTAGAATGCGGGAAGAGCTTTGCTCACAGCACAAGCCTTAAGCGGCATCAAGGAATTCATACTGGGGAGAAGCCCTATGAATGCTTAGAATGTGGGAAGAGCTTTGTTCTGAACACACAACTTAAGCGGCATCAGAGAATGCACACTGGGGAGAAGCCCTATAAATGCTTAGAATGCGGGAAGAGCTTTGCTCACAGCACAAGCCTTAAGATGCATCAAGGAATTCACACCGAGGAGAAGCCCTATAAATGCTTAGAATGCGGGAAGAGCTTTGCTTACAGCACAAGCCTTAAGCTGCATCAAGGAATTCACACCGGGGAGAAGCCCTATAAATGCTTTGAGTGTGGGAATACCTTTGCTCAGAGCACACAGCTTAAGCAGCATCAAGGAATTCACACCGGGGAGAAGCCCTATAAATGCTTAGAATGCGGTAAGAGCTTTGTTCTGAGCTCAAACCTTAAGCAGCATCAGGGAATTCACACTGGGGAGAAGCCCTATAAATGCTTAGAATGCGGGAAGAGCTTTGCTCACAGCACAAGCCTTAAGCGGCATCAAGGAATTCATACTGGGGAGAAGCCCTATAAATGCTTAGAATGCGGGAAGACCTTTGCTCAGAGCACACAGCTTAAGCAGCATCAAGGAATTCACACCGGGGAGAAGCCCTATAAATGCTTTGACTGCGGGAAGACCTTTGCTCGGAGCACATACCTTAATCTCCATCAAAGAATTCACACTGGGGAGAAGCCCTATAAATGCTTTGAGTGTGGGAAGACCTTTGCTCAGAGCACACAGCTTAAGCAGCATCAACGCATTCACACTGGGGAGAAGCCCTATAAATGCATAGGGTGTGGAAAGAGCTTTGTTTGCCTCAGAAACCTTAAGAGGCATCAAAGAATTCACACTGGGGAGAAGCCCAATAAATGCTTAGTGTAGCATTTTAGCATCATAAAATGTTAGAGTTGGAAGGGGCCTATAAGGCCATCGAGCCCAACCCCCCTGCTCAATGCAGGAATCCACCCTAAAACATACCTGAGAGATGGTTGTCCAGCTGCCTCTTGAAGGCCTCTAGTGTGGGAGAGCCCACAACCTCACAAGGCAACTGATTCCATTGTCATACTGCTCTAACAGTCAGGAAGTTTTTCTTGATGTCCAGATGGAATCTGGCTTCCTTTAACTTAAGCCCGTTATTCCGTGTCCTGCGCTCTGGGAGGATCGAGAAGAGATCCTGGCCCTCCTCTTTGTGCCAATCTTTGAAGCATTTGAAAAGTGCTATCATGTCTCCCTTCAATCTTCCTTTCTCCAGGCTAAACATGCCCCGTTCTTTCAGTTTCTCTTTATCGGGCTTTGTTTCCAGACCCCTGATCATCCTGGTTGCCCTCCTCTGAACACGCTCCACCTTGTCTGCGTCCTTCTTGAATTGTGGAGCCCAGAACTGGATGCAATACTCTAGATGAGGCCTAACCAGGGCCGAATAGAGAGGAACCAGTACCTCACGTGATTTGGAAGCTATACTTCTATTAATGCTGCCCAAAATAGCATTTGCCTTTCTTGCAGCCATATTGCACTGTTGGCTCCTATTCAGCTTGCAATCTACAACAATTCCAAGATCCTTCTTGTTTGTAGCATTGCTGAGCGAAGTATCCCCTCGCTTGTAAATGTGTGTTTGTTTTTCTTTTCCTAGGTGTTGAACGTGGCATTTATCCCTATTAAATATCATTCTGTTGTTTTCAGCCCAGCACTCCAGCCTATCAAGATCACTTTGAAGTTTGTTAATCAGAATATCCTGGGGCACTTTGTCAAAAGCTTTGCTGAAGTCAAGATATATGACATCCACAGCATTTCCACCGTCCACAAGGGAGGTTCCCTGATCAAAAAAAAATATTCCCTCAATCTTCCATCAAGGGATTTCTATGGTGGGGTTGGTTGGTCTCATAACAGCATGCCAAGTCCAGGGATTCCCCACCCACCCTTCTCATATTGCTACTTCTAATTGTTTCTGCCAATGTTGTGGTGGGCTTTCAGTGATCCAAACCGGCAATGTTTGAAATAGAAATAAATGCTTTTGGCACCAACATCATTTGAGTGGCTACTAAACACTCCTTAAGGCCTAACTGTTGCTTCTTCCACTTCCTAGGGGTTTTTGAGTAGCACCCCTTGCTTGCTGATGAAAATGGGAATTTAAGCATCTTTCTACATTCTTGGAGAATTTTCTACATTCTTCTCGGTGGCTGCTCCAGTGCTTTGGAACTCTCTTCCTGGGGAAGCCAGACTGGCTCCCTCCTTGATGGGCTTTCAGAAGCAGGCTAAAACTGGTTTGTTCCAGCAGGCCTCTGGAGAGTAATTTGGTCCTCCATCTTTGTTAATGGCTGATAATTTTGTGGTGTATTTTAAACGTGTTTTAACATTTCTTTTCTCATGTTTTACAATGTATGTTTTAAACTTTTTAAGACCGCCTTGAGGCCCAGTATTGGGTAAAAGGCGGGATACTACTACTACTACTACTACTACTACTACTACTAATAGTGGGCTTCTCCCTGTTAATCTGGTGCTAAAGGGTTAAATTATGTTGCAAGAAGAACCTACTTCTTCAAGTGAAATATTATCTGATCTGGAATGGGGTGGCTTGAGTGAGGGTTTGCTGGAGATTCACAAGAAGACCCCCTAAAAAGACCCCAGACTCATATTTGAAATAGCCCCAGAAGTATATTCCAGACCCCTGAGCCATGGACATGAAGACCTTGATGTTTGATTCTATGCTCATCAATGTTATATCATTAACTAAGACTCTTGCTAAGTTGTGCAGGACTGTCTTTGAAGAAGGGGGGACATCCTCCACAGTGGACATTTACATGCGGCTTCTTAGAGTACGCTCAAGGCCAAAGTGCTGGCAGATAGCTGAGCATGCGCAGACAGCCACTAGGAGGGGAAATTGTTTTGAAATCTTGTGGTGTAGCACCTGCTGATAAGAAATGTCCTAACTCCAAGTTGGGCATGGAAGTGACAATACTGAGCAATGGGGCACCTGGGATATGACATGAGCTCAAAGAAAAGGTCTCCTACACCAATCCAGATAAGTCACCCAGATGGCAGCCATGTTTTCTAGGACCCCACGAGTATAACATGTGAGATATTGGGGAGGCGGAGACACCTAACTTCTGATAGGTGAATGGGTGGTCTAATCATGTATTCATGCCAATTGTGATTGGGAGATGGTGGTCTCATCACTCATTGACCCCCAACTTTGAGCCAGAACAAGTGTATAAAAGCACAGGTAACAGAGCTGTAAGACAGAATTTTTTATTTTTCTCTTCAACTTCACCTCGGACTGGGACTTGACGGAGCTGGGTAATTATGGATCTCTTTATTATTTTAGACTTTGAGACTCAGAGTATTTTCCTGAAAGTTGGGACTTCAAGTACCATTAGCCTCTAAGACTTGGGTTTATTTTCTGAAGCTGGAACTTGAAATTATTTCCAAGTCTTAGAAGTTCTCTGACGTCTGCTTTTATTCTTCACATGCCTAGAGGAACTTCAGCATAGAGTAGGGAGGGTTAACAACAATGTTTTAGTATAGCACAAGGTATAGTTTAGTATAATTTAGCTTTAGACCACAAAGAGTAAACAGAAGCGGATAAGGAGGAGTCATAACAATGCTGGACGCTCAAGCCATTATCTTATTAGCTAAATTTGGAATACCTGCTTTTGCAATTCTTGTACTCAATCTTGTATTTACATTTCATTCTCTTTTCTTGTAGCCACAGAAATTGAGATTGTATACTTCTATAAGCACCATGTCAATTTGTTTAATTTTGCAATTTTTGCAATAAACAGATTCTTATTTGCAATCATGTCTGTGGTGATGCTTGTCGGCTGGGATTAAATGTTTGTCTGTTTGGGTTAACACTGGTTACCCACTGAGGTTTTTGGGACCCATTTGGTGTAGGTTCTGAGGTTAAAAAGGACCCAATTTACACTCCCCTGTGTGAGTGCTTTGATGAAATCTAAGTTTGCAGCTCTGGCTGCAGCTACTTCCACTGTCTAAGCATTTATAGGGCTCCCCTGTGTAAATTCTTTGCTGTCACTTAAGATGTGCGCTCTGAGCACAGTTCTTTCCATGCTCTGAGCCTTTATAGGGCTTCTCCCCAGTTTGAATTCTATGAGGCAACTTCAGATGTGTCCTGCAAGCAAAGTTCTTTCCGCATCCTAGGGCTTCTCGCCTTTGTGGATGTTTTGATATGCTTTAAAGATCCACATTGCGATTGAAACTCTGCATACTGAGCATGTGGAACCGCCAGGAACATCCCCTCACATGACCACAGTGACAAGGCAGGTTTATAGGGGAGAAGGCGCTCTCTCAGGTATCCTGATCCCAAGTCATTTGTGACTTTGTACACTCCCCTTGTCCCTCTCCCAGCAAAGGTCATCCCACAGGGCAACCAGAGCAGTTCTGTTCCAGAACCAGGCCTAAAGCCCAGTTGAAAAGGATTTAGGTAACCCACCCAGCCACACCCCCTCGGCTAGCTTTTATTAGCAAGGAGGGACAGGGATTGTGAGGGCAAGTGGTTGGCTGTATTGCTGCAAGCACCTTGTCCCCATCTTCAGTACACAACAACTGGAACTGATCCCACAAAACTGGGCAGATGGGGGCATGGAACACCTCAGCTGGAGCTGTGCTAACAACAGCGTCAAGCCCGCTGCAGAAAGAAGTGATTTTGTTCTCGAAGTGCAATGCAAAAAGGTCGCGGTGGGTCCTTGATTGGGCCAGGGCCCCATTGCCCGGGGGAGGATGTGAACACCCCACGGACCACCCAGAACAGCTCCTCTGGAAGGCTACTCAAGGACACAAGCCTTCTTATGAAAATGGGGTTACTTGGACACACAGACTCCTACTCTTCAGACTGCCTGTCTCACAACTTGGAGCAAAAATAAAATCAAGAATACGTCCTGGAGCTTTTCTCCAGTGGGAATTCTTTGATGAAAGTGCTTTCCACATACAAAGCATTCATGGCGCATCTCACCTGAATGGATCGTTTGAGGCAAGGTACAATCTGTGATTGAACTGCTTTCCATACTCTGAGCATGTTTATGGCTTCTCCCCTGTGTGAATTCTTTGATGCGAATTAAGTTGCCAGCTTGAACGGAAGCTTCAGTTCAATCTTGAACTGAACTGACTTGAAGCTTCAAGTCAATCTGTAAACACCTTGAAATCAATGCAGTGATTACTAGAAGCTAGGGATGTGATCTGCTTCGCTTAGAATAGGAGAAGCAACAGCGAACTGGGGTGATCCGCCTCCCCTACAGGTGGATGAGAAGCGGATCGGGTAGCTGGAGAAGTATGGCGAAGAGAAGTGACCATAAGCGGAGCACTCCTCTTTTCGCGAAGCGGTCCGCCCGCCATTTTGGATTTTTTTGCCCATAGGATTGCATTGCGGAAAAGATTAGTGGATAACTTTTTTGTTTTTCAAGCTGACTATTTGAAACTTGCTGTGCTTAGAGAGTCTTGGGTGGGGGTCATTTTGAGCCTATTTTCAGCACTTTGCATGCTGCGGTTTGCTTGCTATGTTTTTTTTTAAAAAATAGGGTTAAAAAATCCTTTCCCCTCCTCCACTCCAATCGGGTTCTTTAAGGTGGCAGGGGAATAACGTACTTTCTGCAGTACTCAGAAAGCTGCTTCCCCCCCACACACACTAGATGTCCTCTTTTTTGGTTTCCCAAATATGGTCACCCTATACAGGGGCCTTTTCCTGCCTCAGGGCCTGCAAAGTTTTGCTCTTCCATTTTTACTCTCTTCTCCATCTCTGCTCCCACCAGGACTCAAAAGGTCTCCTTCCTTGGCTGCCAATTTCTCTCTTCAGGCAAGGACTGTCCTGTAGGAATTCAAATGGAGAGGTGCATGAGTTAGATCCAGCTGTAGCCAACTTAATGCCCAGGACCTGTCTCCAATGGGACCCCACAACCCTGTTCCCACAGGAATCAGGCTCCTGGTTGAAAATGAGGTTCTGGCTCTGTCCCAATAGGAGAGAGAGCTGACTTAAGGCTATTAAAAGATGAAAATGTGGGAAAGTTTATTTTAAAACCTAAGCAAGAAATCAGCGAATACTCTTTCAACTTGTTAAACCACTGCAACAGGCCACACAGGAAGCCTTAAGAGATGAATGGTTTTTAAAGGAAGTAAATGCAAAAGAACATCACATATAGCAGTGAAATGTGAAACATGCAACGATGACAAAGAAATTCAGCTTAACTTCTGCTAAGGCCTGCTGGAAAACAACATGAAAAGAGTACTCGGCCCCAACCAGCAGCAGTTGAATTGTTATTTAGTTAAACTTCCACCAGTCCGAACGAGTTCAATGCAACGTTAAAACTTTCAGCCACATAACATTATAGTCTAAACTTTCAGCTACCAAACCCAGGCAGAGGCTGAGTTCGGACGGCACGTTAATCAACGGTGGTTTCCCGTTCTGTTCCTATTCCCTCCACCCACCCCCAGTAGTTTAGTGTGTCATCTGAACTCAGCCGGAGGCTCTGTGGGTGGGCTGTTCCCGGGTACGGGAAAGAGGTCGGAGGCCTCTTCTAGATGGGGTGCCCCCCTGTGACGTTGCAGGGACAGAGCCTCGGAGGCCTCGCTTGAGGCCCAGGGGGTCTCCGGGGCAAAGAGGAGTTCTGGCTGGTCACAGCTTCTTTGCCCACCAGGGCTGCCCCTGCACCAGGATTACTTGGAAAGAGGAGTCCATCCCCTGATCACGGTTGGATCGTTGCAATTGGGCTTCTTCTCTCGAAGGCCGACCGGAGGATGCAGCAGGTGCCGGATGCCTCTCCAGGTGTGTTGGGAAGGGGCAGCGGGAGGGGAGCCCAGCGCACCTATTCGGAAATCCCTCGACGGGCCCAAATCAAGGTCTTAGGACCGCTCCCACCCAAATGCTCCCTGCCCTGAGGGCTCCCCAGGACCCCCTTGCATGTTGCCCTCACCTGTTCCTCTGCAGGGCGAAAGAAGCTGCAGGTGGGACCCATGAAGCATGGGGGGGGGGGAGGAAGTGAAGCACCATCAGCCACCCTTGCTCTTCAGCTGGGGGGCAGGGGGGCTCCCTCCCTCTCTTCCCACCCACCCCCTGCCTCCCTGCCCTTGGCTCCCTCCCTTCTCTGCACCTGCCCTGGGGGGCCTCTTTCCACCATCACCCTTTCCTCCTCCTCCCCCCTGGGACCCCCTTGCCTTTTGCCCTCACCTGCTCCTCTGCAGGAGAAAAGAGGCTCGCAGTGGGACACACCATGCATGAATGGCAGGGGGAGAATCCCAGGCTCCTTTGCCATGGGGGGAAGTGTGGGGCGGGAAGTGTGGCTCATCCTGCAGCCTTGGCTCTAGGACCCAGACCCCTCTCCTCTTTAACCCTTGGGTGGAGGCAATACGAGAGAGCCACAGAGGCTCCTCCAGGGCTCCTGGCAGAAACGTAGACCCAGGGAGGTGCTTTTCGGGGAGGGGGCATTTATCCGAAAAGTAGCACTGCTGGCCCGTCTGATTAAAGTTCTGCCGCTTTTAGACATAAGCTGAAGACTTTCCCCTCTGTTCCTGTAGGCTTCTTCAGCTAAGCTACGCTGTTGCTGTTATATTTTTATTTGATGTTTCTGTATTTTAATTTTTTTTAAATCCCTTGCAAACCACTTAAAGGTATCTCTCTAAAGGTATAGTCAGCTTACGACATAAATAAATAAATACTACTACTACAATGCCAAACAACGCAACACAAAAAGATAATCATAATAAATAAAATTAGGAGTCAGAAATATAAAATCAAATTACACTAAATAAAGCGTAAGTGCAGCAGAGTGAAAGACAAGGACTGTGCTATGTTTTTTCTGTGGGCAAGTATGGATTTGCTAAGGGCAAATGCTTTCACTGGCTTTAATATGTCCTGCTTTTATGGATGAAGGGAGCCCTGCTGTTCACATCCTAAGAGAGGGCGGAAATCCCTGTTCCTTTCCGCCCCTGTTTGGCGTTCAAGTGCTGGGAACAGAGAGGGCTTAGAATGGAGCCATGGGATACATTGGGAGAGAAACTCTGGTTCATCATCAGACCTCTTATTTCCAGGAGGGCCGAAGGTTTTCCTGCCTTGAGCCTTAGATGGATTCAGACCTGCTCTCAAAGAAGGGGTCAAGGTGAGAAACAATAGGCCACTATGAGCAGAAGTTGCCATGTGTGTTTTACTCCACACGGCTAGCAGCTCTGTGGGTCCAGAATCTTCCTGTGTACCCTGATGAGGCCTCACCTAACATTAGGGTGACTGTATGGAAAGGAGGACAGGGCTCCTGTATCCTTAACAGATGCATAGAAAAGGGAATTTCAGCAGGTGCCATTTGTATATATAGAGAACCAACTGAAATTCCTTCTTCATCCCAACAGTTAAAGTTGCAGGAGCTATACTATAGTGACCATATTTAAAAGAGGGCAAAGCTCCTGCAGCTTTAACTGTTGGGATGAAGAAGGAATTTCATCAGGTTCTCCATATATACAAATGACACCTGCTGAAATTCCCTTTTCTATGCAACTGCTAAAGATACAGGAGCCCTGTCCTCCTTTTCACATGGTCACCCTACTTAACCTCTCTCTTTTTAGAGCATCTTTTCGTGTTTAGAGTTCTGAAGGGCACCAGGTTGGGGAACGCTGTTCTGCAGCAAGGGCAGGCAGAAGGACGGAGGGCTCCCATGCCGGAGGCTGCTTTACGCACTCAAAGGGGAAACAGCTGTGGATCCCCCGAAGCCCCCAGGAGCAGATGGGGCGGCAATGATGCTGGGGGGATGAAAGACCCCCCCCCCCATGGAAAAGCCCGCTTCCCAGGTCCGTGTCTTTGCCAGGAGCCTCTGCGGCTCTCTAGTGCTGCCTCCAACGAAGGGTTAAAGAGGCGGAGAGAGGCCCATGAAGAGCCCAGGCTGGATGAGGCCCCTCCCTTCCTGCCCCACACTTCCTTCCCCTCCCCATTGCAAAGGAGCCTGGGATTCTTCCCCTGCCCCTGCGAGCCTCGTATTTCCGTCGCCTGCCGGTGAGTGCAGATTGCAAGGGGGTCCCAGGAGGGAGGGGGCAGAGGAAGGAGCCCCCCAGGGCAGGGGGTGCAGGTTTGGGGCAGGGGGTGGGTGGGAAGAGAGAGGGAGCCCCGAGCCCTCCCCAGGGGACTGACCCACTTGGGGCCCCTCCAAGAATGCCCAGCCTTGCACCTCTTTCCCTTCCCATAACTAGGGGATCGCGGAAGGGAAGGCTGGAGAAAGGGGGGTCTGGAAGGGACCCAAGAGGAAAGGTCCTGGGTGGGGAGGAGGAATGTCCCACCTGTGGGCAAAAGGCTGCCCTGGTGTCCTGTTTGCATTGCATTTTTGGTTTTGTTTCCTCTCCCTGATTTAAACCTAGTGAATAAGTAAAATTAACGTCACTTTGGTCACGAGGCCTTCGAAATAAAACCTGGGGTGCTTTTGGGGACGTACTAAAACAAAGGATAATACTTGCCCATAGGGGAACCATACTTGCCCATAGAGATCCATTGGAAAGCTAGCCCATAGGGATCTATAGGACAGAATTCTCCATAGAGAAACCATACTTGCCCATAGGGATTCATTGCAAATTGCTTGCCCATAGGGATCCAATGGACAGAATTGTCCATTGAGAAAGCATACTTGCCCATAGGGATCCACTGTAAAGCGCTTTCCCATAGGGATCCATAGGAGAGTATATCCCGAAGGAAAACCTTTCTTGCTCTTTGGGAAACAGAACAGTATCTCACCGCAGGGTCAATAGACCTGCCCATAGGGAGACATAGGACAATGCCGCAGCCTCTGCAACCTTGCAAGGAATCATTGTCATAGAAAACTCTATCTATTGGGCAAAGTGCTTTTCCACTTTAGTCACTTGTTTTAGACATTTGCTGGAGACTTTATTTTATTCCTGTAGTCTTAACCTGATAAACTATGTTGAAGTACATTGTTTCCATTATAATTTTGTTTAATTTTTCTGTCTATTTCATTCTTTGCCCTCCATGGACTTTTTTTGCAAAGCTTTTATTGAGTGTATTTCTGCTATATATCACATCTTTTCCCCCAATGATTAGGTGGGATATAAGTGTCCAAAAAAGAAAAGGGACGGCACGTGCAAGCAGCACAGGTAGTATTCCATGACAGTGATTCTCCCACTGGGGGTCAGGATTCCCCTGTGGGTTTCATCCCACTCTCGGCTTGGTCCCGTTGTTGCAGCCTGTTCAGTACCTCTTCTTTTGACTACCGACTGCCATGGCAGCAGCCCAGCTCTCTCCGAAGACGGATGCAGCAGCAGTTCCCTACATGCACAGGGCATCGGTACTTGTGGGAGTGCGAGTTGTTTAGAGAGCAAGGCTGGAGCATGAAAGGCGAATGTGAAGAAGGGAATTTAAATGTTAGTTAATTGTATTTTGTATTAGCATTTTAAAATTTTGTTTTGTTAAATGCATCGAAGAGGAGTTTGCCTCAAAAAGCAGTATACAAATATTTGAAATAAATAAACAGTGTAAAAGCACAGACAAGCTGAGGGGGAGGGAAAGGAGCTCGTCTTTCTTACATTGTTTCTGAAAAATTTCCGTATTGATTTTTAAACAGAGAAATGCATAACACCTACAATTTTCATAACTTTTACTAACAACCCCCCTTCCATAGCACAGTTTGTCCTATCTCGAGTCTGTCTTTTTAGTCCATTGCCCCTGTTGCCCTCTGTTGCCCTTGTATCACTCCATGAGCACAGTGCAGGAACCCCCTACATGCATGCCACCGTGACAGATTTTTATGGATTGCGTTGTTTGTAAATGTAGTAGTCTGGCAAGGAAACCACTTAATGTCCCAGACATGCTACATCAGTGGTTCCCAACGTGGGTGGTACCGCCCCCTTGGGGGTGGGTGGGATTGTATAGGGGGGCATTAAGAGGCAAGGTGGCAGCAAAGGGGAGTCAGGGGGGTGCTCGAGGTGGACTTTTCCGAGAAGCGCCTCTCCAGAAGGTCTTAAAACCTAGGGTCATTTTTATGGGAGACGGTAGTTTGGTCCCAAGCCATATAGGGAAGAATCCACACAGGTATTAATGCCGTTTAAGAAGAGTCCTTTTAACGGTGAATTGAAATGTTTCAAAAGCACCGAAATGCTACTGAAGAGACATACTCTGCATGGTGTGCCCCGCCAGCTGCAAAACAGAGGCATTCGCTCTCTTTTCCCTCCCTCCCACAGTAAGCCTGAGACAGGTGCTTCCTATTTAAAGGGGCCAATTAAGCTACAGAATGATATTGAGCTGAAGCCAAAGTTTAAGAAATCGTACAAGGAGTTTTGGTTACAGAATGAAATTTCTGATCGCTATCCTGCACTATAGAGAGTGGTTCAGAAGCTCCTGGTTGCATTTCCAACATCCTATTTGGTGGAATGTGGTTTTAGTGTGGTCTGCCTACTTCTCTCCAAGCAGAGAAATCGACTCCAGATTACCAAACAAGTTCAGTGACTTTAAACCACACATTGGGAAACTGGTATCCCTTCATCAAGCCCGTCCATTACATTAAGACTTTACAGAATAGGGAGGTTCTCTACCCTAGTTACTAAATGTGATATCTAATATTCTTGCTAAATGACTATCAGACTTTGGAAGGGTGATATCACTGGATCAAGTTCATCAATTATGTTTAATTGAATAATTGAATAAACTAAAAAAATGTAATTGGATTTTGAATAAATATTCAATTAATTGTTACTGTTTTGAATTTTATTGTTATTATCCTCCTTAGTGGGTCGTTGAAAACCGCTATTCCGAATAATGACTTTTATAGTGTAGGGCAGGGGGCGCTGGGCAAGAGTTTGTGGAACCAAGGGGGCGGTTGGAACCACTGGGCAACATGATATATCCTGCAAATGCAACAGAAAACCATTGCGTCACCTTGTCCATCTGCTTTCCTTTTTGTCTGTCCACTGTAATAGATATGTTGACAATGGTGCCACCACAACCTCCACAGCTGAAGATATTCTTAGTAATTTTGTATGCATTTTGGTGTAGATGAGAACTCTTTTCCTTGACTTTCCTTTCTTGCAGGCACAATTCTGATGCGTGCCCACCTGTATCCCTATCCAAGACCTTGCTGTCTTACCTACAATGGTGCTGCATTCCTCCCCAGATATGGTTGTGTATGCATTTAAACCTGTGTGTATTCCACAGTCATAGGAATCCCCTTGTTATGGTATATCCTCACACAAAAACACCTTCCAGTCTTTGCAGTCTATCTTCAATGGCACCGAGCCTACCTGATAACATGCAGCGGCAATACAAAGGAGAATGTGTCCATGCTGCATTGATCGTTCTCTATTTTTCATTGAATCAACTATACTTCTTTGTTTTGAAAATTATAATACCTAGTAGCCAATGTTGACCAGTACCAACAATATCAGTGTTCAAGGGCATCAGCGGAAAGTCTTTGTTAAGAGTAAGATTTGTATCCAGGAAATTGTAGAATACATATACATTGCCTAAGGCAATACTTTTATATATGTGTGTTGGGCAGAGTAAGAGTTTATCCCTTAACTGGAACTGACAATGAAATTGCAAATAGCTTTATCAATAATTTCATCTAACCCAATTCTATTCTCTGTTTCCACATGGGCAAGTACTTTGCAATGGATCCCTATGGGCAAGCATGGTTTCCCTATGGACAATTCTGTCCTATGGATCCCTATGGGCAAGTATGGTTTCTCTATGGAGAATTCTGTCCTATCGTTTTCTATGGGCAAGTGGTTTGCATTGGATCCCTATGGGCAAGTATGGGTCTTCTATGGAGAATTCTGTCCTATGTTTCCCTAGAAGCAAACGGTTTGCATTGGATCCCTATCGGCAAGTATAGATTCTCTATGGAGAATTCTGTCCTATGGATCCCTATGGACAAGCGCTTTGCAATGCATCCCTAAGGGCAAGAATGGTTTCTCTATGGAGAATTCTGTCCGATAGTTTTGTATGGGCAAGCGATTTACAATGGATCCCTATGGGCAAGTATGGTTTCTCTATGGAGAATTCTGTCCCAGTGTTTTCTATGGGCAAGCAGTTTGCATTGGATCCCTATGGGTAAGTATGGTTTCTCTATGGACAATTCTGTCCCATTGTTTTCTATGGGCAAGCGGTTTGCATTGGATCCCTATGGGCAAGTATGGTTTCAATATGGAGAATTCTGTCCAATAGTTTTGTATGGGCAAGCGGTTTACAATGGATCCTGTGGTGGAACCCGAAACCACGGGGTTCCTGTGGTTCGCTGAGTGGTGGTCACAGCCTCTCAAGACACAATTTCTCTCTCCTTAGAAGATTTATTACAAGCAGCGCTGCAGGGTGACAGTCTGAGGAACTGCCCAACAATTTCAGGAAAGGTTAACATATTTATAGGGTCAGGTCCCCTCTGATACAATGGCAGAACTTTCTCACCAATCATAATACAGCTCTGCAATATAATAACCAATGAGAAGTAAAGCATTTAGGCATATACAGAGTTCAAGTACTTTTCTGACTAGAATACTATAATGGGTATTGCAATAGTTACAGGAAATACATCTCCATCTGTTTCCTAGTTGTGGTTAGCTTGGCTTTAAAAATACATCTTACTATCTGTTTAACTAACTGTTTTGTGACATGTGGTTTCAGCATCAGCTAAATTGTGACAGCAAGTGCAACATTAAAATAGGTTTTAATTAAGCAGGAAGCTATGAACTTCATGATGTATACAGCTAGTGTGTTATAGATCCATTTTCCTATAGCTGTGGGCATTAGGTAAAAGAACCAGCTTGATTTCCTCGACAGTCTCTATGGGCAAGTATGGTTTCTCTATGGAGAATTCTGTCCTATGTTTCCCTATCGGCAAGTGGTTTTCAATGGATCCCTATGGGCAAGTATGGTTTCTCTATGGGCAAGTATGGTTTCCCTATGGGCAAGTATGGTTTCCCTATGGGCAAGTACTGTCCTTTGTTTTAGTATGTCCCCTAAATCATTCATCTCTTAAGGCTTCCTTAGTGGCATATTTCATGTGTTTAACAAGCTGAAAAAGTATTCAGTGTTTTCTTGCTTAACTTTTAAAATAAATGTTCACACATTATTAACTTTTAATGGCATTAATTCAGCTCTGGTTACACACTCTCTCTCCCGTTAGGACAGAGTCAGAACTTCATTTTCAACCATAAACCAGGTTCCTTTGGGATGGGGGTCGCGGAGCCCCCTTTGAGACAGGTGCTTTCTCTTAAAAACAAGGGGGGTCTGTTCTTCTCAGCTGCCCGCTGTCGAAGAATTCAAGCAAGTAGGTATGTGGGCTTCCCCTGAGCCCACCCTGTGCTAATATAATTGCTTTTGGACTGTTCTCTAGAAATCAAAGTATCTACGCTTCCGCAGTAACTGGAAAATATATTAAGGATGCAACCATGAGACCAAGTCTTGTGAAGGGTATTGAAACACTAGTTTTACAAGATTGTGTGCCTACTAGGATTGTTAGAAGGTGTCATAGTAGAAACAGCTAATCTTGAAATTAACAGATGGGCACAAGTTTTGTTTTTCTGTCCATGAAAAGATTGCACTCTGCACATGCATAAAATCCTTGCTTACAACTGGCTGAGAGGCCAGCTTCCTCGCCACCCCCTCGAAATATCAGCTCTGAAACTTGGGCCTGTGGCTTACCTTGCCAGGTTGGTGTTTATAAGAATCAAATTATTGGGGAAGGCACATGGGCCTTGTTGCCGGGACGGGGGCATTGTTCGGCCATCCTTCGACAGAATGATCAGTCAAGAAGCCATCCGGCTCCGTTACCAGGTTTGGCCAAGGAGGGAAGTTGGGAACCTTCTCACGGAGAACCCTGGTGTGCCTCCTTCACACTCTCCGTTTTAATTCTTACAGCGCAGTCCCTGCCTCAAAGGAGAAATTGGCAGCCAAGGAAGGAGACTGTTTCGAGTCCTGCAGGGAGCAGAAGAGAGTGAAGATGGAAGAGCAAAGCTTTGCTGGCCCTGAGGCAGGAAACATCCGGGAAGGGAGCAGTGCAGAGCCCTGGGAAGGAAGAGTGCAGGAGGACCAGCCTGGGAGCAACACCTGCTCAGACACGGAGTGCCAGCGCTTCAGGGACTTCTGCTACCAGGAGGCTGAAGAGCCCCGAAAGGTTTGCAGCCGACTCCACCACCTTTGCCGCCAGTGGCTGAAGCCAGAAAGGAACACGAAAGCTGAGATGATGGATCTGGTGGTCCTGGAGCAGTTCCTGGCTGTCCTGACCCCGGAGGTGGAGAGTTGGGTCAGAGAGTGTGGAGCAGAGACCAGTTCCCAGGCAGTGGCCCTGGCAGAAGGCTTCCTCCTGAGCCAGGCAGAGGACCAAGAGCAGGTGAGAGCATTTCATCCTGGTGACTAACAGGGACTGTGTTCTTAATACTTATCTCAACTTTATTGTACATGTCCTCTAAGGAAGGGATGCCCCAATTTCCAATGACACCTGCAAGTATAGTTGTTCTTCATGGGTAGAGCAGGCCCTCGTTAAATTAACAGTACGTCATTAAAATGTGCAATTGCCTACCAGAGGATGCAGGGATGGCCATGAATTTGTGCTGTTTAAAGAGGGGGTTAGACAAATTCTTGGAGGAGAAGGCTATGAATGGCAATATCCTACCTCCAGTATCCTAAGCAGTATGTCTAAGTACACCAGTTGCTGGGGAACATGGGCTGGAGGGTGCTGTGACACTCATGTCCTGCTTGTGAGTTTGTAGTCAACAGCTGATGGACCACTGTGGGGAGAGAATCCTGGAGTAGATGGACCCTTGTTCTGATCCAGAATGGCTGTTCTTATGATCACAGGAGAACTGAATGGGTTTATGAAGTTCTGGGGCAGGAGGGGATCCTTCTTCAGCCAGTGGCAGAGTCCTCCCAACAGGACAGGAAGAGCATTTGTAGATGCCAAACTGCTGTGTTTACAGTGGAAAATGCTGGATATCAGGGTTGAACTCTTAGCCCCCTGACAAAGACACAAGTTCCTGTGCTGTGTGGCTTGGATGGTAGATCAACTTTAGAATGAGACCTGAAAGGTAAAGCGATTGGGAAACGCTGCCCTTGGCCTTGACCTGAGCCGTTTCTTTCCTTCTCTAATCTTCCTGAAATCCTCCCTCCTGCTCCAGGTTCAGAGGATGTTGGCCAGTGTACCCACATATTTCCCGGAGGCAGAGAAGGCTCCACCGGGCATCACACAGACGCCGCTGGACGGGCGGATCTTACAGGAGGGGGCCGGAGGACCCTCCTCACTGGGTAAGGATTAGTGGACGTGTTACCCCATGGTCTCCCTCTCTCAATTACGCCTGAAGTGCATAAGCTGTCTTAATGTTCTCCATGAGCCTGATTTTGCTAGGGGAGAGAGACCCCTTTTCACTAGATACTCAAAAAGGAAATTTTGTTTAGTATTGTGGTTTGAGGGTATCAGACCCATTCTGGCCGGCTTCCCAGAGTGGGTCTTACACACTCAACAACTAAGGTCCTCCTCCAGGCACCTACTCAGAGGGAAG
The DNA here is from genome assembly GCF_023053635.1 of Elgaria multicarinata webbii. Lineage (NCBI taxonomy): Eukaryota > Metazoa > Chordata > Lepidosauria > Squamata > Anguidae > Elgaria > Elgaria multicarinata. The sequence continues at coordinate 169,907,155 of NC_086173.1, forward strand.
TTTGGAGGACAACAATAAGGGAGAGGCCTTCTCTGTGGTGGCCCCCCAAGTGTGGAACAATCTCCCCAATGTGGTTCACGTGGCACCGACAGTGTTATCTTTTCAGTGCCAGGTCAAGCAATATGTAGTTAATTAGCCTGGGTCTGTTCACAGTTCTAAAACTTGTTATAGTAGTTTTATATGTATGTGTATATTGTATGTTTTCACATTTCTAAATATTTGGGTATTGTTTCGAAGTGCTTCGGCTATGCTACGGTAAACAAATGCAATAAATAAACACTGAAAATAAACAATGAAAATGGGAATAGTTAAGAATGTTAACTTACCTTCTCACCTTCCCACCTTCTTTACCTTCCTCACAGGGAGCAAAACAACCTGCAGCGGAAGTGAACTGATCCTGGGGGGTCCTTCAGGGCCTCGTTCGCTTGGTGGTGGAGCGCAAGCGGTTTCTGCACAGCCTGGGCAGGTAGGGGAGTCCTGGGGGCCTCCGTCTCCTGCACATCTCTTTGGTCCTGGAAGAACCTGCCCCTTTAGCCTTTGCTCTTCTCCAAGATGGCTGCTGGGAAGGCCTTGAATGTCACTCACAATGCTTTGGCATTCAGAAAGAGGATCTCACCATCCTTGTCTTCATGGATTGCTTTTTGTTGTTTATTCGTTCAGTCGTTTCCGACTCTTCGTGACTTCATGGACCAGACCACGCCAGAGCTTTCTGTCGGCTGTCGCCACCCCTAGCTCCCCCAAGGTCAAGTCTGTCACCTCCAGAATATCATCCATCCATCTTGCCCTTGGTCGGCCCCTCTTCCTTTTGCCTTCCACTTTCCCTAGCATCAGCCTCTTCTCCAGGGTATCCTGTCTTCTCATTATGTGGCCAAAGTACTTCAGTTTTGCCTTTAATACCATTCCCTCAAGTGAGCAGTCTAGCTTTATTTCCTGGAGTATGGACTGGTTTGATCTTCTTGCAGTCCAAGGCACTCTCAGAATTTTCCTCCAGCACCACAGTTCAAAAGCATCTATCTTCCTTCGCTCAGCTTTCCTTATGGTCCAGCTCTCGCAGCCATAGGTTACTACGGGGAATACCATTGCTTTAACTATGCGGACCTTTGTTGTCAGTGTGGTGTCTCTGCTCTTAACTATTTTATCAAGATTTGTCATTGCTCTCCTCCCAAGAAGTAAACGTCTTTTGATTTCCTGGCTGCAGTCAGCGTCTGCAGTAATCTTTGCGCCCAGAAATACAAAGTCTGTACATAATGCTTAAAGAGAACATCATTTCTTCTTCTTCTTTCAGGGTCTGGTGACCTTTGAGGAGGTGGCCGTGCATTTCTCGGAGGAGGAGTGGGCTCTGCTGGATCCAGGCCAGAGGACTCTGCACAAAGAAGTCATGGAGGAGAATCGTGGGATCCTGGCCTCTCTGGGTAAGGAATGGGGTTCCTCTGGGTAAGGCTCCCTCTCTGCCTTCTTGCCAGATCCTGGAAGGTGGCATTTCAGCTCTTCTTTCTTTGTGTCAGTGTAGAATACAACTGTCATTGACTCCGAAGACCTGACAAAACATTGAGAAAAGCCCATTGATGGACTTGCTCTGTGGCAGAGATGGCTGCCAATCAATCTTACTTTGCTTCTCTAATTGCATCTGCATAATATTGAAGATGTTACAGATATTATCTTAATGGTCTCCATGGAGGAGAGGAGTTTTAAGCCTTTTCAGAAGACAGCTCTTGACAGCTTGCTTTTCATTTTAAGATATAACTAGACATTGAAAATAACCATTAGGGTTGAATTCCCACTTTCTAGTTCCCTGTTAAATGATCAGCTAGGAGAAAATGGCAGATTTTAAGTGTATTTTATTTTTACTGTACTTTATGTTGTTCATTTATTCTCTCAACTACTTTATATGAGTTATTCCATATAAATGAAAACATTGTATGGCAGTCTAGTTCTCAGTTCTAATGATCATCGGGATATTTAATATGTTTACAAGGACCTGCCTCACCAACAATTTTTTTTTTATCCTGTGAATCAAATCAGCAACCATTTGTTTTGTTCCAAGATTTCAAGATTATTTCTATGTTTATACTTGCAGGTGATCACAGGGAGAACAAGAAAAATGGCCCACACCAGAGAAGTAACACTGAAGAGAAGAGGGAAAATAAATCTATTTCTTTTGAAGGATCAGATGTCTTTGAAACTCCAATACTAGAAGCACCAAGTAAAAAGAACATTCGCAAAGGGAAGAAACAGAGTAAAACTCAGAAGATTCATTCTAACAAATATCAAAGGTTTCAATGCTTAGTGTGTAAAAAACAATTCACATTCAACTCACAACTTAACTTGCATCAAAGAATTCACACTGGGGAGAAGCCCTATAAATGCTTAGAATGCGGGAAGACCTTTGCTCACAGCATAAGCCTTAAGCTGCATCAAAGAATTCACACTGGGGAGAAGCCCTATAAATGCTTAGAGTGCGGGAAGACCTTTGCTCACAGCACACAGCTTAAGCTGCATCAAAGAATTCACACTGGGGAGAAGCCCTATAAATGCTTAGAATGCGGGAAGAGCTTTGCTCACAGCACAAGCCTTAAGCTGCATCAAGGAATTCATACTGGGGAGAAGCCCTATAAATGCTTAGAATGCGGGAAGAGCTTTGTTCTGAGCACACAACTTAAGCTGCATCAAAGATTTCACACTGGGGAGAAGCCCTATAAATGCTTCGAATGCGGGAAGAGCTTTGCTCAGAGCACACAGCTTAAGCGGCATCAAAGAATTCACACTGGGGAGAAGCCCTATAAATGCTTAGAATGCGGGAAGAGCTTTGTTCTGAGCTCAAACCTTAAGCTGCATCAAAGAATTCACACTGGGGAGAAGCCCTATAAATGCTTAGAATGCGGGAACAGCTTTGCTCACAGCACAAGCCTTAAGCGGCATCAAGGAATTCATACTGGGGAGAAGCCCTATAAATGCTTTGAGTGTGGGAAGAGCTTTGCTCAGAGCACACACCTTAAGCAGCATCAAGGAATTCACACTGGGGAGAAGCCCTATAAATGCTTAGAATGCGGGAAGAGCTTTGCTCAGAGCACACAGCTTAAGCGGCATCAAAGAATTCACACTGGGGAGAAGCCCTATAAATGCTTAGAATGCGGGAAGAGCTTTGTTCTGAGCTCAAACCTTAAGCTGCATCAAAGAATTCACACCGGGGAGAAGCCCTATAAATGCTTAGAATGTGGGAAGAGCTTTGCTTACAGCACAAGCCTTAAGCTGCATCAAGGAATTCACACCGGGGAGAAGCCCTATAAATGCTTTGAGTGTGGGAAGAGCTTTGCTCAGAGCACACAGCTTAAGCAGCATCAAGGAATTCACACCGGGGAGAAGCCCTATAAATGCTTAGAATGCGGGAAGAGCTTTGTTCTGAGCTCAAACCTTAAGCAGCATCAGGGAATTCACACTGGGGAGAAGCCCTATAAATGCTTAAAATGCGGGAAGAGCTTTGCTCACAGCACAAGCCTTAAGCGGCATCAAGGAATTCATACTGGGGAGAAGCCCTATAAATGCTTAGAATGCGGGAAGACCTTTGCTCAGAGCACACAGCTTAAGCAGCATCAACGCATTCACACTGGGGAGAAGCCCTATAAATGCATAGAGTGTGGAAAGAGCTTTGTTTGCCTCAGAAACCTTAAGAGGCATCAAAGAATTCACACTGGGGAGAAGTCCAATAAATGCTTAGTGTAGCATTTTTAGCATCATAAAATGTTAAGAGTTGGAGGGGGCCTATAAGGCCATCGAGCCCAACCCCCCTGCTCAATGCAGGAATCCACCCTAAAACATACCTGAGAGATGGTTGTCCAGCTGCCTCTTGAAGGCCTCTAGTGTGGGAGAGCCCACAACCTCACAAGGCAACTGATTCCATTGCCGTACTGCTCTAACAGTCAGGAAGTTTTTCTTGATGTCCAGATGGAATCTGGCTTCCTTTAACTTGAGCCCGTTATTCCGTGTCCTGTGCTCTGGGAGGATTGAGAAGAGATCCTGGCCCTCCTCTTTGTGCCAACCTTTGAAGTATTTGAAGAGTGCTATCATGTCTCCCCTCAGTCTTCCTTTCTGCAGGCTAAACATGCCCCGTTCTTTCAGGCCATAGCTAGACCTAAGGTTTATCCCTGGATCATCTAGGGGTCAAACCTGTTCATCTAGGTGACACACAGGGGTTCCAGTGCTCAGGCAGGGGTGAATCCTGGATGATCCCAGGATAAACCTTAGGTCTAGTTGTGGCCTCAGTCTCTCTTTATCAGGCTTTGTTTCCAGACCCCTGATCATCCTGGTTGCCCTCCTCTGAACACGCTCCAGCTTGTCTGCGTCCTTCTTTAATTGTGGAGCCCAGAACTGGATGCAATACTCTAGATGAGGCCTAACCAGGGTCGAATAGAGAGGAACCAGTACCTCACGTGATTTGGAAGCTATACTTCTATTATTCTGTTCTATACTTCTGTCTGGATCTTGTTCTCACTCGGAATTGCTCTGTGTTGGACTTTTCTACTGCTCACTTTCCGTTGTCAGATCATCACCTAGTTTCTTTCAATATTACTCATAATCCTCCTCCTTTACGTCCCGCTTCTCGCTCTTGTCGTGACTTGCAATCTATCAATTATGAGGCTTTTTCCCAGTCTCTAGCCTCCTCCCTTCCTTCTGTCTTTTCGGCTGTCTCCTTGGACTCAGCTGTCTCCTTCTTTAATTCCTCCTTATCTTCAACTCTTGATAATCTTGCTCCATCTACAACTCGGATAGTTCGCCCTTCTCAACCCCAACCGTGGCTCACCTCTTTCCTCCGCTACCTTCGCTCTTGTTCCCGGGCAGCTGAACGCCTTTGGCGTAAGACCAGGGACCGGGCAGACTTTGTCCATTACAAATTTGTACTCTCCTCTTTCTCTTCTGCCATCTCACTGGCCAAACAGCAGTACTACTCAATGCTGATCCAGTCAAATGCTAGGCATCCTCAGCGGCTCTTTGCATCCTTCAATTCTCTTCTGAAGCCTAATCCGCCATCTCTCCCCACCTCTCTGTCTGCTAATAACTTTGCCTCTTTTTTCAATGCTAAAATCCAAACTATCCGCTCTGATCTGGCCAGCTCTGCTCCTCTTCCAGTTCCTGTTCCTCATCTGTCAGCTCCTCCTGCAAATTTCTCTGCGTTTCCTTCGGTCTCTGCGGATGAACTGTCTACAATACTGCGCTCTTCGAAGCCTTCCACTTGTTCTCGTGATCCGATTCCTTCTCGCATCTTTATTAATCTTATTCCTGCTATCCTCCCTTCCTTGCTACATATTATTAATCTTTCTCTGTCCTCTGGTTCATTTCCTTCTGCTTTTAAACATGCTACAGTCTCCCCCATTCTCAAGAAACCTACTCTTGATAGGCTATCTCTGTCTAACTACCGACCTGTCTCTTTGTTGCCGTTTGTTTCAAAGATCCTGGAGCGTGCGGTCTACTCTCGCTGTCTTGACTTTCTTTCTAGTAACTCTGCTTTGGATCCATTTCAATCTGGATTCCGTCCTTTGCATTCCACCGAAACAGCCCTTACTAAGATCACCAATGATCTCCTTACTGCCAAGTCTAAAGGCCATTATTCTGTTCTTATTCTCCTTGATCTAACTGCAGCCTTTGACACGGTTGATCATGATCTTCTCTTAGATTCCCTTCATGACCTTGGATTTTGTGGCTCTGTCTATAACTGGTTTGCCTCCTATCTAGCGGGCCGCTCTTTCAGTGTGTTGGCTAATGGCAGCTCGTCTTCCTCCTTTCCCCTTTCAGTAGGGGTTCCGCAAGGCTCGGTGCTTGGCCCGTTGTTGTTTTCCTTATACATGCTGCCCTTGGGCAAGCTTATTCAATCTCATGGCCTCCAATATCATCTGTACGCCGATGATACACAACTATATCTGTCATCTCCAGAACTTTCTCCTGATGTTCACAATCGTATCTCGACATGTCTTTCAGATATCTCAGCTTGGCTGCTTCATCGTCGCTTGAAACTTAACATGGCAAAGACTGAATTGCTTGTTTTTCCTCCTAAACCTTCTCCTCATCTCTCATTCTCTCTTACTGTCAATGATGTTACGCTTACTCCGGTCAAGGAAGCTCGTAGCCTTGGCTTTATATTCGACTCCTCGCTCTCCTTTATTCCTCATATTGAGGCAGTAGCTAAATCTTGTCTATTTTTCCTGTATAATATTGCCAGGATTCGATCATTTTTGTCTGTCTCTTCTGCCAAGACACTTGTTCATGCACTGGTTATTTCACGGTTGGACTACTGCAACCTTCTTCTCTCTGGCCTTCCTTCTTCTCACATCAGTCCGTTGGTTTCTGTTCACCACTCTGCCGCAAAGATCATCTTCTTGGCTCGCCGCTCCGACCATGTTACTCCGCTTCTGAAATCTCTTCATTGGCTTCCAATTCACTTCAGAATCCAATATAAACTTCTCCTGTTAACCTTCAAAGCTTTTCACGGTCTAGCTCCTTCCTATCTCTCCTCTCTCATCTCACACTATTGCCCCGCTCGTGCTCTTCGCTCCTCTGATGCCATGTTTCTCGCCTGCCCAAGGGACTCTACTTCCCTTGCTCGGCTTCGTCCATTTTCGTCTGCTGCCCCTTACGCCTGGAACGCTCTTCCAGAACATTTGAGAACTACAAGTTCAACCGCAGATTTTAAAGCTCAACTAAAAACTTTTCTTTTTCCTAAAGCTTTTAACACTTGATGTTGTGCAGACTTCTACTGTTACTTTCTACTGTTAGTTTTACCCTACCCTGTGCCTGCTTACCCTACCCTGTACCTGTTTGCATTCTCTTCCCCTCCTTATTGTTTTACTATGATTTTATTAGATTGTAAGCCTATGCGGCAGGGTCTTGCTATTTACTGTTTTACTCTGTACAGCACCATGTACATTGATGGTGCTATATAAATAAATAATAATAATAATAATAATAATAATAATAATAATAATAATAATATTAATGCTGCCCAAAATAGCATTTGCCTTTCTTGCAGCCATATTGCACTGTTGGCTCCTATTCAGCTTGCAATCTACAACAATTCCAAGATCCTTCTTGTTTGTAGCATTGCTGAGCGAAGTATCCCCTCGCTTGTAAATATGCATTTGTTTTTATTTTCCTAGGGGTTGAACGTGGCATTTATCCCTATTAAATATCATTCTGTTGTTTTCAGCCCAGCACTCCAGCCTATCAAGATCACTTTGAAGTTTGTTAATCAGAATATCATGAAGCACTTTGTCAAAAGCTTTGCTGAAGTCAAGATATATGACATCCACAGCATTTCCACAGTCCACAAGGGAGGTTCCCCGATCAAAAAAAAATATTCCCTCAATCTTCCATCAAGGGATTTCTATGGTGAGGTTGGTTGGTCTCATAACAGCATGCCAAGTCCAGGGATTCCCCACCCACCCTTCTCATATTGCTACTTCTAATTGTTTCTGCCAATGTTGTGGTGGGCTTTCAGTGATCCAAACCGGCAATGTTTGAAATAGAAATAAATCCTTTTGGCACCAACATCATTTGAATGGCTACTAAACACTCCTTAAGGCCTAACTGTTGCTTCTTCCACTTCCTAGGGGTTTTTGAGTAGCACCCCTTGCTTGCTGATGAAAATGTGAATTTAAGCATCTTTCTACATTCTTGGAGAATTTTCTACATTCTTCTCGGTGGCTGCTCCAGTGCTTTGGAACTCTCTTCCTGGGGAAGCTAGACTGGCTCCCTCCTTGATGGGCTTTCAGAAGCAGGCTAAAACTGGTTTGTTCCAGCAGGCCTCTGGAGAGTAATTTGGTCCTCCATCTTTGTTAATGGCTGATAATTTTGTGGTGTATTTTAATTTTAACATTTCTTTTCTTATGTTTTACAATGTATGTTTTAAACTTTGTAAGACCGCCTTGAGGCCCAGTATTGGGCAAAAGGCGGGATACTACTACTACTACTAATAATAATAATAATAATAGTGGGCTTCTCCCTGTTAATCTGGTGCTAAAGGGTTAAATTATGTTGCAAGAAGAACCTACTTCTTCAAGTGAAATATTATCTTATCTGGAATGGGGTGGCTTGAGTGAGGGTTTGCTGGAGATTCACAAGAAGACCCCCTAAAAAGACCCCAGACTCATATCTGAAATAGCCCCAGAAGTATATTCCAGACCACTGAGCCATGGACATGAAGACCTTGATGTTTGATTCTATGCTCATCAATGTTATATCATTAACTAAGACTCTTGCTAAGTTGTGCAGGACTGTCTTTGAAGAAAGGGGGTGGGACATCCGTTTACATGCGGCTTCTTAGAGTACGCACAAGGCCAAAGTGCTGGCAGATAGCTGAGCATGCACCGACAGCCACTAGGAGGGGAAATGGTTTTGAAATCTTGTGGTGTAGCACCTGCTGATAAGAAATGTCCTAACTCCAAGTTGGGCGTAGGAAGTGACAATACTGAGCAATGGGGCACCTGGGATATGACATGAGCTCAAAGAAAAGGTCTCCTACACCAATCCGGATAAGTCACCCAGATGGCAGCCATGTTTTCTAGGACCCCACGAGTATAACATGTGAGATATTGGGGAGGCGGAGACACCTAACTTCTGATTGGTGAATGGGTGGTCTAATCATGTAATTCATGCCAATTGTGATTGGGAGATGGTGGTCTCATCATTCATTGACCCCCAACTTTGAGCCAGAACAAGTGTATAAAAGTACAGGTAGTAGAGCTGTAAGACAGAATTTTTTATTTTTCTCTTCAACTTCACCTCGGACTGGGACTTGACGGAGCTGGGTAATTATGGATCTCTTTATTATTTTAGACTTTGAGACTCAAGAGTATTTTCCTGAAAGTTGGGACTTCAAGTACCATTAGCCTCTAAGACTTGGGTTTATTTTCTGAGCTGGAACTTGAAATTATTTCCAAGTCTTAGAAGTTCTCTGACTTATGCTTTTATTCTTCACACGCCTAGAGGAACTTCAGCATAGAGTAGGGAGGGTTAACAACAATGTTTTAGTATAGCGCAAGGTATAGTTTAGTATAATTTAGCTTTAAACCACAAAGAGTAAACAGAAGCGGATAAGGAGGAGTCATAACAATGCTAGAAGCTCAAGCCATTATCTTATTAGCTAAATTTGTAATACCTGCTTTTGCAATTCTTGTATTTACATTTCATTCTCTTTTCTTGTAACCACAGAAAGAGGGATTGTATACTTCTATAAACACCATGTCAATTTGTTTAATTTTGCAATTTTTACAATAAACAGATTCTTATTTGCAATTATGTCTGTGGTGATGCTTGTTGGCTGGGATTAAATGTTTGTCTGTTTGGCTTAGCACTGGTTACCCACTGGGGGTTTTCGGACCCATTTGGTGTAGGTTCTGAGGTTAAAAAGGACCCAATTTACACTCCTCTGTGTGAGTGCTTTGATGAAATCTAAGTTTGCAGCTCTGTCTGCAGCTACTTCAACTGTCTAAGCATTTATAGGGCTTCTCCCCTCTGTAAATTCTTTGCTGTCACTTAAGATGTGCACTCTGAGCGCAGTTCTTTCCATGCTCTGAGCCCTTGTAGGGCTTCTCCCCAGTTTGAATTCTATGAGGCAACTTCAGATGTGTCCTGCAAGCAAAGTTCTTTCCGCATTCTAGGGCTTCTCGCCTTTGTGGATGTTTTGATATGCTTTAAAGATCCACATTGCGATTGAAACTCTGCATACTGAGCATGTGGAACCACCAGGAACATCCCCTCACATGACCCCAGCGACAGAGCAGGTTCATAGGGGAGAAGGCGCTCTCTCAGGTATCCTGATCCCAAGTCATTTGTGACTTTGTACACTCCCCTTGTCCCTCTCCCAGCAAAGGTCATCCCACAGGGCAACCAGAGCAGTTCTGTTCCAGAACCAGGCCTAAAGCCCAGTTGAAAAGGATCTAGGTAACCCACCCAGCCACACCCCCTCGGCTAGCTTTTATTAGCCAGGAGGGACAGGGATTGTGAGGGCAAGTGGTTGGCTGCATTGCTGCAAGCACCTTGTTCCCATCTTCAGTACACAACAACTGGAACTGATCCCACAAAACTGGGCAGATGGGGGCATGGAACACCTCAGCTGGAGCTGTGCTAACAACAGCGTCAAGCCCGCTGCAGAAAGAAGTGATTTTGTTCTCGAAGAGCAATGAAAAAAGGTCACAGTGGGTCCTTGATTGGGCCAGGGCCCCATTGCCCGGGGGAGGATGTGAACACCCCACGGACCACCCAGAACAGCTCCGCTGGAAGGCTACTCAAGGACACAAGCCTTCTTATGAAAATGGGATTACTTGGACACACAGACTCCTACTCTTCAGACTGCCTGTCTCACAACTTGGAGCAAAAATAAAATCAAGAATACGTCCTGGAGCTTTTCTCCAGTGGGAATTCTTTGATGAAAGTGCTTTCCACATACAAAGCATTCATGGCGCATCTCACCTGAATGGATCGTTTGAGGCAAGGTACAATCTGTGATTGAACTGCTTTCCATACTCTGAGCATGTTTATGGCTTCTCCCCTGTGTGAATTCTTTGATGCGAATTAAGTTGCCAGCTTGAACGGAAGCTTCAGTTCAATCTTGAACTGAACTGACTTGAAGCTTCAAGTCAATCTGTAAACACCTTGAAATCAATGCAGTGATTACTAGAAGCTAGGGATGTGATCTGCTTCGCTTAGAATAGGAGAAACAACAGCGATCCGGGGTGATCCGCCTCCCCTACAGGTGGATGAGAAGCGGATCGGGTAGCTGGAGAAGTATGGCGAAGAGAAGTGACCATAAGCGGAGCACTCCTCTTTTCGCGAAGCGGTCTGCCCGCCATTTTGGATTTTTTTGCCCATAGGATTGCATTGCGGAAAAGATTAGTGGATAACTTTTTTGTTTTTCAAGCTGACTATTTGAAACTTGCTGTGCTTAGAGAGTCTTGGGTGGGGGTCATTTTGAGCCTATTTTCAGCACTTTGCATGCTGCAGTTTGCTTGCTATATTTTTTTAAAAAAAATAGGGTTAAAAAATCCTTTCCCCTCCTCCACTCCAATCGGGTTCTTTAAGGTGGCGGGGGAATAACGTACTTTCTGCAGTACTCAGAAAGCTGCTTCCCCCCAACACACACTAGATGTCCTCTTTTTTGGTTTCCCAAATATGGTCACCCTATACAGGGGCCTTTTCCTGCCTCAGGGCCTGCAAAGTTTTGCTCTTCCATTTTTACTCTCTTCTCCATCTCTGCTCCCACCAGGACTCAAAAGGTCTCCTTCCTTGGCTGCCAATTTCTCTTTTCAGGCAAGGACTGTCCTGTAGGAATTCAAATGGAGAGGTGCATGAGTTAGATCCAGCTGTAGCCAACTTAATGCCCAGGACCTGTCTCCAATGGGACCCCACAACCCTGTTCCCACAGGAATCAGGCTCCTGGTTGAAAATGAGGTTCTGGCTCTGTCCCAATAGGAGAGAGAGCTGACTTAAGGCTATTAAAAGATGAAAATGTGGGAAAGTTTATTTTAAAACCTAAGCAAGAAATCAGCGAATACTCTTTCAACTTGTTAAACCACTGCAACAGGCCACACAGGAAGCCTTAAGAGATGAATGGTTTTTAAACAAAGTAAATGCAAAAGAACATCACATACAGCAGTGAAATGTGAGACACGCAACGATGACAAAGAAATTCAGCTTAACTTCTGCTAAGGCCTGCTGGAAAACAACATGAAAAGAACACTCGGCCCCAACCAGCAGCAGTTGAATTGTTATTTAGTTAAACTTCCACCAGTCCGAACGAGTTCAATGCAACGTTAAAACTTTCAGCCACATAACATTATAGTCTAAACTTTCAGCTACCAAACCCAGGCAGAGGCTGAGTTCAGATGGCGCGCTAATCAACGGTAGCTTCCCGTTCTGTTCCTATTCCCTCCAGATTAGTGTTAGTGTGTCATCTGAACTCAGCCGGAGGCTCTGTGGGTGGGCTGTTCCCGGGTACGGGAAAGAGGTCGGGGGCCTCTTCTAGATGGGGTGCCCACCCACCCCCGTGAATTCGCAGGGACAGAGCCCCGGAGGCCTCGCTTGAGGTCCAGGTGGTCTCCGGGGCAAAGAGGAGTTCTGGCTGGTCACAGCTTCTTTGCCCACCAGGGCTGCCCCTGCACCAGGATTACCTGGAAAGAGGAGTCCATCCCCTGATCACGGTTGGATCGTTGCAATTGGGCTTCTTCTCTCGAAGGCCGTCCGGAGGATGCAGCAGGTGCCGGATGCCTCTCCAGGTGTGTTGGGAAGGGGCAGCGGGAGGGGAGCCCAGAGCACCTGTTCGGAAATCCCTCGACGGGGCCCAAATCAAGGTCTTAGGACTGCTCCCAACCCAAATGCTTCCTGCCCTGAGGGCTCCCCAGGGCCCCCTTGGCAGAAACATAGACCCAGGGGGGTGCTTTTCGGGGAGGGGGCATTTATCCGAATAGTAGCACTGCTGGCCCGTCTGATTAAAGTTCTGCCGCTTTTAGACATAAGCTGAAGACTTTCCCCTCTGTTCCTGTAGGCTTCTTCAGCTAAGCTACGCTGTTGCTGTTATATTTTTATTTGATGTTTCTGTATTTTAATTTTTTTTAAATCCCTTGCAAACCACTTAAAGGTATCTCTCTAAAGGTATAGTCAGCTTACGACATAAATAAATAAATACTACTACTACAATGCCAAACAACGCAACACAAAAAGATAATCATAATTAATAAAATTAGGAGTCAGAAATATAAAATCAAATTACACTAAATAAAGCGTAAGTGCAGCGGAGTGAAAGACAAGGACTGTGCTATGTTTTCTCTGTGGGCAAGTATGGATTTGCTAAGGGCAAATGCTTTCATTGGCTTTCATATGTCCTGCTTTTATGGATGAAGGGAGCCCTGCTGTTCACATCCTAAGAGAGGGCGGTAATCACTGTTCCTTTCCGCCCCTGTTTGGGGTTCAAGTGCTGGGAACAGAGAGGGCTTAGAATGGAGCCATGGGATACATTGGGAGAGAAACTCTGGTTCATCATCAGACCTCTTATTTCCAGGAGGGCCGAAGGTTTTCCTGCCTTGAGCCTTAGATGGATTCAGACCTGCTCTCAAAGAAGGGGTCAAGGTGTGAAACAATAGGCCACTATGAGCAGAAGTTGCCATGTGTGTTTTACTCCACACGGCTAGCAGCTCTGTGGGTCCAGAATCTTCCTGTGTACCCTGATGAGGCCTCACCTAACATTAGGGTGACCGTATGGAAAGGAGGACAGGGCTCCTGTATCCTTAACAGATGCATAGAAAAGGGAATTTCAGCAGGTGCCATTTGTATATATGGAGGACCAACTGAAATTCCTTCTTCATCCCAACAGTTAAAGTTGCAGGAGCTATACTAGAGTGACCATATTTAAAAGAGGGCAAAGCTCCTGCAGCTTTAACTGTTGGGATGAAGAAGGAATTTCACCAGGTTCTCCATATATACAAATTACACCTGCTGAAATTCCCTTTTCTATGCAACTGCTAAAGATACAGGAGCCCTGTCCTCCTTTTCACAGGGTCACCCTACTTAACCTCTCTCTTTTTAGAGCATCTTTTCGTGTTTAGAGTTCTGAAGGGCACCAGGTTGGGGAACGCTGTTCTGCAGCAAGGGCAGGCAGAAGGACGGAGGGCTCCCATGCCGGAGGCTGCTTTACGCACTCAAAGGGGAAACAGCTGTGGATCCCACAAAGACCCCAGGAGCAGATGGGGCGGCGATGCTGCAGGGGGGATAAAATACCCCTGTGGAAAAGCCCCCTTCCCAGGTCCGTGTCTTTGCCAGGAGCCTCTGCGGCTCTCTAGTGCTGCCTCCAACGAAGGGTTAAAGAGGAGGAGAGGGGGCCGGGTCCTAGAGAGGCCCATGAAGAGCCCAGGCTGGATGAGGCCCCTCCCTTCCTGCCCCACACTTCCTTCCCCTCCCCATTGCAAAGGAGCCTGGGATTCTCCCCCTGCTCCTACGAGCCTCTTCCATCCTCCGCCTGCAGCCTCTTTTCCCCTTCAAAGGAGCCGGTGAGTGCAGATTGCAAGGGGGTCCCAGGAGGGAGGGGGCAGAGGAAGGAGCCCCCCAGGGCAGGGGGTGCAGGTTTGGGGCAGGGGTGGGTGGGAAGAGAGAGGGAGCCCCGAGCCCTCCCCAGGGGATTGACCCGCTTGGGGCCCCTCCAGGGAGACCCCCGCCTTGCACCTCCTTCCCTCCCCATAACTAGGGGATCGCGGAAGGGAAGGCTGGAGAAAGGGGGGGGTGTCTGGGAGGGACCCAAGAGGAAAGGTCCCGGGTGGGGAGGAGGAATGTCCCACCTGCGGGCAAAAGGCTGCCCTGGTGTCCTCTTTGCATTGCATTTTTGTTATGTTTCCTCTCCCTGATTCAAACCTAGTGGATAAGCAAAATTAACAAGTCACTTTGGTCGCGGAGCCCCCTTTGAGACAGGTGCTGGCTCTTGCGAACACAGTGGTGTGTTCTTCTCGGGTTCACCCTGTCCAGGAATTCAAGCAAATAGGTATGTGGGCTTCCCCTGTGCCCACCCTGTGCTAATAAAATTGCTTTGGGCCTGTTCTCTAGAAATCAAAGTATCTATGCTTCCGCAGTAACTGGAAAATGTATTAAGGATGCAACCATGACACCAACTCTTGTGAAGAGTATTGAAACACTAGTTTCACAAGATTGTGTGCCTACTAGAACTGTTACAGGGTGTTGTGGCTTGCTTTAGAAGCAGGTAACCATGAAATGAACGGGGACAACTTTCTCAGTAATCGTTGATGTATTGTTTTTCTGTCTTTGAAAAGATTGCACTCTGCACATGTGTAAAATCCTTGCTTATAACTGGCTGAGAAGCTTACCTGTTACTGTTTTATGATTGGTGTATTCTATGGAGAGGTTCTGCCTTGTTTCTAAGCGTACTGACCCTATAAGTATGTTAACCTTTCCTGAAAATAGTGGGCACCTTGGGTCCTCTGAGGGCTTCCACCTGGCAGTGCGAAGCGCTGCTCGTAATAAACCTTCTAAAAAAAGAGAATCATAGAATAGTAGAGTTGGAAGGGGCCTATAAGGCCATCGAGACCAACCCCCTGCTCAACGCAGGAATCCACCCTAAAGCATCCCTGACAGATGGTTGTCCAGCTGCCTCTTGAAGGCCTCTAGTGTGGCAGAGACCACAACTTCCCTAGGTTACTGGTTCCATTGTCATACTGCTCTAACAGGAAATTTTTCCTGATGTCCAACTGGAATCTGGCTTCCTGTAACTTGAGCCCTTTTCCCCTGTCCTGCACTCTGGGAGGATGGAGAAGAGATCCTGGCCCTCCTCTGTGTGACAACCTTTGCTATCATGTCTCCCCTCAATCTTCTCTTCTCCAGGCTAAACATGCCCAGTTCTTTTAGTCTCTCTGTATAGGGCTTTGTTTCCAGACCCCTGATAGTCCTGGTTGCCCTCCTCTGAACCCCCTCCAGCTTGTCTGTGTCCTTCTTGAAGTGTGGTGCCAGAACCTCACACGATTTGGAACCAGAACCTCACATGATTTGGAAGCTATACTTCTATTAATGCAGCCCAAAATAGCTTTGGCCTTTCTTGCAGCCATATCGCACTTTTGGCTCATATTCAGCTTGAGATCTACAACAATTCCAAGATACTTCTCGTTTGTAGTATTGCTGAGCCAAGTATCCCCCATCTTGTAACTGTGCATTTGGTTTCTATTTCCTAGATGTAGAACTTGGCATTTATCCCTATTCAATTTCATTCTGTTGTTTTCAGCCCAGCACTCCAGCCTATCAAGATCACTTTGAAGTTTGTTTCTGTCTTCCAGGGTATTAGCTAGCCCACCAAATTTTGTGTCACCTGCAAATTTGATAAACCTTCCCTACGTCTTACAGTCTTTGACCACCACTCCGTGATCCTACTTAGAGGTGACCCACCTTCCCAGGGTTCCTCGACACCCCCTCGAAATACCAGCTCTGAAGCTTGGACTTCTGGTCTACCTTGCCAGGCTGGTGTTTACAAGAATCAAATTATTGGGGAAGGCACATGGGCCTTGTAGCTGGCGGGGGGGGGGGGGGGTTGTTCAGCTGTCCTTTGGCAGAAAGATCAATCAAGCAGCCATCTGGCTCCGTTACCAGGTTCTACCAAGGCAGCCGGTAGGCCAAGGCCGTTCCAAAGGGTTGTTGATCTGTGCAGCTGAAGGTGGGAACCTTCTCGCCTCACTGGGAGCCCTGGAGAGCTTGTTGTTTGTGGAATGGTGCAGCCAGGCCACCCCACCTGCTTAGTTCTGGGGATAAGTTAGTTAGTTTCCTGTTTTTGGTCTCTGTTCATTTGGGGAAAGGTCATTCTGCTCGGGGTCCAGAAGGGTGGCAAAGGGACCCCCGTGCCATCAGGTATCAGGTAGCCAGGACTGAGTGTCTTTCTTTGGGTGGCTCTGAATCAACGGCTTTCGTTGATGTGGCTTGTATTGCTCTTTTAAAGTTCTTTAATTTCTGCTGTGGCCTTTTAGTTTCATTGTAACTTTTAGACTGTTTTCCCACACAAACCCTCCCCTGTGTCCTGTTAATTGTTCATACCCTCAGGGCCTTACTCCTTGATTTAATAAATTGCCTGAAGCCTTGGTGAAGTGTGGTTATTTTCAGGTGTGAAATCTGGTCACTATACTAGAGTGACCAGATTTAAAAGAAAGCAAAGCTCCTGCACCTTTAACTGTTGTGATGAAGAGGGGATTTCACCAGGTTCTCCATATATACAAATGACACCTGCAGAAATTCCCTTTTCTATGCAACTGTTAAAGATACAGGAGCGCTGTCCTCCCTTTCATAGGGTCACCCTACTTGACCTCTCTCTTTTTAGAGCATCTATTCGTGTTTAGAGTTCTGAAGGGCACCAGGTTGGGGAATGCTGTTCTGCAGCAAGGTCAGGCAGAAGGACGGAGGGCTCCCATGCCGGAGGCTGCTTTATGCACTCAAAGGGGAAACTGCTGTGGATCCCCCGAAGCCCCCAGGAGCAGATGGGGGGCGATGCTGCAGAGGGGATGAAAGACCACCCCCATTGTGGAAAAGCCCCCTTCCCAGGTCCCTGTCTTTGCCAGGAGCCTCTCTAACAACAACAACAACAACAACATGATGTTTATTCATTTCTTACCCGCTTCTCCCTTTGGATCAAGGCGGGGAACAATGTTAGAACAGGAATCAATGCATCTTAAAAATTCTTGATTTTACATTGATCTTGATAGGCCTGCCGGAAAAGGCTAGTCTTTAAGGCTGCCTTAAAATCACAACCATATAGTGGTTAAAAAATGTTAAAATCTAGTGTGGCCTCCATCCAAGGGTTAAAGAGGCGGAGAGGGGGCTGGGTCCTAGAGCCAAGTCTGGATGAGGCCCCTTCCTCCCCCCATTGCAAAGGATCCTGGGATTCTCCCCCTCCTCCTGCAGCCTCTTTTTCCCTGCAAAGGAACCGGTGAGTTCAGATTGCAAGGGGGTCCCAGGTGGGAGGAGGGAGGGGGCAGAGGAAGGAGCCCCCCAGGGCAGGGGGGGCAAGTTTGGGGCAGGGGGTGGGTGGGAAGAGAGAGGGAGCCCCAAGCCCTCCCCAGGCGACTGACCCACTTAGGGCCCCTCCAGGGAGACCCCCGCCTTGCACCTCTTTCCCTCCCTATAACTAGGGGATCGCGGAAGGGAAGGCTGGAGAAAGGGGGGTGTCTGGAAGGGACCCAAGAGGAAAGGTCTCAGGTGGGGAGGAGGAATGTCCCACCTGCAGGCAAAAGGCTGCCCTGGTGTCCTGTTTGCATTGCATTTTTGGTTTTGTTTCCTCTCCCTGTTTAAACCTAGTGAATAAGTAAAATTAACAAGTCACTTTGGTCACAAGGCCTTCGAAATAAAACCTGGGGTTCTTTTGTTTATTAAGAAGGGAGCCTGCTTTTGGTTTTAGTATGTCCCTCTTTGATGCATTAAGTGAGCCCGATGTGTTGGGAGCAGAGAAGGCTTAGAAGGGAGCCCTGGGACGCATTGGGAGAGAATCTCTGGTTCACCAGCAGACCTCTTCTTTCCTGGAGGGCCGAAGGTTTTCCTTCTTGGAGCCTGAGATGGACTCAGACCTGCTCTCAAAGCAGGATCATGAACAAGAGGCCTCCATGAGAAGAAGTTTCAATATGTGTTTTACTCCTTATGGTTAAAGGCTCCCTGAGTCCAGAATGTTTTTATATATATATATATATATATATATATATATATATATATATATATATTTCCCAACAGCACATAGACAATGGAGTTGAGAGGGCATAAAAAGGTAAGGTAATTTCTTTATCTTCAGTGTTACTTAAATCTATGCCTGCATTTCTGCTGGTAGCAGTGGTTGTTTTAAAGGCAGTTGCAGGCATGGATGATGAAGCACCCTTATTTCCCGGGCTAGGTGCAGGCCCGTTAATTAGTTTCCCGCTTCTTGGTTCTCTGCGCTTCTACACTGGTTTGCCCAGTGATACCCTTTTCCACATTTACGGCAGGGTTTAGATGGCTTCTTTTTGTCTCCTCCTCCCTTTTTATGAGCACCTCCTCCAGGAGCGCGACATTGGTTCTTAAAATGACCTGGCTTTTTACAATTAAAGCAATTGCCACGCGGCTTATTGCCTTGTTGGAGGGCCCCGGCCAACATGGCCATTTGGTGTATCTGAGTCCCAACATCTGCGCAAGCCTGGATCATGTCAGCCAACTCATAAGTTTGCCGAGCAATAACGGATTGCAAAACTTTACGGCAATCAGCATTGGCGTTTTCATAGGCTAATTTCTTCATTGATTCTGCTTTTGCTTCTTCATTGTCAATTTGTCTCTGTAAGGCTTCCTTTAACCTGTCTATAAATTGATGGTAAGGCTCACTAGGTCCTTGGCGTGTGATAGTAAAGGATTTTGAAGGTTTTCCAGACACTGGCACCCTTTGAAATGCTTTCAGGATGCAGCGGTTAATGGCCTGAAAGGTAGGCATAGGTAGTTGCGCCTGTGCCTCTATCCTTGCAAACTGTCCACTGCCATACAACTGCTCTGCTGTTATCACTCCATTAGAGCTAAGGGCTATATGGAGCAATTCCTTTCTATATTCACTGTCCCAAACTACATATTGGGCTGGACTCAGGATCATGCGAAATAAATCTTTCCAATCTTGAGGAAGCATAGTGTATCCATTTCCAGTACTCTCCACCATGGCTTGGGCATAAGTAGAGCGTATGCCTGTCTCTTGAATAGCTTTATTCAATTCTCTAAGCACTGAATAGGGCAATGCTGTCCAATTGACAACTACCTGTCCTTGGTCAATTTGATGTGAGGTTATAGGATAAGCAGAAGGGAAGTTATCAGGACCTTCAAACAACTCATCAGAGGTTAGTGTTCCCTTCCTCTTTTCCTCTTCAAAAGCCTCACGGACTTTACTAAGTTTTGGCAACACTTCACTATTTGCTTCTTCTCCTCTCAGCTGTGAAGCTGATGCAGGAGGCACTAACTGGGGATATGGGAGTGATGTTTGAGAAATGGGAGCGATAAAAGATAATGAGCTGGAGGATGCCTCGGTTCCTACCTTCTCCAGCGCATCTTTGCATCGCTGCCACAGCAACAAGTGCTGTATGGGAGCTCGTGGTTCAGTGTATAGGTGTGTACCTATTTTCACCCAATCTGTGAGCTGAAGTGTCCCTGCCTCGGGATACCAAGGGCATTGCAACCCTATTTCATTTACTAGGTCACTAACATGACTGAGGGATACAGTTGTACAACCTTGCTGTTTTAAAATTTTATGTAGCTCTTGTGCATGAAGCTTCTGCGGAGCTGACAATTCCCCCCCCATACTCACGATAAAGGAGCGTTGTAACGCTGAGGTGCACCAAGGCTATTCCAGCCGATGAGCAGGGGGTTTCCTGGATCCGATCACGTCGGGGTCACCAGATGTAGTAAATAACTGGCAAGGAGTCCAACTGCATGAAGATGAGGCATCTCAAACAGGTCGCCCCATCCTGATTTTATTAAGAGCTAAATGGTTACATTCCTTGTTCACAAGCTATGATTGGTTGTTGAATACATGATTACTTCGTGCACAGAAGGTGCTTGCTAGTGTGTGTTCAGCATGAATATACCATATAAGGGTTAAGGAAATGCGTGATCATGGTGCCTTCAATACTGTATTGTTTTCTCTATGGCTCTTGCGTCAGCACATTCTCGGCATGGTTAGCCAGTGCCAAGAAGTTCCTTAGCAAGGCCTATCTTATCATTGTCCTCAGCACATCTCAGTATGGTCTGCCAATACTAAATGTGTGCCAGAGAGGAACAACAATAAACCCCACAGTTTGATTGCTGCTGTGGCCTTTTAGTTTCATTGTAACTTTTAGACTGTTTTCCCCCACACACCCTCCCCTGTCTCCTGCTAATTGTTCATACGCTCAGGGTCTTACTCTGATTGAATAAATTGCCTGAAGCCTTGGTGAAGTGTGGTTATTTTCAGGTGAACTGGCTCCAGTTCCAGTGTTTCACTGGGAACCGGTGGGAGGGGGGCGGCTGGGTTGGGAACTTTAACCCAGGTCTACCTTGTGTGCCTCCTTCACAAGCCCCGTTTTAATTCCTACAGCGCAGTCCCTGCCTCAAAGGAGAAATTGGCAGCCAAGGCAGGAGACTGTTTCAAGTCCTGGTGGGAGCAGAGATGGAGAAGAGGGTGAAGATGGAAGAGCAAAGCTTTGCAGGCCCTGAACCAGAAACCGTCTCCTGCAACATCGACGAAGGGAGCAGTGCAGAGCCCTGGGAAGGAAGAGTGCAGCAGGACCAGTCTGGGAGCTCAGACACAGTGCGACAGGGCTTCAGGGACTTCTGCTACCAGGAGGCCATGGGGCCCCGAGGGGTTTGCAGCCATCTCCACCACCTTTGCTGCCAGTGGCTGAAGCCAGAAAAGCACACAAAAGCTCAGATGCTGGACCTGGTGATCCTGGAGAAGTTCCTGGCTGTCCTGCCCCCGGAGGTGGAGAGCTGGGTCAGAGAGTGTGGAGCGGAGACCAGTTCCCAGGCGGTGGCCCTGGCAGAAGGCTTCCTCCTGAGCCAGGCAGAAGACAAAGAGCAGGTGAGAGCATTTCATCCTGATAACTAACAGGGACTGTGTTCTTAATACTTATCTCAACTATATTTTACATGTCCTTTAAGGAAGGGATGCCCCAATTTCCAATGGTCCAACCCCCAAGTAAAGTTGCTCTTCATGTGTAGAGCAGGCCCTCATTGGAGGATAGTTAAGCTAATACTGGATGGTTAAAATATGCAGTTCCCTACCAGAGGATGTACTGACGGTCACCAATTTAGATGGTGTCAGAGTCCTCCCAACAGAACAGGAGTAGCATTTGTAGAAACCAACCTCCCGTGTTTACAGTGGAAAATGCTGGATATCAGGGGATGTCTGGGAGTTTCTGTTTTTCCTTCTGGCTGGTGTTCTAGCACTTTGCTTATAGAACGATAGAATCATAGAATAGCAGAGTTGGAAGGGGCCTACAAGGCCATCGAGTCCAACCCCCTGCTCAATGCAGGAATCCACCCTAAAGCATCCCTGACAGATAGTTGTCCAGCTGCCTCTTGAAGGCCTCTAGTGTGGGAGAGCCCACAACCTCACCAGGCAACTGATTCCATTGTCGTACTGCTCTAACAGTCAGGAAGTTTTTCTTGATGTCCAGCTGGAATCTGGCTTCCTTTAACTTGAGGCCGTTATTCCGTGTCCTGCACTCTGGGAGGATCAAGAAGAGATCTTGGCCCTCCTCTGTGTGACAACCTTTCAAGTATTTGAAGAGTGCTATCATGTCTCCCCTCAATCTTCTCTTCTCCAGGCTAAACATGCCCAGTTCTTTCAGTCTCTTTTCATAGGGCTTTGTTTCCAGACCCCTGATCATCCTGGTTGTCTTCCTCTGAACACGCTCCAGCTTGTCTGCATCCTTCTTGAATTGTGGAACCCCAGAACTGGATGCAATACTCTAGATGAGGCCTAACCAGGGCCGAATAGAGAGGAACGAGGACCTCACGTGATTTGGATATCAGGGTTGAACTCTTAGCCCCCTGACAAAGACACAAGTTCCTGTGCTGTGTGGCTTGGATGTTAGATCAACTTTAGAATGAGACCTGAAAGGTAAAGCGTTTGGGAAACGCTGCCCTTGGCCTTGACCTGAGCTGTTTCTTTCCTTCTCTAATCCCTCTTCTCTTCCTGAAATCCTCCTTCCTGCTCCAGGTTCAGAGGATGTTGGCCAGAGCACCCACAGATTTTCCTGAGGCAGAGAAGGCTCCAACAGGCATCACACAGAGGCAGCAGGATGGGCGGATCTTGCAGGAGGGAGACGGAGGACCCTCCTCACTGGGTAAGGATTAGTTGACGTGTTACCCCATGGTCTCCCTCTCTCAATTACGCCTGAAGTGCATGAGCTGTCTTAATGTTCTCCTTGAGCCTGATTTTGCTAGGGGAGAGAGACCCCTTTTCACTAGATACTCAAAAAGGAAATTTTGTTTAGTATTGTGGTTTGAGCGTATCAGACCCACTCTGGCTGGCTTCCCAGAGTGGGTCTTACACACTCAACAACTAAGGTCCTCCTCCAGGCGCCTACTCAGAGGGAAGTTCGGAGGATGACAACAATGGAGAGGCCTTCTCTGTGGTGGCCCCCCAAGTGTGGAACAATCTCCCCAATGTGGTTCACGTGGCACCGACAGTGTTATCTTTTCAGTGCCATGTCAAGCAATATGTAATTAGCAATATGTAATTAGCAATATGTAATTAATTAGCCTGGGTCTGTTCGCAGTTTTATATGTATGCGTATATTGTATGTTTTCGCAGTTTTAAATATTTGGATATTGTTCCTAAGTGCTTCAGCTATGCTACGGTAAACAAATGCAATAAATTAACACTGAAAATAAACAATGAAAATGGGAATAGTTAAGAATGTTAACTTACCTTCTCACCTTCCCACCTTCTTTACCTTCCTCACAGGGAGCAAAACAACCTGCAGGGGAAGTGAACTGATCGTGGGGGGTCCTTCAGGGCCTCGTTCACTTGGCGGTGGAGCGGAAGCGGTTTCTGCACAGCCTGGGCAGGTAGGGGAGTCCTGGGGGCCTCTGTCTCCAGCATATCTCTTTGGTCCTGGAAGAACCTGCCCCTTTAGCCTTTGCTCTTCTCCAAGTTGGCTGCTTGGAAGGCCTTGAAGGTCACTCACAGTGCTTTGGCATTCAGAAAGAGGACCTCACCATCCTTGTCTTCATGGATTGCTACATAACGCTTAAAGAGAACATCATTTCTTCTGCTGCTTTCAGGGTCTGGTGACCTTTGAGGAGGTGGCCGTGCATTTCTTGGAGGAGGAGTGGGCTCTGCTGGATCCAGGCCAGAGGACTCTGCACAAAGAAGTCATGGAGGAGAATCGTGGGATCCTGGCCTCTCTGGGTAAGGAATGGGATTCCTCTGGGTTAGGCCATCTCTGTCTTCTTGCCAGATCCTGGAGGATGGAATTTCAGCTCTTCTTTCTTTGTGTCAGTGCAGAATACAACTGTCATTGACTCCGAAGACCTGATGAAACATTGAGAAAAGCCCATTGATGGACTTGCTCTGTGGCAGAGATGGCTGCCAACCAATCTTACTTTGCTGCTATAATTGCATCTGCATAATATTGAAGATGTTACAGATATTATCTTCATGGTCTCCATGGAGGAGAGGAGAGTTAAGCCTTTTCAGAAGACAGCTCTGGACAGCTTGCTTTTCATTTTAAGATATAACTAGACATTGAAAATAACCATTAGGGTTCAATTCCCACTTTCTAGTTCCCTGTTAAATGATCAGCTAGGAAAAAATGGCAGATTTTAAGTGTATTTTATTTTGACAGTATTTTATGTTGTTCATTTATTCTCTCAACTACTTTATATAAATGAAAGCATTGTATGGCAGTCTAGTTCTCAGTTCTATTGATCATTGGGATATTTAATATGTTTAGAAGGATCTGCCTTACCAACGATTTTTTTCTTTATCCTGTGAATCAAATCAGCAACCATTTGTTTTTTTCCAAGATTTCAAGATGATTTCTGTGTTTATACTTGCAGGTGATCACAGGGAGAGCAAGAAAAATGGCCAACACCAGAGAAGTAAAACTGAAACTGAAGAGAAGAGGGAAAACAAATCTATTTCTTTTGAAGGATCAGACGTCTGTGAAACTCCAATACTAGAAGTACCAAGTAAAAAGAACATTCGCAAAGGGAAGAAACAGAGTAAAACTCAGAAGATTCATTCTAACAAATATCAAAAGTTTCAATGCTTAGTGTGTGAAAAACAATTCACTTTCAACTCACAACTTAACTTGCATCAAAGAATTCACACTGGGGAGAAGCCCTATAAATGTTTAGAGTGCGGGAAGACCTTTGCTCACGTCACAAAGCTTAAGCTGCATCAAAGAATTCACACTGGGGAGAAGCCCTATAAATGCTTTGAGTGTGGGAAGACCTTTGCTCTGAGCAAACACCTTAAGCAGCATCAAGGAATTCACACTGGGGAGAAGCCCTATAAATGCTTAGAATGCGGGAAGAGCTTTGCTCACAGCAGAAGCCGTAAACTGCATCAAAGAATTCACACTGGGGAGAAGCCCTATAAATGCTTTGAGTGTGGGAAGACATTTGCTCGGTGCTCACACCTTAAGCAGCATCAACAAATTCACACTGGGGAGAAGCCCTATAAATGTTTAGAGTGCGGGAAGACCTTTGCTCACGTCACACAGCTTAAGCTGCATCAAAGAATTCACACTGGGGAGAAGCCCTATAAATGCTTAGAGTGCGGGAAGACCTTTGCTCGGAGCTCACGCCTTAAGCAGCATCAACGAATTCACACTGGGGAGAAGCCCTATAAATGCTTAGAATGCGGGAAGACCTTTGCTCACAGCACACAGCTTAAGCTGCATCAAAGAATTCACACTGGGGAGAAGCCCTATAAATGCTTAGAATGTGGGAAGACCTTTGCTGTGAGCTCACGCCTTAAGCTCCATCAACGAATTCACACTGGGGAGAAGTCCTATAAATGCTTAGAATGCGGGAAGACCTTTGCTGTGAGCTCACGCCTTAAGCTGCATCAACGAATTCACACTGGGGAGAAGTCCTATAAATGCTTAGAATGCGGGAAAACCTTTGCTGTCAGCTCACGCCTTAAGCTGCATCAACGAATTCACACTGGGGAGAAGCCCTATAAATGCTTAGAATGCGGGAAGAGCTTTGCTCAAACCACGAGCTTTAAACGGCATCAAAGAATTCACACTGGGGAGAAGCCCTATAAATGCTTAGAATGCGGGAAGAGCTTTGCTCGCAGCAGAAGCCTTAAGCTGCATCAAAGAATTCACACTGGGGAGAAGCCTTATAAATGCTTAGAATGCAGGAAGAGCTTTGTTCACAGTACAAACCTTAAGCTGCATCAAAGAATTCACACTGGGGAGAAGCCCTATAAATGCTTAGAATGCGGGAAGGGCTTTGCTCAGAGCACACAGCTTAAGCTGCATCAAGGAATTCATACTGGGGAGAAGCCCTATAAATGCTTAGAATGCAGGAAGAGCTTTGTTCTGAGCACACAACTTAAGCTGCATCAAAGATTTCACACTGGGGAGAAGCCCTATAAATGCTTAGAGTGCGGGAAGATCTTTGCTCTGAGCTCACGCCTTAAGCAGCATCAACGAATTCACACTGGGGAGAAGCCCTATAAATGCTTAGAATGCGGGAAGACCTTTGCTCACAGCACACAGCTTAAGCTACATCAAAGAATTCACACTGGGGAGAAGCCCTATAAATGCTTAGAATGCGGGAAGGCCTTTGCTGTGTGCTCACGCCTTAAGCTGCATCAACGAATTCACACTGGGGAGAAGCCCTATAAATGCTTAGAATGCGGGAAGACCTTTGCTGTGAGCTCACGCCTTAAGCTGCATCAACGAATTCACACTGGGGAGAAGCCCTATAAATGCTTAGAATGCGGGAAAACCTTTGCTGTCAGCTCACGCCTTAAGCTGCATCAACGAATTCACACTGGGGAGAAGCCCTATAAATGCTTAGAATGCGGGAAGAGCTTTGCTCAAACCGCGAGCTTTAAACGGCATCAAGGAATTCATACTGGGGAGAAGCCTTATAAATGCTTAGAATGCGGGAAGAGCTTTGCTTACAGTACAAGCCTTATGCTGCATCAAAGATTTCACACTGGGGAGAAGCCCTAAAAATGCTTGGAATGCGGGAAGAGCTTTGCTCAGAGCACACAGCTTAAGCGGCATCAACGAATTCACACTGGGGAGAAGCCCTATAAATGCTTAGAATGCGGGAAGAGCTTTGTTCTGAGCTCAGACCTTAAGCTGCATCAAAGAATTCACACTGGGGAGAAGCCCTATAAATGCTTAGAATGCGGGAAGAGCTTAGCTCACAGCACAAGACTTAAGCTGCATCAAGGAATTCACACCGGGGAGAAGCCCTATAAATGCTTTGAGTGTGGGAATACCTTTGCTCAGAGCACACAGCTTAAGCAGCATCAAGGAATTCACACTGGGGTGAAGCCCGATAAATGCTTAGAATGTGGGAAGAGCTTCACTCAGAGCGGCAGCCTTAAGGAGCATCAAAGAATTCACACTGGGGAGAAGCCCTATAAATGCTTAGAATGCGGGAAGAGCTTTGCTCACAGCACAAGCCTTAAGCTGCATCAAGGAATTCACACTGGGGAAAAGCCCTATAAATGCTTTGAGTGTGGGAATACCTTTGCTCAGAGCACACAGCTTAAGCAGCATCAAGGAATTCACACCGGGGTGAAGCCCTAAAAATGCTTAGAATGTGGCAAGAGCTTCACTCAGAGCGGCAGCCTTGAGCATCAAAGAATTCACACTGGGGAGAAGCGCTATAAATGCTTAGAAAGCGGGAAGAGCTTTGTTCAGAGCACACAGCTTAAGCAGCATCAAGGAATTCACACCCGTGAGAAGCCCTATAAATGCTTTGACTGCGGGAAGACCTTTGTTCGGAGCACATACCTTAATCTACATCAAAGAATTCACACTGGGGTGAAGCCCTATAAATGCTTAGAGTGTGGAAAGAGCTTTTCTTGCTTCAATTACCTTAAGAGGCATCAAAGAATTCACACTGGGGAGAAGCCCTATAAATGCGTAGAGTGTGGAAAGAGTTTTGTTTGCCTCAGAAACCTTAAGAGGCATTAAAGAATTCACACTGGGGAGAAGCCCAATAAATGCTTAGTGTAGCATTTTTAGCATCATAGAATGTTAGAGTTGAAAGGGGCCTATAAGGCCATCGAGTCCAACCCCCCTGCTCAATGCAGGAATCCACCCAAAAACTTACCTGACAGATGATTGTCCAGCTGCCTCTTGAAGGCCTCTAGTGTGGAAGAGCCCACAACCTCACCAGGCAACTGATTCCATTGTCGTACTGCTCTAACAGTCAGGAAGTTTTTCTTGATATCTTGGGGCACTTTGTCAAAAGCTTTGCTGAAGTCAAGATATATGACATCCACAGCATTTCCACAGTCCACAAGGGAGGTTACCCAATCAAAAAAAATTATTCCCTCCATCTTCCATCAAGGGATTTCTATGGTGGGGTTGGTTGGTCTCATAACAGCATGCCAAGTCCAGGGATTCCCCACCCACCCTTCTCATATTGCTACTTCTAATTGTTTCTGCCAATGTTGTGGTGGGCTTTCAGTGATCCAAACTGGCAATGTTTGAAATAGAAATAAATGCTTTTGGCACCAACATCATTTGAATGGCTACTAAACACTCCTTAAAGCCTAACTGTTGCTTCTTCCACTTCCTAGGGGTTTTTGAGTAGCACCCCTTGCTTGCTGATGAAAATGTGAATTTAAGCATCTTTCTACGTTCTTCTCGGTGGCTGCTCCAGTGCTTTGGAACTCTCTTCCTGGGGAAGCCAGACTGGCTCCCTCCTTGATGGGCTTTCAGAAGCAGGCTAAAACTGGTTTGTTCCAGCAGGCCTTTGGAGAGTAATTTGGTCCTCCATCTTTGTTAATGGCTGATAATTTTGTGGTGTATTTTAAACGTGTTTTAACATTTCTTTTCTTATGTTTTACAATGTATGTTTTAAACTTTGTAAGACCGCCTTGAGGCCCAGTATTGGGCAAAAGGTGGAATACTACTACTACTACTACTAATAATAATAATAATGGGCTTCTCCCTGTTAATCTGGTGCTAAAAGGGTTAAATTATGTTGCAGGAAGAACCTACTACTTCAAGTGAAATATTATCTGATCTGGAATGGGGTGGCTTGAGTGAGGGTTTTAATTAATTTATTTATTTATTACATTTTTATACCGCCCAATAGCCGAAGCTCTCTGGGCGGTTCACAAAAATTAAAACCATCATAAAACAACCATCAGGTTAAAAACACAAATACAAAATACAATATAAAAAGCACAACCAGGATAAAACCACGCAGCAGAATTGATATAAGGTTGAAATACAGAGTTAAAACAGTATAATTTAAATTTAAGGTAAAATTAAGTGTTAAAATACTGAGTGAATAAAAAGGTCTTCAGCTGGCGACGAAAGGAGTACAGTGTAGGCGCCAGGCGGACCTCTCTGGGGAGCTCATTCCACAACCGGGGTGCCACAGCGGAGAAAGCCCTCCTCCTAGTAGCCACCTGCCTCACTTCCTTTGGCAGGGGCTCACGGAGAAGGGCCCCTGTAGATGATCTTAAGGTCTGGGTAGGTACATATGGGAGGAGGCGGTCCTTCAAATAACCTGGCCCCAAATCGTTTAGGGCTTTAAATGTCAATACCAGCACTTTGAATCGGGCCCGGACCTGGACTGGCAGCCAATGAAGTTGTAAAAGGACTGGCGTAATGTGATCTTGCCAGCCAGTCCCTGTTAGTAAACGGGCTGCCCTGTTTTGTACCAGCTGAAGCTTCCGGACCGTTTTCAAAGGCAGCCCCACGTATAACGCATTGCAGTAATCCAAACGAGAGGTTATCAGAGCATGAATAACTGTAGCTAGGCTATCACTGTCCAGATAAGGGCGCAGTTGGTATATCAGCCTAAGCTGATAAAAGGTGCTCTTTGCCACTGAGTTCACCTGTGCCTCAAGTGACAGTTCTGGATCCAAGAGCACCCCCAAACTACGGACCCGATCCTTTAGGGAGAGTGCAACCCCGTCCAGGGCAGGGCAAACATCACCTCGCCGGACAAATGAACCACCCGCTAACAGTACCTCCGTCTTGTCTGGATTGAGTCTCAGTTTGTTAGCCCTCATCCAGTCCATTACCGTGCCCAGGCACTGGTTCAGAACAGTCACTGCCTCACCTGGGTTTGATGAAAAGGAAAGGTAGAGCTGGGTATCATCTGCATATTGATGACACCTCAGTCCACATCTCCAGATAACCTCCCCCAGCGGCTTCATGTATATGTTAAACAGCATAGGGGATAAAATAGAGCCCTGCGGAACCCCATGGCTTAGGAGCCATGGCACAGAGCAATAATCCCACAGCACCACCTTCTGGAATCGGCCATCCAAGTAGGAGCGGAACCACTGCAACGCAGTACCTCCAACTCCCAGCTCAGACAACCTATCCAGAAGGATACCATGGTTGATGGTATCGAAGGCTGCTAAGAGGTCCAGGAGAACCAACAGGGTCGCACTCCCCCTGTCTCTCTCCCGACAGAGGTCATCCCACAGGGTGACCAAGGCAGTTTCCGTTCCAAAACCAGGCCTGAATTCAAGAGTGCCTGGAGTTGTCCTGCAACCACCCGCTCAAGCACCTTGCCCAGGAAAGGGATATTAGCCACCGGCCTGTAGTTGTTAACATCCTCCGGGTCCAGGTTAGGCTTCTTCAGGAGTGGTCTAATTACCGCCTCTTTTAAAGAGGCCGGCACCACTCCCTCTCTCAAGGAGGTATTTACAACTTCCTGGACCCAGCCGGCGATCCCCTCCTTATTTGATGTAATGAGCCACAAGGGTCAAGGGTCAAGCACACAGGTGGTCGACCGGACTTGGCCAAGCACCTTGTCCACATCCTCGGGCCTCAATAACTGAAACTCATCCAATAAAACTGAGCCGGACGGTGCTCTGAACGCCTCTACTAGTGGTGCTGCATTAAGTGTGGTGTCCAATTCATGACGGATCTGAGCGACTTTATCTTCAAAGTGCCGTGCAAACTCGTCACAGCGTGCTACCGAGGGTTCAACTATCTCACACCCTGGCCCAGAGTGTAACAGGCCACGAACCACTCGGAAAAGCTCCGCCGGATGACACTGAGAAGACGCAATGCTGGTGGAAAAGAACTGCCTCTTTGCCACCCTCACCGCCACAGAGTAGGCTCGATAGTGAGCTCTAGCCCGTGTTCGATCAGACCCAGCACGAGTTTTCCTCCACCTGCGTTCTAGCCATCTCCCCTCTTGCTTCATTGCCCTCAGCTCAGGTGTATACCAAGGAGCTGACCGGGCTCTGCTCAGAGGGAGAGGACGCTTGGGCGCGATCGTGTCAACCACCCGAGTCATCTCTGCATTCCACAGAGCGACCTGGGCTTCGACAGGAGCACCGGCCATACCAGCAGGAAAATCCCCCAGAGCCCTCTGGAATCCATCGGAGTCCATTAGCCTCCGGGGGCGGACCATTTTAATAGGCCCCCCACCCTTGCAGAGGGGAAAGGCCGCCGAGAGTCTAAACCTCAGTAGGAAGTGATCCGACCATGACAAGGGGGTAGATGTTAGTTCCCCCACTTCCAGATCACCATCCTCCTGCCCAGTCGAAAAAACCAGATCAAGCGTGTGTCCCTTTGCATGTGTTGGGCCGATGACATGTTGAGACAGCCCCATGGTTGTCATGGCAGCCATGAAGTCCTGAGCCGCTCCGGATACAGCAGCCTCGGCATGGAAGTTGAGATCCCCCAGAACCAACATCCTGGGGGTCCTCAACACCAGGTCCGAGACAACCTCCGTCAGCTCAGGCAGGGAGACTGTTGGGCAGCGGGGTGGACGGTACACCAGCAGAATCCCTAATCTGTCTCGAGTACCCAACACACAGTACAAACACTCAAGATCAGCACTCGACTGAACAGGAAGCCTAGAGAGGGAGATTGTATTCCTGTAGACCACGGCAACCCCCCCCTCCCCGGCCCTCGAGTCTGTGCTGGTGCTGCACCGAGTACCCAGGAGGGCAGAGCTGGGTGAGAGCAACCCCCCCCAGTTCACCCCCCCAGGTCTCAGTGATGCATACCAGGTCAGCCCACTCCTCCACAATCAAATCATGGATGAGGGAGATTTTATTCTGGACTGACCTGGCGTTCAGCAGCAGCACCACCAGACCCGGGAGCAAGCTGATAAGGCCGCCAGGAACTATCCGGTTGGGGTAGGAACCAGAAGAGGGAATAGCTGTCAGGAATCTATCCCCTCTTCTCCTCATCTGGCCTGTTCCTCCCCTAGCACCATACCTCCCCTTACCCATGACCACAGTTATGTGGGCATCCCCGTATCCCCCAGAGCTCCCCAGGCACATATTAAAAAGTAATTAAAATGTTTTTTACAAAATTGCTGCTGGTTGGCTGGAGATCTTCTGCAGGTACATGCAATATGATAGCGCCTCTGTGCGACGCAAAGTGCGCACTCTGCCCGTCGCCGAGGCGCTGCCTCTGGCAGGCTGTAGATCTACCTGGAAAGAAGGGTGGAGCACTTGGTCAGCTGACGCCCAACAGGTGAGGGGAGAGACTGCAGAGGCAAGCCCCAGCAGTCTCTGTTCTTCTTTCCCCCCCACCAGCCAAACACACCCCCTGGCGATTCACAAGAAGACCCCCTAAAAAGACCCCAGACTCATATCTGAAATAGCCCCAGAAGTATATTCCAGACCACTGAGCCATGGACATGAAGACCTTGATGTTTAATTCTATGCTCATCAATGTTATATCATTAACTAAGACTCTTGCTAAGTTGTGCAGGACTGTCTTTGAAGAAAGGGGGTGGGACATCCGTTTACATGCGGCTTCTTAGAGTACGCTCAAGGCCAAAGTGCTGGCAGAAAGCTGAGCATGCTCCGACAGCCACTAGGAGGGGAAATTGTTTTGCAATCTTGTGGTGTAGCACCTGCTGATAAGAAATGTCCTAACTCCAAGTTGGGCGTGGGAAGTGACAATACTGAGCAACCGGGCACCTGGGATATGACATGAGCTCAAAGAAAAGGTCTCCTACACCAATCCAGATAAGTCATCCAGATGGCAGCCATGTTTTCTAGGACCCCACGAGTATAACACGTGAGATATTGGGGAAGCGGAGACACCTAACTTCTGATTGGTGAATGGGTGGTCTAATCATGTATTCATGCCAATTGTGATTGGGAGATGGTGGTCTCATCACTCATTGACCCCCAACTTTGAGCCAGAACAAGTGTATAAAAGTACAGGTAGCAGATCTGTAAGACGTCCTGGAGCTTTTCTCCAGTGGGAATTTTTGATGAAAGCGCTTTCCACTTACAAAGCATTCATGGCGCATCTCACCTGAATGGATCGTTTGAGGCAAGGTACAGTCTGTGATTGAACCGCTTTCCATACTCTGAGCATGTTTATGGCTTCTCCCCTGTGTGAATTCTTTGATGCGAATTAAGTTGCCAGCTCCAACGGAAGCTTCAGTTCAATCTGTAAACACCTTGAAAACAATGCAGTGATTACTAGAAGCTAAGATTAGTGGATAACTTTTTTGTTTTTCAAGCTGACTATTTGAAACTTGCTGTGCTTAGAGAGTCTTGGGTGGGGGTCATTTTGAGCCTATTTTCAGCACTTTGCGTGCTGTGGTTTGCTTGCTATATTTTTTTTAAAAAAATAGGGTAAAAAAAGCAGGAGAGGTACCTTTTTGAAGTGCTGAGAGGCAGATTCAACTCCCAGTCATGATCACCTGATGAAGCATCCTCCAATCCCAAAGTTGGAGGGGGGGGGATAAGCAAAACGGGATACTTAGTAACTTGGGATACTGGGAAACTTTTCTTTCTTTGGCTCTGAACGGACTTCTCCCAGTGTTTTTTTAAACAGTAGCCCCACCAAATGCACCAACACAAACTGAAATCATATACTAAGCACTGCTATCCACCCTAACCTTGGTGAACAACTGAATAGATGTGGTGCAAGGGGATGCGGTCCCCTAGGGCATGTGGACGTGCCCAGTGCACACACACTGCCCTGTCCTTGGAGGGTCATCAGAGCCCTCCAAAGAGAAACCAGTAGAGAAGCTATGCCTGTCATGAGTTGAAGTGTCAGGAAGTTCTTAAAGACTGGTACTTACCTAGGGCCGGTCAAATTGGCATAATTCCCCCTCCCCCTGGGCACGTCCACTTTCCTCTTACTGGTAAAAGACAGACATAGCCTTTTCAAAAAAATTCTTCTTGTTGTTTATTCAGCAACACTGCTGCTTTCAATTCCACCCCTCCTATGTTTATTTATTTATTACATCATACACCCCATAGCCCAAGCTCTCCTGGCTTTTCCTCTTCAGTGAAGTCAGGCAGGCTTTCATTGTGGTTCAACTCCTTGTTGTTGTTGTTGTTGTTGTTAGTATTAATTGATGTAAGATAGAATGTAAGCCTATGCAGCAGGGCCTTGCTATTTACTGTTTTACTCTGTACAGCACCATGTACATTGATGGTGCTATATAAATAATAATAATAATGGTGCTATATAAATATATTTCTTTTCTTTTTCCTAAAGCTTTTAAAACTTGATTTTGTTACTGTTTTACTCTGTACAGCACCATGTACATTGATGGTGCTATATAAATAAATAAATAAATAATAATAATAAATAAAAAATAAATAATAATAATAATAATTAGTACTACTATTATTAATGTGATTATTTTGTTGTTTAATAATGGCTGTGATCACAATGCAGTCAATTAACTCTGAAGCAAGGATCACAAAGCTTTACTCTTATCCTCCTAGCCTCCTAGTTATGGGATGCAAAAGAAAAGGCATCTCTCTGTGCTGCTCCCACCTCACAGGGATGGTTTGCATTACTGGCTTTGAAACCATCTTTGGCTCACTTCCTTGTGCCCCCAGAAATGTCTGCTGCCTGGCTGCCTTCCCTCCTCCGCCTGGGTGCTGCTGTGGTGGGTTTGTGTGTGTGTTGCTTTGACTCAGGGGATATGTCCTTCCTGCACTCACTTAGACTTTTTGAAGTTCCAAATCAATTTTTCAAGTGTGGAAGAAGATCCATATTTAGGTTTATCTACTCCCCAATTCATGGCATGTTGGGATTTCCTTTGAAATGGCCCCATTGATCTGTCTGCAGCTTTAAAAATCCCTGAGATACTGGGGTGTCTGATTTTCAAAAATCCCCCCCAAATCAGGGGCGGCTTGGATTTGCTTGAGGCTTGGCATGCATATGTATACATGCATTAGGTGTCATGGTGCCTAATTTGACATTTCTAACGTGAAAATTGACAGAGTTCTAGCATGGGACTTGAATTGCGGTGAGTTAAAAGTTTAATCCCCGCCAAAAATCAGGGGATGATGGGATTTGCTTGAAACTTGCCATGTGTGTGGATCTGGACGGCATCTGTGAGGGTGCCCACTTCAATGTTTTTATCTGTCAAAATGTCAGAGTAAATCCCATGTCTGAAAATGGGTTGTCTGATTTTCAAAAATCCCCCCAAAATCAGGGGAGGCTTGGATTTGCTTGAGGCTTGGCATGCATGTGTATACATGCATCAGGTGTCATGGTGCCTAATTTGACATTTCTAACATGAAAATTGATGGAAATATCAAAAGGGGTGTGAATTGGGGTTCCGGGTGATGCTTTATAGGTTAAACCCCTGCCAAAATTCAGGGGATGATGGAATTTGCTTAAAACTTGCCATGAATGTGGATCTAGATGGCATCTGTGAGGGTGCCCACTCAAAGTTTTTATCTGTCAAAATGTCAGAGTAAATCCCATGTCTGAAAATGGGGTGTCCGATTTTCAAAAATCCCCCCGAAAATCAGGGGATGCTTGGATTTGCTTGAGGCTTGGCATGCATGTGTATACATGGATAAGCTATCATGGTGCCAAGTTTGAGGTTTCTACCATTAACAGAAAAAAAGTAATTGGCATTTTTGGATTTCAATGCAAGTCTATGGGGGGGGGGCAGGGAAAGCGGAGCTCTGACCCGGATCCGGAGCTTCACAGTGAAGCGGAGCGAACTATAGGCGGAGCGGAGCAGAGCGGACCTTATCCGGAAGTTGTGAATCTGGAAGGGAAGCAGATCGAGGAGTCCATCCACACCCCTACTAGAAGCCAACATGGATTTGACAGGAAGAAATCCTGTAAGACTAATTTGATCTCATTTTTTGATTGGGTAACCTCACTTGTGGACTGTGGGAATGCTGTGGATGTCATATATCTTGACTTCAGCAAAGCTTTCAACAACGTACCACATGACATTCTGATTAACAAACTAGCTATAAGTGGGCTAGATGGAACAACCATTAGGTGGATTCACAGTTGGCTACAGAATCGGACTCAAAGAGTACTTATTAATGCAACTTTCCCAAACTGGAGAGAGGCAACGAGTGGGGTACCACAGGGCTCAGTCCTGGGCCCCGTGCTCTTCAACATTTTTATTAATGATTTGGACGAGGAGGTGCAGGGAACGCTGATCAAATTTGCAGATGACACAAAATTGGGTGGGATAGCTAATACCCTGGAAGACAGAAGTAAACTTCAAAGTGATCTTGATAGGCTGGAGTGATGGGCTGAAAACAACAGAATGGGGATAAAAGCCAAGTTCTACATTTAGGAAATAGAAACAAAATGCACAGTTACAAGATGGGGGATACTTGGCTCAGCAGTACTACGAATGAGAAGGATCTTGGAATTGTTGTAGATCACAAGCTGAATTGAAACTTTTGCTATACTCTGTATGTTACATTCTCCCCTTCTCTTAAATATCTTTTCTGACTGTATCTTCACTCATTGCAAGCTGCTGTTGTTGTTAACAGGGTTTGCTACTGGCCGGCCGGATGGCTTTTGTCAATTTCATTTTTTTTAAAAAAAAAGCTTGTGTATAATTGTCACACTAGGGTGGGTGTTGTGGCAGTGAACTCTACTTTGCCCATTCACACTTCTCACTTATATTCATCAGCTTCTCAAGGCTTGTGTTGTGGCACCACTTTGCACATCCAGACTTTGAACTCCTGTCTACTTCCTGCACAAACATGCGACTCTGAGACCCTCTTCTTAATACCCTGTGTTTCATGCCAGCACCATGGGGCTAAGTTACAATAGATGTCTTTGGGTTGTCTGTGCAGCCTGTGTTGTGTTTTACTCTAAGTCATTGCAGACATACCAAAGCCTCCAGCCTCAAACAATCTCTCTCTCTCTGCCAAAGTCTCCTAAAGGTCAAGCCAGGCTGTGCACTTGTACCCTGTGGCTAGGGGTAGGGCAACAGCTTATGACTTGGTTGCATCCGGTGACTCTTGTTTTTTTAAAAAACTCCACCGCTAATCGCCTCTGCCTGCACCAAAACTGGACTCTGAGACACTCTTAAAAAGGCTCTGTGTGGTACAGCAGCCTCTCAGGGCTCAGCTACAGCCATCTCTGAGTTGTGTCTTCAGTTTAACTCTGTCTCTAAGAGATATGCCAGCCAGCCAAAGCTACAAATCTATCTATTTTTCTCTGGTCTGCACTTCAAATGTTCTGCATTGCATCCCAGCAGTGCAGTCAGAGCCTAGCTCACAAGTGTACAAAGTGAAGTGGAAGGGAAGTGGTAGCGAAGCAAAGCAATGATATGCCAGGTTACAAGATTTGTAGCAACAGGGCATCCGCAAAGAAGAGAGCCTCTCTCTCGACTGGCACCTTACTGTTGGTCGTGAGAGTTTTTCTCTAAAGATGACCCTTCATCACCCATGATGTGGAAATTTGAGAAAAAGGCCTCTGGCCCATTCTGTTTTGCCTTGTGGGCTGCTTTGACTGACCTCTCCTTTCCCACATTTTGATTTGTGGATGCCTTGCCTCTGCTGAGCTCCAGGTACCCGACTGCACACCAAATCTACAACAGGAAAGGTGCCCTGCTTGCCCAGAACTTCTTACCTAAAGATTGGGGATCCCCTTAATGCCAAGGGCTAAAACTGCTCAATGTGCAACACCACAAAGAGGTTTGACAACCTGAATTTGAAGGATATGGCTCCAGCAGTTTTAAAAAACAATGGATGAACACATCTGTTTCAAATTTGGTATGGCTAAAGCTCTACCTAAAGCCTATCATGGTGCCAAGCTTCGTCTCTTTATCTTTAAAAATGACAATTTTAAAAATAATAATTTTAAAACCTCAATTTTTTAAAAAATTCCTAAATAATTAATTGATGAATGGATCTGTTTCAAATTTGGTATGATTAAAGCCATTCGTAAATGCTACTATCATGCCAAGTTTCATGTCTTTATCTTTTAAATTTGTAGAGTTATAAGCATTTTTGTTAATTCCCATTAGAGCAGCTCTTTGGCTGGGGAAGATTGGAAAAATCCGGATTTCCCCTCCCCCTCCCGGATGTGTCACAAAAAACCTGGACAAATCCAGGCAAATCCAGTCATATGGTCACCCTATTCATAGGGCTTCTCCCCTGTGTGAATTCTCTCATGCTTAAGGCCTGTGCTGCCAGCAAAGCTCTTTCCGCACTCTAGGCATTTATAGGGCTTCTCGCCTGTGTGAATTCTTTGATGTCTTTTCATGTTGTTAGCAAAGCTCTTTCCACACTCTAGGCATTTATAGGGCTTCTCGCCTGTGTGAATTCCTTTATGCGTTAAGATGTGAGTTGAAAGTGAATTGCTTTTCACACTCCAAGCACTGAAATTTTTTCTCTTCTGTGTGAAATCTTTGACATTTAGTAAGGTAAATCTTCTGAGTCTTTACATACACAGAGCTTTCCCACTGTTTCTTCCCACTGTGCATATTCCTATTATTTGGTTCAAAAGGTTCTTCTAGTAAGGGAATTTCATGGACATCTGACCCTTCAAAAGAAATGGACTTTTTTCACTGCTTCTCTTCAATTTCAGTTTTCCTTCTCTAGTGTTCGCCATTTGTCTTGCTCTTCCTGGGCTCACCTGCAGAAAAAATTAAATCCTCTTGAAGTCAGAGAACAAACCAAACGGTAAAAAAATTTGGTTGGCGAGGCAGATCCTTCCAAATATATTAAATATTCACTGATGTACAACAGAATTTACAATTTGAGTGGCAGACAGCATTTTCATCGATATATAATAACTCCCACAAAGTAGCTAAATTCATATAAATAAGGCTATTGCAGATCATATGCCAATAGCATAGGTCTTGGCCACATCTGAGAGATGGGAAACCGAAACTTGGACGGACATCATGCCATTTACAAAGTCAAACCAGGATCCAAGTCTCACAGTGACTATAAGAAGATCGTCAGGTAAATATTGGAGTGGATGTGAGTGCTTTATTTACACTCTTAAGGCTTTATGTACATCACCTGGCGAGCTTAAGCTGGACTAGAGTATCCCAGGAATGTGGCCCAGGCTCTGTTGTGTTCAATGACATCCATATAACACACTAGCACAAAGAAAGAAGAGCTGCAAATTCCACCTTCCAGGACCTGTCAAGAAGGCAAAGAGGGAGCATTACCCAGAGGAATCCCATTCCTTACCCATATTGGCCAGGATCCCACGATTCTCCTCCATGACTTCCAAGTGCAGAGTCCTTTGGCCTGGATCCAGCAGAGCCCACTCTTCCTCCGAGCTCCCCTACCTGCCCTGACTGTGCAGAAACCACTTCCACTCCACCACAAAGCGAAGGAGGCCTAGAAGGATCCCCCAGGATAGGGTGACCATATGAAAAGGAGGACAGGGCTCCTGTATCTTTAACAGTTGCATAGAAAAGGGAATTTCAGCAGGTGTCATTTGCATATATGGGGAACCTGATGAAATTCCCTCTTCATCACCACAGTTAAAGCTGCCGGAGCTATGTTAGAGTGACCAGATTTAAAAGAGGGCAGCTTTAACTGTTGTGATGAAGAGGGAATTTCACCAGGTTCCCCATATATGCAAATGACACCTGCTGAAATTTCCTTTTCAATACAACTGTTAAAGATACAGGAGCCCTGTCCTCCTTTTCACAGGGTCACCCTACTTAACCTCTCTCTTTTTAGAGCATCTTTTCGTGTTTAGAGTTCTGAAGGGCACCAGGTTGGGGAACGCTGTTCTGCAGCAAGGGCAGGCAGAAGGACGGAGGGCTCCCATGCCGGAGGCTGCTTTACGCACTCAAAGGGGAAATGGATGTGGATCCCCCGAAGCCCCCAGGAGCAGATGGGGCGGCGATGATGCTGGGGGGATAAAAGCCCCCCTCCCCCCCCCCATGGAAAAGCCCCCTTCCCAGGTCCGTGTCTCTGCCAGGAGCCTCTGCGGCTCTCTAGTGCTGCCTCCAACGAAGGGTTAAAGAGGAGGAGAGGGGGCCGGGTCCTAGAGAGGCCCATGAAGAGCCCAGGCTGGATGAGGCCCCTCCCTTCCTGCCCCACACTTCCTCCCCCCCATTGCAAAGGAGCCTGGGATTCTTTCCCTGCTCCTGCGAGCCTCGTATTTCCGTCGCCTGCCGGTGAGTGCAGATTGCAAGGGGGTCCCAGGAGGGAGGGGGCAGAGGAAGGAGCCCCCCAGGGCAGGGGTGCAGGTTTGGGGCAGGGGGTGGGTGGGAAGAGAGAGGGAGCCCCGAGCCCTCTCCAGGGGACTGACCCACTTGGGGCCCCTCCAAGAATGCCCAGCCTTGCACCTCTTTCCCTCCCCATAACTAGGGGATCGCGGAAGGGGAGGCTGGAGAAGGGGGGGGGGTCTGGAAGGGACCCAAGAGGAAAGGTCCCAGGTGGGGAGGAGGAATGTCCCACCTGCGGGCAAAAGGCTGCCCTGGTGTCCTCTTTGCATTGCATTTTTGGTTTTGTTTCCTCTCCCTGATTTAAACCTAGTGAATAAGTAAAATTAACGTCACTTTGGTCACGAGGCCTTCGAAATAAAACCTGGGGTGCTTTTGGGGACGTACTAAAACAAAAACAAAGGACAATACTTGCCCATAGGGATCCATAGGACAGAATTGTCCATTGAGAAAGCATACTTGCCCATAGGGATCCACTGTAAAGCGCTTTCCCATAGGGATCCATAGGAGAGTATATCCCGAAGGAAAACCTTTCTTGCTCTTTTGGAAACATAGAACAGTATCTCACCGCAGGGTCAATACACCTGCCCATAGGGAGACATAGGACAATGCCGCGGCCTCTGCAACCTTGCAAGGAATCATTGTCATAGAAAACTCTTGGGCAAAGTGCTTTTCCACTTTAGTCACTTGTTTTAGACATTTGCTGGAGACTTTATTTTATTCCTGTAGTCTTAACCTGATAAACTATGTTGAAGTACATTGTTTCCATTATAATTTTGTTTAATTTTTCTGTCTATTTCATTCTTTGCCCTCCATGGGCTTTTTTTGCAAAGCTTTTATTGAGTGTATTTCTGCTATATATCACATCTTTTCCCCCAATGATTAGGTGGGATATAAGTGTCCAAAAAAGAAAAGGGACGGCACGGGCAAGCGGCACAGGTAGTATTCCATGACAGTGATTCTCGCACTGGGGGTCAGGATTCCCCTGTGGGTTTCATCCCACTCTCGGCTTGGTCCCGTTGTTGCAGCCTGTTCAGTACCTCTTCTTTGGACTACCGACTGCCATGGCAGCAGCCCAGCTCTCTCGGAAGACGGATGCAGCAGCAGTTCCCTGCATGCACAGGGCATCGGTACTTGTGGGAGTGCGAGTTGTTTAGAGAGCAAGGCTGGAGCATGAAAGGTGAATGTGAAGAAGGGAATTTAAATGTTAGTTAATTGTATTTTGTATTAGCATTTTTAAATTTTGTTTTGTTAAATGCATTGAAGAGGAGTTTGCCTCAAAAAGCAATATAAAAATATTTGAAATAAATAAACAGTGTAAAAGCACAGACAGGGGGAGGGAAAGGAGCTCGTCTTTCTTACATTGTTTCTGAAAAATTTCCGTATTGATTTTTAAACAGAGAAATGCATAACACCTACAATTTTCATAACTTTTACTAACAACCCCCCTTCCATAGCACAGTTTGTCTTATCTCGAGTCTGTCTTTTTAGTCCATTGCCCCTGTTGCCCTCTGTTGCCCTTGTATCACTCCATGAGCACAGTGCAGGAACCCCCTACATGCATGCCACCGTGACAGATTTTTATGGATTGCGTTGTTTGTAAATGTAGTAGTCTGGCAAGGAAACCACTTAATGTCCCAGACATGCTACATCAGTGGTTCCCAACGTGGGTGGTACCGTCCCCTTGGGGGGTGGGTGGGATTGTATAAGGGGGCATTAAGAGGCAAGGTGGCAGCAAAGGGGAGTCGGGGGGTGCTCGAGGTGGACTTTTCCGAGAAGCGCCTCTCCAGAAGGTCTTAAAACCTAGGGACATTTTTATGGGAGAAGGTAGTTTGGTCCCAAGCCATATAGGGAAGAATCCACACAGGTATTAATGCCGTTTAAGAAGAGTCCTTTTAACGGTGAATTGAAATGTTTCAAAAGCACCGAAATGCTATTGAAGAGACATACTCTGCATGGTTGTGCCCTCCAGCTGCAAAACAGAGGCACTCGCTCTCTTTTCCCTCCCTCCCTCAGTAAGCCTGAGACAGGTGCTTCCTGTTTAAAGGGGCCAATTAAGCTACAGAATGATATTGAGCTGAAGCCAAAGTTTAAGAAATCGTACAAGGAGTTTTGGTTACAGAAGGAAATTTTGATTGCTGTCTTGTGCTATGGAGAGTGGTTCAGAAGCTCCTGGTTGCATTTCCAACATCCTATTTGGTGGAATGTGGTTTTAGTGTGGTCTGCCTACTTCTCTCCAAACAAAGAAATCGACTCCAGATTACCAAACATGGTGATTTAAGGCTCAAGTTAAGTGACTTTAAACCAGACATTGGGAAACTGGTATCCCTTCATCAAGCCCGTCCATCACATTAAGACTTTACAGAATAGGGAGGTACTCTACCCTAGTTACTAAATGTGATATCTAATATTCTTGCTAAATGACTATCAGACTTTGGAAGGGTGATATCACTGGATCAAGTTCATCAATTATGTTTAATTGAATAAACTAAAAAAATGTAATTGGATTTTGAATAAATATTCAATTAATTGTTACTGTTTTGAATTTTATTGTTATTATCCTCCTTAGTGGGTCGTTGAAAACTGCTATTCCGAATAATGACTTTTATAGTGTAGGGCAGGGGGCGCTGGGCATGAGTTTGTGGAACCAAGGGGGCGGTTGGAACCACTGGGCTACATGATATGTCCTGCAAATGCAACAGAAAACCATTGCGTCACCTTGTCCATCTGCTTTCCTCTTTGTCTGTCCACTATAATAGATATGTTGACAATGGTGCTACCACAACCTCCACAGCTGAAGATATTCTTAGTAATTTTGTATGCATTTTGGTGTAGATGAGAACTCTTTTCCTTGACTTTCCTTTCTTGCAGGCACAATTCTGATGCGTGCCCACCTGTATCCCTATCCAAGACCTTGCTGTCTTACCTACAATGGTGCTGCATTCCTCCCCAGATATGGTTGTGTATGCATTTAAACCTGTGTGTATTCCACAGTCATAGGAATCCCCTTGTTATGGTATATCCTCACACAAAAACACCTTCCAGTCTTTGCAGTCTATCTTCAATGGCACCGAGCCTACCTGATAACATGCAGCGGCAATACAAAGGAGAATGTGTCCATGCTGCATTGATCGTTCTGTATTTTTCATTGAATCAACTATAAATACTTCTTTGTTTTGAAAATTATAATACCTAGTAGCCAATGTTGACCAGTACCAACAATATCAGTGTTCAAGGGTATCAGCGGAAAGTCTTCGTTAAGAGTAAGATTTGTATCCAGGAAATTGTAGAATACATATACATTGCCTAAGGCAATACTTTTATATATGTGTGTTGGGCAGAGTAAGAGTTTATCCCTTAACTGGAACTGACAAATGAAATTGCAAATAGCTTTATCAATAATTTCATCTAACCCAATTCTATTCTCTGTTTTCACATGGGCAAGTACTTTGCAATGGATCCCTATGGGCAAGCATGGTTTCCCTATGGACAATTCTGTCCTATGGATCCCTATGGGCAAGTAT
This sequence comes from Elgaria multicarinata webbii, assembly GCF_023053635.1. NCBI lineage: Eukaryota > Metazoa > Chordata > Lepidosauria > Squamata > Anguidae > Elgaria > Elgaria multicarinata. Next base: position 169,950,273 of record NC_086173.1, read on the forward strand.
GGTTTCTCTATGGAGAATTCTGTCCTATCGTTTTCTATGGGCAAGTGGTTTGCATTGGATCCCTATGGGCAAGTATGGGTCTTCTATGGAGAATTCTGTCCTATGTTTCCCTAGAAGCAAACGGTTTGCATTGGATCCCTATGGGCAAGTATAGATTCTCTATGGAGAATTCTGTCCTATGGATCCCTATGGACAAGCGCTTTGCAATGGATCCCTAAGGGCAAGAATGGTTTCTCTATGGAGAATTCTGTCCGATAGTTTTGTATGGGCAAGCGGTTTACAATGGATCCCTATGGGCAAGTATGGTTTCTCTATTCAGAATTCTGTCCTATTTTTCCCTATGGACAAGCGGTTTGCAATGGATCCCTATGGGCAAGTATGGTTTCACTATGGAGAATTCTGTCCAATAGTTTTGTATGGGCAAGCGGTTTACAATGGATCCTGTGGTGGAACCCGAAACCACAGGGTTCCTGTGGTTCGCTGAGTGGTGGTCACAGCCTCTCAAGACACAATTTCTCTCTCCTTAGAAGATTTATTACAAGCAGCGCTGCAGGGTGACAGTCTGAGGAACTGCCCAACAATTTCAGGAAAGGTTAACATATTTATAGGGTCAGGTCCCCTCCGATACAATGGCAGAACTTTCTCACCAATCATAATACAGCTCTGCAATATAATAACCAATGAGAAGTAAAGCATTTAGGCATATACAGAGTTCAAGTACTTTTCTGACTAGAATACTATAATGGGTATTGCAATAGTTACAGGAAATATATCTCCATCTGTTTCCTAGTTGTGGTTAGCTTGCCTTTAAAAATACATCTTACTATCTGTTTAACTGTCTAACTGTTTTGTGACATGTGGTTTCAGCATCAGCTGAATTGTGACAGCAAGTGCAACATTAAAATAGGTTTTAATTAAGCAGGAAGCTATGAACTTCATGATGTATACAGCTAGTGTGTTATAGATCCATTTTCCTATACCTGTGGGCATTAGGTAAAAGAACCAGCTTGATTTCCTCGACAGTCTCTATGGGCAAGTATGGTTTCTCTATGGAGAATTCTGTCCTATGTTTCCCTATGGGCAAGTGGTTTTCAATGGATCCCTATGGGCAAGTATGGTTTCTCTATGGGCAAGTATGGTTTCCCTATGGGCAAGTACTGTCCTTTGTTTTAGTATGTCCCCTAAATCATTCATCTCTTAAGGCTTCCTTAGTGGCATATTTCATGTGTTTAACAAGCTGAAAAAGTATTCAGTGTTTTCTTGCTTAACTTTTAAAATAAATGTTCACACATTATTAACTTTTAATGGCATTAATTTAGCTCTGGTTACACACTCTCTCTCCCGTTGGGACAGAGTCAGAACTTCATTTTCAACCACAAACCAGGTTCCTTTGGGACGGGGGTCGCGGAGCCCCCTTTGAGACAGGTGCTTTCTCTTAAAAACAAGGGGGGTCTGTTCTTCTCAGCTACCCGCTGTCGAAGAATTCAAGCAAGTAGGTATGTGGGCTTCCCCTGAGCCCACCCTGTGCTAATATAATTGCTTTTGGACTGTTCTCTAGAAATCAAAGTATCTACGCTTCCGCAGTAACTGGAAAATATATTAAGGATGCAACCATGAGACCAAGTCTTGTGAAGGGTATTGAAACACTAGTTTCATAAGATTGTGTGCCTACTAGGATTGTTAGAAGGTGTCATGGTAGAAACAGCTAATCTTGAAATTAACAGATGGGCACAAGTTTTGTTTTTCTGTCCTTGAAAAGATTGCACTCTGCACATGCATAAAATCCTTGCTTACAACTGGCTGAGAGGCTTACCTGCTACTGTTTTAAGATTGGTGTATTGTATGGAGCGGTTCTGCCTTGTTTCTAAGGGGACTGACCCTATAAGGAGGTTAAGGCTTTCCTGAAAATAGCGGGCAGTTCCTTGGGTCCTCTGAGGGCTTCCGCCTTGCAGTGCTAAGCGCTGCTTGTAATAAACTTTCTCAAAAGAGAGAACTGTGTCTTAGAGCCTTTGCCCACCACTCAGCGATCCCACTCAAAGGAGACGCGCCTTTCCAGGATTCCTCGACACCCCCTCGAAATATCAGCTCTGAAACTTGGGCCTGTGGCCTACCTCGCCAGGTTGGTGTTTATAAGAATCAAATTATTGGGGAAGGCACATGGGCCTTGTTGCCGGGGCGGGGGCATTGTTCGGCCATCCTTCGACAGAATGATCAGTCAAGAAGCCATCCGGCTCCGTTACCAGGTTTGGCCAAGGAGGGAAGTTGGGAAACTTCTCACGGAGAACCCTGGTGTGCCTCCTTCACACTCTCCGTTTTAATTCTTACAGCGCAGTCCCTGCCTCAAAGGAGAAATTGGCAGCCAAGGAAGGAGACTGTTTCGAGTCCTGCAGGGAGCAGAAGAGAGTGAAGATGGAAGAGCAAAGCTTTGCTGGCCCTGAGGCAGGAAACATCCAGGAAGGGAGCAGTGCAGAGCCCTGGGAAGGAAGAGTGCAGGAGGACCAGCCTGGGAGCAACACCTGCTCAGACACGGAGCGCCAGGGCTTCAGGGACTTCTGCTACCAGGAGGCCATGGGGCCCCGAAAGGTTTGCAGCCGACTCCACCACCTTTGCCGCCAGTGGCTGAAGCCAGAAAGGAACACGAAAGCTGAGATGCTGGATCTGGTGGTCCTGGAGCAGTTCCTGGCTGTCCTGACCCCGGAGGTGGAGAGTTGGGTCAGAGAGTGTGGAGCAGAGACCAGTTGCCAGGCAGTGGCCCTGGCAGAAGGCTTCCTCCTGAGCCAGGCAGAGGACCAAGAGCAGGTGAGAGCATTTCATCCTGGTGACTAACAGGGACTGTGTTCTTAATACTTATCTCAACTTTATTGTACATGTCCTCTAAGGAAGGGATGCCCCAATTTCCAGTGACACCTGCAAGTATAGTTGTTCTTCATGGGTAGAGCAGGCCCTCGTTAAATTAACAGTACGTCATTAAAATGTGCAATTCCCTACCAGAGGATGCAGGGATGGCCATGAATTTGGGCTGTTTAAAGAGGGGGTTAGACAAATTCTTGGAGAAGGCTATGAATGGCAATATCCTACCTCCAGTATCCTAAGCAGTATGTCTAAGTACACCAGTTGCTGGGGAACATGGGCTGGAGGGTGCTGTGACACTCATGTCCTGCTTGTGAGTTTGTAGTCAACAGCTGATGGACCACTGTGGGGAGAGAATCCTGGAGTAGATGGGCCCTTGTTCTGATCCAGAATGGCTGTTCTTATGATCACAGGAGAACTGAGTGGGTTTATGAAGTTCAGGGGAAGGAGGGGATCCTTCTTCAGCCAGTGGCAGAGTCCTCCCAACAGGACAGGAAGAGCATTTGTAGACACCTAACTGCTGTGTTTACAGTGGAAGATGCTGGATATCAGGGAATGTCTGGGAGGTTCTGTCTTTCCTCCTGGCTGGTTTTCGGAGGGTGTTCAAGCACTTTGCTTATGCAGGGTTGATATCTTAGCCTCCTGACAAAGACACATGGCTGTGTGTCTTGGGCCGCAGCTAGACCTATGGTTTATCCCTGGATCGTCCAGGGGTCAAACCTGTTCATCTAGGTGACACACAGAGGATCCAGTGCTCAGGCAGGGGTGAACCCTAGATGATCCCAGGGTAAACCTTAGGTCTAGCTGTGGCCCTGGATGGTAGATCAACTTTAGAATGAGACCTGAAAGGTAAAGCGATTGGGAAATGCTGCCCTTGGCCTTGAACTGACCCTTTTCTTTCCTTCCCAACTCCCCTTTCTCTGTCTGGGATCCTCCCTCCTGTAAACAAAGTAAGTTTAAGAAAACTTAAACTTTTGGAGCGAATGCAGCTTTTGTGCTCACAGATGGGGGTTCTGGTGTATGTTTTGGTCATACCAATGTACAATAAATTACATGGACACTTGATGGCATAAATCGCAAAAGCTGCATTCGCTGCAAAAGACTTCAGGCACCTCTGGTCAAGCATTTTCTTGATATGGGACATGATGACAAAGACCTGAGATTCTGGATTATTGAAAGGATTCGAGGATATGGGAAAAGAGTAGACCATCAACTAAGAAGGAGGGAAATATTCTGGATTTTCACCTAAAGGACATGAGAACCACAAGGACTCAATGAAGAGTGTAATTGAATGCCTTGGTTGTAATCCTGTTCTTCTATTTTAAAGTACAGCTCTGTTGTATTCCTTTTCTGTCATTTCTTGTCATTGTTTTGACATATATTTTCATTCTTATATGTAGTAAGTTTTATTAGGTTTGTATTAACTATGTTTTAAGCATCATATCAGTCCACTCAGTCCCCTTTAAGGGAGCATACAGGCCGTGAGTATGGTTGCTACACATTTTAGGATTTGAAAAGCAGCCTAATGAGGAGCAAATTTTGGAGATTACTTAGTCCTCAATTGGTTGAGGAGGTGCAGGGAACACTTATCAAATTTACAGATGACACAAAATTGGGTGGGATAGCTAATACCCTGGAAGACAGAAACAAACTTCAAAGTGATCTTGATAGGTTGCAGTGCTGGGCTGAAAACAACAGAATGAAATTTAATGGGAATAAATGCCAAGTTCTACATTTAGGAAAAAGAAACCAAATGCACAGTTACAAAATGGGGGATATTTGGCTCAGCAATACTAGAAACGAGAATTATCTTGGGATTGTTGTAGATCACAAGCTGAATATGAGCCAACAGTGTGATGTGGCTGCAAAAACCCCCAAATACTATTCTTGGATGTACTAATAGAGCTTCCAAATTGTGTGAAGAATTGGTTCTCCTCTATTCAGCACTGGCTATGCTACATCTTGAGTATTGCGTCCAGTTCTGGGCACCACACTTCAAGAAGGATGCAGACAAGCTGGAGCGTGTTCAAAGGAGGGCCACGAGGATGATCAGGGGTCTGGAGACAAAGCTCTAGGAGGAGAGATTGAAAGAACTGGGCATGTTTAGCCTGGAGAAGAGAAGATTGAGGGGAGACATGATAGCTCTCTTCAAATGTTTAAAACGTTGCCACACAGAGGAGGGGCTGGATCTCTTAATCATCCCAGAGTGTAGGACACAGAAAAAGGTCTCAGGTTACAGGAAGCCAGATTGTGTTTGGACATCAGGAAAAACTTCCTGACTGTTAGAGCAGTACGACGATGGAATTAGTTACCTAGGGAGGTTGTGGGGTCTCCCACACTAGATAAGTATTAAGAACACTGTATTAAGTATTAAGAATTAAGTATTAAGTATTAATACTTAAGTATTAAGAATTAAGTATTAAGTATTAAGAATACTGGAGACAAAGCTCTACACGGAATAACGGGCTCAAGTTAAAGGAAGCCAGATTCCAGCTGGACATCAGGAAAAACTTCCTGACTGTTAGAGCAGTACGACAATGGAATCAGTTACCTAGGGAGGTTGTGGGGTCCCCCACACTAGATAAGTATTAAGAACACTGTATTAAGTATTAAGAATTACGTATTACGTATTAATACTTAAGTATTAAGTATTAATACTTAAGTATTAAGAATTAAGTATTAAGTATTAAGAATTAAATATTAAGTATTAAGAATACTGGAGACAAAGCTCTACACGGAATAACGGGCTCAAGTTAAAGGAAGCCAGATTCCAGCTGGACATCAGGAAAAACTTCCTGACTGATAGAGCAGTACGACAATGGAATCAGTTACCTAGGGAGGTTGTGGGCTCTCCCACACTAGAGGCATTCAAGAGGCAGCTGGACAACCATCTGTCAGGGATGCTTTAGGGTGGATTCCTGCATTGAGCAGGGGGTTGGACTCGATGCCCTTGTAGGCCCCTTCCAACTCTATGATTATATGTACACCAGTTTCTGGGGAACGTGGGCAGGAGGGTGCTGTTGCAATCATGTCCTGCTTGTGCTCTTCTTACGTTCTTATGATCACAGGAGAAATGAATGGGTTTGTGAAGTTCTGGGGAAGGAGGGGATCCTACTTCAACAAGTGTCAGAGTCCTCCCAACAGAACAGGAGTAGCATTTGTAGATGCCAAACTGCTGCGTTTACAGTGGAAAATGCTGGACATCAGGGTTGAACTCTTAGCCCCCTGACAAAGACACAAGTTCCTGTGCTGTGTGGCTTGGATGGTAGATAAACTTTAGAATGAGACCTGAAAGGTAAAGCCATTGGGAAACGCTGCCCTTGGCCTTGACCTGAGCCGTTTCTTTCCTTCTCTAATCCCTCTTCTCTTCCTGAAATCCTCCCTCCTGCTCCAGGTTCAGAGGATGTTGGCCAGAGCACCCACATATTTTCCTGAAGCAGAGGGGGACGGAGGACCCTCCTCACTGGGTAAGGATTAGTGGACGTGTTTCCCCATGATCTCCCTCTCTCAATTACACCTGAAGTGCATGAACTGTCTTATTGTTCTCCTTGAGCCTGATTTTGCTAGGGGAGAGAGACCCCTTTTCACTAGATACTCAAAAAGGAAATTTTGTTTAGTATTTTGTGGTTTGAGCGTATCAGACCCACCCTGGCCGGCTTCCCAGAGTGGGTCTTACACACTCAACAACTAAGGTCCTCCTCCAGGCACCTACTCAGAGGGAAGATCGGAGGATGACAACAAGGGAGAGGCCTTCTCTGTGGTGGCCCCCCAAGTGTGGAACAATCTCCCCAATGCGGTTCATGTGGCACCGACAGTGTTATCTTTTCAGTGCCAGGTCAAGCAATATGTAATTAGCAATATGTAATTAATTAACCTGGGTCTGTTCACAGTTTTAAAACTTGTTATAGTAGTTTTATATGTATGTGTATATTGTATGTTTTTGCATTTCTAAATATTTGGATGTTGTTTCTAAGTGCTTCGGCTATGCTACGGTAAACAAATGCAATAAATTAACACTGAAAATAAACAATGAAAATGGGAATAGTTAAGAATGTTAACTTACCTTCTCACCTTCCCACCTTCTTTACCTTCCTCACAGGGAGCAAAATAACCTGCAGCGGAAGTGAACTGATCCTGGGGGGTCCTTCAGGGCCTCGTTCGCTTGGTGGTGGAGTGGAAGCGGTTTCTGCACAGCCTGGGCAGGTAGGGGAGTCCTGGGGGCCTCCGTCTCCTGCACATCTCTTTGGTCCTGGAAGAACCTGCCCCTTTAGCCTTTGCTCTTCTCCAAGTTGGCTGCTAGGAAGGCCTTGAATGTCACTCACAATGCTTTGGCATTCAGAAAGAGGACCTCACCATCCTTGTCTTCATGGATTGCTACATAATGCTTAAAGAGAACATCATTTCTTCTTCTTCTTCTTTCAGGGTCTGGTGACCTTTGAGGAGGTGGCCGTGCATTTCTTGGAGGAGGAGTGGGCTCTGCTGGATCCAGGCCAGAGGACTCTGCACAAAGAAGTCATGGAGGAGAATCGTGGGATCTTGGCCTCTCTGGGTAAGGAATGGGATTCCTCTGGGTAAGGCTCCCTCTCTGCCTTCTTGCCAGATCCTGGAAGGTGGCATTTCAGCTCTTCTTTCTTTGTGTCAGTGCAGAATACAACTGTCATTGACTCCGAAGACCTGACAAAACATTGAGAAAAGCCCATTGATGGACTTTTTTTTTTATATATATATATATTTATTTTTCTACATTACTTAAACATACACATTTACATTTCACATAAAAAACAACAACAACAACATACTACATAATGTTGAATATTGAATACATAATATCTTATCTTAATAACATAATCAAGATTAACATAGGAGTGCACCCCCCACCTCGGGATCTCATTCCTGATTCCAAAATCTCATGCTTTCTTCCGCTGGTGGTTTCCCACTTCCTTTAGAAAACACAAATATTAGGAACTGTTTCCAAATTCCTTCAAAATCATTTGCTTTAGCTATACCTCTTCTCACTTTAATATTACTTGTTAATTTATCATTAATAGCTATATCCCATACTTCTTTATACCATTCTTCAATAGAATATTCCCCTTGAATCTTCCAGTTCCCAGCTACAATCAATCTTGCTGCAGTCAACAAATTCGTTATCAGTTCCTTAATTTCCTTTTTACATTTAAAATCTTCTTCAAATAGTGACAGCAATGCAACTTTTGGTGTTCGTTCTATCTTCATTTCCACAATTTCTTCAATCTCCAAAAACACCATCTTCCACAATTTCTGAACATAGTTACATTCCCACCACATATGCAAATACGTTCCTTTAACCCCACAACCTCTCCAACAATTTTCTGATTGCTGATTGTTTATCTTATTCAATCTAACCGGAGTTAGGTACCACCTCCATACAATTTTAAAATAATTCTCTTTTATTCTTACTGACATATTTCTCAACGCTCTTTGTTTCCATAATCCCTCCCAACCCTGTTGTCCTATTTGTACCTTCAAATCTGTCTCCCAAACCATTTTACCCAAATTATCCACCGTCCCTTTCTCCACCAATATTCTATATATTTCACTCATCAACCCTTTTAACACTGTTCTTTTCTCCCTTTCATTATCTTTCTTAACTATTAGTTCCTCAAACTTTGTTAATTCTCTACAATCTCCATTATCTCTTACCCACTTTACCATTACAAATAGGACTGGTGAGAGCGGACAACCTTGCCTTGTCCCTCTGGCTAGTCGTATCTTATCTGTCATTCACTACCACTACGGCTGTATTTTGAGAGTATAACTGTTCTATTATCGCTTTAAATTTATTTCCAAACCCCATTTTATTTAAAACCATCTTTAAAGCTTGCCAGCTCAAACAATCAAAAGCCTTAAAAATATCCAATGCCAGAATTCCCGCTTTAACCCTAGACTTATTTATCACCTGTATTGCATTTAATACTCTTCCCACTAAATTAGACATCTGTCTACCTGCCACAAATCCACATTGGTCCTCCCCTATGTATTCCTCTATAAATTTATTCAACCGCCTTGCTAAAATAGTTGAAAAAAGCTTAGCATCGTGGTTTATTAATGAAATAGGTCTATATGAATCAGGGACAGTCAAATCTTTATCTGGTTTTGGTATTAAAATTATTAATGAATGTTCCCATGATTCTGGCGTTCTATCCCCTTCCAATATGGAATTATACAAATTTATTAATTTTGGTATTAAAATTCCTTTAAAAACCTTATAATATTCTGGTCCTAAACCATCTACCCCCGGTGATTTACCCGGCTTCAAATTCTCAATTACTTCTTCTACTTCTCCTTGAGTTATTACCTTTTCCATTAACTCTTTATGCTCTATTTTTATTCTCTTCTTTATATATTTTTCTATATAGGCTTCCAACTTTTGTTTTTGAATATCCTTTCCCTTATACAATTCTTGATAAAACTCCTGAAAAATCTTTACTTTATCCTTCATTGTATGACAATACTTCCCTTGTTTATCCTTCAAAATCCCTATCCCATTCCTGGCTTTTTCTTTTTGTGTGAGCCTGGCAAGCACTCTAGAATTCCTGTTACTGTTTTCGAAATACTCCCTTTTCATATATATTAAATTCTTTTGAACCTCCTCTAAATTTAAATTTTCTAATTGTTTTTTCTTTGCTTGTATTTCTATTAATTTATATTTATTTTTATGTTGCCAATAATCTTTCTCCATTTTCTTAATCTCTTCCTCCAATCTTACTTTGCTGCTATAATTGCATCTGCATAATATTGAAGATGTTACAGATATTATCTTAATGGTCTCCATGGAGGAGAGGAGAGTTAAGCCTTTTCAGAAGACAGCTCTGGACAGCTTGCTTTTCATTTTAAGATATAACTAGACATTAAAAATAACCATTAGGGTTGAATTCCCACTTTCTAGTTCCCTGTTATATGATCAGCTTGGAGAAAATGGCAGATTTTAAGTGTATTTTATTTTTACTGTACTTTATGTTGTTCATTTATTCTCTCAACTACTTTATATGAGTTATTCCATATAAATGAAAGCATTGTATGGCAGTCTAGTTCTCAGTTCTATTGATCATCGGGATATTTAATGTGTTTAGAAGGATCTGCCTCACCAACGATTTTTTTTTAATCCTGTGAACCAAATCAGCAACCATTTGTTTTGTTCCAAGATTTCAAGATGATTTCTGTGTTTATACTTGCAGGTGATCACAGGGAGAACAAGAAAAATGGCCCACACCAGAGAAGGAAAATTGAAACTGAAGAGAAGAGGGAAAACAAATCTATTTCTTTTGAAAGATCAGACGTCTGTGAAACTCCAATACTAGAAGCACCAAGTAAAAAGAACATTCGCAAAGGGAAGGAACAGAGTAAAACTCAGAAGATTCATTCTAACAAATATCAAAGGTTTCAATGCTTAGTGTGTGAAAAACAATTCACTTTCAACTCACAACTTAACTTGCATCAAAGAATTCACACTGGGGAGAAGCCCTATAAATGCTTAGAATGCGGGAAGAGCTTTGCTCGCAGCATAAGCCTTAAACTGCATCAAAGAATTCACACTGGGGAGAAGCCCTATAAATGCTTTGAGTGCGGAAAGACCTTTGCTCTGAACAAACACCTTAAGCGGCATCAAGGAATTCACACTGGGGAGAAGCCCTATAAATGTTTAGAGTGCGGGAACACCTTTGCTCACAGCACAAACCTTAAGCTGCATCAAAGAATTCACATTGGCGAGAAGCCCTATAACTGCTTAGAGTGCGGGAAGACCTTTGCTCACAGCACACAGCTTAAGCTGCATCAAAGAATTCACACTGGGGAGAAGCCCTATAATTGCTTAGAATGCGGGAAGACCTTTGCTCTGAGCTCACACCTTAAGCAGCATCAAAGAATTCACACTGGGGAGAAGCCCTATAAATGTTTAGAATGCGGGAAGAGCTTTACTCAAACCGCGAGCTTTAAGCGGCATCAAGGAATTCACAGTGGGGAGAAGCCCTATAAATGCTTAGAATGCGGGAAGAGCTTTGCTCAGAGCACAGACCTTAAGCGGCATCAAAGAATTCACACTGGGGAGAAGCCCTATAAATGCTTTGAGTGTGGGAAGACCTTTGCTCTGAACAAACACCTTAAGCAGCATCAGGTAATTCACACTGGGGAGAAGCCCTATAAATGCTTAGAATGCGGGAAGAGCTTTGCTCAGAGCACAGACCTTAAGCGGCATCAAAGAATTCACACTGGGGAGAAGCCCTATAAATGCTTTGACTGTGGAAAGACCTTTGCTCTGAACAAACACCTTAAGCAGCATCAGGTAATTCACACTGGGGAGAAGCCCTATAAATGCTTAGAATGCGGGAAGAGCTTTGGTCAGAGCACAGACCTTAAGCGGCATCAAAGAATTCACACTGGGGAGAAGCCCTATAAATGCTTTGAGTGTGGAAAGACCTTTGCTCTGAACAAACACCTTAAGCAGCATCAGGTAATTCACACTGGGGAGAAGCCCTATAAATGCTTAGAATGCGGGAAGAGCTTTGCTCACAGCACAAGCCTTAAACTGCATCAAGGAATTCATACTTCGGAGAAGCCCTATAAATGCTTAGAATGCGGGAAGAGCTTTGTTCTGAGCACAAAACTTAAGTGGCATCAGAGAATTCACACTGGGGAGAAGCCCTATAAATGCTTAGAATGCGGGAAGAGCTTTGCTCAGAGCACAGACCTTAAGCAGCATCAAGGAATTCACACTGGGGAGAAGCCCTATAAATGCTTTGAGTGCGGGAAGACCTTTGCTCTGAGCTCACACCTTAAGCAGCATCAAAGAATTCACACTGGGGGGAAGCCCTATAAATGTTTAGAATGCGGGAAGAGCTTTACTCAAACCGCGAGCTTTAAGCGGCATCAAGGAATTCACAGTGGGGAGAAGCCCTATAAATGCTTAGAATGCGGGAAGAGCTTTGTTCAGAGCTCAAACCTTAAGCGGCATCAAAGAATTCACACCGGGGAGAAGCCCTATAAATGCTTTGAGTGCGGGAAGACCTTTTCTTGGAGCACATACCTTAATATACATCAACGAATTCACACTGGGGAGAAGCCCTATAAATGCTTTGAGTGTGGGAAGACCTTTGCTCAGAGCACACAGCTTAAGCAGCATCAACGCATTCACACCGGGGAGAAGCCCTATAAATGCGTAGAGTGTGGAAAGAGCTTTGTTTGCCTCAGAAACCTTAAGAGGCATCAAAGAATTCACACTGGGGAGAAGCCCAATAAATGCTTAGTGTAGCATTTTTAGCATCGTAGAATGTTAGAGTTGGAAGGGGCCTACAAGGCCATCGAGTCCAACCCCCCTGCTCAATGCAGGAATCCACCCTAAAACATACCTGATAGATGATTGTCCAGCTGCCTCTTGAAGGCCTCTAGTGTGGGAGAGCCTACAACTTCACCAGGCAACTGATTCCATTGTCGTACTGCTCTAACAGTCAGGAAGAGATATGACATCCACAGCATTTCCACAGTCCACAAGGGAGGTTACCCAATCAAAAAAAATTATTCCCTCCATCTTCCATCAAGGGATTTCTATGGTGGGGTTGGTTGGTCTCATAACAGCATGCCAAGTCCAGGGATTCCCCACCCACCCTTCTCATATTGCTAATTTTAATTGTTTCTGTGAATGTTGTGGTGGGCTTTCAGTGATCCAAACCGGCAATGTTTGAAATAGAAATAAATGCTTTTGGCACCAACATCATTTGAATGGCTACTAAACACTCCTTAAGGCCTAACTGTTGCTTCTTCCACTTCCTAGGGGTTTTTGAGTAGCACCCCTTGCTTGCTGATGAAAATGTGAATTTAAGCATCTTTCTACATTCTTGGAGAATTTTCTACATTCTTCTCGGTGGCTGCTCCAGTGCTTTGGAACTCTCTTCCTGGGGAAGCCAGACTGGCTCCCTCCTTGATGGGCTTTCAGAAGCAGGCTAAAACTGGTTTGTTCCAGCAGGCCTCTGGAGAGTAATTTGGTCCTCCATCTTTGTTAATGGCTGATTATTTTGTGGTGTATTTTAAATGTGTTTTAACATTTCTTTTCTCATGTTTTACAATGTATGTTTTAAACTTTTTAAGACCGCCTTGAGGCCCAGTATTGGACAAAAGGCGGGATACTACTACTACTACTACTACTACTACTACTACTAATAATAATAATAATAATAGTGGGCTTCTCCCTGTTAATCTGGTGCTAAAGGGTTAAATTATGTTGCAAGAAGAACCTACTTCTTCAAGTGAAATATTATCTGATCTGGAATGGGGTGGCTTGAGTGAGGGTTTGCTGGAGATTCTCAAGAAGACCCCCTAAAAAGACCCCAGACTCATATCTGAAATAGCCCCAGAAGTATATTCCAGACCCCTGAGCCATGGACATTAAGACCTTGATGTTTGATTCTATGCTCATCAATGTTATATCATTAACTAAGACTCTTGCTAAGTTGTGCAGGACTGTCTTTGAAGAAAGGGGGTGGGACATCCGTTTACATGCGGCTTCTTAGAGTACGCTCAAGGCCAAAGTGCTGGCAGAAAGCTGAGCATGCACCGACAGCCACTTGGAGGGGAAATTGTTTTGAAATCTTGTGGTGTAGCACCTGCTGATAAGAAATGTCCTAACTCCAAGTTGGGCCTGGGAAGTGACAATACTGAGCAATGGGGCACCAGGGATATGACACAAGCTCAAAGAAGAGGTCTTCTACTCCAATCCAGATAAGTCACCCAGATGGCAGCCATGTTTTCTAGGACCCCACGAGTATAACACGTGAGATATTGGGGAGGCGGAGACACCTAACTTCTGATTGGTGAATGGGTGGTCTAATCATGTATTCATGCCAATTGTGATTGGGAGATGGTGGTCTCATCACTCATTGACCCCCAACTTTGAGCCAGAACAAGTGTATAAAAGTACAGGTAGCAGAGCTGTAAGACAGAATTTTTTTATTTTTCGCTTCAACTTCACCTCGGACTGGGACTTGACGGAGCTGGGTAATTATGGATCTCTTTATTATTTAGACTTTTGAGACTCAGAGTATTTTCCTGAAAGTTGGGACTTCGAGTACCATTAGCCTCTAAGACTTGGATTTATTTTCTGAAGCTGGAACTTGAAATTATTTCCAAGTCTTAGAAGTTCTCTGACTTCTGCTTTTATTCTTCACACGCCTAGAGGAACTTCAGCATAGAGTAGGGAGGGTTATCTACAAAGTTTTAGTATAGCGCAAGGTATAGTTTAGTATAATTTAGCTTTAGACCACAAAGAGTAAATAGAAGCGGATAAGGAGGAGTTATAACAATGCTAGACGCTCAAGCCATTATCTTATCAGCTAAATTTGTAATACCTGCTTTTGCAATTCTTGTACTCAATCTTGTATTTACATTTCATTCTCTTTTCTTGTAACCACAGAAAGAGAGATTCTATACTTCTATAACCACCATGCCAATTTGTTTAATTTTGCAATTTTTACAATAAACAGATTCTTATTTACAATCATGTCTGTGGTGATGCTTGTTGGCTGGGATTAAATGTTTGTCTGTTTGGCTTAGCACTGGTTACCCCCTGGGGTTTTTCGGACCCATTTGGTGTAGGTTCTGAGGTTAAAAAGGACCCAAGTTACACTCCCCTGTGTGAGTGCTTTGATGAAATCTAAGTTTGCAGCTCTGGCTGCAGCTACTTCCACTGTCTAAGCATTTATAGGGCTTCTCCCCTGTGTGAATTCTTTGCTGTCACTTAAGATGTGCGCTCTGAGCACAGTTCTTTCCATGCTCTGAGCCCTTGTAGGGCTTCTCCCCAGTTTGAATTCTATGAGGCAACTTCAGATGTGTCCTGCAAGCAAAGTTCTTTCCGCATCCTAGGGCTTCTCGCCTTTGTGGATGTTTTGATATGCTTTAAAGATCCACATTGCGATTGAAACTCTGCATACTGAGCATGTGGAACCGCCAGGAACATCCCCTCACATGACCACAGTGACAAGGCAGGTTTATAGGGGAGAAGGTGCTCTCTCAGGTATCCTGATCCCAAGTCATTTGTGACTTTGTACACTCCCCTTGTCCCTCTCCCAGCAAAGGTCATCCCACAGGGCAACCAGAGCAGTTCTGTTCCAAAACCAGGCCTGAAGCCCAGTTGAAAAGGATCTAGGTAACCCACCCAGCCACACCCCCTCGGCTAGCTTTTATTAGCAAGGAGGGACAGGGATTGTGAGGGCAAGTGGTTGGCTGTATTGCTGCAAGCACCTTGTCCCCATCTTCAGTACACAACAACTGGAACTGATCCCACAAAACTGGGCAGATGGGGGCATGGAACACCTCAGCTGGAGCTGTGCTAACAACAGCGTCAAGCCCGCTGCAGAAAGAAGTGATTTTGTTCTCGAAGTGCAATGCAAAAAGGTCGCAGTGGGTCCTTGATTGGGCCAGGGCCCCATTGCCCGGGGGAGGATGTGAACACCCCACGGACCACCCAGAACAGCTCCGCTGGAAGGCTACTCAAGGACACAAGCCTTCTTATGAAAATGGGATTACTTGGACACACAGACTCCTACTCTTCAGACTGCCTGTCTCACAACTTGGAGCAAAAATAAAATCAAGAATACGTCCTGGAGCTTTTCTCCAGTGGGAATTCTTTGATGAAAGTGCTTTCCATATACAAAGCATTCATGGCGCATCTCACCTGCTTCCCCCACACACACACTAGATGTCCTCTTTTTTGGTTTCCCAAATATGGTCACCCTATACAGGGGCCTTTTCCTGCCTCAGGGCCTGCAAAGTTTTGCTCTTCCATTTTTACTCTCTTCTCCATCTCTGCTCCCACCAGGACTCAAAAGGTCTCCTTCCTTGGCTGCCAATTTCTCTCTTCAGGCAAGGACTGTCCTGTAGGAATTCATGAGTTAGATCCAGCTGTATCCAGAAATCATGAGTTAGATCCAGCTGTAGCCAACTTAATGCCCAGGACCTGTCTCCAATGGGACCCCACAACCCTGTTCCCACAGGAATCAGGCTCCTAGTTGAAAATGAGGTTCTGGCTCTGTCCCAATAGGAGAGAGAGCTGACTTAAGGCTATTAAAAGATGAAAATGTGGGAAAGTTTATTTTAAAACCTAAGCAAGAAATCAGCGAATACTCTTTCAACTTGTTAAACCACTGCAACAGGCCACACAGGAAGCCTTAAGAGATGAATGGTTTTTAAAGGAAGTAAATGCAAAAGAACATCACATATAGCAGTGAAATGTGAAACATGCAACGATGACAAAGAAATTCAGCTTAACTCCTGCTAAGGCCTGCTGGAAAACAACATGGAAAGAACACTCGGCCCCAACCAGCAGCAGTTGAATTGTTATTTAGTTAAACTTCCACCAGTCCGAACGAGTTCAATGCAACGTTAAAACTTTCAGCCACATAACATTATAGTCTAAACTTTCAGCTACCAAACCCAGGCAGAGGCTGAGTTCAGATGGCGCGCTAATCAACGGTAGCTTCCCGTTCTGTTCCTATTCCCTCCAGATTAGTGTTAGTGTGTCATCTGAACTCAGCCGGAGGCTCTGTGGGTGGGCTGTTCCCGGGTACGGGAAAGAGGTCGGGGGCCTCTTCTAGATGGGGTGCCCACCCACCCCCGTGAATTCGCAGGGACAGAGCCCTGGAGGCCTCGCTTGAGGCCCAGGTGGTCTCCGGGGCAAAGAGGAGTTCTGGCTGGTCACAGCTTCTTTGCCCACCAGGGCTGCCCCTGCACCAGGATTACCTGGAAAGAGGAGTCCATCCCCTGATCACGGTTGGATCGTTGCAATTGGGCTTCTTCTCTCGAAGGCCGTCCGGAGGATGCAGCAGGTGCCGGATGCCTCTCCAGGTGTGTTGGGAAGGGGCAGCGGGAGGGGAGCCCAGCGCACCTATTCGGAAATCCCTCGACGGGCCCAAATCAAGGTCTTAGGACCGCTCCCACCCAAATGCTCCCTGCCCTGAGGGCTCCCCAGGACCCCCTTGCATGTTGCCCTCACCTGTTCCTCTGCAGGGCGAAAGAAGCTGCAGGTGGGACCCATGAAGCATGGGGGGGGGGGAAGTGAAGCACCATCAGCCACCCTTGCTCTTCAGCTGGGGGGCAGGGGGGCTCCCTCCCTCTCTTCCCACCCACCCCCTGCCTCCCTGCCCTTGGCTCCCTCCCTTCTCTGCACCTGCCCTGGGGGGCCTCTTTCCACCATCACCCTTTCCTTCTCCTCCCCCCTGGGACCCCCTTGCCTTTTGCCCTCACCTGTTCCTCTGCAGGGCGAAAGAAGCTGCAGGTGGGACACACCATGCATGAATGGCAAGGGGGAGAATCCCAGGCTCCTTTGCCATGGGGGGAAGTGTGGGGCGGGAAGTGTGGCTCATCCTCCAGCCTTGGCTCTAGGACCCAGACCCCTCTCCTCTTTAACCCTTGGGTGGAGGCAATA
Organism: Elgaria multicarinata webbii; assembly: GCF_023053635.1. Lineage (NCBI taxonomy): Eukaryota > Metazoa > Chordata > Lepidosauria > Squamata > Anguidae > Elgaria > Elgaria multicarinata. The sequence continues at coordinate 169,967,572 of NC_086173.1, forward strand.
CGAGAGAGCCACAGAGGCTCCTCCAGGGCTCCTGGCAGAAACATAGACCCAGGGAGGTGCTTTTCGGGGAGGGGGCATTTATCCGAATAGTAGCACTGCTGGCCCGTCTGATTAAAGTTCTGCCGCTTTTAGACATAAGCTGAAGACTTTCCCCTCTGTTCCTGTAGGCTTCTTCAGCTAAGCTACGCTGTTGCTGTTATATTTTTATTTGATGTTTCTGTATTTTAATTTTTTTTAAATCCCTTGCAAACCACTTAAAGGTATCTCTCTAAAGGTATAGTCAGCTTACGACATAAATAAATAAATACTACTACTACAATGCCAAACAACGCAACACAAAAAGATAATCATAATTAATAAAATTAGGAGTCAGAAATATAAAATCAAATTACACTAAATAAAGCGTAAGTGCAGCGGAGTGAAAGACAAGGACTGTGCTATGTTTTCTCTGTGGGCAAGTATGGATTTGCTAAGGGCAAATGCTTTCATTGGCTTTAATATGTCCTGCTTTTATGGATGAAGGGAGCCCTGCTGTTCACATCCTAAGAGAGGGCGGAAATCACTGTTCGTTTCCGCCCCTGTTTGGGGTTCAAGTGCTGGGAACAGAGAGGGCTTAGAATGGAGCCATGGGATACATTGGGAGAGAAACTCTGGTTCATCATCAGACCTCTTATTTCCAGGAGGGCCGAAGGTTTTCCTGCCTTGAGCCTTAGATGGATTCAGACCTGCTCTCAAAGAAGGGGTCAAGGTGAGAAACAATAGGCCACTATGAGCAGAAGTTGCCATGTGTGTTTTACTCCACACGGCTAGCAGCTCTGTGGGTCCAGAATCTTCCTGTGTACCCTGATGAGGCCTCACCTAACATTAGGGTGACCTTATGGAAAGGAGGACAGGGCTCCTGTATCCTTAACAGATGCATAGAAAAGGGAATTTCAGCAGGTGCCATTTGTATATATGGAGAACCAACTGAAATTCCTTCTTCATCCCAACAGTTAAAGTTGCAGGAGCTATACTATAGTGACCATATTTAAAAGAGGGCAAAGCTCCTGCAGCTTTAACTGTTGGGATGAAGAAGGAATTTCACCAGGTTCTCCATATATACAAATTACACCTGCTGAAATTCCCTTTTCTATGCAACTGCTAAAGATACAGGAGCCCTGTCCTCCTTTTCACAGGGTCACACTACTTAACCTCTCTCTTTTTAGAGCATCTTTTCGTGTTTAGAGTTCTGAAGGGCACCAGGTTGGGGAACGCTGTTCTGCAGCAAGGTCAGGCAGAAGGACGGAGGGCTCCCATGCCGGAGGCTGCATTACGCACTCAAAGGGGAAACAGCTGTGGATCCCCCGAAGCCCCCAGGAGCAGATGGGGCGGCAATAATGCTGGGGGGATGAAAGACCCCCCCCCCCATGGAAAAGCCCCCTTCCCAGGTCCGTGTCTTTGCCAGGAGCCTCTGCGGCTCTCTAGTGCTGCCTCCAACGAAGGGTTAAAGAGGAGGAGAGGGGGCTGGGTCCTAGAGAGGCCCATGAAGAACCCAAGCTGGATGAGGCCCCTCCCTTCCTGCCCCACACTTCCTCCCCCCCATTGCAAAGGAGCCTGGGATTCTCCCCTTGCTCCTGCGAGCCTCGTATTTCCGTCGCCTGCAGTCTCTTTTCACCTGCAAAGGAGCCGGTGAGTGCAGATTGTAAGGGGGTCCCAGGAGGGAGGGGGCAGAGGAAGGAGCCCCCCAGGGCAGGGGGTGCAGGTTTGGGGCAGGGGTGGGTGGGAAGAGAGAGGGAGCCCCGAGCCCTCCCCAGGGGATTGACCCACTTGGGGCCCCTCCAGGGAGACCCCCGCCTTGCACCTCTTTCCCTCCCCATAACTAGGGGATCGCGGAAGGGAAGGCTGGAGAAAGGGGGGGGTGTCTGGGAGGGACCCAAGAGGAAAGGTCCCGGGTGGGGAGGAGGAATGTCCCACCTGCGGGCAAAAGGCTGTCCTGGTGTCCTGTTTGCATTGCATTTTTGTTATGTTTCCTCTCCCTGATTCAAACTTAGTGGATAAGCAAAATTAACAAGTCACTTTGGTCGCGGAGCCCCCTTTGAGACAGGTGCTGGCTCTTGCGAACACAGTGGTGTGTTCTTCTCGGGTTCACCCTGTCCAGGAATTCAAGCAAATAGGTATGTGGGCTTCCCCTGTGCCCACCCTGTGCTAATAAAATTGCTTTGGGCCTGTTCTCTAGAAATCAAAGTATCTATGCTTCCGCAGTAACTGGAAAATGTATTAAGGATGCAACCATGACACCAACTCTTGTGAAGAGTATTGAAACACTAGTTTCACAAGATTGTGTGCCTACTAGAACTGTTACAGGGTGTTGTGGCTTGCTTTAGAAGCAGGTAACCATGAAATGAACGGGGACAACTTTCTCAGTAATCGTTGATGTATTGTTTTTCTGTCTTTGAAAAGATTGCACTCTGCACATGTGTAAAATCCTTGCTTATAACTGGCTGAGAAGCTTACCTGTTACTGTTTTATGATTGGTGTATTCTATGGAGAGGTTCTGCCTTGTTTCTAAGCGTACTGACCCTATAAGTATGTTAACCTTTCCTGAAAATAGTGGGCAGTTCCTTGGGTCCTCTGAGGGCTTCCACCTTGCAGTGCTAAGCGCTGCTCGTAATAAACCTTCTTAAAAAAGAGAATCATAGAATAGTAGAGTTGGAAGGGGCCTATAAGGCCATCGAGACCAACCCCCTGCTCAACGCAGGAATCCACCCTAAAGCATCCCTGACAGATGGTTGTCCAGCTGCCTCTTGAAGGCCTCTAGTGTGGCAGAGACCACAACTTCCCTAGGTTACTGGTTCCATTGTCATACTGCTCTAACAGTCAGGAAGTTTTTCCTGAAGTCCAGCTGGAATCTGGCTTCCTGTAACTTGAGCCCTTTTCCCCTGTCCTGCACTCTGGGAGGATGGAGAAGAGATCCTGGCCCTCCTCTGTGTGACAACCTTTGCTATCATGTCTCCCCTCAATCTTCTCTTCTCCAGGCTAAACATGCCCAGTTCTTTCAGTCTCTCTTTATAGGGCTTTGTTTCCAGACCCCTGATAGTCCTGGTTGCCCTCCTCTGAACCCCCTCCAGCTTGTCTGTGTCCTTCTTGAAGTGTGGTGCCAGAACCTCACACGATTTGGAACCAGAACCTCACATGATTTGGAAGCTATACTTCTATTAATGCAGCCCAAAATAACTTTGGCCTTTTTTGCAGCCATATCGCACTTTTGGCTCCTATTCAACTTGAGATCTACAACAATTCCAAGATACTTCTCGTTTGTAGTATTGCTGAGCCAAATATCCCCCATCTTGTAACTGTGCATTTGGTTTCTATTTCCTAGATGTAGAACTTGGCATTTATCCCTATTCAATTTCATTCTGTTGTTTTCAGCCCAGCACTCCAGCCTATCAAGATCACTTTGAAGTTTGTTTCTGTCTTCCAGGGTATTAGCTAGCCCACCAAATTTTGGGTCATCTGCAAATTTGATAAACCTTCCCTACGTCTTACAGTCTTTGACTACCACTCAGTGATCCTACTTAGAGGTGACCCACCTTCCCAGGGTTCCTCGACACCCCCTCGAAATACCAGCTCTGAAGCTTGGACTTGTGGTCTACCTTGCCAGGCTGGTGTTTACAAGAATCAAATTATTGGGGAAGGCACATGGGCCTTGTTGCTGGCGGGGGGAGCTTGTTCAGCTGTCCTTTGGCAGAAAGATCAATCAAGCAGCCATCTGGCTCCATTACCAGGTTTTACCAAGGCAGCCGGTAGCCCATGGCCGTTCCTCAGGGTTGTTGATCTGTGCAGCTGAAGGTGGGAACCTTCTCGCCTCACTGGGAGCCCTGGAGAGCTTGTTGTTTGTGGAATGGTGCAGCCAGGCCACCCCACCTGCTTAGTTCTGGGGATAAGTTAGTGAGTTTCCTGTTTTTGGTCTCTGTTCATTTGGGGAAAGGTCATTCTGCTCGGGGTCCAGAAGGGTGGCAAAGGGACCCCCGTGCCATCAGGTATCAGGTACCCAGGATTTAGTGTTTTTCTTTGGGTGGCTCTGAATCAACAGCTTTCGTTGATGTGGCTTTTATTGCTCTTTTAAAGTTCTTTAATTTCTGCTGTGGCCTTTTAGTTTCATTGTAACTTTTAGACTGTTTTCCCACACAAACCCTCCCCTGTGTCCTGTTAATTGTTCATACCCTCAGGGCCTTACTCCTTGATTTAATAAATTGCCTGGAGCCTTGGTGAAGTGTGGTTATTTTCAGGTGTGAAATCTGGTCACTATACTAGAGTGACCAGATTTAAAAGAAAGCAAAGCTCCTGCACCTTTAACTGTTGTGATGAAGAGGGGATTTCACCAGGTTCTCCATATATACAAATGACACCTGCAGAAATTCCCTTTTCTATGCAACTGTTAAAGATACAGGAGCCCTGTCCTCCCTTTCATAGGGTCACCCTACTTGACCTCTCTCTTTTTAGAGCATCTATTCGTGTTTAGAGTTCTGAAGGGCACCAGGTTGGGGAACGCTGTTCTACAGCAAGGGAAGGCAGAAGGACGGAGGTCTCCCATGCCGGAGGCTGCTTTACGCACTCAAAGGGGAAACTGCTGTGGATCCCCCGAAGCCCCCAGGAGCAGATGGGGGGCGATGCTGCAGAGGGGATGAAAGACCACCCCCATTGTGGAAAAGCCCCCTTCCCAGGTCCCTGTCTTTGCCAGGAGCCTCTCTAACAACAACAACAACAACAACAACATGTTTATTCATTTCTTACCCACTTCTCCCTTTGGATCAAGGCGGGGAACAACATTAGAACAGGAATCAATGCATCTTAAAAATTCTTGATTTTACATTGATCTTGATATGCCTGCCGGAAAAGGGTAGTCTTTAAGGCTGCCGTAAAATCACAACCATATAGTGATTAAAAAATGATAAAATCTAGTGTGGCCTCCATCCAAGGGTTAACGAGGCGGAGAGGGGGCTGGGTCCTAGAGCCAAGTCTGGATGAGGCCCCTTCCTCCCCCCATTGCAAAGGATCCTGGGATTCTCCCCCTCCTCCTGCAGCCTCTTTTTCCCTGCAAAGGAACCGGTGAGTTCAGATTGCAAGGGGGTCCCAGGTGGGAGGAGGGAGGGGGCAGAGGAAGGAGCCCCTCAGGGCAGGGGGGGGGCAAGTTTGGGGCAGGGGGTGGGTGGGAAGAGAGAGGGAGCCCCAAGCCCTCCCCAGGCTACTGACCCACTTAGGGCCCCTCCAGGGAGACCCCCGCCTTGCACCTCTTTCCCTCCCTATAACTAGGGGATCGAGGAAGGGAAGGCTGGAGAAAGGGGGGTGTCTGGAAGGGACCCAAGAGGAAAGGTCTCAGGTGGGGAGGAGGAATGTCCCACCTGCAGGCAAAAGGCTGCCCTGGTGTCCTGTTTGCATTGCATTTTTTGTTTTGTTTCCTCTCCCTGTTTAAACCTAGTGAATAAGTAAAATTAACAAGTCTCTTTGGTCACAAGGCCTTCGAAATAAAACCTGGGGTGCTTTTGTTTATTAAGAAGGGAGCCTGCTTTTGGTTTTAGTATGTCCCTCTTTGATGCATTAAGTGAGCCCGATGTGTTGGGAGCAGAGAAGGCTTAGAAGGGAGCCCTGGGACGCATTGGGAGAGAATCTCTGGTTCACCAGCAGACCTCTTATTTCCTGGAGGGCCGAAGGTTTTCCTTCTTGGAGCCTGAGATGGACTCAGACCTGCTCTCAAAGCAGGATCATGAACAAGAGGCCTCCATGAGAAGAAGTTTCAATATGTGTTTTACTCCTCATGGTTAAAGGCTCCCTGAGTCCAGAATGTTTTTATATATATATATATATTTCCCAACAGCACATAGACAATGGAGTTGAGAGGGCATAAAAAGGTAAGGTAATTTCTTTATCTTCAGTGTTACTTAAATCTATGCCTGCATTTCTGCTGGTAGCAGTGGTTGTTTTAAAGGCAGTTGCAGGCATGGATGATGAAGCACCCTTATTTCCCGGGCTAGGTGCAGGCCCGTTAATTAGTTTCCCGCTTCTTGGTTCTCTGCGCTTCTACACTGGTTTGCCCAGTGATACCCTTTTCCACATTTACGGCAGGGTTTAGATGGCTTCTTTTTGTCTCCTCCTCCCTTTTTATGAGCACCTCCTCCAGGAGCGTGACATTGGTTCTTAAAATGACCTGGCTTTTTACAATTAAAGCAATTGCCACGCGGCTTATTGCCTTGTTGGAGGGCCCCGGCCAACATGGCCATTTGGTGTATCTGAGTCCCAACATCTGCGCAAGCCTGGATCATGTCAGCCAACTCATAAGTTTGCCGAGCAATAACGGATTGCAAAACTTTACGGCAATCAGCATTGGCGTTTTCATAGGCTAATTTCTTCATTAATTCTGCTTTTGCTTCTTCATTGTCAATTTGTCTCTGTAAGGCTTCCTTTAACCTGTCTATAAATTGATGGTAAGGCTCACTAGGTCCTTGGCGTGTGATAGTAAAGGATTTTGAAGGTTTTCCAGACACTGGCACCCTTTGAAATGCTTTCAGGATGCAGCGGTTAATGGCCTGAAAGGTAGGCATAGGTACTTGCGCCTGTGCCTCTATCCTTGCAAACTGTCCACTGCCATACAACTGCTCTGCTGTTATCACTCCATTAGAGCTAAGGGCTATATGGAGCGATTCCTTTCTATATTCACTGTCCCAAACTACATATTGGGCTGGACTCAGGATCATGCGAAATAAATCTTTCCAATCTTGAGGAAGCATAGTGTATCCATTTCCAATACTCTCCACCATGCCTTGGGCATAAGTAGAGCGTATGCCTGTCTCTTGAATAGCTTTATTCAATTCTCTAAGCACTGAATAGGGCAATGATGTCCAATTGACAACTACCTGTCCTTGGTCAATTTGATGTGAGGTTATAGGATAAGCTGAAGGAAAGTTATCAAGACTTTCAAACAGCTCATCCGAGGTTAATGTTCCTTTCCTCTTTTCCTCTTCAAAAGCCTCACGGACTTTGCTAAGTTTTGGCAACACTTCACTATTTGCTTCTTCTCCTCTCAGCTGTGAAGCTGATGCAGGAGGCACTAACTGGGGATATGGGAGTGATGTTTGAGAAATGGGAGCGATAAAAGATAATGAGCTGGAGGATGCCTCGGTTCCTACCTTCTCCAGCGCATCTTTGCATCGCTGCCACAGCAACAAGTGCTGTATGGGAGCTCGTGGTTCAGTGTATAGGTGTGTACCTATTTTCACCCAATCTGTGAGCTGAAGTGTCCCTGCCTCGGGATACCAAGGGCATTGCAACCCTATTTCATTTACTAGGTCACTAACATGACTGAGGGATACAGTTGTACAACCTTGCTGTTTTAAAATTTTATGTAGCTCTTGTGCATGAAGCTTCTGCGGAGCTGACAATTCCCCCCCCCATACTCACGATAAGGGAGCGTTGTAACGCTGAGGTGCACCAAGGCTATTCCAGCCGATGAGCAGGGGGCTTCTTGGATCCAATCACGTCGGGGTCACCAGATGTAGTAAATAACTGGCAAGGAGTCCAACTGCATGAAGATGAGGCATCCCAAACAGGCGGCCCCGTCCTGGTTTTTATTAAGAACTAAGTGGTTACATTCCTTGTTCACAAGCTATGATTGGTTGTTGAATACATGATTACTTCGTGCACAGAAGGTGCTTGCTAGTGTGTGTTCAGCATGAATATACCATATAAGGGTTAAGGAAATGCGTGATCATGGTGCCTTCAATACTGTATTGTTTTCTCTATGGCTCTTGCGTCAGCACATTCTCGGCATGGTTAGCCAGTGCCAAGAAGTTCCTTAGCAAGGCCTATCTTATCATTGTCCTCAGCACATCTCAGTATGGTCTGCCAATACTGAATGTGTGCCAGAGAGGAACAACAATAAACCCCACAGTTTGATTGCTGCTGTGGCCTTTTAGTTTCATTGTAACTTTTAGACTGTTTTCCCCCACACACCCTCCCCTGTCTCCTGTTAATTGTTCATACGCTCACGGCCTTACTCTGATTGAATAAATTGCCTGAAGCCTTGGTGAAGTGTGGTTATTTTCAGGTGAACTGGCTCCAGTTCCAGTGTTTCACTGGGAACCGGTGGGAGGGGGGCGGCTGGGTTGGGAACTTTAACCCAGGTCTACCTTGTGTGCCTCCTTCACAAGCCCCGTTTTAATTCCTACAGCGCAGTCCCTGCCTCAAAGGAGAAATTGGCAGCCAAGGCAGGAGACTGTTTCAAGTCCTGGTGGGAGCAGAGATGGAGAAGAGGGTGAAGATGGAAGAGCAAAGCTTTGCAGGCCCTGAACCAGAAACCGTCTCCTGCAACATTGACGAAGGGAGCAGTGCAGAGCCCTGGGAAGGAAGAGTGCAGCAGGACCAGTCTGGGAGCTCAGACACAGTGCGACAGGGCTTCAGGGACTTCTGCTACCAGGAGGCCATGGGGCCCCGAGGGGTTTGCAGCCATCTCCACCACCTTTGCTGCCAGTGGCTGAAGCCAGAAAAGCACACGAAAGCTCAGATGCTGGACCTGGTGGTCCTGGAGAAGTTCCTGGCTGTCCTGCCCCCGGAGGTGGAGAGCTGGGTCAGAGAGTGTGGAGCGGAAACCAGTTCCCAGGCGGTGGCCCTGGCAGAAGGCTTCCTCCTGAGCCAGGCAGAAGACAAAGAGCAGGTGAGAGCATTTCATCCTGATAACTAACAGGGACTGTGTTCTTAATACTTATCTCAACTATATTTTACATGTCCTTTAAGGAAGGGATGCCCCAATTTCCAATGGTCCAACCCCCAAGTAAAGTTGCTCTTCATGTGTAGAGCAGGCCCTCATTGGAGGATAGTTAAGCTAATACTGGATGGTTAAAATATGCAGTTCCCTACCAGAGGATGTACTGACGGTCACCAATTTAGATGGTGTCAGAGTCCTCCCAACAGAACAGGAGTAGCATTTGTAGAAACCAACCTCCCGTGTTTACAGTGGGAAATGCTGGATATCAGGGGATGTCTGGGAGTTTCTGTTTTTCCTTCTGGCTGGTGTTCTAGCACTTTGCTTATAGAACGATAGAATCATAGAATAGCAGAGTTGGAAGGGGCCTACAAGGCCATCGAGTCCAACCCCCTGCTCAATGCAGGAATCCACCCTAAAGCATCCCTGACAGATAGTTGTCCAGCTGCCTCTTGAAGGCCTCTAGTGTGGGAGACCCCACAACCTCACCAGGCAACTGATTCCATTGTCGTACTGCTCTAACAGTCAGGAAGTTTTTCTTGATGTCCAGCTGGAATCTGGCTTCCTTTAACTTGAGGCCGTTATTCCGTGTCCTGCACTCTGGGAGGATCAAGAAGAGATCTTGGCCCTCCTCTGTGTGACAGCCTTTCAAGTATTTGAAGAGTGCTATCATGTCTCCCCTCAATCTTCTCTTCTCCAGGCTAAACATGCCCAGTTCTTTCAGTCTCTTTTCATAGGGCTTTGTTTCCAGACCCCTGATCATCCTGGTTGTCTTCCTCTGAACACGCTCCAGCTTGTCTGCATCCTTCTTGAATTGTGGAACCCCAGAACTGGATGCAATACTCTAGATGAGGCCTAACCAGGGCCGAATAGAGAGGAACAAGGACCTCACGTGATTTGGATATCAGGGTTGAACTCTTAGCCCCCTGACAAAGACACAAGTTCCTGTGCTGTGTGGCTTGGATGTTAGATCAACTTTAGAATGAGACCTGAAAGGTAAAGCGTTTGGGAAACGCTGCCCTTGGCCTTGACCTGAGCTGTTTCTTTCCTTCTCTAATCCCTCTTCTCTTCCTGAAATCCTCCTTCCTGCTCCAGGTTCAGAGGATGTTGGCCAGAGCACCCACAGATTTTCCTGAGGCAGAGAAGGCTCCAACAGGCATCACACAGAGGCAGCAGGACGGGCGGATCTTGCAGGAGGGAGACGGAGGACCCTCCTCACTGGGTAAGGATTAGTTGACGTGTTACCCCATGGTCTCCCTCTCTCAATTACGCCTGAAGTGCATGAGCTGTCTTAATGTTCTCCTTGAGCCTGATTTTGCTAGGGGAGAGAGACCCCTTTTCACTAGATACTCAAAAAGGAAATTTTGTTTAGTATTGTGGTTTGAGCGTATCAGACCCACTCTGGCTGGCTTCCCAGAGTGGGTCTTACACACTCAACAATTGAGGTCCTCCTCCAGGCGCCTACTCAGAGGGAAGTTCGGAGGATGACAACAAGGGAGAGGCCTTCTCTGTGGTGGCCCCCCAAGTGTGGAACAATCTCCCCAATGTGGTTCACGTGGCACCGACAGTGTTATCTTTTCAGTGCCATGTCAAGCAATATGTAATTAGCAATATGTAATTAGCAATATGTAATTAATTAGCCTGGGTCTGTTCGCAGTTTTATATGTATGCGTATATTGTATGTTTTCGCAGTTTTAAATATTTGGATATTGTTCCTAAGTGCTTCGGCTATGCTACGGTAAACAAATGCAATAAATTAACACTGAAAATAAACAATGAAAATGGGAATAGTTAAGAATGTTAACTTACCTTCTCACCTTCCCACCTTCTTTACCTTCCTCACAGGGAGCAAAACAACCTGCAGGGGAAGTGAACTGATCCTGGGGGGTCCTTCAGGGCCTCGTTCACTTGGCGGTGGAGCGGAAGCGGTTTCTGCACAGCCTGGGCAGGTAGGGGAGTCCTGGGGGCCTCTGTCTCCAGCATATCTCTTTGGTCCTGGAAGAACCTGCCCCTTTAGCCTTTGCTCTTCTCCAAGTTGGCTGCTGGGAAGGCCTTGAATGTCACTCACAATGCTTTGGCATTCAGAAAGAGGACCTCACCATCCTTGTCTTCATGGATTGCTACATAACGCTTAAAGAGAACATCATTTCTTCTGCTGCTTTCAGGGTCTGGTGACCTTTGAGGAGGTGGCCGTGCATTTCTTGGAGGAGGAGTGGGCTCTGCTGGATCCAGGCCAGAGGACTCTGCACAAAGAAGTCATGGAGGAGAATCGTGGGATCCTGGCCTCTCTGGGTAAGGAATGGGATTCCTCTGGGTTAGGCCATCTCTGTCTTCTTGCCAGATCCTGGAGGATGGAATTTCAGCTCTTCTTTCTTTGTGTCAGTGCAGAATACAACTGTCATTGACTCCGAAGACCTGACGAAACATTGAGAAAAGCCCATTGATGGACTTGCTCTGTTGGAGAGATGGCTGCCAACCAATCTTACTTTGCTGCTATAATTGCATCTGCATAATATTGAAGATGTTACAGATATTATCTTCATGGTCTCCATGGAGGAGAGGAGAGTTAAGCCTTTTCAGAAGACAGCTCTGGACAGCTTGCTTTTCATTTTAAGATATAACTAGACATTGAAAATAACCATTAGGGTTCAATTCCCACTTTCTAGTTCCCTGTTAAATGATCAGCTAGGAAAAAATGGCAGATTTTAAGTGTATTTTATTTTGACAGTATTTTATGTTGTTCATTTATTCTCTCAACTACTTTATATAAATGAAAGCATTGTATGGCAGTCTAGTTCTCAGTTCTATTGATCACTGGGATATTTAATATGTTTAGAAGGATCTGCTTTACCAACGATTTTTTTCTTTATCCTGTGAATCAAATCAGCAACCATTTGTTTTTTTCCAAGATTTCAAGATGATTTCTGTGTTTATACTTGCAGGTGATCACAGGGAGAGCAAGAAAAATGGCCAACACCAGAGAAGTAAAACTGAAACTGAAGAGAAGAGGGAAAACAAATCTATTTCTTTTGAAGGATCAGACGTCTGTGAAACTCCAATACTAGAAGTACCAAGTAAAAAGAACATTCGCAAAGGGAAGAAACAGAGTAAAACTCAGAAGATTCATTCTAACAAATATCAAAAGTTTCAATGCTTAGTGTGTGAAAAACAATTCACTTTCAACTCACAACTTAACTTGCATCAAAGAATTCACACTGGGGAGAAGCCCTATAAATGTTTAGAGTGCGGGAAGACCTTTGCTCACGTCACAAAGCTTAAGCTGCATCAAAGAATTCACACTGGGGAGAAGCCCTATAAATGCTTTGAGTGTGGGAAGACCTTTGCTCTGAGCAAACACCTTAAGCAGCATCAAGGAATTCACACTGGGGAGAAGCCCTATAAATGCTTAGAATGCGGGAAGAGCTTTGCTCACAGCAGAAGCCGTAAACTGCATCAAAGAATTCACACTGGGGAGAAGCCCTATAAATGCTTTGAGTGTGGGAAGACATTTGCTCGGAGCTCACACCTTAAGCAGCATCAACAAATTCACACTGGGGAGAAGCCCTATAAATGTTTAGAGTGCGGGAAGACCTTTGCTCACGTCACACAGCTTAAGCTGCATCAAAGAATTCACACTGGGGAGAAGCCCTATAAATGCTTAGAGTGCGGGAAGACCTTTGCTCGGAGCTCACGCCTTAAGCAGCATCAACGAATTCACACTGGGGAGAAGCCCTATAAATGCTTAGAATGCGGGAAGACCTTTGCTCACAGCACACAGCTTAAGCTGCATCAAAGAATTCACACTGGGGAGAAGCCCTATAAATGCTTAGAATGTGGGAAGACCTTTGCTGTGAGCTCACGCCTTAAGCTCCATCAACGAATTCACACTGGGGAGAAGTCCTATAAATGCTTAGAATGCGGGAAGACCTTTGCTGTGAGCTCACGCCTTAAGCTGCATCAACGAATTCACACTGGGGAGAAGTCCTATAAATGCTTAGAATGCGGGAAAACCTTTGCTGTCAGCTCACGCCTTAAGCTGCATCAACGAATTCACACTGGGGAGAAGCCCTATAAATGCTTAGAATGCGGGAAGAGCTTTGCTCAAACCACGAGCTTTAAACGGCATCAACGAATTCACACTGGGGAGAAGCCCTATAAATGCTTAGAATGCGGGAAGAGCTTTGCTCGCAGCAGAAGCCTTAAGCTGCATCAAAGAATTCACACTGGGGAGAAGCCTTATAAATGCTTAGAATGCAGGAAGAGCTTTGTTCACAGTACAAACCTTAAGCTGCATCAAAGAATTCACACTGGGGAGAAGCCCTATAAATGCTTAGAATGCGGGAAGGGCTTTGCTCAGAGCACACAGCTTAAGCTGCATCAAGGAATTCATACTGGGGAGAAGCCCTATAAATGCTTAGAATGCAGGAAGAGCTTTGTTCTGAGCACACAACTTAAGCTGCATCAAAGATTTCACACTGGGGAGAAGCCCTATAAATGCTTAGAGTGCGGGAAGATCTTTGCTCTGAGCTCACGCCTTAAGCAGCATCAACGAATTCACACTGGGGAGAAGCCCTATAAATGCTTAGAATGCGGGAAGACCTTTGCTCACAGCACACAGCTTAAGCTACATCAAAGAATTCACACTGGGGAGAAGCCCTATAAATGCTTAGAATGCGGGAAGGCCTTTGCTGTGTGCTCACGCCTTAAGCTGCATCAACGAATTCACACTGGGGAGAAGCCCTATAAATGCTTAGAATGCGGGAAGACCTTTGCTGTGAGCTCACGCCTTAAGCTGCATCAACGAATTCACACTGGGGAGAAGCCCTATAAATGCTTAGAATGCGGGAAAACCTTTGCTGTCAGCTCACGCCTTAAGCTGCATCAACGAATTCACACTGGGGAGAAGCCCTATAAATGCTTAGAATGCGGGAAGAGCTTTGCTCAAACCGCGAGCTTTAAACGGCATCAAGGAATTCACACTGGGGAGAAGCCTTATAAATGCTTAGAATGCAGGAAGAGCTTTGCTTACAGTACAAGCCTTATGCTGCATCAAAGATTTCACACTGGGGAGAAGCCCTAAAAATGCTTGGAATGCGGGAAGAGCTTTGCTCAGAGCACACAGCTTAAGCGGCATCAAGGAATTCACACCGGGGAGAAGCCCTATAAATGCTTTGAGTGTGGGAATACCTTTGCTCAGAGCACACAGCTTAAGCAGCATCAAGGAATTCACACTGGGGTGAAGCCCGATAAATGCTTAGAATGTGGGAAGAGCTTCACTCAGAGCGGCAGCCTTAAGGAGCATCAAAGAATTCACACTGGGGAGAAGCCCTATAAATGCTTAGAATGCGGGAAGAGCTTTGCTCACAGCACAAGCTTTAAACGGCATCAAGGAATTCACTGGGGAGAAGCCCTATAAATGCTTAGAATGCGGGAAGAGCTTTGCTCACAGCACAAGCCTTAAGCTGCATCAAGGAATTCACACTGGGGAAAAGCCCTATAAATGCTTTGAGTGTGGGAATACCTTTGCTCAGAGCACACAGCTTAAGCAGCATCAAGGAATTCACACCGGGGTGAAGCCCTAAAAATGCTTAGAATGTGGCAAGAGCTTCACTCAGAGCGGCAGCCTTGAGCATCAAAGAATTCACACTGGGGAGAAGCGCTATAAATGCTTAGAAAGCGGGAAGAGCTTTGTTCAGAGCACACAGCTTAAGCAGCATCAAGGAATTCACACCCGTGAGAAGCCCTATAAATGCTTTGACTGCGGGAAGACCTTTGTTCGGAGCACATACCTTAATCTACATCAAAGAATTCACACTGGGGTGAAGCCCTATAAATGCTTAGAGTGTGGAAAGAGCTTTTCTTGCTTCAATTACCTTAAGAGGCATCAAAGAATTCACACTGGGGAGAAGCCCTATAAATGCGTAGAGTGTGGAAAGAGTTTTGTTTGCCTCAGAAACCTTAAGAGGCATTAAAGAATTCACACTGGGGAGAAGCCCAATAAATGCTTAGTGTAGCATTTTTAGCATCATAGAATGTTAGAGTTGAAAGGGGCCTATAAGGCCATCGAGTCCAACCCCCCTGCTCAATGCAGGAATCCACCCAAAAACTTACCTGACAGATGATTGTCCAGCTGCCTCTTGAAGGCCTCTAGTGTGGAAGAGCCCACAACCTCACCAGGCAACTGATTCCATTGTCGTACTGCTCTAACAGTCAGGAAGTTTTTCTTGATATCCTGGGGCACTTTGTCAAAAGCTTTGCTGAAGTCAAGATATATGACATCCACAGCATTTCCACAGTCCACAAGGGAGGTTACCCAATCAAAAAAAATTATTCCCTCCATCTTCCATCAAGGGATTTCTATGGTGGGGTTGGTTGGTCTCATAACAGCATGCCAAGTCCAGGGATTCCCCACCCACCCTTCTCATATTGCTACTTCTAATTGTTTCTGCCAATGTTGTGGTGGGCTTTCAGTGATCCAAACTGGCAATGTTTGAAATAGAAATAAATGCTTTTGGCACCAACATCATTTGAATGGCTACTAAACACTCCTTAAAGCCTAACTGTTGCTTCTTCCACTTCCTAGGGGTTTTTGAGTAGCACCCCTTGCTTGCTGATGAAAATGTGAATTTAAGCATCTTTCTACGTTCTTCTCGGTGGCTGCTCCAGTGCTTTGGAACTCTCTTCCTGGGGAAGCCAGACTGGCTCCCTCCTTGATGGGCTTTCAGAAGCAGGCTAAAACTGGTTTGTTCCAGCAGGCCTTTGGAGAGTAATTTGGTCCTCCATCTTTGTTAATGGCTGATAATTTTGTGGTGTATTTTAAACGTGTTTTAACATTTCTTTTCTTATGTTTTACAATGTATGTTTTAAACTTTGTAAGACCGCCTTGAGGCCCAGTATTGGGCAAAAGGTGGAATACTACTACTACTACTACTAATAATAATAATAATGGGCTTCTCCCTGTTAATCTGGTGCTAAAAGGGTTAAATTATGTTGCAGGAAGAACCTACTACTTCAAGTGAAATATTATCTGATCTGGAATGGGGTGGCTTGAGTGAGGGTTTTAATTAATTAATTTATTTATTACATTTTTATACCGCCCAATAGCCGAAGCTCTCTGGGCGGTTCACAAAAATTAAAACCATCATAAAACAACCATCAGGTTAAAAACACAAATACAAAATACAATATAAAAAGCACAACCAGGATAAAACCACGCAGCAGAATTGATATAAGGTTGAAATACAGAGTTAAAACAGTATAATTTAAATTTAAGGTAAAATTAAGTGTTAAAATACTGAGTGAATAAAAAGGTCTTCAGCTGGCGACGAAAGGAGTACAGTGTAGGCGCCAGGCGGACCTCTCTGGGGAGCTCATTCCACAACCGGGGTGCCACAGCGGAGAAAGCCCTCCTCCTAGTAGCCACCTGCCTCACTTCCTTTGGCAGGGGCTCACGGAGAAGGGCCCCTGTAGATGATCTTAAGGTCTGGGTAGGTACATATGGGAGGAGGCGGTCCTTCAAATAACCTGGCCCCAAATCGTTTAGGGCTTTAAATGTCAATACCAGCACTTTGAATCGGGCCCGGACCTGGACTGGCAGCCAATGAAGTTGTAAAAGGACTGGCGTAATGTGATCTTGCCAGCCAGTCCCTGTTAGTAAACGGGCTGCCCTGTTTTGTACCAGCTGAAGCTTCCGGACCGTTTTCAAAGGCAGCCCCACGTATAACGCATTGCAGTAATCCAAACGAGAGGTTATCAGAGCATGAATAACTGTAGCTAGGCTATCACTGTCCAGATAAGGGCGCAGTTGGTATATCAGCCTAAGCTGATAAAAGGTGCTCTTTGCCACTGAGTTCACCTGTGCCTCAAGTGACAGTTCTGGATCCAAGAGCACCCCCAAACTACGGACCCGATCCTTTAGGGAGAGTGCAACCCCGTCCAGGGCAGGGCAAACATCACCTCGCCGGACAAATGAACCACCCGCTAACAGTACCTCCGTCTTGTCTGGATTGAGTCTCAGTTTGTTAGCCCTCATCCAGTCCATTACCGTGCCCAGGCACTGGTTCAGAACAGTCACTGCCTCACCTGGGTTTGATGAAAAGGAAAGGTAGAGCTGGGTATCATCTGCATATTGATGACACCTCAGTCCACATCTCCAGATAACCTCCCCCAGCGGCTTCATGTATATGTTAAACAGCATAGGGGATAAAATAGAGCCCTGCGGAACCCCATGGCTTAGGAGCCACGGCACAGAGCAATAATCCCCCAGCACCACCTTCTGGAATCGGCCATCCAAGTAGGAGCGGAACCACTGCAACGCAGTACCTCCAACTCCCAGCTCAGACAACCTATCCAGAAGGATACCATGGTTGATGGTATCGAAGGCTGCTAAGAGGTCCAGGAGAACCAACAGGGTCGCACTCCCCCTGTCTCTCTCCCGACAGAGGTCATCCCACAGGGTGACCAAGGCAGTTTCCGTTCCAAAACCAGGCCTGAATTCAAGAGTGCCTGGAGTTGTCCTGCAACCACCCGCTCAAGCACCTTGCCCAGGAAAGGGATATTAGCCACCGGCCTGTAGTTGTTAACATCCTCCGGGTCCAGGTTAGGCTTCTTCAGGAGTGGTCTAATTACCGCCTCTTTTAAAGAGGCCGGCACCTCTGATGTTGTGCAGACTTGATGTTGTGCAGACTTCTACTGTTACTTTCTACTGTTAGTTTTTCCCTACCCTGTGCCTGCTTACCCTTCCCTGTACCTGTTGGCATTCTCTTCCCCTCCTTATTGTTTTACTATGATTTTATTAGATTGTAAGCCTATGCGGCAGAGTCTTGCTATTTACTGTTTTACTCTGTACAGCACCATGTACATTGATGGTGCTATATAAATAAATAATAATAATAATAACCACTCCCTCTCTCAAGGAGGCATTTACAACTTCCTGGACCCAGCCGGCGATCCCCTCCTTATTTGATGTAATGAGCCACAAGGGTCAAGGGTCAAGCACACAGGTGCTCGACCGGACTTGGCCAAGCACCTTGTCCACATCCTCGGGCCTCAATAACTGAAACTCATCCAATAAAACTGAGCCGGACGGCGCTCTGAACGCCTCTACTAGTGGTGCTGCATTAAGTGTGGTGTCCAATTCATGACGGATCTGAGCGACTTTATCTTCAAAGTGCCGTGCAAACTCGTCACAGCGTGCTACCGAGGGTTCAACTATCTCACACCCTGGCCCAGAGTGTAACAGGCCACGAACCACTCGGAAAAGCTCCGCCAGATGACACTGAGAAGACGCAATGCTGGTGGAAAAGAACTGCCTCTTTGCCACCCTCACCGCCACAGAGTAGGCTCGATAGTGAGCTCTAGCCCGTGTTCGATCAGACCCAGCACGAGTTTTCCTCCACCTGCGTTCTAGCCATCTCCCCTCTTGCTTCATTGCCCTCAGCTCAGGTGTATACCAAGGAGCTGACCGGGCTCTGCTCAGAGGGAGAGGACGCTTGGGCGCGATCGTGTCAACCGCCCGAGTCATCTCTGCATTCCACAGAGCGACCTGGGCTTCGACAGGAGCACCGGCCATATCAGCAGGAAAATCCCCCAGAGCCCTCTGGAATCCATCGGAGTCCATTAGCCTCCAGGGGCGGACCATTTTAATAGGCTCCCCACCCTTGCAGAGGGGAAAGGCCGCCGAGAGTCTAAACATCAGTAGGAAGTGATCTGACCATGACAAGGGGGTAGATGTTAGTTCCCCCACTTCCAGATCACACCGGGGAGTGGACGGTACACCAGCAGAATCCCCAATCTGTCTCAAGTACCCAACACACAGTACAGACACTCAAGATCAGCACTCGACTGAACAGGAAGCCTAGAGAGGGAGATTGTATTCCTATAGACCACGGCAACCCCCCCTCCCAGGCCCTCTAGTCTGTGCTGGTGCTGCACCGAGTACCCAGGAGGGCAGAGCTGGGTGAGAGCAACCCCCCCCCCCAGTTCACCCACCCAGGTCTCAGTGATGCATACCAGGTCAGCCCCCTCCTCCACAATCAAATCATGGATGAGAGAGATTTTATTCTGGACTGACCTGGCGTTCAGCAGCAGCACCACCAGACCCGGGAGCAAGCTGATAAGGCCGCCAGGAACTATCCGGTTGGGGTAGGAACCAGAAGAGGGAATAGCTGTAAGGAATCTATCCCCTCTTCTCCTCATCTGGCCTGTTCCTCCCCTAGCACCATACCTCCCCTTATCCATGACCACAATTATGTGGGCATCCTCGTATCCCCCAGAGCTCCCCAGGCACATATTAAAAAGTAATTAAAATGTTTTTTACAAAATTGCTGCTGGTTGGCTGGAGATCTTCTGCAGGTACATGCAATATGATAGCGCCTCTGTGCGACGCAAAGTGCGCACTCTGCGCGTCGCCGAGGCGCTGCCTCTGGCAGGCTGTAGATCTACCTGGAAAGAAGGGTGGAGCACTTGGTCAGCTGACGCCCAACAGGTGAGGGGAGAGACTGCAGAGGCAAGCCCCAGCAGTCTCTGTTCTTCTTTCCCCCCCACCAGCCAAACACACCCCCTGGCGATTCACAAGAAGACCCCCTAAAAAGACCCCAGACTCATATCTGAAATAGCCCCAGAAGTATATTCCAGACCACTGAGCCATGGACATGAAGACCTTGATGTTTAATTCTATGCTCATCAATGTTATATCATTAACTAAGACTCTTGCTAAGTTGTGCAGGACTGTCTTTGAAGAAAGGGGGTGGGACATCCGTTTACATGCGGCTTCTTAGAGTATGCTCAAGGCCAAAGTGCTGGCAGAAAGCTGAGCATGCTCCGACAGCCACTAGGAGGGGAAATTGTTTTGCAATCTTGTGGTGTAGCACCTGCTGATAAGAAATGTCCTAACTCCAAGTTGGGCGTGGGAAGTGACAATACTGAGCAACGGGGCACCTGGGATATGACATGAGCTCAAAGAAAAGGTCTCCTACACCAATCAAGATAAGTCATCCAGATGGCAGCCATGTTTTCTAGGACCCCACGAGTATAACACGTGAGATATTGGGGAAGCGGAGACACCTAACTTCTGATTGGTGAATGGGTGGTCTAATCATGTATTCATGCCAATTGTGATTGGGAGATGGTGGTCTCATCACTCATTGACCCCCAACTTTGAGCCAGAACAAGTGTATAAAAGCACAGGTAGCAGAGCTGTAAGACGTCCTGGAGCTTTTCTCCAGTGGGAATTCTTTGATGAAAGCGCTTTCCACTTACAAAGCATTCATGGCGCATCTCACCTGAATGGATCGTTTGAGGCAAGGTACAGTCTGTGATTGAACCGCTTTCCATACTCTGAGCATGTTTATGGCTTCTCCCCTGTGTGAATTCTTTGATGCGAATTAAGTTGCCAGCTCCAACGGAAGCTTCAGTTCAATCTGTAAACACCTTGAAAACAATGCAGTGATTACTAGAAGTTAAGATTAGTGGATAACTTTTTTGTTTTTCAAGCTGACTATTTGAAACTTGCTGTGCTTAGAGAGTCTTGGGTGGGGGTCATTTTGAGCCTATTTTCAGCACTTTGCGTGCTGTGGTTTGCTTGCTATATTTTTTTTAAAAAAATATGGTAAAAAAAGCAGGAGAGGTACCTTTTTGAAGTGCTGAGAGGCAGATTCAACTCCCAGTCATGATCACCTGATGAAGCATCCTCCAATCCCAAAGTTGGAGGGGGGGGGGGGGATAAGCAAAACGGGATACTTAGTAACTTGGGTTACTGGGAAACTTTTCTTTCTTAGTCTCTGAACGGACTTCTCCCAGTGTTTTTTTAAACAGTAGCCCCACCAAATGCACCAACACAAACTGAAATCATATACTAAGCACTGCTATCCGCCCTAACCTTGGTGAACAACTGAATAGATGTGGTGCAAGGGGATGCGGTCCCCTAGGGCATGTGGACGTGCCCAGTGCACACACACTGTCCTGTCCTTGGAGGGTCATCAGAGCCCTCCAAAGAGAAACCAGTAGAGAAGCTATGCCTGTCATGAGTTGAAGTGTCAGGAAGTTCTTAAAGACTGGTACTTACCTAGGGCCGGTCAAATTGGCATAATTCCCCCTCCCCCTGGGCACGTCCACTTTCCTCTTACTGGTAAAAGACAGACATAGCCTTTTCAAAAAAATTCTTCTTGTTGTTTATTCAGCAACACTGCTGCTTTCAATTCCACCCCTCCTATGTTTATTTATTTATTACATCATACACCCCATAGCCCAAGCTCTCCTGGCTTTTCCTCTTCAGTGAAGTCAGGCAGGCTTTCATTGTGGTTCAACTCCTTCTTGTTGTTGTTGTTGTTAGTATTAATTGATGTAAGATAGAATGTAAGCCTATGCAGCAGGGCCTTGCTATTTACTGTTTTACTCTGTACAGCACCATGTACATTGATGGTGCTATATAAATAATAATAATAATGGTGCTATATAAATATATTTCTTTTCTTTTTCCTAAAGCTTTTAAAACTTGATTTTGTTACTGTTTTACTCTGTACAGCACCATGTACATTGATGGTGCTATATAAATAAATAAATAAATAATAATAATAAATAATAAATAAATAATAATAATAATAATTAGTACTACTATTATTAATGTGATTATTTTGTTGTTTAATAATGGCTGTGATCACAATGCAGTCAATTAACTCTGAAGCAAGGATCACAAAGCTTTACTCTTATCCTCCTAGCCTCCTAGTTATGGGATGCAAAAGAAAAGGCATCTCTCTGTGCTGCTCCCACCTCACAGGGATGGTTTGCATTACTGGCTTTGAAACCATCTTTGGCTCACTTCCTTGTGCCCCCAGAAATGTCTGCTGCCTGGCTGCCTTCCCTCCTCCGCCTGGGTGCTGCTGTGGTGGGTTTGTGTGTGTGTTGCTTTGACTCAGGGGATATGTCCTTCCTGCACTCACTTAGACTTTTTGAAGTTCCAAATCAAT
Organism: Elgaria multicarinata webbii; assembly: GCF_023053635.1. Taxonomy (NCBI): domain Eukaryota; kingdom Metazoa; phylum Chordata; class Lepidosauria; order Squamata; family Anguidae; genus Elgaria; species Elgaria multicarinata. Next base: position 169,989,271 of record NC_086173.1, read on the forward strand.
TTTTCAAGTGTGGAAGAAGATCCATATTTAGGTTTATCTACTCCCCAATTCATGGCATGTTGGGATTTCCTTTGAAATGGCCCCATTGATCTGTCTGCAGCTTTAAAAATCCCTGAGATACTGGGGTGTCTGATTTTCAAAAATCCCCCCCAAATCAGGGGCGGCTTGGATTTGCTTGAGGCTTGGCATGCATATGTATACATGCATCAGGTGTCATGGTGCCTAATTTGACATTTCTAACGTGAAAATTGACAGAGTTCTAGCATGGGACTTGAATTGCGGTGAGTTAAAAGTTTAATCCCCGCCAAAAATCAGGGGATGATGGGATTTGCTTGAAACTTGCCATGTGTGTGGATCTGGACGGCATCTGTGAGGGTGCCCACTTCAATGTTTTTATCTGTCAAAATGTCAGAGTAAATCCCATGTCTGAAAATGGGTTGTCTGATTTTCAAAAATCCCCCCAAAATCAGGGGAGGCTTGGATTTGCTTGAGGCTTGGCATGCATGTGTATACATGCATCAGGTGTCATGGTGCCTAATTTGACATTTCTAATATGAAAATTGATGGAAATATCAAAAGGGGTGTGAATTGGGGTTCCGGGTGATGCTTTATAGGTTAAACCCCTGCCAAAATTCAGGGGATGATGGAATTTGCTTAAAACTTGCCATGAATGTGGATCTAGATGGCATCTGTGAGGGTGCCCACTCAAAGTTTTTATCTGTCAAAATGTCAGAGTAAATCCCATGTCTGAAAATGGGGTGTCCGATTTTCAAAAATTCCCCCGAAAATCAGGGGATGCTTGGATTTGCTTGAGGCTTGGCATGCATGTGTATACATGGATAAGCTATCATGGTGCCAAGTTTGAGGTTTCTACCATTAACAGAAAAAAAGTAATTGGCATTTTTGGATTTCAATGCAAGTCTAGGGGGGGGGCAGGGAAAGCGGAGCTCTGACCCGGATCCGGAGCTTCACAGTGAAGCGGAGCGAACTATAGGCGGAGCGGACCTTATCCGGAAGTTGTGAATCTGGAAGGGAAGCAGATCGAGGGGTCCATCCACACCCCTACTAGAAGCCAACATGGATTTGACAGGAACAAATCCTGTAAGACTAATTTGATCTCATTTTTTGATTGGGTAACCTCACTTGTGGACTGTGGGAATGCTGTGGATGTCATATATCTTGACTTCAGCAAAGCTTTCAACAACGTACCACATGACATTCTGATTAACAAACTAGCTATAAGTGGGCTAGATGGAACAACCATTAGGTGGATTCACAGTTGGCTACAGAATCGGACTCAAAGAGTACTTATTAATGCAACTTTCCCAAACTGGAGAGAGGCAACGAGTGGGGTACCGCAGGGCTCAGTCCTGGGCCCCGTGCTCTTCAACATTTTTATTAATGATTTGGACGAGGAGGTGCAGGGAACGCTGATCAAATTTGCAGATGACACAAAATTGGGTGGGATAGCTAATACCCTGGAAGACAGAAGTAAACTTCAAAGTGATCTTGATAGGCTGGAGTGATGGGCTGAAAACAACAGAATGGGGATAAAAGCCAAGTTCTACATTTAGGAAATAGAAACAAAATGCACAGTTACAAGATGGGGGATACTTGGCTCAGCAGTACTACGAATGAGAAGGATCTTGGAATTGTTGTAGATCACAAGCTGAATTGAAACTTTTGCTATACTCTGTATGTTACATTCTCCCCTTCTCTTAAATATCTTTTCTGACTGTATCTTCACTCATTGCAAGCTGCTGTTGTTGTTAACAGGGTTTGCTACTGGCCGGCCGGATGGCTTTTGTCAATTTCATTTTTTTTTAAAAAAAGCTTGTGTATAATTGTCACACTAGGGTGGGTGTTGTGGCAGTGAACTCTACTTTGCCCATTCACACTTCTCACTTATATTCATCAGCTTCTCAAGGCTTGTGTTGTGGCACCACTTTGCACATCCAGACTTTGAACTCCTGTCTACTTCCTGCACAAACATGCGACTCTGAGACCCTCTTCCTAATGCCCTGCGTTTCATGCCAGCACCATGGGGCTAAGTTACAATAGATGTCTTTGGGTTGTCTGTGCAGCCTGTGTTGTGTTTTACTCTAAGTCATTGCAGACATACCAAAGCCTCCAGCCTCAAACAATCTCTCTCTCTCTGCCAAAGTCTCCTAAAGGTCAAGCCAGGCTGTGCACTTGTACCCTGTGGCTGGGGGTAGGGCAACAGCTTATGACTTGGTTGCATCCAGTGACTCTTGTTTTTTTAAAAAACTCCACCGCTAATCGCCTCTGCCTGCACCAAAACTGGACTCTGAGACACTCTTAAAAAGGCTCTGTGTGGCATAGCAGCCTCTCAGGGCTCAGCTACAGCCATCTCTGAGTTGTGTCTTCAGTCTAACTCTGTCTCTAAGAGATATGCCAGCCAGCCAAAGCTACAAATCTATCTATTTTTCTCTGGTCTGCACTTCAAATGTTCTGCATTGCATCCCAGCAGTGCAGTCAGAGCCTAGCTCACAAGTGTACAAAGTGAAGTGGAAGGGAAGTGGTAGCAAAGCAAAACAATGATATGCTAGGTTACAACATTTGTAGCAACAGGGCATCCGCAAAGAAGGGAGCCTCTCTCTCGACTGGCACCTTACTGTTGGTTGTGAGAGTTTTTCTCTAAAGATGACCCTTCATCACCCATGATGTGGAAATTTGAGAAAAAGGCCTCTGGCCCATTCTGTTTTGCCTTGTGGGCTGCTTTGACTAACCTCTCCTTTCCCACATTTTGATTTGTGGATGCCTTGCCTCTGCTGAGCTCCAGGTACACGACTGCATACCAAATCTACAACAGGAAAGGTGCCCTGCTTGCCCAGGACTTCTTACCTAAAGACTGGGGATCCCCTTAATGCCAAGGGCTAAAACTGCTCAATGTGCAACACCACAAAGAGGAGGTTTGACAACCTGAATTTGAAGGATATGGCTCCAGCAGTTTTAAAAAACAATGGATGAACACATCTGTTTCAAATTTGGTATGGCTAAAGCTCTACCTAAAGCCTATTATGGTGCCAAGATTCATCTCTTTATCTTTAAAAATGACAATTTTAAAAATAATAATTTTAAAACCTCAATTTTTTAAAAAATTCCTAAAAAATTAATTGATGAATGGATCTGTTTCAAATTTGGTATGATTAAAGCCATTCGTAAACGCTACTATCATGCCAAGTTTCATGTCTTTATCTTTTAAATTTGCAGAGTTATAAGCATTTTTGTTAATTCCCATTAGAGCAGCTCTTTGGCTGGGGAAGATTGGAAAAATCCGGATTTCCCCTCCCCCTCCCGGATGTGTCACAAAAAACCTGGACAAATCCAGGCAAATCCAGTCATATGGTCACCCTATTCATAGGGCTTCTCCCCTGTGTGAATTCTCTCATGCTTAAGGCCTGTGCTGCCAGCAAAGCTCTTTCCGCACTCTAGGCATTTATAGGGCTTCTCGCCTGTGTGAATTCTTTGATGTCTTTTCATGTTGTTAGCAAAGCTCTTTCCACACTCTAGGCATTTATAGGGCTTCTCGCCTGTGTGAATTCCTTTATGCGTTAAGATGTGAGTTGAAAGTGAATTGCTTTTCACACTCCAAGCACTGAAATTTTTTCTCTTCTGTGTGAAATCTTTGACATTTAGTAAGGTAAATCTTCTGAGTCTTTACATACACAGAGCTTTCCCACTGTTTCTTCCCACTGTGCATATTCCTATTATTTGGTTCAAAAGGTTCTTCTAGTAAGGGAATTTCACGGACATCTGACCCTTCAAAAGAAATGGACTTTTTTCACTGCTTCTCTTCAATTTCAGTTTTCCTTCTCTGGTGTTCGCCATTTGTCTTGCTCTTCCTGGGCTCACCTGCAGAAAAAATTAAATCCGCTTGAAGTCAGAGAACAAACCAAATGGTAAAAAAAAATTTGGTTGGCGAGGCAGATCCTTCCAAATATATTAAATATTCACTGATGTACAACAGAATTTACAATTTGAGTGGCAGACAGCATTTTCATCGATATATAATAACTCCCACAAAGTAGCTAAATTCATATAAATAAGGCTATTGCAGATCATATGCCAATAGCATAGGTCTTGGCCACATCTCAGAGATGGGAAACCGAAACTTGGACGGACATCATGCCATTTACAAAGTCAAACCAGGATCCAAGTCTCACAGTGACTATAAGAAGATCGCCAGGTAAACATTGGAGTGGATGTGAGTGCTTTATTTACACTCTTAAGGCTTTATGTACATCACCTGGCGAGCTTAAGCTGGACTAGAGTATCCCAGGAATGTGGCCCAGGCTCTGTTGTGTTCAATGACATCCATATAACACACTAGCACAAAGAAAGAAGAACGGCAAATTCCACCTTCCAGGACCTGTCAAGAAGGCAAAGATGGAGCATTACCCAGAGGAATCCCATTCCTTACCCATATTGGCCAGGATCCCACGATTCTCCTTCTTGACTTCCAAGTGCAGAGTCCTTTGGCCTGGATCCAGCAGAGCCCACTCTTCCTCCGAGCTCCCCTACCTGCCCTGACTGTGCAGAAACCACTTCCACTCCACCACAAAGCGAAGGAGGCCTAGAAGGATCCCCCAGGATAGGGTGACCATATGAAAAGGAGGACAGGGCTCCTGTATCTTTAACAGTTGCATAGAAAAGGGAATTTCAGCAGGTGTCATTTGTATATATGAAGAACCTGATGAAATTCCCTCTTCATCACCACAGTTAAAGCTGCCGGAGCTATGTTAGAGTGACCAGATTTAAAAGAGGGCAGCTTCAACTGTTGTGATGAAGAGGGAATTTCACCAGGTTCCCCATATATGCAAATGACACCTGCTGAAATTTCCTTTTCAATACAACTGTTAAAGATACAGGAACCTTGTCCTCCTTTTCATATGGTCACCCTACCCCAGGATCCATTCACCCTCTCTGCAGTTTTTTCTGCTCCCTGTGAGGAAGGCAAAGAAGGAGGGGAGGTAAGTTAACATTCTTAACCATTTCCATTTTCCTTGTTTTACTGCAATCACTGTTTTTCCACATTACTAAAGAAAGTATATATTTTTTGAGTACCTAGAGAGAAAGTCTCTTTCCCTCTGCAAAATCAGGCTCAAGGAGAACCCTAAAGCAGCTCAGACATAACTGTTAAAGATACAGGAGCCCTGTCCTCCTTTTCTCAGGGTCACCCTACTTAACCTCTCTCTTTTTAGAGCATCTATTCGTGTTTAGAGTTGTGAAGGGCGCCAGGTTGGGGAACGCTGTTCTGCAGCAAGGGCAGGCAGAAGGAGGGAGGGCTCCCATGCCGGAGGCTGCTTTACTCACTCAAAGGGGAAATGGATGTGGATCCCCTGAAGCCCCCAGGAGCAGATGGGGCGGCGATGCTGCAGGGGGGATAAAAGACCCCCCCCCCCCATGGAAAAGCCCCCTTCCCAGGTCCGTGTCTCTGCCAGGAGCCTCTGCGGCTCTCTAGTGCTGCCTCCAACGAAGGGTTAAAGAGGAGGAGAGGGGGCTGGGTCCTAGAGAGGCCCATGAAGAGCCCAGGCTGGATGAGGCCCCTCCCTTCCTGCCCCACACTTCCTTCCCCTCCCCATTGCAAAGGAGCCTGGGATTCTCCCCCCGCCCCTGCGAGCCTCGTATTTCCGTCGCCTGCCGGTGAGTGCAGATTGCAAGGGGGTCCCAGGGGGGAGGGGGCAGAGGAAGGAGCCCCCCAGGGCAGGGGTGCAGGTTTGGGGCAGGGGGTGGGTGGGAAGAGAGAGGGAGCCCCGAGCCCTCCCCAGGGGACTGACCGACTTGGGGCCCCTCCAGGGAGACCCCCGCCTTGCACCTCCTTCCCTCCCCATAACTAGGGGATCCTGGAAGAGAAGGCTGGAGAAGGGGGGGGTCTGGGAGGGACCCAAGAGGAAAGGTCCTAGGTGGGGAGGAGGAATGTCCCACCTGCGGGGAAAAGGCTGTCCTGGTGTCCTGTTTGCATTGCATTTTTGGTTTTGTTTCCTCTCCCTGATTTAAACCTAGTGAATAAGTAAAATTAACGTCACTTTGGTCACGAGGCCTTCGAAATAAAACCTGGGGTGCTTTTGGGGACGTACTAAAACAAAGGACAATACTTGCCCATAGGGATCCATAGGACAGAATTGTCCATTGAGAAAGCATACTTGCCCATAGGGATCCACTGTAAAGCGCTTTCCCATAGGGATCCATAGGAGAGTACATCCCGAAGGAAAACCTTTCTTGCTCTTTGGGAAACATAGAATATTATCTCACCGCAGGGTCAATATACCTGCCCATAGGGAGACATAGGACAATGCCGCAGCCTCTGCAACCTTGCAAGGAATCATTGTCATAGAAAACTCTATCTATTGGGCAAAGTGCTTTTCCACTTTAGTCACTTGTTTTAGACATTTGCTGGAGACTTTATTTTATTCCTGTAGTCTTAACCTGATAAACTATGTTGAAGTACATTATATTTTTCTGTCTATTTCATTCTTTGCCCTCCATGGGCTTTTTTTGCAAAGCTTTTATTGAGTGTATTTCTGCTATATATCACATCTTTTTTCCCAATGATTAGGTGGGATATAAGTGTCCAAAAAAGAAAAGGGACGGCACGGGCAAGCGGCACAGGTAGCATTCTATGACAGTGATTCTCGCACTGGGGGTCAGGATTCCCCTGTGGGTTTCATCCCACTCTCGGCTTGGTCCCGTTGTTGCAGCCTGTTCAGTACCTCTTCTTTTGACTACCGACTGCCATGGCAGCAGCCCAGCTCTCTCGGAAGACGGATGCAGCAGCAGTTCCCTGCATGCACAGGGCATCGGTACTTGTGGGAGTGCGAGTTGTTTAGAGAGCAAGGCTGGAGCATGAAAGGTGAATGTGAAGAAGGGAATTTAAATGTTAGTTAATTGTATTTTGTATTAGCATTTTTAAATTTTGTTTTGTTAAATAAATTGAAGAGGAGTTTGCCTCAAAAAGCAATATAAAAATATTTGAAATAAATAAACAGTGTAAAAGCACAGACAAGCTGAGGGGGAGGGAAAGGAGCTCGTCTTTCTTACATTGTTTCTGAAAAATTTCCGTATTGATTTTTAAACAGAGAAATGCATAACACCTACAATTTTCATAACTTTTACTAACAACCCCCCTTCCATAGCACAGTTTGTCTTATCTCGAGTCTGTCTTTTTAGTCCATTGCCCCTGTTGCCCTCTGTTGCCCTTGTATCACTCCATGAGCACAGTGCAGGAACCCCCTACATGCATGCCACCGTGACAGATTTTTATGGATTGCGTTGTTTGCAAATGTAGTAGTCTGGCAAGGAAACCACTTTATGTCCCAGACATGCTACATCAGTGGTTCCCAACGTGGGTGGTACCGCCCCCTTGGGGGTGGGTGGGATTGTATAGGGGGGCATTAAGAGGCAAGGTGGCAGCAAAGGGGTGTCGGGGGGTGCTCGAGGTGGACTTTTCCGAGAAGCGCCTCTCCAGAAGGTCTTAAAACCTAGGGTCATTTTTATGGGAGACGGTAGTTTGGTCCCAAGCCATATAGGGAAGAATCCACACAGGTATTAATAACGTTTAAGAAGGGTCCTTTTAACGGTGAATTGAAATGTTTCAAAAGCACCGAAATGCTACTGAAGAGACATACTCTGCATGGTTGTGCCCCGCCAGCTGCAAAACAGAGGCATTCGCTCTCTTTTCCCTCCCTCCCTCAGTAAGCCTGAGACAGGTGCTTCCTATTTAAAGGGGCCAATTAAGCTACAGAATGATATTGAGCTGAAGCCAAAGTTTAAGAAATCGTACAAGGAGTTTTGGTTACAGAAGGAAATTTCTGATTGCTGTCTTGTGCTATGGAGAGTGGTTCAGAAGCTCCTGGTTGCATTTCCAACATCCTATTTGGTGGAATGTGGTTGTAGTGTGGTCTGCCTACTTCTCTCCAAGCAGAGAAATCAACTCCAGATTACCAAACATGGTGATTTAAGACTCAAGTTCAGTGACTTTAAACCAGACATTGGGAAACTGGTATCCCTTCATCAAGCCTGTCCATCACATTAAGACTTTACAGAATAGGGAGGTTCTCTACCCTAGTTACTAAATGTGATATCTAATATTCTTGCTAAATGACTATCAGACTTTGGAAGGGTGATATCACTGGATCAAGTTCATCAATTATGTTTAATTGAATAAACTAAAAAAATGTAATTGGATTTTGAATAAATATTCAATTAATTGTTACTGTTTTGAATTTTATTGTTATTATCCTCCTTAGTGGGTCGTTGAAAACTGCTATTCCGAATAATGACTTTTATAGTGTAGGGCAGGGGGCGCTGGGCATGAGTTTGTGGAACCAAGGGGGCGGTTGGAACCACTGGGCTACATGATATGGCCTGCAAATGCAACAGAAAACCATTGCGTCACCTTGTCCATCTGCTTTCCTCTTTGTCTGTCCACTGTAATAGATATGTTGACAATGGTGCCACCACAACCTCCACAGCTGAAGATATTCTTAGTAATTTTGTATGCATTTTGGTGTAGATGAGAACTCTTTTCCTTGACTTCCTTTTCTTGCAGGCACAATTCTGATGCATGCCCACCTGTATCCCTATCCAAGACCTTGCTGTCTTACCTACAATGGTGCTGCATTCCTCCCCAGATATGGTTGTGTATGCATTTAAACCTGTGTGTATTCCACAGTCATAGGAATCCCCTTGTTATGGTATATCCTCACACAAAAACACTTTCCAGTCTTTGCAGTCTATCTTCAATGGCACCGAGCCTACCTGATAACATGCAGCGGCAATACAAAGGAGAAGGTGTCCATGCTGCATTGATCATTCTGTATTTTTCATTGAATCAACTATACTTCTTTGTTTTGAAAATTATAATACCTAGTAGCCAATGTTGACCAGTACCAACAATATCAGTGTTCAAGGGCATCAGCGGAAAGTCTTCGTTAAGAGTAAGATTTGTATCCAGGAAATTGTAGAATACATATACATTGCCTAAGGCAATACTTTTATATATGTGTGTTGGGCAGAGTAAGAGTTTATCCCTTAACTGGAACTGACAAATGAAATTGCAAATAGCTTTATCAATAATTTCATCTAACCCAATTCTATTCTCTGTTTCCACATGGGCAAGTACTTTGCAATGGATCCCTATGGATCCCTATGGGCAAGTATGGTTTCTCTATGGAGAATTCTGTCCTATCGTTTTCTATGGGCAAGTGGTTTGCATTGGATCCCTATGGGCAAGTATGGGTCTTCTATGGAGAATTCTGTCCTATGTTTCCCTAGAAGCAAACGGTTTGCATTGGATCCCTATGGGCAAGTATAGATTCTCTATGGAGAATTCTGTCCTATGGATCCCTATGGACAAGCACTTTGCAATGGATCCCTAAGGGCAAGAATGGTTTCTCTATGGAGAATTCTGTCCGATAGTTTTGTATGGGCAAGCGGTTTACAATGGATCCCTATGGGCAAGTATGGTTTCTCTATTCAGAATTCTGTCCTATTTTTCCCTATGGACAAGCGGTTTGCAATGGATCCCTATGGGCAAGTATGGTTTCTCTATGGACAATTCTGTCCCATTGTTTTCTATGGGCAAGCAGTTTGCATTGGATCCCTATGGGCAAGTATGGTTTCACTATGGAGAATTCTGTCCAATAGTTTTGTATGGGCAAGTGGTTTACAATGGATCCTGTGGTGGAACCCGAAACCACAGGGTTCCTGTGGTTCGCTGAGTGGTGGTCACAGCCTCTCAAGACACAATTTCTCTCTCCTTAGAAGATTTATTACAAGCAGCGCTGCAGGGTGACAGTCTGAGGAACTGCCCAACAATTTCAGGAAAGGTTAACATATTTATAGGGTCAGGTCCCCTCCGATACAATGGCAGAACTTTCTCACCAATCATAATACAGCTCTGCAATATAATAACCAATGAGAAGTAAAGCATTTAGGCATATACAGAGTTCAAGTACTTTTCTGACTAGAATACTATAATGGGTATTGCAATAGTTACAGGAAATACATCTCCATCTGTTTCCTAGTTGTGGTTAGCTTGCCTTTAAAAATACATCTTACTATCTGTTTAACTGTCTAACTGTTTTGTGACATGTGGTTTCAGCATCAGCTAAATTGTGACAGCAAGTGCAACATTAAAATAGGTTTTAATTAAGCAGGAAGCTATGAACTTCATGATGTATACAGCTAGTGTGTTATAGATCCATTTTCCTATAGCTGTGGGCATTAGGTAAAAGAACCAGCTTGATTTCCTCGACAGTCTCTATGGGCAAGTATGGTTTCTCTATGGAGAATTCTGTCCTATGTTTCCCTATCGGCAAGTGGTTTTCAATGGATCCCTATGGGCAAGTATGGTTTCTCTATGGGCAAGTATGGTTTCCCTATGGGCAAGTATGGTTTCCCTATGGGCAAGTACTGTCCTTTGTTTTAGTATGTCCCCTAAATCATTCATCTCTTAAGGCTTCCTTAGTGGCATATTTCATGTGTTTAACAAGCTGAAAAAGTATTCAGTGTTTTCTTGCTTAACTTTTAAAATAAATGTTCACACATTATTAACTTTTAATGGCATTAATTCAGCTCTGGTTACACACTCTCTCTCCCGTTGGGACAGAGTCAGAACTTCATTTTCAACCATAAACCAGGTTCCTTTGGGATGGGGGTCGCGGAGCCCCCTTTGAGACAGGTGCTTTCTCTTAAAAACAAGGGGGGTCTGTTCTTCTCAGCTACCCGCTGTCGAAGAATTCAAGCAAGTAGGTATGTGGGCTTCCCCTGAGCCCACCCTGTGCTAATATAATTGCTTTTGGACTGTTCTCTAGAAATCAAAGTATCTACGCTTCCGCAGTAACTGGAAAATATATTTAGGATGCAACCATGAGACCAAGTCTTGTGAAGGGTATTGAAACACTAGTTTTACAAGATTGTGTGCCTACTAGGATTGTTAGAAGGTGTCATGGTAGAAACAGCTAATCTTGAAATTAACAGATGGGCACAGGTTTTGTTTTTCTGTCCTTGAAAAGATTGCACTCTGCACATGCATAAAATCCTTGCTTACAACTGGCTGAGAGGCTTACCTGCTACTGTTTTAAGTTTGGTGTATTGTATGGAGAGGTTCTGCCTTGTTTCTAAGGGGACTGACCCTATAAGGAGGTTAAGGCTTTCCTGAAAATAGCGGGCAGTTCCTTGGGTCCTCTGAGGGCTTCCGCCTTGCAGTGCTAAGCGCTGCTTGTAATAAACTTTCTCAAAAGAGAGAACTGTGTCTTAGAGCCTTTGACCACCACTCAGCGATCCCACTCAAAGGAGACGCACCTTTCCAGGATTCCTCGCCACCCCCTCGAAATATCAGCTCTGAAACTTGGGCCTGTGGCCTACCTTGCCAGGTTGGTGTTTATAAGAATCAAATTATTGGGGAAGGCACATGGGCCTTGTTGCCGGGGCGGGGGCATTGTTCGGCCATCCTTCGACAGAATGATCAGTCAAGAAGCCATCCGGCTCCGTTACCAGGTTTGGCCAAGGAGGGAAGTTGGGAACCTTCTTACGGGGAACCCTGGTGTGCCTCCTTCACACTCTCCATTTTAATTCCTACAGCGCAGTCCCTGCCTCAAAGGAGAAATTGGCAGCCACGGAAGGAGACTGTTTCGAGTCCTGGTGGGAGCAGAAGAGAGTAAAGATGAAAGAGCAAAGCTTTGCTGGCCCTGAGGCAGGAAACATCCAGGAAGGGAGCAGTGCAGAGCCCTGGGAAGGAAGAGTGCAGGAGGAACAGCCTGGGAGCAACACCTGCTCAGACATGGAGTGCCAGCGCTTCAGGGACTTCTGCTACCAGGAGGCCATGGGGCCCCGAAAGGTTTGCAGCCGACTCCACCACCTTTGCCGCCAGTGGCTGAAGCCAGAAAGGAACACAAAAGCTGAGATGATGGATCTGGTGGTCCTGGAGCAGTTCCTGGCTGTCCTGACCCCGGAGGTGGAGAGTTGGGTCAGAGAGTGTGGAGCAGAGACCAGTTCCCAGGCAGTGGCCCTGGCAGAAGGCTTCCTCCTGAGCCAGGCAGAGGACCAAGAGCAGGTGAGAGCATTTCATCCTGGTGACTAACAGGGACTGTGTTCTTAATACTTATCTCAACTTTATTGTACATGTCCTCTAAGGAAGGGATGCCCCAATTTCCAATGACACCTGCAAGTATAGTTGTTCTTCATGGGTAGAGCAGGCCCTCGTTAAATTAACAGTATGTCATTAAAATGTGCAATTGCCTACCAGAGGATGCAGGGATGGCCATGAATTTGGGCTGTTTAAAGAGGGGGTTAGACAAATTCTTGGAGGAGAAGGCTATGAATGGCAATATCCTACCTCCAGTATCCTAAGCAGTATGTCTAAGTACACCAGTTGCTGGGGAACATGGGCTGGAGGGTGCTGTGACACTCATGTCCTGCTTGTGAGTTTGTAGTCAACAGCTGATGGACCACTGTGGGGAGAGAATCCTGGAGTAGATGGGCCCTTGTTCTGATCCAGAATGGCTGTTGTTATGATCACAGGAGAACTGAATGGGTTTATGAGGTTCTGGGGAAGGAGGGGATCCTTCTTCAGCCAGTGGCAGAGTCACTGGAATAGCATTTGTAGACACCAAACCGCTGTTTTTACAGTGGAAGATGCTGGATATCAGGGAATGTCTGGGAGGTTCTGTCTTTCCTCCTGGCTGGTTTTCGGAGGGTGTTCAAGCACTTTGCTTATGCCAGGGTTGATATCTTAGCCTCCTGACAAAGACACATGGCTGTGTGTCTTGGGCCACAGCTAGACCTATGGTTTATCCCTGGATCGTCCAGGGGTCAAACCTGTTCATCTAGGTGACACACAGAGGATCCAGTGCTCAGGCAGGGGTGAACCCTGGATGATCCCAGGATAAACCTTAGGTCTAGCTGTGGCCCTGGATGGAAGATCAACTTTAGAATGAGACCTGAAAGGTAAAGCGATTGGGAAATGCTGCCCTTGGCCTTGAACTGACCCTTTTCTTTCCTTCCCACCTCCCCCTTCTCTGTCTGGGATCCTCCCTCCTGTAAACAAAGTAAGTTTAAGAAAACTTAAACTTTTGGAGCGAATGCAGCTTTTGTGCTCACAGATGCGGGTTCTGGTGTATGTTTTGGTCATACCAATGTACAATAAATTACATGGACGCTTGATGGCATAAATTGCAAAAGCTGCATTCACTGCAAAAGACTTCAGGCACCTCTGGTCAAGCATTTTCTTGATATGGGACATGATGACAAAGACCTGAGACTCTGGATTATTGAAAGGATTCGAGGATATGGGAAAAGAGTAGACCATCAACTAAGAAGGAGGGAAATAGTCTGGATTTTCACCTTAAGGACATTACAACCACAAGGACTCAGCGAAGAGTGTAATTGGATGCCTTGGTTGTAATCCTGTTCTTCTATTTTAAAGTACAGCTCTATTGTATTCCTTTTCTGTCATTTCTTGTCATTGTTTTGACATATATTTTCATTCTTATATGTAGTAAGTATTATTAGGTTTGTTTTAACTATGTTTTAAGCATCATATCAGTCCACTCAGTCCCCTTTAAGGGAGCATACAGGCCGTGAGTATGGTTGCTACACATTTTAGGATTTGAAAAGCAACCTAATGAGGAGCAAATTTTGGAGATTACTTAGTCCTCAATTGGTTGAGGAGGTGCAGGGAACGCTGATCAAATTTACAGATGACACAAAATTGGGTGGGATAGCTAATACCCTGGAAGACAGAAACAAACTTCAAAGTGATCTTGATAGGTTGCAGTGCTGGGCTGAAAACAACAGAATGAAATTTAATGGGAATAAATGCCAAGTTCTACATTTAGGAAAAAGAAACCAAATGCACAGTTACAAAATGGGGGATATTTGGCTCAGCAATACTAGAAACGAGAATTATCTTGGGATTGTTGTAGATCACAAGCTGAATATGAGCCAACAGTGTGATGTGGCTGCAAAAAACCCCAAATACTATTCTTGGATGTACTAATAGAGCTTCCAAATTGTGTGAAGAATTGGTTCTCCTCTATTCAGCACTGGCTATGCTACATCTTGAGTATTGCGTCCAGTTCTGGGCACCACACTTCAAGAAGGATGCAGACAAGCTGGAGCGTGTTCAAAGGAGGGCCACGAGGATGATCAGGGGTCTGGAGACAAAGCTCTAGGAGGAGAGATTGAAAGAACTGGGCATGTTTAGCCTGGAGAAGAGAAGATTGAGGGGAGACATGATAGCTCTCTTCAAATGTTTAAAACGTTGCCACACAGAGGAGGGGCTGGATCTCTTAATCATCCCAGAGTGTAGGACACAGAAAAAGGTCTCAGGTTACAGGAAGCCAGATTGTGTTTGGACATCAGGAAAAACTTCCTGACTGTTAGAGCAGTACGACGATGGAATTAATTACCTAGGGAGGTTGTGGGGTCTCCCACACTAGATAAGTATTAAGAACACTCTATTAAGTATTAAGAATTACGTATTACGTATTAATACTTAAGTATTAAGTATTAATACTTAAGTATTAAGAATTAAGTATTAAGTATTAAGAATTAAATATTAAGTATTAAGAATACTGGAGACAAAGCTCTACACGGAATAACGGGCTCAAGTTAAAGGAAGCCAGATTCCAGCTGGACATCAGGAAAAACTTCCTGACTGATAGAGCAGTACGACAATGGAATCAGTTACCTAGGGAGGTTGTGGGCTCTCCCACACTAGAGGCATTCAAGAGGCAGCTGGACAACCATCTGTCAGGGATGCTTTAGGGTGGATTCCTGCATTGAGCAGGGGGTTGGACTCGATGCCCTTGTAGGCCCCTTCCAACTCTATGATTATAAGTACACCAGTTTCTGGGGAACGTGGGCAGGAGGGTGCTGTTGCAATCATGTCCTGCTTGTGCTCTTCTTACGTTCTTATGATCACAGGAGAAATGAATGGGTTTGTGAAGTTCTGGGGAAGGAGGGGATCCTACTTCAACAAGTGTCAGAGTCCTCCCAACAGAACAGGAGTAGCATTTGTAGATGCCAAACTGCTGCGTTTACAGTGGAAAATGCTGGACATCAGGGTTGAACTCTTAGCCCCCTGACAAAGACACAAGTTCCTGTGCTGTGTGGCTTGGATGGTAGATAAACTTTAGAATGAGACCAGAAAGGTAAAGCATTTGGGAAACGCTGCCCTTGGCCTTGACCTGAGCCGTTTCTTTCCTTCTCTAATCCCTCTTCTCTTCCTGAAATCCTCCCTCCTGCTCCAGGTTCAGAGGATGTTGGCCAGAGCACCCACATATTTTCCTGAAGCAGAGGGGGACGGAGGACCCTCCTCACTGGGTAAGGATTAGTGGACGTGTTTCCCCATGATCTCCCTCTCTCAATTACACCTGAAGTGCATGAACTGTCTTATTGTTCTCCTTGAGCCTGATTTTGCTAGGGGAGAGAGACCCCTTTTCACTAGATACTCAAAAAGGAAATTTTGTTTAGTATTTTGTGGTTTGAGCGTATCAGACCCACTCTGGCCGGCTTCCCAGAGTGGGTTTTACACACTCAACAACTAAGGTCCTCCTCCAGGCACCTACTCAGAGGGAAGATCGGAGGATGACAACAAGGGAGAGGCCTTCTCTGTGGTGGCCCCCCAAGTGTGGAACAATCTCCCCAATGTGGTTCACGTGGCACCGACAGTGTTCTCTTTTCAGTGCCAGGTCAAGCAATATGTAATTAGCAATATGTAATTAATTAACCTGGGTCTGTTCACAGTTTTAAAACTTGTTATAGTAGTTTTATATGTATGTGTATATTGTATGTTTTTGCATTTCTAAATATTTGGATGTTGTTTCTAAGTGCTTCGGCTATGCTACGGTAAACAAATGCAATAAATTAACACTGAAAATAAACAATGAAAATGGGAATAGTTAAGAATGTTAACTTACCTTCTCACCTTCCCACCTTCTTTACCTTCCTCACAGGGAGCAAAATAACCTGCAGCGGAAGTGAACTGATCCTGGGGGGTCCTTCAGGGCCTCGTTCGCTTGGTGGTGGAGTGGAAGCGGTTTCTGCACAGCCTGGGCAGGTAGGGGAGTCCTGGGGGCCTCCGTCTCCTGCACATCTCTTTGGTCCTGTAAGAACCTGCCCCTTTAGCCTTTGCTCTTCTCCAAGTTGGCTGCTAGGAAGGCCTTGAATGTCACTCACAATGCTTTGGCATTCAGAAAGAGGACCTCACCATCCTTGTCTTCATGGATTGCTACATAATGCTTAAAGAGAACATCATTTCTTCTTCTTCTTCTTTCAGGGTCTGGTGACCTTTGAGGAGGTGGCCGTGCATTTCTTGGAGGAGGAGTGGGCTCTGCTGGATCCAGGCCAGAGGACTCTGCACAAAGAAGTCATGGAGGAGAATCGTGGGATCTTGGCCTCTCTGGGTAAGGAATGGGATTCCTCTGGGTAAGGCTCCCTCTCTGCCTTCTTGCCAGATCCTGGAAGGTGGCATTTCAGCTCTTCTTTCTTTGTGTCAGTGCAGAATACAACTGTCATTGACTCCGAAGACCTGACAAAACATTGAGAAAAGCCCATTGATGGACTTTTTTTTAAATATATATATATTTTTATTTTTCTACATTACTTAAACATACACATTTACATTTCACATAAAAAACAACAACAACAACATACTACATAATGTTGAATATTGAATACATAATATCTTATCTTAATAACATAATCAAGATTAACATAGGAGTGCACCCCCCACCTCGGGATCTCATTCCTGATTCCAAAATCTCATGCTTTCTTCCGCTGGTGGTTTCCCACTTCCTTTAGAAAACACAAATATTAGGAACTGTTTCCAAATTCCTTCAAAATCATTTGCTTTAGCTATACCTCTTCTCACTTTAATATTACTTGTTAATTTATCATTAATAGCTATATCCCATACTTCTTTATACCATTCTTCAATAGAATATTCCCCTTGAATCTTCCAGTTCCCAGCTACAATCAATCTTGCTGCAGTCAACAAATTCGTTATCAGTTCCTTAATTTCCTTTTTACATTTAAAATCTTCTTCAAATAGTGACAGCAATGCAACTTTTGGTGTTCGTTCTATCTTCATTTCCACAATTTCTTCAATCTCCAAAAACACCATCTTCCACAATTTCTGAACATAGTTACATTCCCACCACATATGCAAATACGTTCCTTTAACCCCACAACCTCTCCAACAATTTTCTGATTGCTGATTGTTTATCTTATTCAATCTAACCGGAGTTAGGTACCACCTCCATACAATTTTAAAATAATTCTCTTTTATTCTTACTGACATATTTCTCAACGCTCTTTGTTTCCATAATCCCTCCCAACCCTGTTGTCCTATTTGTACCTTCAAATCTGTCTTCCAAACCATTTTACCCAAATTATCCACCGTCCCTTTCTCCACCAATATTCTATATATTTCACTCATCAACCCTTTTAACACTGTTCTTTTCTCCCTTTCATTATCTTTCTTAACTATTAGTTCCTCAAACTTTGTTAATTCTCTACAATCTCCATTATCTCTTACCCACTTTACCATTACAAATAGGACTGGTGAGAGCGGACAACCTTGCCTTGTCCCTCTGGCTAGTCGTATCTTATCTGTCACACCATCATTCACTACCACTACGGCTGTATTTTGAGAGTATAACTGTTCTATTATCGCTTTAAATTTATTTCCAAACCCCATTTTATTTAAAACCATCTTTAAAGCTTGCCAGCTCAAACAATCAAAAGCCTTAAAAATATCCAATGCCAGAATTCCCGCTTTAACCCTAGACTTATTTATCACCTGTATTGCATTTAATACTCTTCCCACTAAATTAGACATCTGTCTACCTGCCACAAATCCACATTGGTCCTCCCCTATGTATTCCTCTATAAATTTATTCAACCGCCTTGCTAAAATAGTTGAAAAAAGCTTAGCATCCTGGTTTATTAATGAAATAGGTCTATATGAATCAGGGACAGTCAAATCTTTATCTGGTTTTGGTATTAAAATTATTAATGAATGTTCCCATGATTCTGGCGTTCTATCCCCTTCCAATATGGAATTATACAAATTTAATTTTGGTATTAAAATTCCTTTAAAAACCTTATAATATTCTGGTCCTAAACCATCTACCCCCGGTGATTTACCCGGCTTCAAATTCTCAATTACTTCTTCTACTTCTCCTTGAGTTATTACCTTTTCCATTAACTCTTTATGCTCTATTTTTATTCTCTTCTTTATATATTTTTCTATATAAGCTTCCAACTTTTGTTTTTGAATATCCTTTCCCTTATACAATTCTTGATAAAACTCCTGAAAAATCTTTACTTTATCCTTCATTGTATGACAATACTTCCCTTGTTTATCCTTCAAAATCCCTATCCCATTCCTGGCTTTTTCTTTTTGTGTGAGCCTGGCAAGCACTCTAGAATTCCTGTTACTGTTTTCGAAATACTCCCTTTTCATATATATTAAATTCTTTTGAACCTCCTCTAAATTTAAATTTTCTAATTGTTTTTTCTTTGCTTGTATTTCTATTAATTTATATTTATTTTTATGTTGCCAATAATCTTTCTCCATTTTCTTAATCTCTTCCTCCAATCTTACTTTGCTGCTATAATTGCATCTGCATAATATTGAAGATGTTACAGATATTATCTTCATGGTCTCCATGGAGGAGAGGAGAGTTAAGCCTTTTCAGAAGACAGCTCGGGACAGCTTGCTTTTCATTTTAAGATATAACTAGACATTAAAAATAACCATTAGGGTTGAATTCCCACTTTCTAGTTCCCTGTTATATGATCAGCTTGGAGAAAATGGCAGATTTTAAGTGTATTTTATTTTTACTGTACTTTATGTTGTTCATTTATTCTCTCAACTACTTTATATGAGTTATTCCATATAAATGAAAGCATTGTATGGCAGTCTAGTTCTCAGTTCTATTGATCATCGGGATATTTAATGTGTTTAGAAGGATCTGCCTCACCAACGATTTTTTTTTAATCCTGTGAACCAAATCAGCAACCATTTGTTTTGTTCCAAGATTTCAAGATGATTTCTGTGTTTATACTTGCAGGTGATCACAGGGAGAACAAGAAAAATGGCCCACACCAGAGAAGGAAAATTGAAACTGAAGAGAAGAGGGAAAACAAATCTATTTCTTTTGAAAGATCAGACGTCTGTGAAACTCCAATACTAGAAGCACCAAGTAAAAAGAACATTCGCAAAGGGAAGGAACAGAGTAAAACTCAGAAGATTCATTCTAACAAATATCAAAGGTTTCAATGCTTAGTGTGTGAAAAACAATTCACTTTCAACTCACAACTTAACTTGCATCAAAGAATTCACACTGGGGAGAAGCCCTATAAATGCTTAGAATGCGGGAAGAGCTTTGCTCGCAGCATAAGCCATAAACTGCATCAAAGAATTCACACTGGGGAGAAGCCCTATAAATGCTTTGAGTGTGGAAAGACCTTTGCTCTGAACAAACACCTTAAGCAGCATCAGGTAATTCACACTGGGGAGAAGCCCTATAAATGCTTAGAATGCGGGAAGAGCTTTGCTCAGAGCACAGACCTTAAGCGGCATCAAAGAATTCACACTGGGGAGAAGCCCTATAAATGCTTTGAGTGCGGAAAGACCTTTGCTCTGAACAAACACCTTAAGCGGCATCAAGGAATTCACACTGGGGAGAAGCCCTATAAATGTTTAGAGTGCGGGAACACGTTTGCTCACAGCACAAACCTTAAGCTGCATCAAAGAATTCACATTGGCGAGAAGCCCTATAACTGCTTAGAGTGCGGGAAGACCTTTGCTCACAGCACACAGCTTAAGCTGCATCAAAGAATTCACACTGGGGAGAAGCCCTATAAATGCTTAGAGTGCGGGAAGACCTTTGCTCACAGCACACAGCTTAAGCTGCATCAAAGAATTCACACTGGGGAGAAGCCCTATAATTGCTTAGAATGCGGGAAGACCTTTGCTCTGAGCTCACACCTTAAGCAGCATCAAAGAATTCACACTGGGGAGAAGCCCTATAAATGTTTAGAATGCGGGAAGAGCTTTACTCAAACCGCGAGCTTTAAGCGGCATCAAGGAATTCACAGTGGGGAGAAGCCCTATAAATGCTTAGAATGCAGGAAGAGCTTTGCTCAGAGCACAGACCTTAAGCGGCATCAAAGAATTCACACTAGGGAGAAGCCCTATAAATGCTTTGAGTGTGGGAAGACCTTTGCTCTGAACAAACACCTTAAGCAGCATCAGGTAATTCACACTGGGGAGAAGCCCTATAAATGCTTAGAATGCGGGAAGAGCTTTGCTCAGAGCACAGACCTTAAGCGGCATCAAAGAATTCACACTGGGGAGAAGCCCTATAAATGCTTTGACTGTGGAAAGACCTTTGCTCTGAACAAACACCTTAAGCAGCATCAGGTAATTCACACTGGGGAGAAGCCCTATAAATGCTTAGAATGCGGGAAGAGCTTTGCTCAGAGCACAGACCTTAAGCGGCATCAAAGAATTCACACTGGGGAGAAGCCCTATAAATGCTTTGAGTGTGGAAAGACCTTTGCTCTGAACAAACACCTTAAGCAGCATCAGGTAATTCACACTGGGGAGAAGCCCTATAAATGCTTAGAATGCGGGAAGAGCTTTGCTCACAGCACAAGCCTTAAACTGCATCAAGGAATTCATACTTGGGAGAAGCCCTATAAATGCTTAGAATGCGGGAAGAGCTTTGTTCTGAGCACAAAACTTAAGTGGCATCAGAGAATTCACACTGGGGAGAAGCCCTATAAATGCTTAGAATGCGGGAAGAGCTTTGCTCAGAGCACAGACCTTAAGCAGCATCAAGGAATTCACACTGGGGAGAAGCCCTATAAATGCTTTGAGTGCGGGAAGACCTTTGCTCTGAGCTCACACCTTAAGCAGCATCAAAGAATTCACACTGGGGGGAAGCCCTATAAATGTTTAGAATGCGGGAAGAGCTTTACTCAAACCGCGAGCTTTAAGCGGCATCAAGGAATTCACAGTGGGGAGAAGCCCTATAAATGCTTAGAATGCGGGAAGAGCTTTGTTCAGAGCTCAAACCTTAAGCGGCATCAAAGAATTCACACCGGGGAGAAGCCCTATAAATGCTTTGAGTGCGGGAAGACCTTTTCTTGGAGCACATACCTTAATATACATCAACGAATTCACACTGGGGAGAAGCCCTATAAATGCTTTGAGTGTGGGAAGACCTTTGCTCAGAGCACACAGCTTAAGCAGCATCAACGCATTCACACCGGGGAGAAGCCCTATAAATGCGTAGAGTGTGGAAAGAGCTTTGTTTGCCTCAGAAACCTTAAGAGGCATCAAAGAATTCACACTGGGGAGAAGCCCAATAAATGCTTAGTGTAGCATTTTTAGCATCGTAGAATGTTAGAGTTGGAAGGGGCCTACAAGGCCATCGAGTCCAACCCCCCTGCTCAATGCAGGAATCCACCCTAAAACATACCTGATAGATGATTGTCCAGCTGCCTCTTGAAGGCCTCTAGTGTGGGAGAGCCTACAACTTCACCAGGCAACTGATTCCATTGTCGTACTGCTCTAACAGTCAGGAAGAGATATGACATCCACAGCATTTCCACAGTCCACAAGGGAGGTTACCCAATCAAAAAAAATTATTCCCTCCATCTTCCATCAAGGGATTTCTATGGTGGGGTTGGTTGGTCTCATAACAGCATGCCAAGTCCAGGGATTCCCCACCCACCCTTCTCATATTGCTAATTTTAATTGTTTCTGCGAATGTTGTGGTGGGCTTTCAGTGATCCAAACCGGCAATGTTTGAAATAGAAATAAATGCTTTTGGCACCAACATCATTTGAATGGCTACTAAACACTCCTTAAGGCCTAACTGTTGCTTCTTCCACTTCCTAGGGGTTTTTGAGTAGCACCCCTTGCTTGCTGATGAAAATGTGAATTTAAGCATCTTTCTACATTCTTGGAGAATTTTCTACATTCTTCTCGGTGGCTGCTCCAGTGCTTTGGAACTCTCTTCCTGGGGAAGCCAGACTGGCTCCCTCCTTGATGGGCTTTCAGAAGCAGGCTAAAACTGGTTTGTTCCAGCAGGCCTCTGGAGAGTAATTTGGTCCTCCATCTTTGTTAATGGCTGATTATTTTGTGGTGTATTTTAAATGTGTTTTAACATTTCTTTTCTTATGTTTTACAATGTATGTTTTAAACTTTTTAAGACCGCCTTGAGGCCCAGTATTGGACAAAAGGCGGGATACTACTACTACTACTACTACTACTACTACTAATAATAATAATAATAATAATAGTGGGCTTCTCCCTGTTAATCTGGTGCTAAAAGGGTTAAATTATGTTGCAAGAAGAACCTACTTCTTCAAGTGAAATATTATCTGATCTGGAATGGGGTGGCTTGAGTGAGGGTTTGCTGGAGATTCACAAGAAGACCCCCTAAAAAGACCCCAGACTCATATCTGAAATAGCCCCAGAAGTATATTCCAGACCCCTGAGCCATGGACATTAAGACCTTGATGTTTGATTCTATGCTCATCAATGTTATATCATTAACTAAGACTCTTGCTAAGTTGTGCAGGACTGTCTTTGAAGAAAGGGGTGGGGGAAACCCTCCACAGTGGACGTTTACATGCGGCTTCTTAGAGTACGCTCAAGGCCAAAGTGCTGGCAGAAAGCTGAGCATGCACCGACAGCCACTTGGAGGGGAAATTGTTTTGAAATCTTGTGGTGTAGCACCTGCTGATAAGAAATGTCCTAACTCCAAGTTGGGCGTGGGAAGTGACAATACTGAGCAATGGGGCACCAGGGATATGACACAAGCTCAAAGAAGAGGTCTTCTACTCCAATCCAGATAAGTCACCCAGATGGCAGCCACATTTTCTAGGACCCCACGAGTATAACACGTGAGATATTGGGGAGGCGGAGACACCTAACTTCTGATTGGTGAATGGGTGGTCTAATCATGTATTCATGCCAATTGTGATTGGGAGATGGTGGTCTCATCACTCATTGACCCCCAACTTTGAGCCAGAACAAGTGTATAAAAGCACAGGTAACAGAGCTGTAAGACAGAATTTTTTTATTTTTCGCTTCAACTTCACCTCGGACTGGGACTTGACGGAGCTGGGTAATTATGGATCTCTTTACAATGTTAGACTTTGAGACTCGGAGTATTTTCCTGAAAGTTGGGACTTCGAGTACCATTAGCCTCTAAGACTTGGATTTATTTTCTGAAGCTGGAACTTGAAATTATTTCCAAGTCTTAGAAGATCTCTGACTTCTGCTTTTATTCTTCACACGCCTAGAGGAACTTCAGCATAGAGTAGGGAGGGTTATCTACAAAGTTTTAGTATAGCGCAAGGTATAGTTTAGTATAATTTAGCTTTAGACCACAAAGAGTAAATAGAAGCGGATAAGGAGGAGTCATAACAATGCTAGACGCTCAAGCCATTATCTTATCAGCTAAATTTGTAATACCTGCTTTTGCAATTCTTGTACTCAATCTTGTATTTACATTTCATTCTCTTTTCTTGTAACCACAGAAAGAGAGATTCTATACTTCTATAACCACCATGCCAATTTGTTTAATTTTGCAATTTTTACAATAAACAGATTCTTATTTACAATCATGTCTGTGGTGATGCTTGTTGGCTGGGATTAAATGTTTGTCTGTTTGGCTTAGCACTGGTTACCCCCTGGGGTTTTTCGGACCCATTTGGTGTAGGTTCTGAGGTTAAAAAGGACCCAAGTTACACTCCCCTGTGTGAGTGCTTTGATGAAATCTAAGTTTGCAGCTCTGGCTGCAGCTACTTCCACTGTCTAAGCATTTATAGGGCTTCTCCCCTGTGTGAATTCTTTGCTGTCACTTAAGATGTGCGCTCTGAGCACAGTTCTTTCCATGCTCTGAGCCTTTATAGGGCTTCTCCCCAGTTTGAATTCTATGAGGCAACTTCAGATGTGTCCTGCAAGCAAAGCCCTTTCCGCATCCTAGGTCTTCTCGCCTTTGTGGATGTTTTGATATGCTTTAAAGATCCACATTGCGATTGAAACTCTGCATACTGAGCATGTGGAACCGCCAGGATCATCTCCTCACATGACCACAGTGACAGGGCAGGTTCATAGGGGAGAAGACGCTCTCTCAGGTATCCTGATCCCAAGTCATTTGTGACTTTGTACAATCCCCTTGTCCCTCTCCCAGCAAAGGTCATCCCACAGGGCAACCAGAGCAGTTCCATTCCAGAACCAGGCCTAGAGCCCAATTGAAAAGGATCTAGGTAACCCACCCAGCCACACCCCCTCGGCTAGCTTTTATTAGCAAGGAGGGACAGGAATTGTGAGGGCAAGTGGTTGGCTGTATTGCTGCAAGCACCTTGTCCCCATCTTCAGTACACAACAACTGGAACTGATCCCACAAAACTGGGCAGATGGGGGCATGGAACACCTCAGCTGGAGCTGTGCTAACAACAGTGTCAAGCCCGCTGCAGAAAGAAGTGATTTTGTTCTCGAAGTGCAATGCAAAAAGGTCGCAGTGGGTCCTTGACTGGGCCAGGGCCCCATTGTCCGGGGGAGGATGTGAACACCCCACGGACCACCCAGAACAGCTCCGCTGGAAGGCTACTCAAGGACACAAGCCTTCTTATGAAAATGGGGTTACTTGGACACACAGACTCCTACTCTTCAGACTGCCTGTCTCACAACTTGGAGCAAAAATAAAATCAAGAGTACGTCCTGGAGCTTTTCTCCAGTGTGAATTCTTTGATAAAAGTGCTTTCCACATACAAAGCATTCATGGCGCATCTCACCTGAATGGATCGTTTGAGGCAAGGTACAATCTGTGATTGAACTGCTTTCCATACTCTGAGCATGTTTATGGCTTCTCCCCTGTGTGAATTCTTTGATGCGAATTAAGTTGCCAGCTCGAACGGAAGCTTCAGTTCAATCTGTAAACACCTTGAAAACAATGCAGTGATTACTAGAAGCTAAGATTAGTGGATAACTTTTTTGTTTTTCAAGCTGACTATTTGAAACTTGCTGTGCTTAGAGAGTCTTGGGTGGGGGTCATTTTGAGCCTATTTTCAGCACTTTGCGTGCTGTGGTTTGCTTGCTATATTTTTTTTAAAAATAGGGTAAAAAAAGCGGGAGAGGTATCTTTTTGAAGTGCTGAGAGGCAGATTCAACTCCCAGTCATGATCACCTGATGAAGCATCCTCCAATCCCAAAGTTGGAGGGGGGGGGATAAGCAAAACGGGATACTTAGTAACTTGGGATACTGGGAAACTTTTCTTTCTTTGGCTCTGAACGGACTTCTCCCAGTGTTTTTTTAAACAGTAGCCCCACCAAATGCACCAACACAAACTGAAATCATATACTAAGCACTGCTATCCACCCTAACCTTGGTGAACAACTGAATAGATGTGGTGCAAGGGGATGAGGTCCCCTAGGGCATGTGGACGTGCCCAGTGCACACACACTGTCCTGTCCTTGGAGGGTCATCAGAGCCCTCCAAAGAGAAACCAGTAGAGAAGCTATGCCTGTCATGAGTTGAAGTGTCAGGAAGTTCTTAAAGACTAGTACTTACCTAGGGCCGGTCAAATTGGCATAATTCCCTCTCCTCCTGGGCACGTCCACTTTCCTCTTACTGGTAAAAGACAGACATAGCCTTTTCAAAAAAATTCTTCTTGTTGTTTATTCAGCAACACTGCTGCTTTCAATTCCACCCCTCCTTTGTTTATTTATTTATTTATTACATTATACACCCCATAGCCCAAGCTCTCCTGGCTTTTCCTCTTCAGTGAAGTCAGGCAGGCTTTCATTGTGGTTCAACTCCTTCTTCTTCTTCTTGTTGTTGTTGTTAGTATTAATTGATGTAAGATAGAATGTAAGCCTATGCGGCAGGGTCTTGCTATTTACTGTTTTACTCTGTACAGCACCATGTACATTGATGGTGCTATATAAATAATAATAATAATAATAATAATAATAATAATAATAATAATGGTGCTATATAAATATATTTCTTTTCTTTTTCCTAAAGCTTTTAAAACTTGATTTTGTTACTGTTTTACTCTGTACAGCACCATGTACATTGATGGTGCTATATAAATAAATAAATAAATAAATAATAAAAAATAAAAAATAAATAATAATAATAATTAGTACTGCTATTATTAATGTGATTATTTTGTTGTTTAATAATGGCTGTGATCACAATGCAGTCAATTAACTCTGAAGCAAGGATCACAAAGCTTTACTCTTATCCTCCTAGCCTCCTAGTTATGGGATGCAAAAGAAAAGGCATCTCTCTGTGCTGCTCCTGCCTCTCAGGGATGGTTTGCATTACTGGCTTTGAAACAATCCTTGGCTCACTTCCTTGTGCCCCCAGAAATGTCTGCTCCATGCCTACCTTTCCACCTCTGCCTGGGTGCTGTTGTTCTGGGGTATCTGCTGGGACTGACTTCCCCATGGATCTTTGGCATAGTCGTACATCTCTGCCCGCCTCTCTGCCTGCCTGGTGCCTGGGAGCTGTACTACATGATGGGCTTTGTGGTTCAACCCACAAGCCTCTGGCATGCTTGCTCTCAGTGCTGCCTGTCCTTCTCTGTGCCCGCCTCACAGGGATGGTTTGCATTACTGGCTTTGAAACAATCCTTGGCTCACTTCCTTGTGCCCCCAGAAATGTCTGCTGCCTGGCTGCCTTCCCTCCTCCGCCTGGGTGCTGCTGTGGTGGGTTTGTGTGTGTCTTGCTTTGACTCAGGGGATATGTCCTTCCTGCGCTCACTTAGACTTTTTGAAGTTCCAAATCAATTTTTCAAGTGTGGAAGAAGATCCATATTTAGGTTTATCTACTCCCCAATTCATGGCATATTGGGATTTCCTTTGAAATGGCCATGAAAAAAGCCCATTGAGCTGTCTGCAGCTTTAAAAATCTCTGAGATACTGGGGTGTCCGATTTTCAAAAATCCCCCCAAAATCAGGGGCGGCTTGGATTTGCTTGAGGCTTGGCATGCATATGTATACATGCATCAGGTGTCTTGCTACCTAATTTGACATTTCTAATGTGAAAATTGACAGCGTTCTAGCATGGGACTTGAATTGCGGTGAGTTAAAAGGTTAAACCTCTGCCAAAAATCAGGGGATGATGGGATTTGCTTGAAACTTGCCATGAGTGTGGATCTAGATGGCATCTGTGAGGGTGCCCACTTCAATGTTTTTATCTGTCAAAATGTCAGAGTAAATCCCATGTCTGAAAATGGGGTGTCCGATTTTCAAAAATTCCCCCGAAAATCAGGGTAGGCTTGGATTTGCTTGAGGCTTGGCATGCATGTGTATACATGGATAAGCTATCATGGTGCCAAGTTTGAGGTTTCTACCATTAACAGGAAAAAAGTAATTGGCATTTTTGTATTTCAATGTAAGTCTATGGGGGGGGGAAGCGGAGCTCCGACCCAGATCCGGAGCTTCACAGCGAAGCGGAGCGGACTATAGGCGGAGCGGAGCAGAGCGGACTATAGGCAGAGCGGACCTTATCCGGAAGTTGTGAATCTTGAAGGGAAGCAGATCGGGGGGTCCATGCACACCCCTATTATTATTATTATTATTATTATTATTATTATTATTATTTATTTATATAGCACCATCAGTGTACATAGTGCTGTACAGAGTAAAACAGTAAATAGCAAGACCCTGCCGCATAGGCTTACAATCTAATAAAATCATAGTAAAACATTCCTGTAAGACTAATTTGATCTCATTTTTTGATCGGGTAACCTCCCTTGTGGACTGTGGGAATGCTGTGGATGTCATATATCTTGACTTCAGCAAAGCTTTCAACAATGTACCTCATGACATTCTGATTAACAAACTAGCTAAAAGTGGGCTAGTTGGAACAACCATTAGGTGGATTCACAGTTGGCTACAGAATCGGACTCAAAGAGTACTTATTAATGCAACTTTCCCAAACTGGAGAGAGGCAACAAGTGGGGTGCCGCAGGGCTCAGTCCTGGGCCCAGTGCTCTTCAACATTTTTATTAATGAGTTAGACGAGGAGGTGCAGGGAACGCTGAACAAATTTGCAGATGACACAAAATTGGGTGGGATAGCTAATACCCTGGAAGACAGAAACAAACTTCAAAGTGATCTTGATAGGCTGGAGTGCTGGGCTGAAAACAACAGGATGAGGATAAATGCCAAGTTCTACATTTAGGAAATAGAAACAAAATGCACAGTTACAAGATGGGGGATACTTGGCTCAGCAGTACTACAAATGAGAAGGATCTTGGAATTGTTGTAGATCACAAGCTGAATTGAAACTTTTGCTATACTCTGTGTGTTACATTCTCACCTTCCCTCAAATATCTTTTCTGACTGTATCTTCACTCATTGCAAGCTGCTGTTGTTGTTAACAGGGTTTGTTACTGGCCGGCCGGATGGCTTTTGTCAATTACATTTTTTTTAAAAAAAAGCTTGTGTATAATTGTCACACGTTTCTCTACTCTAACATTAGGGTGGGTGTTGTGGCAGTGGGTGTTGTGGAACACTACTTTGCCCATTCACACTTCTCACTTATATACATTAGCTTCTCAAGGCTTGTGCATTGGCACCACTTCACACATCCAGACTTAGAGCTCCTGTCTACTTCCTGCACGAACATGCGACTCTGAGACCCTCTTCCTAATGCCCTGCGTTTCATGCCAGCACCATGGGGCTAAGTTACAATAGATGTCTTTGGGTTGTCTGTGCAGCCTGTGTTGTGTTTTACTCTAAGTCATTGCAGACAAACCAAAGCCTCCAGCCTCAAACAATCTCTCTTTCTCTCTCTCTCTCTCTCTCTCTCTCTCTGTCTGTCTCCCAATGGTCCAGCTAGGCTGCACACTTATGGCTTGGGATATTGCTTATTGCAGGTTATTGCTTGGTCATGTCTGGTGACTCTTACTACATCATCATCATCATCACCACCATCATCATTATTATTATATCCCACCTTTTGCCCAATACTTTAAAAACCTCTGCCACCAGCCGCCTCCACCTCCTCTCCTCCTGCACAACTTTGATGCACTCTTAAAACACTCTGCGTGGCAAGCCAACCTCAGGGCCAAGCTACAGGTGCATCTGGGCTGCCTTCAGCCTCTCTCTGCCTTATGCCAGCCTGCCAACATTTCCAGCCTCAAATATTCCCCCACCTCCCTCTCTCTCTGCCAAAGTCTCCTAAAGGTCAAGCCAGGCTGTGCACTTGTGCACGACCTTACTGTTGGTCGTGAGAGTTTTTCTCTAAAGATGACCCTTCATCACCCATGATGTGGAAATTTGAGAAAAAGGCCTCTGGCCCATTCTGTTTTGCCTTGTGGGCTGCTTTGAATAACCTCTCCTTTCCCACATTTTGATTTGTGGATGCCTTGCCTCTGCTGAGCTCTAGGTACCCGACTGCACACCAAATCTACAACAGGAAAGGTGCCCTGCTTGCCCAGGACTTCTTACCTAAAGACTGGGGATCCCCTTAATGCCAAGGGCTAAAACTGCTCAATGTGCAACACCGCAAAGAGGAGGTTTGACAACCTGAATTTGAAGGATATGGCTCCAGCAGTTTTAAAAAACAATGGATGAACACATCTGTTTCAAATTTGGTATGGCTAAAGCTCTACCTAAAACCTATCATGGTGCCAAGCTTCATCTCTTTATCTTTAAAAATGACAATTTTAAAAATAATAATTTTAAAACCTCAATTTTTTAAAAAATTCCTAAATAATTAATTGATGAATGGATCTGTTTCAAATTTGGTATGATTAAAGCCATTCCTAAACACTACTATCATGCCAAGTTTCATGTCTTTATCTTTTAAATTTGCAGAGTTATAAGCATTTTTGTTAATTCCCATTAGAGCTGCTCTTTGGCTGGGGAAGATTGGAAAAATCCGGATTTCCCCCCCCCTCCCGGATATGTCACAAAAAACCTGGACAAATCCCGGCAAATCCAGTCATATGGTCACCCTATTCATAGGGCTTCTCCCCTGTGTGAATTCTCTCATGCTTAAGGCCTGTGCTGCCAGCAAAGCTCTTTCCGCACTCTAGGCATTTATAGGGCTTCTCGCCTGTGTGAATTCTTTGATGTCTTTTCATGTTGTTAGCAAAGCTCTTTCCACACTCTAGGCTTTTATAGGGCTTCTCGCCTGTGTGAATTCCTTTATGCGTTAAGATGTGAGTTGAAAGTGAATTGCTTTTCACACTCCAAGCACTGAAATTTTTTCTCTTCTGTGTGAAATCTTTGACATTTAGTAAGGTAAATCTTCTGAGTGTTTACATACACAGAGCTTTCCCACTGTTTCTTCCCACTGTGCATATTCCTATTACTTGGTTCAAAAGGTTCTTCTAGTAAGGGAATTTCACGGACATCTGACCCTTCAAAAGAAATGGACTTTTTTCACTGCTTCTCTTCAATTTCAGTTTTCCTTCTCTGGTGTTCGCCATTTGTCCCGATCTCAGGTACGGGAATGAGGTCGGGGGCCTCTTCTAGATGGGGCGCCCCCCCCGTCACGTTGCAGGGACAGAGCCTCGGAGGCCTCGCTTGAGGCCCAGGTGGTCTCCGGGGCAAAGAGGAGTTCTGGCTGGTTACAGCTTCTTCGCCCACTAGGGCTGCCCCTGCACCAGGATTACCTGGAAAGAGGAGTCCATCCCCTGATCACGGTTGGATCGTTGCAATTGGGCTTCCTCTCTCGAAGGCCGTCCAGAGGATGCAGCGGGTGCCAGATACCTCTCTAGGTGTGTTGGGAAGGGGCAGCGGGAGGGGAGCCCAGTGCACCTGTTCGGAAATCCCTCGAAGGGGCCCAAATCAAGGTCTTAGGACTGCTCCCGACCCAAATGCTTCCTGCCCTGAGGGCTCCCCAGGGCCCCCTTGCATGTTGCCCTCACCTGTTCCTCTGCAGGGTGAAAGAAGCTGCAGGTGGGACACACCGTGCATGAATGGCAGCGGGGAGAATCCCAGGCTCCTTTGCCATGGGGGGAAGTGTGGGTCATCCTGCAGCCTTGGCTCTAGGACCCAGCCCCCTCTCCTCCTTAACCATTGGATGGAGGCAATACGAGAGAGCCACAGAGCCTCCTCCAGGGCTCCTGGCAGAAACGTGGAACCAGGGAGGTGCTTTTCTGGGGGGGGGGCATTTAGCCCAATAGTAGCACCGCTGCCCCGTCTGATTAAATACAGCCGGTTCTGCCGCTTTGAGACATTAGCTGAAGACTCCCCCCCCCCCAGTTCCTGCAGGCTGCTTCAGCTAAGGTACGCTGTTGCTGTTAAATTTTTATATGTTGTTTCTGTATTTTATTTTTAATACTGTGCAAACCACTTCAAGGTATCTCTCTTAAGGTATGGTCAGCTTATGACATAAATAAATAAATACTACTACTACAATGCCAAACAACGCAACACAAAAAGATAATCATAATAAATAAAATTAGGAGTCAGAAATATAAAATCAAATTACACTAAATAAAGCGTAAGTGCAGCGGAGTGAAAGACAAGGACTGTGCTATGTTTTCTCTGTGGGCAAGTATGGATTTGCTATGGGCAAGTGCTGACATTGGCTTTCATATGTCCTGCTTTTATGGATGAAGGGAGCCCTGCTGTTCACATCCTAAGAGCGAGTGGAAATCATTGTTCGCTTCCGCCCCTGTTTGGGGTTCAAGTGCTGGGAACAGAGGGGGCTTAGAATGGAGCCATGGGATACATTGGGAGAGAAACTCTGGTTCATCATCAGACCTCTTATTTCCAGGAGGGCTGAAGGTTTTCCTGCCTTGAGCCTTAGATGGATTCAGACCTGCTCTCAAAGAAGGGGTCAAGGTGTGAAACAATAGGCCACTATGAGCAGAAGTTGCCATGTGTGTTTTACTCCACACGGCTAGCAGCTCTGTGGGTCCAGAATCTTCCTGTGTACCCTGATAAGGCCTCAGCTAACATTAGGGAGACCCTATGGAAAGGAGGACAGGGCTCCTGTATCCTTAACAGATGCATAGAAAAGGGAATTTCAGCAGGTGCCATTTGTATATATGGAGAACCTACTGAAATTCCTTCTTCATCACAACAGTTAAAGTTGCAGGAGCTATACTAGAGTGACCATATTTAAAAGAGGGCAAAGCTCCTGCAGCTTTAACTGTTGGGATGAAGAAGGAATTTCACCAGGTTCTCCATATATACAAATTACACCTGCAGAAATTCCCTTTTCTATGCAACTGTTAAAGATACAGGAGCCCTGTCCTCCTTTTGTCAGGGTCACCCTACTTGACCTCTCTCTTTTTAGAGCATCTTTTCGTGTTTAGAGTTCTGAAGGGCACCAGGTTGGGGAACGCTGTTCTGCAGCAAGGGCAGGCAGAAGGACGGAGGGCTCCCATGCCGGAGGCTGCTTTACTCACTCAAAGGGGAAATGGATGTGGATCCCCCGAAGCCCCCAGGAGCAGATGGGGCGGCGATGATGCTGGGGGGATGAAAGACACCCCCCCCCATGGAAAAGCCCCCTTCCCAGGTCCGCGTCTCTGCCAGGAGCCTCTGCGGCTCTCTAGTGCTGCCTCCAACGAAGGGTTAAAGAGGAGGAGAGGGGGCCGGGTCCTAGAGAGGCCCATGAAGAGCCCAGGCTGGATGAGGCCCCTCCCTTCCTGCCCCACACTTCCTCCCCCCCATTGCAAAGGAGCCTGGGATTCTTTCCCTGCTCCTGCGAGCCTCGTATTTCCGTCGCCTGCCGGTGAGTGCAGATTGCAAGGGGGTCCCAGGAGGGAGGGGGCAGAGGAAGGAGCCCCCCAGGGCAGGGGGTGCAGGTTTGGGGCAGGGGGTGGGTGGGAAGAGAGAGGGAGCCCCGAGCCCTCCCCAGGGGACTGACCCACTTGGGGCCCCTCCAGGGAGACCCCCGCCTTGCACCTCCTTCCCTCCCCATAACTAGGGGATCGCGGAAGGGAAGGCTGGAGAAAGGGGGGTCTGGGAGGGACCCAAGAGGAAAGGTCCCGGGTGGGGAGGAGGAATGTCCCACCTGCAGGCAAAAGGCTGCCCTGGTGTCCTGTTTGCATTGCATTTTTGGTTTTGTTTCCTCTCCCTGATTTAAACCTAGTGGATAAGCAAAATTAACAAGTCACTTTGGTCACGAGGCCTTCGAAATAAAACCTGGGGTGCTTTTGGGGACGTACTAAAACAAAGGATAATACTTGCCCATAGGGATCCATAGGACAGAATTGTCCATTGAGAAACCATACTTGCCCATAGGGATCCACTGTAAAGCGCTTTCCCATAGGGATCCATAGGAGAGTACATCCCGAAGGAAAACCTTTCTTGCTCTTTGGGAAACATAGAACATTATCTCACCACAGGGTCAATAGACCTGCCCATAGGGAGACATAGGACAATGCCGCGGCCTCTGCAACCTTGCAAGGAATCATTGTCATAGAAAACTCTATCTATTGGGCAAAGTGCTTTTCCACTTTAGTCACTTGTTTTAGACATTTGCTGGAGACTTTATTTTATTCCTGTAGTCTTAATCTGATAAACTATGTTGAAGTACATTATATTTTTCTGTCTATTTCATTCTTTGCCCTCCATGGACTTTTTTTGCAAAGCTTTTATTGAGTGTATTTCTGCTATATATCACATCTTTTTTCCCAATGATTAGGTGGGATATAAGTGTCCAAAAAAGAAAAGGGACGGCACGGGCAAGCGGCACAGGTAGCATTCTATGACAGTGATTCTCGCACTGGGGGTCAGGATTCTCCTGTGGGTTTCATCCCACTCTCGGCTTGGTCCCGTTGTTGCAGCCTGTTCAGTACCTCTTCTTTTGACTACCGACTGCCATGGCAGCAGCCCAGCTCTCTCGGAAGACGGATGCAGCAGCAGTTCCCTGCATGCACAGGGCATCGGTACTTGTGGGAGTGCGAGTTGTTTAGAGAGCAAGGCTGGAGCATGAAAGGTGAATGTGAAGAAGGGAATTTAAAAGTTAGTTAATTGTATTTTGTATTAGCATTTTAAAATTTAGTTTCAAAAAGCAGTATAAAAATATTTGAAATAAATAAACAGTGTAAAAGCACAGACAAGCTGAGGGGGAGGGAAAGGAGCTCATCTTTCTTACATTGCCCCTGTTGCCCTCTGTTGCCCTTGTATCACTCCATGAGCACAGTGCAGGAACCCCCTACATGCATGCCACCGTGACAGATTTTTATGGATTGCGTTGTTTGCAAATGTAGTAGTCTGGCAAGGAAACCACTTTATGTCCCAGACATGCTACATCAGTGGTTCCCAAAGTGGGTGGTACCGCCCCCTTGGGGGTGGGTGGGATTGTATAGGGGGGCATTAAGAGGCAAGGTGGCAGCAAAGGGGAGTCAGGGGGGTGCTCGAGGTGGACTTTTCCGAGAAGCGCCTCTCCAGAAGATCTTAAAACCCAGGGACATTTTTATGGGAGACGGTAGTTTGGTCCCAAGCCATGTAGGGAAGAATCCACACAGGTATTAATGCCGTTTAAGAAGAGTCCTTTTAACTAGGGGTGTGAACGGACCCCCCGCTCCGCTTCACTTGCAGATCCGCCATTTTCCGGATCGGGCCGCTCCGCCCCGCCCCCGCTCCGCCCACTTCCGCTCCGCTCCGCCCGGAGCTCCGGATCCGGAGCTCCGTTTCCCCCCCCCATAGGCTTGCATTGAAAGCTAAAAAATTATACAACTTTTTTTCTGTTCAAGTTAGAAACCTCATGTTTGGCACCATGACACCTCATGGGGATATACACACGCACGCCAAGTTTCAAAGCAATCCCATCATCCCCTGATTTTTGGCGAATTTTTGAAAATCGGGCACCCCACACACAACATCCCTGTGAGGTGGGCAGGGGAGGAGGGAGGGAAGGCAGGCAGGCATGCAGCTGGCATTTCTGGGGGCATAAGGAAGTGAGCCAAGGATAAGCCAGTAATGCATATAAAATGGAATAAATCAATAAATAAACAAAGGAGGGGTGGAATTAAAAGCAGCAGTGTTGCTCAATAAACAGCAAGAAGAATTTTTAAAAAAAGGCTATATCTGTCTTTTACCAGCAATAGGGGGACGTGCCCGGGGGAGGGGGAAGTAGCTGCCAGTTCAAGACAGCCACCAACAGCTCTGAGAAGAAGTAAAACGCTCACTTCAACTCATAACAGGCATTGCTCCACCACTGAGAAGTAAACGCTCACTTCAACTCATGATAGGCATTGCTCCACCGTTTTACTCTCTTTGGAAGGCTCTAATGGCCTTCCAGTGCAGGAGAGAGTGGGGGCACGTCCACGATGAGATGCCCTAGGGGAGCTCATCCCCTTGCACCACATCTTTTCAGTTGTTCCCCAAAGTTAGGGTGGGGAGCAGTGCTGTGTTTCTATCTCTTATTCTTGGCTTAGTATATGATTTCAGGTTGTGTTTGTGCATTTGGTAGGGCTACTGTTTTAAAAAACACTGGGAAAAGCCCGTTCAGATGAAGAAAGAGAAGTTTCCCAGAATCCCAAGTTACCCGTTTTGCCTATGCCCTCCTCTAACTTTGGGATCATGTGATCATGACCGGGAGCTGACTCTGCCCCTCAGCCCTTTGAAAAAGGTATTTTTCCCGCCGATTTTTAAAAAACTTCTAGCGCGCGACCCGGACAACGCAGAAAGTTGAGAGTAGTCTCAAAATGACCCGCATCCACGACTCTCTGTGCACAAGAATTTTCAGAACGATAGCTTAAAAACCAACCCAGTTATGCCCGAGTCTTTCCCTCAATGCAATCCTATGGGCGAAAAGCCGAAAACGCCATTTGAGCCGCGCGGTTGACCCGATTTTCACAAAAATATAGCACGCGACCCAGACAACGCAGAGAGGTGAGAGTGGTCTCAAAATGACCCCCATCCACGACTCTCTGTGCACAAGAATTTTCAGAACGATAGCTTAAAAACCAACCCAGTTATGCCCGAGTCTTTTCCTCAATGCAATCCTATGGGCGAAAAGCCGAAAACGCCGTTTGAGCCGCGCGTTTGACCCGATTTTCACAAAAATATAGCACGCGACCCAGACAAAACAGAGAGGTGAGAGGGGTCTCAAAATGACCCCCATCCACGACTCTCTGAGCACAAGAATTTCTAGAACGATAGCTTCAAAAAGAACGTAGTTATGCGCGATTATTTGCCGCAATGCAATCCTATGGTGAAATGTTTTCAAGATGGGGACCGGAGCGCTCCGCCTGAACTAGGAGCTCCGAAAAATGGCCGCTTCTCTTCGCCTTGCTTCTAGGGGGTCCGCGGTCCGCTCCTACTCCGCCTCTGGGTAAGGCGGAGCAGGCCAATCCGCTACTGCTTCTACGCTCCTAATCGGAGTGGATCACACCCCTACTTTTAACGGTGAATTGAAATGTTTCAAAAGCACCGAAATGCTACTGAAGAGACATACTCTGCATGGTTGTGCCCCGCCAGCTGCAAAACAGAGGCATTCGCTCTCTTTTCCCTCCCTCCCTCAGTAAGCCTGAGACAGGTGCTTCCTATTTAAAGGGGCCAGTTAAGCTACAGAATGATATTGAGCTGAAACCAAAGTTTAAGAAATCGTACAAGGAGTTTTGGTTACAGAAGGAAATTTCTGATTGCTGTCCTGTGCTATGGAGTTCAGAAGCTCCTGGTTGCATTTCCAACATCCTATTTGGTGGAATGTGGTTTTAGTGTGGTCTGCCTACTTCTCTCCAAGCAGAGAAATCAACTCCAGATTACCAAACATGGTGATTTAAGACTCAAGTTCAGTGACTTTAAACCAGACATTGGGAAACTGGTATCCCTTCATCAAGCCCGTCCATCACATTAAGACTTTACAGAATAGGGAGGTTCTCTACCCTAGTTACTAAATGTGATATCTAATATTCTTGCTAAATGACTATCAGACTTTGGAAGGGTGATATCACTGGATCAAGTTCATCAATTATGTTTAATTGAATAAACTAAAAAAATGTAATTGGATTTTGAATAAATATTCAATTAATTGTTACTGTTTTGAATTTTATTGTTATTATCCTCCTTAGTGGGTCGTTGAAAACCGCTATTCCGAATAATGACTTTTATAGTGTAGGGCAGGGGGCGCTGGGCATGAGTTTGTGGAACCAAGGGGGCGGTTGGAACCACTGGGCAACATGATATATCCTGCAAATGCAACAGAAAACCATTGCGTCACCTTGTCCATCTGCTTTCCTTTTTGTCTGTCCACTGTAATAGATATGTTGACAATGGTGCCACCACAACCTCCACAGCTGAAGATATTCTTAGTAATTTTGTATGCATTTTGGTGTAGATGAGAACTCTTTTCCTTGACTTTCCTTTCTTGCAGGCACAATTCTGATGCATGCCCACCTGTATCCCTATCCAAGACCTTGCTGTCTTACCTACAATGGTGCTGCATTCCTCCCCAGATATGGTTGTGTATGCATTTAAACCTGTGTGTATTCCACAGTCATAGGAATCCCCTTGTTATGGTATATCCTCACACAAAAACACCTTCCAGTCTTTGCAGTCTATCTTCAATGGCACCGAGCCTACCTGATAACATGCAGCGGCAATACAAAGGAGAATGTGTCCATGCTGCATTGATCGTTCTCTATTTTTCATTGAATCAACTATACTTCTTTGTTTTGAAAATTATAATACCTAGTAGCCAACGTTGACCAGTACCAACAATATCAGTGTTCAAGGGCATCAGCGGAAAGTCTTTGTTAAGAGTAAGATTTGTATCCAGGAAATTGTAGAATACATATACATTGCCTAAGGCAATACTTTTATATATGTGTGTTGGGCAGAGTAGGAGTTTATCCCTTAACTGGAACTGACAATGAAATTGCAAATAGCTTTATCAATAATTTCATCTAACCCAATTCTATTCTCTGTTTCCACATGGGCAAGTACTTTGCAATGGATCCCTATGGGCAAGCATGGTTTCCCTATGGACAATTCTGTCCTATGGATCCCTATGGGCAAGTATGGTTTCTCTATGGAGAATTCTGTCCTATCGTTTTCTATGGGCAAGTGGTTTGCATTGGATCCCTATGGGCAAGTATGGGTCTTCTATGGAGAATTCTGTCCTATGTTTCCCTAGAAGCAAACGGTTTGCATTGGATCCCTATCGGCAAGTATAGATTCTCTATGGAGAATTCTGTCCTATGGATCCCTATGGACAAGCGCTTTGCAATGCATCCCTAAGGGCAAGAATGGTTTCTCTATGGAGAATTCTGTCCGATAGTTTTGTATGGGCAAGCGATTTACAATGGATCCCTATGGGCAAGTATGGTTTCTCTATGGAGAATTCTGTCCCAGTGTTTTCTATGGGCAAGCA
This sequence comes from Elgaria multicarinata webbii, assembly GCF_023053635.1. Taxonomy (NCBI): domain Eukaryota; kingdom Metazoa; phylum Chordata; class Lepidosauria; order Squamata; family Anguidae; genus Elgaria; species Elgaria multicarinata. Next base: position 170,027,634 of record NC_086173.1, read on the forward strand.
GTTTGCATTGGATCCCTATGGGCAAGTATGGTTTCTCTATGGACAATTCTGTCCCATTGTTTTCTATGGGCAAGCGGTTTGCATTGGATCCCTATGGGCAAGTATGGTTTCACTATGGAGAATTCTGTCCAATAGTTTTGTATGGGCAAGCGGTTTACAATGGATCCTGTGGTGGAACCCGAAACCACGGGGTTCCTGTGGTTTGCTGAGTGGTGGTCACAGCCTCTCAAGACACAATTTCTCTCTCCTTAGAAGATTTATTACAAGCAGCGCTGCAGGGTGACAGTCTGAGGAACTGCCCAACAATTTCAGGAAAGGTTAACATATTTATAGGGTCAGGTCCCCTCCGATACAATGGCAGAACTTTCTCACCAATCATAATACAGCTCTGCAATATAATAACCAATGAGAAGTAAAGCATTTAGGCATATACAGAGTTCAAGTACTTTTCTGACTAGAATACTATAATGGGTATTGCAATAGTTACAGGAAATACATTTCCATCTGTTTCCTAGTTGTGGTTAGCTTGCCTTTAAAAATACATCTTACTATCTGTTTAACTGTCTAACTGTTTTGTGACATGTGGTTTCAGCATCAGCTGAATTGTGACAGCAAGTGCAACATTAAAAATAGGTTTTAATTAAGCAGGAAGCTATGAACTTCATGATGTATACAGCTAGTGTGTTATAGATCCATTTTCCTATAGCTGTGGGCATTAGGTAAAAGAACCAGCTTGATTTCCTCGACAGTCTCTATGGGCAAGTATGGTTTCTCTATGGAGAATTCTGTCCTATGTTTCCCTATGGGCAAGTGGTTTTCAATGGATCCCTATGGGCAAGTATGGTTTCCCTATGGGCAAGTATGGTTTCCCTATGGGCAAGTATGGTTTCCATATGGGCAAGTATGGTTTCTCTATGGGCAAGTATGGTTTCCCTATGGGCAAGTATGGTTTCCCTATGGGCAAGTATGGTTTCCCTATGGGCAAGTATGGTTTCCCTATGGGCAAGTATGGTTTCCCTATGGGCAAGTATGGTTTCCCTATGGGCAAGTACTGTCCTTTGTTTTAGTATGTCCCCTAAATCATTCATCTCTTAAGGCTTCCTTAGTGGCATATTTCATGTGTTTAACAAGCTGAAAAAGTATTCAGTGTTTTCTTGCTTAACTTTTAAAATAAATGTTCACACATTATTAACTTTTAATGGCATTAATTCAGCTCTGGTTACACACTCTCTCTCCCGTTGGGACAGAGTCAGAACTTCATTTTCAACCACAAACCAGGTTCCTTTGGGACGGGGGTCGCGGAGCCCCCTTTGAGACAGGTGCTCTCTCTTAAAAACAAGGGGGGTCTGTTCTTCTCAGCTACCCGCTGTCGAAGAATTCAAGCAAGTAGGTATGTGGGCTTCCCCTGAGCCCACCCTGTGCTAATATAATTGCTTTTGGACTGTTCTCTAGAAATCAAAGTATCTATGCTTCCGCAGTAACTGGAAAATATATTAAGGATGCAACCATGAGACCAAGTCTTGTGAAGGGTATTGAAACACTAGTTTCACAAGATTGTGTGCCTACTAGGATTGTTAGAAGGTGTCATGGTAGAAACAGCTAATCTTGAAATTAACAGATGGGCACAGGTTTTGTTTTTCTGTCCTTGAAAAGATTGCACTCTGCACATGCATAAAATCCTTGCTTACAACTGGCTGAGAGGCTTACCTGCTACTGTTTTAAGATTGGTGTATTGTATGGAGCGGTTCTGCCTTGTTTCTAAGGGGACTGACCCTATAAGGAGGTTAAGGCTTTCCTGAAAATAGCGGGCAGTTCCTTGGGTCCTCTGAGGGCTTCCGCCTTGCAGTGCTAAGCGCTGCTTGTAATAAACTTTCTCAAAAGAGAGAACTGTGTCTTAGAGCCTTTGACCATCACTCAGCGATCCCACTCAAAGGAGACGCACCTTTCCAGGATTCCTCGCCACCCCCTCGAAATATCAGCTCTGAAACTTGGGCCTGTGGCCTACCTTGCCAGGTTGGTGTTTATAAGAATCAAATTATTGGGGAAGGCACATGGGCCTTGTTGCCGGGGCGGGGGCATTGTTCGGCCATCCTTCGACAGAATGATCAGTCAAGAAGCCATCCGGCTCCGTTACCAGGTTTGGCCAAGGAGGGAAGTTGGGAACCTTCTCACGGAGAACCCTGGTGTGCCTCCTTCACACTCTCCGTTTTAATTCCTCCAGCGCAGTCCCTGCCTCAAAGGAGAAATTGGCAGCCAAGGAAGGAGACTGTTTCGAGTCCTGGTGGGAGCAGAAGAGAGTGAAGATGGAAGAGCAAAGCTTTGCTGGCCCTGAGGCAGGAAACATCCAGGAAGGGAGCAGTGCAGAGCCCTGGGAAGGAAGAGTGCAGGAGGAACAGCCTGGGAGCAACACCTGCTCAGACACGGAGCGCCAGGGCTTCAGGGACTTCTGCTACCAGGAGGCCATGGGGCCCCGAAAGGTTTGCAGCCGACTCCACCACCTTTGCCGCCAGTGGCTGAAGCCAGAAAGGAACACGAAAGCTGAGATGATGGATCTGGTGGTCCTGGAGCAGTTCCTGGCTGTCCTGACCCCGGAGGTGGAGAGTTGGGTCAGAGAGTGTGGAGCAGAGACCAGTTCCCAGGCAGTGGCCCTGGCAGAAGGCTTCCTCCTGAGCCAGGCAGAGGACCAAGAGCAGGTGAGAGCATTTCATCCTGGTGACTAACAGGGACTGTGTTCTTAATACTTATCTCAACTTTATTGTACATATCCTCTAAGGAAGGGATGCCCCAATTTCCAATGACACCTGCAAGTATAGTTGTTCTTCATGGGTAGAGCAGGCCCTCGTTAAATTAACAGTACGTCATTAAAATGTGCAATTCCCTACCAGAGGATGCAGGGATGGCCATGAATTTGTGCTGTTTAAAGAGGGGGTTAGACAAATTCTTGGAGGAGAAGGCTATGAATGGCTATATCCTACCTCCAGTATCCTAAGCAGTATGTCTAAGTACACCAGTTGCTGGGGAACATGGGCTGGAGGGTGCTGTGACACTCATGTCCTGCTTGTGAGTTTGTAGTCAACAGCTGATGGACCACTGTGGGGAGAGAATCCTGGAGTAGATGGGCCCTCGTTCTGATCCAGAATGGCTGTTCTTATGATCACAGGAGAACTGAATGGGTTTATGGAGTTCTGGGGAAGGAGGGGATCCTTCTTCAGCCAGTGGCAGAGTCCTCCCAACAGGACAGGAAGAGCATTTGTAGACATTAAACTGCTGTGTTTACAGCGGAAGATGCTGGATATCAGGGAATGTCTGGGAGGTTCTGTCTTTCCTCCTGGCTGGTTTTCGGAGGGTGTTCAAGCACTTTGCTTATGCCAGGGTTGATATCTTAGCCTCCTGACAAAGACACATGGCTGTGTGTCTTGGGCCACAGCTAGACCTATGGTTTATCCCTGGATCGTCCAGGGGTCAAACCTGTTCATCTAGGTGACACACAGAGGATCCAGTGCTCAGGCAGGGGTGAACCCTGGATGATCCCAGGATAAACCTTAGGTCTAGCTGTGGCCCTGGATGGTAGATCAACTTTAGAATGAGACCTTAAAGGTATAGCGATTGGGAAATGCTGCCCTTGGCCTTGAACTGACCCTTTTCTTTCCTTCCCACCTCCCCCTTCTCTGTCTGGGATCCTCCCTCCTGTAAGCAAAGTAAGTTTAAGAAAACTTAAACTTTTGGAGCGAATGCAGCTTTTGTGCTCACAGATGCGGGTTCTGGTGGATCTTTTGGTCATACCAATGTACAATAAATTACATGGACGCTTGATGGCATAAATCGCAAAAGCTGCATTCACTGCAAAAGACTTCAGGCACCTCTGGTCAAGCATTTTCTTGATATGGGACATGATGACAAAGACCTGAGATTCTGGATTATTGAAAGGATTAGAGTAGACCATCAACTAAGAAGGCGGGAAATAGTCTGGATTTTCACCTAAAGGACATTAGAACCACAAGGACTCAGCGAAGAGTGTAATTGGATGCCTTGGTTGTAATCCTGTTCTTCCATTTTAAAGTACAGCTCTATTGTATTCCTTTTCTGTCATTTCTTGTCATTGTTTTGACATATATTTTCATTCTTATATATAGTAAGTATTATTAGGTTTGTATTAACTATGTTTTAAGCATCATATCAGTCCACTCAGTCCCCTTTAAGGGAGCATACAGGCCGTGAGTATGGTTGCTACACATTTTAGGATTTGAAAAGCAGCCTAACCAGGAGCAAATTTTGGAGATTACTTAGTCCTCAATTGGTTGAGGAGGTGCAGGGAACGCTGATCAAATTTACAGATGACACAAAATTGGGTGGGATAGCTAATACCCTGGAAGACAGAAACAAACTTCAAAGTGATCTTGATAGGTTGCAGTGCTGGGCTGAAAACAACAGAATGAAATTTAATGGGAATAAATGCCAAGTTCTACATTTAGGAAAAAGAAACCAAATGCACAGTTACAAGATGGGGGATATTTGGCTCAGCAATACTAGAAACGAGAATTATCTTGGGATTGTTGTAGATCACAAGCTGAATATGAGCCAACAGTGTGATGTGGCTGCAAAAAACCCCAAATACTATTCTTGGATGTACTAATAGAGCTTCCAAATTGTGTGAAGAACAGGTTCTCCTCTATTCAGCACTGGTTAGGCCACATCTTGCGTATTGCGTCCAGTTCTAGGTGTCCTGAAGAAAGCAAGTCTGCAACCAGCCACCTTAGCTTATCTACTTGGCTGTGTGCCCAGTCTGGGAAGTGTGCCAAGAAACAGCAAACACAGCAACTAAGGAGGTAACTAATAATGTGTATTGGTCACACAGCTGAAACAGAAATACATAGAGCAATCGCTTGTTGCTTACGCAAAACACAAAGGCAGTCCATAAAGCATTCCAGATGTCAGTGAGGGTACGAGAGAGTCACGAAAGTCCATAAAGCCAGTCCAGGTTCCAAAGGGCAGGAGAGAGTCACGGGGTCCAAGAAGTCCAGAGTCCAAAACGATCCAACAGGAACACGGCACGGTCACGGGTACACGGTCCAGAGCTTCTCCCAGGCAAACCAGATAAGCTCTGACAATTTGCTGGCCTGCGCACTGCTAGCTAAATACACCAGCTCAGCCTCACAGCTGTTCCTTGTTCAGCTGGCGTTTATTAGCAGTCCGCTTAGATCGGCGTAAAGCCTCCTTCTCTGCCCTTTGCTGTTTGAACGAGGGCACGTGTAACAAGTCTGTTTGCTCCTCTTCTAAGTCTGCACTGGATGAGGCCTCTGCTGGCTGTTGATCAGCCAAGCTGGTACTGGGTCCCGCCTGTGGCTGCTCATCCCCAGAGTCCTCATCCTCCGAAAACTCACCGTTCCTTACACTAGGTACCACACTTCAAGAAGGATGCAGACAAGCTGGAGCGTGTTCAAAGGAGGGCCACGAGGATGATCAGGGGTCTGGAGACAAAACTCTAGGAGGAGAGATTGAAAGAACTGGGCATGTTTAGCCTGGAGAAGACAAATTGAGGGGAAACATGATAGCACTCTTCAAATATTTAAAACGTTGCCACACAGAGGAGGGGCTGGATCTCTTAATCATCCCAGAGTGTAGGACACAGAAAAAGGTCTCAGGTTACAGGAAGCCAGATTGTGTTTGGACATCAGGAAAAACTTCCTGACTGTTAGAGCAGTACGACGATGGAATTAATTACCTAGGGAGGTTGTGGGGTCTCCCACACTAGATAAGTATTAAGAACACTCTATTAAGTATTAAGAATTACGTATTACGTATTAATACTTAAGTATTAAGTATTAATACTTAAGTATTAAGAATTAAGTATTAAGTATTAAGAATTAAATATTAAGTATTAAGAATACTGGAGACAAAGCTCTACACGGAATAACGGGCTCAAGTTAAAGGAAGCCAGATTCCAGCTGGACATCAGGAAAAACTTCCTGACTGATAGAGCAGTACGACAATGGAATCAGTTACCTAGGGAGGTTGTGGACTCTCCCACACTAGAGGCCTTCAAGAGGCAGCTGGACAACCATCTGTCAGGGATGCTTTAGGGTGGATTCCTGCATTGAGCAGGGGGTTGGACTCGATGCCCTTGTAGGCCCCTTCCAACTCTATGATTATAAGTACACCAGTTTCTGGGGAACGTGGGCAGGAGGGTGCTGTTGCAATCATGTCCTGCTTGTGCTCTTCTTACATTCTTATGATCACGGGAGAAATGAATGGGTTTGTGAAGTTCTGGGGAAGGAGGGGATCCTACTTCAACAAGTGTCAGAGTCCTCCCAACAGAACAGGAGTAGCATTTGTAGATGCCAAACTGTTGTGTTTACAGTGGAAAATGCTGGATATCAGGGTTGAACTCTTAGCCCCCTGACAAAGATACAAGTTCCTGTGCTGTGTGGCTTGGATGGTAGATCAACTTTAGAATGAGACCTGAAAGGTAAAGCCATTGGGAAACGCTGCCCTTGGCCTTGACCTGAGCCGTTTCTTTTCTTCTCTAATCCCTCTTCTCTTCCTGAAATCCTCCCTCCTGCTCCAGGTTCAGAGGATGTTGGCCAGTGCACCCACATATTTTCCTGAAGCAGAGGGGGACGGAGGACCCTCCTCACTGGGTAAGGATTAGTGGACGTGTTTCCCCATGATCTCCCTCTCTCAATTACGCCTGAAGTGCATGAACTGTCTTATTGTTCTCCTTGAGCCTGATTTTGCTAGGGGAGAGAGACCCCTTTTCACTAGATACTCAAAAAGGAAATTTTGTTTAGTATTTTGTGGTTTGAGCGTATCAGACCCACTCTGGCCGGCTTCCCAGAGTGGGTCTTACACACTCAACAACTAAGGTCCTCCTCCAGGCACCTACTCAGAGGGAAGATCGGAGGACGACAACAAGGGAGAGGCCTTCTCTGTGGTGGCCCCCCAAGTGTGGAACAATCTCCCCAATGTGGTTCATGTGGCACCGACAGTGTTCTCTTTTCAGTGCCAGGTCAAGCAATATGTAATTAGCAATATGTAATTAATTAACCTGGGTCTGTTCACAGTTTTAAAACTTGTTATAGTAGTTTTATATGTATGTGTATATTGTATGTTTTTGCATTTCTAAATATTTGGATGTTGTTTCTAAGTGCTTCGGCTATGCTACGGTAAACAAATGCAATAAATTAACACTGAAAATAAACAATGAAAATGGGAATAGTTAAGAATGTTAACTTACCTTCTCACCTTCCCACCTTCTTTACCTTCCTCACAGGGAGCAAAATAACCTGCAGCGGAAGTGAACTGATCCTGGGGGGTCCTTCAGGGCCTCGTTCGCTTGGTGGTGGAGTGGAAGCGGTTTCTGCACAGCCTGGGCAGGTAGGGGAGTCCTGGGGGCCTCCGTCTCCTGCACATCTCTTTGATCCTGGAAGAACCTGCCCCTTTAGCCTTTGCTCTTCTCCAAGTTGGCTGCTAGGAAGGCCTTGAATGTCACTCACAATGCTTTGGCATTCAGAAAGAGGACCTCACCATCCTTGTCTTCATGGATTGCTACATAATGCTTAAAGAGAACATCATTTCTTCTTCTTTCAGGGTCTGGTGACCTTTGAGGAGGTGGCCGTGCATTTCTCGGAGGAGGAGTGGGCTCTGCTGGATCCAGGCCAGAGGACTCTGCACAAAGAAGTCATGGAGGAGAATCGTGGGATCCTGGCCTCTCTGGGTAAGGAATGGGATTCCTCTGGGTAAGGCTCCCTCTCTGTCTTCTTGCCAGATCCTGGAGGGTGGCATTTCAGCTCTTCTTTCTTTGTGTCAGTGCAGAATACAACTGTCATTGACTCCGAAGACCTGACAAAACATTGAGAAAAGCCCATTGATGGACTTGCTCTGTGGCAGAGATGGCTGCCAACCAATCTTACTTTGCTGCTATAATTGCATCTGCATAATATTGAAGATGTTACAGATATTATCTTAATGGTCTCCATGGAGGAGAGGAGAGTTCAGCCTTTTCAGAAGACAGCTCTGGACAGCTTGCTTTTCATTTTAAGATATAACTAGACATTAAAAATAACCATTAGGGTTGAATTCCCACTTTCTAGTTCCCCGTTATATGATCAGCTTGGAGAAAATGGCAGATTTTAAGTGTATTTTATTTTTAATGTACTTTATGTTGTTCATTTATTCTCTCAACTACTTTATATGAGTTATTCCATATAAATGAAAGCATTGTATGGCAGTCTAGTTATCAGTTCTATTGATCATCGGGATATTTAATGTGTTTAGAAGGATCTGCCTCACCAACGATTTTTTTTTAATCCTGTGAACCAAATCAGCAACCATTTGTTTTGTTCCAAGATTTCAAGATGATTTCTGTGTTTATACTTGCAGGTGATCACAGGGAGAGCAAGAAAAATGGCCTACACCAGAGAAGGAAAATTGAAACTGAAGAGAAGAGGGAAAACAAATCTATTTCTTTTGAAAGATCAGACGTCTGTGAAACTCCAATACTAGAAGCACCAAGTAAAAAGAACATTCGCAAAGGGAAGGAACAGAGTAAAACTCAGAAGATTCATTCTAACAAATATCAAAGGTTTCAATGCTTAGTGTGTGAAAAACAATTCACTTTCAACTCACAACTTAACTTGCATCAAAGAATTCACACTGGGGAGAAGCCCTATAAATGCTTAGAATGCGGGAAGACCTTTGCTCAGAGCACAGACCTTAAGCGGCATCAAAGAATTCACACTGGGGAGAAGCCCTATAAATGCTTAGAATGCGGGAAGAGCTTTGCTCACAGCACAAGCCTTAAACTGCATCAAGGAATTCATACTTGGGAGAAGCCCTATAAATGCTTAGAATGCGGGAAGAGCTTTGTTCTGAGCACAAAACTTAAGCGGCATCAGAGAATTCACACTGGGGAGAAGCCCTATAAATGCTTAGAATGCGGGAAGAGCTTTGCTCTGAACAAACACCTTAAGCAGCATCAAGGAATTCACACTGGGGAGAAGCCCTATAAATGCTTAGAATGCGGGAAGAGCTTTGCTCTGAACAAACACCTTAAGCTGCATCAAAGAATTCACATTGGGGAGAAGCCCTATAACTGCTTAGAGTGCAGGAAGACATTTGCTCTGAGCTCACACCTTAAGCAGCATCAAAGAATTCACACTGGGGAGAAGCCCTATAATTGCTTAGAATGCGGGAAGACCTTTGCTCTGAGCTCACACCTTAAGCAGCATCAAAGAATTCACACTGGGGAGAAGCCCTATAAATGTTTAGAATGCGGGAAGAGCTTTACTCAAACCGCGAGCTTTAAGCGGCATCAAGGAATTCACAGTGGGGAGAAGCCCTATAAATGCTTTGAATGCGGGAAGAGCTTTGCTCAGAGCACAGACCTTAAGCGGCATCAAAGAATTCACACTCGGGAGAAGCCCTATAAATGCTTTGAGTGTGGGAAGACCTTTGCTCTGAACAAACACCTTAAGCAGCATCAGGTAATTCACACTGGGGAGAAGCCCTATAAATGCTTAGAATGCGGGAAGAGCTTTGCTCGGAGCACAGACCTTAAGCGGCATCAAAGAATTCACACTGGGGAGAAGCCCTATAAATGCTTTGAGTGTGGAAAGACCTTTGCTCTGAACAAACAACTTAAGCAGCATCAGGTAATTCACACTGGGGAGAAGCCCTATAAATGCTTAGAATGCGGGAAGAGCTTTGCTCAGAGCACAGACCTTAAGCGGCATCAAAGAATTCACACTGGGGAGAAGCCCTATAAATGTTTGGAATGCGGGAAGAGCTTTACTCAAACCGCGAGCTTTAAGCGGCATCAAGGAATTCACAGTGGGGAGAAGCCCTATAAATGCTTAGAATGCGGGAAGAGCTTTGTTCGGAGCTCAAACCTTAAGCTGCATCAAAGAATTCACAGTGGGGAGAAGCCCTATAAATGTTTAGAATGCAGGAAGAGCTTTACTCAAACCGCGAGCTTTAAGCGGCATCAAGGAATTCACAGTGGGGAGAAGCCCTATAAATGCTTAGAATGCGGGAAGAGCTTTGTTCGGAGCTCAAACCTTAAGCGGCATCAAAGAATCCACACTGGGGAGAAGCCCTATAAATGCTTAGAATGCGGGAAGAGCTTTGCTCAGAGCACAGACCTTAAGCAGCATCAAGGAATTCACACTGGGGAGAAGCCCTATAAATGCTTTGAGTGTGGAAAGACCTTTGCTCTGAACAAACACCTTAAGCAGCATCAAGGAATTCACACTGGGGAGAAGCCCTATAAATGCTTTGAGTGTGGGAAGACCTTTGCTCACAGCAGACAGCTTAATCAGCATCAAAGAATTCACACCGGGGAGAAGCCCTATAAATGCTTTGAGTGCGGGAAGACCTTTTCTTGGAGCACATACCTTAATATACATCAACGAATTCACACTGGGGAGAAGCCCTATAAATGCTTTGAGTGTGGGAAGACCTTTGCTCAGAGCGCACAGCTTAAGCAGCATCAACGCATTCACACTGGGGAGAAGCCCTATAAATGCGTAGAGTGTGGAAAGAGCTTTGTTTGCCTCAGAAACCTTAAGAGGCATCAAAGAATTCACACTGGGGAGAAGCCCAATAAATGCTTAGTGTAGCATTTTTAGCATCGTAGAATGTTAGAGTTGGAAGGGGCCTATAAGACCATCGAGTCGAACCCCCCTGCTCAATGCAGGAATCCACCCTAAAACATACCTGATAGATGATTGTCCAGCTGCCTCTTGAAGGCCTCTAGTGTGGGAGAGCCTACAACTTCACTAGGGAACTGATTCCATTGTCGTACTGCTCTAACAGTTAGGGAAGTTTTTCTTGATGTCCAGATGGAATCTCGTTTGTAGCATTGCTGAGCCAAGTATCCCCTCGCTTGTAAATGTGCATTTGTTTTTGTTTTTCTAGGTGTTGAACGTGGCATTTATCCCTATTAAATATCATTCTGTTGTTTTCAGCCCAGCACTCCAGCCTATCAAGATCACTTTGAAGTTTGTTAATCAGAATATTCTGGGGCACTTTGTCAAAAGCTTTGCTGAAGTCAAGATATATGACATCCACAGCATTTCCACAGTCCACAAGGGAGGTTACCCAATCAAAAAAAATTATTCCCTCCATCTTCCATCAAGGGATTTCTATGGTGGGGTTGGTTGGTCTCATAACAACATGCCAAGTCCAGGGATTCCCCACCCACCCTTCTCATATTGCTACTTCTAATTGTTTCTGCCAATGTTGTGGTGGGCTTTCAGTGATCCAAACCGGCAATGTTTGAAATAGAAATAAATGCTTTTGGCACCAACATCATTTGAATGGCTACTTAAACACTCCTTAAGGCCTAACTGTTGCTTCTTCCACTTCCTAGGGGTTTTTGAGTAGCACCCCTTGCTTGCTGATGAAAATGTGAATTTAAGCATCTTTCTACATTCTTCTCGGAGAATTTTCCACATTCTTCTCGGTGGCTGCTCCAGTGCTTTGGAACTCTCTTCCTGGGGAAGCCAGACTGGCTCCCTCCTTGATGGGCTTTCAGAAGCAGGCTAAAACTGGTTTGTTCCAGCAGGCCTCTGGAGAGTAATTTGGTCCTCCATCTTTGCTGATAATTTGTGGTGTATTTTAAACGTGTTTTAACATTTCTTTTCTCATGTTTTACAATGTATGTTTTAAACTTTGTAAGACCGCCTTGAGGCCCAGTATTGGACAAAAGGCGGGATACTACTACTACTACTACTACTACTAATAATAATAATAATGGGCTTCTCCCTGTTAATCTGGTGCTAAAAGGTTTAAATGATGTTGCAAGAAGAACCTACTACTTCAAGTGAAATATTATCTGATCTGGAATGGGGTGGCTTGAGTGAGGGTTTGCTGGAGATTCACAAGAAGACCCCCTAAAAAGACCCCAGACTCATATCTGAAATAGCCCCAGAAGTATATTCCAGACCCCTGAGCCATGGACATGAAGACCTTGATGTTTGATTCTATGCTCATCAATGTTATATCATTAACTAAGACTCTTGCTAAGTTGTGCAGGACTGTCTTTGAAGAAAGGGGGTGGGACATCCGTTTACATGCGGCTTCTTAGAGTACGCTCAAGGCCAAAGTGCTGGCAGAAAGCTGAGCATGCTCCAACAGCCACTAGGAGGGGAAATTGTTTTGAAATCTTGTGGTGTAGCACCTGCTGATAAGAAATGTCCTAACTCCAAGTTGGGCCTGGGAAGTGACAATACTGAGCAACGGGGCACCAGGGATATGACACAAGCTCAAAGAAGAGGTCTTCTACACCAATCCAGATAATTCACCCAGATAGCAGCCACATTTTCTAGGACCCCACGAGTATAACACGTGAGATATTGGGGAGGCGGAGACACCTAACTTCTGATTGGTGAATGGGTGGTCTAATCATGTATTCATGCCAATTGTGATTGGGAGATGGTGGTCTCATCACTCATTGACCCCCAACTTTGAGCCAGAACAAGTGTATAAAAGTACAGGTAGCAGAGCTGCAAGACAGAATTTTTTATTTTTCTCTTCAACTTCACCTCGGACTGGGACTTGACGGAGCTGGGTAATTATGGATCTCTTTACAATTTTAGACTTTGAGACTCAGAGTATTTTCCTGAAAGTTGGGACTTAGAGTACCATTAGCCTCTAAGACTTGGATTTATTTTCTGAAGCTGGAACTTGAAATTATTTCCAAGTCTTAGAAGTTCTCTGACTTCTGCTTTTATTCTTCACACGCCTAGAGGAACTTCAGCATAGAGTAGGGAGGGTTAACAGCAATGTTTTAGTATAGCGCAAGGTATAGTTTAGTATAATTTAGCTTTAAACCACAAAGAGTAAACAGAAGCGGATAAGGAGGAGTCATAACAATGCTGGATGCTCAAGCCATTATCTTATTAGCTAAATTTGTAATACCTGTTTTTGCAATTGCAATTCTTGTACTCAATCTTTTATTTACATTTCATTCTCTTTTCTTGTAGCCACCAAAAGAGAAATTGTATACTTCTATAAACACCATGCCAATTTGTTTAATTTTGCAATTTTTACAATAAACAGATTCTTATTTGCAATTATGTCTGTGGTGATGCTTGTTGGCTGGGATTAAATGTTTGTCTGTTTGGCTTAGCACTGGTTACCCCCTGGGGTTTTCCGGACCCATTTGGTGTAGGTTCTGAGGTTAAAAAGGACCCAAGTTACACTCCCCTGTGTGAGTGCTTTGATGAAATCTAAGTTTGAAGCTGTGGCTGCAGCTACTTCCACTGTCTAAGCATTTATAGGGCTTCTCCCCTGTGTGAATTCTTTGCTGTCACTTAAGATGTGCGCTCTGAGCACAGTTCTTTCCATGCTCTGAGCCCTTATAGGGCTTCTCCCCAGTTTGAATTCTATGAGGCAACTTCAGATGTGTGCTGCAAGCAAAGTTCTTTCCGCATTCTAGGGCTTCTCGCCTTTGTGGATGTTTTGATGTGCTTTAAAGATTCACATTGCGATTGAAACTCTTTCTGCATACTGAGCATGTGGAACCACCAGGAACATCCCCTCACATGACCACAGTGACAGGGCAGGTTCATAGGGGAGAAGGCGCTCTCTCAGGTATCCTGGTCCCAAGTCATTTGTGACTTTGTACACTCCCCTTGTCCCTCTCCCAGCAAAGGTCATCCCACAGGGCCACCAGAGCAGTTCCGTTCCAGAACCAGGCCTAAAGCCCAGTTTAAAAGGATCTAGGTAACCCACCCAGCCACACCCCCTCGGCTAGCTTTTATTAGCAAGGAGGGACAGGGATTGTGAGGGCAAGTGGTTGGCTGCATTGCCGCAAGCACCTTGTTCCCATCTTCAGTACACAACAACTGGAACTGATCCCACAAAACTGGGCAGATGGGGGCATAGAACACCTCAGCTGGAGCTGTGCTAACAACAGCGTCAAGCCCGCTGCAGAAAGAAGCGATTTTGTTCTTGAAGTGCAATGCGAAAAGGTCACAGTGGGTCCTTGACTGGGCCAGGGCCCCATTGTCCGGGGGAGGATGTGAACACCCCACAGACCAACCAAAACAGCCCCGCTGGAAGGCTACTCAAGGACACAAGCCTTCTTTTGAAAATGGGGTTACTTGGACACACAGACTCCTACTCTTCAGACTGCCTGTCTCACAACTTGGAGCAAAAATAAAATCAAGAGTACGTCCTGGAGCTTTTCTCCAGTGGGAATTCTTTGATGAAAGCGCTTTCCACATACAAAGCATTCATGGCTCATCTCACCTGAATGGATCGTTTGAGGCAAGGTACAATCTGTGATTGAACCGCTTTCCATACTCTGAGCATGTTTATGGCTTCTCCCCTGTGTGAATTCTTTGATGCAAATTAAGTGGCCAGCTCCAACGGAAGCTTCAGTTCAATCTTGAACTGAACTGACTTGAAGCTTCAAGTCAATCTGTAAACACCTTGAAATCAATGCAGTGATTACTAGAAGCTAAGATTAGTGGTTGTACTGATCCATTTAGTTTTCATGGCAAGAATACTGGGGTGGGTTGCCATTACCTTCCCCAGGGATCGTATTTAGTCTGACCTCTCTACCATGACCTTCCCGTCTTGGGTGTCCCTTCACGGTTTAGCTCATGGCATCCTTGAGGTGCTCAAGCTCCAGCACCACGACAAGGTAACGATCTCGAAGTAGATCAGTTCTATGAGGATCTGCAGCACCTACTGGATAATACACCAAAAAGAGATGTTATTTTCGTTACAGGAGACTGGAACGCTAAGGTGGGCAGTCAAATGACATCTGGAATTACAGGTAAGCATGGACTAGGAGAACAAAATGAAGCGGGACATAGGCTGATAGAATTCTGCCAGGACAACTCACTGTGCATAACAAACACTCTCTTCCAACAACCAAAAAGACGGCTTTATACATGGACTTCACCAGATGGCCAACACAGAAATCAGACTGACTACATCCTTTGCAACCAAAGGTGGCGGACATCTATACAGACAGTAAAAACAAGACCTGGAGCTGACTGTAGTTCAGATCACGAACTTCTTATTGCACAATTTAGAATCAAACTAAAGAGAATAGGGAAGACCCACAGATCAGTTAGATATGAGCTCACTAATATTCCTAATGAATATGCAGTGGAAGTGAAGAACAGATTTAAGGGACTAGATTTAGTAGATAGGGTCCCGGAAGAACTATGGACAGAAGTTTGCAACATTGTCCAAGAGGTGGCAACAAAAAACATCCCAAAGAAAAAGAAAACCAAGAAGGCAAGATGGCTGTCGGCTGAGACACTGGAAGTAGCCCAAGAAAGAAGGAAAGCAAAAGACAACAGTGATAGGGGGAGATATGCGCAATTAAATGCAAAATTCCAGAGGTTAGCCAGAAGAGATAAGGAATTATTTTTAAACAAGCAATGTGCGGAAGTGGAAGAAGACAATAGAATAGGAAGGACAAGAGACCTCTTCCAGAAAATTAGAAACATCGGAGGTAAATTCCAGGCAAAAATGGGTATGATCAAAAACAAAGATGGCAAGGACCTAACAGAAACAGAAGAGATCAAGAAAAGGTGGCAAGAATATACGGAAGATCTGTATAGGAAGGATAATAATATCGGGGATAGCTCAGACGGTGTGGTCAGTGAGTTAGAGCCAGACATCCTGAAGAGTGAGGTTGAATGGGCCTTAAGAAGCATTGCTAATAACAAGGCAGCAGGAGACGACGGTATCCCAGCTGAACTGTTTAAAATATTGCAAGATGATGCTGTCAAGGTGATGCATGCCATATGCCAGCAAATTTGGAAAACACAAGAATGGCCATCAGACTGGAAAAAATCAACTTATATCCCCATACCAAAAAAGGGAAACACTAAAGAATGTTCAAACTATCGGACAGTGGCACTTATTTCACATGCCAGCAAGGTAATGCTCAAGATCCTGCAAGGTAGACTCCAGCAATTCATGGAGTGAGAATTGCCAGATGTACAAGCTGGGTTTAGAAAAGGCAGAGGAACTAGAGACCAAATTGCCAATATCCGCTGGATAATGGAGAAAGCCAGGGAGTTCCAGAAAACATCTATTTCTGTTTTATTGACTATTCTAAAGCCTTTGACTGTGTGGATCATAACCAACTGTGGCAAGTTCTTGGTGGTATGGGGATACCAAGTCATCTTGTCTGCCTCCTGAGCAATCTGTATAACGAACAAGTAGCAACGGTAAGAACAGACCACGGACCAACGGACTGGTTTAAGATTGGGAAAGGAGTACGGCAGGGTTGTATACTCTCACCTTATCTATTCAACTTGTATGCAGAACACATTATGCGACGTGCTGGGCTTGACGAATCCAAGGCTGGAGTTAAAATTGCAGGAAGAAACATTAACAATCTCAGATATGCAGATGACACCACTTTGATGGCTGAAAGCGAGGAGGAGCTGAGGAGCCTTATGACAAAGGTGAAAGAAGAAAGTGCCAAAGCCGGGTTGCAGTTAAACCTCAAAAAAACCAAGATTATGGCAACTAGCTTGATTCAGAACTGGCAAATAGAAGGAGAAAACGTGGAGGCAGTGACAGACTTTGTATTTCTGGGCGCAAAGATTTCTGCAGACGCTGACTGCAGCCAGGAAATCAGAAGACGTTTATTTCTTGGGAGGAGAGCAATGACAAATCTTGATAAAATAGTTAAGAGCAGAGACACCACACTGACAACAAAGGTCCGCATAGTTAAAGCAATGGTATTCCCCGTAGTAACCTATGGCTGCGAGAGCTGGACCATAAGGAAAGCTGAGCGAAGGAAGAGAGACGCTTTTGAACTGGGGTGTTGGAGGAAAATTCTGAGAGTGCCTTGGACTGCAAGAAGATCAAACCCGAATCAAGCCCGAATCTGTCGGGCTTCCCTTCCAGATTCACAACTTCCGGATAAGGTCCGCTCTGCCTATAGTCCGCTCTGCTCCGCTCCACCTATAGTCCGCTCCGCTTCACTGTGAAGCTCCGGATCCGGGTCAGAGCTCCGCTTTCCCCGCCCCCCCCCATAGACTTGCATTGAAATCCAAAAATGCCAATTACTTTTTTTCTGTTAATGGTAGAAACCTCAAACTTGGCACCATGATAGCTTATCCATGTATACACATGCATGCCAAGTCTCAAGCAAATCCAAGCATCCCCTGATTTTCGGGGGAATTTTTGAAAATCGGACACCCCATTTTCAGACATGGGATTTACTCTAACATTTTGACAGATAAAAACTTTTGAGTGGGCACCCTCACAGATGCCATCTAGATCCACATTCATGGCAAGTTTTAAGCAAATCCCATCATCCCCTGAATTTTGGCAGGGGTTTAACCTATAAAGCATCACCCGGAACCCCAATTCACACCCCTTTCGATATTTCCATCAATTTTCATGTTAGAAATGTCAAATTAGGCACCTTGACACCTGATGCATGTATACACATGCATGCCAAGCCTCAAGCAAATCCAAGCCTCCCCTAATTTTGGGGGGATTTTTGAAAATCAGACAACCCATTTTCAGACATGGGATTTACTCTGACATTTTGACAGATAAAAACATTGAAGTGGGCACCCTCACAGATGCCGTCTAGATCCACATTCATGGCAAGTTTCAAGCAAATCCCAACATCCCCTGATTTTTGGCGGGGGTTTAACCTTTTAACTCACCGCAATTCAAGTCCCATGCTAGAACTCCGTCAATTTTCACGTTAGAAATGTTAAATTAGGCACCATGACACCTGATGCAGGTATACATATGCATGCCAAGCCTCAAGCAAATCCAAGCCGCCCCTGATTTGGGGGGGATTTTTGAAAATCAGACACCCCAGTATCTCAGGGATTTTTAAAGCTGCAGACAGCTCAATGGGGCCATTTCAAAGGAAATCCCAATATGCCATGAATTGGGGAGTAGATAAACCTAAATATGGATCTTCTTCCACACTTGAAAAATTGATTTGGAACTTCAAAAAGTCTAAGTGAGCGCAGGAAGGACTTATCCCCTGAGTCAAAGCAAGACACACACTAACCCACCACAGCAGCACCCAGGCAGAGGAGGGAAGGCAGCCAGGCAGCAGACATTTCTGGGGGCACAAGGAAGTGAGCCAAGCATTGTTTCAAAGCCAGTAATGCAAACCATCCCTGCGAGGCGGGCACAGAGAAGGACAGGCAGCACTGAGAGCAAGCATGCCAGAGGCTTGTGGGGTTGAACCACAAAGCCCATCATGTAGTACAGCTCCCAGGCACCAGGCGGGCAGAGATGTACGACTATGCCAAAGATCCATGGGGAAGTCAGTCCCAGCAGATACCCCAGAACAACAGCACCCAGGCAGAGGTGGAAAGGTAGGCATGGAGCAGACATTTCTGGGGGCATAAGGAAGTGAGCCAAAGATGGTTTCAAAGCCAGTAATGCAAACCATCCCTGTGAGGTGGGAGCAGCACAGAGAGATGCCTTTTCTTTTGCATCCCATAACTAGGAGGCTAGGAGGATAAGAGTAAAGCTTTGTGATCCTTGCTTCAGAGTTAATTGACTGCATTGTGATCACAGCCATTATTAAACAACAAAATAATCACATTAATAATAGCAGTACTAATTATTATTATTATTTATTTTTTATTTATTATTATTATTTATTTATTTATTTATATAGCACCATCAATGTACATGGTGCTGTACAGAGTAAAACAGTAACAAAATCCAGTTTTAAAAGCTTTAGGAAAAAGAAAAGAAATATATTTATATAGCACCATTATTATTATTATTTATATAGCACCATCAATGTACATGGTGCTGTACAGAGTAAAACAGTAAATAGCAAGACCCTGCCGCATAGGCTTACATTCTATCTTACATCAATTAATACTAATAACAACAACAACAAGAAGAAGGAGTTGAACCACAATGAAAGCCTGCCTGACTTCACTGAAGAGGAAAAGCCAGGAGAGCTTGGGCTATGGGGTGTATAATGTAATAAATAAATAAATAAATAAAGGAGGGGTGGAATTGAAAGCAGCAGTGTTGCTGAATAAACAACAAGAAGAATTTTTTTGAAAAGGCTATGTCTGTCTTTTACCAGTAAGAGGAAAGTGGACGTGCCCAGGAGGAGGGGGAATTATGCCAATTTGACCGGCCCTAGGTAAGTACCAGTCTTTAAGAACTTCCTGACACTTCAACTCATGACAGGCATAGCTTCTCTACTGGTTTATCTTTGGAGGGCTCTGATGACCCTCCAAGGACAGGACAGTGTGTGTGCACTGGGCACGTCCACATGCCCTAGGGGACCTCATCCCCTTGCACCACATCTATTCAGTTGTTCACCAAGGTTAGGGTGGATAGCAGTGCTTAGTATATGATTTCAGTTTGTGTTGGTGCATTTGGTGGGGCTACTGTTTAAAAAAACACTGGGAGAAGTCCGTTCAGAGCCAAAGAAAGAAAAGTTTCCCAGTATCCCAAGTTACTAAGTATCCCGTTTTGCTTATTCCCCCCCCCTCCAACTTTGGGATTGGAGGATGCTTCATCAGGTGATCATGACTGGGAGTTGAATCTGCCTCTCAGCACTTCAAAAAGATACCTCTCCCGCTTTTTTTACCCTATTTTTTAAAAAAATATAGCAAGCAAACCACAGCACGCAAAGTGCTGAAAATAGGCTCAAAATGACCCCCACCCAAGACTCTCTAAGCACAGCAAGTTTCAAATAGTCAGCTTGAAAAACAAAAAAGTTATCCACTAATCTCTTTTGTTGTTTATTCGTTCAGTCGTTTCCGACTCTTCGTGACTTCATGGACCAGCCCACACCAGAGCTTTCTGTCGGCAGTCGCCACCCCTAGCTCCCCCAAGGTCAAGTCTGTCACCTCCAGAATATCATCCATCCATCTTGCCCTTGGTCGGCCCCTCTTCCTTTTGCCTTCCACTTTCCCTAGCATCAGCCTCTTCTCCAGGGTATCGTGTCTTCTCATTATGTGGCCAAAGTTCTTCAGTTTTGCCTTTAATACCATTCCCTCAAGTGAGCAGTCTGGCTTTATTTCCTGGAGTATCGACTGGTTTGATCTTCTTGCAGTCCAAGGCACTCTCAGAATTTTCCTCCAACACCCCAGTTCAAAAGCGTCTCTCTTCCTTCGCTCAGCTTTCCTTATGGTCCAGCTCTCGCAGCCATAGGTTACTACGGGGAATACCATTGCTTTAACTATGCGGACCTTTGTTGTCAGTGTGGTGTCTCTGCTCTTAACTATTTTATCAAGATTTGTCATTGCTCTCCTCCCAAGAAGTAAACGTCTTCTGATTTCCTGGCTGCAGTCAGCGTCTGCAGAAATCTTTGCGCCCAGAAATACAAAGTCTGTCACTGCCTCCACGTTTTCTCCTTCTATTTGCCAGTTCTCAATCAAGCTAGTTGCCATAATCTTGGTTTTTTTGAGGTTTAACTGCAACCCGGCTTTTGCACTTTCTTCTTTCACCTTTGTCATAAGGCTCCTCAGCTCCTCCTCGCTTTCAGCCATCAAAGTGGTGTCATCTGCATATCTGAGATTGTTAATGTTTCTTCCTGCAATTTTAACTCCAGCCTTGGATTCGTCAAGCCCAGCACGTCGCATGATGTGTTCTGCATACAAGTTGAATAGATAAGGTGAGAGGATTCAACCCTGCCGTACTCCTTTTCCAATCTTAAACCAGTCCGTTGTTCCGTGGTCTGTTCTTACCGTTGCTACTTGTTCGTTATACAGATTCCTCAGGAGGCAGACAAGATGACTTGGTATCCCCATACCACCAAGAACTTGCCACAGTTGGTTATGATCCACACAGTCAAAGGCTTTAGAATAGTCAATAAAACAGAAATAGATGTTTTCTGGAACTCCCTGGCTTTCTCCATTATCCAGCGGATATTGGCAATTTGGTCTCTAGTTCCTCTGCCTTTTCTAAACCCAGCTTGTACATCTGGCAATTCTCGCTCCATGAATTGCTGGAGTCTACCTTGCAGGATCTTGAGCATTACCTTGCTGGCATGTGAAATAAGTGCCACTGTCCGATAGTTTGAACATTCTTTAGTGTTTCCCTTTTTTGGTATGGGGATATAAGTTGATTTTTTCCAGTCTGATGGCCATTCTTGTGTTTTCCAAATTTGCTGGCATATGGCATGCATCACCTTGACAGCATCATCTTGCAATATTTTAAACAGTTCAGCTGGGATACCGTCGTCTCCTGCTGCCTTGTTATTAGCAATGCTTCTTAAGGCCCATTCAACCTCACTCTTCAGGATGTCTGGCTCTAACTCACTGACCACACCGTCTGAGCTATCCCCGATATTATTATCCTTCCTATACAGATCTTCCGTATATTCTTGCCACCTTTTCTTGATCTCTTCTGTTTCTGTTAGGTCCTTGCCATCTTTGTTTTTGATCATACCCATTTTTGCCTGGAATTTACCTCCGATGTTTCTAATTTTCTGGAAGAGGTCTCTTGTCCTTCCTATTCTATTGTCTTCTTCCACTTCCGCACATTGCTTGTTTAAAAATAATTCCTTATCTCTTCTGGCTAACCTCTGGAATTTTGCATTTAATTGCGCATATCTCCCCCTATCACTGTTGTCTTTTGCTTTCCTTCTTTCTTGGGCTACTTCCAGTGTCTCAGCCGACAGCCATCTTGCCTTCTTGGTTTTCTTTTTCTTTGGGATGTTTTTTGTTGCCACCTCTTGGACAATGTTGCGAACTTCTGTCCATAGTTCTTCCGGGACCCTATCTACTAAATCTAGTCCCTTAAATCTGTTCTTCACTTCCACTGCATATTCATTAGGAATATTAGTGAGCTCATATCTAACTGATCTGTGGGTCTTTCCTATTCTCTTTAGTTTGATTCTAAATTGTGCAATAAGAAGTTCGTGATCTGAACTACAGTCAGCTCCAGGTCTTGTTTTTACTGTCTGTATAGATGTCCGCCACCTTTGGCTGCAAAGGATGTAGTCAATCTGATTTCGGTGTCGGCCATCTGGTGAAGTCCATGTATAAAGCCGTCTTTTTGGTTGTTGGAAGAGAGTGTTTGTTATGCACAGTGAGTTGTCCTGGCAGAATTCTATCAGCCTATGTCCCGCTTCATTTTGTTCTCCTAGACCATGCTTACCTGTAATTCCAGATGTCATTTGACTGCCCACCTTAGCGTTCCAGTCTCCTGTAACGAAAATAACATCTCTTTTTGGTGTATTATCCAGTAGGTGCTGCAGATCCTCATAGAACTGATCTACTTCGAGATCGTTACCTTGTCGTGGTGCTGGAGCTTGAGCACCTCAAGGATGCCATGAGCTAAACCGTGAAGGGACACCCAAGACGGGAAGGTCATGGTAGAGAGGTCAGACTAAATACGATCCCTGGGGAAGGTAATGGCAACCCACCCCAGTATTCTTGCCATGAAAACTAAATGGATCAGTACAACCACTAATCTTAGCTTCTAGTAATCACTGCATTGATTTCAAGGTGTTTACAGATTGACTTGAAGCTTCAAGTCAGTTCAGTTCAAGATTGAACTGAAGCTTCCGTTGGAGCTGGCAACTTAATTTGCATCAAAGAATTCACACAGGGGAGAAGCCATAAACATGCTCAGAATATGGAAAGCGGTTCAATCACAGATTGTACCTTGCCTCAAACGATCCATTCAGGTGAGATGAGCCATGAATGCTTTGTATGTGGAAAGCGCTTTCATCAAAGAATTCACACTGGAGAAAAGCTCCAGGACGTACTCTTGATTTTATTTTTGCTCCAAGTTGTGAGACAGGCAGTCTGAAGAGTAGGAGTCTGTGTGTCCAAGTAACCCCATTTTCATAAGAAGGCTTGTGTCCTTGAGTAGCCTTCCAGCGGAGCTGTTCTGGTTGGTCTGTGGGGTGTTCACATCCTCCCCCGGACAATGGGGCCCTGGCCCAGTCAAGGACCCACTGTGACCTTTTCGCATTGCACTTCGAGAACAAAATCGCTTCTTTCTGCAGCGGGCTTGATGCTGTTGTTAGCACAGCTCCAGCTGAGGTGTTCCATGCCCCCATCTGCCCAGTTTTGTGGGATCAGTTCCAGTTGTTGTGTACTGAAGATGGGAACAAGGTGCTTGCGGCAATGCAGCCAACCACTTGCCCTCACAATCCCTGTCCCTCCTGGCTAATAAAAGCTAGCTGAGGGGGTGTGGCTGGGTGGTTTACCTAGATCCTTTTCAATTGGGCTCTAGGCCTGGTTCTGGAACAGAACTGCTCTGGTTGCCCTGTGGGATGACCTTTGCTGGGAGAGGGACAAGGGGAGTGTACAAAGTCACAAATGACTTGGGATCAGGATACCTGAGAGAGCGCCTTCTCCCCTATGAACCTGCCTTGTCACTGTGGTCATGTGAGGAGATGTTCCTGGCGGTTCCACATGCTCGGTATGCAGAGTTTCAATCGCAATGTGGATCTTTAAAGCATATCAAAACATCCACAAAGGCGAGAAGCCCTAGGATGCGGAAAGAACTTTGCTTGCAGGACACATCTGAAGTTGCCTCATAGAATTCAAACTGGGGAGAAGCCCTACAAGGGCTCAGAGCATGGAAAGAACTGTGCTCAGAGCGCACATCTTAAGTGACAGCAAAGAATTCATACAGGGGAGAAGCCCTATAAATGCTTAGACAGTGGAAGTAGCTGCAGCCACAGCTGCAAACTTAGATTTCATCAAAGCACTCACACAGGGGAGTGTAAATTGGGTCCTTTTTAACTTCAGAACCTACACCAAATGGGTCCGAAAAACCCCAGGGGGTAACCAGTGCTAAGCCAAACAGACAAACATTTAATCCCAGCCAACAAGCATCACCACAGACATAATTGCAAATAAGAATCTGTTTATTGTAAAAATTGCAAAATTAAACAAATTGGCATGGTGTTTATAGAAGTATACAATTTCTCTTTTGGTGGCTACAAGAAAAGAGAATGAAATGTAAATAAAAGATTGAGTACAAGAATTGCAATTGCAAAAACAGGTATTACAAATTTAGCTAATAAGATAATGGCTTGAGCATCCAGCATTGTTATGACTCCTCCTTATCCGCTTCTGTTTACTCTTTGTGGTTTAAAGCTAAATTATACTAAACTATACCTTGCGCTATACTAAAACATTGCTGTTAACCCTCCCTACTCTATGCTGAAGTTCCTCTAGGCGTGTGAAGAATAAAAGCAGAAGTCAGAGAACTTCTAAGACTTGGAAATAATTTCAAGTTCCAGCTTCAGAAAATAAACCCAAGTCTTAGAGGCTAATGGTACTCTAAGTCCCAACTTTCAGGAAAATACTCTGAGTCTCAAAGTCTAAAATTGTAAAGAGATCCATAATTACCCAGCTCCGTCAAGTCCCAGTCCGAGGTGAAGTTGAAGAGAAAAATAAAAAATTCTGTCTTGCAGCTCTGCTACCTGTACTTTTATACACTTGTTCTGGCTCAAAGTTGGGGGTCAATGAGTGATGAGACCACCATCTCCCAATCACAATTGGCATGAATACATGATTAGACCACCCATTCACCAATCAGAAGTTAGGTGTCTCCGCCTCCCCAATATCTCACGTGTTATACTCGTGGGGTCCTAGAAAATGTGGCTGCCATCTGGATGACTTATCTGGATTGGTGTAGAAGACCTCTTCTTTGAGCTCATGTCATATCCCAGGTGCCCCGTTGCTCAGTATTGTCACTTCCCAGGCCCAACTTGGAGTTAGGACATTTCTTATCAGCAGGTGCTACACCACAAGATTTCAAAACAATTTCCCCTCCTAGTGGCTGTTGGAGCATGCTCAGCTTTCTGCCAGCACTTTGGCCTTGAGCGTACTCTAAGAAGCCGCATGTAAACGGATGTCCCACCCCCTTTCTTCAAAGACAGTCCTGCACAACTTAGCAAGAGTCTTAGTTAATGATATAACATTGATGAGCATAGAATCAAACATCAAGGTCTTCATGTCCATGGCTCAGGGGTCTGGAATATACTTCTGGGGCTATTTCAGATATGAGTCTGGGGTCTTTTTAGGGGGTCTTCTTGTGAATCTCCAGCAAACCCTCACTCAAGCCACCCCATTCCAGATCAGATAATATTTCACTTGAAGTAGTAGGTTCTTCTTGCAACATCATTTAAACCTTTTAGCACCGGATTAACAGGGAGAAGCCCACTATTATTATTAGTAGTAGTAGTAGTAGTAGTAGTATCCCTCCTTTTGTCCAATACTGGGCCTCAAGGCGGTCTTACAAAGTTTAAAACATACATTGTAAAACATGAGAAAAGAAATGTTAAAACACGTTTAAAATACACCACAAATTATCAGCAAAGATGGAGGACCAAATTACTCTCCAGAGGCCTGCTGGAACAAACCAGTTTTAGCCTGCTTCTGAAAGCCCATCAAGGAGGGAGCCAGTCTGGCTTCCCCAGGAAGAGAGTTCCAAAGCACTGGAGCAGCCACCGAGAAGAATGTGGAAAATTCTCCGAGAAGAATGTAGAAAGATGCTTAAATTCACATTTTCATCAGCAAGCAAGGGGTGCTACTCAAAAACCCCTAGGAAGTGGAAGAAGCAACAGTTAGGCCTTAAGGAGTGTTTAAGTAGCCATTCAAATGATGTTGGTGCCAAAAGCATTTATTTCTATTTCAAACATTGCCGGTTTGGATCACTGAAAGCCCACCACAACATTGGCAGAAACAATTAGAAGTAGCAATATGAGAAGGGTGGGTGGGGAATCCCTGGACTTGGCATGCTGTTATGAGACCAACCAACCCCACCATAGAAATCCCTTGATGGAAGATGGAGGGAATAATTTTTTTTGATTGGGTAACCTCCCTTGTGGACTGAGGAAATGCTGTGGATGTCATATATCTTGACTTCAGCAAAGCTTTTGACAAAGTGCCCCAGAATATTCTGATTAACAAACTTCAAAGTGATCTTGATAGGCTGGAGTGCTGGGCTGAAAACAACAGAATGATATTTAATAGGGATAAATGCCACGTTCAACACCTAGAAAAACAAAAACAAATGCACATTTACAAGCGAGGGGATACTTGGCTCAGCAATGCTACAAACGAGAAGGATCTTGGAATTGTTGTAGATCACAAGCTGAATATGAGCCAACAGTGCGATATGGCTGCAAGAAAGGCAAATGCTATTTTGGGCTGCATTAATAGAAGTAGAGCTTAAAAATCACGTAAGGTACTGGTTCCTCTCTATTCGGCCCTGGTTAGGCCTCATCTAGAGTATTGCGTCCAGTTCTGGGCTCCACAATTCAAGAAGGACGCAGACAAGCTGGAACGTGTTCAGAGGAGGGCAACCAGGATGATCAGGGGTCTGGAAACAAAGCCCTATGAAGAGAGACTGAGGCCACAACTAGACCTAAGGTTTATCCTGGGATCATCCAGGATTCACCCCTGCCTGAGCACTGGAACCCCTGTGTGTCACCTAGATGAACAGGTTTGACCCCTGGATGATCCAGGGATAAACCTTAGGTCTAGCTATGGCCTGAAAGAATGGGGCATGTTTAGCCTGCAGAAAGGAAGACTGAGGGGAGATATGATAGCACTCTTCAAATACTTCAAAGGTTGGCACAAAGAGGAGGGCCAGGATCTCTTCTCGATCCTCCGAGAGTGTAGGACACGGAATAACGGCCTCAAGTTAAAGGAAGCCAGATTCCATCTGGACATCAAGAAAAACTTCCTGACTGTTAGAGCAGTACGACAATGGAATCAGTTCCCTGGTGAAGTTGTAGGCTCTCCCACACTAGAGGCCTTCAAGAGGCAGCTGGACAATCATCTATCAGGTATGTTTTAGGGTGGATTCCTGCATTGAGCAGGGGGGTTCAACTCGATGGTCTTATAGGCCCCTTCCAACTCTAACATTCTACGATGCTAAAAATGCTACACTAAGCATTTATTGGGCTTCTCCCCAGTGTGAATTCTTTGATGCCTCTTAAGGTTTCTGAGGCAAACAAAGCTCTTTCCACACTCTACGCATTTATAGGGCTTCTCCCCAGTGTGAATGCGTTGATGCTGCTTAAGCTGTGCGCTCTGAGCAAAGGTCTTCCCACACTCAAAGCATTTAAAGGGCTTCTCCCCAGTGTGAATTCTTTGATGCCGCTTAAGGTCTGTGCTCCAAGAAAAGGTCTTCCCGCACTCAAAGCATTTATAGGGCTTCTCCCCGGTGTGAATTCCTTGATGCTGATTAAGCTGTCTGCTGTGAGCAAAGGTCTTCCCACACTCAAAGCATTTATAGGGCTTCTCCCCAGTGTGAATTCCTTGATGCTGCTTAAGGTGTTTGTTCAGAGCAAAGGTCTTTCCACACTCAAAGCATTTATAGGGCTTCTCCCCAGTGTGAATTCCTTGATGCTGCTTAAGGTCTGTGCTCTGAGCAAAGCTCTTCCCGCATTCTAAGCATTTATAGGGCTTCTCCCCAGTGTGGATTCTTTGATGCCGCTTAAGGTTTGAGCTCCGAACAAAGCTCTTCCCGCATTCTAAGCATTTATAGGGCTTCTCCCCAGTGTGAATTCTTTGATGCCGCTTAAGGTCTGTGCTCTGAGCAAAGCTCTTCCCGCATTCTAAGCATTTATAGGGCTTCTCCCCAATGTGAATTACCTGATGCTGCTTAAGGTGTTTGTTCAGAGCAAAGGTCTTTCCACACTCAAAGCATTTATAGGGCTTCTCCCCAGTGTGAATTCTTTGATGCCGCTTAAGGTCTGTGCTCTGAGCAAAGCTCTTCCCGCATTCTAAGCATTTATAGGGCTTCTCCCCAGTGTGAATTACCTGATGCTGCTTAAGGTGTTTGTTCAGAGCAAAGGTCTTCCCACACTCAAAGCATTTATAGGGCTTCTCCCCAGTGTGAATTCTTTGATGCCGCTTAAGGTCTGTGCTGTGAGCAAAGGTGTTCCCGCATTCTAAACATTTATAGGGTTTCTCCCCACTGTGAATTCCTTGATGCCGCTTAAGGGTTGAGCTCAGAGCAAAGGTCTTCCCGCATTCTAAACATTTATAGGGCTTCTCCCCAGTGTGAATTCTTTGATGCTGCTTAAGGGTTGAGCTCAGAGCAAAGGTCTTCCCGCATTCTAAGCAATTATAGGGCTTCTCCACAGTGTGAATTCTTTGATGCAGCTTAAGCTGTGTGCTGTGAGCAAAGGTCTTCCCGCACTCTAAGCAGTTATAGGGCTTCTCCCCAATGTGAATTCTTTGATGCAGCTTAAGGTTTGTGCTGTGAGCAAAGGTGTTCCCGCACTCTAAACATTTATAGGGCTTCTCCCCAGTGTGAATTCCTTGATGCTGCTTAAGGTCTGTGCTCTGAGCAAAGCTCTTCCCGCATTCTAAGCATTTATAGGGCTTCTCCCCAGTGTGAATTCTCTGATGCCGCTTAAGTTTTGTGCTCAGAACAAAGCTCTTCCCGCATTCTAAGCATTTATAGGGCTTCTCCCAAGTATGAATTCCTTGATGCAGTTTAAGGCCTGTGCTGTGAGCAAAGCTCTTCCCGCATTCTAAGCATTTATAGGGCTTCTCCCCAGTGTGAATTCTTTGATGCAAGTTAAGTTGTGAATTGAAAGTGAATTGTTTTTCACACACTAAGCATTGAAACCTTTGATATTTGTTAGAATGAATCTTCTGAGTTTTACTCTGTTCCTTCCCTTTGCGAATGTTCTTTTTACTTGGTGCTTCTAGTATTGGAGTTTCACAGACGTCTGATCTTTCAAAAGAAATAGATTTGTTTTCCCTCTTCTCTTCAGTTTCAATTTTCCTTCTCTGGTGTGGGCCATTTTTCTTGCTCTCCCTGTGATCACCTGCAAGTATAAACACAGAAATCATCTTGAAATCTTGGAACAAAACAAATGGTTGCTGATTTAGTTCACAGGATTAAAAAAAAATCGTTGGTGAGGCAGATCCTTCTAAACATATTAAATATCCCGATGATCAATAGAACTGAGAACTAGACTGCCATACATTTATATGGAATAACTCATATAAAGTAGTTGAGAGAATAAAGGCTTAACTCTCCTCTCCTCCATGGAGACCATTAAGATAATATCTGTAACATCTTCAATATTATGCAGATGCAATTATAGCAGCAAAGTAAGATTGGTTGGCAGCCATCTCTGCCACAGAGCAAGTCCATCAATGGGCTTTTCTCAATGTTTTGTCAGGTCTTCGGAGTCAATGACAGTTGTATTCTGCACTGACACAAAGAAAGAAGAGCTGAAATGCCACCTTCCAGGATCTGGCAAGAAGGCAGAGAGGGAGCCTTACCCAGAGGAATCCCATTCCTTACCCAGAGAGGCCAAGATCCCACGATTCTCCTCCATGACTTCTTTGTGCAGAGTCCTCTGGCCTGCATCCAGCAGAGCCCACTCCTCCTCCGAGAAATGCACGGCCACCTCCTCAAAGGTCACCAGACCCTGAAAGAAGAAGAAATGATGTTCTCTTTAAGCATTATGTAGCAATCCATGAAGACAAGGATGGTGAGGTCCTCTTTCTGAATGCCAAAGCATTGTGAGTGACCTTCAAGGCCTTCCTAGCAGCCAACTTGGAGAAGAGCAAAGGCTAAAGGGGCAGGTTCTTCCAGGATCAAAGAGATGTGCAGGAGACGGAGGCCCCCAGGACTCCCCTACCTGCCCAGGCTGTGCAGAAACCGCTTCCACTCCACCACCAAGCGAACGAGGCCCTGAAGGACCCCCCAGGATCAGTTCACTTCCGCTGCAGGTTATTTTGCTCCCTGTGAGGAAGGTAAAGAAGGTGGGAAGGTGAGAAGGTAAGTTAACATTCTTAACTATTCCCATTTTCATTGTTTATTTTCAGTGTTAATTTATTGCATTTGTTTACCGTAGCATAGCCGATGCACTTAGGAACAATATCCAAATATTTAGAAATGCAAAAACATACAATATACACATACATATAAAACTACTATAACAAGGTTTAAAACTGTGAACAGACCCAGGTTAATTAATTACATATTGCTAATTACATATTGCTTGACTTGGCACTGAAAAGATAACAATGTCAGCGGCAGGTGAACCACATTGGGGAGATTGTTCCACAGTTGGGGGGCCACCACAGAGAAGGCCTCTCCCTTGTTGTCGTCCTCCGATCTTCCCTCTGAGTAGGTGCCTGGAGGAGGACCTTAGTTGTTGAGTGTGTAAGACCCACTCTGGGAAGCCGGCCAGAGTGGGTCTGATACGCTCAAACCACAAAATACTAAACAAAATTTCCTTTTTGAGTATCTAGTGAAAAGGGGTCTCTCTCCCCTAGCAAAATCAGGCTCAAGGAGAACAATAAGACAGCTCATGCACTTCAGGTGTAATTGAGAGAGGGAGATCATGGGGAAACATGTCCACTAATCCTTACCCAGTGAGGAGGGTCCTCCGTCCCCCTCTGCTTCAGGAAAATATGTGGGTGCACTGGCCAACATCCTCTGAACCTGGACCAGGAGGGAGGATTTCAGGAAGAGAAGAGGGATTAGAGAAGGAAAGAAACGGCTCAGGTCAAGGCCAAGGGCAGCGTTTCCCAATCGCTTTACCTTTCAGGTCTCATTCTAAAGTTGTTCTACCATCCAAGCCACACAGCACAGGAACTTGTGTCTTTGTCAGGGGGCTAAGAGTTCAACCCTGATATCCAGCATGTTCCACTGTAAACACAGCAGTCTGGCATCTACAAATGCTACTCCTGTTCTGTTGGGAGGACTCTGACACTTGTTGAAGTAGGATCCCCTCCTTCCCCAGAACTTCACAAACCCATTCATTTCTCCTGTGATCATAAGAAGAGCACAAGCAGGACATGATTGCAACAGCACCCTCCTGCCCACGTTCCCCAGAAACTGGTGTACTTATAATCATAGAGTTGGAAGGTGCCTACAAGGCCATCGAGTCCAACCCCCTGCTCAATGCAGGAATCCACCCTAAAGCATCCCTGACAGATGGTTGTCCAGCTGCCTCTTGAATGCCTCTAGTGTGGGAGAGCCCACAACCTCCCTAGGTAACTGATTCCATTGTTGTACTGCTCTAACAGTCAGGAAGTTTTTCCTGATGTCCAGCTGGAATCTGGCTTCCTTTAACTTGAGCCCGTTATTCCGTGTAGAGCTTTGTCTCCAGTATTCTTAATACTTAATATTTAATTCTTAATACTTAATACTTAATTCTTAATACTTAATACTTAATACTTAAGTATTAATACTTAATACGTAATTCTTAATACTTAATACAGTGTTCTTAATACTTATCTAGTGTGGGAGACTCCACAACCTCCCTAGGTAATTAATTCCATCGTCGTACTGCTCTAACAGTCAGGAAGTTTTTCCTGATGTCCAAACACAATCTGGCTTCCTGTAACCTGAGACCTTTTTCTGTGTCCTACACTCTGGGATGATTAAGAGATCCAGCCCCTCCTCTGTGTGGCAACGTTTTAAATATTTGAAGAGTGCTATCATGTTTCCCCTCAATTTGTCTTCTCCAGGCTAAACATGCCCAGTTCTTTCAACCTCTCCTCCTAGAGCTTTGTCTCCAGACCCCTGATCATCCTCGTGGCCCTCCTTTGAACACGCTCCAGCTTGTCTGCATTTTTCTTGAAGTGTGGTACCCAGAACTGGACGCAATACTCAAGATGTGGCCTAACCAGGGCTGAATAGAGGAGAACCAGTTCTTCAAACAATTTGGAAGCTCTATTAGTACATCCAAGAATAGTATTTGGGGTTTTTTGCAGCCACATCACACTGTTGGCTCATATTCAGCTTGTGATCTACAACAATTCCAAGATAATTCTCGTTTGTAGTATTGCTGATCCAAGTGTCCCCCATCTTGTAACTGTGCATTTGGTTTCTATTCCCTAAATGTAGAACTTGGCATTTATTCCTATTAAATTTCATCCTGTTGTTTTCAGCCCAGCACTGCAACCTATCAAGATCCCTTTGAAGTTTGTTTCTGTCTTCCAGGGTATTAGCTATCCCACCCAATTTTGTGTCATCTGTAAATTTGATCAGCGTTCCCTGCACCTCCTCAACCAATTGAGGAGTAAGTAATCTCCAAAATTTGCTCCTGATTAGGCTGCTTTTCAAATCCTAAAATGTGTAGCAACCATACTCACGGCCTGTATGCTCCCTTAAAGGGGACTGAGTGGACTGATATGATGCTTAAAACATAGTTAATACAAACCTAATAAAACTTACTACATATAAGAATGAAAATATATGTCAAAACAGTGACAAGAAATGACTGAAAAGGAATACAATAGAGCTGTACTTTAAAATGGAAGAACAGGATTACAACCAAGGCATCCAATTACACTCTTCGCTGAGTCCTTGTGGTTCTAATGTCCTTTAGGTGAAAATCCAGACTATTTCCCGCCTTCTTAGTTGATGGTCTACTCTAATCCTTTCAATAATCCAGAGTCTCAGGTCTTTGTCATCATGTCCCATATCAAGAAAATGCTTGACCAGAGGTGCCTGAAGTCTTTTGCAGTGAATGCAGCTTTTGCGATTTATGCCATCAAGTGTCCATGTAATTTATTGTACATTGGTATGACCAAAACATACACCAGAACCCGCATCTGTGAGCACAAAAGCTGCATTCGCTCCAAAAGTTTAAGTTTTCTTAAACTTACTTTGTTTACAGGAGGGAGGATCCCAGACAGAGAAGGGGGAGGTGGGAAGGAAAGAAAAGGGTCAGTTCAAGGCCAAGGGCAGCATTTCCCAATCGCTATACCTTTAAGGTCTCATTCTAAAGTTGATCTACCATCCAGGGCCACAGCTAGACCTAAGGTTTATCCTGGGATCATCCAGGGTTCACCCCTGCCTGAGCACTGGATCCTCTGTGTGTCACCTAGATGAACAGGTTTGACCCCTGGACGATCCAGGGATAAACCATAGGTCTAGCTGTGGCCCAAGACACACAGCAATGTGTCTTTGTCAGGAGGCTAAGATATCAACCCTGGCATAAGCAAAGTGCTTGAACACCCTCCGAAAACCAGCCAGGAGGAAAGACAGAACCTCCCAGACATTCCCTGATATCCAGCATCTTCCACTGTAAAAACAGCGGTTTGGTGTCTACAAATTCTCTTCCTGTCCTGTTGGGAAGACTCTGCCACTGGCTGAAGAAGGATCCCCTCCTTCCCCTGAACTTCATAAACCCATTCAGTTCTCCTGTGATCATAAGAACAGCCATTCTGGATCAGAACAAGGGTCCATCTACTCCAGGATTCTCTCCCCACAGTGGTCCATCAGCTGTTGACTAGGAACTCACAAGCAGGACAGGAGTGTCACAGCACCCTCCAGCCCATGTTCCCCAGCAACTGGTGTACTTAGACATACTGCTTAGGATACTGGAGGTAGGATATAGCCATTCATAGCCTTCTCCTCCAAGAATTTGTCTAACCCCCTGTTTAAACAGCCCAAATTCATGGCCATCCCTGCATCCTCTGGTAGAGAATTGCACATTTTAATGACGTACTGTTAATTTAACGAGGGCCTGCTCTACCCATGAAGAACAACTATACTTGCAGGTGTCATTGGAAATTGGGGCATCCCTTCCTTAGAGGACATGTACAATAAAGTTGAGATAAGTATTAAGAACACAGTCCCTGTTAGTCACCAGGATGAAATGCTCTCACCTGGTCTTGGTCCTCTGCCTGGCTCAGGAGGAAGCCTTCTGCCACGGCCACTGCCTGGGAACTGGTCTCTGCTCCACACTCTCTGACCCAACTCTCCACCTCCGGGGTCAGGACAGCCAGGAACTGCTCCAGGACCACCAGATCCATCATCTCAGCTTTTGTGTTTCTTTCTGGCTTCAGCCACTGGCGGCAAAGGTGGTGGAGTCGGCTGCAAACCTTTCGGGGCCCTTCAGCCTCCTGGTAGCAGAAGTCCCTGAAGCCCTGGCGCTCCGTGTCTGAGCAGGTGTTGCTCCCAGGCTGGTCCTCCTGCACTCTTCCTTCCCAGGGCTCTGCACTGCTCCCTTCCTGGATGTTTCCTGCCTCAGGGCCAGCAAAGCTTTGCTCTTCCATCTTCACTGTCTTCTGCTCCCTGCAGGACTCGAAACAGTCTCCTTCCTTGGCTGCCAATTTCTCCTTTGAGGCAGGGACTGCGCTGTAAGAATTAAAACGGAGAGTGTGAAGGAGGCACACCAGGGTTCTCCGTGAGAAGGTTCCCAACTTCCCTCCTTGGCCAAACCTGGTAACGGAGCCAGTTGGCTTCTTGACTGATCATTCTGTCGAAGGATGGCTGAACAATGCCCCCGCCCCGGCAACAAGGCCCATGTGCCTTCCCCAATAATTTGATTCTTATAAACACCCACCTGGCAAGGTAGGCCACAGGCCCAAGTTTCAGAGCTGATATTTCGAGGGGGTGGCGAGGAATCCTGGAAAGGTGCGTCTCCTTTGAGTGGGATCGCTGAGTGGTGGTCAAAGGCTCTAAGACACAGTTCTCTCTTTTGAGAAAGTTTATTACAAGCAGCGCTTAGCACTGCAAGGCGGAAGCCCTCAGAGGACCCAAGGAACTGCCCGCTATTTTCAGGAAAGCCTTAACCTCCTTATAGGGTCAGTCCCCTTAGAAACAAAGCAGAACCGCTCCATACAATACACCAATCTTAAAACAGTAGCAGGTAAGCCTCTCAGCCAGTTGTAAGCAAGGATTTTATGCATGTGCAGAGTGCAATCTTTTCAAGGACAGAAAAACAAAACTTGTGCCCATCTGTTAATTTCAAGATTAGCTGTTTCTACCATGACACCTTCTAACAATCCTAGTAGGCACACAATCTTGTGAAACTAGTGTTTCAATACCCTTCACAAGACTTGGTCTCATGGTTGCATCCTTAATATATTTTCCAGTTACTGCGGAAGCGTAGATACTTTGATTTCTAGAGAACAGTCCAAAAGCAGTTATATTAGCACAGGGTGGGCTCAGGGGAAGCCCACATACCTACTTGCTTGAATTCTTCGACAGCGGGTAGCTGAGAAGAACAGACCCTAGGTATTATAATTTTCAAAACAAAGAAGTATTTATAGTTGATTCAATGAAAAATAGAGAACGATCAATGCAGCATGGACACATTCTCCTTTGTATTGCCGCTGCATGTTATCAGGTAGGCTCGGTGCCATTGAAGATAGACTGCAAAGACTGGAACGTGTTTTTGTGTGAGGATATACCATAACAAGGGGATTCCTATGACTGTGGAATACACACAGGTTTAAATGCATACACAACCATATCTGGGGAGGAATGCAGCACCATTGTAGGTAAGACAGCAAGGTCTTGGATAGGGATACAGGTGGGCATGCATCAGAATTGTGCCTGCAAGAAAGGAAAGTCAAGGAAAAGAGTTCTCATCTACACCAAAATGCATACAAAATTACTAAGAATATCTTCAGCTGTGGAGGTTGTGGTGGCACCATTGTCAACATATCTATTACAGTGGACAGACAAAGAGGAAAGCAGATGGACAAGGTGACGCAATGGTTTTCTGTTGCATTTGCAGGCCATATCATGTAGCCCAGTGGTTCCAACCGCCCCCTTGGTTCCACAAACTCATGCCCAGCGCCCCCTGCCCTACACTATAAAAGTCATTATTCGGAATAGCAGTTTTCAACGACCCACTAAGGAGGATAATAACAATAAAATTCAAAACAGTAACAATTAATTGAATATTTATTCAAAATCCAATTACATTTTTTTAGTTTATTCAATTAAACATAATTGATGAACTTGATCCAGTGATATCACCCTTCCAAAGTCTGATAGTCATTTAGCAAGAATATTAGATATCACATTTAGTAACTAGGGTAGAGAACCTCCCTATTCTGTAAAGTCTTAATGTGATGGACGGGCTTGATGAAGGGATACCAGTTTCCCAATGTGTGGTTTAAAGTCACTGAACTTGAGTCTTAAATCAACATGTTTGGTAATCTGGAGTCGATTTCTTTGTTTGGAGAGAAGTAGGCTGGCCACACTAAAACCACATTCCACCAAATAGGATGTTGGAAATGCAACCAGGAGCTTCTGAACCACTCTCCATAGCACAAGACAGCAATCAGAAATTTCCTTCTATAACCAAAACTCCTTGTACGATTTCTTAAACTTTGGTTTCAGCTCAATATCATTCTGTAGCTTAATTGGCCCCTTTAAATAGGAAGCACCTGTCTCAGGCTTACTGAGGGAGGGAGGGAAAAGAGAGCGAATGCCTCTGTTTTGCAGCTGGCTGGGCACAACCATGCAGAGTATGTCTCTTCAGTAGCATTTCGGTGCTTTTGAAACATTTCAATTCACCGTTAAAAGGACTCTTCTTAAACGGCATTAATACCTGTGTGGATTCTTCCCTACATGGCTTGGGACCAAACTACCGTCTCCCATAAAAATGACCCTAGGTTTTAAGACCTTCTGGAGAGGCGCTTCTCGGAAAAGTCCACCTCGAGCACCCCCCTAACTCCCCTTTGCTGCCACCTTGCCTCTTAATGCCCCCCTATACAATCCCACCCACCCCCCAAGGGGACGATACCACCCACGTTGGGAACCACTGATGTAGCATGTCTGGGACATTAAGTGGTTTCCTTGCCAGACTACTACATTTGCAAACAACGTAATCCATAAAAATCTGTCACGGTGGCATGCATGTAGGGGGTTCCTGCACTGTGCTCATGGAGTGATACAAGGGCAACAGAGGGCAACAGGGGCAATGGACTAAAAAGACAGACTCGAGATAAGACAAACTGTGCTATGGAAGGGGGGTTGTTAGTAAAAGTTATGAAAATTGTAGGTGTTATGCATTTCTCTGTTTAAAAATCAATACGGAAATTTTTCAGAAACAATGTAAGAAAGACGAGCTCCTTTCCCTCCCCCTCAGCTTGTCTGTGCTTTTACACTGTTTATTTATTTCAAATATTTTTATACTGCTTTTTGAATCTAAATTTTAAAATGCTAATACAAAATACAATTAACTAACTTTTAAATTCCCTTCTTCACATTCACCTTTCATGCTCCAGCCTTGCTCTCTAAACAACTCGCACTCCCACAAGTACCGATGCCCTGTGCATGTAGGGAACTGCTGCTGCATCCGTCTTTCGAGAAAGCTGGGCTGCTGCCATGGCAGTCGGTAGTCAAAAGAAGAGGTACTGAACAGGCTGCAACAACGGGACCAAGCCGAGAGTGGGATGGAACCCACAGGGGAATCCTGACCCCCAGTGCGAGAATCACTGTCATGGAATACTACCTGTGCCGCTTGCCCGTGCCGTCCCTTTTCTTTTTTGGACACTTATATCCCACCTAATCATTGGGGGAAAAGATGTGATATATAGCAGAAATACACTCAATAAAAGCTTTGCAAAAAAAGCCCATGGAGGGCAAAGAATGAAATAGACAGAAAAATTAAACAAAATTATAATGGAAACAATGTACTTCAACATAGTTTATCAGGTTAAGACTACAGGAATAAAATAAAGTCTCCAGCAAATGTCTAAAACAAGTGACTAAAGTGGAAAAATTGATAGTTTTCTATGACAATGATTCCTTGCAAGGTTGCAGCGGCCGCGGCATTGTCCTATGTCTCCCTATGGGCAGGTCTATTGATCCTGCGGTGAGATACTGTTCTATGTTTCCCAAAGAGCAAGAAAGGTTTTCCTTCGGGATGTACTCTCCTATGGATCCCTATGGGAAAGCGCTTTACAGTGGATCCCTATGGGCAAGTATTATCCTTTGTTTTAGTACGTCCCCAAAAGCGCCCCAGGTTTTATTTCGAAGGCCTCGTGACCAAAGTGACTTGTTAATTTTACTTATTCACTAGGTTTAAATCAGGGAGAGGAAACAAAACAAAAAATGCAATGCAAACAGGACACCAGGGCAGCCTTTTGCCTGCAGGTGGGACATTCCTCCTCCCCACCCAGGACCTTTCCTCTTGGGTCCCTCCCAGACCCCCCTTTCTCCAGCCTTCCCTTCCTCGATCCCCTAGTTATGGGGAGGGAAGGAGGTGCAAGGCGGGGGTCTCCCTGGAGGGGCCCCAAGTGGGTCAGTGCCCTGGAGAGGGCTCGGGGCTCCTTCTCTCTTCCCACCCACCCCCTGCCCCAAACCTGCACCCCCTGCCCTGGGGGGCTCCTTCCTCTGCCCCCTCCCTCCTGGGACCCCCTTGCAATCTGCACTCACCGGCAGGCGAGGGAAATACGAGGCTCGCAGGCGCAAGGGGAGAATCCCAGGCTCCTTTGCAATGGGGAGGGGAAGGAAGTGTGGGGCAGGAAGGGAGGGGCCTCATCCAGCCTGGGCTCTTCATGGGCCTCTCTAGGACCCAGCCCCCTCTCCTCCTCTTTAACCCTTCGTTGGAGGCAGCACTAGAGAGCCGCAGAGGCTCCTGGCAGAGACACGGACCTGGGAAGGGGGCTTTTCCATGGGGGGGGGGGTCTTTTATCCCCCCCAGCATCATCTCCGCCCCATCTGCTCCTGGGGGCTTCAGGGGATCCACAGCTGTTTCCCCTTTGAGTGCGTAAAGCAGCCTCCGGCATGGGAGCCCTCCGTCCTTCTGCCTGCCCTTGCTGCAGAACAGCGTTCCCCAACCTGGTGCCCTTCAGAACTCTAAACACGAAAAGATGCTCTAAAAAGAGAGAGGTTAAGTAGGGTGACCCTGACAAAAGGAGGACAGGGCTCCTGTATCTTTAACAGTTGCATAGAAAAGGGGATTTCTGCAGGTGTCATTTGTATATATGGAGAACCTGGTGAAATTCCTTCTTCATCCCAACAGTTAAAGCTGCAGGAGCTTTGCCCTCTTTTAAATATGGTCACTATAGTATAGCTCCTGCAACTATAACTGTTGTGATGAAGAAGAAATTTCAGTAGGTTCTCCATATATACAAATGGCACCTGCTGAAATTCCCTTTTATATGCATCTGTTAAGTATACGGGAGCCCTGTCCTCCTTTCCATAGGGTCTCCCTAATGTTAGCTGAGGCCTTATCAGGGTACACAGAAAGATTCTGGACCCACAGAGCTGCTAGCCGTGTGGAGTAAAACACACATGGCAACTTCTGCTCATAGTGGCCTCTTGTTGCTCACCTTGACCCCTTCTTTGAGAGCAGGTCTGAATCCATCTAAGGCTCAAGGCAGGAAAACCTTCGGCCCTCCTGGAAATAAGAGGTCTGATGATGAACCAGAGTTTCTCTCCCAATGTATCCCATGGCTCCATTCTAAGCCCTCTCTGTTCCCAGCACTTGAACCCCAAACAGGGGCAGAAGCGATTTCCACTCGCTCTTAGGATGTGAACAGCAGGGCTCCCTTCATCCATAAAAGCAGGACATATGAAAGCCAATGTCAGCACTTGCCCATAGCAAATCCATACTTGCCCACAGAGAAAACATAGCACAGTCCTTGTCTTTCACTCCGCTGCACTTACGCTTTATTTAGTGTAATTTGATTTTATATTTCTGACTCCTAATTTTATTTATTATGATTATCTTTTTGTGTTGCGTTGTTTGGCATTGTAGTAGTAGTATTTATTTATTTATGTCATAAGCTGACCATACCTTAAGAGAGATACCTTGAAGTGGTTTGCAAGGTATTAAAAATAAAATACAGAAACAACATATAAAAATTTAACAGCAACAGCGTAGCTTAGCTGAAGCAGCCTGCAGGAACTGGGGGGGGGGGGAGCCTTCAGCTAATGTCTCAAAGCGGCAGAACCGGCTGTATTTAATCAGACGGGGCAGCGGTGCTACTATTGGGCTAAATGCCCCCCCCCCCAGAAAAGCACCTCCCTGGTTCCACGTTTCTGCCAGGAGCCCTGGAGGAGGCTCTGTGGCTCTCTCGTATTGCCTCCATCCAATGGTTAAGGAGGAGAGGGGGCTGGGTCCTAGAGCCAAGGCTGCAGGATGACCCACACTTCCCCCCATGGCAAAGGAGCCTGGGATTCTCCCCCCTGCCATTCATGCATGGTGTGTCCCACCTGCAGCTTCTTTCACCCTGCAGAGGAACAGGTGAGGGCAACATGCAAGGGGGCCCTGGGGAGCCCTCAGGGCAGGAAGCATTTGGGTCGGGAGCAGTCCTAAGACCTTGATTTGGGCCCCTTCGAGGGATTTCCGAACAAGTGCGCTGGGCTCCCCTCCCGCTGCCCCTTCCCAAAATACCTGGAGAGGCATCCGGCACCTGCTGCATCCTCCGGACGGCCTTCGAGAGAGGAAGCCCAATTGCAACGATCCAACCGTGATCAGGGGATGGAACCCAGAAAGATGGGATTTGTTACCCCTGATGTGCCAAGAATCATCATGACCTCCCTGTCATGACCTCCCTGAATCAGCCAAAGAATATAAATGCACAGTGAATTGTTTTTACTGGCTTCATTTGTAAATGCATCAAAAGAGAGGCCTCTGCAGACATGGACTTGTTATCTTTTTTTAAGAATCCAGATTGACTTTGTTGAAATGTAAAAGTTTTTTTGAACACCTACTGTTTTGTTCAGGCCTGAAACCATAGAATCAGATCTAGAAAGCTATTTTACTGCTGCATTAAGAGAAGTATAGCTTCCAAATGGCGCCTGACTCGGATCTACCCCAAGACGGATTCATGCCTGCCAGTGGAGCCTAGATTGAGAAGCGATCGCCAAGAGAGATTTCTCTTGCCTCAAGTAGGTTAACATGCACTG
Organism: Elgaria multicarinata webbii; assembly: GCF_023053635.1. Taxonomy (NCBI): domain Eukaryota; kingdom Metazoa; phylum Chordata; class Lepidosauria; order Squamata; family Anguidae; genus Elgaria; species Elgaria multicarinata. The sequence continues at coordinate 170,068,194 of NC_086173.1, forward strand.
TGCAGACACGGAGACCGAATTGACGGGACCATTCGAGCCAAGGTTACAAAATCGACTCCACCCGACAGATGGAAAGGAACAGGCAACAACAATTTGCAATCAGACGTGATTAGAAAGGGCGAAGACGGGAGACGGCTATTTGGTGAGTGAAACCTTTAATCCCATGGACCCTGACGGGAAATGGAGGGAGTGGGTGTTCACAATTGACCTCAGAAATGGGAAGCTTATAGTCAGTATTGGAAAAGAGTCCCCGAGCCCATTGGGGTTGTTGTCTTTGGGAAAGCTTTCATTGAAATTGAAATTGAGATTTTGAAACTGTAACAGTGTAACAATGAGTTAAAAATGTTTGTGACTGTGAATGAATGTCTTTTTTATGTTAGATTGTGGATTTTTTTGAACTTGATCCAAAGTTAATTTCAGCTGTGTCATTGGAATCAATTTGCAAACATAGAAATGTAATTGAGTAAATGTACCTCTCAAAGGATCGCCCTTTAGAATTACAGAAAAGTTGGTGTTGTGTTAAAGTGAAAGGAAAAAATTGTCAGTTTGTGTTTTCCACCCGGCCCAAGTGAAAGAAATTTGAAGTTTTTGTTTTCCTTCTCCTCCCTAGTGTTTTTTTGCTTCTCCTATGCTTAGCAGCTAGAGATAAGCAGTTTTGTTCAGTGAAAGTTTTTGTTTTAGATTTTGAAGACTTTGTGTATTTTGTCTTTCACAAACCTCAGATAATTAGAACCCCATTTTCACAGAAGAAATGTCTTCCATAGCTTTGAAGATTCACTGCCTGAGTTGAAAAGCTCAAGTCCTTGTTGCCAACAGTTTTGCCAAGATGAGAGAAAGAAAAAGTATGTTGTTAAAAGTGGATAAGAGAAATGTCTGAAAAAGAGAGAGAGAGAGAGAGAGAAAAGGCTGTGCAGAAGAGATAGTTTGAAAGACTTTTAAAAAGGTTGTTTTGGTTGTTTTGAAAAGAAGTTGATTTGAAGTGAAGTTGATTTGAAGAAGAGTAAAGTATGTGAATAGCAGAGGTGAAGAAGATGAGAAGTTGAAACGTAGTGAAAAAGGAAAGTGTTTGAAGGTTAGTGTACGTGGCATGGTTTTTGACCAGAAGGAAAAGGGGGGTGAAGAAGCCCTGCCTTGAAAAAGTTAGTGAATGGACAATCTTGCATCCTCTGCTGATGAAGATTGGAAATACTGAATTGCTATATTTTTGTGTGTGTTTTGAACGTTGTGTTCTGAAAATTGCCCAGTGGTTCTTTTTTTGGGGGGGCAGAGATATTCTAACTTTGGCCTAATAGAACTTTTGAAATGCTTTGAGCCCTGAGCCTGAGCCCTAAATGCAACTACAATTGAAGCCTAAAAGCACCCCTGTGTTCTTGCATCAGTATCCTTTGAAATTAGAAGCCAGAAGAATACAACTATTGCTTTTTAAAAATGGACTTGTGAAATGATTAAAGCAATTAAAAACTCCAGCTTGCATCACTATGTTTGCCCTACCAGCCTCAAGTGTGCTGTGCAAAAAACGTGGCACAGACCAGTGGAGTACAGTGGCAGAAGCTAACACCTGAACCCTGCCTGCCAGTCCAGATATGAGATCAACCTCCTCGTGGACCCAAGGCTTGCCTCATTGAATCCTGCCACGTTGATACCTGAACTACAAAGAAAAGAAGTTCCAGAGCATGAATGCCTTGAAGTCTTGCAACTTGGCACCAAACCTCGCCCAGACCTATATGATGACCTCGAGTTGTTTACTGATGGATCCAGCTACAATTGTACAACAAGCAGCTGAACTCGTAGTATGCACAGAAGCCCTGATGCTTGTTTCAGGCAAAGGACTATATTTACTGATTCAAAATATCACATGGACAGATTTGGAAAGAAAGAAGATTTGTGACTGCCCGTGGAGCAGTGACCCATGGAGAATTAACAGTTGATCTGTTAAAAGCCCTGATGTTGCCAAAAGAATTGGCTAATTTGTCTACAAGCGAGCTGCCATAATTGGAGCTAGCCCATTTCTCAGTATTTGAATCCACCTTATGAAAAAGAAGACTTGGAATTAGCACAATAACTCTAAGTTTTCGAGAACCCAGAAAGATGGGATTTGTTACCCCTGATGTGCCAAGAATCATCATGACCTCCCTGTCATGACCTCCCTGAATCAGCCAAAGAATATAAATGCACAGTGAATTGTTTTTACTGGCTTCATTTGTAAATGCATCAAAAGAGAGGCCTCTGCAGACATGGACTTGTTATCTTTTTTTAAGAATCCAGATTGACTTTGTTGAAATGTAAAAGTTTTTTTGAACACCTACTGTTTTGTTCAGGCCTGAAACCATAGAATCAGATCTAGAAAGCTATTTTACTTCTTAGGTAGTGTAGAACATGGCACTTTTGTCCTAAAAATAGGCTGGCATCTCATGAAGATTCCAGTCTGGTAGGCAGATAGAGTTAATAGGACCCTGAAAAGAGACCCTAGCAAAAATTAAATTAGAAATTTCCTTGAAATGGGTGGATGTATTTCCAATTGAATTGTTAAAGTCAGAAAAAGTCTTAAATTGTTTCATTTTGAGCTAATGTTTGGCTTTTCCTCTCAGTTTTTAGTGGGGGAACAAGAAAGAATTAAATAGGAATTGGGAAATGTTTTATTCCAAGAATATGTAATTGCCCTGCAGTTTTCTCTTTTCCAGCTCCATCGTTACCTGCACCTTTCCAGAGATTGTCGTTAGAAGAACCCTGCCTATTCCAGCCTACCTGCTTAAAGTAGGACCCCAGGATTGAGAAAGCCCTTGCTGCTTTGTACTTGTAAGTTGTAAGTGAAATTATTATAGACAGATAAATGGACACATTGTTCTAAAATAAAGCCTCCCCTGTGCCAGAAGGACACAGGCAAAGCAAAGTTCATCTGCCTTCTGGTGCACCGGAAGCCACCAGCAACATAGGCGAAAAAACCAGCACGGAGCAACCTAGGTACTCAACCCAACATTTAAAAGACACTAAAGTTATCTTACATGTGTGTGAAGATTGTGTAGTTGTAATTTTGATAATTCTTACTTTAGTAGGTTCCAAGTGTTTCTTTAATTGTCATAACAAATGTTTTTAAGAAAGGATTTGTGCCTTTTACCACTCATAAGTGACTTGGCTTCGTTCCACAACTGCCAAATGTTCTTTGCAAAAGCTTATCTTCCTGCCCTGCAAAAGCTTGTGATCACCACACAAGCCAAAATATCAGAATTGTGTACACATATTATGATTCTACCCAAGGACTTTTAGAGCCCTACGGTAGTTGTAAATGAAAGTTAACAAAGAATAGCAGAGTTGGAAGGGGCCTACAAGACCATCAAGTCCAACCCCCTGCTTAATGCAGGAATCCACTCTGAAGCATCCCTGACAGTTAGTTGTCCAGCTGCCTCTTGAATGCCTCTAGTATAGGAGAGCCCACAACCTCCCTAGGTAACTGATTCCACTGTTGCACTGCTCTAACAGTTAGGAAGTTTTTCCTGATGTCCAGCCGGAATCTGGCTTCTTTTAACTTGAGCCCGTTATTCTGTGTCTTGCATTCTGAGAAGAGATCTTGGCCCTCCTCTGTGTGACAACCTTTTAAGTATTTGAAGAGTGCTATCATGTCTCCCCTCAATCTTCTCTTCTCCAGGCTAAACATGCCCAGTTCTTTCAGTCTCTCTTCATAAGGCTTTGTTTCTAGACCTCTGATCATCCTGGTTGCCCTCTTCTGAACACGCTCCAGCTTGTCTGCGTCCTTCTTGAATTATGGAGCCCAGAACTGTACACAATACTCTAGGTGAGGCCTAACCAGGACTGAATAGAGAAGAACCAGTACCTCACGTGATTTGGAAGCTATACTTCTCTTAATGCAGCCCAAAATAGCATTTGCCTTTCTTGCAGCCATATTGTGCTATTGGCTCATATTCAGCTTGTGATCTACAACAATTCTCGTTTGTAGTATTGCTGAGCCAAGTGTCCCCCATCTTGTAACTGTGCATTTAGTTTCTATTCCCTAAATGTAGAACTTGGCATTTATTCCTATTAAGTTTCATTCTGTTGTTTTCAGCCCAGCACTCCAGTCTATCAAGATCACTTTGAAGTTTGTTTCTGTCTTCCAGAGTATTAGCTATCCTACCCAATTTTGTGTCATCTGCAAATTTGATCAGCGTTCCCTACACCTCCTGACAAATCCATTTCGGCTTCTAGTAATCACTGCATTGATTTCAAGGTGTTTACAGATTGACTTCTTTATAATCTGCTCCAGAATTTTCCCAGACTGACTGGTCTGTAGTTCCCAGGTTCCCAGGTTCACTTTTGCCCTTTTTGAAGATAAGGACAACGTTAGCCCTCCTCCAGTCGTCCAGCACCTCACCCATCTTCCATGATTTTACAAAGATAATAGACAAGGGTTCTGAGAGTTCTTCTGCTAGCTCCTTCATTACTCTTAGATACAGTTCATCGGGCCCTGGAGATTTAAACTCATTCAGGGAAATTAGGTGTTCTTTGACCATTTCTTTATCAATCTCAAACTGCAATCCTGCCCCCTCAACTTCTGCTTCACTTTTTCCAGGGGAGTCATAGACCCGCTTTTAGGAGAAGACCGAGGCAAAATAGGAATTAAGCACTTCAGCCTTTTCTTTGTTGTCTGTTATCAATTTGCCTTCCTCATTAAGCAGTTGAACCACCCACTGATGATCTATTTAGATGGCTCACTAGTTATCCAATATGGAGTAGTTAAAAGAGGGATTTCTTGCATTGTATTTTGTTCCATTGTAATGATTTTTGTTTATCCTTGCTTTTTGCCTTCCCTGTATTTTGTCTTTTGTGAAAAGTCTTGCAAAGTCTGTAATCCACCAGCAAATGTATTTGTATTGTGAAGCCTTAGCCACAGATGATCTAAAAGAAGCTAGCAAGCTTAAGTTTTGAATTGCTTTAAAAGGGGGGAAATTGTTAGCAGAACCACCTCCATTTTTAACAGGAAACTGTAAAATCTCCATTGCACTCCAAGCAAAATGTCAAAATGCCCTGTATGAGAATGTCTCCTTGTGTGCGTCCTTGCATCCTTGATTACTAATATAAACAAGAGTCCTGGCTCCAGCTGTCTGTGTTGAAGTTAACTCTCTGTAACTTACTGTCAGGCCAAAGGTATTGTTTACAGGACTGTTTAGCATAATTAACTATGCCTCAGTGTTATGTTCTGATTGGTTAATGCTGCTACTGGGCCCTGCCCCTTGAAAGCTTTAATACTGTACCATATTCCCTATGTCTTTTGTCTGATTGCTCCCTTTGAAGAGACCAGGCCTTGATTACTAATCAATAAAGCGCTTTTGAACCCTCTGTCGCTGGAATGGTGGAGTCGTGCTTAAGGGCTGTTTGGATCTCGTCCTTGGGTGAAAAGAACATTGATCTAACAATGCATGGTGTGTCCCACCTGCAGCTTCTTTCACCCTGCAGAGGAACAGGTGAGGGCAACATGCAAGGGGGCCCTGGGGAGCCCTCAGGGCAGGAAGCATTTGGGTCGGGAGCAGTCCTAAGACCTTGATTTGGGCCCCTTCGAGGGATTTCCGAACAAGTGCGCTGGGCTCCCCTCCCGCTGCCCCTTCCCAAAATACCTGGAGAGGCATCCGGCACCTGCTGCATCCTCCGGACGGCCTTCGAGAGAGGAAGCCCAATTGCAACGATCCAACCGTGATCAGGGGATGGACTCCTCTTTCCAGGTAATCCTGGTGCAGGGGCAGCCCTAGTGGGCGAAGAAGCTGTAACCAGCCAGAACTCCTCTTTGCCCCGGAGACCACCTGGGCCTCAAGCGAGGCCTCCGAGGCTCTGTCCCTGCAACGTCACGGGGGGGCGCCCCATCTAGAAGAGGCCCCCGACCTCATTCCCGTACCTGAGATCGGGACAAATGGCGAACACCAGAGAAGGAAAACTGAAATTGAAGAGAAGCAGTGAAAAAAGTCCATTTCTTTTGAAGGGTCAGATGTCCGTGAAATTCCCTACTAGAAGAACCTTTTGAACCAAGTAATAGGAATATGCACAGTGGGAAGAAACAGTGGGAAAGCTCTGTGTATGTAAAGACTCAGAAGATTTACCTTACTAAATGTCAAAGATTTCACACAGAAGAGAAAAAATTTCAGTGCTTGGAGTGTGAAAAGCAATTCACTTTCAACTCACATCTTAACGCATAAAGGAATTCACACAGGCGAGAAGCCCTATAAAAGCCTAGAGTGTGGAAAGAGCTTTGCTAACAACATGAAAAGACATCAAAGAATTCACACAGGCGAGAAGCCCTATAAATGCCTAGAGTGCGGAAAGAGCTTTGCTGGCAGCACAGGCCTTAAGCATGAGAGAATTCACACAGGGGAGAAGCCCTATGAATACGGTGACCATATGACTGGATTTGCCTGGATTTGTCCAGGTTTTTTGTGACACATCCGGGAGGGGGAGGGGAAATCCGGATTTTTCCAATCTTCCCCAGCCAAAGAGCAGCTCTAATGGGAATTAACAAAAATGCTTATAACTCTGCAAATTTAAAAGATAAAGACATGAAACTTGGCATGATAGTAGCGTTTAGGAATGGCTTTAATCATACCAAATTTGAAACAGATCCATTCATCAATTAATTATTTAGGAATTTTTTTAAAAATTGAGGTTTTAAAATTATTATTTTTAAAATTGTCATTTTTAAAGATAAAGAGATGAAGCTTGGCACCATGATAGGTTTTAGGTAGAGCTTTAGCCATACCAAATTTGAAACAGATGTGTTCATCCATTGTTTTTTAAAACTGCTGGAGCCATATCCTTCAAATTCAGGTTGTCAAACCTCCTCTTTGCGGTGTTGCACATTGAGCAGTTTTAGCCCTTGGCATTAAGGGGATCCCCAGTCTTTAGGTAAGAAGTCCTGGGCAAGCAGGGCACCTTTCCTGTTGTAGATTTGGTGTGCAGTCGGGTACCTGGAGCTCAGCAGAGGCAAGGCATCCACAAATCAAAATGTGGGAAAGGAGAGGTCAGTCAAAGCAGCCCACAAGGCAAAACAGAATGGGCCAGAAGCCTTTTTCTCAAATTTCCACATCATGGGTGATGAAGGGTCATCTTTAGAGAAAAACTCTCACGACCAACAGTAAGGTGCCAGTCGAGAGAGAGGCTCTCTTCTTTGCGGATGCCCTGTTGCTACAAATCTTGTAACCTGGCATATCATTGCTTTGCTTCGCTACCACTTCCCTTCCACTTCACTTTGTACACTTGTGAGCTAGGCTCTGAATGCACTGCTGGGATGCAATGCAGAACATTTGAAGTGCAGACCAGAGGAAAAATAGATAGATTTGTGGCTTTGGCTGGCTGGCGTATCTCTTAGAGACAGAGTTAGATTGAAGACACAACTCAGAGATGGCTGTAGCTGAGCCCTGAGAGGCTGCTATGCCACACAGAGCCTTTTTAAGAGTGTCTCAGAGTCCAGTTTTGGTGCAGGCAGAGGCGGCTGGCGGTGGAGTTTTTTAAAAAAACAAGAGTCACCAGATGCAACCAAGTCATAAGCTGTTGCCCTACCCCTAGCCACAGGGTACAAGTGCACAGCCTGGCTTGACCTTTAGGAGACTTTGGCAGAGAGAGAGGGAGGTGGGGGAATATTTGAGGCTGGAAATGTTGGCAGGCTGGCATAAGGCAGAGAGAGGCTGAAGGCAACCCAGATGCACCTGTAGCTTGGCCCTGAGGTTGGCTTGCCACGCAGAGTGTTTTAAGAGTGCATCAAAGTTGTGCAGGAGGAGAGGAGGTGGAGACAGCTGGTGGCAGAGGTTTTTAAAGTATTGGGCAAAAGGTGGGATATAATAATAATGATGATGGTGGTGATGATGATGATGATGATGATGTAGTAAGAGTCACCAGACATGACCAAGCAATAACCTGCAATAAGCAATATCCCAAGCCATAAGTGTGCAGCCTAGCTGGACCATTGGGAGACAGACAGACAGAGAGAGAGAGAGAGAGAGAGAGAGAGAGAGAGAGATTGTTTGAGGCTGGAGGCTTTGGTTTGTCTGCAATGACTTAGAGTAAAACACAACACAGGCTGCACAGACAACCCAAAGACATCTATTGTAACTTAGCCCCATGGTGCTGGCATGAAACGCAGGGCATTAGGAAGAGGGTCTCAGAGTCGCATGTTCGTGCAGGAAGTAGACAGGAGCTCTAAGTCTGGATGTGTGAAGTGGTGCCAATGCACAAGCCTTGAGAAGCTAATGTATATAAGTGAGAAGTGTGAATGGGCAAAGTAGTGTTCCACAACACCCACTGCCACAACACCCACCCTAATGTTAGAGTAGAGAAACGTGTGACAATTATACACAAGCTTTTTTTTTAAAAAAATGAAATTGACAAAAGCCATCCGGCCGGCCAGTAACAAACCCTGTTAACAACAACAGCAGCTTGCAATGAGTGAAGATACAGTCAGAAAAGATATTTGCGGGAAGGTGAGAATGTAACACACAGAGTATAGCAAAAGTTTCAATTCAGCTTGTGATCTACAACAATTCCAAGATCCTTCTCATTTGTAGTACTGCTGAGCCAAGTATCCCCCATCTTGTAACTGTGCATTTTGTTTCTATTTCCTAAATGTAGAACTTGGCATTTATCCCCATCCTGTTGTTTTCAGCCCAGCACTCCAGCCTATCAAGATCCCTTTGAAGTTTGTTTCTGTCTTCCAGGGTATTAGCTATCCCACCCAATTTTGTGTCATCTGCAAATTTGTTCAGCGTTCCCTGCACCTCCTCGTCTAACTCATTAATAAAAATGTTGAAGAGCACTGGGCCCAGGACTGAGCCCTGCGGCACCCCACTTGTTGCCTCTCTCCAGTTTGGGAAAGTTGCATTAATAAGTACTCTTTGAGTCCGATTCTGTAGCCAACTGTGAATCCACCTAATGGTTGTTCCAACTAGCCCACTTTTAGCTAGTTTGTTAATCAGAATGTCATGAGGTACATTGTTGAAAGCTTTGCTGAAGTCAAGATATATGACATCCACAGCATTCCCACAGTCCACAAGGGAGGTTACCCGATCAAAAAATGAGATCAAATTAGTCTTACAGGATTTGTTCCTGACAAATCCATGTTGGCTTCTAGTAGGGGTGTGCATGGACCCCCCCGATCTGCTTCCCTTCCAGATTCACAACTTCCGGATAAGGTCCACTCTGCCTATAGTCCGCTCTGCTCCGCTCCGCCTATAGTCCGCTCCGCTTCGCTGTGAAGCTCCAGATCTGGGTCGGAGCTCCGCTTCCCCCCCCCCATAGACTTACATTGAAATCCAAAAATGCCAATTACTTTTTTCCTGTTAATGGTAGAAACCTCAAACTTGGCACCATGATAGCTTATCCATGTATACACATGCATGCCAAGCCTCAAGCAAATCCAAGCCTACCCTGATTTTCGGGGGAATTTTTGAAAATCGGACACCCCATTTTCAGACATGGGATTTACTCTGACATTTTGACAGATAAAAACATTGAAGTGGGCACCCTCACAGATGCCATCTAGATCCACACTCATGGCAAGTTTCAAGCAAATCCCATCATCCCCTGATTTTTGGCAGAGGTTTAACCTTTTAACTCACCGCAATTCAAGTCCCATGCTAGAACGCTGTCAATTTTCACATTAGAAATGTCAAATTAGGTAGCAAGACACCTGATGCATGTATACATATGCATGCCAAGCCTCAAGCAAATCCAAGCCATCCCTGATTTTGGGGGGATTTTTGAAAATCGGACACCCCATTATCTCAGGGATTTTTAAAGCTGCAGACAGCTCAATGGGCTTTATTCATGGCCATTTCAAAGGAAATCCCAATATGCCATGAATTGGGGAGTAGATAAACCTAAATATGGATCTTCTTCCACACTTGAAAAATTGATTTGGAACTTCAAAAAGTCTAAGTGAGCGCAGGAAGGACATATCCCCTGAGTCAAAGCAAGACACACACTAACCCACCACAGCAGCACCCAGGCGGAGGAGGGAAGGCAGCCAGGCAGCAGACATTTCTGGGGGCACAAGGAAGTGAGCCAAAGATGGTTTCAAATGCAAACCATCCCTGTGAGGCGGGAGCAGCACAGAGAGATGCCTTTTCTTTTGCATCCCATAACTAGGAGGCTAGGAGGATAAGAGTAAAGCTTTGTGATCCTTGCTTCAGAGTTAATTGACTGCATTGTGATCACAGCCATTATTAAACAACAAAATAATCACATTAATAATAGCAGTACTAATTATTATTATTATTTATTTTTTATTTTTTATTATTATTATTATTTATTTATATAGCACCATCAATGTACATGGTGCTGTACAGAGTAAAACAGTAACAAAATCAAGTTTTAAAAGCTTTAGGAAAAAGAAAAGAAATATATTTATATAGCACCATTATTATTATTATTATTATTATTATTATTATTTATATAGCACCATCAATGTACATGGTGCTGTACAGAGTAAAACAGTAAATAGCAAGGCCCTGCCGCATAGGCTTACATTCTATCTTACATCAATTAATACTAACAACAACAACAACAAGAAGAAGGAGTTGAATGTCCGGGAAAGCTGCCAAATGGCTTGACAAAGACAGATTAGACCAGCGGGTAACTAAGCAACAGATGAGTTTATTGCAGTATACAAACAGTTCAGGGAAGGCAGTGCAAACGGAGCTTTGAACGTAAAGGCAAAAGGACGTTGCAGATCAGGATTCAAGCTTACAGAGAAGTCAATGTCCAGTCCAAAGTCTAGGGAGTTGGCAAAGCAGGTAGTCGAGAGTCCAGTCCAGGGTCAGCGCAGCCAGCATTCAGCAAAGTCCAAACAACAGTCCAAAAGTCCAGGGGCAATAACAGGCAAGCGTAGTCACAAACCAGTCCGTGGTCAACCAGGAGTCCAGAGAAGCAAGGCGTGGTCACGGGGTCCAGGAGTCAATGCCGGAATCAGGAACCAGGAGTCAGGGAGCAAGGCACGAGGTCACGAGATGCAGGAACCGAGGCTTTCGCCAGAAAGCTCAGATAATCTCTGACAATTTGGCAGGGCTCCCGGCTGCTCTTTTATCCTCAGTCAGAGTGCTGAGTCAGCGTTCCGCAGCTGGTCTCTGATTGCTTGGCGTTTCTGTTGGAGACGGCTAGACCTGCGTCGGGTGGCCTTCTCCGCCCGGAACTGGCTGAAACCGGGCTTCTCCGTCTCCTCCTCAGATCCCTGCTGCTCTTCCAGAGTCTTTGCTGGCATCAGGCCCTCAGAGCTGGCAGAGGTTCCTGCTGGCCGTGGCTCCTCTCCCTGAGGCTCTGCCACAGCCTCTGCCAGTCCATTCTCCTCTCCTGAGCCAGGCCCCACTGTACTGGGTCCAGCCTCTGCCAACTCCCCCTCATCTCCCGACTCCGGTTCCATGCAGGGCATGACATTGAACCACAATGAAAGCCTGCCTGACTTCACTGAAGAGGAAAAGCCAGGAGAGCTTGGGCTATGGGGTGTATAATGTAATAAATAAATAAATAAACAAAGGAGGGGTGGAATTGAAAGCAGCAGTGTTGCTGAATAAACAACAAGAATAATTTTTTTGAAAAAGCTATGTCTGTCTTTTACCAGTAAGAGGAAAGTGGACGTGCCCAGGAGGAGGGGGAATTATGCCAATTTGACCGGCCCTAGGTAAGTACCAGTCTTTAAGAACTTCCTGACACTTCAGCTCATGACAGGCATAGCTTCTCTACTGGTTTCTCTTTGGAGGGCTCTGATGACCCTCCAAGGACAGGACAGTGTGTGTTCACTGGGAACGTCCACATGCCCTAGGGGACCTCATCCCCTTGCACCACATCTATTCAGTTGTTCACCAAGGTTAGGGTGGATAGCAGTGCTTAGTATATGATTTCAGTTTGTGTTGGTGCATTTGGTGGGGCTACTGTTTAAAAAAACACTGGGAGAAGTCCGTTCAGAGCCAAAGAAAGAAAAGTTTCCCAGTATCCCAAGTTACTAAGTATCCCGTTTTGCTTATTCCCCCCCCCTCCAACTTTGGGATTGGAGGATGCTTCATCAGGTGATCATGACTGGGAGTTGAATCTGCCTCTCAGCACTTCAAAAAGATACCTCTCCCGCTTTTTTTTTTTTTATTTTTTTTTATTTTTTTTATTTATTTTTTATTAAAACAACAAACACAAATCAAAATCACTTAATACAAGATATTATCATACCTTACTATCATATATTCAATATTAACCTATTAAACATAATATAATAAACATAACAGTGCTCCCCCCACCTCGGGATCTCATTCTTGTTTCCAAAAACTCATAGTTTCATCTGTTGGTGGAACCCCCCTTCCTTTAGAAAATACAAACTCCAGGAACTTTTTCCATATACTCTCAAAATCATTCGTTTTTACTATGCCTCTTTGCATTTTTATATTACATGTCAATTTATCGTTTATAGCAATGTCCCACACTTCTTTATACCATTCTTCAATACAATAATCTCCTGTAATTTTCCAATTCCTAGTTACTATCAACCTCGCAGCTGTCAGTAGGTTCGTTATTAATTCTTTCATTTCTTTATTACATTTAGGATCATCATGCAGTGAGAGTAATGCAATCCTTGGTGTAACTTCTACTTTAAATCCCACAATCTGTTCAATCTCATAAAACACCATCTTCCATAACTTTTGCACATGTATACAATCCCACCACATATGTAAATACGTTCCCTTTTCTCCACAACCCCTCCAACAATCTGCTGAAAGCTGTTTATTAATCTTATTTAATCTAACCGGAGTTAAGTACCACCTCCATACAAGTTTATAATAATTCTCCTTTATTCTTACTGACATATTTCTCAACACTCTCTGTCTCCATAGTCCATCCCACCTCTGTTGTCCTATTTGTATCTTCAGATCAGTCTCCCAAACCATTTTCCCAGCACTATCCAGCCCTCCTTTCTCAACTAATATATTATATATTTGACTCACTAACCCCTTTATCCCTATGTTTTGTCCCTTATCTATTTCTTTTTGTTCAATTAATTCCTCAAATTTCGTCCTCTCTTTACATTCTCCATTTTCTCTTATCCAATTTTTAGTCCATTGTTCTAATTGAAAATAATTTAACCACGTTAATTCCAAATCTCTCAAAACTTCTTCCAACCTCTCTCTTGTATTCATCCCCCTTAACCACTCTCCTAATTTCATTTTATTTCTTTCTTTTAAAACTTTGCTTAACCTCATCTTTAAATTTTCAGGAAATTTCTTTAACATTATCACCGGTGTTAAGGGGGAATTACTTGAAAACAATTCCTTTTTATAATTATCCCAAAGTTCCCAATGGAACTTCAGAAATTGGTTATCTAAATCATTAAGCCATTTACCCTTCCCTTTTTGCTTAAAAAACACATTTTGCAATTTCAACTCAATATTCCCTAGCGTATTTTCCTCCATCCATTTCAAATCCCCTACCCCTATAATTGCTTCAACAACATGTCTTAACCTATTAGCTAGATAGTAGTACTCAAGGTTTGGGAGACCCAGTCCGCCTCTCTTTTGGCTTAAATACCATTTACTTTTATTAATCCTTGATCTCTTCCCTTCATTGCAGTAATTATTTATAAGATTCTGCCATCTTTTTAATTCTATCACTGAAATTCTTATCGGTAACATTCTAAAGAAAAAATTAATCTTAGGTAAAATTTTCATCTTTATTAAAGCTATTCTTCCAAACCAGGAAAGATTCAGTTTCTTATACCTCTTTAACTCTTCCTCCAATTCTTTTTTCAATCCATTTAAATTCTCACTTCCCAAATCTTCTAAATTTTTTGTAATCTTAACACCCAAATATTTAATTTTCTCTTTGCTTTTCAAAACTGAAGCCTTCCCTTCCCACTCCCTTTCTTCCTTTTTAGTATAGTTGAATAACATCAAATCCGATTTTGCCCAGTTTATCCTTAACCCCGTAACTTCCTCAAAATCATTCAACTGCTGTTTAATTCTTTCCATTTTACCTAAAGGATCTCTGATAGTCATCAATGTATCATCTGCAAACATGTTCTCCAGGGTATCGTGTCTTCTCATTATGTGGCCAAAGTTCTTCAGTTTTGCCTTTAATACCATTCCCTCAAGTCTGATTTTCAAAAATCCCCCCAAAATTAGGGGAGGCTTGGATTTGCTTGAGGCTTGGCATGCATGTGTATACATGCATCAGGTGTCAAGGTGCCTAATTTGACATTTCTAACATGAAAATTGATGGAAATATCGAAAGGGGTGTGAATTGGGGTTCCGGGTGATGCTTTATAGGTTAAACCCCTGCCAAAATTCAGGGGATGATGGGATTTGCTTAAAACTTGCCATGAATGTGGATCTAGATGGCATCTGTGAGGGTGCCCACTCAAAAGTTTTTATCTGTCAAAATGTTAGAGTAAATCCCATGTCTGAAAATGGGGTGTCCGATTTTCAAAAATTCCCCCGAAAATCAGGGGATGCTTGGATTTGCTTGAGACTTGGCATGCATGTGTATACATGGATAAGCTATCATGGTGCCAAGTTTGAGGTTTCTACCATTAACAGAAAAAAAGTAATTGGCATTTTTGGATTTCAATGCAAGTCTATGGGGGGGGGCGGGGAAAGCGGAGCTCTGACCCGGATCCGGAGCTTCACAGTGAAGCGGAGCGGACTATAGGTGGAGCGGAGCAGAGCGGACTATAGGCAGAGCGGACCTTATCCGGAAGTTGTGAATCTGGAAGGGAAGCAGATCGGGGGGTCCATGCACACCCCTACTAGAAGCCAACATGGATTTGCCAGGAAGAAATCCTGTAAGACTAATTTGATCTCATTTTTTGATCGGGTAACCTCCCTTGTGGACTGTGGGAATGCTGTGGATGTCATATATCTTGACTTCAGCAAAGCTTTCAACAATGTACCACATGACATTCTGATTAACAAACTAGCTAAAAGTGGGCTAGATGGAACAACCATTAGGTGGATTCACAGTTGGCTACAGAATCGGACTCAAAGAGTACTTATTAATGCAACTTTCCCAAACTGGAGAGAGGCAACAAGTGGGGTGCCGCAGGGCTCAGTCCTGGGCCCAGTGCTCTTCAACATTTTTATTAATGATTTGGACGAGGAGGTGCAGGGAACGCTGATCAAATTTGCAGATGACACAAAATTGGGTGGGATAGCTAATACCCTGGAAGACAGAAGCAAACTTCAAAGTGATCTTGATAGGCTGGAGTGCTGGGCTGAAAACAACAGAATGGGGATAAATGCCAAGTTCTACATTTAGGAAATAGAAACAAAATGCACAGTTACAAGATGGGGGATACTTGGCTCAGCAGTACTACGAATGAGAAGGATCTTGGAATTGTTGTAGATCACAAGCTGAATTGAAACTTTTGCTATACTCTGTATGTTACATTCTCCCCTTCCCTTAAATATCTTTTCTGACTGTATCTTCACTCATTGCAAGCTGCTGTTGTTAACAGGGTTTGTTACTGGCCGGCCGGATGGCTTTTGTCAATTTCATTTTTTAAAAAAAGAAGCTTGTGTATAATTGTCACACGTTTCTCTACTCTAACATTAGGGTGGGTGTTGTGGCAGTGAACACTACTTCGCCCATTCACACTTCTCACATATATACATTAGCTTCTCAAGGCTTGTGTGTTGGAACCACTTCGCACATCCAGACTTTGAACTCCTGTCTACTTCCTGCACAAACATGTGACTCTGAGACCCTCTTCCTAATGCCCTGCGTTTCATGTTACAATAGATGTCTTGTAACAGGGTTACAACAGGGTTGTAACAGGGTTACAACAGGGTTGTCTGTGTAGCCTCTGTTACAATCTCTCTCTCTCAGTCTCCCAATGGTCCAGCTAGGCTGCACACTTATGGCTTGGGATATTGCTTATTGCAGGTTGTTGCTTGGTCATGTCTGGTGACTCTTACTACATCTACATCATCATCATCATCACCATCATCATTATTATTATATCCCACCTTTTGCCCAATATTTTAAAAACCTCTGCCACCAGCCGCCTCCACCTCCTCTCCTCCTGCACAACTTTGATGCACTCTTAAAACACTCTGCGTGGCAAGCCAACCTCAGGGCCAAGCTACAGGTGCATCTGGGTTGCCTTCAGCCTCTCTCTGCCTTATGCCAGCCTGCCAACATTTCCAGCCTCAAATATTCCCCCACCTCCCTCTCTCTCTGCCAAAGTCTCCCAGTGGTCAAGCCAGGCTGTGCACTTGTACCCTGTGGCTAGGGGTAGGGCAACAGCTTATGACTTGGTTGCATCCGGTGACTCTTGTTTTTTTAAAAAAACTCCACCGCCAATCGCCTCTGCCTGCACCAAAACTGGACTCTGAGACACTCTTAAAAAGGCTCTGTGTGGCATAGCAGCCTCTCAGGGCTCAGCTACAGCCATCTCTGAGTTGTGTCTTCAGTCTAACTCTGTCTCTAAGAGATATGCCAGCCAGCCAAAGCTACAAATCTATCTATTTTTCTCTGGTCTGCACTTCAAATGTTCTGCATTGCATCCCAGCAGTGCAGTCAGAGCCTAGCTCACAAGTGTACAAAGTGAAGTGGAAGGGAAGTGGTAGCAAAGCAAAACAATGATATGCCAGGTTACAACATTCGTAGCCACAGGGCATCCGCAAAGAAGAGAGCCTCTCTCTTGACTTGCATCTTACTCTTGGTCGTGAGAGTTTTTCTCTGAAGTTGACCCTTCATCACCCATGATGTGGAAATTTGAGAAAAAGGCCTCTGGCCCATTCTGTTTTGCCTTGTGGGCTGCTTTGACTAACCTCTCCTTTCCCACATTTTGATTTGTGGATGCCTTGCCTCTGCTGAGTTCCAGGTACCCGACTGCACACCAAATCTACAACAGGAAAGGTGCCCTGCTTGCCCAGGACTTCTTACCTAAAGACTGGGGATCCCCTTAATGCCAAGGGCTAAAACTGCTCAATGTGCAACACCGCAAAGAGGAGGTTTGACAACCTGAATTTGAAGGATATGGCTCCAGCAGTTTTAAAAAACAATGGATAAACAGATCTGTTTCAAATTTGGTATGGCTAAAGCTCTACCTAAAACCTATCATGGTGCCAAGCTTCATCTCTTTATCTTTAAAAATGACAATTTTAAAAATAATAATTTTAAAACCTCAATTTTTTAAAAAATTCCTAAATAATTAATTGATGAATGGATCTGTTTCAAATTTGGTATGATTAAAGCCATTCCTAAACGCTACTATCATGCCAAGTTTCATGTCTTTATCTTTTAAATTTGCAGAGTTATAAGCATTTTTGTTAATTCCCATTAGAGCTGCTCTTTG
Source organism: Elgaria multicarinata webbii (assembly GCF_023053635.1). Taxonomy (NCBI): domain Eukaryota; kingdom Metazoa; phylum Chordata; class Lepidosauria; order Squamata; family Anguidae; genus Elgaria; species Elgaria multicarinata. The sequence goes on from NC_086173.1 coordinate 170,085,496, forward strand.
GCTGGGGAAGATTGGAAAAATCCGGATTTCCCCTCCCCCTCCCGGATGTGTCACAAAAAACCTGGACAAATCCAGGCAAATCCAGTCATATGGTCACCCTATTCATAGGGCTTCTCCCCTGTGTGAATTCTCTCATGCTTAAGGCCTGTGCTGCCAGCAAAGCTCTTTCCGCACTCTAGGCATTTATAGGGCTTCTCGCCTGTGTGAATTCTTTGATGTCTTTTCATGTTGTTAGCAAAGCTCTTTCCACACTCTAGGCTTTTATAGGGCTTCTCGCCTGTGTGAATTCCTTTATGCGTTAAGATGTGAGTTGAAAGTGAATTGCTTTTCACACTCCAAGCACTGAAATTTTTTCTCTTCTGTGTGAAATCTTTGACATTTAGTAAGGTAAATCTTCTGAGTCTTTACATACACAGAGCTTTCCCACTGTTTCTTCCCACTGTGCATATTCCTATTACTTGGTTCAAAAGGTTCTTCTAGTAAGGGAATTTCACGGACATCTGACCCTTCAAAAGAAATGGACTTTTTTCACTGCTTCTCTTCAATTTCAGTTTTCCTTCTCTGGTGTTCGCCATTTGTCTTGCTCTTCCTGGGCTCAACTGCAGAAAAAATTAAATCCTCTTGAAGTCAGAGAACAAACCAAACGGTAAAAAAATTTGGTTGGCGAGGCAGATCCTTCCAAATATATTAAATATTCACTGATGTACAACAGAATTTACAATTTGAGTGGCAGACAGCATTTTCATCGATATATAATAACTCCCACAAAGTAGCTAAATTCATATAAAATAAGACTATTGCAGATCATATGCCAATAGCATAGGTCTTGGCCACATCTCAGAGATGGGAAACCGAAACTTGGACGGACATCATGCCATTTACAAAGTCAAACCAGGATCCAAGTCTCACAGTGACTATAAGAAGATCGCCAGGTAAACATTGGAGTGGATGTGAGTGCTTTATTTACACTCTTAAGGCTTTATGTACATCACCTGGTGAGCTTAAGCTGGACTAGAGTATCCCAGGAATGTGGCCCAGGCTCTGTTGTGTTCAATGACATCCATATAACACACTAGCACAAAGAAAGAAGAACGGCAAATTCCACCTTCCAGGACCTGTCAAGAAGGCAAAGAGGGAGCATTACCCAGAGGAATCCCATTCCTTACCCATATTGGCCAGGATCCCACGATTCTCCTCCATGACTTCCAAGTGCAGAGTCCTTTGGCCTGGATCCAGCAGAGCCCACTCTTCCTCCGAGAAATGCACGGCCACCTCCTCAAAGGTCACCGGAACCTGAAAGCAGAACAAGAACTGATGTTCTCTTTACACATTACGTAGCAATCCACAAAGACAAGGATGGTGAGGTCCTCCTTCTCAATGCCAGAGCTTCATGAGTGACATCCAAGGCCTTCCTAGCCGCCATCTTGGAGCGGAGCAAAGGCTAAAGAGGCAGGTTCTTCCAGGACCAAAGAGATGTGCAGGGGACAGAGGCCCCCAGAGCTCCCCTACCTGCCCTGACTGTGCAGAAACCACTTCCACTCCACCACAAAGCGAAAGAGGCCTAGAAGGATCCCCCAGGATCCATTCACCCTCTCTGCAGTTTTTTCTGCTCCCTGTGAAGAAGGCAAAGAAGGAGGGGAGGTAAGTTAACATTCTTAACCATTTCCATTTTCCTTGTTTAACTGGAATCACTGTTTGTCCACATTACTAAAGAATGTATATATTTTTTGAGTACCTAGAGAGAAAGTCTCTTTCCCTCTGCAAAATCAGGCTCAAGGAGAACCCTAAAGCAGCTCAGACATAATTGAGAGAGGGACACAACAAGGAAATTCGTCCCACTAACCCTTACCCAGTGAGGAGGGTCCCCTGTCATCCTCTTGCAAGATTCACCTGTCCAGCGCCCTCTGTGCGGTGCCCGATGGAGCCTTCTCTGCTTCAGTGGGGGGAAACGCTGTTCCACCAAGGGTGAGCTCTTCCACCTGCTCCCCTCCCCCCCCCCCACTGGGAGACTTTAAAAACAAGGCTGGAGCTGAAGTTTGGGAGGTAGAAACTTCAGGGGCAGAAACATTCCAAGTCCTGTCCCCTCCATCTGCCGTGTTTTGCAGAAAACTTGTGTTTTGTATACTTTTGGATATTATTGTGATATTGTTGAGAAGTATATTGTTAGATATTGTTGAAGTTTTAATTTTTGTAAACCGCCCAGAGAGCTTCGGATATTGGGTGGTATAAAAATGTAATAAATGAAAAATGAAATTCCTTCCTTCCTTAGAGGACTTCCCCCCAAAGGGTAAGTACTGAGGATACAGTCCCTTTTAGTAATCAGGATGAAATGCTCTCACCTGCTCTTTGTCTTCTGCCTGACTCAGGAGGAAGCCTTCTGCCAGGGCCACTGCCTGGGAACTGGTCTCTGCTCCACACTCTCTGACCCAACTCTCCATCTCTGGGGGCAGGACAGCCAGGAACTGCTCCGGGACCACCAGATTCAGCATCTGAGCTTTTGTGCACCTTCCTGGCTTCAGCCACTGATGGCAAAGGTGGTGGAGTTGGCTGGAAACCTCTCGGGGCCCTTCAGCCTCCTGGTAGCAGAACCCCCTGAAGCGCTGGCGCTCCACATCTGAGCCGGTGTTGCTCCCAGGCTGGTTCTCCTGCACTGTCCTTTCCCAGGGCTCTGCATTGCTCCCTTCCTGATAGCACAGGGCCTTTTCCTGCCTCAGGGCCAGCAAAGTTTTGCTCTTCCATTTTTACTCTCTTCTTCTCCATCTCTGCTCCCACCAGGACTCAAAAGGTCTCCTTCCTTGGCTGCCAATTTCTCTCTTCAGGCAAGGACTGTCCTGTAGGAATTCAAATGGAGAGGTGCATGAGTTAGATCCAGCTGTAGCCAACTTAATGCCCAGGACCTGTCTCCAAAGGGACCCCACAACCCTGTTCCCACAGGAATCAGGCTCCTGGTTGAAAATGAGGTTCTGGCTCTGTCCCAATAGGCGAGAGAGCTGACTTAAGGCTATTAAAAGATGAAAATGTGTGAAAGTTTATTTTAAAACCTAAGCAAGAAATCAGCGAATACTCTTTCAACTTGTTAAACCACTGCAACAGGCCACACTGGAAGCCTTAAGAGATGAATGGTTTTTAAAGGAAGTAAATGCAAAAGAACATCACATACAGCAGTGAAATGTGAAACACGCAACGATGACAAAGAAATTCAGCTTAACTCCTGCTAAGGCCTGTTAGGAAACAACATGAAAAGAGTACTCGGCCCCAACTAGCAGCAGTTGAATTGTTATTTAGTTAAACATCCACCAGTCCAAACGAGTTCAATGCAACGTTAAAACTTTCAGCCACATTAACATTATAGTCTAAGCTACCCATCCCAGGCTGAGTTCGGACGGCGCGCTAATCAACGGTGGCTTCCCGTTCTGTTCCTATTCCCTCCACCCACCCCCAGTAGATTAGTGGGTCGTCCGAACTCAGCCGGAGGCTCTGTGGGTGGGCCGATCTCAGGTACGGGAATGAGGTCGGGGGGCTCTTCTAGATGGGGTGCCCCCCCCGTGACTTCGCAGGGACAGAGCCTCGGAGGCCTCGCTTGAGGCCCAGGTGGTCTCCGGGGCAAAGAGGAGTTCTGGCTGGTTACAGCTTCTTCGCCCACCAGGGCTGCCCCTGCACCAGGATTACCTGGAAAGAGGAGTCCATCCCCTGATCACGGTTGGATCGTTGCAATTGGGCTTCTTCTCTCGAAGGCCGTCCGGAGGATGCAGCGGGTGCCGGATACCTCTCCAGGTGTGTTGGGAAGGGGCAGCGGGAGGGGAGCCCAGTGCACCTGTTCGGAAATCCCTCGACGGGGCCCAAATCAAGGTCTTAGGACTGCTCCCAACCCAAATGCTTCCTGCCCTGAGGGCTCCCCAGGGCCCCCTTGCATGTTGCCCTCACCTGTTCCTCTGCAGGGTGAAAGAAGCTGCAGGTGGGACACACCGTGCATGAATGGCAGGGGGGAGAATCCCAGGCTCCTTTGCCATGGGGGAAAGTGTGGGTCATCCTGCAGCCTTGGCTCTAGGACCCAGCCCCCTCTCCTCCTTAACCATTGGATGGAGGCAATACGAGAGAGCCACAGAGGCTCCTCCGGGGCTCCTGGCAGAAACGTGGAACCAGGGAGGTGCTTTTCCGGGGGGGGGGCATTTAGCCCAATAGTAGCACCGCTGCCCCGTCTGATTAAATACAGCCGGTTCTGCCGCTTTGAGACATTAGCTGAAGACTCCCCCCCCCTGTAGTGAATAACTGGCAAGGAGTCCAACTGCATGAAGGGGAGGCATCCCAAACAGGCGGCCCTGGCTTGGTTTTTATTAAGAACTAAGTGGTTACATTTCTTGTATACAAGCTATGATTGGTTGTTAAGTACAGCATGTTAAATGCATGATTACCTCGTGCACAGGGGGTGTACAAGAGGTGTTGGTTAGTGTGTGTTCAGCATGAATATACCATATAAGGGTTAAGGAAATACGTGATCACAGCATAGTGTCTTCAATACTGTATTGTATTCTGTGGCTCTTGAGTCAGTGCGTCAGCACATTCCAAGGCATTGGCCAGCAAGTACCAAGATGTTACTTAGCAAGGCTTTATCTTAAAAGTGTTATCCTGTGTTCTAGCACATCTCAGCATGGTATGCCAATACTGAAAGTGTGCCAAAGAGAGGGATAACAATTTCCCCTACATCTCCCCTTTTATTCTTTTAATTGTAAAGCTTTGTAAGCATAATAAATTTGGCGTTTGCTTGGTTTTGAAGCCTTGGGACGGCAAGAGGGAACACACCATGACAGTAATCCTGGGATACATTGTATGAAACAGCAGAAGGTGATTAATAAAAATACAATCAATACAGCATATTGAAATATAGTTTTGAACAATCCTGTTGGAAACCAGGACTACAAAAACTTCCACCATTCAGGTGCAATATCTTGTTTAACTGCATGTGCATATTTTTTAAGTAAGTCCAGTTGGTGTTGAATTTGGTTACTATTGTCTGTGAGATTGAAACAGCACATATTTTCTACAGCTTCGCAGCCAAGATGTCTTTGTAACAACAAAAAGTCTATTGCAGCTCGATTGTCCAGTATAGCATGGCGTAAATCTTGTTGTTCTTGAATCAAAAGTCTAATAGCAATGGAAGTACTATTAATTGTCTTTGCTAGTAAACATGCCAGATGCCCAAGTTGTTTGGCATTTCCCACAGCCAATCCAGGAACCCCGACAAGGCTCATAGCCAGGGAGATATATTCTGCTGGACTTAAAACAGTAACATTTCCATCACAAATTGCATTCATAGTCTCAGTCTCTCTTTTCTGTCGAGTGCTTTTAGTAGGCCGGGGTGGTAGAAACACTGTCAAGCGACTAAGACAACATTGTGTTAATGTTATATTAGCTGGTACATAATTATAAGTACGAGACCCACATGTGAAAAACCATCTAATTGGCAATATAATGTGTCCATAGTTACTTGTTACATTTTCTATCTTTGAACAATTCCACAAAGAAGGCCCTGGGGACAAACAACCTTTTAGTGGACGGTGAATAGAGCAATTTACCATTCTAGCACATGTGTTATTCTTGTGGTTTACAACATATGGGGTGTATAACTGTATAGCATCTTGGGGCAACTGGTATGTAGCAATTCCCCATTGGGCCATAGTATGATAATGAATTTCACTAAAGTTCAGAAATTTACTCAACCCAGTAACATTACCAAGAGAACCAGGAGCTTTGCATATGGGAATGAGACATGTACTAAGTAATCCATGCATATCTGGAGCATCAGTAAGACAGAAATCAGTGGTGTTTACTATTTTTGCTAACTTTATCCATACATTGTACTGCATTCTATCATGTAGTGGAGTGCTTATAACTGGACAAGTTATACAGCTAAATAACAGAATTATTGTCAGCAAAGAATTAGCATTTAAGCAAGCAAATGTAGCAACTAGAAAATTCTCTGGAGTTGGATCAACGTGCTGTTGCTCCAATAATTTTTGAGCTTGGAAAGATAACGCCTTTATCTCTCCCCATGTTGGTTTATGTTTTTGGACGGGCACCCTGCCACGTGCTTTCAGGGGGTCCTCCTGAAGTTGTAGGGAGAATTCTGGAATCGGGTTGGTCAATCCTTGATGCCACGACATGCTCTTTCCAGGGTTTCACACACCGTGCTGGAATCCACACTGGTCCTGTTGGAGTAAGCACAGCAGCATAACCTCGACCCCAAGTGATCAAGGGGACAGGGCCGTGCCAGACAGGATTAGGTAGCTGCCGGTACGTGACCAGCGGCTGCGGCAGAGGGGTATGCATTTGGAAATGTTGTTGTAATCGGGTAGTATTAGTTGGTAGGAGAACATTCAAATGGTTAATAGTGAACAACACTTTTGCCAGCCATTCCTGGCGGGAGCCCAAACCAATGGGGATCCCTGCTTTTTGTTTTTGTTTGTGTAAATGCTCTTTCAAGGTGCGGTTGGTGCGTTCTACAATAGCTTGACCAGTGGAATTATATGGAATGCCAAAAGTATGTGTAACCTGCCAGGTTTCACAAAACTGTGCAAAAGAAGTACTGCAATAAGCAGGTCCATTATCTGTTTTTAAGGCAGAAGGTATTCCCATTACTGAAAAACTTCTAATGCAATGATTAATAACATGTTTTGTTTTTTCTCTTTTTTGACATGTGACCCAAATATATCCTGAGTAAGTGTCAACTGACACATGAAGGTATTTCCATGGAGTGAAAGGACTAAAATGTGTAACATCTATTTGCCATAGCTCATTGGCAACTGTGCCACGAGGATTGACACTTATATCAGGGGCTGAATGTACCCTTGTGCACTGAGGGCATGATTGGATAATGGCGCGTGCCTGATCTAATGGCAGCTGAAACTGTTTTACTAAAGCTTTAGCATTTTGATGATGAAACGCATGGCTTTCCTATGGAGTTAGTTTTTGCACAGCTAGAGCTCGAAGGGATTGATCAGCCACTTGATTACCAGTGGAGATCTCCCCGGGGAAGGGTTGATGACTACGGATGTGAGCAATAAAATATTCATTGGTGCGGTGAGCCAACAGAGTCTGCAAGGTTATAAAGAGACTCAAAAGGTTCTTATCTATGACTGGGGTTACATAACTTCCTGGAAGTCCACGTACTACATTGTTAACATATAAACTGTCTGTTATTAGGTTTAGTGCTTGAGGAAATGTGCGGAAGGCCAAAATAACTGCAGCTAGTTCAGCTCTTTGAGGTGATTTCTGGGGCAGTGTGAACATGGTTCTCCACTGATCTTCCTGTTTCTAGGCTACTACTCCTCTCTTTGGGCTTCCATCAGTGTAAACAGTAAGGGCTTCCTTAATAGGGAAGTCATTTTGTAAAGGCTTGATTTTAACAGACAATTGACTTAAACATTGCAGTCGAGGATCAGAAGGAATATGATATGTAACTTGTCCTACAAAGCCTGCTAAGGCAGCTTGCAATTCTTCAGAAAATGACACTGATCGTTCCCACATCTGAAGAGGCATGGGAACTATCAGAGTTTCTGGATCTTGGGCTAAAAGTGCTCTTGTACGCTCTCGAGCTTTAATAATCAGATTGGCATACATAATTGGTTTTGTAGAGATGGTACAGCTAGGGCTATGACTGAGATACAGCCATTCAAGTATGTGTGTGTGACAATTGTAGGTCTTAGTGTTGCAAGATCTACTCCTGAACTGAGTGTCACAGGTTTCAATGCGTGTCTGTGTAATAACTGCATATGGTTGACTTAACCCTGTAAGTATAAGAATTTGACAAGGTTGATCTAACACTTGGCGATCTACCCAAATTTCTTTTAAACGTTCATTGACTAAAGACAAAACTTGCAATTGATTAGTGGTTAAAGAAATTTTATCAGCTGGGTGTTTGCCTTGTTTTAGGGCGGCAAACAAAGGTGAAAGTTCATCAGTTGTGAGCTTGCAGTAAGGTCTGAGCTAATTAATAGCTCCTAATATCTGCTGAAGTTGTACATAAGAAGGGGATTCTGGTAGATGGAGCTTGGGAGTTACTGGCGTGGAATAAGTTTGCATTATCTTATGTCCTAAATAGTTAAAGGGCTCGTGCTTTTGCACCTTTTCAGGAGCTATCTGCAAGCCATAATGATTAAGAGTTATTATCAAATCTCTCTCCCATTCTTCTGGGAGGGATATTCTAGCCAAAAGAATGTCATCCATATAATGGTATACAATAGCTTGAGGATATTTATCTCTGAAAGGTTTTAAGGCTTGTGCTACATAATATTGACACAAGGTGGGGCTATTGAGCATTCCTTGAGGAAGAACTTTCCATTGGAACCGATCAGTGGGTTCAGAGTTATTTTCTACTGGAACAGTGAAGGCAAAATATTTTCTGTCTTGAGGTTGCAAAGGAATTGTGAAGAAACAATCCTTTAAATCAATCACCATCATTTGATAATCAAATGGGATCAAATTGGGATTTGGCGTTCCACATTGTAGTGGACCCATTGGTTCAATTATTCTGTTTATGGCCCTGAGGTCATGCAAAAGCCTAAATTTGCCTGATTTCTTCTTAATTACGAAGACAGGGGTATTATATGGGCTGGTTGAAGGTTCAATATGTTGTTCACATAATTGAATCTTCACTAACTCTTTTAAAGCTAACAATTTTTCTTTGGGCAATGGCCATTGTTCCACCCATACGGGTTCAGTCTGTTTCTAGACGAGGGGTAGAGCAGTATGATTAGTCATCTATCTGCAAAGTGGTGTTAAACTGTGAAAGTAGGTCACGACCCCACAAATTGACATGTACTTCTAAAATTACCGGTTTGATTTGAGCTGTGCGATGACTTCCAGGTGCAGTCACATTAATCCAGTGTGTACTTTGCTTGGAAACTTGGGGTCCGCCCACGCCCCAAACTGCAGGTGCTGGTTCCGTAGGCCACTCTGTAGGCCAAAGATGCTCTGAAATTACAGAAACATCAGCTCCTGAATCTAGAATTCTCTCAAATGATCTACCATTTAACTGGTACCACCGCTTGGGTTTTTCAGTCTGAATGTGTTGTAGTACTGCTGCTATTTGAGGGTGGATTTGGTCAGTAGATCCAAATCCTTCAGTGTGTTGACAATTTTCCCTTCCCGCTGGCAATACACAAGGGATTAAGATGAGTTGTGCCCATGCATCTCCAATTCTTAATTTCATAGGGAGATGGCTCCACATTTGAACATAGATTATGCCTTGATAGTTTGAATCAATAACTCCTGGCACAATTTGGATGCCTTGTTTACTGGCATCAGATCGTGGTAAAATAAACCCAATAGTTTGATTTGGTAAGGGGCCCTGGAGTTGAGAGGGCATAAGAATGACTTCTCTAGGTAAAGTGATTTCTTTATCTTCAGTGTTACTTAAATCTATGCCTGCATTTCTGCTGGTAGCAGTAGGTGTTTTAAATGCAATTGCAGGCATGGATGATGAAGCACCCTTATTTCCTGGGCTAGGTGTAGGCCCGTTAATTAGTTTCCCGCTTCTTGGTTTCCTGCTTCTTGGTTCACTGTATTTCTACACTGGTTTGCCCAGTGATACCCTTTTCCACATTTAGGGCAGGGTTTAGATGGCTTCTTTTTGTCTCCTCCTCCCTTTTTATGAGCACCTCCTCCAGGAGCACGACATTGGTTCTTAAAATGACCTGGTTTTTTACAATTAAAGCAATTGCCACGTGGCTTATTGCCTTGTTGGAGGGCTCCAGCTAACATGGCCATTTGGTGTATCTGAGTCCCAACATCTGCGCAAGCCTGGATCATGTCAGCCAACTCATAAGTTTGCCGAGCAATAACAGATTGCAAAACTTTACGGCAATCTGCATTGGCGTTCTCATAGGCTAATTTCTTCATTAATTCTGCTTTTGCTTCTTCATTGTCAATTTGTCTCTGTAAGGCTTCCTTTAACCTGTCTATAAATTGATGGTAAGGCTCACTAGGTCCTTGGCGTGTGATAGTAAAGGATTTTGAGGGTTTTCTAGACACTGGCACCTTTTGAAATGCTTTTAGGATGCAGCGGTTAATGGCCTGAAAGGTAGGCATAGGTAGTTGCGCCTGTGCCTCTATCCCTGCAAACTGTCCACTGCCATACAACTGCTCTGCTGTAATCACTCCATTAGAGCTTAGGGCTATATGGAGCGACTCTTTTCTGTATTCACTGTCCCAAACTACATATTGGGCTGGACTTAGGATCATGCGAAATAAATCTTTCCAATCCTGAGGAAGCATAGTGTATCCATTGCCAATACTCTCCACCATGCCTTGGGCATAAGTAGAGCGTATGCCTGTCTCTTGAATAGCTTTATTCAATTCTCTAAGTACTGAATAAGGCAATGATGTCCAATTGACAACTACCTGTCCTTGGTCATTTTGATGTGAGGTTATAGGATAAGCTGAAGGAAAGTTGTTAAGACCCTCAAACAGCTCATCTGAGGTTAGTGTTCCTTTCCTCTTTTCCTCTTCAAAAGCCTCACGGACTTTGCTAAGTTTTGGCAACACTTCACTATTTGCTTCTTCTCCTCTCAGCTGTGAAGCTGATGCAGGAGGCACTAACTGGGGATATGGGAGTGATGTTTGAGAAATGGGAGCGATAAAAGATAATGAGCTGGAGGATGCCTCGGTTCCTACCTTCTCCAGCGCATCTTTGCATCGCTGCCACAGCAACAAGTGCTGTATGGGAGCTCGTGGTTCAGTGTATAGGTGTGTACCTATTTTCACCCAATCTGTGAGCTGAAGTGTCCCTGCCTCGGGATACCAAGGGCATTGCAACCCTATTTCATTTACTAGGTCACTTACATGACTGAGGGATACAGTTGTACAACCTTGCTCTTTTAAAATTTTATGTAGCTCTTGTGCATGAAGCTTCTGCGGAGCTGACAATTCCCCCCCCATACTCACGATAAGGGAGCGTAGGAACGCTGAGTGGCGCCAAGGCTATTCCAGCCGATGAGCAGGGGGTTTCCTGGATCCGATCACGTCGGGGTCACCAGATGTAGTGAATAACTGGCAAGGAGTCCAACTGCATGAAGGGGAGGCATCCCAAACAGGCGGCCCCGGCTTGGTTTTTATTAAGAACTAAGTGGTTACATTTCTTGTATACAAGCTATGATTGGTTGTTAAGTACAGCATGTTAAATGCATGATTACCTCGTGCACAGGGGGTGCACAAGAGGTGTTGGTTAGTGTGTGTTCAGCATGAATATACCATATAAGGGTTAAGGAAATACGTGATCACAGCATAGTGTCTTCAATACTGTATTGTATTCTGTGGCTCTTGAGTCAGTGCGTCAGCACATTCCAAGGCATTGGCCAGCAAGTACCAAGATGTTACTTAGCAAGGCTTTATCTTAAAAGTGTTATCCTGTGTTCTAGCACATCTCAGCATGGTATGCCAATACTGAAAGTGTGCCAAAGAGAGGGATAACAATTTCCCCTACACCCCCCCCAGTTCTTGCAGGCTGCTTCAGCTAAGCTACGCTGTTGCTGTTATATTTTTATATGTTGTTTCTGTATTTTATTTTTAATACCTTGCAAACCACTTCAAGGTATCTCTCTTAAGGTATGGTCAGCTTATGACATAAATAAATAAATACTACTACTACAATGCCAAACAACGCAACACAAAAAGATAATCATAATAAATAAAATTAGGAGTCAGAAATATAAAATCAAATTACACTAAATAAAGCGTAAGTGCAGCGGAGTGAAAGACAAGGACTGTGCTATGTTTTCTCTGTGGGCAAGTATGGATTTGCTATGGGCAAGTGCTGACATTGGCTTTAATATGTCCTGCTTTTATGGATGAAGCGAGCCCTGCTGTTCACATCCTAAGAGAGGGCGGAAATCGCTTCTGCCCCTGTTTGGGGTTCAAGTGCTGGGAACAGAGAGGGCTTAGAATGGAGCTATGGGATACATTGGGAGAGAAACTCTGGTTCATCATCAGACCTCTTATTTCCAGGAGGGCTGAAGGTTTTCCTGCCTTGAGCCTTAGATGGATTCAGACCTGCTCTCAAAGAAGGGGTCAAGGTGAGCAACAAGAGGCCACTATGAGCAGAAGTTGCCATGTGTGTTTTACTCCACACGGCTAGCAGCTCTGTGGGTCCAGAATCTTTCTGTGTACCCTGATAAGGCCTCAGCTAACATTAGGGAGACTCTATGGAAAGGAGGACAGGGCTCCTGTATCCTTAACAGATGCATAGAAAAGGGAATTTCAGCAGGTGCCATTTGTATATATGGAGAACCAACTGAAATTCCTTCTTCATCCCAACAGTTAAAGTTGCAGGAGCTATACTAGAGTGACCATATTTAAAAGAGGGCAAAGCTCCTGCAGCTTTAACTGTTGGGATGAAGAAGGAATTTCACCAGGTTCTCCATATATACAAATGACACCTGCAGAAATTCCCTTTTCTATGCAACTGTTAAAGATACAGGAGCCCTGTCCTCCTTTTGTCAGGGTCACCCTACTTAACCTCTCTCTTTTTAGAGCATCTATTCTTGTTTAGAGTTCTGAAGGGCACCAGGTTGGGGAACGCTGTTCTGCAGCAAGGGCAGGCAGAAGGACGGAGGGCTCCCATGCCGGAGGCTGCTTTACGCACTCAAAGGGGAAACAGCTGTGGATCCCCCGAAGCCCCCAGGAGCAGATGGGGCGGCAATGATGCTGGGGGGATAAAATACCCCTGTGGAAAAGCCCCCTTCTCAGGTCCGTGTCTTTGCCAGGAGCCTCTGCGGCTCTCTAGTGCTGCCTCCAACGAAGGGTTAAAAAGGAGGAGAGGGGGCCGGGTCCTAGAGCCCAGGCTGGATGAGGCCCCTCCCTTCCTGCCCCACACTTCCTTCCACTCCCCATTGCAAAGGAGCCTGGGATTCTCCCCTTGCTCCTGCGAGCCTCGTATTTCCGTCGCCTGCAGTCTCTTTTCACCTGCGAAGGAGCCGGTGAGTGCAGATTGCAAGGGGGTCCCAGGGGGGAGGGGGCGGAAAGAGAGCCCCCCCAGGACAGGGGGTGCAGGTTTGGGGCAGGGGGGTGGGTGGGAAGAGAGAGGGAGCCCCGAGCCCTCCCCAGGGGACTGACCCACTTGGGGCCCCTCCAGGGAGACCCCCACCTTGCACCTCTTTCCCTCCCCATAACTAGGGGATCGCGGAAGGGGAGGCTGGAGAAAGGGGGGTCTGGGAGGGACCCAAGAGGAAAGGTCCCAGGTGGGGAGGAGGAATGTCCCACCTGTGGGGAAAACGCTGCCCTGGTGTCCTCTTTGCATTGCATTTTTGGTTTTGTTTCCTCTCCCTGATTTAAACCTAATAAGTAAAATTAACAAGTCACTTTGGTCACAAGGCCTTTGAAATACAACCTGGGGTGCTTTTGGGGATATACTAAAACAAAGGACAATACTTGCCCATAGGGAAACCATATTTGCCCATAGGGATTCATTGCAAACCGCTTGCTCATAGGGAAACATAGGTCAGAATTCTCCATAGAGAAACCATACTTGCCCATAGGGATCCATTGCAAAGCGTTTGCCCATAGGGAAACATAGAACAGAATTCTCCATAGAGAAACCATATTTGCCCATAGGGATCCATTGAAAAGTGCTTGACCATAGGGAAACATAGAACAGAATTCTCCATAGACAAACCATACTTGCCCATAGGGATCCATTGAAAAGTGCTTGACCATAGGTATCCATTGGACAGAATTCTCCATAGAGAAACCATATTTGCCCATAGGGATCCATTGAAAAGTGCTTGACCATAGGGAAACATAGAACAGAATTCTCCATAGACAAACCATACTTGCCCATAGGGATCCATTGAAAAGTGCTTGACCATAGGTATCCATGGGACAGAAATCTCCATAGAGAAACCATACTTGCCCATAGGGATTCATTGCAAATCGCTTGTCCATAGGAAAACATAGGACAGCATTCTCCATAGAGAAACCATTCTTGCCCATGGGGATCCATAGGACAGAATTGTCCACCGAGAAACCATATTTCCCCTAGGGATCCATTGCAAAGCACTTGCCAATAGGGATCCATAGGACAGAATTGTCCATTGAGAAAGCATACTTGCCCATAGGGATCCACTGTAAAGCGCTTTCCCATAGGGATCCATAGGAGAGTACATCCCGAAGGAAAACCTTTCTTGCTCTTTGGGAAACATAGAACATTATCTCACCACAGGGTCAATATACCTGCCCATAGGGAGACATAGGACAATGCCGCGGCCTCTGCAACCTTGCAAGGAATCATTGTCATAGAAAACTCTATCTATTGGGTAAAGTGCTTTTCCACTTTAGTCACTTGTTTTAGACATTTGCTGGAGACTTTATTTTATTCCTGTAGTCTTAATCTGATAAACTATGTTGAAGTACATTGTTTCCATTATAATTTTGTTTAATTTTTCTGTCTATTTCATTCTTTGCCCTCCATGGGCTTTTTTTGCAAAGCTTTTATTGAGTGTATTTCTGCTATATAACACATCTTTTTTCCCAATGATTAGGTGGGATATAAGTGTCCAAAAAAGAAAAGGGACGGCATGGGCAAGCGGCACAGGTAGTATTCCATGACAGTGATTCTCGCACTGGGGGTCAGGATTCCCCTGTGGGTTCCATCCCACTCTCGGCTTGGTCCCGTTGTTGCAGCCTGTTCAGTACCTCTTCTTTGGACTACCGACTGCCATGGCAGCAGCCCAGCTTTCTCGAAAGACGGATGCAGCAGCAGTTCCCTGCATGCACAGGGCATCGGTACTTGTGGGAGTGCGAGTTGTTTAGAGAGCAAGGCTGGAGCATGAAAGGTGAATGTGAAGAAGGGAATTTAAAAGTTAGTTAATTGTATTTCGTATTAGCATTTTAAAATTTAGTTTCAAAAAACAGTATAAAAATATTTGAAATAAATAAACAGTGTAAAAGCCCAGACAAGCTGAGGGGGAGGGAAAGGAGCTCGTCTTTCTTACATTGTTTCTGAAAAATTTCCGTATTGATTTTTAAACAGAGAAATGCATAACACCTACAATTTTCATAACTTTTACTAACAACCCCCCTTCCATAGCACAGTTTGTCTTATCTCGAGTCTGTCTTTTTAGTCCATTGCCCCTGTTGCCCTCTGTTGCCCTTGTATCACTCCATGAGCACAGTGCAGGAACCCCCTACATGCATGCCACCGTGACAGATTTTTATGGATTGCGTTGTTTGCAAATGTAGTAGTCTGGCAAGGAAACCACTTTATGTCCCAGACATGCTACATCAGTGGTTCCCAACGTGGGTGGTACCGCCCCCTTGGGGGGTGGGTGGGATTGTATAGGGGGGCATTAAGAGGCAAGGTGGCAGCAAAGGGGAGTCGGGGGGTGCTCGAGGTGGACTTTTCCAAGAAGCGCCTCTCCAGAAGGTCTTAAAACCTAGGGTCATTTTTATGGGAGACGGTAGTTTGGTCCCAAGCCATGTAGGGAAGAATCCACACAGGTATTAATGCCGTTTAAGAAGAGTCCTTTTAACGGTGAATTGAAATGTTTCAAAAGCACCGAAATGCTACTGAAGAGACGTACTCTGCATGGTTGTGCCCCGCCAGCTGCAAAACAGAGGCGTTCGCTCTCTTTTCCCTCCCTCCCTCAGTAAGCCTGAGACAGGTGCTTCCTATTTAAAGGGGCCAATTAAGCTACAGAATGATATTGAGCTGAAGCCAAAGTTTAAGAAATCGTACAAGGAGTTTTGGTTACAGAAGGAATTTTCTGATTGCTGTCCTGTGCTATGGAGAGTGGTTCAAAAGCTCCTGGTTGCATTTCCAACATCCTATTTGATGGAATGTGGTTTTAGTGTGGTCTGCCTACTTCTCTCCAAGCAGAGAAATCGACTCCAGATTACCAAACATGGTGATTTAAGACTCAAGTTCAGTGACTTTAAACCAGACATTGGGAAACTGGTATCCCTTCATCAAGCCCGTCCATCACATTAAGACTTTACAGAATAGGGAGGTTCTCTACCCTAGTTACTAAATGTGACATCTAATATTCTTGCTAAATGACTATCAGACTTTGGAAGGGTGTTTAATTATGTTTAATTGAATAAACTAAAAAAATGTAATTGGATTTTGAATAAATATTCAATTAATTGTTACTGTTTTGATTTTTATTGTTATTATCTTCCTTAGTGGGTCGTTGAAAACCGCTATTCCGAATAATGACTTTTATAGTGTAGGGCAGGGGGCGCTGGGCAAGAGTTTGTGGAACCAAGGGGGCGGTTGGAACCACTGGGCTACATGATATGTCCTGCAAATGCAACAGAAAACCATTGCGTCACCTTGTCCATCTGCTTTCCTCTTTGTCTGTCCACTATAATAGATATGTTGACAATGGTGCCACCACAACCTCCACAGCTGAAGATATTCTTAGTAATTTTGTATGCATTTTGGTGTAGATGAGAACTCTTTTCCTTGACTTCCTTTTCTTGCAGGCACAATTCTGATGCATGCCCACCTGTATCCCTATCCAAGACCTTGCTGTCTTACCTACAATGGTGCTGCATTCCTCCCCAGATATGGTTGTGTATGCATTTAAACCTGTGTGTATTCCACAGTCATAGGAATCCCCTTGTTATGGTATATCCTCACACAAAAACACCTTCCAGTCTTTGCAGTCTATCTTCAATGGCACCGAGCCTACCTGATAACATGCAGCGGCAATACAAAGGAGAATGTGTCCATGCTGCATTGATCGTTCTGTATTTTTCATTGAATCAACTATAAATACTTCTTTGTTTTGAAAATTATAATACCTAGTAGCCAATGTTGACCAGTACCAACAATATCAGTGTTCAAGGGCATCAGCGGAAAGTCTTTGTTAAGAGTAAGATTTGTATCCAGGAAATTGTAGAATACATATACATTGCCTAAGGCAATACTTTTATATATGTGTGTTGGGCAGAGTAGGAGTTTATCCCTTAACTGGAATTGACAAATGAAATTGCAAATAGCTTTATCAATAATTTCATCTAACCCAATTCTATTCTCTGTTTCCACATGGGCAAGTACTTTGCAATGGATCCCTATGGATCCCTATGGGCAAGTATGGTTTCTCTATGGAGAATTCTGTCCTATCGTTTCCCTATGGGCAAGTGGTTTGCATTGGATCCCTATGGGCAAGTATGGGTCTTCTATGGAGAATTCTGTCCTATGTTTCCCTAGAAGCAAACGGTTTGCATTGGATCCCTATGGGCAAGTATAGATTCTCTATGGAGAATTCTGTCCTATGGATCCCTATGGACAAGCGCTTTGCAATGAATCCCTATGGGCAAGCATGGTTTCCCTATGGACAATTCTGTCCTATCATTTTCTATGGGCAAGTGGTTTGCATTGGATCCCTATGGGCAAGTATAGATTCTCTATGGAGAATTCTGTCCGATAGTTTTGTATGGGCAAACGGTTTGCATTGGATCCCTATGGGCAAGTATGGTTTCTCTATGGAGAATGCTGTCCTATTTTTTCCTATGGACAAGCGGTTTGCAATGGATCCCTCTGGGCAAATATGGTTTCTCTATGGAGAATTCTGTCCTAGTGTTTTCTATGGGCAAGCGGTTTGCATTGGATCCCTATGGGCAAGTATGGTTTCTCTATGGAGAATTCTGTCCGATAGTTTTGTATGGGCAAGCGGTTTACAATGGATCCTGTGGTGGAACCCGAAACCACGGATCCCTGTGGTTTGCTGAGTGGTGGTCACAGCCTCTCAAGACACAATTTCTCTCTCCTTAGAAGATTTATTACAAGCAGCGCTGCAGGGAGACAGTCTGAGGAACCGCCCAACAATTTCAGGACAGGTTAACATATTTATAGGGTCAGGTCCCCTCCGATACAATGGCAGAACTTTCTCACCAATCATAATACAGCTCTGCAATATAATAACCAATGAGAAGTAAAGCATTTAGGCATATACAGAGTTCAAGTACTTTTCTGACTAGAATACTATAATGGGTATTGCAATAGTTACAGGAAATACATCTCCATCTGTTTCCTAGTTGTGGTTAGCTTGCCTTTAAAAATACATCTTACTATCTGTTTAACTGTCTAACTGTTTTGTGACATGTGGTTTCAGCATCAGCTGAATTGTGACAGCAAGTGCAACATTAAAATAGGTTTTAATTAAGCAGGAAGCTATGAACTTCATGATGTATACAGCTAGTGTGTTATAGATCCATTTTCCTATAGCTGTGGGCATTAGGTAAAAGAACCAGCTTGATTTCCTCGACAGTCTCTATGGGCAAGTATGATTTCTCTATGGAGAATTCTGTCCTATGTTTCCCTATGGGCAAGTGGTTTTCAATGGATCCCTATGGGCAAGTATGGTTTCTCTATGGGCAAGTATGGTTTCCCTATGGGCAAGTACTGTCCTTTGTTTTAGTATGTCTCCTAAATCATTCATCTCTTAAGGTTTCCTTAGTGGCATATTTCATGTGTTTAACAAGCTGAAAAAGTATTCAGTGTTTTCTTGCTTAACTTTTAAAATAAACGTTCACACATTATTAACTTTTAATGGCATTAATTCAGCTCTGGTTACACACTCTCTCTCTCCCGTTGGGGCAGAGTCAGAACTTCATTTTCAACCACAAACCAGGTTCCTTTGGGACGGGGGTCGCGGAGCCCCCTTTGAGACAGGTGCTTTCTCTTAAAAACAAGGGGGGTCTGTTCTTCTCAGCTGCCCGCTGTCGAAGAATTCAAGCAAGTAGGTATGTGGGCTTCCCCTGAGCCCACCCTGTGTGAATATAATTGCTTTTGGACTGTTCTCTAGAAATCAAAGTATCTATGCTTCCGCAGTAACTGTAAAATGTATTAAGGTTGCGACCATGAGACCAAGTCTTGTGAAGGGTATTGAAACACTAGTTTCACAAGACTGTGTGCCTCCTAGGACTGTTAGAAGGTGTCATGGTAGAAACAGCTAACCGTGAAATGAACAGATGGGCACAAGTTTCTCAGTAATCATTGACGTCTTGTTTTTCTGTCCTTGAAAAGATTCCACTCTGCACATGTGTAAAATCCTTGCTGAGCAGCTTACCTGTTACTATTTAATAATTGTATGGAGCGGTTCTGCCTTGTTTCTAAGGGGACTGACCCTATAAGGAGGTTAAGGCTTTCCTGAAAATAGCGGGCAGTTCCTTGGGTCCTCTGAGGGCTTCCGCCTTGCAGCTCTAAGCGCTGCTTGTAATAAACTTTCTCAAAAGAGCGAACTGTATCTTAGAGCCTTTGACCACCACTCAGCGATCCCACTCAAAGGAGACGCACCTTTCCAGGATTCCTCGCCACCCCCTCGAAATATCAGCTCTGAAACTTGGGCCTGTGGCCTACCTTGCCAGGTTGGTGTTTATAAGAATCAAATTATTGGGGAAGGCACATGGGCCTTGTTGCCGGGGCGGGGGCATTGTTCGGCCATCCTTCGACAGAATGATCAGTCAAGCAGCCATCCGGCTCCGTTACCAGGTTTGGCCAAGGAGGGAAGTTGGGAACCTTCTCACGGAGAACCCTGGTGTGCCTCCTTCACACTCTCCGTTTTAATTCCTACAGCGCAGTCCCTGCCTCAAAGGAGAAATTGGCAGCCAAGGAAGGAGACTGTTTCGAGTCCTGGTGGGAGCAGAAGAGAGTGAAGATGGAAGAGCAAAGCTTTGCTGGCCCTGAGGCAGGAAACACCCAGGGAGGGAGCAGTGCAGAGCCCTGGGAAGGAAGAGTGCAGGAGGACCAGCCTGGGAGCAACACCTGCTCAGACACGGAGCGCCAGGGCTTCAGGGACTTCTGCTACCAGGAGGCTGAAGGGCCCCGAAGGGTTTGCAGCGAACTCCACCACCTTTGCCGCCAGTGGCTGAAGCCAGAAAGGAACACGAAAGCTGAGATGCTGGACCTGGTGGTCCTGGAGCAGTTCCTGGCTGTCCTGCCCCCGGAGGTGAAGAGCTGGGTCAGAGAGTGTGGAGCGGAGACCACTTCCCAGGCAGTGGCCCTGGCAGAAGGCTTCCTCCTGAGCCAGGCAGAGGACCAAGAGCAGGTGAGAGCATTTCATCCTGGTGACTAACAGGGACTGTGTTCTTAATACTTATCTCAACTTTATTGTACATGTCCTCTAAGGAAGGGATGCCCCAATTTCCAATGACACCTGCAAGTATAGTTGTTCTTCATGGGTAGAGCAGGCCCTCGTTAAATTATCAGTACGTCATTAAAATGTGCAATTGCCTACCAGAGGATGCAGGGATGGCCATGAATTTGGGCTGTTTAAAGAGGGGGTTAGACAAATTCTTGGAGGAGAAGGCTATGAATGGCTATATCCTACCTCCAGTATCCTAAGCAGTATGTCTAAGTACACCAGTTGCTGGGGAACATGGGCTGGAGGGTGCTGTGACACTCATGTCCTGCTTGTGAGTTTGTAGTCAACAGCTGATGGACCACTGTGGGGAGAGAATCCTGGAGTAGATGGACCCTTGTTCTGATCCAGAATGGCTGTTCTTATGATCACAGGAGAAATGAATGGGTTTATGAAGTTCTGGGGCTGGAGGGGATCCTTCTTCAACCAGTCGCAGAGTCCTCCCAACAGGACAGGAAGAGCATTTGTAGATACCAAACTGCTGTGTTTACAGTAGAAGATGCTGGATATCAGGGAATGTCTGGGAGGTTCTGTCTTTCCTCCTGGCTGGTTTTTGGAGGGTGTTAAAGCACTTTGCTTATGCCAGGGTTGATATCTTAGCCCCCTGACAAAGACACATTGCTGTGTGTCTTGGCCCACAGCTAGACCTATGGTTTATCCCTGGATCGTCCAGGGGTCAAACCTGTTCATCTAGGTGACACACAGGGGATCCAGTGCTCAGGCAGGGGTGAACACTAGATGATCCCAGGATAAACCTTAGGTCTAGCTGTGGCCCTGGATGGTAGATCAACTTTAGAATGAGACCTGAAAGGTAAAGCGATTGGGAAATGCTGCCCTTGGCCTTGACCTGACCCATTTCTTTCCTTCCCACCTCCCCCTTCTCTGTCTGGGATCCTCCCTCCTGTAAACAAAGTAAGTTTAAGAAAACTTAAACTTTTGGAGCGAATGCAGCTTTTGTGCTCACAGATGTGGGTTCTGGTGGTTCTTGTGGTCATACCAATGTTCAATAAATTACATGGACACTTGATGGCATAAATCGCAAAAGCTGCATTCACTGCAAAAGACTTCAGGCACCTCTGGTCAAGCATTTTCTTGATATGGGACATGATGACAAAGACCTGAGATTCTGGATTATTGAAAGGATTCGAGGATATGGAACAAGAGTAGACCATCAACTAAGAAGGAGGGAAATATTCTGGATTTTCACCTTAAGGACATTACTGTAGAGGAAGTCCGAGTCAATCGGGTCTTCCCAGGGGTTCGCTTAGGGGTTCTACACTCCCTAGCCCACCCCAGCACCCCACATTATTATTATTATTATTATTATTATTTATTTATATAGCACCATCAATGTACATGGTGCTGTACAGATTACACAGTAAATAGCAAGACCCTGCCGCATAGGCTTACAATCTAATAGTGGGACCGGTAGTTTCTGGAATAAAGACACACAGACACACTAGGCTGACCAAAGCAAAGTTTAATACGCAGACATTACTACTAACAAGTAAGGCCTTGGTCTATAGCAGCCGTATGGAAAATAAAAAGAAGGTGAAGGGAGAAGGGAGAGGAAAGGGGGAGGATGAGGTAGGATTGTAGCAGGTACCACTAACCACAGTTCCATCTAAAAAAGCATGCAGCCACACCACTAGGCCCCCCTCCCACGGCCAAACAGTGGCAAGCTTTTGTCCTAGAAAACCAGACTCTAAAACATAACAAAACTCTAACTTCCCTTAAGCACCCTGGCTGGGTTGCCTCTGACGTCCTTCGCCCCGGGCCGAAGACTCCCAAGCCCAGTCCAATTACTCCTTTTATCCCTATTCTTCCCGGCTGCTCCAACCCCTCCTCCCTAATGGGGGTACTTGATCTTTTCACACACCAGGTCCAATTAGCTCGACTAGGAGATAGTATGCAGGTGCGAGGCCTCTAACTGACCTCAGGACATCGGGAAGCTCCGGCCTCCGGAATCCTAACTCCTACTCTTTTCTCACATATCAAAGCCAGGTCCTGGCGCCAGCCGGGTCATAAACATATCCCATCAGATACCAGCCATAAAACATATCAAACTAATCCTTATCTACCCATCACCACTATAGTTTACTACCTAACAGGAAAAACGGTACAATTCAAGACTAAACAACACTTCACAACTCCCTAGTTCTTCACAATTACAATCACAAGGACTCAACGAATAGTGTAATTGGATGCCTTGGTTGTAATCCTGTTCTTCCATTTTAAAGTACAGCTCTATTGTATTCCTTTTCTGTCATTTCTTGTCATTGTTTTGATATATATTTTCATTCTTATATGTAGTAAGTATTATTAGGTTTGCATTAACTATGTTTTAAGCATCATATCAGTCCACTCAGTCCCCTTTAAGGGAGCATACAGGCCGTGAGTATGGTTGCTACACGTTTTAGGATTTGAAAAGCACCTTAATCAGGAGCAAATTTTGGAGATTACTTACTCCTCAATTGGTTGAGGAGGTGCAGGGAACGCTTATCAAATTTACAGATGACACAAAATTGGGTGGGATAGCTAATACCCTGGAAGACAGAAACAAACTTCAAAGTGATCTTGATAGGCTGGAGCGCTGGGCTGAAAACAACAGAATGAAATTGAATAGGGATGAAGGCCAATTTCTACACCCAGGAAAAAGAAACCAAATGCACAGTTACAAGATAGGGAATACTTGGCTCAGCAATACTAGAAACGAGAATTATCTTGGAATTGTTGTAGATCACAAGCTGAATATGAGCCAACAGTGTGATGTGGCTGCAAAAAACCCCAAATACTATTCTTGGATGTACTAATAGAGCTTCCAAATTGTGTGAAGAATTGGTTCTCCTCTATTCAGCCCTGGTTAGGCCACATCTTGAGTATTGCGTCCAGTTCTGGGTACCACACTTCAAGAAGGATGCAGACAAGCTGGAGCGTGTTCAAAGGAGGGCCACGAGGATGATCAGGGGTCTGGAGACTAAGCTCTAGGAGGAGAGATTGAAAGAACTGGGTATGTTTAGCCTGGAGAAGACAAATTGAGGGGAAACATGATAGCACTCTTCAAATATTTAAAACGTTGCCACACAGAGGAGGGGCTGGATCTCTTAATCATCCCAGAGTGTAGGACACAGAAAAAGGTCTCAGGTTACAGGAAGCCAGATTGTGTTTGGACATCAGGAAAAACTTCCTGACTGTTAGAGCAGTACGACGATGGAATTAGTTACCTAGGGAGGTTGTGGGGTCTCCGACACTAGATAAGTATTAAGAACACTGTATTAAGTATTAAGTATTAAGAATTAAGTATTAAGTATTAAGAATTAAGTATTAAGTATTAAGAATACTGGAGACAAAGCTCTACACGGAATAACGGGCTCAAGTTAAAGGAAGCCAGATTCCAGCTGGACATCAGGAAAAACTTCCTGACTGTTAGAGCAGTATGACAATGGAATCAGTTACCTAGGGAGGTTGTGGGCTCTCCCATAGAATCATAGAATCATAGAATAGCAGAGTTGGAAGGGGCCTACAAGGCCATCGAGTCCAACCCCCTGCTCAATGCACCCTAAAGCATCCTGGACAGATGGTTGTCCAGCTGCCTCTTGAAGGCCTCTAGTGAGGGAGAGGCCACAACCTCCCTAGGTAACTGATTCCACCGTCTCACTGCTCTAACAGTTAGGAAGTTTTTCCTGATGTCCAGCCGGAATCTGGCTTCCTTTAACTTGAGCCCGTTATTCCTTGTCCTGCACTCTGGGAGGATCGAGAAGAGATCCTGGCCCTCCTCTGTGTGACAACCTTTGAAGTATTTGAAGAGTGCTATCATGTCTCCCCTCAATCTTCTCTTTTCCAGGCTAAACATGCCCAGTTCTTTCAGTCTCTCTTCATAGGGCTTTGTTTCTAGACCTCTGATCATCCTGGTTGCCTTCTTCTGAACACGCTCCAGCTTGTCTGCGTCCTTCTTGAATTGTGGAGCCCAGAACAGAACACAATACTCTAGATGAGGCCTAACCAGGGCCGAATAGAGAGGAACCAGTACCTCACGTGATTTGGAAGCTATACTTCTATTAATGCAGCCCAAAATAGCATTTGCCCTTCTTGCAGCCATATCGCACTGTTGGCTCATATTCAGCTTGTGATCTACAACAATTCCAAGAATCTTCTCTTTTGTAGTATTGCTCATCCAAGTGTCCCCCATCTTGTAACTGTGCATTTGGTTTCTATTCCCTAAATGTAGGACTTGGCATTTATCCCTATTAAATTTCATTCTGTTGTTTTCAGCCCAGCACTCCAGCCTATCAAGATCCCTTTGAAGTTTGTTTCTGTCTTCCAGGGTATTAGCTATCCCACCCAATTTTGTGTCATCTGCAAATTTGATCAGCGTTCCCTGCACCTCCTCATCCAAATCATTAATAAAAATGTTGAAGAGCACTGGGCCCAGGACTGAGCCCTGCGGAACCCCACTCGTTGCCTCTCCCCAGTTTGAGAAGGTTCCATTGATAAGTACTCTTTGAGTCCGATTCTGTAGCCAACTGTGGATCCACCTAATAGTTGTTCCATCTAGCTCACTTTTAGCTAGTTTGTTTATCAGAATGTCATGTGGTACTTTGTCAAAAGCTTTGCTGAAGTCAAGATATATGACGTCCACAGCATTCCCACAGTCCACAAGGGAGGTTATCCTATCAAAAAATGAGATCAAATTATTATTATTATTATTATTATTATTATTTATTTATATAGCACCATCAATGTACTTTGTTCCTGACAAATCCATGTTGGCTTCTAGTAATCACTGCATTGATTTCAAGGTGTTTACAGATTGATTTCTTTATAATCTGCTCCAGAATTTTCCCAGGGATGGATGTCAGACTGACTGGTCTGTAGTTCCCAGGTTCCTCCTTTTTGCCCTTTCTTGAAGATAGGGACAACTTTAGCCCTCCTCCAGTCGTCCGGCACCTCACCCGTCTTCCATGATTTTGCAAAAATAATAGACAAAGGTTCTGAGAGTTCTTCCGCTAGCTCCTTCATTACTCTTGGATGCAGTTCATTGGGCCCTGGAGATTTAAACTCATTCAAGGAAATTAGGTGTTCTTTGACCATTTGTTTATCAATCTCAAACTGCAATCCTGCCCCCTCAACTTCTGCTTCACTTTTTCCAGGGGGGTCATAGACCCGCTTTTGGGAGAAGACCGAGGCAAAGTAGGAATTGAGCACTTCAGCCTTTTCTTTGTCGTCTGTTATCAATTTGCCATCCTCATTAAGCAGTTGAACCACCATTTCTTTCCTCTGTCTTTTACTACTCACATATCTGAAGAAAGCCTTTTTATTGCTTTTAGCATCCCTCGCTAATCTCAGCTCATTCACAGCTTTAGCTTCCCTGACGCCATTTCGGCACTTCTGCGCCACTTGTCTGTACTCTTCTTTTGTAGCCTGGCCTTCCTTCCACTTCCTATATGTATCCCTTTTTGTTTTCAGGTCGTCTCTAAGCTTTTTGTGGAGCCACATTGGTTTCCTCTGTTGTCTTCTATCTTTTCTCCTTGTTGGAATTGTTTGTAACTGTGCCTTTAAAATTTCATTTTTTAAATACTCCCACCCATCCTGCACTCCTTTTCTCTTTAGGCTTCCTTGCCACGGGACCTTACTTATTATAGTTCTGAGTTTATCATAATCAGCTTTCCTAAAATCCAGAGTACGTGTATGGCTACGCTCGACTTTTGTCTCCTTCATAATCAAGAATTCAAGTATGACGTGGTCACTTTCCCCCAGAGTTCCCGTAACTGCCACTTTATCCACGAAGTCATCCCTATTGGTCAATATCAAGTCAAGGATTGCTGATCCTCTAGTTCCTTCCACTACTTTCTGTAGGAGAAAGTTATCACCCATACATGTCAGGAATTTCTTGGAAGGGCAGCTTTTGGCAGTAATGGTCTCCCAACAGATATCAGGGTAATTGAAGTCCCCCATCACTACTACATCACACTTCCTTGAAACACTGGCAATTTGTTTCTCAAAAGTTTTGTCCTCGTCTTCTCCTTGATTAGGTGGTCGGTAGTAGACTCCGATTATCATATTCTTTTTATTCCTAGCCCCATTTATTTTAATCCAGATGCTCTCGACGGGGCTCCCAGTCTCATCTGCCTGTATTTCTGTGCAGGGATAGGTATTTTTAACATATAGTGCAACTCCACCTCCCTTTCTATTTCTTCTGTTCTTTTTGAACAAGTTATATCCTTCAATTGCTATATTCCAGTCATGGGAGTCATCCCACCAAGTTTCAGTTATACCTATCAAGTCGTATTTGGACTAGAGGTATTCAAGAGGCAGCTGAACAAGCATCTATCGGGGATGCTTTAGGGTGGATTCCTGCATTGAGCAGGGGGTTGGACTCTATGGACTTGTAGGCCCCTTCCAACTCTATGATTATATGTACACCAGTTTCTGGGGAACGTGGGCAGGAGGGTGCTGTTGCAATCATGTCCTGCTTGTGCTCTTCTTACGTTCTTATGATCACAGGAGAAATGAATGGGTTTGTGAAGTTCTGGGGAAGGAGGGGATCCTACTTCAACAAGTGTCAGAGTCCTCCCAACAGAACAGGAGTAGCATT
This sequence comes from Elgaria multicarinata webbii, assembly GCF_023053635.1. Taxonomy (NCBI): domain Eukaryota; kingdom Metazoa; phylum Chordata; class Lepidosauria; order Squamata; family Anguidae; genus Elgaria; species Elgaria multicarinata. The sequence continues at coordinate 170,112,229 of NC_086173.1, forward strand.
TGTAGATGCCAAACTGCTGCGTTTACAGTGGAAAATGCTGGACATCAGGGTTGAACTCTTAGCCCCCTGACAAAGACACAAGTTCCTGTGCTGTGTGGCTTGGATGGTAGATCAACTTTAGAATGAGACCTGAAAGGTAAAGCGATTGGGAAACGCTGCCCTTGGCCTTGACCTGAGCCGTTTCTTTCCTTCTCTAATCCCTCTTCTCTGCCTGGGATCCTCCCTCCTGCTCCAGGTCCAGGGGATGTTGGCCAGAGCACCCACAGATTTCCCTGAGGCAGAGAAGGCTCCACCGGGAACCACACAGAGGCCGCTGGACGGGCGGATCTTGCAGGAGGGTGACAGAGGACCCTCCTCACTGGGTAAGGATTAGTGGACGTATTTCCCCATGGTCTCCCTCCCTCAATTACGCCTGAAGTGCATGAGCTGCCTTAATGTTCTCCTTGAGCCTGATTTTGCTGGGGGAGATACTCAGAAAGGAAATGTTGTTTAGTGACGTGGTTCGAGGGTATCAGACCCACTATGGCCCGGTCTTACACACTCAATAACTAAGGTCCTCCTCCAGGCGCCTACTCAGAGGGAACATCAGAGGACGACAACAAGGGAGAGGCCTTCTCTGTGGTGGCCCCCCAAGTGTGGAACAATCTCCCCAATGTGGTTCACGTGGCACCGACAGTGTTATCTTTTCAGTGCCAGGTCAAGCAATATGTAATTAGCAATATGTAATTAATTAGCCTGGGTCTAGTCACAGTTTTAAAACTTGTTATAGTAGTTTTATATGTATGTGTATATTGTATGTTTTTGCATTTCTAAATATTTGGGTATTGTTTCGAAGTGCTTCGGCTATGCTGCGGTAAACAAATGCAATAAATAAACACTGAAAATAAACAATGAAAATGGGAATAGTTAAGAATGTTAACTTACCTTCTCACCTTCCCACCTTCTTTACCTTCCTCACAGGGAACAAAACAACCTGCAGGGGAAGTGAACTGATCCTGGGGGGTCCTTCTGGGCCTCGTTCGCTTGGTGGTGGAGCGGAAGCGGTTTTTGCACAGCCGGGGCAGGTAGGGGAGTCCTGGGGGCCTCCGTCTCCTGCACATCTCTTTGGTCCTGGAAGAAGCTGCCCCTTTAGCCTTTGCTCTTCTCCAAGATGGCTGCTAGGAAGGCCTTGAAGGTCACTCACAATGCTTTGGCATTCAGAAAGAGGACCTTACCATCCTTGTCTTCATGGATTGCTACATAATGTTTAAAGATAACATCATTTCTTCTTCTTCTTTCAGGGTCTGGTGACCTTTGAGGAGGTGGCCGTGCATTTCTCGGAGGAGGAGTGGGCTCTGCTGGATCCAGGCCAGAGGACTCTGCACAAAGAAGTCATGGAAGAGAATTGTGGGATCCTGGCCTCTCTGGGTAAGGAATGGGATTCCTCTGGGTAAGGCCATCTCTGTCTTCTTGCCAGATCCTGGAAGGTGGAATTTCAGCTCTTCTTTCTTTGTGTCAGTGCAGAATACAACTGTCATTGACTCCGAAGGCCTGACAAAACATTGAGAAAAGCTTGCTCTGTGGCAGAGATGGCTGCCAATCAATCTTACTTTGCTGCTATAATTGCATCTGCATAATATTGAAGATGTTACAGATATTATCTTAATGGTCTCCATGGAGGAGAGGAGTTTTAAGCCTTTTCAGAAGACAGCTCTGGACAGCTTGCTTGTCATTTTAAGATATAACTAGACATTGAAAATAACCATTAGGGTTGAATTCCCACTTTCTAGTTCCCTGTTAAATGATCAGCTAGGAGAAAATGGCAGATTTTAATAATTTTTCATTTATTCTCTCAACTACTTTATATGAATTATTCCATATAAATGAAAGCATTGTATAGCAGCCTAGTTGTCAGTTCTATTGATCATTGGGAGGATCTGCCTCACCAACGATTTTTTTTTATCCTGTGTATCAAATCAGCAACCATTTGTTTTGTACCAAGATTTAAAGATGATTTCTGTGTTTATACTTGCAGGTGATCACAGGGAGAACAAGAAAAATGGCCCACACCACAGAAGGAAAACTGAAACTGAAGAGAAGAGGGAAAAGGAATCCATTTCTTTTGAAGGATCAGACGTCTGTGAAACTCCATTACTAGAAGCACCAAGTAAAAAGAACATTCGCAAAGGGAAGAAACAGAGTAAAACTCAGAAGATTCATTCTAACAAATATCAAAGGTTTCAATGCTTAGTGTGTAAAAAACAATTCACGTTCAACTCACAACTTAACTTGCATCAAAGAATTCACACTGGGGAGAAGCCCTATAAATGCTTAGAGTGTGGGAAGACCTTTGCTCTGAGCTCACGCCTTAAGCAGCATCAACGAATTCACACTGGGGAGAAGCCCTATAAATGCTTAGAGTGCAGGAAGACCTTTGCTCAGGTCACGCAGCTTAAGCTGCATCAAAGAATTCACACTGGGGAGAAGCCCTATAAATGCTTAGAGTGCGGGAAGACCTTTGCTCACAGCACACAGCTTAAGCTGCATCAAAGAATTCACACTGGGGAGAAGCCCTATAAATGCTTAGAATGCGGGAAGAGCTTTGCTCTGAGCTCACGCCTTAAGCAGCATCAGCAAATTCACACTGGGGAGAAGCCCTATAAATGCTTAGAATGCGGGAAGAGCTTTGCTCAAACAGCAAGCTTTAAGCTGCATCAAAGAATTCACACTGGGGAGAAGCCCTATAAATGCTTAGAATGCGGGAAGACCTTTGCTCTGAGCTCACGCCTTAAGCAGCATCAGCAAATTCACACTGGGGAGAAGCCCTATAAATGCTTAGAATGCGGGAAGAGCTTTGCTCAAACAGCAAGCTTTAAACGGCATCAAGGAATTCACACTGGGGAGAAGCCCTATAAATGCTTAGAGTGCGGGAATAGCTTTGCTCGGAGCTCAAGTCTTAAGGAACATCAAAGAATTCACTCTGGGAAGGAACCCTATAAATGCTTAGAATGCGGGAAGAGCTTTGCTCATAGTACAAGCCTTAAGCAGCATCAAAGAATTCACACTGGGGAGAAGCCCTATAAATGCTTAGAATGCGGGAAGAGCTTTGCTCACAGCACAAGCCTTAAACGGCATCAAGGAATTCATACTGGGGAGAAGCCCTATAAATGCTTAGAATGCGGGAAGACCTTTGCTCAGACCACACAGCTTAAGCAGCATCAAGGAATTCACACCGGGGAGAAGCCCTATAAATGCTTTGACTGCGGGAAGACCTTTGCTCGGAGCACATACCTTAATCTACATCAACTAATTCACACTGAGGAGAAGCCCTATAAATGCTTTGACTGCGGGAAGACCTTTGCTCGGAGCACATACCTTAATCTACATCAAAGAATTCACACTGCGAAGAAGCCCTATAAATGCTTTGAGTGTGGGAAGACCTTTGCTCAGAGCACACAGCTTAAGCAGCATCAACACATTCACACTGGGGAAAAGCCCTATAAATGCGTAGAGTGTGGAAAGAGCTTTGTTTGCCTCGGAAACCTTAAGAGGCATCAAAGAATTCACACTGGGGAGAAGCAAATAAATGCTTAGTGTAGCATTTTTAGCATCATAGAATGTTAGAGTTCGAAGGGCCTATAAGGCCATCGAGTCCAACCCTCCTGCTCAATGCAGGAATCCACCCTAAAACATACCTGAGAGATGGTTGTCCAGCTGCCTCTTGAAGGCCTCTAGTGTGGGAGAGCCCACAACCTCACCAGGCAACTGATTCCATTGTCGTACTGCTCTAACAGTCAGGAAGTTTTTCTTGATGTCCAGATGGAATCTGGCTTCCTTTAACTTGAGCCCGTTATTCTGTGTCCTGCACTCTGGGAGGATCGAGAAGAGATCCTGGCCCTTCTCTTTGTGCCAATCTTTGAAGTATTTGAAGAGTGCTATCATGTCTCCCCTCTATCTTCCTTTCTCCAGGCTAAACATGCCCCGGTCTTTCAGTCTCTCTTTATCAGGCTTTGTTTCCAGACCCCTGATCATCCTGGTTGCCCTCCTCTGAACACGCTCCAGCTTGTCTGCGTCCTTCTTGAATTGTGGATCCCAGAACTGGACGCAATACTCTAGATCAGTGGTTCCCAACGGGGGCGGTACCGCCCCCTTGGGGGCGGTGGGATTGCATAGGGGGGGCGTTAAGAGGAAAAGGGACGGCAAGGGGCGCTGGCAGGCAAAGGGGCAGCAGGGCGGCGCTCGAGGTGGTCTCTCCAGACGGTACTAAAATAGAGTAACTAGAGACCCACAGGGAAAATCTCTAAATCTGTGCAAGTCCATCTAAACCTTCTCTAAATCTTACCGGGAAATGGACGCCCTCTGCAGCTTTTCCAGCTCAGAAGCCTAGTTCCTCGCTCAAGCTTGTTTTCCCCAGGAAGTATGAAGTCTCGTGCGATTTGAGTCTATGAGATAGGCGGTGGAGGAGCGCTTTCCCGCCAGACCAGCCTATGAAGGCACCTTCAAAAAGGGCAGCTTCAAAGAGGCGGTGTCTGGGAAGTTGCTTCAGAGAGGTGGTGGGGGCTGCAGCAAGCGAGGCTGCTTTGAAGCTGCTGCAGGAGGAGGTTTGCATTGGAAGAGCTTTTAATGTGAGTGATAAGAAATTCTTGTGATTTAAATTAGTCAGGATTAACTTAAATCCCAGTCACTTAAATGGGTCTACTCTAAGACTTACATTAGTGTTTACCCTCTGTTCTAATGACAACCAATGGGTGCCAAGGGCACACAACTACAATGAGGTACAATATACTGAATAATATTAACAACAGTGTGTGTGTGTGTGTGTGTGTGTGTGTGTGTGTGTGATAGAAATCTCAATAAATTTTTGTCTTTTTGTTTCTTTTTTTTAAAACTTAAATTTATTTTAAAACACAAAATAAACGTCTTACAAAAAACAAAACAACAACACAACATACTACATACATTGAATAAATGTTGAATACATATATATTGAGTAAATATTAACTATAACCTATCCTATCATTACAAATATAATCATTCTTAACATATAAGTGCACCCTCCACCTCGGGATCTATTCCTGCTTCCAAAATCATATACTTTCTTCCGCTGGCGGTTTCCCACTTCCCTTAGAAAACACAAATATTAGGAACTGTTTCCAAATTCCTTCAAACTCATTTATTTTCGTTATACCTTTCCTCCACTTAATATCACAAGTCAATTTATCATTAATAGCTATATCCCAAACTTCTTTATACCATTCTTCAATAGAATATTCCCCCTGAATCTTCCAGTTCCTAGCTACCATCAATCGTGCTGCAACCAACAAACTCGATATCAGCTCTATAGTTTCTTTTCTACACTTTATATCTTCAAATAGTAACAGCAATGCAATCTTTGGCGTTTGTTCTATTTTCATTCCCACTATTTCTTCAATTTCCAAAAACACCATCTTCCATAATCTTTGTACATATTTGCATTCCCACCACATATGTGAATACGTTCCTTTCTCCCCACAACCTCTCCAACAATTTGCTGAATGCTGCTCATTTATCTTATTCAATCTAATCGGGGTTAGGTACCACCTCCACAAAATTTTAAAATAATTCTCTTTTATTCTCACTGACATACTTCTCAACACTCTTTGTTTCCACAGTCCCTCCCAGCTCTGTTGTACTTTCAAATCTGTCTCCCATACCGTTTTTCCTGAGCTATCCAATAGCCCCTTTTCTAACAATATTTTATATATTTCGCTCATTAACCCTTTTAAGACTATACTTCCTTCTTTACCTTTTTCCTTATTTACTATTAACTCCTCAAACTTCGTCATTTCTCTACAAACTCTGTTTTCTTTAATCCACTTTTTATTCCATTGTTCTAATTGCCTATACTCTAACCAAGATAATTTTTTCTCCTTTAACAGCTCTTCCATATCTTCTCTTGCATTTATATCTCTTAACCAATCCTTTAATTTCATTTTGTTTTTCTCTTTTAATATTTTACTTAATCTACCCTTCAGGTCCTCTGGGAAATTCTTTAACATTATTACCGGTGACAAGGGAGAGTTGCTCGGAAGCAGCTTCCCTTTAAATTTACTCCAAATTTCCCATTGAGACCTCAAGAGTGGATTATCTATACTTTCAACCCACTTTCTCCCTCCTTCCTTAAAGAAAACATTTTCCAAACTCATCTCTACATTACTTGTAGTTTTATCCTCCATCCAATCTAAGTCTCCTACTCCTATAATTGCTTCTACAGTATGTCTTAACCTATTTGCTGCATAATATAATTTTATATTTGGGAGACCCAATCCTCCCTTTTTTTGGCTTAAATACCATTTATTCTTATTTACCCTCGCTTTCTTATCTCCGTTACAATATTTGTTAATAATATTTTGCCAACTTTTTATCTCAACTTCTGAAAATTTTATTGGTAACATCCTAAACACAAAATTAATCTTAGCTAAAATCTTCATTTTTATTAATGCTATTCTTCCAAACCAAGATAGATTTAATCTTTTATATTTTTCCAGTTTTTCTAATACCTCTTTTTTTAACCTCGTTAAATTCTCCTTTTCTAAATTATCTAGTTTTTTTGTAATTCTAATTCCCAAATATCTAATCTGTTCCTTAACTCTCATTTCTATTCCCTTACGTTCCCATTCCTTTTCTTCCTTCTTAGTATGATTAAACAAAATCATCTCTGATTTGGACCAATTTATTCTTAATCCTGTAACTTCTTCAAATTCTCTCAATTGTTGTTTAATTCTATCTATTTTTCTTATTGGATTCTTAATAGTCAGTAGGGCATCATCCGCAAACATATTCAATTTTATTTTCCTTACATCTCCAATTCCTTCTATTTCTCCATCATCTCTTATTGCGTTCACCAATACTTCCATAACCATTACAAACAGGACCGGCGAGAGCGGACATCCTTGTCTTGTACCTCTGGCTAGTCGTATCTTTTCAGTGAGTCCATTGTTTACCACCACTACAGTTGCATTTTGGGAATATAACTGTTCTAGAATCATAGAATCATAGAATAGCAGAGTTGGAAGGGGCCCACAAGGCCATCGAGTCCAGCCCCCTGCTCAATGCAGGAATCCACCCTAAAGCATCCCTGACAGATGGTTGTCCAGCTGCCTCTTGAATGCCTCTAGTGTGGGAGAGCCCACAACCTCCCTAGGTAGCTGATTCCACCGTCACACTGCTCTAACAGTCAGGAAGTTTTTCCTGATGTCCAGCCGGAATCTGGCTTCCTTTAACTTGAGCCCGTTATTCCGTGTCCTGCACTCTGGGAGGATCGAGAAGAGATCCTGGCCCTCCTCTGTGTGACAACCTTTTAAGTATTTGAAGAGTGCTATCATGTCTCCCCTCAATCTTCTCTTCTCCAGGCTAAACATGCCCAGTTCTTTTAGTCTCTCTTCATAGGGCTTTGTTTCTAGACCTCTGATCATCCTGGTTGCCCTCTTCTGAACACGCTCCAGCTTGTCTGCGTCCTTCTTGAATTGTGGAGCCCAGAACTGGACACAATACTCTAGATGAGGCCTAACCAGGGCCGAATAGAGAGGAACCAGTACCTCACGTGATTTGGAAGCTACACTGTGCAACACACTAAGGACAACAGAATTTGCATTACAGCTGGACGAGTCAACTTTACCAGGCAATGAATCTTTGCTTCTCGCTTATGTGCGTTTTATAAAAGACGGGAGTTTGGCTCAAGAGTTGTTATTTGCAAGGCAACTAAAAACCGATACTAAAGGGGAGTCAATATTTCGTGTGGTTGAGGAGTTCTTCAATGAAAAGGAAATTCCACTTAATTACATACTTGCTTGGGCAACTGATGGAGCACCATCAATGACTGGTCGCTACCGTGGGTGTGTTGCTTACTTGAAAAAATCAGTGCCAAATATCTTTACTATTCACTGTGTCATTCATCGCCAACATCTGGTTGCAAAAAACCTCAGTGGTCGCCTACACAATTCATTACACACCGTCATTACTGCAGTGAATAAAATTAAAGCCCTTTCATTGTTGTGTCTTTGCACTGAATTGTTGCTGAGAGGAATGGTTTTAATTATATCATGTGGTGACTTATGCAAAACAGTACTCAGAACCTCATGAGTTCTTCACCCGTTGTATGTGGCTTTCCTGACTTAGCAATCAACAATGAGATGTTGTATGATGCACGCAAACCATCAGTTTGTTGTTGTGAAGCATTGTGAATAACATATTGTTATTCTGTAGAAAGAATTTTATGGCAAATTAAAAACAAACAAAAAACCCCATTTATTGAGATTTCTACCACCCCGGTTGTTAATATTATTCAGTATATTGCACCTCATTGTAGTTGTGTCCCCTCAGCACTCATTGGTTGTCATTAACTTATCAACTACTGCCTTCTTTAATTTTGTACTCTCTGTTCTAAACCACCTATTTGCTGTTGTGAGAGCATATCTCACACTACAACTTTTCTAGGAGCAGTTTGAGGTGTAAATACCAGATACAGCAGATGTCCTACTATAACGGACTTAAAACAGGGGAAATGGCTCTTAATAAAAGGGTCAAGTGTATTTGGTGACTGCATCACACAAGCACAGAAATTAGCTTGCAGCATCTCAAAAGACAGAAACAGTGTGGAGTCTAGGTTAGAGTATCAAACTAGGACTGGAGGAACCCAGGTTCAAACCTCCATCTCAGCCATAAAGCTCATTGGGGCAGTGACTATGTCTCAGCCTAACCTACATCAAAGGGTTGTTGTGGTTCTCCTCCGTCCCATTTCAGTTAACCTCAAAGCTGTTGCCTTGAGCTCCCTGGGATAAAGATGGGGCATCAGTACAATAAACAAACTATAAATAAAATAAATATAGCTCTTAAGGCTGCAAAACTGATCTTGAAAGTGAATTGAAATGCTGCCTGATGACATTATAGATAGGTCTGCAGCATTCTGTATTCTAATCCCCCTGGGAGCTGTAGTGCTTTCAGAGTAGGTGTTCCATTTTGGGGATGCCACCTCTCAAACAATTAAGCTGGCCCAAGCTTTCTGGAGTATATTGGATTTGTATGGATAATTCAGTATGGGCATTAAGATGTTATGTAGAACAGGTTTGTCTGAATTGTGTGCTATGAAATCAGACCTGTGACCAAGGCTATGTTTGTGTGGGCACGTTGGTGAGCTTTGGGGGCTGGACATGTTGGTGGGGGTGCCTCCTTGGGGGCGGCTATGTTGTCCTCCTGTTTGGTTTCCAAAATATGGTCACCCTACCTAAAACCCAGGGACCGAGCAGGAAAGAGCAGGAAATTCGGCTGCTCTGCCCATTTTATTTACACTTTGGTGATTTTAATTAAGCATATGCACTTATTTTGACATTACTCCAATAATATTTAATGATTAAATTCTTTGTTTTAGATTAGAATAAAAATGACAGAAGCAGGAAAATCAAAAAAGAAATGTAGACAATATAGCTTGGGATATCTTAAGTATGGATTGATACCAGCACCAACAAACCAGCAGCTGCCAACGTGCCTGTTATGTGAAAAGGTGTTTTCTAATGAGGCAATGAAGCCTTCCAGACTGCAAGAACATTTAAAGAAGGCACATCCTGACAAGGCAGGTAAGAACTTAACTTTTTTTCAATCACTTCGTGACAAATTTCAAAAGCGGCCAACACTGTTAAACACGATTCACAATGCTTCACAACAACAAACTGATGGTTTGCCTGCATCATACAACATCTCATTGTTGATTGCTAAGTCAGGAAAGCCACATACAATTGGTGAAGAACTCATCCTACCAGCAGTTAGTGAGGTTCTGAGTACTGTTTTGCAGAAGTCACCACATGATGTAATTAAAACGATTCCTCTCAGCAACAATTCAGTGCAAAGACACATCGATGAAATGGCTGAGAATGTGGAAGATACACTGTGCAACACACTAAGGACAACAGAATTTGCATTATAGCTGGATGAGTCAACTTTACCAGGCAATGAATCTTTGCTTCTCGCTTATGTGTGTTTTATAAAAGACGGGAGTTTGGCTCAAGAGTTGTTATTTGCAAGGCAACTAAAAACCGATACTAAAGGGGAGTCAATATTTTGTGTGGTTGAGGAGTTCTTCAATGAAAAGGAAATTCCACTTAATCACATACTTGCTTGTGCAACTGATGGAGCACCATCAATGACTGGTCGCTACTGTGGGTGTGTTGCTTACTTGAAAAAATCAGTGCCAAATATCTTTACTATTCACTGTGTCATTCATCGCCAACATCTGGTTGCAAAAAACCTCAGTGGTCGCCTACACAATTCATTACACACCGTCATTACTGCAGTGAATAAAATTAAAGCCCATGCTCCCAATGATCGACTATTCCGGGTGCTCTGTGCTGAGAATGATGAAGACTTTGAACGTTTGGTGCTTCACACTGAAGTTCGTTGGCTATCAAAAGGAAACTGTTTGAAACGCTTTTACAACCTTTTTGACACTGTTGTGGAGTTTTTTGAAGGCACGAATGCTTTGCTCAGTAATGACCACAAAGAAATCAGGCATGACATTGCTTATTTGTCTGAACTATTTGCAAAGTTCAATGCAATGAATTTGCAGTTGCAAGGAAATGACCACCAATCTTATTAAGGCCAAATCCGTCGTATCTACGTTTATTGCAAAGTTAACTCTATTCAAGCGCAATATAAGCCGTCGTGAGCTATACCAATTTCCCAGCTTGTCTGAGCTAGAACAGAAAGGCGGGATACAAGATGATGATTTGCAAGTTTATTGTGACCATTTAAATATGCTGCATGAAGATATGTCTGAGCGATTCAAGGATCTTCTTATGATGGAAATTCCAGACTGGGTGATAAATCCATTTTCAGATATTGAGGAAGTTGGAGTAGTGGAGGAAGAACTAATTGAGCTACAAAATGACATTGAGCTGAAGCCAAAGTTTAAAAAATCGTACCAGGAGTTTTGGTTACAGAAGGACATTTCTGATCGCTATCCTGCACTATGGAGAGTGGTTCAGAAGCTTCTGGTTGCATTTCCAACATCCTATTTGGTGGAACGTGGTTTTAGTGTGGTCTGCCTACTTCTTTCCAAGCAAAGAAATCGACTCCAGATTACTAAACGTGGTGATTTAAGACTCATGTTAAGTGACTTCAAACCAGACATTGGGAAACGTATCACTTCATCAAGCCCATCCATCACATTAAGAATTTACAGAATAGTGAGGTATTCTACCCTAGTTACTAAATGTGGTATCTAATATCCTTGCTAAATGACTATCAGACTTTGAAAATATGATATCACTGGATAAAGTTCATCAATTATGTTCAATTGAATAAATAAACTAAAAAATTTAATTAGATTTTGAATAAATATTCAATTAATTGTTACTGTTTTGAATTTTATTGTTATTATCTTCCTTAGTGGGTCGTCGAAATCCGCTATTCTGATTAATGATTTTTATAGGGTAGGGTAGGGGGGCACTGGGCATGAGTTTGTGGAACCAAGGGGGCGGTGACCTGAAAAAGTTTGGGAACCACTGCTCTAGATGAGGCCTAACCAGGGCCGAATAGAGAGGAACTAGTACCTCACGTGATTTGGAAGCGATACTTCTATTAATGCTGCCCAAAATAGCATTTGCCTTTCTTGCAGCCATATTGCACTGTTGGCTCCTATTCAGCTTGCAATCTACAACAATTCCAAGATCCTTCTTGTTTGTAGCATTGCTGATCGAAGTATCCCCTCGCTTGTAAATGTGCGTTTGTTTTTCTTTTCCTAGGTGTTGAACGTGGCATTTATCCCTATTAAATATCATTCTGTTGTTTTCAGCCCAGCACTCCAGCCTATCAAGATCACTTTGAAGTTTGTTAATCAGAATATCCTGGGGCACTTTGTCAAAAGCTTTGCTAAAGTCAAGATATATGACATCCACAGCATTTCCACCGTCCACAAAGGAGGTTCCCCGATCAAAAAAAATTAATCCCTCAATCTTCCATCAAGGGATTTCTATGGTGGGGTTGGTTGGTCTCATAACAGCATGCCAAGTCCAGGGATTCCCCACCCACCCTTATCATACTGCTACTTCTAATTGTTTCTGCCAATGTTGTGGTGGGCTTTCAGTGATCCAAACCGGCAATGTTTGAAATAGAAATAAATGCTTTTGGCACCAACATCATTTGAATGGCTACTTAAATACTCCTTAAGGCCTAACTGTTGCTTCTTCCACTTCCTAGTGGTTTTTGAGTAGCACCCCTTGCTTGCTGATGAAAATGGGAATCTGAGCATCTTTCCACACTCTGAGTAAATTTTCCACATTCTTCTCTGTAACTCTCTTCCTGGGGAAGCCAGACTGGCTCCCTCCTTGATGGGCTTTCGGAAGCAGGCTAAAACTGGTTTGTTCCAGCATGCCTTTGGAGAGTAATTTGGTCCTCCATCTTTGTTAATGGCTGATAATTTTGTGGTGTATTTTAAACGTGTTTTAAATTTCTTATGTTTTACAATGTATGTTTTAAACTTTGTAAGTCCGCCTTGAGGCCCAGTATTGGGCAAAAGGCGGGATACTACTACTACTACTTGTTGTTGTTTATTTGTTCAGTCGTTTCTGACTCTTCGTGACTTCATGGACCAGCCCACGCCAGAGCTTTCTGTCGGCTGTCGCCACCCCTAGCTCCCCCAAGGTCAAGTCTGTGACCTCCAGAATATCATCCATCCATCTTGCCCTTGGTCGGCCCCTCTTCCTTTTGCCTTCCATTCTCCCTAGCATCAGCCTCTTCTCCAGGGGATCCTGTCTTCTCATTATGTGGCCAAAGTACTTCAGTTTTGCCTTTAATACCATTCCCTCAAGTGAGCAGTCTGGCTTTATTTCCTGGAGTATGGACTGGTTTGATCTTCTTGCAGTCCAAGGCACTCTCAGAATTTTCCTCCAGCACCACAGTTCAAAAGCGTCTATCTTCCTTCGCTCAGCTTTCCTTATGGTCCAGCTCTCGCAGCCATAGGTTACTACGGGGAATACCATTGCTTTAACTATGCGGACCTTTGTTGTCAGTGTGGTGTCTCTGTTCTTAACTATTTGATCAAGATTTGTCATTGCTCTCCTCCCAAGAAGTAAACGTCTTCTGATTTCCTGGCTGCAGTCAGCGTCTGCAGTAATCTTTGCGCCCAGAAATACAAAGTCTGTCACTGCCTCCACGTTTTCTCCCTCTATTTGCCAGTTATCAATCAAGCTAGTTGCCATAATCTTGGTTTTTTTGAGGTTTAACTGCAACCCGGCTTTTGCACTTTCTTCTTTCACCTTTGTCATAAGGCTCCTCAGCTCCTTCTCGCTTTCAGCCATCAAAGTGGCGTCATCTGCATATCTGAGATTGTTAATGTTTCTTCCTGCGATTTTAACTCCAGCCTTGGATTCGTCAAGCCCAGCACGTCGCATGATGTGTTCTGCATACAAGTTGAATAGGTAAAGTGAGACTATACAGCCCTGCCGTACTCCTTTCCCAATCTTAAACCAGTCCGTTGTTCCGTGGTCTGTTCTTACCGTTGCTACTTGTTCGTTATACAGATTCCTCAGGAGGCAGACAAGATGACTTGGTATCCCCATACCACCAAGAACTTGCCACAGTTTGTTATGATCCACACAGTCAAAGGCTTTAGAATAGTCAATAAAACAGAAATAGATGTTTTTGTGGAACTCCCTGGCTTTCTCCATTATCCAGCGGATATTTGCAATTTGGTCTCTAGTTCCTCTGCCTTTTCTAAACCCAGCTTGTACATCTGGCAATTCTCGCTCCATGAATTGCTGGAGTCTACCTTGCAGGATCTTGAGCATTACCTTGCTGGCATGTGAAATAAGTGCCACTGTCCGATAGTTTGAACATTCTTTAGTGTTTCCCTTTTTCGGTATGGGTTATAAGTTGATTTTTTCCAGTCTGATGGCCATTCTTGTGTTTTCCAAATTTGCTGGCATATGGCATGCATCACCTTGACAGCATCATCTTGCAATATTTTAAACAGTTCAGCTGGGATACCGTCGTCTCCTGCTGCCTTGTTATTAGCAGTGCTTCTTAAGGCCCATTCAACCTCACTCTTCAGGATGTCTGGCTCTAACTCACTGACCACACCGTCTGAGCTTTCCCCGATATTATTATCCTTCCTATACAGATCTTCCGTATATTCTTGCCACCTTTTCTTGATCTCTTCTGTTTCTGTTAGTTCCTTGCCATCTTTGTTTTTTGATCATACCCATTTTTGCCTGGAATTTACCTCCGATGTTTCTAATTTTCTGGAAGAGGTCCCTTGTCTGTCCTATTCTATTGTCTTCTTCCACTTCCGCACATTGCTTGTTTAAAAATAATTCCTTATCTCTTCTGGCTAACCTCTGGAATTTTGCATTTAATTGGGCGTATCTCCCCCTATCACTGTTGCCTTTTGCTTTCCTTCTTTCTTGGGCTACTTCCAGTGTCTCAGCAGACAGCCATCTTGCCTTCTTGGTTTTCTTTTTCTTTGGGACGTTTTTTGTTGCCACCTCTTGGACAATGTTGCAAACTTCTGTCCATAGTTCTTCCGGGACCCTGACTACTAAATCTAGTCCCTTAAATCTATTCTTCACTTCCACTGCATATTCATTAGGAATATTAGTGAGCTCATATCTAACTGATCTGTGGGTCTTTCCTATTCTGTTTAGTTTGATTCTAAATTGTGCAATAAGAAGTTCGTGATCTGAACTACAGTCAGCTCCAGGTCTTGTTTTTACTGTCTGTATAGATGTCCGCCACCTTTGGCTGCAAAGGATGTAGTCAATCTGATTTCGGTGTCGGCCATCTGGTGAAGTCCATGAATAAAACCGTCTTTTCGGTTGTTGGAAGAGAGTGTTTGTTATGCACAGTGAGTTGTCCTGGCAGAATTCTATCAGCCTATGTCCCGCTTCATTTTGTTCTCCTAGTCCATGCTTACCTGTAATTCCAGATGTCATTTGACTGCCCACCTTAGCGTTCCAGTCTCCTGTAACGAAAATAACATCTCTTTTTGGTGTGTTATCCAGTAGGTGCTGCAGATCCTCATAGAACTGATCTATTTCTGCTTCTTCAGCATCTGTGGTCGGGGCATATATTTGGATCACTGTGATGTTAAATGGCTTACCCTGAATTCGAATTGAGATCATTCTATCATTTTTTGGATTGTATCCAAGCACTGTGTTAGCCACTTTATTATTAATTATGAAGGCTACTCCATTTCTTCTGTGATCCTCTTGTCCACAGTAGTAGATCTGGTGGTGATCTGATGTGAAGTGGCCCATTCCAGTCCATTTCAGTTCACTGACAACCAATATATCTATATTTAATCTTGACATCTCATCAATAACCACATCCAATTTGCCCTGGCTCATAGATCTTACATTCCAGGTTCCTATGGTGTGTTGTTTCTGTATTTTATTTTTAATCCCTTGCAAACCACTTCAAGGTATCTCTCTTAAGGTATGGTCAGCTTATGACATAAATAAATAAATACTACTACTACAATGCCAAACAACGCAACACAAAATGATAATCATAATAAATAAAATTAGGAGTCAGAAATATAAAATCAAATTACACTAAATAAAGCCTAAGTGCAGCGGAGTGAAAGACAAGGACTATGCTATGTTTTCTCTGTGGGCAAGTATGGATTTGCTATGGGCAAGTGCTGACATTGGCTTTAATATGTCCTGCTTTTATGGATGAAGGGAGCCCTGCTGTTCACATCCTAATAGCGAGTGGAAATCACTGTTCGTTTCCGCCCCTGTTTGGGGTTCAAGTGCTGGGAACAGAGAGGGCTTAGAACGGAGCCATGGGATGCATTGGGAGAGAAACTCTGGTTCATCACCAGACCTCTTATTTCCAGGAGGGCCGAAGGTTTTCCTGCCTTGAGCCTTAGATGGAGGCCATCCTGCTCTCAAAGAAGGGGTCAAGGTGAGCAACAAGAGGCCACTATGAGAAGAAGTTGACTTGTAATATTAAGTGGAGGAAAGGTATAATTAAAATAAATGAGTTTGAAGGAATTTGGAAACAGTTCCTAATATTTGTGTTTTCTAAGGGAAGTGGGAAACCGCCAGCGGAAGAAAGTATGAGATTTTGGAAGCAGGAATAGATCCCGAGGTGGGGGGTGCACTTACATGTTAAGAATGATTATATTGTATGATAGGATAGGTTATAGATAATATTTTCTCAATATATATGTATTCAACATTTATTCAAAATGTATGTAGTATGTTGTGTTGTTTCTTTTTTGTAAGATGTTTTAATTTGTAAAAATAAATAAATAAATAAAATTTAAAAAAAGATAAGAAATTGCCATGTGTGTTTTACTCCGCACGGCTAGCAGCTCTGTGGGTCCAGAATCTTCCTGTGTACCCTGATAAGGCCTCACCTAACATTAGGGTGACCCTATGGAAAGGAGGACAGGGCTCCTGTATCTTTAACAGTTGCATAGAAAAGGGAATTTCTGCAGGTGTCATTTGTATATATATATGGAGAACCTGGTGAAATTCCTTCTTCATCCCAACAGTTAAAGCTGCAGGAGCTTTGCCCTCTTTTAAATATGGTCACTATAGTATAGCTCCTTTTGTCAGGGTCACCCTACTTAACCTCTCTCTTTTTAGAGCATCTATTCGTGTTTAGAGTTCTGAAGGGCGCCAGGTTGGGGAACGCTGTTCTGCAGCAAGGGCAGGCAGAAGGACGGAGGGCTCCCATGCCGGAGGCTGCTTTATGCACTCAAAGGGGAAACAGCTGTGGATCCCCCGAAGCCCCCAGGAGCAGATGGGGCGGCAATGATGCTGGGGGGATAAAAGACCCCCATGGAAAAGCCCCCTTCCCAGGTCCGTGTCTCTGCCAGGAGCCTCTGCGGCTCTCTAGTGCTGCCTCCAACGAAGGGTTAAAGAGGAGGAGAGGGGGCCGGGTCCTAGAGAGGCCCATGAAGAGCCGAGGCTGGATGAGGCCCCTCCCTTCCTGCCCCACACTTCCTTCCCCCCCCATTGCAAAGGAGCCTGGGATTCTCCCCCTGCTCCTACGAGCCTCGTATTTCCGTCGCCTGCCGGTGAGTGCAGATTGCAAGGGGGTCCCAGGAGGGAGGAGGGAGGGGGCAGAGGAAGGAGCCCCCCAGGGCAGGGGGTGCAGGTTTGGGTGGGAAGAGAGAGGGAGCCCCGAGCCCTCCCCAGGGGACTGACCCACTTGGGGCCCCTCCAGGGAGACCCCCGCCTTGCACTTCTTTCCCTCCCCATAACTAGGGGATCGCGGAAGGGAAGGCTGGAGAAATGGGGTTGTCTGGAAGGGACCCAAGAGGAAAGGTCCCGGGTGGGGAGGAGGAATGTCCCACCCATTGGCGTGCAGACAGGGGGCTCAGCTGAACCTCCTAATCCGCCGCCGTCACCATGTTTGCCCTGCAAAGGCCATTTCAGGAAGCCCAGAAATGAGGGCCTCTCTAGGCACTTCCAGGGCTTGTCTGCACTTCTTCTGCGTCGTCGCTATGGCGATGACCCAGGAGGAGCCTGAATCACTGAGCAGCAGTGCCTAGACAGGCCTCTCCAGGCTCTCCCTGGGCTCCTAGCGGCTTCCCGCCCTTTATTATTATTATTATTATTATTATTTATTTATATAGCACCATCAATGTACATGGTGCTGTACAGAGTAAAACAGTAAATAGCAAGACTCTGCCGCATAGGCTTACAATCTAATAAAATCATAGTAAAACAATAAGGAGGGGAAGAGAATGCCAACAGGTACAGGGAAGGGTAAGCAGGCACAGGGTAGGGAAAAACTAACAGTAGAAAGTAACAGTAGAAGTCTGCACTTCTTTCCTTCTCTCCACAAATGCCAATAACTTGACCAGGAGAAGCAAGGATAAACCATCTGCCTTTATTTTACATTTTTTTTTACTATCCTGTAGTAAACATGTAATATTAATGATTTTTTAAAATTAATAATCCTCTGAAACCTGTTCATGATTTAGCTTCTCTCAATTTGTTAATGAATTCCAATATACTTTCCATTTTTATAACTCGATATTTTGTGTTGCATCATTTAGAAGAAATAAAGAACGATCAATGAAGGGCAGGGATGTGAACATTTTATTTTAATGTTTCATTTCAGTAGGAGTCCTTTTTAAATTTAACTAAGAGGAACGAAGAGTTAGCAAACGTCGTAAGGAATCCTTTTGCTTTGTTCCATCTATCCATTGATGTTGGTTCATTAAAAAAATCTGTTGCATTTGCAGTTTCATTTCATTTCATTTTTGTTTAAAATGCATGTAAGTTAATAGTCAGTGTGGTGTAGTGGCTGAAGTGTTGGACTGGGAGTCAGGAGATCCAGGTTCGAGTCCCCACTCAGCCATGGAAACTCACAGGGTGACTTTGGGCCAGTCACAGACTCTCAGCCCAACCTACCTCACAGGGTTGTTGTTGTGAGGATAAAGTGGAGAGGAGTATTATGCATGCCACCTTGGGTTCCTCAGAAGAAAGAAGGTGGTATATAAATGTAATAAATAATAATAAAAATAGTCTTTCTAGGCTGTCAGAAGGTAGAACTCATGAATGAAACATTTTATATTATGACATAATCCATGATACAGTCTTTCCCCAACCTGGTTGGATTTGTTGGATTCCAACTCCCATCATGGGAGTTGTAGTCCAACAGATTTTGAAGGCCACAGTTAGTGGAAGGTTGCAATAGTACATTTGATGCTGTCATGTGCTTGATTGATTTTCAGTTTCAGTGTTTTTATGTTTCATTGTAAACTGCCCTAGGAACTTTCCTGTAGGGTGCGTGAACCTTTCCAGAGGAGTAACTGTCTTAATCAGTTGTAGCTTCCAAATTTCTACTGTGAAACATTCCCTACCCTCCACGCACCAGGAGTTAATTCTGGCAGTTCACAATAAATGGTAATACTTGCTGTTGAATTCTAAGGAGGTTATAGGTTATCTCTTAGGAACAGAGAATGCTGTGGTCAGGTGTAAATTAATTTTCTAGGATGCTGCAGTAATTTTTTCTTGTAACAGAAACTTTCTAATTGGAGCTCTTTAGGAAAAAAAATACTGGAAACTGGACAGATATTTTCTTTTCATGATCCCATCTCTCTTCTTGCTTTAATTCCTTTCTGGGTTTTTTGGAGGGACACTGGCAAGTTTGCAATGTTTAGGAGAAAATCACATTTTATTCCTGTAGTCATGCCGGTGTGATAAGTTAAAGGCACAATCTTCTGCATATTTAGACGAGAAAAAGTCCCACAACTCCCAGAATCCCCTAGCATAGCTGGCTAGAGAATACTGGGAGTTTTAGGGCTTTTTTCTGTCTAAACATGCATAGGATTTACCTTGAGTGAGTTTAGAATGGGAAACTCTGCACATATATGGAAACATGAAAAAAATGAACAGGGTTGCCATTATTGCTGTAGCATCAGAAATGTAGCAGCTGTGCAATGTGGAAGTGAAACGATGCATTTTAAGATATAAAAGGGACTGTAAGACCATTACATCCAGCATCCAAAATTGCTTAACAGTACCATTGTAAGCTGGTGCCTGTCAGGGCAGAGAGGTGCCCACCAGTCCAACACTGCATTTTGCCATTGTAGGCAGTGAGGCTGCTTGCAAGGGGTGAGCAGGTACCCTGGCTGCTGACATGTTCAATAGCGTGCCAGAGGTCTTCCTCACCTGTTGCTTCTTCCAAGCTAGCTCAGGTTTTGCTGCCCAAAAGGGATTTGAGCACTGATGTTTGGACTAGAGGGCAAGGTAATATGTGAGTGCATAGTGTAGCTTGGCTTGGCTTGTTTGAGTGTGTCTGGGTCTCCTCGGTTCTAACAGCATCTTTCTGGAGTGCACCTGCTAGTTGCATGATCCATGAGGCCAGGCTCTGGTGAGTGCATAGTCCTCCTTGACAGAAGGGGTTTGCACTTGCTAAAGTAATGCGAACAGATGTGAAGAAGCAGAAGCACACCTTGTTCTTTTGTGTTCAAAAGCCATCAAGTGTCCTGTGACACCTTGAAGACTTGCAAACTATGTTCATCTTGTGTGTGACTGACAACGGTGCTCCACAATTGTAGAAACCTCCCCCTCTTAACAACTTCCCCCCTCCTCTGTCTATGATCCGGTTTTGTGTTTCTAATTATGTTTATGTTAACACTTTGGCATTGCAGGCCCTATTGCTGTCTTTATATGTGCCTGTTTATCACTTCAGCCAAAAAGTAGTATTCAGAGTCTCCGTTTTAAAATGTGTATTTTTAAAGTACAGATTACTTGTTAATTAAAAAAATACAGCTTACTTCAGTTTTCGTTTATTTTGTTTGTTTGATGAATGAAAAAAGTCCTTTATTGCTGTATATTCAATCAATGTTTACCTTAAATGTTCACCTTAAAAAATGTTTACCTTAAAAAAAATATCCCTGGTCGAACCACCTAATGAAATGTGCTGCGCACGCCTATGGTCCCACCTGCGGGCAAAAGGCTGCCCTGGTGTCCTGTTTGCATTGCATTTTTGGTTTTGTTTCCTCTCCCTGATTTAAACCTAGTGAATAAGTAAAATTAACAAGTCACTTTGGTCACAAGGCCTTCGAAATACAACCTGGGGTGCTTTTGGGGATGTACTAAAACAAAGGATAATACTTGCCCATAGGGAAACCATACTTGCCCATAGAGATCCATTGGAAAGCTAGCCCATAGGGATCTATAGGACAGAATTCTCCATAGAGAAACCATACTTGCCCATAGGGATTCATTGCAAATTGCTTGCCCATAGGGATCTATAGGACAGAAATCTCCATAGAGAAAACATACTTGCCCATAGGGATCCATTGAAAAGTGCTTGCCCATAGGGATTCATTGGACAGAAATCTCCATAGAGAAACCATACTTGCCCATAGGGATTCATTGAAAAGTGCTTGCCCATAGGGATCCATTGGACAGAATTGTCAATAGAGAAACCTTACTTGCCCATAAGGATCCATTGAAAAGCGCTTGCCCATAGGGATCCATGGGACAGAAATCTCCATAGAGAAACCATATTTGCCCATAGGGATCCATTGCAAAACAATTGCCTCTAAGGAAAAAGGACAGAAATCTCCATAGAGAAGCCATTCTTGCCCATAGGCATTCATTGTAAAGCGCTTGCCCATAGGGATCCATAGGACCGAATTGTCCATAGAGAAACCATACTTGCCCATAGGGATCCATTGCAAAGCGCTTGCCTCTAGGAAAATATAGGACAGCATTCTCCATAGAGAAACCATTCTTGCCCATAGGGATCCATAGGACAGAATTGTCCACCGAGAAACCATATTTCCCCTAGGGATCCATTGCAAAGCACTTGCCAATAGGGATCCATAGGACAGAATTGTCCATTGAGAAAGCATACTTGCCCATAGGGATCCACTGTAAAGCGCTTTCCCATAGGGATCCATAGGAGAGTATATCCCGAAGGAAAACCTTTCTTGCTCTTTGGGAAACATAGAACAGTATCTCACCGCAGGGTCAATATACCTGCCCATAGGGAGACATAGGACAATGCCGCGGCCTCTGCAACCTTGCAAGGAATCATTGTCATAGAAAACTCTATCTATTGGGCAAAGTGCTTTTCCACTTTAGTCACTTGTTTTAGACATTTGCTGGAGACTTTATTTTATTCCTGTAGTCTTAATCTGATAAACTATGTTGAAGTACATTGTTTCCATTATAATTTTGTTTAATTTTTCTGTCTATTTCATTCTTTGCCCTCCATGGGCTTTTTTTGCAAAGCTTTTATTGAGTGTATTTCTGCTATATATCACATCTTTTTTCCCAATGATTAGGTGGGATATAAGTGTCCAAAAAAGAAAAGGGACGGCACGGGCAAGCGGCACAGGTAGCATTCTATGACAGTGATTCTCGCACTGGGGGTCAGGATTCCCCTGTGGGTTCCATCCCACTCTCGGCTTGGTCCCATTTATTTATTTATTTATTTATTACATTTTTATACCGCTCAATAGCTGAAGCTCTCTGGGCGGTTCACAAAAATTAAAACCACAGTAAAACACCCAACAGGTTAAAACACAATTACGAAATACAGTATAAAAAGCGCAACCAGGATAAAACCACACAGCAAAGTTGATATACGATTAAAATACAGAGTTAAAACAGTAAAATTTAAATTTAAGTTAAAATTAAGTGTTAAAATACTGAGAGAATAAAAAGGTCTTCAGCTGGCGACGAAAGCAGTACAGTGTAGGCGCCAGGCGGACCTCTCTGGGGAGCTCGTTCCACAACCGGGGTGCCACAGCGGAGAAAGCCCTCCTAGTAGCCACCTGCCTCACTTCCTTTGGCAGGGGCTCACGGAGAAGGGCCCCTGTAGATGATCTTAAGGTCCGGGTAGGTACATATGGGAGGAGGCGTTCCTTCAGATAACCTGGCCCCAAACCGTTTAGGGCTTTAAATGTCAATACCAGCACTTTGAATTGGGCCCGGACCTGGACTGGCAGCCAATGAAGTTGTAAAAGGACTGGCGTAATGTGATCTCGCCGGCCAGTCCCTGTTAGTAAGCATGCTGCCCTGTTTTGCACCAGTTGAAGTTTCCAGACCGTTTTCAAAGGCAGCCCCACGTATAACGCATTGCAGTAATCCAAACGAGAGGTTATCAGAGCATGGATCACTGTAGCTAAGCTATCTCTGTCCAGATAAGGGTGCAGCTGGTATATCAACCTGAGCTGATAAAAGGTGCTCTTTGCCACTGAGTTCACCTGTGCCTCAGGTGACAGTTCTGGATCCAAGAGCACCCCCAAATTACGGACCCGATCCTTTAGGGAGAGTGCAACCCCGTCCAGGACAGGGCAAACATCACCTCGCCGGACAGATGAACCACCCGCTAACAGTACCTCCGTCTTGTCTGGATTGAGTCTCAGTTTGTTAGCCCTCATCCAGTCCATTACCGTGCCCAGGCACTGGTCCAGAACAGTCACTGCCTCACCTGGGTTTGATGAAAAGGAAAGGTAGAGCTGGGTATCATCCGCATATTGATGACACCTCAGTCCACATCTCCGGATAACCTCCCCCAGCGGCTTCATGTATATGTTAAACAGCATAGGGGATAAAATAGAGCCCTGCGGAACCCCATGGCTTAGGAGCCATGGCACAGAGCAATAATCCCACAGCACCACCTTCTGGAATCGGCCATCCAAGTAGGAGCGGAACAACTGCAACGCAGTACCTCCAACTCCCAGCTCAGACAACCTATCCAGAAGGATACCATGGTTGATGGTATCGAAGGCCGCTGAGAGGTCCAGGAGAACCAACAGGGTCGCACTCCCCCTGTCTCTCTCCCGACAGAGGTCATCCCACAGGGCGACCAAGGCAGTTTCCATTCCAAAACCAGGCCTGAAACCCGATTGAAATGGATCTAGATAATCCGTTTCATTCAAGAGTGCCTGGAGTTGTCCTGCAACCACCCGCTCAAGCACCTTGCCCAGGAAAGGGATATTAGCCACCGGCCTGTAGTTGTTAACATCTTCCAGGTCCAGATTAGGCTTCTTTAGGAGTGGTCTAATTACCGCCTCTTTTAAAGAGGCCGGCACCACTCCCTCTCTCAAGGAGGCATTTACAACCTCCTGGACCCAGCCGGCGATCCCCTCCTTATTTGATGTAATGAGCCACGAGGGGCAAGGGTCAAGCACACAGGTGGTCGACCGGACTTGGCCAAGCACCTTGTCCACATCCTCGGGCCTCAATAACTGAAACTCATCCAATAAAACTGAACCAGACAGTGCTCTGAACGCCTCTACTAGTGGTGCTGCATTAAGTGTGGTGCCCAATTCATGACGGATCTGAGCGACTTTATCTTCAAAGTGCCGTGCAAACTCGTCACAGTTGTTGCAGCCTGTTCAGTACCTCTTCTTTTGACTACTGACTGCCATGGCAGCAGCCCAGCTTTCTCGAAAGACGGATGCAGCAGCAGTTCCCTGCATGCACAGGGCATCGGTACTTGTGGGAGTGCGAGTTGTTTAGAGAGCAAGGCTGGGGCATGAAAGGTGAATGTGAAGAAGGGAATTTAAAAGTTAATTGTATTTTGTATTAGCATTTTAAAATTTTGTTTTGTTAAATGCATTGAAGAGGAGTTTGCCTCAAAAAGCAGTATAAAATATTTGAAATAATAAACAGTGTAAAAGCACAGACAAGCTGAGGGGGAGGGAAAGGAGCTCGTCTTTCTTACATTGTTTCTGAAAAATTTCCGTATTGATTTTTAAACAGAGAAATGCATAACACCTACAATTTTCATAACTTTTACTAACAACCCCCCTTCCATAGCACAGTTTGTCTTATCTGGAGTCTGTCTTTTTAGTCCATTGCCCCTGTTGCCCTCTGTTGCCCTTGTATCACTCCATGAGCACAGTGCAGGAACCCCCTACATGAATGCCACCGTGACAGATTTTTATGGATTGCGTTGTTTGCAAATGTAGTAGTCTGGCAAGGAAACCACTTTATGTCCCAGACATGCTACATCAGTGGTTCCCAAAGTGGGTGGTACCGCCCCCTTGGGGGGTGGGTGGGATTGTATAGGGGGGCATTAACAGGCAAGGTGGCAGCAAAGGGGAGTCGGGGGGTGCTCGAGGTGGACTTTTCCAAGAAGCGCCTCTCCAGAAGGTCTTAAAACCTAGGGTCATTTTTATGGGAGACGGTAGTTTGGTCCCAAGCCATGTAGGGAAGAATCCACACAGGTATTAATGCCGTTTAAGAAGAGTCCTTTTAACGGTGAATTGAAATGTTTCAAAAGCACCGAAATGCTACTGAAGAGACATACTCTGCATGGTTGTGCCCTGCCAGCTGCAAAACAGAGGCATTCACTCTCTTTTCCCTCCCTCCCTCAGTAAGCCTGAGACAGGTGCTTCCTATTTAAAGGGGCCAATTAAGCTACAGAATGATATTGAGCTGAAGCCAAAGTTTAAGAAATCGTACAAGGAGTTTTGGTTACAGAAGGAAATTTCTGATTGCTGTCTTGTGCTATGGAGAGTGGTTCAGAAGCTCCTGGTTGCATTTCCAACATCCTATTTGGTGGAACGTGCTTTTAGTGTGGTCTGCCTACTTCTCTCCAAGCAGAGAAATCGACTCCAGATTACCAAACATGTTGATTTAAGACTCAAGTTCAGTGACTTTAAACCACACATTGGGAAACTGGTATCCCTTCATCAAGCCCGTCCATCACATTAAGACTTTACAGAATAGGGAGGTTCTCTACCCTAGTTACTAAATGTGATATCTAATATTCTTGCTAAATGACTATCAGACTTTGGAAGGATGATATCACTGGATCAAGTTCATCAATTATGTTTAATTGAATAAACTAAAAAAATGTAATTGGATTTTGAATAAATATTCAATTAATTGTTACTGTTTTGAATTTTATTGTTAATATCTTCCTTAGTGGGTCGTTGAAAACCGCTATTCCGAATAATGACTTTTATAGTGTAGGGCAGGGGGCGCTGGGCATGAGTTTGTGGAACCAAGGGGGCGGTTGGAACCACTGGGCTACATGATATGTCCTGCAAATGCAACAGAAAACCATTGCGTCACCTTGTCCATCTGCTTTCCTCTTTGTCTGTCCACTGTAATAGATATGTTGACAATGGTGCCACCACAACCTCCACAGCTGAAGATATTCTTAGTAATTTTGTATGCATTTTGGTGTAGATGAGAACTCTTTTCCTTGACTTCCTTTTCTTGCAGGCACAATTCTGATGCATGCCCACCTGTATCCCTATCCAAGCCCTTGCTGTCTTACCTACAATGGTGCTGCATTCCTCCCAGATATGGTTGTGTATGCATTTAAACCTGTGTGTATTCCACAGTAATAGGAATCCCCTTGTTATGGTATATCCTCACACAAAAACACCTTCCAGTCTTTGCAGTCTATCTTCAATGGCACCGAGCCTACCTGATAACATGCAGCGGCAATACAAAGGAGAATGTGTCCATGCTGCATTGATCGTTCTCTGTTTTTCATTGAATCAACTATACTTCTTTGTTTTGAAAATTATAATACCTAGTAGCCAATGTTGACCAGTACCAACAATATCAGTGTTCAAGGGCATCAGCAGAAAGTCTTTGTTAAGAGTAAGATTTATATCCAGGAAATTGTAGAATACATATACATTGCCTAAGGCAATACTTTTATATATGTGTGTTGGGCAGAGTAGGAGTTTATCCCTTAACTGGAACTGACAAATGAAATTGCAAATAGCTTTATCAATAATTTCATCTAACCCAATTCTATTCTCTGTTTCTACATGGGCAAGTACTTTGCAATGGATCCCTATGGGCAAGCGTGGTTTCCCTATGGACAATTCTGTCCTATGGATCCCTATGGGCAAGTATGGTTTCTCTATAGAGAATTCTGTCCTATCATTTTCTATGGGCAAGTGGTTTGCATTGGATCCCTATGGGCAAGTATGAGTCTTCTATGGAGAATTCTGTCCTATGTTTCCCTAGAAGCAAACAGTTTGCATTGAATCCCTATGGGCAAGTATAGATTCTCTATGGAGAATTCTGTCCTATGGATCCCTATGGACAAGCGCTTTGCAATGGATCCCTAAGGGCAAGAATGGTTTCTCTATGGAGAATTCTGTCCGATAGTTTTGTATGGGCAAGCGATTTACAATGGATCCCTATGGGCAAGTATGGTTTCTCTATTCAGAATTTTGTCCTATTTTTCCCTATGGACAAGCGGTTTGCAATGGATCCCTATGGGCAAGTATGGTTTCTCTATGGAGAATTCTGTCCCAGTGTTTTCTATGGGCAAGCAGTTTGCATTGGATCCCTATGGGCAAGTATGGTTTCTCTATGGACAATTCTGTCCCATTGTTTTCTATGGGCAAGCGGTTTGCATTGGATCCCTATGGGCAAGTATGGTTTCACTATGGAGAATTCTGTCCAATAGTTTTGTATGGGCAAGCGGTTTACAATGGATCCTGTGGTGGAACCCGAAACCACGGGGTTCCTGTGGTTCGCTGAGTGGTGGTCACAGCCTCTCAAGACACAATTTCTCTCTCCTTAGAAGATTTATTACAAGCAGCGCTGCAGGGTGACAGTCTGAGGAACTGCCCAACAATTTCAGGAAAGGTTAACATATTTATAGGGTCAGGTCCCCTCAGATACAATGGCAGAACTTTCTCACCAATCATAATATAGCTCTGCAATATAATAACCAATGAGAAGTAAAGCATTTAGGCATATACAGAGTTCAAGTACTTTTCTGACTAGAATACCATAATGGGTATTGCAATAGTTACAGGAAATACATCTCCATCTGTTTCCTAGTTGTGGTTAGCTTGCCTTTAAAAATACATCTTACTATCTGTTTAACTGTCTAACTGTTTTGTGACATGTGGTTTCAGCATCAGCTGAATTGTGACAGCAAGTGCAACATTAAAATAGGTTTTAATTAAGCAGGAAGCTATGAACTTCATGATGTATACAGCTAGTGTGTTATAGATCCATTTTCCTATAGCTGTGGGCATTAGGTAAAAGAACCCGCTTGATTTCCTCGACAGTCTCTATGGGCAAGTATGGTTTCTCTATGGAGAATTCTGTCCTATGTTTCCCTATGGGCAAGTGGTTTTCAATAGATCCCTTTGGGCAAGTATGGTTTCTCTATGGGCAAGTATGGTTTCCCTATGGGCAAGTACTGTCCTTTGTTTTAGTATGTCCCCTAAATCATTCATCTCTTAAGGCTTCCTTAGTGGCATATTTCATGTGTTTAACAAGCTGAAAAAGTATTCAGTGTTTTCTTGCTTAACTTTTAAAATAAATGTTCACACATTATTAACTTTTAATGGCATTAATTCAGCTCTGGTTACACACTCTCTCTCCCGTTGGGACAGAGTCAGAACTTCATTTTCAACCACAAACCAGATTCCTTTGGGACAGGGGTCGCGGAGCCCCCTTTGAGACAGGTGCTTTCTCTTAAAAACAAGGGGGGTCTGTTCTTCTCAGCTGCCCGCTGTCGAAGAATTCAAGCAAATAGGTATGTGGGCTTCCCCTGAGCCCACCCTGTGCTAATATAATTGCTTTTCGACTGTTCTCTAGAAATCAAAGTATCTACGCTTCCGCAGTAACTGGAAAATATATTAAGGATGCAACCATGAGACCAAGTCTTGTGAAGGGTATTGAAACACTAGTTTCACAAGATTGTGTGCCTACTAGGATTGTTAGAAGGTGTCATGGTAGAAACAGCTAACCGTGAAATTAACAGATGGGCACAGGTTTTGTTTTTCTGTCCTTGAAAAGATTGCACTCTGCACATGCATAAAATCCTTGCTTACAACTGGCTGAGAGGCTTACCTGCTACTGTTTTAAGATTGGTGTATTGTATGGAGGGGTTCTGCCTTGTTTCTAAGGGGACTGACCCTATAAGGAGGTTAAGGCTTTCCTGAAAATAGCGGGCAGTTCCTTGGGTCCTCTGAGGGCTTCCGCCTTGCAGTGCTAAGCGCTGCTTGTAATAAACTTTCTCAAAAGAGAGAACTGTGTCTTAGAGCCTTTGACCACCACTCAGCGATCCCACTCAAAGGAGACGCACCTTTCCAGGATTCCTCGCCACCCCCTCGAAATATCAGCTCTGAAACTTGGGCCTGTGGCCTACCTTGCCAGGTTGGTGTTTATAAGAATCAAATTATTGGGGAAGGCACATGGGCCTTGTTGCCGGGGCGGGGGCATTGTTCGGCCATCCTTCGACAGAATGATCAGTCAAGAAGCCATCCGGCTCCGTTACCAGGTTTGGCCAAGGAGGGAAGTTGGGAACCTTCTCACGGAGAACCCTGGTGTGCCTCCTTCACACTCTCTGTTTTAATTCTTACAGCGCAGTCCCTGCCTCAAAGGAGAAATTGGCAGCCAAGGAAAGAGACTGTTTCGAGTCCTGCAGGGAGCAGAAGAGAGTGAAGATGGAAGAGCAAAGCTTTGCTGGCCCTGAGGCAGGAAACATCCAGGAAGGGAGCAGTGCAGAGCCCTGGGAAGGAAGAGTGCAGGAGGAACAGCCTGGGAGCAACACCTGCTCAGACACGGAGCGCCAGGGCTTCAGGGACTTCTGCTACCAGGAGGCCATGGGGCCCCGAAAGGTTTGCAGCCGACTCCACCACCTTTGCCGCCAGTGGCTGAAGCCAGAAAGGAACACGAAAGCTGAGATGCTGGATCTGGTGGTCCTGGAGCAGTTCCTGGCTGTCCTGACCCCAGAGGTGGAGAGTTGGGTCAGAGAGTGTGGAGCAGAGACCAGTTCCCAGGCAGTGGCCCTGGCAGAAGGCTTCCTCCTGAGCCAGGCAGAGGACCAAGAGCAGGTGAGAGCATTTCATCCTGGTGACTAACAGGGACTGTGTTCTTAATACTTATCTCAACTTTATTGTACATGTCCTTTAAGGAAGGGATGCCCCAATTTCCAATGACACCTGCAAGTATAGTTGTTCTTCATGGGTAGAGCAGGCCCTCGTTAAATTAACAGTACGTCATTAAAATGTGCAATTCCCTACCAGAGGATGCAGGGATGGCCATGAATTTGGGCTGTTTAAAGAGGGGGTTAGACAAATTCTTGGAGGAGAAGGCTATGAATGGCAATATCCTACCTCCAGTATCCTAAGCAGTATGTCTAAGTACACCAGTTGCTGGGGAACATGGGCTGGAGGGTGCTGTGACACTCATGTCCTGCTTGTGAGTTTGTAGTCAACAGCTGATGGACCACTGTGGGGAGAGAATCCTGGAGTAGATGGTCCCTTGTTCTGATCCAGAATGGCTGTCCTTATGATCACAGGAGAACTGAATAGGTTTATGAAGTTCAGGGGAATGAGGGGATCCTTCTTCAGCCAGAGGCAGAGTCTCCTCCCTACAGAACAGGACTAGTGTTTGTAGACACCAAATTGGGAATGTCTGGGAGGTTCTGTCTTTCCTCCTGGCTGGTGTTTGGAGGGTTTTAAAGCACTTTGCTTATGCCACGGTTGATATCTTAGCCCCCTGACAAAGACACATCGCTGTGTGTCTTGGGCCGCAGCTAGACCTATGGTTTATCCCTGGATCATCCAGGGGTCAAACCTGTTCATCTAGGTGACACACAGGGGATCCAGTGCTCAGGCAGGGGCGAATCCTGGATGATCCCAGGATAAACCTTAGGTCTAGCTGTGGCCCTGGATGGTAGATCAACTTTAGAATGAGACCTGAAAGCCAAACCGATTGGGAAATGCTGCCCTTGGCGTTGACCTGACCCATTTCTTTCCTTCCCACCTCCCCCTTCTCTCACTGGGATCCTCCCTCCTGTAAACAAAGTACGTTTAAGAAAACTTAATCTTTTGGAGCGAATGCAGCTTTTGTGCTCACAGATGTGGGTTTTGGTGGTTCTTGTGGTCATACCAATGTTCAATAAATTACATGGACGCTTGATGGCATAAATTGCAAAAGCTGCATTCACTGCAAAAGACTTCAGGCACCTTTGGTCAAGCATTTTCTTGATATGGGCCATGATGACAAAGACCTGAGATTCTGGATTATTGAAAGGATTGGAGGATATGGGACAAGAGTAGACCATCAACTACGAAGGAGGGAAATATTCTGGATTTTCACCTAAAGGACATTAGAACCACAAGGACTCAGCGAAGAGTGTAATTGGATGCCTTGGTTGTAATCCTGTTCTTCTATTTTAAAGTACAGCTCTATTGTATTCCTTTTCTGTCATTTCTTGTCACTGTTTTGATATATATTTTCATTCTTATATATAGTAAGTATTATTAGGTTTGTATTAACTATGTTTTAAGCATCATATCAGTCCACTCAGTCCCCTTTAAGGGAGCATACAGGCCGTGAGTATGGTTGCTACACGTTTTAGGATTTGAAAAGCAGCCTAATCAGGAGCAAATTTTGGAGATTACTTAGTCCTCAATTGGTTGAGGAGGTGCAGGGAACGCATATCAAATTTACGGATGACACAAAATTGGGTGGGATAGCTAATACCCTGGAAGACAGAAACAAACTTCAAAGTGATCTTGATAGGTTGGAGTGCTGGGCTGAAAACAACAGGATGAAATTTAATAGGAATAAATGCCAAGTTCTACATTTAGGAAAAAGAAACCAAATGCACAGTTACAAGATGGGGGATATTTGGCTCAGCAATACTAGAAACGAGAATTATCTTGGGATTGTTGTAGATCACAAGCTGAATATGAGCCAACAGTGTGATGTGGCTGCAAAAAACCCCAAATACTATTCTTGGATGTACTAATAGAGCTTCCAAATTGTGTGAAGAATTGGTTCTCCTCTATTCAGCACTGGTTAGGCCACATCTTGAGTATTGCGTCCAGTTCTGGGTACCACAATTCAAGAAGGATGCAGACAAGCTGGAGCGTGTTCAAAGGAGGGCCACGAGGATGATCAGGGGTCTGGAGACAAAGCTCTAGGAGGAGAGACTGAAAGAACTGGGCATGTTTAGCCTGGAGAAGAGAAGATTGAGGGGAGACATGATAGCACTCTTCAAATATTTAAAACGTCGTCACACAGAGGAGGGGCTGGATCTCTTAATCATCCCAGAGTGTAGGACACAGAAAAAGGTCTCAGGTTACAGGATTGTGTTTGGACATCAGGAAAAACTTCCTGACTGTTAGAGCAGTACGACGATAGAATTAATTACCTAGGAGGTTGTGGGGTCTCCCACACTAGATAAGTATTAAGAACATTGTATTAAGTATTAAGAATTAAGAATTAAGTATTAAGAATTAAGAATTAAGAATTAAGTATTAAGAATTAAGAATTAAGTATTAAGAATACTGGAGACAAAGCTCTACACGGAATAATGGGCTCAAGTTAAAGGAAGCCAGATTCCAGCTGGACATCAGGAAAAACTTCCTGACTGTTAGAGCAGTACGACAATGGAATCAGTTACCTAGGGAGGTTGTGGGCTCTCCCACACTAGAGGCATTCAAGAGGCAGCTGGACAAGCATCTGTCAGGGATGCTTTAGGGTGGATTCCTGCATTGAGCAGGGGGTTGGACTCGATGGCCTTGTAGGCCCCTTCCAACTCTATGATTATAAGTACACCAGTTTCTGGGGAACGTGGGCAGGAGGGTGCTGTTGCACTCATGTCCTGCTTGTGCTCTTCTTACGTTCTTATGATCACAGGAGAAATGAATGGGTTTGTGAAGTTCTGGGGAAGGAGGGGATCCTACTTCAACAAGTGTCAGAGTCCTCCCAACAGAACAGGAGTAGCATTTGTAGATGCCAAACTGCTGCGTTTACAGTGGAAAATGCTGGACATCAGGGTTGAACTCTTAGCCCCCTGACAAAGACACAAGTTCCTGTGCTGTGTGGCTTGGATGGTAGATCAACTTTAGAATGAGACCAGAAAGGTAAAGCATTTGGGAAACGCTGCCCTTGGCCTTGACCTGAGCCGTTTCTTTCCTTCTCTAATCCCTCTTCTCTTCCTGAAATCCTCCCTCCTGCTCCAGGTTCAGAGGATGTTGGCCAGAGCACCCACATATTTTCCTGAAGCAGAGGGGGACGGAGGACCCTCCTCACTGGGTAAGGATTAGTGGACGTGTTTCCCCATGATCTCCCTCTCTCAATTACACCTGAAGTGCATGAACTGTCTTATTGTTCTCCTTGAGCCTGATTTTGCTAGGGGAGAGAGACCCCTTTTCACTAGATACTCAAAAAGGAAATTTTGTTTAGTATTTTGTGGTTTGAGCGTATCAGACCCACTCTGGCCGGCTTCCCAGAGTGGGTCTTACACACTCAACAACTAAGGTCCTCCTCCAGGCACCTACTCAGAGGGGAGATCGGAGGACGACAACAAGGGAGAGGCCTTCTCTGTGGTGGCCCCCCAAGTGTGGAACAATCTCCCCAATGTGGTTCACGTGGCACCGACAGTGTTATCTTTTCAGTGCCAGGACAAGCAATATGTAATTAGCAATATGTAATTAATTAGCCTGGGTCTGTTCACAGTTTTAAAACTTGTTATAGTAGTTTTATATGTATGTGTATATTGTATGTTTTCGCATTTCTAAATATTTGGATATTGTTTCTAAGTGCTTCGGCTATGCTACGGTAAACAAATGCAATAAATAAACACTGAAAATAAACAATGAAAAGGGGAATAGTTAAGAATGTTAACTTACCTTCTCACCTTCCCACCTTCTTTACCTTCCTCACAGGGAACAAAACAACCTGCAGGGGAAGTGAACTGATCCTGGGGGGTCCTTCTGGGCCTCATTCACTTGGCGGTGGAGCGGAAGCGGTTTTTGCACAGCCAGGGCAGGTAGGGGAGTCCTGGGGGCCTCCGTCTCCTGCACATCTCTTTGGTCCTGGAAGAACCTGCCCCTTTAGCCTTTGCTCCTCTCCAAGATGGCTGCTAGGAAGGCCTTGAAGGTCACTCACAGTGCTTTGGCATTCAGAAGGAGGACCTCACCATCCTTGTCTTCATGGATTGCTACATAATGCTTAAAGAGAACATCATTTCTTCTTCTTCTTTCAGGGTCTGGTGACCTTTGATGAGGTGGCTGTGCATTTCTCGGAGGAGGAGTGGGCTCTGCTGGATCCAGGCCAGAGAACTCTGCACAAAGAAGTCATGGAGAATAATCGTGGGATCCTGGCCTCTCTGGGTAAGGAATGGGATTCCTCTGGGTAAGGCTCCCTCTGTGCCTTCTTGCCATATCCAGGAAGGTGGCATTTCAGCTCCTCTTTCTTTGTGTCAGTGCAGAATACAACTGTCATTGACTCCGAAGACCTGACAAAACATTGAGAAAAGCCCATTGATGGACTTGCTCTGTGGCAGAGATGGCTGCCAACCCATCTTACTTTGCTTTTATCATTGCATCTGCATAATATTGAAGATGTTACAGATACTATCTTAATGATCTCCATGGAGGAGAGGAGAGTTAAGCCTTTTCAGAACACAGCTCTGGACAGCTTGCTTTTCATTTTAAGATATAACTAGACATTGAAAATAACCATTAGGGTTCAATTCCCACTTTCCAGTTCCCTGTTAAATGATCAGCTAGGAGAAAATGGCAGATTTTAAGTGTATTTTATTTTAACTGTATTTTATGTTGTTCATTTATTCTCTCAACTACTTTATATGAGTTATTCCATATAAATGAAAACATTGTATGGCAGTCTAGTTCTCAGTTCTATTGATCATCAGGATATTTAATATGTTTACAAGGATCTGCTTCACCAACGATTTTTTTTTTATCCTGTGATTCAAATCAGCAACCATTTTTTTTGTACCAAGATTTCAAGATGATTTCTGTGTTTATACTTGCAGGTGATCACAGGGAGAACAAGAAAAATGGCCCACACCAGAGAAGGAAAACCGAAACTGAAGAGAAGAGGGAAAACAAATCTATTTCTTTTGAAGGATCAGTCTGTGAAACTCCAATACTAGAAGTACCAAGTAAAAAGAAGAAACAGAGTAAAACTCAGAAGATTCATTCTAACAAATATCAAAGGTTTCAATGCTTAGTGTGTGAAAAACAATTCACTTTCAACTCACAACTTAAGCTGCAGCAAAGATTTCACACTGGGGAGAAGCCCTATAAATGCTTAGAATGCGGGAAGAGCTTTGCTCAGAGAACACAGCTTAAGCGGAATCAAGGAATTCACACTGGGGAGAAGTCCTATAAGTGCTTAGAATGCGGGAAGAGCTTTGTTCTGAGCTCAAACCTTAAGCTGCATCAAAGAATTCACACTGGGGAAAAGCCCTATAAATGCTTAGAATGCGGGAAGAGCTTTGCTCACAGCACAAGCTTTAAATGGCATCAAGGAATTCATACTGGGGAGAAGCCCTATAAATGCTTAGAATGCGGGAAGAGCTTTGTTCTGAGCACACAACTTAAGCGGCATCAGAGAATTCACACTGGGGAGAAGCCCTATAAATGCTTAGAATGCGGGAAGAGCTTTGCTCACAGCACTAGCCTTAAGCTGCATCAAGGAATTCACACCGGGGAGAAGCCCTATAAATGCTTTGAGTGTGGGAAGACCTTTGCTCAGAGCACACAGCTTAAGCAGCATCAAGGAATTCACACCGGGGTGAAGCCCTATAAATGCTTAGAATGTGGGAAGAGCTTTGTTCTGAGCTCAAACCTTAAGCAGCATCAAGGAATTCACACTGGGGAGAAGCCCTATAAATGCTTAGAATGCGGGAAGAGCTTTGCTCACAGCACAAGCCTTAAGCGGCATCAAGGAATTCATACTGGGGAGAAGCCCTATAAATGCTTAGAATGCGGAAAGAGCTTTGCTCACAGAACAAGCTTTAAATGGCATCAAGGAATTCACACTGGGGAGAAGCCCTATAAGTGCTTAGAATGCGGGAAGAGCTTTGTTCTGAGCACACAACTTAAGCGGCATCAGAGAATTCACACTGGGGAGAAGCCCTATAAATGCTTAGAATGCGGGAAGAGCTTTGCTCACAGCACAAGCCTTAAGCTGCATCAAGGAAATCACACCGGGGAGAAGCCCTATAAATGCTTTGAGTGTGGGAAGACCTTTGCTCAGAGCACACAGCTTAAGCAGCATCAAAGAATTCACACTGGGGAGAAGCCCTATAAATGCTTAGAATGCGGCAAGAGCTTTGGTCACAGCACAAGCCTTAAGCGGCATCAAGGAATTCATACTGGGGAGAATCCCTATAAATGCTTAGAATGCGGAAAGAGCTTTGCTCACAGCACTAGCCTTAAGCTGCATCAAGGAAATCACAACAGGGAGAAGCCCTATAAATGCTTTGAGTGTGGGAAGACCTTTGCTCAGAGCACACAGCTTAAGCAGCATCAAAGAATTCACACTGGGGAGAAGCCCTATAAATGCTTAGAATGCGGGAAGAGCTTTGCTCACAGCACAAGCCTTAAGCGGCATCAAGGAATTCATACTGGGGAGAAGCCCTATAAATGCTTAGAATGCGGAAAGACCTTTGTTCAGAGCACACACCTTAATAAGCATCAAGGAATTCACACCGGGGAGGAGCCCTATAAATGCTTTGAGTGTGGGAAGACCTTTGCTCACAGCACACAGCTAAAGCAGCATCAAGGAATTCACACCGGTGAGAAGCCCTATAAATGCTTTGACTGCGGGAAGACCTTTGCTCGGAGCACATACCTTAATCTACATCAACGAATTCACACTGGGGAGAAACCCTATAAATGCTTAGAGTGTGGAAAGAGCTTTGCTTGCCTCAATTACCTTAAGAGGCATCAAAGAATTCACACTGGGGAGAAGCCCTATAAATGCTTTGAGTGTGGGAAGACCTTTGCTCATAGCACACAGCTTAAGCAGCATCAACACATTCACACTGGGGAAAAGCCCTATAAATGCGTAGAGTGTGGAAAGAGCTTTGTTTGCCTCAGAAACCTTAAGAGGCATCAAAGAATTCACACTGGGGAGAAGCCCAATAAATGCTTAGTGTAGCATTTTTTGCATCTTAGATTGTTAGAGTTGATCTTGTAACTGTTAGATCTTGTAACTGTGCATTTGGTTTCTATTTCCTAAATGTAGAACTTGGTATTTATCCCTATTAAATTTCATTCTGTTGTTTTCAGACCATCAGTCCAGCCTATCAAGATCACTTTGAAGTTTGCTTCTGTCTTCCAGGGTATTAGCTATCCCACCCAATTTTGTGTCATCTGCAAATTCGATCAGCGTTCCCTGCACCTCCTCGTCCAAATCATTAATAAAAATGTTGAAGAGCACTGGGCCCAGGACAGCCCTGTGGTACCCCATTCGTTGCCTCTCTCTAGTTTGAGAAAGTTGCCTTAATAAGTACTCTTTGAGTATGATTCTGTAGCCAACTGTGAATCCACCTAATGGTTGTTCCATCTAGCCCACTTTTAGCTAGTTTGTTAATCAGAATGTCATGTGGTACGTTGTTGAAAGCTTTGCTGAAGTCAAGATATATGACATCCACAGCATTCCCACAGTCCACAAGGGAGGTTACCCAATCAAAAAATGAGATCAAATTAGTCTGACAGGATTTGTTCCTGATAAATCCATGTTGGCTTCTAGTAGGGGTGTGCATGGACCGCCCGATCTGCTTCCCTTCCAGATTCACAACTTCCGGATAAGGTCCGCTCTGCTCCGCTCCGCCTATAATCCGCTCCGCTTCGCTGTGAAGCTCCGGATCCGGTTCGGAGCTCCGCTTTCCCCCTCATAGACTTGCATTGAAATCCAAAAATGCCTACTACTTTTTTCTGTTAATGGTAGAAACCTCAAACTTGGCACCATGATAGCTTATCCATGTATACACATGCATGCCAAGCCTCAAGCAAATCCAAGCATCCCCTGATTTTCGGGGGAATTTTTGAAAATCGGACACCCCATTTTCAGACATGGGATTTACTCTGACATTTTGACAGATAAAAACATTGAAGTGGGCACCCTCACAGATGCTGTCTAGATCCACACTCATGGCAAGTTTTAAGCAAATCCCATGATCCCCTGAATTTTGGCAGGGGTTTAACCTATAAAGCATCACCCGGAACCCCAATTCACACCCCTTTTGATATTTCCATCAATTTTCATGTTAGAAATGTCAAATTAGGCACCATGACACCTGATGCATGTATACACATGCATGCCAAGCCTCAAGCAAATCCAAGCCTCCCCTGATTTTGGGGGATTTTTGAAAATCAGACAACCCATTTTCAAACATGGGATTTACTCTGACATTTTGACAGATAAAAACATTGAAGTGGGCACCCTCACAGATGCTGTCTAGATCCACACTCATGGAAGTTTCAAGCAAATCCCATCATCCCCTGATTTTTGGCGGGGGTTTAACCTTTTAACTCACCGCAATTCAAGTCCCATGCTAGAACTCTTCTCAATTTTCACATTAGAAATGTCAAATTAGGTAGCAAGACACCTGATGCATGTATACACATGCATGCCAAGCCTCAAGCAAATCCAAGCCACCCCTGATTTTGGGGGGATTTTTGAAAATCGGACACCCCAGTATCTCAGGGATTTTTAAAGCTGCAGACAGCTCAATGGGGCCATTTCAAAGGAAATCCCAATATGCCATGAATTGGGGAGCAGATAAAACTAATAGCTAGTTTGTTAATCAGAATGTCATGTGGTACGTTGTTGAAAGCTTTGCTGAAGTCAAGATATATGACATCCACAGCAATATGGATCTTCTTCCACACTTGAAAAATTGATTTGGAACTTCAAAAAGTCTAAGTGAGCGCAGGAAGGACATATCCCCTGAGTCAAAGCAACACACACACACAAACCCACCACAGCAGCACCCAGGCGGAGGAGGGAAGGCAGCCAGGCAGCAGACATTTCTGGGGGCACAAGGAAGTGAGCCAAGAATTGTTTCAAAGCCAGTAATGCAAACCATCCCTGCGAGGCGGGCACAGAGAAGGACAGGCAGCACTGGGAGCAAGCATGCCAGAGGCTTGTGGGGTTGAACCACAAAGCCCATCATGTAGTACAGCTCCCAGGCACCAGGCGGGCAGAGATGTACGACTATGCCAAAGATCCATGGGGAAGTCAGTCCCAGCAGATACCCCAGAACAACAGCACCCAGGCAGAGGTGGAAAAGTAGGCATGGAGCAGACATTTCTGGGGGCACAAGGAAGTGAGCCAAAGATGGTTTCAAAGCCAGTAATGCAAACCATCCCTGTGAGGCGGGAGCAGCACAGAGAGATGCCTTTTCTTTTGCATCCCATAACTAGGAGGATAAGAGTAAAGCTTTGTGATCCTTGCTTCAGAGTTGATTGACTGCATTGTGATCACAGCCATTATTAAACAACAAAATAATCACATTAATAATAGCAGTACTAATTAATACTAATAACAACAACAACAACAACAAGGAGTTGAACCACAATGAAAGCCTGCCTGACTTCACTGAAGAGGAAAAGCCAGGAGAGCTTGGGCTATGGGGTGTATAATGTAATAAATAAATAAATAAATAAAGGAGGGGTGGAATTAAAAGCAGCAGTGTTGCTGAATAAACAACAAGAAGATTTTTTTTGAAAATGCTATGTCTGTCTTTTACCAGTAAGAGGAAAGTGGATGTGCCCAGGAGGAGGGGGAATTATGCCAATTTGACCGGCCCTAGGTAAGTACCAGTCTTTAAGAACTACCTGACACTTCAACTCATGACAGGCATAGCTTCTCTACTGGTTTATCTTTGGAGGGCTCTGATGACCCTCCAAGGACAGGACAGTGTGTGTTCACTGGGAACGTCCACATGCCCTAGGGGACCTCATCCCGTTGCACCATTATTATTATTATTATTTATTTATTTATTTATTTATTTATTTATATAGCACCATCAATGTACATGGTGCTGTACAGCGTAAAACAGTAAATAGCAAGACCCTGCCGCATAGGCTTACAATCTAATAAAATCATAGTAAAGCAATAAGGAGGGGAAGAGAATGCAAACAAGCACTGGGTAGGGTAAACAGGCACAGGGTAGGGTAAAACTAACAGTATAAAGTCCAAGCAACATCAAGTTTTAAAAGCTTTAGGTTAGGGTGGGTAGCAGTGCTGTGTTTCCTATCTGTTATTTATTTGCTTAGTATATGACTTCAGGTTGTGTTTGTGCATTTGCTGGGGCTACTGTTTAAAAAAACACTGGGAAAAGTCCGTTCAGAGACTAAGAAAGAAAAGTTTCCCAGTATCCTAAGTTACTAAGAATCCCGTTTTGCTTATCTCCCCCCCTCCAACTTTGGAATTGGAGGATGCTTCATCAGGTGATCATGACTGGGAGTTGAATCTGCCACTCAGCATTTCAAAAAGGTACCTCTCCCGCTTTTTTGCCCTATTTTTTTTAAATATAGCAAGCAAACCACAGCACGCAAAGTGCTGAAAATAGGCTCAAAATGACCCCCACCCAAGACTCTCTAAGCACGGCAAGTTTCAAATAGTCATCTTGAAAAACAAAAAAGTTATCCACTAATCTTAGGTTCTAGTAATCACTGCATTGATTTTAAGGTGTTTACAGATTGACTTGAAGCTTCCGTTGGAGCTGGCAACTTAATTCGCATCAAAGAATTCACACAAGGGAGAAGCCATAAACATGCTCAGAGTATGGAAAGCGGTTCAATCACAGATTGTACCTTGCCTCAAATGATCCATTCAGGTGAGATGCGCCATGAATGCTTTGTATGTGGAAAGCGCTTTCATCAAAGAATTCTCACTGGAGAAAAGTTCCAGGACGTACTCGTGATTTTATTTTTGCTCCAAGTTGTGAGACAGGCAGTCTGAAGAGTAGGAGTCTGTGTGTCCAAGTAACCCCATTTTCATAAGAAGGCTTGTGTCCTTGAGTAGCCTTCCAGCGGAGCTGTTCTGGGTGGTCCGTGGGGTGTTCACATCCTCCCCCGGACAATGGGGCCCTGGCCCAGTCAAGGACCCACTGTGACCTTTTTACATTGCACTTTGAGAACAAAATCGCTTCTTTCTGCAGCGGGCTTGATGCTGTTGTTAGCACAGCTCCGGCTGAGGTGTTCCATGCCCCCATCTGCCCAGTTTTGTGGGATCAGTTCCAGTTGTTGTGTACTGAAGATGGGGACAAGGTGCTTGCAGCAATACAGCCAACCACTTGCCCTCACAATTCCTGTCCCTCCTTGCTAATAAAAGCTAGCCGAGGGGGTGTGGCTGGGTGGGTTACCTAGATCCTTTTCAACTGGGCTTCAGGCCTGGTTTTGGAACAGAACTGCTCTGGTTGCCCTGTGGGATGACCTTTGCTGGGAGAGGGACAAGGGGAGTGTACAAAGTCAGAAAAGACTTGGGATCAGGATACCTGAGAGAGCGCCTTCTCCCCTATGAACCTGCCCTGTCACTGTGGTCATGTGAGGGGATGTTCCTGGTGGTTCCACATGCTCAGTATGCAGAGTTTCAATCGCAATGTGGATCTTTAAAGCATATCAAAACATCCACAAAGGCGAGAAGCCGTAGAATGCGGAAAGAACTTTGCTTGCAGCACACATCTGAAGTTGCCTCATAGAATACAAATTGGGGAGAATCCCTATAAGGGCTCAGAGCATGGAAAGAACTGTGCTCAGAGCGCACATCTTAAGTGACAGCAAAGAATTCATACAGGGGAGAAGCCCTATAAATGCTTAGACAGTGGAAGTAGCTGCAGCCAGAGCTGCAAACTTAGATTTCATCAAAGCACTCACACAGGGGAGTGTAAATTGGGTCCTTTTTAACCTCAGAACCTACACCAAATGGGTCCGAAAAACCCCAGGGGGTAACCAGTGCTAAGCCAAACAGACAAACATTTAATCCCAGCCAACAAGCATCACCACAGACATGATTGCAAATAAGAATGTTTATTGTAAAAATTGCAAAATTAAACAAATTGACATGGTGGTTATAGAAGTATAGAATCTCTCTTTCTGTGGTTACAAGAAAAGAGAATGAAATGTAAATACAAGATTGAGTACAAGAATTGCAAAAGCAGGTATTACAAATTTAGCTGATAAGATAATGGCTTGAGCGTCCAGCATTGTTATAACTCCTCCTTATCTGCTTCTGTTTACTCTTTGTGGTCTAAAGCTAAATTATACTAAACTATACCTTGCGCTATACTAAAACATTGTAGATAACCCTCCCTACTCTATGCTGAAGTTCCTCTAGGCGTGTGAAGAATAAAAGCAAAAGTCAGAGAACTTCTAGGACTTGGAAATAATTTCAAGTTCCAGCTTCAAAAAATAAACCCAAGTCTTAGAGGCTAATGGTACTCGAAGTCCCAACTTTCAGGAAAATACTCCGAGTCTCAAAGTCTAACATTGTAAAGAGATCCATAATTACCCAGCTCCATCAAGTCCCAGTCCGAGGTGAAGTTGAAGAGAAAAATAAAAAATTCTGTCTTACAGCTCTGCTACCTGTACTTTAATACTTGTTCTGGCTCAAAGTTGGGGGTCAATGAGTGATGAGACCACCATCTCCCAATCACAATTGGGATGAATACGTGATTAGACCACCCATTCACCAATCAGAAGTTAGGTGTCTCCGACTCCCCAATATCTCACATGTTATACTCGTGGGGTCCTAGAAAATGTGGCTGCCATCTGGGTGACTTATCTGGATTGGCGTAGAAGACCTCTTCTTTGAGCTCATGTCATATCCCAGGTTCCCCGTTGCTCAGTATTGTCACTTCCCACGCCCAACTTGGAGTTAGGACATTTCTTATCAGCAGGTGCTACACCACAAGATTTCAAAACAATTTCCCCTCCTAGTGGCTGTTGGAGCATGCTCAGCTTTCTGCCAGCACTTTGGCCTTGAGCGTACTCTAAGAAGCCGCATGTAAACGGATGTCCCACCCCCTTTCTTCAAAGACAGTCCTGCACAACTTAGCAAGAGTCTTAGTTAATGATATAACATTGATGAGCATAGAATCAAACATCAAGGTCTTCATGTCCATGGCTCAGGGGTCTGGAATATACTTCTGGGGCTATTTCAGATATGAGTCTGGGGTCTTTTTAGGGGGGTCTTCTTGTGAATCTCCAGCAAACCCTCACTCAAGCCACCCCATTCCAGATCAGATAATATTTCACTTGAAGTAGTAGGTTCTTCCTGCAACATAATTTAACCCTTTTAGCACCAGATTAACAGGGAGAAGCCCATTATTATTATTATTATTATTATTAGTAGTAGTAGTAGTAGTAGTAGTAGTAGTAGTAGTAGTAGTATCCCACCTTTTGCCCAATACTGGGCCTCAAGGCAGTCTTACAAAGTTTAAAACATACATTGTAAAACATAAGAAATGTTAAAACACGTTTAAAATACACCACAAAATTATCAGCCATTAACAAAGATGGAGGACCAAATTACTC
Source organism: Elgaria multicarinata webbii (assembly GCF_023053635.1). NCBI lineage: Eukaryota > Metazoa > Chordata > Lepidosauria > Squamata > Anguidae > Elgaria > Elgaria multicarinata. Next base: position 170,154,986 of record NC_086173.1, read on the forward strand.
TCCAAAGGCCTGCTGGAACAAAACAGTTTTAGCCTGCTTCTGAAAGCCCATCAAGGAGGGAGCCAGTCTGCCTTCCCCAGGAAGAGAGTTCCAAAGCACTGGAGCAGCCACCGAGAAGAATGTGGAAAATTTACTCAGAGTGTGGAAAGATGCTCAGATTCCCATTTTCATCAGCAAGCAAGGGGTGCTACTCAAAAACCCCTAGGAAGTGGAAGAAGCAACAGTTAGGCCTTAAGGAGTGCTTAGTAGCCATTCAAATGATGTTGGTGCCAAAAGCATTTATTTCTATTTCAAACACTGCCGGTTTGGATCACTGAAAGCCCACCACAACATTGGCAGAAACAATTAGAAGTAGCAATATGAGAAGGGTGGGTGGGGAATCCCTGGACTTGGCATGCTGTTATGAGACCAACCAACCCCACCATAGAAATCCCTTGATGGAAGATTGAGGGAATAATTTTTTTTGATCGGGGAACCTCCCTTGTGGACGGTGGAAATGCTGTGGATGTCATATATCTTGACTTTAGCAAAGCTTTTGACAAAGTGCCCCAGGATATTCTGATTAACAAACTTCAAAGTGATCTTGATAGGCTGGAGTGCTGGGCTGAAAACAACAGAATGATATTTAATAGGGATAAATGCCACGTTCAACCCCTAGGAAAATAAAAACAAATGCACAATTACAAGCGAGGGGATACTTCGCTCAGCAATGCTACAAACAAGAAGGATCTTGGAATTGTTGTAGATTGCAAGCTGAATAGGAGCCAACAGTGCAATATGGCTGCAAAAAGGCAAATGCTATTTTGGGCAGCATTAATAGAAGTATAGCTTCCAAATCACGTGAGGTACTGGTTCCTCTCTATTCGGCCCTGGTTAGGCCTCATCTAGAGTATTGCGTCCAGTTCTGGGATCCACAATTCAAGAAGGACGCAGACAAGGTGGAGCGTGTTCAGAGGAGGGCAACCAGGATGATCAGGGGTCTGGAAACAAAGCCCGATAAAGAGAGACTGAAAGAACGGGCATGTTTAGCCTGGAGAAAGGAAGATTGAGGGGAGACATGATAGCACTCTTCAAATACTTCAAAGATTGGCACAAAGAGGAAGGCCAGAATCTCTTCTCGATCCTCCCAGAGTGCAGGACATGGAATAAGTTGCTCAAGTTAAAGGAAGCCGGATTCTAGCTGAACATCAGGAAAAATTTCCTGACTGTTAGAGCAGTATGACAATGGAATCAGTTACCTAGGGAGTTTGTGGGCTCTCCCACACTAGAGGCCTTCAAGAGGCAGCTGGACAACCATCTGTCAGGGATGCTTTAGGATGTATTCCTGCATTGAGCAGGGGGTTGGACTCGATGGCCTTGTAGGTCCCTTCCACCTCTGCTATTCTATGATTCTATGAAGCTCTTTCCGCACTCTGAGCATTTATAGGGCTTCTCACCAGAGTGAATTCTTTTATGGTTCTTAACGGATGTGCCGCAAGCAAAGCTCTTTCCACAGTCTAAACTTTCATAGGGTTTCTCCCCTGTATGAATTGTTTGATGTTGCTTAAGGTGTGGGCTGTTAGCAAATCTCTTTCCACATTGTAAACATTCATAGGGTTTCTCCCCTGTGTGAATTCCCTGATGTTGCTTAAGTCCTGTGCTGTGAGCAAACCTCTTTCCACACTTTAGGCATTCATAGGTAGGGTGACCATATTTTGGAAACCAAAATTGAGGACAACATGGTCGGCCCCCAAGGGGGCGTGCCCACCCAAACATAGCCTTGGTCACATGTCTGATTTTACAGCACACGTTTAAAACAAATCTGTTCTACATAACATCTTAATGTTAAAATCACTGAAATAAAGAACAAATGAGAGATTCAATGTATCTGAATTTAACTTCACTCACTCCTACTTTTGTAGGTTTTGCTGTACTTTGAAACTTTTGCTATACTCTGTGTGTTACATTCTCCCCTTCCCTCAAATATCTTTTCTGACTGTATCTTCACTCATTGCAAGCTGCTGTTGTTGTTAACAGGGTTTGTAACTGGCCGGCCGGATGGCTGGCTTTTGTTAATTTCATTTTTAAAAAAAAGCTTGTGTATAATTGTCACATGTTTCTCTACTCTAACGTTAGGGTGGGTGTTGTGGCAGTGAACACTACTTTGCCCATTCACACTTCTCACTTATATACATTAGCTTCTCAAGGCTTGTGTGTTGGCAACACTTCGCACATCCGGACTTTGAACTCCTGTCTACTTCCTGCACAAACATGCGACTCTGAGACCCTCTTCCTAATGCCCTGTGTTTCATGCCAGCACCATGGGGCTAAGTTACAATAGATGTCTCTGGGTTGTCTGTGCAGCCTCTGTTGTCTCTCGCTCTAAGTCATTGCAGACATACCAAAGCCTCCAGCCTCAAACAATCTCTCTCTCTCTCTCTCTCTCTCTCAGTTTCCCAATGGTCCAGCTAGGCTGCACACTTATGGCTTGGGATATTGCTTATTGCAGGTTATTGCTTGGTCATGTCTGGTGACTCTTAGTACATCATCATCATCATCATCATCATCATCATCATCATTATATCCCATCTTTGCCCAATACTTTAAAAACCTCTGCCACCAGCTGTCTCCACCTCCTCTCCTCCTGCACAACTTTGATGCACTCTTAAAACACTCTGCGTGGCAAGCCAACCTCAGGGCCAAGCTACAGGTGCATCTGGGTTGCCTTCAGCCTCTCTCTGCCTTATGCCAGCCTGCCAACATTTCCAGTCTCAAATATTCCCCCACCTCCCTCTCTCTCTGCCAAAGTCTCCTAAAGGTCAAGCCAGGCTGTGCACTTGTACCCTGTGGCTAGGGGTAGGGCAACAGCTTATGACTTGGTTGCATCCAGTGACTTGTTTTTTTTAAAAACTCCACCGCCAATCGCCTCTGCCTGCACCAAAACTGGACTCTGAGACACTCTTAAAAAGGCTCTGTGTGGCATAGCAGCCTCTCAGGGCTCAGCTACAGCCATCTCTGAGTTGTGTCTTCAGTCTAACTCTGTCTCTAAGAGATACGCCAGCCAGCCAAAGCCACAAATCTATCTATTTTTCCTCTGGTATGCACTTCAAATGTTCTGCATTGCATCCCAGCAGTGCAGTCAGAGCCTAGCTCACAAGTGTACAAAGTGAAGTGGAAGGGAAGTGGTAGCGAAGCAAAGCAATGATATGCCAGGTTACAAGATTTGTAGCAACAGGGCATCCGCAAAGAAGAGAGCCTCTCTCTTGACTGGCACCTTACTGTTGGTCGTGAGAGTTTTTCTCTAAAGATGACCCTTCATCACCCATGATGTGGACATTTGAGAAAAAGGCCTCTGGCCCATTCTGTTTTGCCTTGTGGGCTGCTTTGGCTGACCTCTCCTTTCCCACATTTTGATTTGTGGATGCCTTGCCTCTGCTGAACTCCAGGTACCCGACTGCACACCAAATCTACAACAGGAAAGGTGCCCTGCTTGCCCAGGACTTCTTACCTAAAGACTGGGGATCCCCTTAATGCCAAGGGCTAAAACTGCTCAATGTGCAACACCGCAAAGAGGAGGTTTGACAACCTGAATTTGAAGGATATGGCTCCAGCAGTTTTAAAAAACAATGGATGAACACATCTGTTTCAAATTTGGTATGGCTAAAGCTCTACCTAAAACCTATCATGGTGCCAAGCTTCATCTCTTTATCTTTAAAAATGACAATTTTAAAAATAATAATTTTAAAACCTCAATTTTTAAAAAAATTCCTAAAAAATTAATGGATGAATGGATCTGTTTCAAATTTGGTATGATTAAAGCCATTCCTAAGTGCTACTATCATGCCAAGTTTGTCTTTATCTTTTAAATTTGCAGAGTTATAAGCATTTTTGTTAATTCCCATTAGAGCTGCTCTTTGGCTGGGGAAGATTGGAAAAATCCGGATTTCCCCTCCCCCTCCCGGATGTGTCACAAAAAACCTGGACAAATCCAGGCAAATCCAGTCATATGGTCACCCTATTCATAGGGCTTCTCCCCTGTGTGAATTCTCTCATGCTTAAGGCCTGTGCTGCCAGCAAAGCTCTTTCCGCACTCTAGGCATTTATAGGGCTTCTCGCCTGTGTGAATTCTTTGATGTCTTTTCATGTTGTTAGCAAAGCTCTTTCCACACTCTAGGCATTTATAGGGCTTCTCGCCTGTGTGAATTCTTTTATGCGTTAAGATGTGAGTTGAAAGTGAATTGCTTTTCACACTCTAAGCACTGAAATTTTTTCTCTTCTGTGTGAAATCTTTGACATTTAGTAAGGTAAATCTTCTGAATCTTTACATACACAGAGCTTTCCCACTGTTTCTTCCCACTGTGCATATTCCTATTACTTGGTTCAAAAGGTTCTTCTAGTAAGGGAATTTCACGGACATCAGACCCTTCAAAAGAAATGGACTTTTTTCACTGCTTCTCTTCAATTTCAGTTTTCAGTTTTATGAACACAGCGGTCTGTTCTTCTCAGCTGCACGCTGTCCAAAAATTCAAGCAAATAGGTATGTGGGCTTCCCCTGTGCCCACCCTGTGCTAATAAAATTGCTTTGGCCCTGTTCTCTAGAAATCAAAGTATCTATGCTTCCGCAGTAACTGGAAAATGTATTAAGGATGCAACCAAGACACCAACTCTTGTGAAGAGTATTGAAACACTAGTTTCACAAGATTGTGTGCCTACTAGAACTGTTACAGGGTGTTGTGGCTTGCTTTAGAAGCAGGTAACCATGAAATGAACAGATGGGGACAAGTTTCTCAGTAATCGTTGATGTATTGTTTTTCTGTCCTTGAAAAGATTGCACTCTGCACATGTGTAAAATCCTTTCTTATAACTGCCTGAGAAGCTTACCTGTTACTGTTTTATGATTGGTGTATTCTATGGAGAGGTTCTGCCTTGTTTCTAAGGGGACTGACCCTATAAGTATGTTAGCCTTTCCTGAAAATAGTGGGCAGTTCCTTGGGTCCTCTGAGGGCTTCCACCTTGCAGTGCTAAGCGCTGCTCGTAATAAACCTTCTAAAAAAAGAGAATCATAGAATAGTAGAGTTGGAAGGGGCCTATAAGGCCATCGAGACCAACCCCCTGCTCAATGCAGGAATCCACCCTAAAGCATCCCTGACAGATGGTTGTCCAGCTGCCTCTTGAAGGCCTCTAGTGTGGCAGAGACCACAACTTCCCTAAGTTACTGGTTCCATTGTCATACTGCTCTAACAGGAAATTTTTCCTGATGTCCAGCTGGAATCTGGCTTCCTGTAACTTGAGCCTTTCCCCCCTGTCCTGCACTCTGGGAGGATGGAGAAGAGATCCTGGCCTTCCTCTGTGTGACAACCTTTGCTATCATGTCTCCCCTCAATCTTCTCTTCTCCAGGCTAAACATGCCCAGTTCTTTTAGTCTCTCTTTATAGGGCTTTGTTTCCAGACCCCTGATAATCCTTGTTGCCCTCTTCTGAACCCCCTCCAGCTTGTCTGTGTCCTTCTTGAAGTGTGGTGCCAGAACCTCACACGATTTGGAAGCTATACTTCTATTAATGTAGCCCAAAATAGCATTTGCCTTTCTTGCAGCCATATCGCACTGTTGGCTCCTATTCAGCTTGTGATCTACAACAATTCCAAGATCCTTCTCATTTGTAGTATTGCTGAGCCAAGTGTCCCCCATCTTGTAACTGTGCATTTGGTTTCGATTCCCTAAATGTAGAACTTGGCATTTATCCCTATTAAATTTCATTCTGTTGTTTTTAGCCCATCACTCCAGCCTATCAAGATCACTTTGAAGTTTGTTTCTGTCTTCCAGGGTATTAGCTAGCCCACCAAATTTTGGGTCATCTGCAAATTTGATAAACCTTCCCTACGTCTTACAGTCTTTGACCACCACCCAGTGATCCTACTTAGAGGTGACCCACCTTCCCAGGGTTCCTCGACACCCCCTCGAAATACCAGCTCTGAAGCTTGGACTTCTGGTCTACCTTGCCAGGCTGGTGTTTACAAGAATCAAATTATTGGGGAAGGCACATGGGCCTTGTTGCTGGCGGGGGGGGGGGGCTTGTTCAGCTGTCCTTTGGCAGAAAGATCAATCAAGCAGCCATCTGGCTCCGTTACCAGGTTTTATCAAGGCAGCCGGTAGGCCAAGGCCGTTCCAAAGGGTTGTTGATCTGTGCAGCTGAAGGTGGGAACCTTCTCGCCTCACTGGGAGCCCTGGAGAGCTTGTTGTTTGTGGAATGGTGCAGCCAGGCCACCCCACCTGCTTAGTTCTGGGGATAAGTTAGTTAGTTTCCTGTTTTTGGTCTCTGTTCATTTGGGGAAAGGTCATTCTGCTCAGGGTCCAGAAGGGTGGCAAAGGGACCCCCGTGCCATCAGGTATCAGGTACCCAGGATTTAGTGTTTTTCTTTGGGTGGCTCTGAATCAACAGCTTGACTTGATGTGGCTTTTATTGCTCTTTTAAAGTTCTTTAATTTCTGCTGTGGCCTTTTAGTTTCATTGTAACTTTTAGACTGTTTTCCCACACAAACCCTCCCCTGTGTCCTGTTAATTGTTCATACCTTCAGGGCCTTACTCCTTGATTTAATAAATTGCCTGGAGCCTTGGTGAAGTGTGGTTATTTTCAGGTGTGAAATCTGGTCACTATACTAGAGTGACCAGATTTAAAAGAGAGCAAAGCTCCTGCACCTTTAACTGTTGTGATGAAGAGGGAATTTCAGTAGGTTCTCCATATATACAAATTACACCTGCAGAAATTCCCTTTTCTATGCAACTGTTAAAGATACAGGAGCCCTGTCCTCCTTTTCATAGGCTCACCCTACTTAACCTCTCTCTTTTTAGAGCATCTATTTGTGTTTAGAGTTCTGAAGGGCACCAGGTTGGGGAACGCTGTTCTGCAGCAAGGGCAGGCAGAAGGATGGAGGGCTCCCATGCCGGAGGCTGCGTTACGCACTCAAAGGGGAAACGGCTGTTGATCTCACAAAGACCCCAGGAGCAGATGGGGCGGCGATGCTGCAGAGGGGGATAAAAGACCCCCCCCCCCATGGAAAAGCCGCCTTCCCAGGTCCGTGTCTTTGCCAGGAGCCTCTCTAATAATAATAATAATAATAATAACAACAACAACAACATGATGTTTATTCATTTCTTACCCGCTTCTCCCTTTGGATCAAGGCGGGGAACAATGTTAGAACAGGAATCAATGCATCTTAAAAATTCTTGATTTTACATTTATCTTGATAAGCGTGCCGGAAAAGGCTAGTCTTTAAGGCTGCCTTAAAATCACAACCATCTAGTGGTTAAAGAAATCTTAAACTCTAGTGTGGCCTCCATCCAAGGGTTAAAGAGGCGGAGAGGGGGCTGGGTCCTAGAGCCACTTCCTCCCCCCCCCATTGCAAAGGATCCTGGGATTCTCCCCCTCCTCCTGCAGCCTCTTTGTTCCCTGCAAAGGAACCGGTGAGTTCAGATTGCAAGGGGGTCCCAGGTGGGAGGAGGGAGGGGGCAGAGGAAGGAGCCCCCCAGGGCAGGGGGGGCAAGTTTGGGGGAGGGGTGGGTGGGAAGAGAGAGGGAGCCCCGAGCCCTCCCCAGGCTACTGACCCACTTAGGGCCCCTCCAGGGAGACCCCCGCCTTGCACCTCCTTCCCTCCCCATAACTAGGGGATCGCGGAATGGAAGGCTGGAGAAAGGGGGGTGTCTGGAAGGGACCCAAGAGGAAAGGTCTCAGGTGGGGAGGAGGAATGTCCCACCTGCAGGCAAAAGGCTGCCCTGGTGTCCCGTTTGCATTTTTTGTTTTGTTTCCTCTCCCTGATTTAAACCTAGTGAATAAGCAAAATTAACAAGTCACTTTGGTCACGAGGCCTTCGAAATAAAACCTGGGGTGCTTTTGTTGATTAAGAAGGGAGCCTGCTGTTGGTTTTAGTACGTCCCTCTTTGATGGTTTTAGTACGTCCCTCTTTGATGCATTAAGTGAGCCCGATGTTCACATCCTGAGAGTGGGGAGAAATCGCTGTTACTCTGGTGCAATTTTGGGGTTCAAGTGCTGGGAGCAGAGAGGGCTTAGAAAGGGAGCGGTGGGACGGATTGGGAGAGAAACTCTGGTTCATCAGCAGAGCTCTTATTTCCTGGAGGGCCGAAGGTTTTCCTTTCTGGAGCCTGAGCTGGACTCAGACCTGCTCTCAATGCAGGATCATGAACAAGAGGCCTCCATGAGAAGAAGTTTCAATATGTGTTTTACTCCTCACGGTTAAAGGCTCCCTGAGTCCAGAATGTTTTTTTTTATATATATTTATTTTTTTATTTCCCAACAGCACATAGACAAACATTACATAGAATACATACAAACAAAGGTATACATAGAACAACTACAGTTACACTAAAAACATTTAAGGGTGAGGTTAAAGTACATTTTTTTTGCACTCTTCATGTCAAAAATCTCCATTAATTCGTTAATGACCATTTATATATCACATAAAGTATAAGAAAAACTGAATTACATACATTGGATCCCACAGATTTATGGTTCTTCCTCCCTTTGCCCATACGAATAATAAAATCCACGAACAAATACATCATTTTTCTCTGCCTCTGATATTCTATCAAAGGATTCCATTCCAACATAAACATAGCTGTTGACCTTTCCCTCATTATCGCTGTAAGTTTTGGCATTTCTGCAAGATGCAGAATGTTCCTTCTATCCTGATACGACGGAACGTAACTTCAGCTGCCTAAAACCATGAGAAATGGTTTAGACTATACTGTTATGCGGTTGAAAACTTTTCAAAGAACTGGGCACGTTTAGCCTGGAGAAGAGAAGATTGAGGGGAGACATGAGAGCACTCTTCAAATACTTGAAGGGGTGTCACACAGAGGAGGGCCAGGATCTCTTCTCGATCCTCCCAGAGTGCAGGACACGGAATAACGGGCTCAAGTTAAAGGAAGCCAGATTCCAGCTGGACATCAGGAAAAACTTCCTGACTGTTAGAGCAGTACGACAATGGAATCAGTGGCCTGGTGAGGTTGTGGGCTCTCCCACACTACAGGCCTTCAAGAGGCAGCTGGACAACCATCTGACAGGGATGGTTTAGGGTGGATTCCCGCATTGAGCAGGGGGTTGGACTCAATGGCCTTGTAGGCCCCTTCCAACTCTGCTATTCTATTATCATTGCATCTATCTACTTTGGACTGGTGGAAGTTTAATTAGAGCTCAATAGCAATTCAACTGCTGCTAGTTGGTTCTGACACTCTTTACACATTGTTTTCTGACACGCCTTAGGAGGAGCTAAACTGCAGTGTGTTTTGCAGAGTGTACACATGTATAGCTTTGTAAATCATTGTGTGTTTCACGTTTTGCTTCCGTTTGTGACGTCCTTCTGCATTTACTTCCCTTATAAACCTTCTCACCAGGAGCCCTGGAGAGCTTGCTGTTTGTGGATTGGTGGAGCTGGGGCATCCCACTTGCTTGGGTTGGGGGGATAAGTTAAGTCAGTTTCCAGTTTATGGTCTCTGTTCATTTGGGGAAGGGTCATGTAGTTCGGGGCCCTGAAGTCTGGCAAAGGGACCCCTGTGCTGTTAGGTATTAGGTAGTCAGGATTTCTTGTCTCTCTTTGGGTTGCTCTGACTCAACGCCTTACCGTGATGTGGCTTTTATTGCTCTTTTAAAGTTGTTCGCTGCTGTGGCCTTTTAGTTTCATTGTAACTTTTAGACTGTTTTCCCCCACACACCCTCCCCTGTCTCCTGTTAATTGTTCATACGATCAGGGCCTTACTCTGATTTAATAAATTGCCTGAAGCCTTGGTGAAGTGTGGTTATTCTCAGGTGAACTGCCTCCAGTTCCAATGTTTCTCCTTCACAAGCTCCATTTTAATTCCTACAGCTCAGTCCCTGCCTCAAAGGAGAAATTGGGAGCCAAGGCAGGAGACTGTTTCGAGTCCTGGTGGGAGCAGAAGAGCGTGAAGATGGAAGAGCAAAGCTTTGCTGGCCCTGAACTACAAAACGTCTCCGGCAACATCCAGGAAGGGAGCAGTGCAGAGCCCTGGGAAGGAAGAGTGCAGCAGGACCAGCCTGGGAACAACGCCTGCTCAGACGTGGAGCTTCAGCCCTTCAGGGACTTCTGCTACCAGGAGGCCATGGGGCCCCGAGGGGTTTGCAGCCGTCTCCACCACCTTTCCTGCCAGTGGCTGAAGCCAGAAAAGCACACGAAAGCTCAGATGCTGGACCTGGTGGTCCTGGAAAAGTTCCTGGCTGTCCTGCCCCAGGAGATGGTGAGCTGGGTCATAGAATGTGGAGCGGAGACCAGTTCCCAGGCAGTGGCCCTGGCAGAAGGCTTCCTCCTGAGTCAGGCAGAAGACAAAGAGCAGGTGAGAGCATTTCATCTTGATAACTAACAGGGACTGTGTTCTTAATACTTATCTCAACTTTATTTTACATGTCCTTTAAGGAAGGGATGCCCCAATTTCCAATGGTCCAACCCCCAAGTATAGTTGCTCTTCATGTGTAGAGCAGGCCCTCATTGGACGATAGTTAAGCTAATACTGGATGGTTAAATTACGCAGTTCCCCACCAGAGGATGTAGTGATGGCCACCAATTTAGATGGTTTAAAATGGGGGTTAGACAAAATCCTGGAGGAGAAGGCTGTGAATGGCTACTAGTCCTGATGGCTATATCCTACCTCCAGGTGATGGACCACTGTGGGGAGAGAATGCTGGACTAGATGGACCCTTGTTCTGATCCAGAATGGCTCTTCTTAGTTTCTCATGATGACAGGAGAAGTGAATGGGTTTGTGAAGTTCTGGGGAAGGAGGAGATCCTTCTTCAACAGGTGTCAGAGTCTTCCCAACAGATCAGGAATAGCATTTGTAGACACCAACCTCCTGTGTTTACAGTGGAAAATGCTGGATATCAGGGAATGTCTGGGAGGTTCTGTCTTTCCTACTGGCTGGTGTTCTAGCACTTTGCTTATAGAACGATAGAATCATAGAATAGCAGAGTTGGAAGGGGCCTACAAGGCCTTCAAGTCCAACACCCTGCTCAATGCAGGAATACACCCTAAAGCATCCCTGACAGATGGTTGTCCAGCTGCCTCTTGAAGTCCTCTAGTATGGGAGAGCCCACAACCTCACCAGGCAACTGATTCCATTGTCGTACTGCTCTAACAGTCAGGAAGATTTACCTGATGTCCAGCTGGAATCTGGCTTCCTTTAACTTGAGCCCGTTATTTCGTGTCCTGCACTCTGGGAGGATCGAGAAGAGATCCTGGCCCTCCTCTGTGTGCCAACCTTTCAAGTATCTGAAGAGTGCTCTCATGTCTCCCCTCAATCTTCTCTTCTCCAGGCTAAACATGCCCAGTTCTTTCAGTCTCCCTTCATAGGGCTTTGTTTCCAGACCCCTGATCATCCTGGTTGCCCTCCTCTGAACACGCTCCAGCTTGTCTGCGTCCTTCTTGAATTGTGGAGCCAGAACTGGATGCAATACTCTAGATGAGGCCTAAACAGCGCCGAATAGAGAGGAACCCGTACCTCCCGTGATTTGGAAGCTATACTTCTATTAATGCAGCCCAAAATAGCTTTAGCCTTTCTTGCAGCCATATCGCACTGTTGGCTCATATTCAGCTTGCGATCTACAACAATTCCAAGATCCTTCTCATTTGTAGTATTGCTGACCCAAGTATCCCTCATCTTGTAACTGTGCTTTTGGTTTCTATTTCCTAAATGTAGAACTTGGCATTTATCCCTATTCAGTTTCATTCTGTTGTTTTCAGCCCAGCACTCCAACCTATCAAGATCTCTTTGAAGTTTGTTTCTGTCTTCCCGGGTATTAGCTATCCCACCCAATTTTGTGTCATCTGCAAATTTGATCAGCGTTCCCTGCACCTCCTCATCCAAATCATTAATAAAAATGTTGAAGAGCCCTGGGCCCAGGACTGAGCCCTGCGGTACCCCACTCGTTGCCTCTCCCCAGTTTGAGAAGGTTCTATTGATAAGTACTCTTTGAGTCTGATTCTGTAGCCAACTGTGAATCCACTTAATAGTTGTTCCATCTAGCCTACTTTTAGCTCTTTTGTTAAATAAGAATATCATCTGGCACTTTGTCAAAAGCTTTGCTGAAGTCAAGATATATGACATCCATAGCATTCCCACAGTCCGCAAAGGTGGTTACACCATCAAAAAATGAGATCAAATTAGTCTGAAAGGACTTGTTCCTGACAAATCCATGTTGGCTTCTAGTGATCACCACATTGATTTCAAGGTGTTTCCAGATTGACTTCTTTATAACCTGCTCCAGAATTTTCCAAGTGATGGATGTCAGACTGACTGGTCTGTAGTTCCCAGGTTCCTCCTTTTTGCCCTTTTTGAAGATAGGGACGACGTTAGCCATCCTCCAGTCGTCTGGCACCTCACCCGTCTTCCATGATTTTGCAAAGATAATAGACAAAGGTTCTGAGAGTTCTTATGCCAGGGTTGAATTCTCAGCCCCCTGACAAAGACACAAGTTCCTGTGCTGTGTGGCTTGGATGGTAGATCAACTTTAGAATGAGACCTGAAAGCCAAACTGATTGGGAAATGCTGCCCTTGGCGTTGACCTGACCCATTTCTTTCCTTCCCACCTCCACCTTCTCTGTCTGGGATCCTCCATCCTGTAAACAGAGTAAGTTTAAGAAAACGTAAACTTTTGGAGCGAATGCAGCTTTTGTGCTCACAGATGTGGGTTTTGGTGGTTCTTGTGGTCATACCAATGTACAATAAATTACATGGACTCTTGATGGCATAAATCGCAAAAGCTGCATTCACTGCAAAAGACTTCAGGCACCTTTGGTCAAGCATTTTCTTGATATGGGACATGTTGACAAAGACTTGAGATTCTGGATTATTGAAAGGTTTCAAGGATAGGGGACAAGAGTAGACCATCAACTATGAAGGAGGGAAATATTCTGGATTTTCACCTTAAGGACATTACAATCACAAGGACTCAACGAAGAGTGTAATTGGATGCCTTGGTTGTAATCCTGTTCTTCCATTTTAAAGTACAGCTCTATTGTATTCCTTTTCTGTCATTTCTTGTCATTGTTTTGATATATATTTTCATTCTTATGTGTAGTAAGTATTATTAGGTTTGTATTAACTATGTTTTAAGCATCAAATCAGTCCACTCAGCCCCCTTTAAGGGAGCATACAGGCCGTTAGTATGGTTGCTACACATTTTAGGATTTGAAAAGCAGCCTAATCAGGAGCAAATTTTGGAGATTACTTAGTCCTCAATTGGTTGAGGAGGTGCAGGGAACGCTGATCAAATTTGCAGATGACACCAAATTGGGTGGGATAGCTAATACCCTGGAAGACAGAAACAAACTTCAAAGTGATCTTGATAGGCTGGAGTGCTGGGCTGAAAACAACAGAATGAAATTTAATAGGGATAAATGCCAAGTTCTACATTTAGGGAATAGAAACTAAATGCACAGTTACAAGATGGGGGATACTTGGCTCAGCAACACTACAAACGAGAAGGATCTTGGAGTTGTTGTAGATCACAAGCTCATTATGAGCCAACAGTGTGATGTGGCTGCAAAAAAAGGAAATACTTTTCTGGGATGCATTAATAGTGGTATAGCTTCCAAATTGTGTGAAGAACAGGTTCTCCTCTATTCAGCACTGGTTACGCCACATCTTGAGTATTGCATCCAGTTCTGGGCACCACACTTCAAGAAAAATGCAGACAAGCTGGAGCGTGTTCAAAGGAGGGCCACGAGGATGATCAGGGGTCTGGAGACAAAGCTCTACACGGAATAACGGGCTCAAGTTAAAGGAAGCCAGATTCCAGCTGGACATCAGGAAAAGCTTCCTGACTTTTAGAGCAGTACGACAATGGAATCAGTGACCTAGGGAGGTTGTGGGCTCTCTTAGAGGCCTTCAAGATGCAGCTGGACAACTATCTTTCAGGTATTCTTTAGGGTGGATTCCTGCATTGAGCAGGGGCTTGGACTCGATGGCCATGTAGGCCCCTTCCAACTGTATGATTATATGTACACCAGTTTCTGGGGAACGTGGGCAGGAGGGTGCTGTTGCACTCATGTCCTGCTTGTGCTCTTCTTACGTTCTTTTGATCACAGGAGAAATGAATGGGTTTGTGAAGTTCTGGGGAAGGAGGGGATCCTTCTTCAGCCAGTGTCAGAGTCCTCCCAACAGAACAGGGAGAGCCTTTGTAGACACCAAACTGCTGTGTTTACAGTGGAAAATGCTGGATATCAGGGTTGAACTCTTAGCCCCCTGACAAAGACACAAGTTCCTGTGCTGTGTGGCTTGGATGGTAGATCAACTTTAGAATGAGACCTGAAAGGTAAAGCGATTGGGAAATGCTACCCTTGGCCTTGACCTGAGCCGTTCCTTTCCTTCTCTAATCCCTCTTCTCTGCCTGGAATCTTCCCTCCTACTCCAGGTCCAGGGGATGTTGGCCAGAGCACCCACAGATTTCCCTGAGGCAGAGAAAGCTCCACTGGGCACCACACAGACGCCGCTGGATGGGTGGATCTTGCAGGAGGGCGACGGAGGACCCTCCTCACTGGGTAAGGGTTAGTGGACGTATTTCCCCATGGTCTCCCTCCCTCAATTACGCCTGAAGTGCATGAGCTGTCTTAACGTTCTCCTTGAGCCTGATTTTGCTGGAGGAGATACTCAAAAAGGAAATGTTGTTTAGTAACGTGGTTCGAGGTCTTACACACTCAACAACTAAGGTCCTCCTCCAGGCGCCTACTCAGAGGGAAGATCGGAGGACGACAACAAGGGAGAGGCCTTCTCTGTGGTGGCCCCTCAACTGTGGAACAATCTCTCCAATGTGGTTCACGTGGCACCGACAGTGTTATCTTTTCAGTGCCAGGTCAAGCAGTATGTAATTAGCAATATGTAATTAATTATCCTGTGTCTGTTTTTTTAGGGTCATAGTTTTAACCCTTGTTATAGTAGTTTTATATGTATGCGTGTATTGTATGTTTTCGCAGGTTTAAATATTTGGATATTGTTTTTAAGTGCTTCGGCTATGGTATGGTAAACAAATGCAATAAAAAAAAATAAACACTGAAAATAAGCAATGAAAATGGGAATAGTTAAGAATGTTAACTTAACTTCTCACCTTCTTTACCTTCCTCACAGGGAGCAAAACAACCTGCAGAGGAAGTGAACTGATCCTGGGGGGTCCTTCTGGGCCTCGTTCGCATGGCGGTGGAGTGAAAGCGGTTTCTGCACAGCCTGGGCAGGTAGGGGAGTCCTGGGGGCCTCCGTCTCCTGCACATCTCTTTAGTCCTGGAAGAACCTGCCCCTTTAGCCTTTGCTCTTCTCCAAGATGGCTGCTAGGAAGGCCTTGAAGGTCACTCACAATGCTTTGGCATTCAGAAAGAGGACCTCACCATCCTTGTCTTCATGGATTGCTACATAATGCTTAAAGAGAACATCATTTCTTCTTCTTTCAGGGTCTGGTGACCTTTGAGGAGGTTGCCGTGCATTTCTCGGAGGAGGAGTGGGCTCTGCTGGATCCAGGCCAGAGGACTCTGCACAAAGAAGTCATGGAGGAGAATCGTAGGATCCTGGCCTCTCTGGGTAAGGAATGGGGTTCCTCTGGGTAAGGCTCCCTCTCTGCCTTCTTGCCAGATCCTGGAAGGTGGCATTTCAGCTCTTCTTTCTTTGTGTCAGTGTAGAATACAACTGTCATTGACTCCGAAGACCTGACAAAACATTGAGAAAAGCCTATTGATGGACTTGCTCTGTGGCAGAGATGGCTGCCAACCAATCTTACTTTGCTGCTATAATTGCATCTGCATAATATTGAAGATGTTACAGATATTATCTTAATGGTCTCCATCGAGGAGAGGAGAGTTAAGCCTTTTCAGAAGACAGCGCTGGACAGCTTTCTTTCCATTTTAAGATATAACTAGACATTGAAAATAACTATTAGGGTTGAATTACCACTTTCCAGTTCCCCGTTAAATGATCAGCTAGGAGAAAATTGCATATTTTAAGTGTATTTTATTTTTACTGTATTTTATGTTGTTCATTTATTCTCTCAACTGCTTTATATGAGATACTCCATATAAATGAAAGCTTTGTATGGCAGTCTAGTTCTCAGCACTATTGATTATCGGGATTTTTTAATATATTTAGAAGTATCTGCTTCACCAACAATTTTTTTTATATCCTGTGAATCAAATCAGCAACCATTTGTTTTGTTCCAAGATTTCAAGACGATTTCTGTGTTTATACTTGCAGGTGATCACAGGGAGAACAATAAAAATGGCCTACACCAGAGAAGGAAAACTGAAACTGAAGGGAAGAGGGAAAACGAATCCATTTCTTTTGAAGGATCAGATCTCTGTGAAACTCCAACACTAGAAGCACCAAGTAAAAAGAACATTCATAAAAGGAAGAAACAGAGTAAAACTCAGAAGATTCATTCTAACAAATATCAAAGGGTTCAATGCTTAGTATGTGAAAAACAATTCACGTTCAACTCACAACTTAACTTGCATAAAAGAATTCACACTGGAGAGAAGCCCTATAAATGCTTTGAGTGTGGGAAGACCTTTGCTCAGAGCACAGACCTTAAGCGGCATCAAGTAATTCACACTGGGGAGAAGCCCTATAAATGCTTTGAGTGTGGGAAGACCTTTGCTCGGAGCACACAGCTTAAGCAGCATCAACGAATTCACACTGGGGAGGAGCCCTATAAATGCTTAGAATGCGGGAAGAGCTTTGCTGACAGCAGAAGCCTTAAGCTGCATCAAAGAACTCACACTGGGGAGAAGCCCTATAAATGCTTAGAATGTGGGAAGAGCTTTGCTCAGAGCGGCAGCCTTACGGAGCATCAAAGAATTCACACTGGGGAGAAGCCCTATAAATGCTTAGAATGCGGTAAGAGCTTTGTTCAGAGCAGCAGCCTTAAGCAGCATCAAAGAATTCATACTGGGGAGAAGCCCTATAAATGCTTAGAGTGTGGGAAAACCTTTGCTCGGAGCACACAGCTTAAGCAGCATCAAGGAATTCACACTGGGGAGGAGCCCTATAAATGCTTAGAGTGTGGGAAGACCTTTGCTCAGAGCACACAGCTTAAGCAGCATCAACGAATTCACACTGGGGAGAAGCCCTATAAATGCTTAGAATGTGGGAAGAGCTTTGTTTACAGCACAGACATGAAGCGGCATCAAAGAATTCACACTGGGGAGAAGCCCTATAAATGCTTAGAGTGTGGGAAGACCTTTGCTCAGAGCTCACAGCTTAAGCAGCATCAAGGAATTCACACTGGGGAGAAGCCCTATAAATGTTTAGAATGTGGGAAGAGCTTTGCTCACAGCTCAAGCTTTAAGCTGCATCAAAGAATTCACACTGGGGAGAAGCCCTATAAATGCTTAAAGTGTGGGAAGACCTTTGCTCGGAGCACACAGCTTAAGCAGCATCAAGAAATTCACAATGTGGAGAAGCCCTATAAATGTTTAGAATGCGGTAAGAGCTTTGCTCACAGCACAAGCCTTAAGCTGCATCAAGGAATTCACACTGGGGAGAAGCCCTATAAATGTTTAGAATGCGGGAAGAGCTTTGTTCTGAGCTCACACCTTAAGCTGCATCAAAGAAGTCACACTGGGGAGAAGCCCTATAATTGCATAGAATGCGGGAAGAGCTATGCTCACAGCATCAGCCTTAAGCAGCATCAACGAATTCACACTGGGGAGAAGCCCTATAAATGCTTAGAATGCGGGAAGAACTTTGTTCTGAGCTCATCCCTGAAGCAGCATCAAAGAGTTCACACTGGGGAAAAGCCCTATAAATGCTTAGAGTGCGGAAAGACCTTTGCTCAGAGGACAGCCCTTAAGCAGCATCAAGTAATTCACACTGGGGAGAAGCCCTATAAATGCTTCGAATGCGGGAAGACCTTTGCTCACAGCACAAACCTTAAGCAGCATCAACGAATTCACACTGGGGAGAAGCCCTATAAATGCTTCGAGTGCGGGAAGAGCTTTGTTCTGAGCTCACACCTTAACCAGCATCAAAGAATTCACACTGGGGAGAAGCCCTATATATGCTTAGAGTGCGGGAAAAGCTTTGCTCACAGCACAAACCTTAAGCTTCATCAAAGATTTCACACTGGGGAGAAGCCCTATAAATGCTTAGAGTGCGGGAAGAGCTTTGCTCACAGGATTAGCCTTAAGCAGCATCAACAAATTCACACTGGGGTGAAACCCTGTAAATGCTTAGAATGCGGGAAGAGCTTTGTTCTGAGCTCACACCTTAAGCAGCATCAACGAATTCACACTGGGGAGAAGCCCTACAAATGCTTAGAGTGCGGAAATACCTTTGTTCAGAGCTCACAACTTAAGCATCATCAACGAATTCACACTGGGGAGAAGCCCTATAAATGTTTAGAATGCGGGAAGAGATTTGCTCTGAGTTCACACCTTAAGCTGCATCAACGAATTCACACTGGGGAGAAGCCCTATAAATGCTTTGAGTGCGGGAAGAACTTTGCTCGGAGCACACACCTTAAGCTACATCAAGGAATTCACACTGGGCAGAAGCCCTATAAATGCTTAGAATGTGGGAAGACATTTGTTCTGAGCTCACACCTTAAGCAGCATCAACGAATTCACACTGGGGAGAAGCCCTATAAATGCTTAGAGTGTGGGAAGAGCTTTGCTCAGAGCACAGTCCTTAAGCAGCATCAAAGAATTCACACTGGGGAGAAGCCCTATAAATGCTTAGAATGTGGGAAGAGCTTTGCTCACAGAACAAGCCTTAAGCTGCATCAAGGAATTCACACTGGGAAGAAGCCCTATAAATGCTTAGAATGCGGGAAAAGCTTTGTTCTGAGCTCATACCTTAAGCGGCATCAAAGAATTCACACTGGGGAGAATCCCTATAAATGTTTAGTGTAGCATTTAAGCATCATAGAATAGTAGAGTTCGAAGGGGCCTATAAGGCCATGGAGTCCAACCCCCCATGCTCAATGCAGGAATCCACCCTAAAACATACCTAACAGAAGGTTGTCCAGCTGCCTCTTGAAGGCCTATTGTGTGGGAGAGCCCACAACCTCCCTAGGTAACTGGTTCCATTGTCATACTGTTCTAACAGGATGTTTTTCCTGATGTAGAGCTGGAATCTGCTTTCCTGTAACCTGCACTCTGGGAGGATCGAGAAGAGATCCTGGCCCTCCTCTGTGTGACAACCTTTCAAGTCATTGAAGAGTGTTATCATGTTTCCCCTCAATCTTCTCTTCTCCATGCTAAACATTCCCAGTTCTTGCAGTCTCTCCTCATAGGGTTTTGTTTCCAGACCCCTGATCACCCTCTGAATATGCTCAAACTTGTCTGCATGCTTCCTGGAGTGTGTTGTGCAGAACTGGGCGCAATACTCAAGATGTGGCATAGCCAGGGCTGAATAGAGGGGAATCAGTACCTCATGCGATTTTGATTCTTTTAAAGCAGCCCAAAATAGCATTTGCTTTTTTTGCAACCACATCACACCGTTCGCTCATATTCAGCTTGTTATCTACAACAATTCCAAGGTTGTTCTTGTTTGTAGTATTGCTGAGTCAAGTATCCCCTCTCTTGTAAATGTGCATATTTTTTTCTTTTCCTAGGTGTTGAACGTGGCATTTATCCCTATTAAATTTCATTCTGTTGTTTTCTGCCCAGCACTCCAGCCTATCAAGATCACTTTGAAGTTTGTTAATCGGAATATTATGATCGGAGCACTTTGTCAAAAGCTTTGCTGAAGTCAAGATATATTACATCCACATCATTTCCACAGTCCACAAGGGAGATTACCCGATCAAAAAGAGATCAGATTAGTCTAACAGAATTTGTTCTTGACAAATCCCTGTTGGCTTCTAGTAATCACTGCATTATTTTCAAGGTGCTCACTTACAGATTGACTTCTTTAGAATCTGCTCCAGAATTTCCCCTGGGTTGGATGTCAGACTGACTGGTTGGTAGTTCCCAGTTTAGCCCTCCTCCAGTCATACTTGTTTTTACCTCAATTTTAGAATTTCTGTAAACCGCCCAGAGAGCCCTGGCTATGGGAGCGGTATATAAGTTTAATAAATAAAAATAAATACAGCACCTCACCCGTCTTCCATGATTTCGCAAAGATAGGGGTGTACACGGACCCCCCGATCTGCTTCTCTTCCAGATCTGCAACTTCCAGATCGGCTCCGCTCCGCTCTGCCTATTGTCCGCTCCGGTTCGCTGTGAAGCTCCGGATCCAGATTGGAGCTCCGCTCCCCCCCATAGGCTTGCATTGAAATCCAAAAAAAAACCTACAACTTTTTTTCTGTTTAAGTTAGAAACCTCAAATTCGGCACCATGACACTTCATGCACATATACACACGCATGCCAAGACTCAAGCCAATCCAAGCCTCCCCTGATTTTTGGGTAATTTTTGGAAATCGGACTCCCCATTTTCAGACATGGACTGTTCTCTGACATTTTGACAGATAAAAACTTGGAAGCAGGCACATCTGCATTCATGGCAAGTTTCAAGCAGATTCCATCACCCCGTTTTTTGGGGGGGGCTTTAACCTCCAACGCAGCACCCCTAACCCAAATTCGCACACCCCTTTCTATATCTCTGTCAATTTTCATGTTAGAAACCTCAAGTTAGGCACCATGACACCTCATGCACGTATACACATGCATGCCAAGCCTCGAGCCAATCCAAGCCTCCCTGGATTTTGGGGGAATTTTTGAAAATCAGACACCCCAGTATCTCAGGGGTTTAAAGCTGCAGACAGCTCAATAGGGCCATTTAAAAGGAAATCCCAACATGCCATGAATTGGGGAGTAGATAAACCTAAATATGAATCTTCCACACTTGAAAAATTGAGTTGGAACTTCAAAAAGTCTAAGTGAGCGCAGGAAGGACTTATCCCGAGTCAAAGCAAGACACACACAAACCATCCCTGTGAGGCGGGCAGGGGAGGAGGGAGGGAAGGCAGGCAGGCAGCAGACATTTCTGGGGGCACAAGGAAGTGCGGCAAGGATGGCTTGTTTCTTTCTAAGCCAGCAATAACGTATTGCAAACCAACCCTGCGAAGCGGGTGCAATGAGTGAGCAAAGGATGGCTTGTTTCTTTCTAAGCCAGCAGTAACGCATTGCAAACCAACCCTTCGAGGCGGGCGCAAGGAAGTGAGCCAAGAATGGCTTGTTGTTTCTTTCTAAGCCAGCAGTAACGCATTGCAAACCAACCCTGCGAGGCGGGCGCAAGCAGTAATCCAAGGATGGCTTGTTTCTTTCTAAGCCAGCAGTAACACATTGCAAACCATCCCTGTGAGGAGGTCACAGAGTAGGAGGACAGGCAGGCAGGCAGAGAGCCAGGCAGAGATATGCCATAGATCTAGTATGGGGGAGTCAGTCCTGGCAGATGCCCTACCACAGCAGCACCCTGGGGGGAAGGCAGGCAGGCAGGCAGCAGACATTTCTGGGGGCACAAGGAAGTGAGCCAAGGATAGTTTCAAAGCCAGTAATGCAAACCATCCCTGTGAGGTGGGAGAAGCACAGAGAGATGCCTTTTCTTTTGCATCCCATAACTAGGAGGCTAGGAGGATAAGAGTAAAGCTTTGTGATCCTTGCTTCAGAGTTGATTGACTGCATTGTGATCACAGCCATTATTAAACAACAACAACAATAGTAACGTTAATAATAGCAGTACTAATTAATATTAATAGCAATAACAACAACAACAACAATAAGGAGTTGAACCACAATGAAAGCCTGCCTGACTTCACTGAAGAGGAAAAGCCAGGAGAGCTTGGGCTATGGGGTGTAAATATAAAACGGAATAAATAAATAAACAAAGGAGGGGTGGAATCAAAAGCAGCAGTGTTGCTGAATAAACAACAAGAAGATTTTTTAAAAAAAGGCTATGTCTGTCTTTTACCAGTAAGAGGAAAGTGGATGTGCCCAGGGGGAGGGGGATATGCCCAATTTTGACTGGCCCTAAGTAAGTACCAGTCTTAAGAAGCTACCTGTCACTTCAACTCATGACAGGCATTAGTTTCAGTCTCTCCACTGGGTTACTCTTTGGAGGGCTCTGATGACCCTTCAAGGGTGGGAGAGTGTGTGCACTGGGTACGTCCACATGCCCTAGGGGACCTCATCCCCTTGCACCACATCTATTCAGTTGTTCACCAAGGTTAAGGTGAGTAGCAGTGCTGTGATTCCTATCTGTTATTTATTTGCTTAGTATATGATTTCAGGTTGTGTTTGTGCATTTGGTGGGGCTACTGTTTTAAAAAACACTGGGAAAAGTCCGTTCAGACTAAGACAGAGAAGTTTCCTAGTATCCCAAGTTACTACGTATCCCGTTTTGCCTATCCCTTTCTCCAACTTTGGGATTAGAGGATGCTTCATCAGGTGATCATGCCTGGGAGTTGAATCTGCCTCTCAGCACTTTAAAAAGGTACCTCTCCCGCTTTTTTTAACCCTATTTTTTTAAAAAATATAACAAGCGAACCGCATCACGCAGAGTGCTGAGAGTAGGCTCAAAATGACCCCCAGCCACGACTCTCTAAGCACAAGAAATTTCAGAAAGATAGCTTTAAAAACAACACAGTTATGCCCTAATCTTTTCTGCAATGCAATCCTATTGGAGAAATTATCCAAAATGGCAGGCAGATTGCTCCGCAAAAAGAGAAGCGCTTCTCCTATGGCCACTTCTCTTCACCATGCTTCTCCAGGACCCCGGTTCGCTTCTACTCTGCCTCTGGGCAAGGCGGAGCAGGCCAATTTGCTCCTGATTCTCCGCTCTGAGGAGAAGCGGAGCACATCCTTAATAGACAGTGGTTCAGAGAGTTCTTCCGCTAGCTCCTTCATTACTCTAGGATGTAGTTTATCAGGCCCTGGAGATTTGAACTCATTCAAGGAAATTAGGTGTTCCTTGACCATTTGTTTATCAATCTCAGACTGCAATCCTACCCCCTCAACTTGTGCTTCACTTTTTATAGGGTGGTCTTCTCCGCTTTTGGGAGAAGACTGAGCCAAAGTAGGAATTGAGCACTTCAGCCTTTTCTTTGTCATCTGTTAATCAATTTTCCATCCTCATTAAGCAGTTGAATCACCATTTCTTTCCTCTGTCTTTTCTATTCACGTATCTGAAGAAAGCCTTTTTATTGCTGTTAGCATCTCTCGCTAATCTCAGCTCATTCTGAGCTTTAGCCTTCCTGACGCCATTTCGGCACTTCTGCGCCACCTGTCTGTACTCTTCTTTTGTAGCCTGGCCTTCCTTCCACTTCCTATATGTATCCGTTTTTGTTTTCAGGTCATCTCTAAGCTTTTTGTGGAGCCACATTGGTTTCCTCTGTTGTCTTCTGTCTTTTCAACTTGTTGGAATTGTTTGTAACTGTGCCCTTAAAATTTCCTTTTTTAAAATACTCCCACCCATCCTGTACTCCTTTTCTCATTAGGGTTACTTGCCATGGGCCCTTACTTATCATAGTTCTGAGTTTATTAAAATCAGCTTTCCTAAAAACCAGAGTACGTGTATGGCTACACTCAGCTTTTGCTTCATTTAAAATCAAGAATTCAATTATGGTGTGTTCACTTTCCCCCAGAATTCCTGTAACTGCCACTTTATCCACCTAGCTGGTATAGGTAAGGAGCTATGGAGTAGTATAGCTAAAATTCCTAGAATGCTAATGCAAATTTTCTTGTGAGGTTTTTGTTGAATCAATGAAATATATTTAACAAACGGGTACGTTCACAACAGCCATTATGTTGCACACATACACATAGAGAGCACAAAAATGATATATACAATGAAATTGATATTAACAGTAAATTCTGAATAATCGTGATATCCGCTCAAGTCAATAGTCCAATTACAATAACAACAGTACAAAAACAAGTTTCCAATACCAAGAGCAAATCAACAGTTGCAAGAACAAATCAAGACGGTAATTTCGGATTATACATTCCATTTCCAACACAATCTTCCTCCGTTGTATATCACTGTCTGTATTCTAGTTCGCTGGTCATTTGAAGCAACCCGACGGGGGACGAGGCACTGCAGTAACAACATTCAAACATCACATAAATCACTAAACAGTATTTAAACCGTCCAATTCAGACTGAATAATTACCTTTCTTGCTTGAGAATAGTGATGACAATTACTTTGTAGTCAAACTGTTATGTCCTTTACTGAACTATATTGTAAAATAATAACGTATTAAATGTTATTTCCGCTGCTCGTGTTGTAAAAAACTTACCATGAGGAGATTTGTAACTTTCAACACCTATGAAAAACTATAATCGTTACCTTGCATAATAGCTATAAATAAAAGTTACCTGCTACCTTTCCTTCCCCGGGGAGAATTAGGTGAAACAAACATAGCTATACTTCACACCTGATAAGAGCTGGTCGAATTGGAATCACACCAGGTTGGGGGATGCTGTTTTATGGCTCTGGATCCCACAAAGCCCCCAGGAGCAGATGAGGCAGTAATGTTGCAGAAAGGATAAAAGACACACACACTCAGAAAAGACCCCTTCCCAAATCCGCATCTCTGCCAGGAGCCACTGCGGCTCTCTCATGGTGCTTCCATCCAAGGGTTAAAGAGGAGGAGAGGGGGCTGGGTCCTAGAGCCAAGGCTGGATGAGGCAACTCCCTTCCGACCCCACATTTCCTACCCTCATTGCAAAGGAGCCTGGAATTCTACTCCTACGTGCATTGTGTGTCCACTGCCTGCAGTCTCTTTTCCCCTGCAAAGGAGCCAGTGAGTGCAGATTGCAAGGGGGTTCCTAGGGTAGGGTGACCATATTTTGGAAACCAAAAAGGAGGACAACATGGCCGCCCCATGGGGGTGTGCCCACCAACATGTCCAGCCCCCAAGGGGGTGTGCTCACCCAAACATGGCCTTGGTCACAGGTCTGATTTCACAGCACACAATTAAGACAGACCTGTTCTACATTACATCTTAATGTTAAAATCATAGAATCATAGAATAGCAGAGTTGGAAGGGGCCTACAAGGCCATCGAATCCAACCCCCTGCTCAATCCAGAAATCCACCCTAAAGCATCCCTGACAGATGCTTGTCCAGCTGCCTCTTGAAGGCCTCTAGTGTGAGAGAGCCCACAACCTCACCAGGCAACTGATTCCATTGTCGTACTGCTCTAACAGTCAGGAAGTTTTTCCTTATGTCCTAAGAAAAGAGTAGGACCGTTAATAGGCAATATTAAAAAAAAAAAAAAGCTTTTTACAGTTTGCATATATAATTTTTAAAAAAGAAAGTACTTGTTCGGTGGAAGGATGCCTCCAAGCGAAGGACAGCCTTTAAAATTTCCTCATTGTTTTGAGTGGTTTTACTTCCATGCCCTTCAACAGAGTCCTCAGCTGCAGGTAGTTGTGATGTGGACTGTTCTCCTGAAAGGGTAAACATATACTTTTAGCAAGGATATCAATTGAGCATCAGACATTACCTTGGTATGTTAAAGTAAACTGTAGTTAATTAAAACAAGTGATAGACCTGCGCCATCAGGATGTGGTGGTGACATTGGAGGCTCATCTAGACCTTCAGGCGTTTCCTCAGAATGATGAGGACTGCTCCTTCTAGCTGGCTGGATGTCTGAACATTTTTTCAAAGTAAAACTACATATGAGTGAAGGACTTATACGATTTTTACTGTTTAACACTAGACAGGCAAAGCGTAATCTTTAAAATACAAATATTTTTGCTATTATTTATTCATTAATATTTGTACAATAATATAAAGAACTGAACTTTTATTTTAAAACTACTTTTGAAAGAC
Source organism: Elgaria multicarinata webbii (assembly GCF_023053635.1). Classification (NCBI taxonomy): domain Eukaryota; kingdom Metazoa; phylum Chordata; class Lepidosauria; order Squamata; family Anguidae; genus Elgaria; species Elgaria multicarinata. Next base: position 170,180,744 of record NC_086173.1, read on the forward strand.
AAAACTGTTGAAGTCCTGGATTAGGACTGGTTTTTGTGATTTCCATATTTCTGTACAAGTCTGCAAAACCTGGAAGAAACTGAAGACTCAGCATCAGTCAATCAGCTTAAAGGTCAAGTTTGCAGGTGGACTTTATTGAATTATTGGGATGATGCAAAAGTGTAATTGTCTTGCCATTGCCAATTAGTGGTTTCATCATTTGTTCAGGGAAGTGTATATAAAGAGAGTTTTGGAGCATTGTAACCAGATTAAAATATTCTCTCTCTGCTGCTGTGAGCCCTGCTGTAACGTGTATGACCAAGTGTGTGAGTATGTTGGTGTAAATTTGTATTGTCATAAACTGTGTTATTTTCCATCAGTAAAATACTTTATTTTTGTACCAAACAAAACAGACTCTGTCTTGAAGTTAATTTGGTCTTTGCTGACTTTCATAGTTAAGAACCGCTGTTACTCTGCTAATTCACTGGTATAGTGAATAAAGGGTTTATAAAAATAATACCCCTCAAGAGTGGGTATTAAAGTGAAGTATGTTTTTCCAAAACAGTATTTATGAAACAAACTTTGTGTTGCTTCATAAAATATTGTTTTAATTTTTTATGAATGTAATGCAACAAGTAGCTATTTATAACAGTAGAAACTGCCCTAGCATTAAAGTCACTTGTTTGTTTGTGAAATGCTGTAACAGCAGCAGATACAGACAGGTTTTTAGACATGACTGAAACTTTTCTAAAACAGAAGTAAACGTCAAGGAAAATCTAACTAGTTTTAAGAATTAAGTTTAAAGTATTTAATAAGAAAATTCGGTATATTTTCTTTAACAATAAAAACTTACTGGCTGGTTGCCTTTCTAACCAGCTTGGCTCCCCTGCCTCCCGCCAAAGCCTGTATAGAGAGTCGAAGTGGGGAGGTCTTTCACGCCTTGGGGGTGGCCCTTGATGCCTTTCAAGGGACTCAAAAAATTTGGCCTTGATGGCCTTAAATTTCATCTGGGCTTGTAGTGCGCTCCAAGGGTATCCCTCAGAGCTTGGAGTCCGTGCGGCTTTTTTGAAAATGTCAATGGTTCTGAGATTGGAGCTGCGCATTAAGCGTTCAGCATGGCCGGATTTGGCCAATTCCTCGAGTAACAGCTCCACTGCATCGATTTGCCAGTAGGCAACTCTCCTCGGGGCCATTTTGCTGTTCTCCACGAGGTATCACAGGAAGTGGTTTGCTTCCGTAATTGCGCCCCCTACAAACCAAAGAAGTAATTGAGCATAATCGGACATGCGCAGCGGTAGTAATAAAAAACGGAAGCACAGCTGGCAATACAAAAGGTTTTTATTCAATATGGGACAAAATAACACAAAACAAGAAGTCGCAAAGGGAGTCAAAGAATGTACATAAACAAGATTGCAATTAAAGTACATTGGAGCAGGTTCAAGAGTTTTTTCATGACTCCGATTTTCTAGATCCTTTTCAATCGGGTTTTAGACCGGGCCACAGCACAGAGACTGCGCTTGCCGCAGTCTGTGACGATCTTTTATCGATGGGCAAAGGTCATCTGTCCATCCTGCTGTTATTGGACCTTTCAGCAGCCTTTGACACAGTGGATCATGAATTGTTGATTAGATAGTTGAAGACCCAGGTGGGACTGGAGGGCCGGGCTCTTGCCTGGTTCCAGTCCTACTTGGATGGAAGGGCTCAGGTGGTTACCATGGGCACCTGTACATCTACCCCCACAGCCCCCCCCTGTGGAGTTCCACAAGGTTCCATCCTCTCACCTTTCATATTCAATGTATATGTGAGGCCACTGGCAGAGTTAATTAGAGCCCATGGGCTGAGGTACCATATGTATGCTGATGATACCCAGCTTTACATCTCGGTGGGGTCTGACCTCGGCAAGGCAGTTGCTACTCTGTCTTGGTGCCTGGCGGAGATCTGTAACTGGTTGACTAGGAGTAAACTAAACCTTAAAACAGAGAAGACTGAGCTGTTGGTGATTGGCCGAGGTCAGCGGCTGGCAGATTTGAGGCAGGAGCTCATAGATCTGCCTTTTTCAGGAATCCGACCAAGGATTGTGACTGAGGCGCGGGACCTGGGTGTTGTTCTTGACCAGTCCCTAACTATGTCATCACAGGTGGGGGCCGTGGTTCGGAGTTGCTTTTATCAACTCCATGTGCTCCGCCAAGTTCGCCCCTTTCTGTCAGAGGCTGATCTTACCACCGCAGTCCAGGCCCTGGTTCTTTCCAGACTGGACTATTGCAATCTGTTGTATACAGGGCTTCCCTTGAAGCAAATCCAACGCCTACAGGCTGTACAAAATGCAGCAGCCAGGTTGGTCAAGGGGCTCCCGAAGTGGTCTTCTATCACTTTGGTGCTTCAAGAGCTCCATTGGCTGCCGGTGGCTGCTAGGGTGCGCTACAAGGTTTTGTTGACCATGTATAAAGCCCTGCATTGGTTGGGACCTGGTTACCTGAGAACTCGCCTTTCTCTTGTGTCTCACCACTGGCAGACTCGCTCTCAGGAGCAGGGTGCCCTGATGGTCCCCCGCTACAAATTGGAATATTCCGGGGCCAAGGCTTTTTCAGTGGCTGGTCCCCGGTTATGGAACAATGTGCCACTGGAGATTAGACAGGCTCCCACTTTCAATTGCTTCAAACGCCTTTGTAAGGCGTTTTTATTTTCACAAGAGCCTGGGGTGGGGGTGGTTTAAATTGGGGGTCGAGGGCTTTTAATGGTTTGAGGGTGAGGGTTTTAATGGAATTGTTTTAATGTGGGTTGAGGGTTTTAATGGAATTGTTTAACGCGGGTTGAGGGTTTTAATGGAATTGTTTTAATGTGGGTTGAGGGTTTTAATGGAATTGTTTAACGCGGGTTGAGGGTTTTAATGGAATTGTTTTATATGCTTATTGTAAAGCGCCTCAATGCCAGAAATGGTGAGGCGGCGCTATAAAAATGCTTTAAATAAATAAATAATATAAATAAATAATTTTACCTATGCTACTCCTTATTGCGCCACAAGTATGTGCAAATTGCATCCCTAACCTCGGTTCCCTCAGCTAGACGCTCATGTTCATTGTTAACGTAGGGTAGTCCTAGGGTAGCAAGTGTTATACGGTTTAGAGGTCCGTCTCTGTTAATGATTGTGAAACCTCTTGCTTCACATATGTTGTGCAGAATTACGCATGCTGTAATCACTGAGGGTACATTTTCCTCCGCCACTTCCAGCCGATCACTGAGGCACCTCCATCTGCTCTTTAGCCTCCCAAAGGCACGTTCGACAACGTTCCGGGCCCGGCTAAGGCAGTAATTGAAGTGTTCTTTGGGAGGGTCAAGGTTTCCCCCATAGGGCTTCATGAGCCATTTCCGCAACGGATAAGCCCCATCAGCGACTATGAAAGGCGGCACTTCCATGTCCCCAATTCTCTAGACTTCATTGGAGGGGCAAAACCCCCCAGCATCCATTGCCTCAAAGAGGGATGAATTTCTGAATACATGGCATCGTGGTTCCTGCCTCTCCACCCCACCTCAATATGGGTGAAGCAGCCAGTGTGGTCCGTAGTTCCCTGGAGAATCATTGAATAATAGTTTTAGCGATTTATAAAATCGTTGCCTTGCCTAACGGGACATACAATTTCGAGATGCGTTCCATCTGTGGCTCCACAGGATCCCCAAAATCTTAAAGCTGCAAAGCCATCCATTACCTGTATTAAAAATTGAAAGACAATGTTTAAAACAACATGAATGTTTAAATTTAAACACATAGCAGATGAACCGAACAAGGACATATACGTATCCCGAACACCATTTTAAAAAAAATTATGAATGGGAAAGGCAAAAGAGTAAAGGGCTGAGCGAAATGGATGCAAGCTCACCTCTCCTGGAGCGCGGGAAAGCTGAAAAGATGGTGGCTGCTTTTCACGGGGGATTTGGGGCTGGGCTATAGCCATTAAGCACAATAGATGCCGCCGTTCTGTTAAGAGCAGAGGAACCGAACATACAAATATGTGTATCCTTAACACCATTAAAAAAAAAAATTATGAATGGGAAAGGCAAAAGAATAAAGGGCTGAGCGAAATGGAAGCAAGCTCACCTGTCCTGGAGTGCGGGAAAGCTGAAAAGATGGTGGCTGCTTTTCGTGGGGGATTTGGGGATTCGATATAGGCTCTAAACACAATAGACGCCAATGCTCTGTTAAGAGCAAATGAACCGAACATGCAAATATGCGCATCCTTAACACCATTTTTTTTAAAAAATATGAATGGGAAAGGCAAAAGAGGAAAGCAATGAGGAAAATTACCTTTCGAAAATCGCCAAGATAGACTGGGCGCCGAAGAAGAACTAGCTCCATTGCCAAACAGACTTCAACGAAGACTTCGCCAGCTGTTGAGTGGCCAACCCCAAACTGCTCTGCTGCATTTTTATAGAACCCTGGGTTAGCCAGCCTCCAAATTCCAATCGCAACACACGTTGCAACGGAAAGTGGCTCCCTCATGACCATCTGGTTCCTCTGGAGTGCTGGAGTCAGCTCAACAACGATTTCAAACAGCGTGGCTTGAGTCATCCTGAAGGTCTCGATCCACCTTTCATCATTCCATACTTTCAGAACTAAATTCTCCCACCAGTCCTTGCTACTGGGACGGACCCAGTAGCGTCTGAAAACAGCAGGGAGATGAATGAACTTGGTGCCTAAGAGTTGCAAGAACAGAATCCTTCGTCTCCGGTGAATTCTGATGAATTTTAGCACTTGCGACCGGCGATGCCGGTACTCGTCCTCGAGCACAGACAGTGCTCGAAGAGCACATAGGAGTAAATTGATAGAAGCAGCCATGGTGCAGACTAATTCCATTTGGCTATCCATGGCCTCCATCTTCTCCGCAACAAGCACAGTGACCCAAACAGGGAATTCTGGGATTTGAGCAATTTTACAAAAAAAAGAGGGGGAGCCAGGGAGAACGGCACAAGCTTCCACCAAAGCCAGCCTCTAATAAACGCCCACTTGGGACGGAAGGGACGGATGAAAGGGACGAAAGGCTCACTTGTGAACCGCTTGAATGAAACGAAACGGAAGAAAAGGCGCATGAGGCAGTAAGGAAAGAGGCGCTTCTTTTAGGTACGTCTTTAAAAACGGCGCACAGAAGCACACTCGCGATGACGTGTAGACGCGGCCCTGGCAGAATTCTATCAGTCTATGTCCCGCTTCATTTTGTTCTCCTAGACCATGCTTACCTGTAATTCCAGATGTCATTTGACTACCCACCTTAGTGTTCCAGTCTCCTGTAACGAAAATAACATCTCTTTTTGGTGTATTATCCAGTAGGTGCTGCAGATCCTCATAGAACTGATCTACTTCTGCTTCTTCAGCATCTGTGGTTGGGGCATATATTTGGATCATTGTGATGTTAAATGGCTTACCCTGAATTCGAATTGAGATCATTCTATCATTTTTTGGATTGTATCCAAGCACTGCTATAGCCACTTTATTATTAATTATGAAGGCTACTCCATTTCTTCTGTGATTCTCTTGTCCACAGTAGTAGATCTGGTGCTGATCTGATGTGAAGAGGCCCATTCCGGTCCATTTCAGTTCACTGACACCCAATGTATCTATATTTAATCTTGACATCTCACCAATAACCACATCCAATTTGCCCTGGCTCATAGATCTTACATTCCAGGTTCCTATGGTGTGTTGATCTTTAGAACATCGGATTCGTCGTTCACCACCAGCACCATCGGCCACTAGCCATCCTTTCAGCTTTGAGCTAGCTGCGTCATCACATCTGGGGCTAGTTGAACTTATCCTCTGTTCCTCCCCAGTAGCATTTTGACCATCTTCCGACCTGAGAGTCCCATCTTCCAATGGTATACTGACTTATCTCTGGTTGTACTGATCCACTTAGTTTTCACGGCAAGAATACTAGGGTGGGTTGCCATTACCTTCCCCAGGGATCGTATTTAGTCTGACCTCTCTACCATGACCTTCCCGTCTTGGGTGTCCCTTCACTTTTTAGCTCATGGCATCCTTGACATGCTCAAGCTCCAGCAGCACGACAAGGTAACGATCTCCTTTGCTGGAGATAGTCCGCTGACCGCAAGGTAAATCAATACTACTACTACAATGCCAAACAAGTCTCTTCATTGGCTTCCAATTCACTTCCGAATCCAATATAAACTTCTCCTGTTGACCTACAAAGCTTTTCACAGTCTAGCTCCTTCCTATCTCTCCTCTCTCATCTCACACTATTGCCCCGCTCGTGCTCTTCGCTCCTCTGATGCCATGTTTCTCACCTGCCCAAGGGTCTCTACTTCCCTTGCTCGGCTTCGTCCATTTTCTTCTGCTGCCCCTTACGCCTGGAATGCTCTTCAAGAACATTTGAGAACTACAAGTTCAATCGCAGCTTTTAAAGCTCAGCTAAAAACTTTTCTTTTTCCTAAAGCTTTTAAAACTTGATTTTGTTCTGACTTTATACTGCTAGTTTTACCCTACCCTGTGCCTGTTTACCCTACCCTGTGCCTGTTTGCATTCTCTTCCCCTCCTTATTGTTTTATTATGATTTTATCAGAATGTAAGCCTATGCAGCAGGGTCTTGCTATTTACTGTTTTACTCTGTACAGCACCATGTACATTGATGGTGCTATATAAATTATTATTAATAATAATAATAATAATAACACAAGAAGATAATTAATCAAAATAAATAAAATTAAAAATCTGAAATATAAAATCAAATTACACTAAATAAAACCTAAGTGCAGCTGACTGAAAGACAAGGACTGTGCTATGTTTTCTCTGTGGGCAAGTATGGATTTGCTATGGGCAAGTGCTGACATTGGCTTTAATATGTCCTGCTTTTATGGATGAAGCGAGCCCTGCTGTTCACATCCTAAGAGCGGGTGGAAATCACTGTTCGCTTCCGCTCCTGTTTGGGGTTCAAGTGCTGGGAACAGAGAGGGCTTAGAATGGAGCCATGGGATACATTGGGAGAGAAACTCTGGTTCATCATCAGACCTCTTATTTATTATTATTATTATTATTATTATTATTATTATTATTATTATTATTATTTATTTATATAGCACCATCAATGTACATGGTGCTGTACAGAGTAAAACAGTAAATAGCAAGACCCTGCCGCATAGGCTTACAATATTATTTCCTGGAGGGCCGAAGGTTTTCCTGCCTTGAGCCTGATATGGACTCAGACCTGCTCTCAAAGCAGGGGTCAAGGTGTGTAACAAGAGGCCACTATGAGAAGAAGTTGCCATGTGTGTTGTATTCCTCCTGGCTAGCGGCTCCTTGGGTCCAGAATCTTCCTGTGTACCCTGATAAGGCCTTACCTAACATTAGGGTGACCCTATGGAAAGGAGGATAGGGCTCCTGTATAAACAGATGCATAGAAAAGGGAATTTTAGCAGGTGCCATTTGTATATATGGAGAACCTTCTGAAATTCCCTCTTCATCACAGCAGTTAAAGTTGCAGGAGCTATGCTAGAGTGACCAGATTTAAAAAAGGGCAAAGCTCCTGCAGCTTTAACTGTTGTGATGAAGAGAGAATTTCACCAGGTTCTCCATATATACAAATGACACCTGCTGAAATTCCCTTTTTCTATGCAACTGCTAAAGATACAGGAGCCCTGTCCTCCTTTTCTCAGGGTCACCCTACTTGACCTCTCTCTTTTTAGAGCATCTATTCATGTTTAGAGTTCTGAAGGGCACCAGGTTGGGGAACGCTGTTCTGCAGCAAGGGCAGGCCGAAGGATGGAGGGCTCTCGGAGGTTGCTTTACGCACTCAAAGGGGAAACAGCTGTGGATCCCACAAAGACCCCAGGAGCAGATGGGGCGGCTATGCTGCTGGGGGGGATAAAATACTCCTGTGGAAAAGCCCCCTTCCCAGGTCCGCGTCTACAGCTCTCTAGTGCTGCCCCCATGCAAGGGTTAAAGAGGAGGAGAGGGGGCTGGGTCCTAGAGAGGCCCATGAGAAGCCCAGGCTGGATGAGACCCCTCCCTTCCTGCCCCCCACTTTCTCCACCCCCCTCATTGCAAAGGAGCCTGGGATTCTCCCCCTGCGCGCCTCGTGTTTCCACTGCCTGCAGCCTCTTTTCCCCTACAAAGGAGCCGGTGAGTGCAGATTGCAAGGTGGTCCGGCGGGGGGGGAGGGCGGAGGAAAGCCCCCCCCCAGGGCAGCGGGTGAAGGTTTGGGGCAGGGGGTGGGTGGGAAGAGAGAGGGAGCCCCGAGCCCCCCCAGGGGACTGACCCACTTGGGGCCCCTCCAGGAGACCCCCGCCTTGCACCTCCTTCCCTCCCCATAACTAGGGGATCGCGGAAGGGAAGGCTGGAGAAAGGAGGGTGTGTGTGTGGGAGGGACACAAGAGGAAAGGTCTCAGGTGGGGAGGAGGAATGTCCCCCGTGGGCAAAAGGCTGTCCTGGTGTCCTGTTTGCATTGCATTTTTTGTTTTGTTTCCTCTCCCTGATTTAAGCCTAGTCAATAAGCAAAATAAATGCTTAGAGTGCGGGAAGACCTTTGCTCACAGCACAAGCCTTAAGCAGCATCAAAGAATTCACACTGGGGAGAAGTCCTATAAATGCTTAATTTACATTTACAGCATCATAGAATAGTAGATTTGGAAGGGGCCTACAAGGCCATGGAGTCCAACCCCCTGCTCAATGCAGGAATCCACCCTAAAGCATCCCTGACAGATGGTTGTACAGCTGCCTCTTGAAGGCCTCTAGTGTGGGAGAGCCCACAACCTCCCTGGGTAACTGGAAAGAAATCAGTGAGCATTTTTTCAACTTGTTAAACAAATGAAACATGCCACACAGGAAACCTTAAGATACAAATGTTTCTTAAGGAGCTATACGAGAGTGACCAGATTTAAAAGAGGGCAGCTTTAACTGTTGTGATGAAGAGGGAATTTCACCAGGTTCCCCATGTATACAAATGACACCTGCTGAAATTCCCTTTTCTACGGAACTGCTAAAGATACAGGAGCCCTGTCCTGCTTTTCACGGGGTCACCGTACTTGACCTCTCTCTTCTTAGAGCATCTATTCGTGTTTAGAGTTCTGAAGGGCACCAGGTTGGGGAACGCTGTTCTGCAGCAAGGGCAGGCAGAAGGACGGAGGGCTTCCATGCCGGAGGCTGCCTTACGCACTCAAAGGGGAAACAGCTGTGGATCCCCCGAAGCCCCCAGGAGCAGATGGGGTGGCGATGCTGCAGAGGGGTTAAAAGACACCCCCCCCCCCCCGTGGAAAAGACCCCTTCCCAGCTCCGTGTCTCTGCCAGGAGCCTCTGCGGCTCTCTAGTGTTGCCTCCAACAAAGAGTTAAAGAGGCAGAGAGCCTCTTTTCCCCTGCAAAGGAGCTGGTGAGTGCAGATTGCAAGGGAGTCCCAGGGGGGAGGGCAGAGGAAGGAGCCCCCAGGGCAGGTTTGAGGCAGGGTGTGGGTGGGAAGAGAGAGGGAGCGATCCCCAGGAGACTGACCCACTTGAGGCCCCTCCAGGAGACCCTCGCCTTGCACCTCCTTCCCTCCCCATAACTAGGGGATCGCAGAAGAGAAGGCTGGAGAAAGGAGGGGTGTCTGGGAGGGACACAAGAGGAAAGGTCCTGGGTGGGGAGGAGGAATGTCCCACCTGTGGGCAAAAGGCTGCCCTGGTGTCCTGTTTGCATTGCATTTTTTGTTTTGTTTCCTCTGCCTGATTTAAACCTAATGAATAAGCTAAATTAATAAGTCACTTTGGTCACAAGGCCTTCGAAATAAAACCTGGGGCACTTCCGTTTATTAAGAAGGGAGCCTGCTGTTGGTTTTAGACACATTCCTGTTCGATGTATTAAGTGAGCCTGATGTTCACATCCTGAGAGTGGGGAGAAATTGCTGTTACTCAGGGTTTGGGGTTCAAGTGTTGGGAGCAAAGAAGGCATAGAAAGGGAGCCATGGGACAGATTGGGAGAGAAACTCTGGTCCATCAGCAGACCTCTTATTTCCTAGAGGGCCAAAGGTTTTCCTTTCTGGAGCCTGAGATGAACTCAGACCTGCTCTCAATGCACGATCGTGAACAAGAGGCCTCCATGAGAAGAAGTTTCAATGTGTGTTTTACTCCTCATGGCTAGAGGCTCCCTGAGTCCAGAATTTTCCTTATATTCAATGAACAAAAAACCTACGGTTTACAAAACAGCATTTAAGGGTCTACAGTTTTCAACCAAACTCCAAAAAGCAGGGAAATTGGGAATTAAGGTTCACAAGCCTTTTCGGTGGTGGCCCCCAGACTGGAATGATCTCCCTGATGAGGCTCGCCTGGCACCAACGCTACTATCTTTCTGGCGCCAGGTTAAGACTTTCCTCTTTGCCCGGGCATATGGCGGCACATCCTAATTACCCACATGTTTAGTTTTTAATTGGTTTTTAATGCTCTATGTGTGTATGTACTGTGTTTTAGAGTTTTAAATTTTGTATTCTTGTTTTTACCTCAATTTTAGAATTTCTGTAAACCGCCCAGAGAGCCCTGGCTATGGGAGCAGTATATAAGTATATAATAATAAATAAAATAATAAAAATATCCTCCCTAAGGAGGCAGAAAGTGCCAGTGAAATTCTCATTCTCCCAAAGCAGATATAAACCATGAGGACAGGATGGAGAATAGGATATGCAGAGGTGACTGTGGGGTTGTGGAAAACTGATGACGAACAACTTAGGGCCACCTACTTCTCTCTTTTTTTTTAGAGCAGCCCTTCCCCAACCTGCTGCCCTCCAAAGGTGTTGGACCACCCTATATAAACCATTAATCTCTTAAGGCTTCCTTAGTGGCATATTTCATTTGTTTAACAAGCTGAAAAAGTATTCAGTGTTCTCTTGCTTAATTTTAAAATAAACTTTCACACATTATTAACTTTTAATGGCATTAATTCAGCTCTGGTTACACTCTCTCTCTCCCATCAGGGTAGAGTAAGAACTTCATTTTCAACCACAAGTCTGGTTCCTGTCGGCCGGGGGTCGCGGAGCCCCCTTTGAGACAGGTGCTGGCTCTTACGAACACGGCGGTCTGTTCTTCTCATCTGCACCCTGTCCAGGAATTCAAGCAAATAGGTATGTGGGCTTCCCCTGTGCTCACCCTGTGCTAATAAAATTGCTTTGGGCCTGTTCTCTACAAATCAAAGAATCTATGCTGCCGCAGTAACTGGAAAATGTATTAAGGATGCAACCATGACACCAACTCTTGTGAAGAGTATTGAAACACTAGTTTCACAAGATTGTGTGCCTCCTAGGAATGTTAGAGGGTATCGTTGTTGGATCCTGGATTGGATCTGGTTTTTCTTTTCCCACTGTTTTTACAAATACCTGGAGACCTGAAGAGAAAGCGGAAGCTCAGCAGAAGACATATTCTCTAAATGCCAAGGTCAGTGAGATGGGATTTGAAAGGAGCCTGGCAGACCCGTGTCTGTACACAAAGGGGAGTAGTAAGAATTATAAAGCTCTCATTGTTTTTGTTGATGATGTTTTGATTACTTGTCCTAGTGATGGAGAGGTCCAGAAAGTTGCAAATCAGCTTGGAAGTAGGTATAATTTGAAATCCTTAGGTCCAGTGAAGAATTACCTAGGAGTGGAAGTTAAACTAGCAGAAGATGGAAGTTTTTTGCTCAGCCAGAAGCAGAAAATCTTAAAGCTGCTAGAGGCTTGTGGAATGCAGGATTGTAAAGGGGTTAAAAGCCCCATGGAATTGGATATCCAGAAAAACCTGCAAGGAGAAAGTTTCAGTGATCCAAGCCTGTATCACTCTGTGGTGGGTATGTTATTGTATTTGGTAAGCTGGTCAAGGCCAGATCTGTCTGCTGCGGTTGCTATCTTAAGCAGGTTCGTTGCCAAGCCAACAGTTCCTGCCTGGCAAGCAACCAAGAGAGTCTTAAGGTACCTCAAAGGCACCTTAAATTACAGTTTAAAATTATCTGCCGAGCCAGATAAAAAGCTCTTGAGTTACGTTGATTCGGATTGAGCAGGCTGTGTAGAAGACCGGAAGTCAATGTCTGGAATTTTGCTAATGTTTGGAAAAGCACTAATCTCTTGGAAGTCCAGAAAGCAGGCCTACGTGTCCATATCTTCCTGCGAGGCAGAGTATGGGGCACTGTCAGAGTTTTTACAACACAACATTTGGCTTCTGCAATTATTAAAGGATTTCAAAATCCAAATTGAAACTCCAATCACAGTGTTCTGTGACTCCCAGGCATGTATCTTGTTGGCAAACGCAGATATGTTCAAAGCAAAATCCAAGCACATTGCTATTAAATATCAAAATGTGAAAGAACATATAAATAGTGGAACTCTGAAGCTGTTTTATTGTGAGTCAAAAGAAAACATAGCTGACCTGTTCACAAAGCCTTTAGGAGCTACAAAACACATGGAGATTTGTGAAACATTAGGTTTCAGGCAGGAGGAAATGTAAATATCTGTACAAATGTTGTGTTGTAAAAACTGTTTGTGTAAAAAGCAAAAGAAGGGTTGTTGGATCCTGGACTGGATCTAGTTTTTCTTTTTCCACTGTTTTTACAAATACCTGGAGACCTGAAGAAAAAGAGGAAGCTCAGCAGAAGACATATTCTCTAAATGCCGAGGTCTCAGCTGGACTCTTATTGAATTATTGTGTGGAAGCATTTTTTGCAATTAATCAATTAGTGATTGCATCATTGTACAGGACTGCCTATATAAGTAGCTGTGTTTTGCATGTTTGTTCTCTTCTCTCATCTTACCCCATCTTGATGTATGCTGCTGTGTATTGATCGTCTGTGAGTATTCGTATATGTGTTGCCATAACTAAATTATTTCATCTGTCAGTAAAGGATTTGCTTTAAACCTACAAAGAATCCTTTGCCTCATTGAGTCTTTGCTGCGTCCTAAACTGAGAGCCGCTGCTACTTCTGCTCAACTCTGGTTCAGAGTGTGATTTTCCAAGAGTCGTGGCTTGCTTTAGAATCAGCTAACCGTGAAATGAACAGATGGGCACAAGTTTCTCAGTAATCACTGATGTATTTTTTTTTTCTGTCCTTGAAAAGATTGCACTCTGCACATGTGTAAAATCCCTGCTTATAACTGGCTGAGAAGCTTACCTGTTACTGTTTTATGATGGGTGTATTCTATGGAGAGGTTCTGCCTTGTTTCTAAGGGGACTGACCCTATAAGTATGTTAGCCTTTCCTGAAAATAGTGGGCAGTTCCATGGGTCCCCTGAGGGCTTCCACCTTGCAGTGCTAAGCGCTGCTCGTAATAAACCTTCTAAAAAAAGAGAATCATAAAATAGTAGAGTTGGAAGGGGCCTGTAAGGTCATCGAGACCAACCCCCTGCGTGGTGGTTTGTTGTTCGGCTGTGCTTCAGCAGAAAGATCAATCAAGCAGCCATCTCGCTCCGTTATCAGGTTTTACCAAGGCAGCCGGTAGGCCAAAGCCGTTCCTCAGGGTTGTTGATCTGTGCAGCTGAAGGTGGGAACCTTCTCGCCTCACCGGGAGCCCTGGGGAGCTTGTTGTTTGTGGATCGGTGCAGCCAGGCCACCCCACCTGCTTAGTTCTGGGGATAAGTTAGTGAGTTTCCTGTTTTTGGTCTCTGTTCATTTGAGGAAAGGTCATTCTGCTCGGGGTCCAGAAGTCTGGCAAAGGGACCCCCGTGCCATCAGGTATTAGGTAGCCAGGATTTATTGTCTCTCTTTGGGTGGCTCTGAATCAACAGCTTGCTGTGATGTGGCTTTTATTGCTCTTTTAAAGTTGTTTAATTTCTGCTGTGGCCTTTTAGTTTCATTGTAACTTTTAGACTGTGTTCCCCCACACACCCTCCCCTGTCTCCTGTTAATTGTTCATACCCTCAGGGCCTTACTCTGATTTAATAAATTGCCTGAAGCCTTGGTGAAGTGTGGTTATTTTCAGGTGAACTGAAAATTCACTGGGAACTGGTGGGAGGGGGGCGGCTGGGTTGGGAACTTTAACCCAGGTCTACCTTGTGTGCCTCCTTCATAATCTCCGTTTTAATTCCTACAGCGCAGTCCCTGCCTCAAAGGAGAAATTGGCAGCCAAGGCAGGAGACTGTTTCGAGTCCCGGTGGGAGCAGAGATGGAGAAGAGAGTGAAGATGGAAGAGCAAAGCTTTGCAGGCCCTGAACCAGAAAACGTCTCCTGCAACATCCAGGAAGGGAGCAGTGCAGAGCTCTGGGAAAGAAGAGTGCAGCAGCACCAGCCTGGGAGCAACACCTGCTCAGACATGGAGCTTCAGCCCTTCAGGGACTTCTGCTATCAGGAGGCCGTGGGGCCCCGAGGGGTTTGCAGCCATCTCCACCACCTTTGCTGCCAGTGGCTGAAGCCAGAAAAGAACACGAAAGCTCAGATGCTGGACTTGGTGGTCCTGGAGAAGTTCCTGGCTGTCCTGCCCCGGGAGATGGAGAGCTGGGTCAGAGAATGTGGAGCGGAGACCAGTTCCCAGGCGGTGGCCCTGGCAGAAGGCTTCCTCCTGAGTCAGGCAGAGGACAAAGAGCAGGTGAGAGCATTTCATCCTGATAACTAACAGGGACTGTGTTCTTAATACTTATCTGAACTTTATTTTACATGTCCTTTAAGGAAGAGATGCTCCAATTTCCAATGCAGTTCCCTATCAGAGGATGTAGTGATGGCCACCAATTTAGATGGTTTAAAATGGGGGTTAGACAAAATCCTGGAGGAGAAGGCTGTGAATGGCTACTAGTCCTGATGGCTATATCCTACCTCCAGGTGATGGACCACTGTGGGGAGAGAATGCTGGACTAGATGGACCCTTGTTCTGATCCAGAATGGCTCTTCTTAGTTTCTCATGACGACAGGAGAACTGAATGGGTTTGTGAAGTTCTGGGGAAGGAGGGGATCTTTCTTCAGCTGGTGTCAGAGTCCTCCCAACAGAACAGGAGTAGCATTTGTAGACACCAACCTCCCGTGTTTACAGTGGAAAATGCTGGATATCAGGGAATGTCTGGGAGTTTCTGTCTTTCCGTCTGGCTGGTGTTCTAGCACTTTGCTTATAGAATGATAGAATCATAGAATAGCAGAGTTGGAAGGGGCCTACAAGGCCATCGAGTCCAACCCCCTGCTCAATGCAGGAATCCACCCTAAAGCATCCCTGACAGATGGTTGTCCAGCTGCCTCTTGAATGCCTCTAGTGTGGGAGAGCCCGCAACCTCCCTAGGTCACTGGTTCCACCGTCGCACTGCTCTAACAGTTAGGAAGTTTTTCCTGATGTCCAGCCGGAATCTGGCTTCCTTTAACTTGAGCCCGTTATTCCTTGTCCTGCACTCTGGGAGGATCGAGAAGAGATCCTGGCCCTCCTCTGTGTGACAACCTTTTAAGTATTTGAAGAGTGCTATCATGTCTCCCCTCAATCTTCTCTTTTCCTAGCTAAACATGCCCAGTTCTTTCAGTCTCTCTTCATAGGGCTTTGTTTCTAGACCTCTGATCATCCTGGTTGCCTTCTTCTGAACACGCTCCAGCTTGTCTGCGTCCTTCTTGAATTGTGGAGCCCAGAACTGAACACAATACTCTAGATGAGGTCTAACCAGGGCCGAATAGAGAGGAACCAGTACCTCACGTGATTTGGAAGCTATACTTCTATTAATGCAGCCCAAAATAGCATTTGCCTTTCTTGCAGCCATATTGCACTGTTGGCTCATATTCAGCTTGTGATCTACAACAATTCCAAGATCCTTCTCGTTTGTAGTATTGCTGATTCAAGTGTCCCCCATCTTGTAACTGTGCATTTGGTTTCTATTCCCTAAATGTAGGACTTGGCATTTATCCCTATTAAATTTCATCCTGTTGTTTTCAGCCCAGCACTCCAGCCTATCAAGATCCCTTTGAAGTTTGTTTCTGTCTTCCAGGGTATTAGCTATCCCACCCAATTTTGTGTCATCTGCAAATTTGATCAGCGTTCCCTGCACCTCCTCGTCCAAATCATTAATAAAAATGTTGAAGAGCACTGGGCCCAGGACTGAGCCCTTCGGTACCCCACTCGTTGCCTCTCCCCAGTTTGAAAAGGTTGCATTGATAAGTACTCTTTGAGTCTGATTCTGTAGCCAACTGTGAATCCACCTAATAGATTTTCCATCTAGCCCACTTTTAGCTAGTTTGTTAATCAGAATATCATGGGGCACTTTGTCAAAAGCTTTGCTGAAGTCAAGATATATGACGTCCACAGCATTTCCACAGTCCACAAGGGAGGTTATCCTATCAAAAAATGAGATCAAATTAGTCTGACAGGATTTGTTCCTGACAAATCCATGTTGGCTTCTAGTAATCATTGCATGTATTTCAAGGTGTTTACAGATTGACTTCTTAATAATCTGCTCCAGAATTTTCCCAGGGATGGATGTCAGACTGACTGGTCTGTAGTTCCCAGGTTCCTCCTTTTTGCCCTTTTTGAAGATAGGGACAACGTTAGCCCTCCTCCAGTCGTCCGGCACCTCACTGGTCTCAGAATAACATGCCAAGTCCAGGGATTCTCCACCCACCCTTATCATATTGCTACTTTTCATTGTTTCTGCCAGTGTTGTGGTGGGCTTTCAGTGATCCAAACCGGCACCGTTTGAAATAGAAATAAATGCTTTTGGCACCAACATCATTTGAATGGCTACTGAACACTACTTAAGGCTTCACTGTTGCTTGCTGATGAAAATGTCAACTTGAGCATCGGTTTCCACCCTCTGAGTAAATATTCTACATTCTAAGCACCTATAGGGCTTCTCCCCTGTGTGAGTGCTTTGGTGAAATCTAAGTTTGCAGCTCTGGCTGCAGCTACTTCCACTGTCTAAGCATTTATAGGGCTTCTCCCCAGTTTGAATGCTATGAGGCAACTTCAGATGTGTGCTGCAAGCAAAGCTCTTTCCGCATTCTAGGGCTCCTCGCCTATGTGGATGTTTTGATGTGCTTTAAAGATTCACATTGCGATTGAAACTCTTTCCGCATACTGAGCATGTGGAACCACCAGGAACATCCCCTCACGTGACCACAGTGACAGGGCAGGTTCATAGGGGAGAAGGCGCTCTCTCAGGTATCCTGGTCTCGTTTGTGACTTTGTACACTAGGACTAGAACCTTAATCCTGGCCCGATAGCAAACAGGCAGCCGGTGCAGTTCCCTCAGCAACACAGATGGGTCTCAGAGTTCCCATGAAAGTACGAACTGGATCTTTCACAGGGAGGAGGGGCCCCCACCCAGAACAGGCAAGGAGCCTCTCTGGCAGAGTCTGGAACCACTCGCCCACAAAGCTTCCATCCTGCCAGGATTCCGTTTCAGTTTATTTATTGCATTTCTGCACCATCCAACCGCTGAAGTTTTCTGGGCGGTTTACAAAAATTAAAACCATAAAATACAACCACAGTATAAATCTACAATATAAGAGTGCAAAAGAATCAATGGGGTCACACTCCCCTTGTCCCTCTCCCTGCAAAGGTCATCCCACAGGGCAACCAGGGCAGTTCTGTTCCAACACCAGGCCTGAAGCCCAATTGAACAGGATCTATATAAACCAACCAGTCACACACACCTCGGCTAGCTTTTATTAGCCAGGAGGGACAGGGATCGAGAGGGCAAGGGGTTGGCTGCATGGCTGCAAGCACCTTGTCCACATCCTCAGTCCGCAACAACTGGAACTGATCCCACAAAACCGGGCAGACGGAGGCATCGGACACATTCTGTCCTCAAAGTGCAATGCAAAAAGATCGCAGTGGGTCCTTGACTGGGCCAGGGCCCCATTTGCTGGGGAGGATGTGAACACCCCACGGACCACCCAGAAGAGCTCCGTTGGACGGCTACTCAAGGACGCAACAGAGGCAGCAAACTAAGCCTTCTTATGACAATGGGGTTACTTGGACACACACACATTCCTCTTCAGACTGCCCATCTCACAACTCGGGAGCAAAATCAAAATCAAGAGTACGTCCTGGACTCCACAATCAGAGCACTGGAAGAGCTTTTCTCCAGTGTGAATTCTTTGATGCAAGTTACAGTGTGTGCTCTGACGAAAACACTTTCCACATACAAAACATTCATGGCGCTTCTCACCTGAATGGATCATTTGAGGCAAAGTACAATCTTTGATTGAATTGCTTTCCTAAGTCTGAGCACGTTTATGGCTTCTGGCCTGTGTGAATTCTTCAATGTGACTTCAGTTGGCTACTCGTACTGAAGCTATTTCCACACTCTGAGCATTTATAAGGCTTTTGAGAACCCTCTGAAGTGCTGAAGCTCCACGTCTGAGCAAGTGCTGCTTCCAGTCTGCTTCTCCTGCACTCTTCCTTTCCAGGGCTCTGCACTGCTCCCTTCCTGGATGTTTTCTGCTTCAGGGCCTGCAAAGTTTTGCTCTTCCATCTTCACGCTCTTCTCCATCTCCGCTCCCACCAGGACTCAAAAGGTCTCCTTCCTTGGCTGCCAATTTCTCTCTTCAGGCAAGGACTGTCCTGTAGGAATTCAAATGGAGGAGCTGCATGAATTAGATACAGCTTTGGCCAACTTAATACCCAGGACCTGTCTCCGATGGGTCCCTACAACCCTGGACCCACAGGAACCAGGCTCCTGATTGAAAATGAGGTTCTGACTCTGCCCCAATGGGAGAGAAAATGTAACCAGAGCTGACTTAAGGCTGTTGAAAACATGTGAAAGTTTATTTTAAAAGCTAAGCAAGAAATCAGTGAACATTTTTTTCAACTTGTTAAACAAATGAAACATGCCACACAGGAAGCTTTAAGATACAAATGTTTCTTAAGGAGCTATACGAGAGTGACCAGATTTAAAAGAGGGCAGCTTTAACTGTTGTGATGAAGAGGGAATTTCACCAGGTTCTCCATATATACAAATGACATCTGCTGAAATTCCCTTTTCTATGCAACTGCTAAAGATACAGGAGCCCTGTCCTCCTTTTCTCAGGGTCACCCTACTTAACCTCTCTCTTTTTAGAGCATCTATTTGTGTTTAGAGTTCTGAAGGGCACCAGGTTGGGGAACGCTGTTCCACAGCAAGGGCAGGCAGAAGGACGGAGGGCTCCCATGCTGGATGCTTTATGCTCTCAAAGGGGAAACGGCTGTGGATCCCCCGAAGCCCCCAGGAGCAGATGGGGCGGCGATGCTGCTGGGGGGATAAAAGACCCCATTGTGGAAAAGCCCCCTTCCCAGGTCCGCGTCTCTGCCAGGAGCCTCTGCGGCTCTCATAATAATAATAATAATAATAATAATAATAATAATAATAATAATAATAATAATATGATGATGATGATGATGTTTATTTATTTCTTACCCGCCTCTTCTTACTTTAATATTACATGTCAATTTATCATTAATAGCAATGTCCCAAACTTCTTTATACCATTCTTCAATACAATAATCTCCTTGGATCTTCCAGTTCCTAGATACAATTAATCTTGCTGCTGTTAGCAAATTTGTTAGCGGTTCCTTAATTTCTTTATTACACCTTAATTCTCCATATAGTGATAGTAATGCCACCCTTGGTGACTCTTCAATCTTCATTTCAACAATTTCTTTAATCTCATTAAACACCATTTCCCACAATTTTTGAACAAATTCACATTCCCACCACATATGTAAATACGTTCCTTTTTTCCCACAACCTCTCCAACAATTTGCTGAGTACTGCTTATTTATCTTATTTAATCTCACTGGAGTTAGATACCACCTCCATATGATTTTATAATAATTTTCTTTTATTCTCACTGACATATTTCTCAACACTCTTTGTCTCCATATTCCCTCCCAACTCTGTTGCGCTATCTGTACCTTCAAATCTGTTTCCCAAACCATCTTTATTTTTATTTTTAACATCCTAAAAATAAAATTAATCTTCGCTAAAATTTTCATCTTTATTAATGCTATTCTTCCAAGCCATGATAAATTCAACATTCTATATTTTACCAATTTATCTAAAACCTCTTTTTTCAATCCGTTTAAATTTTCCTTTTCTAAATTTTCTATTTTTTTTGTGATTCTAATTCCCAAATATTTGATCTGTTCCTTAACTCTCATTTCCTTTTCCTTATCCTCCCAATCTTTTCTTCCTTTTTAGTATAATTAAATATCATCAGCTCTGATTTTAACCTATTTATACTTAATCCAGTAGAATAGTTATCGATGTATCATCTGCAAACATATATTTTTTTTTAATACCTCCTACTCCTTCAATCTCCCCATCATCTCTTATTGCATTTGCCAATAGTTCCATAACCAGTACAAATAGAACAGGCGAGAGTGGGCATCCTTGCCTAATACCTCTGGCCAATCGTATTTTATCTGTAAGTCCATCATTTATCGCAACTGAAGCTATATTTTGAGAGTATAATTGATCTATTACACCTTTAAATTTATCCCCAAATCCCATTCTTTTTATTATCCTCTTTAATGCTTGCCAGCTCACACAATCAAAGGCCTTAAATATATCCAACGCTATTATTCCCGCTTTAATCTTTGACTTTTTTACTTCCTGCATTATATTTAAAACTCTTCCAACTAAGTTATGCATTTGTCTACCCACTACAAAGCCACATTGATCTTTTCCTATATAATTAGGTATAAAAGTATTCATTCGCTTAACTAAAATAGCTGAGAATTTTTTTGCATCTTGAGTTATTAGTGAGATAGGTCTGTATGAATCAGGGACTGTTAAATCCTTATCTGGTTTTGGAATTAATATAATTAATGATTGTTCCCATGATGCCGGAATCCTCTCCCCTTCTAATATTCCATTATATAATTTTAATAATTTTGGTATTAAAATCTTTTAAAATGTTTTATAGTACTCCGATCCCAGTCCATCTATCCTGGGAGATTTACCCCCCTTCAAGTTCTGTATAACTTCCTAAATTTCTGTTTCAGATATACTCCTTTCCATTAATTCTTTATCTTCCTTTATCAATCCCTTCTTTATATATCTTTCAATATAGGCTTCCATCTTCTTCTTTCCAGTATCCTTTTCTTTATATAACTCTTGATAGAATTCCTGAAATTTTTTTATTTTACCTTTCATTGTAAAACGAAAACTACCTAACTTATCTTTCACCATCCCTATCGAGTTCTTCGCCTTTTCTTTTTGTGTGAGCCTTGCAAGCATCTTAGAATTTTTATTACTATTTTCAAAATACTCTCTTTTCATATAAATTAAATTCTTCTGAACTTCCTCTAAATTATTATTTTCTAATTCTTTTTTCTTTGCTTGTAATTCTATTAACTTCCGTTTGCTTCTAGTATACCAATACTCCTTCTCCAGCTTCTTAATCTCTGCCTCTAGTTTTTCCTGTATTACAGCCTGCTGTCTCTTTAAATTACAGTTTTCTCTAATACAAATCTCTCTTGCTACGGCCTTCATGGTGTCCCAGAGGACTGTTGTTGAAGTTCCCCCCTTTTCATTAATTTCCCAAATTTCTGACAATTCCTTTTGCATTTTCTCCGCAACTTTGTTGTATTTTAAAATCCTGGTATTCAGCTTCCACCTAAATGCTTCTCTATAGTCCTTTTTAACTGCAAAATCTAAACTTAGCAATGCATGATCTGTTACTTTAATTACCCCCAGTTCCATATTACAAACCTTACTTGCAAATTCCTTTGAGACAAAAATATAATCTATTCTGGAATATTATTCTGGAGAATAATACATAAAGCCAGGCTCTACTCCTCTAGTTAATTGCCAACCATCAATATAATTTTTTTTCTTTTATAATTCTATTTAATATTGTAATATTATTTCTCTTTTCAGTTCTAGTGGGGTTAAACCTGTCTAGTCTAGTATCCATACCCATATTAAAACCTCCAGCTAGAATAACATACCCCTTTTTAAATTACTCTATTTCTCTAGACAATTCTTTATAGAATTCTTTTTGTCTCTCATTTGGGGCATATACATTAACAAGAGTATAATATTTGCCTTCAATTTGCCCTTTAATCATAAGATATCTACCTTTCCCATCTTTTTTATTATTTTCCATATCAAATTCACTTCTTTTAGAAATTATTATGGCCACTCCATTTTTTTTGAAGTCCCCAAAGACTTTTCATAATACATTGTCCATTTCAAACAAATTTCATTTACACCATCCTTCACTTGAAGCATTTCCTGCAAAAAGATAAAGTCAGATCCTTCTTCATTTAACAATTGCTCTATTATTTTCCTTTTTCCCACGGCCCCTAAACCTTTGACATTGAGTGTTGATATCCTTATTTTCTTATCCATATTCACTTTGTTCATTTTCTTTAAGATCCCTTGTGCCCACCCTTAACCACAAAAACACCCTTAACCACACATAATAACACACAAACCCCTTTTTAAACATCCCTACTAACAAATAATAACCCACAAACGATTTTTTATCTTTTCTTACGCCTCCCCACCCCTTCTTGTTCCCTCCCACTCCCCCTATCTCTTTCCCCCCCCTCTACATCCCCGTGAGTCTAACACTCCAGCCATACTAATTACCCTAAGGGGGGGGGAGATGAAGCCCACAGTCCTGAAATGGTAAGCCCTGTACTTTAGAAATACTTATTTTATTATCTCAATGATATAAAATGTCATTTTCCTCTTGCACCAGAACCTCCCTCCCCTACTTCTGCTTGTTGGGGCATCTCATTGTTGTTTATTCCCAGGCTCTTCAGCACCTCAAGTCCTTGCTCCAGTGAGGTCACCCTCTGTTGTTTTCCAGCATACATAAATCTCAGAAAGACCGGGTAACCCCATGAATAGGTCACTGTGGCGGAACCCGAAACCACGGGTTCCTGTGTGGTTCGCTGAGTGGTGGTCAAAGACTCTCAAGACACAATTTCTCTCTCCTTAGAAGGTTTATTACGAGCAGCGCTGCAAGGTGGCAGTCTGAGGAAACTGCCCAATAATTTCAGGAAATGTCAACATATTTATAGAGTCAGTTCCCCTTAGATACCATGGCAGAACTTTCTCACCAATCATAATACAGTTCTGAAAATGCAACAACCAATAAGAAGCTAAGCATTTAGGCATGTACAGAGTATGAGTGCTTCTCTGACTAGAAGATATCACAGTTACAGAAAAACAGAAAAACATCTCTATCTGTTATTTTCTTGGTTATCTTTCCTTGCAGACATCCTCCACCCTCTGACTGCCGGGGTGGACAACGCCTATGTTGTCACATAGTTTCTGCATCAACTTAACTCTAAAAGCAAAAGCAATTGCAGCATTAAAAACAAGGTTTAAAGGAACAGGAAGCCATGAACTTTATGAACTATAGCTAAGGATGATAGGCCATTTTCTCATACCTATGGGCATAGCAAAAGAACCAGCTAAAATTCCGCGACAGATTCCCTCCTGATGGTCGTTGCTTTGCCCATAGCCATAAAACCATTCTCTATTAAAGCTCTAATCTTCACTCTTTTGTTCTTTGCTTAATAATGCAACTGAATACTTTTTTTTTTTTTTTACCTGCTCAAGTCATGGGATGCTTTTGAGACTCTTTTTTGGATTGCAATGCAAGGCAGGGCTTGTATAATAAGAAATAACACACACTCAAATTTCATTTTTACAATTCAGAGAACTATAGAGGTTAAAAACGCACAAAGTAGTTGTAACGGCGTTGTCTTAATATCTTCTCTTCACTGAATGTCTCTTAGAGCATCCAGATTTCGTTGGAGGGTTATTATGCCTCGTTAACTCAGAAACTCTTGACTTGAGGTTAAAAGGACAGCTGATCTTGCTGACTGACCAGATGTCGTTCCGTGGAGGGGAGTTCCTGCTCTTCAGCTTCAACTCGCTCTCTCCACTGGACACTTGGTCGCTTAGCATGTGCAGGGGGCTCTCTTGGCTTCCTCCTGGCAGCTTCTTTCATCCTTTAACATCTCAATCAGGTCTGAGTAACTTTCTAGTGCAACTGGATCATCTGGATCATCCGTCTGGCGTCCTGGATTTAGCTTTTTCACATGGGCTGCATGTATCCAGGTGTGTGTGGTCAGCAACACAATACAAGGCCCGTCCTAAGTAGGAGCCAACGAATTGGGCTTTTTATGGACTTTTATGAACACTGCATCTCTTGGTTGGAAATGATGACATGGAACATCAGCTGGAAGCAGTTGCTTGTTTCTCACTTTTCTTTGGAGTTGAACTAATAGTCTGTGTAAGCGTAGAACATTACAGATTATTTCCTCACTGCTCTTAGTGAGGGGAAAAATGGTTTTGGCAGAGACAGTCCAACAGCCATAAGTTTCCCAAATACAATCTCATGTTGTGTGAGTCCATGTTTTCTGTTGGGGCTGTTTCTCAAGTTCATTAACACCAAAGGAATTTCACTTCAATTCTTAGTATAGTCTGAATCCACCCTTAAAGGTACGCTGAACCTGGGCACCACTTCTCTTAGTAAGCATTTAATTGTGGATTCTTCTGTTGCATATTATACAGGAAAACTTTCTACCCATCTACTGAAAATGCACACAACAGTCAAACAGTATTTAAATCTTATTGCGTTAGTAAATTCAATAAAGTCAATCTGCAATATTGAAATGGACTATAAACTCACGGGTGTGTGCAGATAGTTTAGGACTATAAAAACTTCAGGCAAGTTACACACTTTTGGCACACTCATTTAGCTTCTAGGTGTATTCTTGGGGCACACCATTGTTTAAGTATGTTAGTGTCTTAACTAAATCTCAAGATGCAATTGGTTTGTCATTATAAAATACCCATACATTATTTTTCTCAATTTTTTTATTATTATTATTATTTTCCTCTTAAGATTCTTTTCTTTAAGTTGCACGATTCTTTTTCCCAAGTTGGAATAGTTTCCTGGGAAAAGAGTGTTCTCTTTAGTGTTGGATTTGCAAGATTGTTTCAAACAACTTTGCAGCTAAAGGGCTATTTGCTATAGGCCCTCCTGCGGCTGTCATAAAGCCTCTATATTCTTAGATTTGCTCAACTGCATGACAGATTACAAAACAATATTGTATGAATATTTATTGACAAACCTTTTGCTAGGTTCTGGTTAAAGCAATTAATTTTGCGGCTTGTGCACTTCGTGGCAGAGCGAAACTTTCTAATGTGGTATACACTTCCTTTTTATTTTTATTTTATCAGTACTTGAGAAATTACTGCATATCTGGCTACTAGCTCTCCCCAGCTGTTTCCTTTACAAGAGCTATCAGTAAACAGAACTATATCTGGAGCCGGCAATGTAACATCAGTCAAATTCTTGAATTACCACTTCGCAATCATTTAAGGTAGTGCACTGTTTAAGGGTAATTGCTGGTAGTATCTGCTCGTATCGAGTCAATCTCTGATTCGATAGAAACTGTGTAGATTTGGTTAACAACAGGGCTGCGACGGCATGTGGAACTCTAACCCACAAATTTCATCTTAATTTCAAATCAGCTGCTTTTTCTACAAGCAAGGCGGTACCAGCCACTGCTCAGAGCAAGGTGGAAATCCTTGTGCAGCTGCGTCTAATTGTGCAGAGTAATATGCTATTCGCAAGCCCAGTGCATGAATTTTGGTTAATGAGGTTATTAAGTCTTCTCATCTCTGATTCATTTCCTCTGACCATTTTAGCGGTTCAGGGACTGAATCTTGTGGCTTGTATCAATTTGTATCATGTAGCTTGCTAATAATGAGAAATTTGGTATCATAGCTGTTTTTATTTTTAGGTCTTCTTAGTTGCAATACTGCGTCTATGCACTGTTTAGCCAAACTTCTTAAGGTAGGATTTGAGTCTGGAGCTGTTCTATTTGCAAGGTTAGCAACTTGATTTCTAATTTTTCTTTTCCTAGTTTTCTTTCTTGGATGTCATGCCAGTATTGGGTGGCGGCCCGTAGAATTTCCTCGGGCGTGGCCTCCCGATACCCGATGACTGCAGTCCTAATTTTACCTGAAATTTCACTGATAAGCCCATTTTGAAGCAAATCAGTTATTTGCCAGGCATTTTGTGGATCGCTTGGGTCTAGATTAGAATGCTTTCTAATAGCACACTCTAGACGTGCTTGATAAGCTCTGGGGCTTTCATATTTAAGTTGTTTTGTGTCTCGAATGGCAGTCATATTTATGCGTTTGCCACAAATTTGTCGAATTGCTTGCCACAATGTTTCTCTTTCTTGTCTCATTCGCTGGAGGTCTGCGTCTGTCAAACCTATTTCTCCTGCTTGGGGATTTGCTGGCCAGGCTGTAAGGGCTTGGTTATTAGGGTTTCTGGCCGCAACTAAAATTCTATCAAAATCATGTTTAGGTATGACCATTCTCAACAGATCTTCAAGATCTAACGCTGTAGCGTTATATAATGTTGCCAAATTTTGAAGCTCTTCAATAAATCTCTCAGGGTCTTCTCTAAGGGCTGGCAACCTCTGTTTGAAATTCCAAATATCAGAGGAACTCCAGGGCTGGTAAGCTCTAATTGGAGCTTGGTTTGGATCAGCAAAATTTGGATAAGTACGCACAGGGAGCAATTTACTGGGAGTGCTTCTAATGTCTTCTAAAGGTCCTAAATGTGTAAACAGTGCTTGGTCATTCTGGGGCTGCAGCAAAGGGGCTGAGGCTATCTGGCTGGCTGACAGTCCCAACTTCTGTTTAAGCAGATTCAAGCTATTTTTCTGACTGGCTATTACACTCTACTTGCAATCTTGATCTTTGATCATCCCAAAGAAACCAGTAATCCATCTGGGAGGGTTGTTTTCTTTCTAAATAATGCCTCAAGTGCGTGAGTCTTTCGGGTTCAAATGTCCCTACTACAGGCCACTGCAATGAGGGTAGATCTTTAGTAAAACATGGCCACTTGTCTTGACACAGAGTCACTAATCTTTTTAAATTCAACCTAGATGGCATACGATCTTTGTAGATCTTACACATTTTCTTTAACGGGGTTTTTTTCTGATTCTGGGCTGCCTGTTTTTGACCCGGAGCTTCCCATTATCTCTTTTGCTCCACAGTCTGAGGTTACTTACAAAAAAAACCACAGCAGCTATTTCTTCTGTTCTTATCTATGCACACCGTTTCTCGTTACCACACTCAAGCACGTGAAGAGCTTTCGTACGTGGCAACTTCTGGGTTTTTGGGCACAAGCACAACAGGGGTTTTCACAACAGGGCTTATAACAGGGTGTCTGTGCTTTTCTCACCCCCCTAATGGCACTGTCCCTTTGCAAGGGAAGGCACGATAGATAGAGTTTTGATTGGCACAGCTCATAAGTGGAGGGTGGTAGGAAAGGTGGTACACTCATTCAGGGCAACTCATTCAGACATGTCACATTACACATAACACAGGTATGGCTTATATAGGAGTCCTGTTATTTCTCAGGCTCATAATAGGAATTGGGGTAGGAAGGAAGACAAACAAACAGACATAAATGTTCCTGTTTGGAACGTGTGTCTCTACTGTTAAGGTTTCTTTATCTGAGCTCTTTCAGCTGATTATTTCTTGTTCCCTTTTTTTTCTTTTTCTCTTTTTCCTCCTGTTTCCTCTTTTTTTTATTATTATTATTATTTTCTTGGCCGGACTGGATCTTCTACCCAGGCTGGGGCGCGACCCCAGACTTTCCTGGTGCCTCCTTAGAGGGCTTACCCACACCGGGTCCTTCCTGGTGCCTCCTTAGAGGGCTTACCCAAACCGGGTCCACTGTGGACCACAATGACTTTTAGGAGCAATCTATGCTCCGCCGGTTTAGCGTCAATGCGCTTTTTAGGACCCTTATCAGAGGAACTCCTGCTTGCCTAGGTCTTAGAGCAATTTTTTTCCTTTTTTTTTTTTTTTCTTAGGTCTGACCACAAATCTTTCTAAGCTGCCTCACTTCCAGGAGGTCTTATCAACGCGCGTTCCCAAAGTATGTGACTTGCTTATCAGCTTATCATTCATCCGCAGCTGGACCTGCCGTACAACGTCATAGCGGTCACGGCCCGGTGGGGCTAGCACTATGAGTGACGGGTTTTCCCAGTGCCATTCACCATTGACACATTCAAGCAAGTCTCACTCCCCAACCTATCTCTGGATCCCAAGTTTTCCCTGCTTTTTTTTTTCTTCTTCTTCTAATGAAAGAGAATGCCTTAAAACAGGCGTCACTGACTTTACATGACACTTACCGCTAGAAAACTCCAGCCACAGGGAGAGTTGACCAAGGAAAGCCCTCCTGTTGTAGGATTTTAATGTGGTTCCTACTCACCTGATCTGTGCGCACGTTGGAGGATTTCCTGTGTCAGGTCTCCATGAGCAGAGGCTCTCCAGTGTACCACTCATCCGTCCTCGTCGCCAAATTGTGGCGGAACCCGAAACCACGGGTTCCTGTGTGGTTCGCTGAGTGGTGGTCAAAGACTCTCAAGACACAATTTCTCTCTCCTTAGAAGGTTTATTACGAGCAGCGCTGCAAGGTGGCAGTCTGAGGAAACTGCCCAATAATTTCAGGAAATGTCAACATATTTATAGAGTCAGTTCCCCTTAGATACCATGGCAGAACTTTCTCACCAATCATAATACAGTTCTGAAAATGCAACAACCAATAAGAAGCTAAGCATTTAGGCATGTACAGAGTATGAGTGCTTCTCTGACTAGAAGATATCACAGTTACAGAAAAACAGAAAAACATCTCTATCTGTTATTTTCTTGGTTATCTTTCCTTGCAGACATCCTCCACCCTCTGACTGCCGGGGTGGACAACGCCTATGTTGTCACATAGTTTCTGCATCAACTTAACTCTAAAAGCAAAAGCAATTGCAGCATTAAAAACAAGGTTTAAAGGAACAGGAAGCCATGAACTTTATGAACTATAGCTAAGGATGATAGGCCATTTTCTCATACCTATGGGCATAGCAAAAGAACCAGCTAAAATTCCGCGACATCACTCCAACTCTCTTAAGCTTTTCTGTGATTGGCTTGACACTGCGTCTCCAATTGATGGTTTGTTGACAAAGATCATTATAGATTTGGACCGAAGAATCTTGAAAATTCAGCAAAACTATGGGCCTTAATTTCTTCATAAGAAGCTCCTTCTTATAATAATGCCAAATTTCATCAGAATATCTCTTGGAGTAGCTCTAAATCTGCTTCCAGCTACCCTATGAACTCGGTCCATGTCTGTCTCTGTGATTATAAAATCTGGAAACATTTCTTTAAACCAGCGCAGAATTATCTTCCTCAGATCTTCTCCTTGTATTTCAGGGAAATTCTTAATTTGAATATTCACACGCCTATTTTGACCTTCCAGTTGAATCTGCCTCTTTTCATGCAGATCAAAATCAATATTATGCTTTTGTTCAAGGTGATCCACTTGTTTTGATAATTGATTTACTTCTGTTTTAACTTCTTTAATGTCCTTATCATTTTTAGCCACTGAAGAAGCTAAATTATCCAGTCTTTTAAAAACCTCTTCTTTCATTTTATCCATCCTTTCAAAAATAACAGCATTATTGTCACGAATGAATTCCATCATTATTTCCACGTCTGCACTTGGCTTCTTTCCAGATTTTGCCACCATTTTTGGGTCTTCCTCAAAATCTCTCTCTTCTTCAGAGTCAGTTAAAGAAACTTTTTTCAAGCGAGCAGAAAAGTGATTAGTCTGTATCTGGTCCACGTATATTTTTAAAATCTTTTTGGCTCTTGTTTTTTTAACACTCGACATCAAAGTCAATTATTTTCATTACCAGACGAGAGTCAGCTAGCTCAATAAATCTTTTTTTTTTTTAGCTCTTCCTCATCTTGGTGATATAAGCAGCAATTTTCTATCTTCCAAATGATAATTAATCACTTATTATCTCTCTGCATTCCGAAAAGTCAGTTTTACTGCACACTAATTAGGCCGCGATGTATAAAGATGATAGGAGCTTTATATTCCTCTGCAACCTATCGCGTCACAGTTTTTTATTCTGGTTTTTATTCTGGTTGTGCTTTTTATATTGTATTTGTATTGGTGCTTTTAACCTGTTGGTTGTTTTACTATGGTTTTAGTTTTTGTGAACCACCCAGAGAGCTTCGTCTATTGGGCGGTATAGAAATGTAATAAATAAATAAATAAACAAATATTTTTTTATATATTTTTAATAGATTTTTATTGCTTTTCCACATAATTAAACATACACCATTACAATAAGGAAACAACAACAACAACAACATACTACATACATGTTGAGTAAGTATTGAATACATATATATTGATTAGATATTAACTATAACATAACATATCATAACATAATCAAATCATTCTTAACATATAAGTGCACCCCTCACTTCGGGATCTATTCCTGCTTCCAAAATCTCATACTGTCTTCCGCTGGCGGTTTCCCACTTCCCTTAGAAAACACAAATATTAGGAACTGTTTCCAAATTCCTTCAAACTCATTTATTTTAGTTATACCTTTCCTCCACTTAATATTACAAGTCAATTTTTCATTAATAGCTATATCCCATACTTCTTTGTACCATTCTTCAATAGAATATTCCCCTTGAATCTTCCAGTTCCTAGCTATCATCAATCGTGCTGCAGTCAGCAAACTCGATATTAATTCTTTAATTTCTTTTCCACATTTTAAATCTTCACATAGTGACAGTAATGCAATTTTTGGTGTTTGTTCTATCTTCATTCCCACTATTTCTTGAATTTCCAAAAACACCATCTTCCATAATCTTTGTACATATTTGCATTCCCACCACATATGTAAATACGTTCCTTTTTCCCCACATCCTCTCCAACAGTTTGCTGAATGCTGATTATTTATCTTATTCAATCTAATCGGGGTTAGGTACCACCTCCACAAAATTTTAAAATAGTCCTCTTTTATTCTCACTGACATACTTCTCAACACTCTTTGTTTCCAGAGTCCCTCCCAGCTCTGTCGTCCTATTTGTACCTTCAAATCTGTCTCCCATACCATTTTTCCTGCACTATCATTTTTTTTCTAACTTGCCATTAGCAGAGACATTCACACATCATTTAGAAGTAAGTCCGTTCAAAATCTTGCCCATTAATTTGAGATAATAGCATTTAAAGGCTTCCTTTCCAGGAGCTGATAAAAAGTCTTACCGAGTCGTCCGACTGTCAGGCTCCGCCCCCCGAGACCCTCCGCCTTGCACCTCCTTCTCTCCCCATAAATAGGAGATCGCAGAAGGGAAGGCTGGAGAAAGGGGGTCTGGGGGGGACACAAGAGGAAAGGTCCCAGGTGGGGAGGAGGAATGTCCCCCTCTGCAGGCAAAAGGCTGCCCTGGTGTCCTGTTTGCATTGCATTTTCTGTTTTGTTTCCTCTCCCTGATTTAAACCTAGTGAATAAGCAAAATTAACAAGTCACTTTGGTCACGAGGCCTTCAAAATAAAACCTGGGGCACTTTTGTTGATTAAGAAGGGAGCCTGCTGTTGGTTTTAGCTTGTCCCTCTTTGATGTATTAAGTGAGCCAGATGTTCACATCCTGAGAGTGGGGAGAAATCGCTGTTACTCAGGTCCCTGTTTGGGGTTCAAGTGCTGGGAGCAGAGAGGGCTTAGAAGGGAGCTGTGGGATGCATTGGGAGAGAAACTCTGGTTCATCAGCAGACCTCTTATTTTCTGGAGGGCTGAAGGTTTTCCTTTCTGGAGCCTGAGATGGACTCAGACCTGCTCTCAATGCACGATCGTGAACAAGAGGCCTCCATGAGAAGAAGTTTCAATGTGTGTTTTACTCCTCATGGCTAGAAGCTCCCTGAGTCCAGAATGTTCCTTATAACCTTTTCTTTTTTTTACATTTAATTTTTTTTATTTTTCCACAGCACATAGACAAACATTACGTATAATACATACAAATAAAGGTATACATATAACAACTACAATTACACGAAAAACAATTAAGGGTGAGGTTAAAGTACTTTTTCCCCCTCTTCATGTCAAAAGTGCCCATTAGTTCGTTAATGACCATTTATATAACAATCTAATTCAGTTTTTCTTATACTTTATCGAAGTCACATACATTGCATTCACAGATTTATGGTTCTTTCCTCTCTTTGCCCATCTGAATAATAAAATCCACAAACAAATACATCATTTTTCTCTGCCTCTTTCAGATATTCTATCAAAGGTTTCCATTCCAACATAAACATAGCTGTTGACTTTTCTCTCATTTTTGCTGTAAGTTTTGGCATCTCTGCAAGATGCAGAATGTTCCTTCTATCCTGATACGACCGAACATAACTTCAGCTGCCTAAAGCCATGAGAGATAGTTTAGACTATACTGTAGACTATACTGTTATGCGGCTGAAAACTTTTCAAAGAACTGGGCACGTTTAGCCTGGAGAAGAGAAGATTGAGGGGAGACATGAGAGCACTCTTCAAATACTTCAAAGGTTGTCACACAGAGGAGGGCCAGGATCTCTTCTCGATTCTCCTAGAGTGCAGAACACGGAATAATGGGCTCAAGTTAAAGGAAGCCAGATTCCAGCTGGACATCAGGAAAAACTTCCTGACTGTTAGAGCAGTTCGACAAAGTTACCTGGGGAGGTTGTGGGCTCTCCCACAGTAGAGGCCTTCAAGAGGCAGCTGGACAAGCATCTGTCAGGGATGCTTTAGGGTGGATTTCTACATTGAGCAGGCGGCTGGACTCAGTGGCCTTGTAGGCCCCTTCCAACTCTACTATTCTATGAGCACCATGTACACTGATGGTGCTATATAAATAAATAATAATAATAATAATAATAATCATTGCATCTATCTACTTTGGACTGGTGGAAGTTTAATTAGAGCTCAATAGCAATTCAACTGCTGCTAATTGGTTCTGACACTCTTTACACGTTGTTTTCTGACACACCTTAGGAGGAGCTAAACTGCAGTATGTTTTGCAGAGTGTACACATGTATTGCTTTGTAAATCATTGTGTGTTTCACATTTTGCTTCCGGATGTGACGTCCTTCTGCATTTACTTCCCTTATAAACATTCTCTCCTCACTGGGAGCCCTGGAGAGCTTGCTGTTTGTGGATTGGTGGAGCCAGGCCACCCCACCCGCTTAGTTGGGGGGAGAAGTTAGTTAATTTCCAGTTTTATGGTCTCTGTTCATTTGGGGAAGTGTCATGTTGTTCGGGGCCCTGAAGTGTGGCAAAGGGACCCCCGTGCCGTCAGATATTAGATAGTCAGGATTTCTTGTATCTCTTTGGGTGGCTCTGAATCAACAGCTTGCCGTGATGTGGCTTTTATTGCTCTTTTAAAGTTGTTCGCTGCTGTGGCCTGTTAGTTTCATTGTAACTTTTAGACTGTTTCCCCCCACACACCCTCCCCTGTCTCCTGTTAATTGTTCATACGCTCAGGGCCTTACTCTGACTTAATAAATTGCCTGAAGCCTTGTTGAAGTGTGGTTATTTTCAGGTGAGCTCGCTCCAGTTCCAGTGTTTCACTGGGAACCGGTGGGAGGGGGGCGGGTGGGTTGGGAACTTTAACCCAGGTCTACCTTGTGTACCTCTTTCACAAGCTCCATTTTAATTCCTACAGCTCAGTCCCTGCCTCAAAGGAGAAATTGGCAGTCAAGGCAGGAGACTGTTTCGAGTCCTGGTGGGAGCAGAGATGGAGAAGAGCGTGAAGGTGGAAGAGCAAAGCTTTGCAGGCCCTGAACCAGGAAACGTCTCCTGCAACGTCCAGGAAGGGAGCCGTGCAGAGCCCTGGGAAGGAAGAGTGCAGCAAGACCAGCCTGGGAGCAACACCTGCTCAGACGTGGAGCTTCAGCCCTTCAGGGACTTCTGCTACCAGGAGGCCATGGGGCCCCGAGGGGTTTGCAGCCGTCTCCACCACCTTTGCTGCCAGTGGCTGAAGCCAGAAAAGCACACGAAAGCTCAGATGCTGGACCTGGTGGTTCTGGAGAAGTTCCTGGCTGTCCTGCCCCCAGAGATGGAGAGCTGGGTCAGAGAATGTGGAGCGGAGACCAGTTCCCAGGCGGTGGCCCTGGCAGAAGGCTTCCTCCTGAGTCAGGCAGAGGACAAAGAGCAGGTGAGAGCTTTTCATCTTGATAACTAACTGGGACTGTGTTCTTAGTACTTATCTCAATTTTATTTTACGTGTCCTTTAAGGAAGGGATGCCCCAATTTCCAATGGTCCAACCCCCAAGTATAGTTGCTCTTCATGTGTAGAGCAGGCCCTCATTGGAGGATAGTTAAGCTAATACTGGATGGTTAAAATATGCAGTTCCCTACCAGAGGATGTAGTGATGGCCACCAATTTAGATGGTTTAAAATGGGGGTTAGACGAAATCCTGGAGGAGAAGTCTGTGAATGGCTACTAGTCCTGATGGCTATATCCTACTTCCAGGTGATGGACCTGTTGGGTTTTGAAATGTAAGCTGTTTAGTTATGGCTCAGACTGGGACTCTGCCCCATAACCTTTTGTATTAAGTCTCTACCTGGGAAACCAGAGACTAGCAGAGTTGCAGCGGTTCTCAGCCAAGAGACAGCAAAGACAGCAATTAAGGCAAAGGATTCCTTGTAAGGTGAAAGTAAATCCTTTACTGGCAGATACAAATAATTTAGTTATGGCAGCACAGATACAAATACTCACAAACGGTCAATCAATACAGCACACATCAAGTTGGGTAAATGGAAGGGAAATGAACATACAAACACATCTACTTTTATAGACAACCTGTACAATGATGCAACTCTTTGCAATCACTAATTTATGGAAAGCCTCCTAGACAATTATTCAATTATTACAACAATTGTCCAGGTGTAGAGTTGACCTTCAAATTTCTGCTGAGTCCTCACTTCTTCCAGGTCCTCAGGAAATTGTCAAAACAAAGGAAAAACAAAACCAGGATCCAGTCCAGGATCCAACACCCCTTCTTTTGATTTTACACATTTGTTTTACAATACCACATTGAACAGTTATTTACATTCCCTCCTGCCTGAAACCTAACGTTTCACAAATCTCCCTGTATTTGGTGGGCCCTAGTGGTTTTGTGAAAATGTCTGCAAGATTCTCTTGTGACTCACAATAAACTAGCCTTAAAACTCCACTCGCTATGTGTTCTTTGACATTCTGATTTTTGATGGCAATGTGCTTGGACCTTGATTTAAATGTGTGTGTGTGCGCCAGGGCGATGCATGCTTGGGAATCACAGAAAACTGTCACTGGCTTTTCAACATGGACTTGAAAGTCCTTTATTAATTGCATCAGCCAAGTGACTTCCCCACACATTTCAGACAGAGCACCATACTCAGCCTCACAGGAAGAAATTGACACAAACGCTTGCTTCCTGGACTTCCAGCAAATTGGCGCTTTTCCAAATGTCATCACAAATCCAGACGTGGATTTTCGGTCCTCCACACATCCAGCCCAGTCAGAATCCACATAGCATAAGAGTTTCTTATCTGACTCGGCAGATAACTTAAGACTATAATTTAAGGTCCCTTTAAGGTACCTTAAAACTCTTTTGACTGCTTGCCAGGCAGGCACCGTTGGATTAGCAACAAACCTGCTTAGAATGGTGACAGAAGCAGACAAATCTGGCCTTGACCAGTTCACTAGGTATAATAACATTCCCACCACCGAATGATACAAGCCTGGGTTACTAAAGCTCTCTCCTTGCAGGTTCCTCAGGACATCCAATTCCATGGGGCTTTTTACCCCTTTGCACTCCTGCATTCCACACTGTTCAAGCAGCTTTAGTATCTTTTGCTTTTGGCTCAGCAAAAAGCTTCCGTCCTCTGCTTGATTGATTCCAACTCCCAGATAATTCTTTACAACACCTAGGGATTTCAAATTATACCTACTACTCAGTTTGTTGCAATGAGGAACATGCACACTGATGTGAGTGGTGGAAGGTGATGATGGTAATCACCATACTTCATTGAACATACACAGAGGTTAAATAGCCAAAACCTTGCTCCTTCTTCCCCCTCCCTCTCGGTTGAAACCACTTTGATCATCCCGCTTGTATACTGAATCAACACCCTTAATCCCTTCTGTTTGTCGAGTTAGTTTGCCATCGTGTTTGTTCCGTACTAATCTGGAAGTTCAACAGGACATGCTTGCACTTAGACAATAGCCAATTACCGGGATGAAGAAACGGGGCTTAATCCTGCAACTCCAAAGACAGTTTTCTGTCCAAGCAAATTGCAGGCTGACACCATCCTTCATCTCCCCCTTTTTTATTAAATTTTATTATGCAGAAAAGGCATGTCTTGATTAACTCCAGGCACATGGTTTGAAAACTGTTTATACAACATTTGTATGTGACCGGGGTGAAAGGATTTTAAAGCAGTATTTTTCTGCCAGCAAAGGCTACATGTTGTCACAAAATTAGGAGTACATTGAATACAGCAACACAATAATATTAATACAATCACTAGGACAATACCCCATTTCAAGAGAGAAAGCTCAACAATCTGAGAGGGAGCTATGCCCACAATTCCCCCCCCCCCCCCATGTCCAGGTACTTCTTGCTTGGCTTGAACGGCAACAGTTTGCAAACAGCCAGGTTGAGTTTTTACTTTGTGAGAATAAATCAAAGCAACACATGCTTTGTATACTGTTGGAGAAGCAAAAAGTCCAGGGTGGCTTTATTTTGCAGGACAGCTTGGCACAGTTCTCTAACTTTATATTCAGCAGTCCAATAGCTGTGGATGTAGCACTGATGGTTTTTACTGTGCAGTTATAGGGCAGCTGGATAGGTTCTCGTTGGCACCGCAGGGATTAACAGCTGAATCAGTTAGCTGGTTCTGTGAAGGGAGCACAGGCACAAAACTATTTAAACAACAAAGAGATTTTGTTAGATTAGCAGAAATGCAACACTTCTGGGGAAATACATACTGGGATCAGACAAAGAGTTAGGAAAACAATGAGAAGAGAATTTAGCAAAAGCGGCAAAGATTGCAACACAGAAGTTCTCTGGACTTGGTTCTATTTGCTGCTGCTGCAAAAGGGCTTGAGCTTGGTCTGTCAAATTCTTGATTTGGCTCCATGTCAGCGGATGGTGCTAGGACATCTCGGGCTGGAATCTGCAAAGTTCCTGTTGGAGTAAGCACAAAGAGCATAGCGTTGCCCTCCCCTTCGCCCCTATGTTATAAGGGGAACGGGGCCAAGCTATGTTTGATTAAGCAACTGCTTATAATACACAAATAGTCTGGAAAGAGTTTCCTGGGTTTAAAAAATGTTTTTAGTATGCTGTGTTCTCTGAGGGTTGGATATTCAATTGATTTAATGTTAAAAAAGGATTTTGTTGACTTGCTGTTGGACCCAGCTTAAAGTAGAGAGCGAAGGTCTGGCAGCGGAAAGTAATGAGTTAACACACAGAAAAAGCGTGGGTCAGGGGGGAGGTGAAATGCAAAAATCTCCACAAACCCATCGAGAGCAACTTGCAAAGCAACAGACGTTTAGAGGAGGCATTTAATCTGCAATTTAGTGAAGGGAAAGAAGAGAAGAGAGCAAAAAGTTGCTTGCCTTGTTGAGAATTTAGCACAAAATCTCTAAAAGGCAAAGACTGAGATTAATTAAAAACTTTTGCAGTGCTTTTACACTTTTTACTCTGGCCACCTTTTGCATTGCATTGGTTACAGGCAGATGTTTAGCTCTCCTTGGGCTCTCGCTGAGGGAGGGAGCAGCAGAGGCTAAAACTTGGGATGCATTGCAAGAAAGAGTGTGCGTGCGCGCGCGAGAGCGACAGAGAAAGAGAAGATTTATATATACATACTAATAACAAAAGCAATAATATATAGAAAAGGTACAGGCTTCTCTAATCAGGTCTCTTCTAGATTAGTGGGTGTCCAGCATTCCTAGTTAGCATGGATGTTGGGACTTTAAGGAAGGTTGAACTTTCACTAAGTTGAAGGAGGAGGAAAACAGTATCTTAGAGCATGTACAAACAGCTTAATCCCTAACAGCTTCATTTAAGCAGGGCTTCAAAGGCTTGTGACTAGAGGGCTCCGTAGATTCAAGGCACAGAGCAGAGAGCAGGCACAGATCTTTGTACACTACACAATTACAGATGGTGTTTTCACACATGCATTGCTGTGTGCCTTTCTCTATATGAAAAGCAAACACATATTTTGCTTGGACAAAGAAGGTGATCCGCAGGAGAGAGAGAGAGAGAGAGAGAAAGAGAAACACTGGTAAATGAAACGAAACAGGGCAGCTGAAGGTTGCGGCAGCTGGGCTAGGAAAGAGAGAGAGAGAGAAGGAGAGAGAGAGAGAGGTGGGAGCAGCCGCAGCGCGCTGGGCATTGGAGACTTGGTGACGCTGCTACCCAGGGAGGTAGGCAGCTGAGGGTCCTCACCCGAGGGCATGAGCTGAGTGCTCCTGGAGGGGGCTGCACTTCAGCGGGGCGCACAAGCACTGGGTTTGCTTACGTTCGTGCTACCCCTCTCCCTTTCGCGGCTCCTCTGCCAGGATCATGACACTCACCCCTAAAGCGACTTACTTTGCCACAGTCACAATAAATTCTCTATGGGTTTACTCTTTCTACCCGAGCTGCAGCTAACATGCTTGTTTGATGGGAAGCTGTGCTAACGTCTTGGCAGGCTTTAATCATTTCTGCTAACTCAGGATTCATGCCAAGCTTTGTTATAACACGATGGCATTTAGCTGTGGCATTTTCTTTGGCAAGGCTTAACAACAGTTCTGATTGAGCTTTAGGATTATTAATTTGACGCTGGAGGGCTACTTGAAGTCTATCAATAAAATCTATAAAGGGCGCACTGGCTTTTTGTCGAATTGTGGGAAAACTTTGAATGGGTTTCCCAGAGGCTGGGACATGAGTAAAGGCTCGGAGCGCTGCTTCTAAGGACATTTGGAACGCAACCGGGCAGAATTATTTACGCTTGAGGTGTGGAGAAAGCTCCCGCTCCATAGAGTTGATCAGGGATGTAGACGCCTCCTGACTGGGCTGCAAGGGACAGGCATTGTTGCCGAAATTCACTGTCCCAGACCACATACTGCGCACGTCTTAGAATTATCCGTATGGTGGTTTTCCAGTCTTCTGGAACCAGGAGGTGGCTATGCATTAAAGCTTCTAGCATGCCTCTTACATAAGTACTGCCAATACCCATATCTCTGACACCTTTCCGTAGTTCTGTTAAGGCGGAATATGACAGGGGGTTGTATTTTACAATTCGAATGCCTTGAGCATCTAATTGTCCAGTGTCTTGTACAGGGCACAAGGAAAGCATTTCTGATAATTCTACTACATCTCCTTGGCCACTAGCCAACTTGGCTTCTAACTGCTGACGAGGCGACATGTCCTGAGGCGCGCTTTCCTCAGGAGCGGATGCCCAGGCAGGAGCAGAAACTACAGTTGGTGCTGGCTTCCAAATTTCAACTGCCTTGTACTGGGGTGGTGGATTAAGGCTTAAACCTCCAGTAGGCAAAGTAGCTGAGGCTGAACGATGGGATTTTTCAAGCACGTCACGGCACTGAACCCAAGATAGCAAAATTTTAACAGAGGCGCGGGGTTCTTGATGAAGAATAGTCCCTATTTTCTCCCAAACTGACAACCGGAGCGATCTGCACTCCGGGTACCAGGGACAGATCTTCCCTATCTCAGCAACCAGCTTCTGAAACGAGGACTCTGTTCCTTGTCCTCCTGTCTTATGGACTATGCGAGTTAATTCCGCAGCATGTTTCTGCTGGAGGTGGGATAGATTACAGCCCATACTCACCGCTTGAGGGGTCTCTTGGAGATGGGGGTCTTCGGAAGACGAGGGTACCATGGAGCCTATGCCAGGCGACGGTGAGTACGTTGAGGCTGCTAGGGGGGTCCCTGTTCAGGTGCCAGATGTTGCAATGAGGAACGTGCACGCCGATGTGAGTGGTGGAAGGTGATTATGGTAATCACCATACTTTATTGAACATACACAGAGTTTAAATGGCCAAAACATTGCTCCTTCCCCCTCCCTCTCGGCTGAAACCACTTTGATCACCCTGCTTGTATACTGAATCAACACCCTTAATCCCTTCTGTTTGTCGAGTTAGTTTGCCATCGTGTTTGTTCCGTGCTAATCTGGAAGTTCAACAGGACATGCTTGCACTTAGGCAATAGCCAATTACCGGGATGAAGAAACGGGGCTTAATCCTGTAACTCCAAAGACAGTTTTCTGTCCAAGCAAATTACAGGCTGGTGCCATCCTTCACTCAGTTGACCAGCTACTTTCTTGACCTCAGCGTCACTGGAACAAGAGATCAAAAGATCATCAACATAAATCAGAATAGCCTTGTAGGCTTTACCTTTTCCCTTTGTGTAAAGACAATGGTCAGCTAGGCTCCTTACAAATCCCATTTCACTTACTAGCGTGTTCTTTAACAAAGAATTCCAACATCTGGCACTCTGTTTAAGCCCATAAATTGCCTTTTTTAGAAACCGAACCATTTCTAAACCTTCAGGCTTCCTTAAATATATTTTCTCGTCAATTGGGGCGTTGAGATAAGCCGTTTGGAAGTCATATTGCCTGACCTTTAGATTTCTTTAGCTGCAATGGCCAAAAACAAACGAAAGTTTCTGATTTTGCGGTCGGAGCGAAAGTTTGGTCATAATCTATCTCTTTGACCTGATTGAACCCTCGGGCAACCAGCTGAGCCTTGAATCTCTGGTCCCCCGTTTCTAACTGCTTGCGTTTAAACACCCATCTGCAAGTCAGAGACTTCTGCCCTGTGGGTAAACTTACTTCCTCAAAAACTTCGTTCTCCTTGAGGCTGTCTAGCTCCCTCTGCATGGCCCGTTCCCAGTGCTGCCTTTCTAAAGAATCCAATTGCTTGACCTCCCCATACGAACTAGGCTCAGAATTAACACAGCAAGCATCAAAGCCATACCTTTTAGGAGGGATGCCTTTGTTAGCTCTTTGAGAGCGACGGGGGGATTACTACCTCCTCCTCCTGCTCTACCTCTTGAGCTTTCTTCCTTGGGCTGGCCTCTAGCAACTCAGGCGCTTGCCTGCTATCTAGTTCTACCAGCACTTCCGGGTTGTCGTGTAACTCCCGCCAGCTTTGTTCTGAGAATTGAGCTGACTTTGAGACCACTATCTTTCCCCCTTCACACAGGAACCTCCAGCTACCGTTCTCATAGCCTACAAAGTGTAACCTGATCCCCTTTGGGTTGCCTTTGATGCCGCTGAGACAGTGGAACATTCACAACAGCAAAACTCCCCCAAGTCCTTAAATGCTTAAGGTTAGGGCTTCTGCCATAAATCAGGGAAAAAGGAATGTTATTGATGGCACTCAACCAAGTCTGGTTGTAGAGATAGTTAGCTGCAACAAACGCTTCTCCCCACAGTTGTGGCTCAGCCTTGGCATCCTTCATCAAACATTCATTTTTTGCTTTAAAACTCCAATTCTCCTTTCGGCGTTGCCATTCTGCCAAGGAGATTTTGGGTCCGAAAGCTTGTGAAAAATGCTAGTCTTTTTTCAGAACCTCTTGAATTCCAAGGACTGGAATTCTCCACGATCCGTCAGGAATCGCTGCACCTGTTTCTTCAAAGACCTTTCAACAAATCTCACCCATTCTTTCACCGTGGCTAAACATTCAGACTTGTGCTTCATCAGATACACCCACGAATACTGGGTTTTGTCATCTAAAATAATCAAAGCATATTTGGCTTTTCCATAACTCTCAGGAAAAGGTCCTGTCAAGTCCATATGGATCAAGCTCAGCACATACTTGTGCCTCCAGTCTCTCACACGAGGAATGTTCATCACCTTAGACTTAGCAACTTTGCAAACTGAACAATCTAAATATTTCTTACAACCCTGAACTTTAACTCCTTCAGAGAAACTCAGAGTTTTGTTCAGAGCCTTAAAGTTTGCATGTCCAAGCCTCCTGTGGAATAAATGGATGCAATTGTCATGAGGAGGCAAATTTTCATTAGTGCTGCTTGACTCTGCTTGACTCTGTGAAACTCCGTCCTCATCTGGATTGTTATCTAAGAAAAACAATCCATTTTGCAACCGTCCCGTTCCTCTTAGGAGTCCATGCTTATGAATAAAGCATCTGTCTTTCTGGAAAGACACACAGAAATCCTTTTCTGTCAAATTGGACACTCCTAAAAGGGAAAAATTCAAACTAGGGACAAACAATGCAGTCTCAAAACACTCTTTCAAAAAAGGCAAGAAGCATGTTCCTTCCCCGGATGCTTGGATCGACGTCCCATCAGCCAACGCCACAGATTTCTAAGAAGCATCCCTGAAACTCTGGAAATGGGCACGTCTGTTAGTAATCACCGTTCTGCAAGCAGAGTCTTTGAGCCAATCGTTGCTTCCGCCCTCCGCTTGCCTGGAATGCAGCTTCCTCACTCCTGCCGTGAGTAACTGTGCCAGATCTGAACATTACTTTTCCAGCCAAATCTTTCTTCGTTGGGCTCAGATTGTAATTTGACTTTACAATCCTTTTTAAAATGCCCAATCTTTCCTTTTAGGCTTGGGCTTTCTCGAAGTTGAAAATGCTGACTCATCTTCCTCCTTCTTCACCATAGCCTTAACCCCTTCATACCCAGACCATTTTGGAAATGCGTCTGGCCTGCTGCCTGAGCTGCTCTCGGCTTCCTTTCTTACTCTCATTTTCTGTTGCTTCTCCAACAGCCTCCCAGAGATATAATTTAGGGACAAGTCCTGTACCTGCATGGCTTCTAAAGTAGTCACCAGCACGTCCCAAGACGATGGTAAGCTGGACAAAACCACATACACTTTCATCTCGTTGCAGAGGGGTAAGCCCGTAGATCTTCAGCTTTCAAAGCAGTCTCTTAATTCCTGCAAATGAACTTTTAAATCACCTCCCTCTTTCAAAAGTGTACGGTAAAGTTTCCTTGTAAGACTTATACGAGCACCTGCCGTCTCCCTGACATAAACTTGTCTCAGCTTAGTCCAGATAACGTCAACAGTGTTTTCTCTGTTTACATAAGACAATTGATCGTTATTTATAGATAGCACAATTTGAGCCTTCGCCCTCTCAGCACGACGTTCCCACTCGAGTAACTCCGCTGCATTGAAATCTTCTGCCGGGACACCAGTTACAATGTCCCACAGTCCAAGATTTCTCAGGTACATTTCAATCTTAAATGACCATGACACATAATTGCTGTCTGTGAGTAATTCCAAAGGGACAGTGTTCCCAAGATTTACTGCCATAGCTTTAACTGGTTGTTTCTTGTTTTTACAACCTCTTCAGTGGTTTAATTTCTGTTAGGGCCTGACCGGCTATCCACAGATTCCTCAGTGCCCTTTTAAATTCAAACCACTCCTGCCAGACTCTGTCCGTGTGACTTTTCAAAGACAAATGCTATCCGAAAGAGCTTCTATTCTCTTTCCAAAAAGACGCTCCAGGGATTTAGTCAACCACGGCTCAGTCCTTAAGTCCTACTGCACTTGCTGAGAGCAAACTCCTGCTTTATGCCACAGCTTGGAATACTGGGCCCATAACCTGTTGAGTTATGCAATGTAAGCTGTTTAGTTATGGCTCAGACTGGGACTCTGGCACATAGCCTTTGGTATTAAGTCTCTACCTGGGAAACCAGAGACTAAGCAGAGTTGCAATGGAGCTCAGCAAAGAGACAGCAAAGACAACAATTAAGGCAAAGGATTCCATGTAAGGTAAAAGTACTGGCAGATACCTATAATTTAGTTATGGCACAGTTACAAATACAAACGGTCAATCAACACAGCACACATCAAGTTGGTAAATGGAAGGGAACAAGCATACAAAACACATGTACTTTTATAGACAACCTGTACAATGATGCAACTCTTTGCAATCACTAATTGATGGAAAGTCAC
The DNA here is from genome assembly GCF_023053635.1 of Elgaria multicarinata webbii. NCBI lineage: Eukaryota > Metazoa > Chordata > Lepidosauria > Squamata > Anguidae > Elgaria > Elgaria multicarinata. Next base: position 170,224,382 of record NC_086173.1, read on the forward strand.
CTAGACAATTATTCAACTATTACAAAAAGTGTCCAGGTGTAGAGTTGACCTTTAAATTTCTGCTGAGTCCTCACTTCTTCCAGGTCCTCAGGAAATTGTCAAAACAAAGGAAAAACAAAACCAGGATCCAGTCCAGGATCCAACAGGACCATTGTGGGGAGAGAATGCTGGACTAGATGGAACCTTGTTCTGATCCAGAATGGCTCTTCTTAGTTTCTCATGATGACAGGAGAAGTGAATGGGTTTGTGAAGTTCTGGGGAAGGAGAGGATCCTTCTTCAGCTGGTGTCAGAGTCCTCCCAACAGAACAGGAATAGCATTTGTAGACACCAAACTGCTGTGTTTTCAGTAGAAAATCCTGGATATCAGGATTGAACTCTTAGCTCCATGACAAAGATACAAGTTCCTGTGCTGTGTGGCTTGGATGGTAGATCAACTTTAGAATGAGACCTGAAAGGTAAAGCGATTGGGAAACGCTGCCCTTGGCCTTGACCAGAGCCGTTTCTATCCTTCTCTAATCCCTCTTCCATGTCTGGAATCCTCCCTCTAGCTCCAGTTGCAGGGGATGTTGGCCAGAGCACCCACAGATTTCCCTGAGACAGAGAAGGCTCCACCGCGCATCACACAGAGGCCGCTGGACAGGTGGATCTTGCAGGAGGGGGACGGAGGACCCTCTTCACTGGGTAAGGATTAGTGCACGTATTTCCCCAGGGTCTCCCTCCCTCAATTACGCCTGAAGTGCATGAGCTGTCTTTAATGTTCTCCTTGGGCCTGATTTTGCTGGAGGAGATACTCAAAAAGGAAATGTTATTTAGTAACGTTGTTCGAGGGTATCAGACCCACTCTGGCCCGCTTCCCAGAGTGGCTCTTACACACTCAACAACTAAGGTCTTGCTCCAGGTGCCTACTCAGAGGGAAGATCGGAGGACGACAACAAGGGAGAGGCCTTCTCTGTGGTGGCCCCCCAACTGTGGAACAATCTCCCCAATGTGGTTCACATGGCACCGACATTGATATCTTTTCAGTGCCAGGTCAAGCAATATGTAATTAGAAATATGTAATTAGCAATATGTAATTAATTAGCCTGGGTCTGTTTTTTTAGGGTCATAGTTTTAAAACTTGTTATAGTAGTTTTATATGTATGTGTATATTGTATGTTTTCGCAGTTTTAAATATTTGGATATTGTTTTTAAGTGCTTTGGCTATGGTATTGTAAACAAATTCAATCAATAAATAAACACTGAAAATAAACAATGAAAATGGGAATAGTTAAGAATGTTAACTTACCTTCTCACCTTCCCACCTTCTTTACCTTCCTCACAGGGAGCAAAATAACCTGCAGGGGAAGTGAAGTGATCCTGGGGGGTCCTTCTGGGCCTCGTTGGCTTGGTGGTGGAGTGGAAGCGGTTTCTGCACAGCCTGGGCAGGTAGGGGAGTCCTGGGGGCCTCCATCTCCTGCACATCTCTTTGGTCCTGGAAGAACCTGCCCCTTTAGCCTTTGCTCTTCTCCAAGATGGCTGCTAGGAAGGCCTTGAATGTCACTCAGTGCTTTGGCATTCAGAAAGAGGACCTCACCATCCTTGTCTTCATGGATTGCTACATAAAGCTTAAAGAGAACATCATTTCTTCTTCTTCTTTCAGGGTCTGGTGACCTTTGATGAGGTGGCTGTGTATTTCTCGGAGGAGGAGTGGGCTCTGCTGGATCCAAGTCAGAGGACTCTGCACAAAGAAGTCATGGAGGAGAATCGTGGGATCCTGGCCTCTCTGGGTAAGGAATGGGATTCCTCTGGGTAAAGCTTCCTCTCTGCCTTCTTGCCAGATCCTGGAAGGTGCTGCTATAATTGCATCTGCATAATATTGAAGATGTTACAGATATTATCTAAATGGTCTCCATGGAGAAGAAGAGCCTTTTCACAAGACAGCTCTGGACAGCTTGCTTTTCATTTTAAGTTATAACAAGACATTGAAAATAACCATTAGGGTTGAATTCCCACTTTCAAGTTCCCAGTTATATGATCAGCTAGGAGAAAATGGCAGATTTTAAGTGTATTTTATTTTTACATTATTTTATGTTGTTCATTTATTCCCTCAACTACTTTATCTGAGTTATTCCATATAAATGAAAGCATTGTATGGCAGTCTAGTTCTCAGTTCTATTGGTCATCAGGATATTTAATATGTTTAGAAGGATCTGCCTCACCAACGATTATTTCTTTTTTATCCTGTGAATCAAATCTGCAACCATTTGTTTTGTTCCAAGATTTCAAGACGATTTCTGTGTTTATACTTGCAGGTGATCTCAGGGAGAACAAGAAAAATGGCCTACACCAGAGAAGGAAAACTGAAACTGAAGAGAAGAGGGAAAACGAATCCATTTCTTTTGAAGGATCAGACGTCTGTGTAACTCCAATACTAGAACCACCAAGTAAAAAGAACATTCTTAAAAAGAAGAAACAGAGTAAAACTCAGAAGATTCATTCTAACAAATATCAAAGGTTTCAACGCTTAGTGTGTGAAAAACAATTCACTTTCAACTCAGAACTTAACTTGCATAAAAGAATTCACACTGGGGAGAAGCCCCATAAATGCTTAGAATGCGGGAAGAGCTTTGTTCAGAGCTCAAACCTTAAGCAGCATCAAAGAATTCACACTGGGGAGAAGCCCTATAAATGCTTAGAATGTGGGAAGAGCTTTGCTCAAAGCACGCACCTTAAGCAGCATCAAAGTATTCACACAGGGGAGAAGCCCTATAAATGCTTAGAATGCGGGAAGAGCTTTGCTCATGGCAGAACATTTAAGCAGCATCAAAGAATTCACACTGGGGAGAAGCCCTATAAATGCTTAGAATGCCGGAAGTCCTTTGTTTACAGCACCAGCCTTAAGCTGCATCAAGGAATTCACACTGGGGAGAAGCCCTATAAATGCTTAGAATGTGGGAAGAGCTTTGTTCGAAGCTCACACCTTAAGGTGCATCAAGGAATTCACACTGTAGAGAAGCCCTATAAATGCTTAGAATGTGGGAAGAGCTTTGTTCTGAGCTCACACCTTAAGGTGCATCAAAGAATTCACACTGGGGAGAAGCCCTATAAATGCTTAGAGTGCGGGAAGACCTTTGCTCTGAGCACACAGCTTAATCAGCATCAAAGAATTCACACTGGGGAGGAGCCCTATATATGCTTTGAGTGCGGGAAGAGCTTTACTTGCAGTACAAACCTTAAGGTGCATCAAAGAATTCACACTGGGGAGAAGCCCTATAAATGCTTAGAATGCGGGGAGTCCTTTGCTCAGAGAAACAGCTTTAAGCAGCATCAAGTAATTCACACTGGGGAGAAGCCCTATAAATGCTTAGAGTGTGGGAAGACCTTTACTCAGCGCTCAGGCCTTAAGAATCATCAAGGAACTCACACTGGGGAGAAGCCCTATAAATGCTTAGAGTGTGGAAAGACCTTTGCTCAGAATATTAGCCTTAAGGAGCATCAAAGAATTCACACTGGGGAGAAGCCCTATAAATGCTTAGAATGCGGGAAGTCCTTTGCTTACAGCAACAGCCTTAGGGAGCATCAAGGAATTCACACTGGGGAGAAGCCCTATAAATGCTTAGAGTGTGGGAAGACCTTTGCTCAGCGCTCAGGCCTTAGGAATCATCAAAGAACTCACACTGGGGAGAAGTCCTATAAATGCTTAGAGTGTGGAAAGAGCTTTGCTTGCCACAGAATCCTTAAGCAGCATCAAAGAATTCACACTGGGGAGAAGCCCTATAAATGCTTAGAATGTGGGAAGTCCTTTGCTCACAGCACCAGCATTAGGAAGCATCAAAGAATTCACACTGGGGAGAAGCCCTATAAATGCTTAGAGTGCGGAAAGAGCTTCGCTTCGAGCTCACACCTTAAGCGGCATCAAAGAACACACACTGGGGAGAAGCCCTATAAATGCTTAGAGTGTGGAAAGAGCTTTGCTTCCCACAGAAACCTTAAGAGGCATCAAAGAATTTGCACTGGGGAGAAGCCCTATAAGTGCTTATTGTAGCATTTATAGCATCATAGAATAGTAGCGTTGGAAGAGGCCTAGAACACAATCGAGTCCAACCTCCCTGCTCAATGCAGGAATCCACCCTAAAAAATACATGACAGATGGTTGTCCGGCTGCCTCTTGAAGGCCTCTAGTGTGGAAGAGCCCACAACCTTCCAAGGTAACTGGTTTCATTGTACTGCTCTAATAGTAAGTTTTTCCTGATGTCCAGCTGGAATCTGCCTTACTGTAACTTGAGCCCATTGTTCTGCATCCTGCATCCTGCATCCTGTAATGATCCTGAAGAGATCCTGTCCCTCCTCTGTGTGACAACCTTTCAAGTCATTGAAGAGTGCTATCATATCTCCCTTCAATCTTCTTCTCCAGGCTAAACATGCCCAGTTCTTTCAGCTTCTCATAAGGCTTTGTTTCCAGGCCCCTGATCATCCTCTGAACATGCTCCAGCTTGTCTGCATCCTTCTTGAAGTGTGGTGTGCAGAACTGGGTGAAATACTCAAGATGTGGCATAGCCAGTGCCGCATAGAGGGGAACCAGTACCTCATGCTATTTGGGAGCTACACTCCTTTTAAAGCAGCTCAAAATACCATTTGGTTTTTTTGCAACCACATCACACTGTTGGCTCCTATTCAGCTTGTGATCTACAACAATTGCAAGGTTCTTGTTTGTAGTATTGCTGAGTCACGTGTCCCCCCTCTTGTAAATGTGCATTTCGTTTCCTTTTCCTAGGTGTAGAACTTGGCATTTATCCCTATTCAATTTCATTCTGTTGTTTTCAGCCCAGCACTCCAGCCTATCAAGATCACTTTGAAGTTTGTTTCTGTCTTCCAGGGTATTAGCTATTCCACCAAATTTGGTCTCAATTGCAAACTTGATAAGCATTCTCTGCACCTCCTCCAACATTTAATAAAAATGTTGAAGAGCACTGGGCCCAGGACTGAGCCCTGCGATACCCCACTCCTAACCTCCCCCCAGATTGAGAAGCTACCGTTGATAAGCATTCTTTGAGTCTGATTCTGTAGCCAACTATGTATCCACCTAATAGTTGTTCCATCTAGCCCACTTTTAGCTCTTTTGTTAAATCAGAATATTATGGGGCACTTTGTCAAAAGCTTTGCTGAAGTCAAGATATATGACGTCCACAGCATTCCCACAGTCCACAAGGGAGGTTACCTAATCAAACAATGAGATCACATTAGTCTGACAGAATTTGTTCTTGACAAATCCCTGTTGGCTTCTAGTAATCATTGCATTCTTTTCAAGGTGCTTCCAGATTGACTTCTTTAGAAACTGCTCCAAAATTTTCCCTGGGATGGATGTCAGACTGACTGGTCTGTCTTTTCCTAGTTTCCTCCTTTTTGCCCTTTTTGAAGAAGGGACAACATTAGCCCTCCTCCAGACATACGGCACCTCACCTGTCTTCCATGATTTCGCAAAGATAATAGACAGAGGTTCTGAGAGTTCTTCCGCTAGCTCCTTCATTACTCTAAGATGCAGTTCATCGGGCCCAGGAGATTTGAACTCCTTCAAGGAAATTAGGTGTTCTTTGACCATTTGTTTATCAATCTCAGACTGCAATCCTGCCCCCTCAACTTCTGCTTCACTTTTTCCAGGGGGGTCATAGACCCGCTTTTGGGAGAAGACTGAGGCAAAGTAGGAATTGAGCACTTCAACCTTTTTTTTATCATCTGTTATCAATTACCCATCCTCGTTAAGCAGTTGAACCACCATTTCTTTCCTGTGTGTTTTACTATTCACGTATCTGGAGAAAGCCTTTTTATTGCTTTTAGCATCCCTCGCTAATCTCTGCTCATTCTCAGTTTAAGCCTTCCTGGCGAGTCCATGGGTCTTCGCGACATACCTGGGTTTCAATCCCAACAATGCAGGAAGTCTCCGACAACAACTACTCTTCTCTTCTTGGTCGACTGACCTTCTGAGTCTTGTTCACTGCTGCATGGTGTCTCCTGTAATTCTTCCTCTGTAGACTGTCTTCCAGTGGCATCCTCCAGTAGCTTAAAGTGGTTGTTTAACTCTAATTGTTACACCGGTGTAGAATGCCTTCTAGTTCTGATTCTAACTGTCACCCTTTTCCAGGGAGTTTCCTCTTCATGTCGAGTTCAGGTAGGAGCACGAACACTGCGTAAAATTTGCAGATTTTTGTTAGAGGCTCCTTTCTGCCCATATTGTACAGATTATAGCAGAATTGCCTGTGCTTTGTCCTATCTTTTCTGAAGGTGCATAACAAGAAGACCTGAGGAAAACACCTGTAAAGGCAAGTGTTCTTCAACAAATTAAAGTGCTTCAATGACAACTATCAGCAGTATGGGGTATGGGGGGGATTTTAGTGAACCAAAGAAATTTCGAATCACCAAATATCACTTTGAAATAATGATTATAAGTTATTCACAGCAACCTTGGCAGAAAGACTGAAGAAAGTCCTACAAAAATTCATTCATGAGGATCAAGGTGGCTTCTTACCCAAAAGACAGATGGGAGACAATGTAAGAACGGTTTTAAATGTTGTGGAATATCTGGCGAAATATTGTGGTTGAAGAGAAAGCATTTTACAACCTTAGTTGGATTTCTTTACTTAGAACCTTAGAAGAACTGGACTTTGGAGTAAATGTCATAAAGTGGGTGAAATCCATCCATAACTCTCAAAAAACACAAATAATGATTAATGGAGATGTGTCCAAACCATGTGAAATACAAAGAGGGACAAGACAGGGCTGCCCACTGTCACCGCTACTGTTTATTTTAGAGTTGGAATTGCTGGATTCTGATATAAGACAAGCTGAGAGAATTGGAGGAGTAAAGATAAAAAAAGAGAGACATATATGTTGAGGGCATTTGCGGATGATTTGGTCTTGACTCTGGAAGATCCTTTAAAGGGTATTGAAATTTTGATAGAAAAGACAGGTTTTCAAATTGAAAAGAAGGTAAAATATTTGGGAATTGTTTTGACAAACATGAATTGTATGTTATTTCATAATAATTATGTTAAGGTTTGGAATGAAGTTTAAAAACGTTTTTCAAGATGGGAAAAGGTTCAACTGTCACTTTTGGGGAGAATTGCAACAATTAAAATGAATGTTTTGCCTAGAATGTTATTTTTGTTTCAAACAATACCTATTGTAACATTGGATTTACCATTTGAGCAGTGACACACAGAGAGAGATCTACTTTTATAAGGGAATCAAAATAACCAAGGGTTAAAATAAAAATATTGCAGGATGTAAAAGAAAGAGGAGGGCTGGGCCTACCAGACCTCAAAGTGTATTTCTGGGACTGCTGTTTAATGTGGATGAAAGATTGGGTGTTGCTGAAAAATAGGAGACTGTTGGAACTGGAAGGACACGAATTGAGATTTGGATGGCATGGCTATTTGTGGTACGATAAAGCCAAGGTTAAGGTAGAATTTAATCATCATAACTGAAGATGTGCTGTTTTAAGAATATGGAACAAATATTAACCAAGGTCCCAGGGGTGTATTTATAGAAGGGAATTGACAAGTATGCCTGAATGGTTGACATATAATGATGTATTACAAATGTCACAAGAGGACTATAAGTTAAAATCAAGGGAGGAACTGCTGAAAGATGGTCATACGTGTTTAGGTATATACAAATTAGGTTTCCTTGTACGCAAGTCATAGAAAGGTTTAAAATAGACAAAAGAATGGTGGGTTTGAGCAATCAAAATCTGAATTTGAAATGACGTTATGTCCAAATAATTAACATGTTATCTCAAAGATATATAAACTGTTATTAAAGTACGAGACGGAGGATGAGCAGGTGAAAGACTGTATGATAAAATGGCCTCAAAACTTTGGATACAACATTTCAATGGAACAGTGGGAGAATATGGGGGGACAGGGTTTAAAATTTACATTATGTTCGAGACTTAAAGAGAATTTTTATAAGATGATGTGCAGATGGTATATGTCTCCTGTAAAATTGGCTAAAATGTAGAAGAGTGCCTCGGGGAAACTGTTGGAAATTAGGAAGAGGCGGAACCTTTTATCATCTTTGGTAGACTTGTAAAAAAGCCAAAGCATTCTGGATCCAAGTACACTCTTGAATTGAAAAAAATTCTCAAGACTAACATACAAATGAAACAGGAGCCTTCCTTCTGGGACTAATGGATAAACAGCTGAAAAAGAAGAGGGGAACTTTATTTCTATATATGACAACTGCAGCGAGACCGTTGTATGCACAAAAATGTGAGGATGAAACACCAACAATGAATGAATGGATGTTGAAAATGGCGGAAATGGCAAAACTCACATCGATACCGAGAGAAAAGTCCACATCCACGTTTATATCTGAATGGAAACCTCTGATAGCATTTTTGCAAGAAACCAAGAGAAATTATGTATTTGTCTGTGGAGATATGGTTAAGATAGAAGAAAGAAATGAATTTGTTTACTGTGTTAAATATAATGGAGGAACGAGAAAAGATAGTTCGCATTTCTGATATGAAGAAAGCCGAAAGTACACCTTAACCTTAGATGATTTTTTTAAATTTTTGTTTGTACTTTTGTTTGTGCTCTATGTAATGTTCTTGTTGTATGAATGTCTGTGGTGTTTGAAATAATTAAAAAATTATTCCCTCAATCTTCCATCAAGGGATTTCTATGGTGGGGTTGGTTGGTCTCATAACAACATGCCAAGTCCAGGGATTCCCCACCCACCCTTCTCATATTGCTACTTTGAATTGTTTCTGCCAATGTTGTGGTGGGCTTTCAGTGATCCAAACCAGCAATGTTTGAAATAGAAATAAATGCTTGTGGCACCAACATCATTTGAATGACTCGTTAAGGCCTAAGTGTTGGTTCTTCCACTTCCTAGGGGTTTTTGAGTAGCACCCCTTGCTTGCTGATGAAAATGTGAATCTGAGCATCTTTCCACACTCTGAGTAAATTTTCTATATTTTTCTTGGTGGCTGCTCCAGTGCTTTGGAACTCTCTTCCTGGGGAAGCCAGACTGGCTCCCTCCTTGATGGGCTTTCAGAAGCAGCCTAAAACTGGTTTGTTCCAGCAGGCCTTTGGAGAGTAATTTGGTCCTCCATCTTCGTTAAAGGCTTATAATTTTGTGGTGTATTTTAAACGTTTTTTAAAAAACATTTCTTATGTTTTACAATGTATGTTTTAAACTTTGTAAGACTGCCTTGAGGCCCAGTATTGGGCAAAAGGTGGGATACTACTACTACTACTACTACTGGTCGTCTCCCTGTTAATCTAATGCTAAAATAGTGTGACCATATGACCAGATTTGCCTGGATTAGTCCGGGTTTTTGATGGCAAATCCGGGAGGGGGGGAAATCTGGATTTTTCCGCCAAAGAGCAGCTCTAATGGGAATTAACAAAAATGCTTATAACTCTGTCATTTTTTAAGATGAAGACATGAAACTTGGCAAAATGGTAGCTCTTAGGAAGGGCTTTAGTCATACATAATTTGAAACCGATCCGTTCATCCATTGATTTTTTAGGAATTTTTTAAAAATTGAGGTTTTAAAATTATTATTTATAAAATCGTCATTTTTAAAGATAAAGAGATGAAACTTGTACCATTATAGGATTTCAGGAAATGTCAACATATTTATAGAGTCAGTTCCCCTTAGATACCATGGCAGAACTTTCTCACCAATCATAATACAGTTCTGAAAATGCAACAACCAATAAGAAGCCAGGCATTTAGGCATGTACAGAGTATGAGTGCTTCTCTGACTAGAAGATATCACAGTTACAGAAAAACAGCAAAACATCTCTATCTGTGATTTTCTTGGTTATCTTTCCTTGCAGACATCCTCCACCCTCTGACTGTCGGGGTGGACAATGCCTATGTTGTCACATAGTTTCAGCATCAACTTAACTCTAAAAGCAAAAGCAATTGCAGCATTAAAAACAAGGTTTAAAGGAACAGGAAGCCATGAACTTTATGAACTATAGCTAAGGATGATAGGCCATTTATACCTATGGGCATAGTAAAAGAACCAGCTAAAATTCCGTGACACAAGGTCTACATAGAATTTGTTATGATGCCCTTTCGGATTCTCTAGAAGACATTCTGCCATGCATTTCAGCATTGAAGCAGCCGGCTCCTGTCCAAGCACCAGTTGTGGTTAGACCTCCAGAAATAGCAAGGCTTCAAGCCGGCGGAATTGATAAAGCCGAGTCATTTGTTATCCCTTCTTCCTCAGGACCTCAAAGGCTAAGTACACCCGATTTGAGGGGAGCAGACCCAGATCAGGGAGACATTCCCTCATCTGAACAGGTTGCTCAACCACATGTGATAGACTACCTAAATAATGAGCTTGAAGAAGCATTGTGTGACAAATATAAGCACCTGAAAGTAATTGGAATAAAAAGATCAACAAATAAAGTGGTTCTCCAGGGAATATTTGGTCCCCCAAGGGAGTACCCACTGTGCGCAACCTATTTTAACATGTCCTTACTAGAGTCCCTGGCCAAGGTCAGGAGGGCTCTAATAGAGAAAATAAGAAGTTCATTAGACTCTGGTCTAGGAAGCACTCCCAGTAAATTGCTCCCTGTGTGTACTTATCCAAATTTTGCTGATCCAAACCAAGCTCCAATTAGAGCTTACCAGCCCTGGAGCTCCTCTGATATTTGGAATTTCAAACAGAGATTGCCAGCCCTTAGAGAAGACCCTGAGAGATTTATTGAAGAGCTTCAAAATTTGGCAACATTATATAACGCTACAGCGTTAGATCTTGAAGATCTGTTGAGAATGGTCATACCTAAACATGATTTTGATAGAATTTTAGTTGCGTCCAGAAACCCTATTAACCAAGCTCTTACAGCCTGGCCAGCAAATCCACAAGCAGGAGAAGTAGCTTTGACGGATGTAGACCTCCAGCGAATGAGACAGGAAAGAGAAACATTGTGGCAAGCAATTTGACAAATTTGTGGCAAACGCATAAATATGACTGCCATTCAAGACACAAAACAACTTAAAGATGAAAGCCCCAGAGCTTATCAAGCACGTCTAGAGTGTGCTATTAGAAAGCATTCTAATCTAGACCCAAGCGATCCACAAAATGCCTGGCAAATAACTGATTTGCTTCTAAATGAGCTTATCAGTGAAATTTCAGGTAAAATTAAGACTGCAGTCATCGGGTATCGGGAGGCCACGCCCGAAGAAATTCTACGAGCCGCCACCCAATACTGGGATGACATCCAAGAAAGAAAACTAGGAAAAGAAAAATTAGAAACCAAGTTGCTAACCTTGCAAATAGAAAAGCTCCAGACTCAAATCCTACCTTAAGGAGTTTGGCTAAACAGTGCATAGACACAGTATTGCAACTAAGAAGACCTAAAAATAAAAACAGCTATGATACCAAATTTCTCATTATTAGCAAGCTACATAATACAAATTGATACAAGCTACAAGATTCAGTCCCTGAACCGCTAAAATGGTCAGAGGAAATGAATCAGAGATGAGAAGACTTAATAACCTCATTAACCAAAATTCATGCACTGGGCTTGCGAATAGCATATTACTCTGCACAATTAGACGCAGCTGCACAAGGATTTCCACCTTGCTCTGAGCAGTGGCTGGTACCGCCTTGCTTGTAGAAAAAGCAGCTGATTTGAAATTAAGATGAAATTTGTGGGTTACAGTTCCACATGCCGTCGCAGCCCTGTTGTTAACCAAATCTACACAGTTTCTATCGAATCAGAGATTGACTCGATACGAGCAGATACTACCAGCAATTACCCTTAAACAGTGCACTACCTTAAATGATTGCGAAGTAGTAATTCAAGAATTTGACTGATGTTACATTGCCGGCTCCAGATATAGTTCTGTTTACTGATAGCTCTTGTAAAGGAAACAGCTGAGGAGAGCTAGTAGCCAGATATGCAGTAATTTCTCAAGTACTGATAAAAAAATAATAAAAAAGGGGAAGTGTATACCATATTAGAAAGTTTTGCTCTGCCACGAAGTGCACAAGCCGCAGAATTAATTGCTTTAACCAGAACCTAGCAAAAGGTTTGTCAATAAATATTCATACAATATTGTTTTGTCATGCAGTTGAGCAAATCTAAGAATATAAAGGCTTTATGACAGCCGCAGGAGGGCCTATAGCAAATAGCCCTTTAGCTGCAAAGTTGTTTGAAGCAATCTTGCAAATCCAACACTAAAGAGAACACTCTTTTCCCAGGATACTACTCCAACTTGGGAAAAGGAATCTTGCAACTTAAGGAAAAGAATCTTAAGAAGAAAATAATAATAATAATAAAAAATTGAGAAAAATAACGTATGGGTATTTTATAATGACAAGCCAATTGCATCTTGAGATTTAGTTAAGACACTAGCATACTTAAACAATGGTGTGCCCCAAGAATACACCTAGAAGCTAAATGAGTGTGCCAAAAGTGTGTAACTTGCCTGAAGTTTTCATAGTCCTAAACTATCTGCACACACCCGTGAGTTTATAGTCCATTTCAATATTGCAGATTGACTTTATTGAATTTACTAACGCAATAAGATTTAAATACTGTTTGACTGTTGTGTGTATTTTCTGTAGATGGGTAGAAAGTTTTCCTGTATAATATGCAACAGAAGAATCCACAATTAAATGCTTACTAAGAGAAGTGGTGCCCAGGTTCAGCGTACCTTTAAGGGTGGATTCAGACTATACTAAGAATTGAAGTGAAATTCCTTTGGTGTTAATGAACTTGAGAAACATCCCCAACAGAAAACATGGACTCACACAACATGAGATTGTATTTGGGAAGCTTATGGCTGTTGGACTGTCTCTGCCAAAACCATTTTCCCCCTCACTGAGAGCAGTGAGGAAATAATCTGTTATGTTCTACACTTACGCAGACTATTAGTTCAACTCCAAAGAAAAGTGAGAGACAAGCAACTGCTTCCAGCTGATGTTCCATGTCATCATTTCCAACCAAGAGATGCAGTGTTCATAAAAGTCCATAAAAAGCCCAATTCGTTGGCTCCTACTTAGGACAGGCCTTGTATTGTGTTGCTGAACACACACACCTGGATTCATGCAACCCATGTGAAAAAGCTAAATCCAGGACGCCAGACGGATGAACCAGATGATCCAGTTGCACTAGAAAGTTACTCAAACCTGATTGAGACGTTAAAGGACGAAGCTGCCAGGAGGAGGCTGGAAAGCCCCCTGCATGCGCTAAGCGACCAAGTGTCCAGTGGAGAGAGCGAGTTGAGGCTGAAGAGCAGGAACTCCCCTCCACGGAACGACATCTGGTCAGTCAGCAAGATCAGCTGTCCTTTTGACCTCAAGTCAAGAGTTTCTGAGTTAACGAGGCATAATAACCCTCCAATGAAGTCTGGATGCGCGAAGCGACATTCAGTGAAGACATTAAGACAACACCATTACAACTACTTTGTGTGTTTTTAACCTCTATAGTTCTCTGAATTATAAAAATGAAAATTGAGTGTGTGTTAGCTCTTATTATACAAGCCCTGCCTTGCATTGCAATCCAAAAAAGAGTCTCAAAAGCATCCCATGATTTGAGCAGGTAAAAAAAAAAGTATTCAGTTGCATTATTAAGCAAAGAACAAAAGAGTGAAGATTAGAGCTTTGATAGAGAATAGCTTTATGGCAATGGGCAAAGCAATGACCATCAGGAGGGAATCTGTCGCGGAATTTTAGCTGGTTCTTTTACTATGCCCATGGGTATAGGAAAATGGCCTATCATCCTTAGCTATAGTTCATAAAGTTCATGGCTTCCTGTTCTTTAAAACTTATTTTTAATGCTGCAATTGCTTTTGCTTTTAGAGAGTTAAGTTGATGCTGAAACTATGTGACAACATAGGCGTTGTCCACCCCGGCAGTCAGAGGGTGGAGGATGTCTGCAAGGAAAGATAACCAAGAAAATAACAGATAGAGATGTTTTGCTGTTTTGCTGTAACTGTGATATCTTCTAGTCAGAGAAGCACTCAAACTCTGTACATGCCTAAATGCTTGGCTTCTTATTAGTTGTTGCATTTTCAGAACTGTATTATGATTGGTGGGAAAGTTCTGCCATGGTATCTAAGGGGAACTGACTCTATAAATATGTTGACATTTCCTGAAATTATTGGGCAGTTTCCTCAGACTGCCACTTTGCAGCGCTGCTCGTAATAAACCTTCTAAGGAGAGAGAAATTGTGTCTTGAGAGTCTTTGACCACCACTCACCGAACCACACAGGAATCCGTGTTGTTTCGGGTTCCACCACAGGGGCCAGTAGCAAACCCTGTTAACAACAACAGGAGCTTGCAATGAGTGAAGATACAGTCAGAAAAGATATTTGAGGGAAGGGGAGAATGTAACACACAGAGTATAGCAAAAGCTTCAAAGTACAGCAAAACCTACAAAAATAGGAGCGAGTGAAGTTAATTTCAGATACATTGAATCTCTCACTTGTTCTTTATTTCAGTGATTTTAACATTAAGATGTTATGTAGAACAGATTTTTCTTAAATGTGTGCTGTAAAACCAGACATGTGACCAAGGCTATGTTCGGGTGGGCACGCCCCCTTGGTACTGGACACGCCCCCTTGGGGGGCCGACTATGTTGTCCTCCTTTTTGGTTTCCAAAATATGGTCACCCTAGCTAAAAGGGTTAAATTATGTTGCAAGAAGAACCTACTACTACTGCTATATTCCAGACCCCTGAGCCATGGACATGAAGTCTTTGATGTTTGATTCTATGCTCATCAATGTTATACCATTAACTAAGACTTTTGCTAAGTTGTGCAGGACTGTCTTTGAAGAAAGGATGAGGGGAACCCTCCACAGTGGACGTTTACATGCCGCTTCTTAGAGTACGCTCAAGGCCAAAGTGCTGGCAAAAAAGCTGAGCATGCTCCGACAGCCACTTGGAGGGGAAATTGTTTTGAAATCTTGTGGTGTGGCACCTGCTGATAAGAAATGTCCTAACTCCAAGTTGGGCGTGGGAAGTGACAATACTGAGCAACGGGACACCTGAGATGTGACACGAGCTCAAAGAAGATGTCTCCTACGCCAATCCAGAAAAGTCACCCAGATGGCAGCCATGTTTTCTAGGACCCCACGAGTGTAACATGTGAGATATTGGGGAGGCGGAGACACCTAACTTCTGATTGGTGAATGGGTGGTCTAATCATGTATTCATCCCAATTGTGATTGGGAGATGGTGATCTCATCATTCATTGACCCCCCACCTTTGAGCCAGAACAAGTGTATAAAAGTACAGGTAGCAGAGCTGTAAGACAATTTTTTATTTTTCTCTTCAACTTCACCTTGGAGTGGGACTTGACGGAGCTGGGTAATTATGGATCTCTTTACAATTTTAGACTTTGAGACTCAGAGCATTTTCCTGAAAGTTGGGACTTAGAGTACCATTAGCCTCTAAGACTTGGGTTTATTTTCTGAAGCTGGAACTTGAAATTATTTCCAAGTCTTAGATGTTTTTTGATTTCTGCTTTTATTCTTTACATGCCTAGAGGAACTTCAGCATAGAGTAGGGAGGGTTAACTACAATGTTTTAGAATAGCGCAAGGTATAGTTTAGTATAATTTAGCTTTAGACCACAAAGAGTAAACAGAAGTGGATAAGGAGGAGTTATAACCATGCTAGAAGCTCAAGCCATCTTATTAGCTAAATTTGTAATACCTGCTTTTGCAATTGCAATTCTTGTACTCAATCTTGTATTTACATTTCATTCTCTTTTCTCGTAACCACAGAAAGAGAGATTGTATACTTCTATAACCACCATGCCAATTTGTTTAATTTTGCAAATTTTACAATAAACAGATTCTTATTTACAATCATGTCTGTGGTGATGCTTGTCAGCTGGGATTAAATGTACATTAAATGTACCATGTACATTGATGGTGCTATATAAATAAATAATAATAATAATAATAAATGTTTCTCTGTTTGGATTAGCCCTGGTTACCCACTGGGGGTTTTCGGACCCATTTGGTGTAGGTTCTTGTTGGGTGTCAGAACCTGTTGACTTGGGATTCTGTCCATGCTCAGAAACAAATGCACACCATGCAGGCCTTACACAGCAGAGTTAGTTTATTCACTTCATGCTTCTTTACAGTTCCGTGCAGTTAGATCAGTGCATTTAGTTTAGTGTAGTTCAGATCAATGTGGTGCAGTTCAGTGCCCTTGTACAAAGTGAGAAACTATATACATATCTATATCTACACAGTTCTTATCTAAATTACAAACAGCTGTGGTCAAGCTAACCCTGCCTCAAGGATCTTTGGTGCACTCATATCCTTAACCCCTTAATGTCCTAAGAGAGTCCTGGCAAGGTTCCCTGTACAGCTTCTATCTCAAGGTAATTGCACACAGATAGTCTTTCTCTGTTTAACCCTGAGATAGCCATACATACACAATTTTAATGACTAAGCAAGTATCTTACTTTTCATATACTTAACAGTTCTGAGGTTAAAAAGGACCCAATTTACACTCCCCTGTGTGAGTGCTTTGATGAAATCTAAGTTTGCAGCTCTGGCTGCAGCTACTTCCACTGTCTAAGGATTTATAGGGCTTCTCCCTTGTGTGAATTCTTTGCTGTCACTTAAGATGTGCGCTCTGAGCACAGTTCTTTCCACGTTCTGAGCCCTCATAGGGCTTCTCCCCAGTTTGAATTCCATGAGGCAACTTCAGATGTGTCATCCAAGCAAAGCTCTTTCCGCATTCTAGGGCTTCTCGCCTATGTGGGTGTTTTGATGTGCTTTAAAGATTCACATTGTGATTGAAACTCTTTCTGCATACTGAGCATGTGGAACCGCCAGGAACATCTCCTCACATGACCACAGCGACAGGGCAGGTTCATAGGGGAGAAGCCGCTCTCTCAGGTATCCTGGTCCCAAGTCATTTGTGACTTTGTACACTCCCCTTGTCCCTCTCCCAGCAAAGGTCATCCCACAGGGCCACCAGAGCAGTTCTGTTCCAAAACCAGGCCTGAAGCCCGTTTGAAAAGGATCTAGGTAACCCACCCAGCCACACCCCCTCAGCTAGCTTTTATTAGCCAGGAGGGACCGGGATCATGAGGCCAAGTGGTTGGCTGCATTGCCGCAAGCACGTTGTTCCCATCCTCAGTACTCAACAACTGGAACTGATCCCTCAAAACCGGGCAGATGGGGGCATCGAACAAATCAGCTGGAGCTGTGCTAACAACAGCATCAAGCCCGCTGCAGAAAGAAGCAATTTTGTTCTTGAAGTGCAATGCAAAAAGGTTGCAGTGGGTCCTTGACTGGGCCAGGCCACCATTGCCCGGGGGAGGATGTGAACACCCCACGGACCACCCAGAACAGCTCTGCTGGAAGGCTACTCCCCCTGGGCACATCCACTTTCCTCTTACTGGTAAAAGACAGATACAGCCGTTTAAAAAAAATTCTTGTTGTTTATTCAGCAACACTGCTGCTTTTAATTCCACCCCTCCTTTGTTTATTTATTTATTTATTACATTATACACCCCATAGCCCAAGCTCTCCTGGCTTTTCCTCTTCAGTGAAGTCAGGCAGGCTTTCATTGTGGTTCAATTCCTTGTTGTTGTTGTTTTTGTTATTATTATTGCTATTAGTATTAATTGTTGTTGTTTATTCGTTCAGTCACTCTTCGTGACTTCATGGACCAGCCCACGCCAGAGCTTTCTGTTGGCTGTCGCCACCCCCAGCTTTTCCAAGGTCAAGTCTGTCACCTTCAGAATATCATCCATCCATCTTGCCCTTGGTCGGGCCCTCTTCCTTTTGCCTTCCACTCTCCCTAGCATCAGCCTCTTCTCCAGGGGATCCTGTCTTCTCATTATGTGGCCAAAGTACTTCAGTTTTGCCTTTAATACCATTCCCTCAAGTGAGCAGTCTGGCTTTATTTCCTGGAGTATGGCTGGTTTGATCTAATGTTATTATTTTGTTGTTGTTTAATAATGGCTGTGCGAAGATGCTCTGAAGTCTTTGAAAAAGTCACGTCTGTTTGAAATCACAGCGCTGCACGCTGAGTCTATTAACCACCGGCTGCTGTTTCTGCCCTCCTCTCTGGAAACCTGTTTGCTAACTCCAGCCGTGACAAGATGAGCGGATTTCTTTTGAGGTTTGGCTTTCCAGTGCGGCTCCTCAACCGGCTCCGTTTGCAGCTTTACCCTGCAATCTTTCTTCATGTGGCCAATTTTCCCACAACGAAAGCAATGAAGCGCTTTTTGTGGCTTGGCTTTCTCTCAGGGTCTGACCGGCTATCTGCAGATTCCTCAGAGCCCTTTTAAATCAACAATTCCTGCCACATTTCCCCCGTGTGACTTCCAAGACAAATTACTATCAGAAATAGCCTTCTATTGCCTTCCTCCCAACGACTTCAACAAGCTGTTCCAGGGATTATTCAAACCACGGTTCAGTCCTCTGGTCCTACTGCTGCTTGCTGAGAGTAACTCTGACTTTGGGTATGGCTCAGACTGGGATTACTGGGCCCATAACCTGTTGGAAAATCACACTCTGAACCAGAGTTGAGCAGAAGTAGCAGCGGCTCTCAGTTTAGGATGCAGCAAAGACTCAATGAGGCAAAAGATTCTTTGTAGGTTAAAAGCAAATCCTTTACTGACAGTTGAACTAATTTTGTTATGGCACCACATATACAAATACTCACAGATGATTAATACACAGCAGCATACATCAAGATGGGGTAAGATGATGGATGATAACAACATGCAAAATACAGCTACTTGTATAGGCAGTTTTGTACGACGATGCAATCATTAATTGATTGCAATTTTGTGAACCGCCCAGAGAGCTTTGGCTATTGGGCGGTATAAAAATGTAATAAATAAATAAATAAATGATTAATTGCAAAAATGCTTCCACACAGTAATTCAATAATTCAATTTTGCAATGAACCAGCTGAGATGTTGGCATTTAGAGAAGATGTCTTCTGCTGAGCTTCCTCTTTTTCTTCAGGTCTCCAGGTATTTGTAAAAACAGTGGAAAAAGAAAAACCAGATCCAAACCAGGATCCAACAATGTCAGCTCAAGTCAATAGTCCAGTTACAATAACAACAGTCCAAAAACAAGTTTCCAATAGCAAGAACAAATCAACAGTTGCAAGAACAAATCAAGACGGTAATTTCGGATTATACATTCCATTTCCAACACAATCTTCCTCCGTTGTATATCACTGTCTGTATTCTAGTTCGCTGGTCATTTGAAGCCACCCGACAGGGGACGAGGCACTGCAGTAACAACATTCAAACATCAGATAAATCACTAAAGAGTATTTAAACCGTCCAATTCAGACTGAATAATTTCCTTTCTTGTTTAAGAGCAATGATGACTATTATTTTGTAGTCAAACTGTTATGTCCTTTACTGAACTATATTGTAAAATAATAACTTATTAAACGTTATTTCCGCTGTTCGTGTTGTAAAAAACTTACCATGAGGAGATTTGTAACTTTCAACTCCTGTGAAAAACTATAATCATTACCTTGCATAAATAAAAAGTTACCTGCTACCTGTCCTTCCCCGGGGAGAATTAGGTGAAACAAACATAGCTATACATCACACCTGAGAAGAGCTGGTTGAATTGGAATCACACCAGGTTGGGGGACGCTGTTTTATGGCTCTGGATCCCACAAAGCCCCCAGAAGCAGATGAGGCAGCGATGTTGCAGAAAGGATAAAAGACCCCCCCCTAGAAAAGACCCCTTCCCAGATCCGCGTCTCTGCCAGGAGCCACTGCGGCTCTCATGTTGCTTCCATCCAAGGGTTGAAGAGAAGGAGAGGGGGCTGGGTCCTAGAGCCAAGGCTGGATGAGGCCCCTCCCTTCCCACCCCACATTTCCTCCCCCCATTGCAAAGGAGCCTGAGATTCTGCTCTTACGTGCATCGTGTGTCCACCGCCTGCAGCCTCTTTCCCCCTGCAAAGGAGCCAGTGAGTGCAGATTGCAAGGGGGTCCCTGGGGCGAGGGTGGTGGAAATAGCCCCCAGGGCAGGTTTGGGGCAGGGATTAGGTGGAAGAGAGAGCGATTCCCCCCCCCCCGGGGACTGACCCACTTGAGGCCCCTCCAGGGAGACCCCTGCCTTGCACCTTCTTCCCTCCCCATAGTTAGGGAATCCGTGAAAGGAAGGATGGAGAAAGGGAAGGGGCTGGAAGACACACAAGAGGATCGGTCCCAGGTGGGGAGGAGGAATGTCGTCCTTGTGGGGAAAAGGCTGCCCTGGTGTCCAGTTTGCATTACATTTTTTTTGTTTGTTTCATCTTCCTGATTTAAACCTAGTGAATAAGCAAAATGCATAACTCACTTTGGTCAGGAGGCCTTTGAAATGAAACCTTGGGTGCTTTTGTTTATTAAGAAGGGAGCCTGCTGTGGGTTTTAGTACGTCCCTCTTTGATGTATTAAGTGAGCCCAATGTTCACATCCTGAGAGTGGGGAGAAATCGCTGTTACTCAGGTCCCTGTTTGGGGTTCAAGTGCTGGGAGCAGGGAGGGCTTAGAAAGGGAGCTCTGAGATGCATTGGGAGAGAAACTCTGGTTCCTCAGCAGACCTCTTATTTCCTGGAGGGCAGAAGGTTTTCCTTTCTGGAGCCTGAGATGGACTCAGACCTGCTCTCAATGCAGGATCATGAACAAGAGGCCTCCATGAGAAGAAGTTTCAATGTGTGTTTTACTCCTCACGGCTAGAGGCTCCCTGAGTCCAGAATGGTTTTTTTTTTATATTTAATTTTTTATTTCCCAACAGCACATAGACAAACATTACATATAATACATACAAACAAAGGTATACATATAACAACTACAGTTACACTAAAAACATTTAAGGGTGAGGTTAAAGTACACTTTTCCCCCTCTTCATGCCAAAAATGCCCATTAATTCGTTAATGACCATTTATATATCAATCTAATTCAGTTTTTCTTATACTTTATCTAAGTCTCATACATTGGATTCACAGATTTATGGTTCTTTCCTCTCTTTGCCCATCTGAATAATAAAATCGACGAACAAATACATCATTTTTCTCTGCCTCTTTCAGATATTCTATCAAAGGTTTACATTCCAACATAAACATAATAGCTGTTGACCTTTTTCTCATTATCGCTGTAAGTTTTGGCATCCCGCAAGATGCAGAATGTTCCTTCTATCCTGATACTATCGAACGTAACTTCAGCTGCCTAAAAGCATGAGAGATAGTTTACTTAGACTATACTGCTATGCAGTTGAAAGCTTTTATCATTGCATCTATCTACTTTACACTGGTGGAAGTTTAAGTAGAGCTCAGTAGCAATTCAACTGCTGCTAGTTGGGCCTGGCACTCTTTTCACATCGTTTTTTTTGACATGCCTTAGGAGGAGTTAAATTGCAGTGTGTTTTGCAGAGAGTACACCCTCTTGGAATTGTATGATTTTACATATCAGGACATAATAACAATCATCTGTTCCTTAGCAGGTCTAAAAGTGAGGTAAATACAACCTCAGATGAACAACAACACATGACATATTACACCGTGTCATGATTTATTTAACAGAAATAAAGCCAAAAGGGAGAAGCCATGTGTGGAAAAGTAAGTACACCCTTACTGCTTCCATAGGAATTAAGATGCTAAGTAGCAGACAGGTGCTGCTTATCAAATGCCCGTGATTAATTGATCATCAGCAAGTATGACCACCTCTATAAAAGTCAAAGCTTTTTCAGTTTCCTGGTCTGGAGCATCCAGGTGTGTGTTAACACAATGCCAAGGAGGAAAGACATCAGCAATGATCTTAGAGAAACAATTGCTGCTGCCCATCAATCTGGGAAGGGTTATAAGGCCATTTCCAAACCATTTAAAGTCCATCATTCTACAGTGAGAAAGATGATTCAAAAGTGGAAAACATTCAAGACTGTTGCCAATCTTCCCAGGAGAGGACTTCCTAGCAAAATCACCCCAAGGTCAGACCGTGCAATGCTCAGAGAAATTGCAAAAAAAAACCAAGAGTTACATCTCAGACTCTAGAGGCCTCAGTGAGCATGTGAAATGTTAAAGTTCATGACAGTACAATTAGAAAAAGACTGAACAAGTATGGTTTGTTTGGAAGGGTTGCCAGGAGAAAGCCTCTTCTCTCTGAAAAGAACGTGGCAGGACAGCTGATATTATGTTCTGATATGTAAAATCATAGAATTCCAAGAGGGTGTACTTTCTTTTTCACACGACTGTATTTCTTTGTAAGTCATTGTGTG
This sequence comes from Elgaria multicarinata webbii, assembly GCF_023053635.1. NCBI lineage: Eukaryota > Metazoa > Chordata > Lepidosauria > Squamata > Anguidae > Elgaria > Elgaria multicarinata. The sequence continues at coordinate 170,246,594 of NC_086173.1, forward strand.
TTTCACATTTTGCTTCCGGATGTGACGTCCTTCTGCATTTACTTCCCTTATAAACCTTCTCTCTGTTGGATCCTGGAAGGGATCCTGTTTTGTATTTTTCCACTGTTTTTACTTTTACCTGTGGACCTGGCAGAAGTGAGGAGTCAGCAGAACAGAATCACTTAAAGGTCAACTACGCAGCTGGACACTTATTGAATAATTGAATTATTGCTGGGAATGTATTTGCAGTAATTGGTCAATTAGTGATTGCATCAGGTGTACAGGTCTGTCTTTAAAAGTAGCTGTGTTTTGTATGTTACTCCCCTTCTCTCATGTTACCCCAACTCGATGTATGCTGTGTTAATTGAACGTCTGTGAGTATATTTGTATATGTGTTGCCATTGATAAATTATTTATATCTGTCAGTAAAGGATTTACTTTTAACCTTACAAGGAATCCTTTGCCTCTTTGGTTTTGCTGCGTTCTGGCTGAGCCGCTGCTACTATTGCTACAAATTAGTTCAGCCTGTACGGCCCAGACAGGTTTATGAGTTCAGAACTAACACTCTGAACATCCAGAACTAATAATTTTCCAACACTCTCCTCACTGGGAGCCCTGGAGAGCTTGCTGTTTGTGGATTGGTGGAGCCAGGCCACCCCACCCGCTTAGTTGGGGGGATAAATTAGTCAGTTTCCAGTTTACGGTCTCTGTTCATTTGGGGAAGGGTCATGCTGCTCGGTGCCCCGAAGGGTGATGAAGGGACCCCCGTGCCAACAGGTATTAGGTAATGTCGAGGAAATCAAGCTAGGTGGTTCTTTTACCTAATGCCCATAGGTATAGGAAAATGGCTATAAAATGGCCATGAAAAGGTTCATGGTTTCCTGTTTCTTTAAAACATATTTTTAAGGCTGCAATTTGCTGGTCACAATTCAGCTGATGCTGAAACCACATGTCACAAGACAGGCAGAGTCCACACCGGCAGCAGGAGGGTGGAGTGAGATATCTGCAAGGCAAGATAACCAAAAAAAGAAACAGATGGAGATGTATTTCCTGTAACTGTTACAATACCCATATATGTATGGTATTTTGGTCAAAGAAGTACTTAAACTCTGTACATGCCTAAATGCTTTGCTTCTCATTGGTTCTTGCATTGCAGAGCTGTATTACGATTGGTGGGAAGGTTCTGCCATTGTATCTGAGGGGAATTGACCCTATAAATATGTTCGCCTTTCCTGAAATTATTGGGCAGTTCCTCAGGTCTTCTGAGACTGTCACCTTGCAGCACTGCAGGCTGCTCATAATAAACCTTCTAAAGAGAGAGAAATTGTGTCTTGAGAGTCTGTGACCACCACTCAATGAACCACGGGGACCTGCCCTTTTGGGTTCCACCACAATTTGGTGATGAGGACGGAATGAGTGGTACACTGGAAAGCCCTTGCTTCATAGAGACCTGACACAGGAAATCCTCCAACATGCACACGGATAAGATGAATAGGAACCACATTAAAATCCTATTAGAGGAGGGTTTTCCTTTGTCAACTCTCCCTTGGGCTGGAGATTTCTGGCGGTAAGTGTCATTTAAAGTCTGTGACGCCTGTTTCAGGGCATTGTCTTTCATTAGAAGAGGGGGGAGAAGAGGGAAAACTTGGGATCCAGAGATAGGTTGGGAAGTGAGACTTGCTTGAATGGGAATGGTGGCACTGGGAAAACCTGTCACTCATAGTGCGAGCCCCACCGGGCAATGACCGCTATAACATCGTATGGCAGGTCCAGTTGCCACAGGGGGAGTGAATGAGTGATAAGCAAGTCAAATAATTTTGGGAACACCGGTGTTGATAAGACCTCGCTGAACGAGGCAGGTTGGACAAATTTGAAGTCAGTTATCCAAGAAGGACAGACTGGCTGGTGCAGAATGCTCTAAGACCTAGGCAGGCGGGGGTTCCTCTGACAAGGGTCCTAAAAGGCACATTGATGCTAAACTGGCAGAGCGTAGATTGCTCCTAAAAGGTCATAGTGGTCCATAGTGGACCTGGTTTGGGTAAACCCTCTAAGGAGGCAGCAGGTTTGGATAAGCCCTCTAAGGAGACACCAGGAAAGACTGGGGTAGCACTCCAGCCTGGGTGAAAACCCAGTACGGCCAATGAGGAAACAAGGAAAATGGAAAACAAGGAAAACTGGAAAAAAGGGGAACAAGAAATAGTCAGCTGAAAGAGCTCTGAGATAATAAAACCTTAACAGCAGGGACACACATAACACAAAGAACATAAAGAACATTTATGTCTGTATGTTTGTCTTTTTCCCTACCCCAATTCCAATCATGAGCCTGGGAAATAACAGGACACCTATATAAGCCATACCCGTGTTATGTGCAATGTGACATGTCTGAATGAGTTGCCCTGAATGAGTGGACCTCCTTTCCTATTATCCTCCAATCATGAGCTGTGCTGATCAAGCTCTATCTATTGTGCCTTCCCTTCCAAAGGGACAGGGCCGTTAGAGGAGCGAGAAAAGCACAGATACCCTATAATAAGCCAGTCCTGGTGTGAAAACCCTGCGTGCCTGTGCCAAAGCCCAGAAGTTGCAACGTACGAAAGCCGTTCATGTGGTTTGAGTGTGGTGGTGAAAACATTGCAGTTAGACTAGAACAGAAGAAATATTTTTAAAAGAAACCTCAGATTATGGAGCAAGAGATACAATGGGAAGCTCCGGGTCAAAATGAAGCTGCCCAGAATCTGCAAAAAAACCATTAGGGAAAATGTGTAAGATCTACAAAGATCGTATGCCATCTGGGTTAATTTTTTTTTAAAAAAATGGCAATGTTGTATAACGACACAGCGTTAGATCTTGAAGATCTGTTGAGATTAGTAATATCTAAACATGATTTTGATAGAATTTTAGCTGCTGCCAGGAACCCCACCAACAATGCCCTTATAGCCTGGCCAGCAAATCCCCTTGCATGGGAAGTAGCTTTGACAGCTGCAGACCTCCAGCGAATGAGACAGGAAAGAAAGATCATCTGAAACGTTTCTGTAAACAGAGACTGAATGAAGCGGGTCAATACCGTCCTAGGACCCTTGTCCCAGGGCAAGGAAGTGAGCCACAAATGATATTGAAGACTTTTTGGGACCCCTAGTCAACGTAACCAAAACCCACACTATTGGCACCAAAGAGCCAATCGTAGTATTAACCTTACAGGGGAATCAGATACCCTGTGTGGTGGACACGGGAGCTGCAGTGACTACTATAAAAACTTCAGACTTGAAGTTAGAACCTTCAGAGAAAATTGTACATGCCATAGGCATAGGAGGGACTGTTATCCCGCATAAATTGTCAAAATTAGCTTAGAAATTAGTTGTAGAAATTAGCTTAGGAGGAAAGACAGATCATCAGCCCTTGCTAATGTCACCTAGTACGCCAGTAAATTTATTAGGAAGAGATCTATTGTGTAAATTAAATGCCACAATATATTGTGAACCTGATGGAACCTTAAATGTAGAAATACCTAATCCAGATTCTGCCATTACTATGCTTATACTAACTGAAGCATCCCCTGAATATAAGCCAATGCCAAACCATGTTGAAGAAAGCTTGAAGGAAGTAATAACACACGCTGATTTGGAGGCTTTACCTGTCTCATTGTGGCCAGATCCTCCAAATGACGTAGGTTTATTGTCTAGCGTAGAACCAGTGAAAATTACATTGAAACCTAATCAAGTCCTCCCCAGAATCCCTCAGTATCGGTTTTCCCATGAGCAAATATAGGGCATCAGGCCAGTAATTGAAGATCTCCTTCAGCAAGGTGTGCTGAAAGTTTTACCTGATGGCTCACATTGCAATACACCCATTTTACCTAATAAAAAGAGAAAGCCTGGTGTAGATAATGATCCAAAACCAGTCTGGAGATTCTGTCAAGATTTGAGACGTCTGAATCAAGTGGTTCAACCACGGCATAGTTCTGTCATCTATTCCTGAGGATGAAAAATGGTTCTCAGTGATAGACCTTTGTTCAGCATTTTTTAGCGTGCCCCTGCACCCAGACTCACAGTACCTGTTTGTGTTTACCTTTGAGGGTAAAGCTCTAAGTTGGAAGCATTTGCCAATGGGTTATTGAGAAAGTCCGACTGTCTTCGTGCAGGCGCTGTACAAAGATTTGGAAGGGTCTAAATTAGTTCTTTATGTAGATGACATTCTGTTAGCAAATCCTACCTTAGGGGGATGTAAAGAAGACACTTCAGTCTTGCTGAGGTGGTTTGCAAAGAAGGGCCACAAAGTGTTAAAGAAAAAAATGCAATTAGCATTAAGGACAGTGACATATCTTGGACATCAAATCAGTGCTAAAGGAAGGAGTTTATCTAAACAGCGCATAGATGCAGTGTTGCAACTGGGAAGACCTAAAATAAAAAAAAACAGCTATGAGGATTTTTAGGAGCTGCAAGTTATTGCCGCAAAGGAAACCAAATTTCTCATTACTAGCAAAGCCCTTGATACAAGCGACACGAGATTCAGTCCCTGAGCCGCTAAAATGGTCAGAGAAAATGAATTAGGGATGGGAAGCTTTAAAAACCTCATTGACCAAAACCCCTGCATTGGGCTTGCCAAATTATAAAAAAAACCATTTGTGTTGTACTGTTATGAAACAGGGGGGACTGCGAGTGGTGTGCTTACGCAACCACTAGGGCCAAAACAAAAGCCAGTAGCATATTACTCTGCACAATTAGACTCAGCTGCACAAGGATTTCCACCTTGACTCCGAGCAGTGGCTGCTACCGCCTTGCTTGTAGAAAAAGCAGCTGATTTGACATAAGGACATAATTTGTGCCCTTCTGCCCTTGACTCCCTCCCTTCTCCGCACCTGCCCTGGGGGGCCTCTTTCCACCACGCCTTTCCTCCTCCTCCCCCCTGGGACCCCCTTGCCTTTTGCCCTCACCTGCTCCTCTGCAGGAGAAAAGAGGCTCCAGTGGGACACACCATGCATGAATGGCAGGGGGGAGAATCCCAGGCTCCTTTGCCATGAGGGGTAGTGTGGGGTGGGAAGTGTGGGTCTTCATCCAGCCTTGGCTCTAGGACCCAGCCCCCTCTCCTCTTTAACCCTTGGGTGGAGGCAATACGAGAGAGCCACAGGGGCTCCTCCGGGGCTCCTGGCAGAAACGTGGACCCAGGGAGGTGCTTTTCGGGGAGGGGGCATTTAGCCCAATAGTAGCACTGCTGCCCTGTCTGATTAAATAAAGCTGGTTCTGCCGCGTTTAGACATAAGCTGAAGACTTTCCCCTCTGTTCCTGCAGGCTTCTTCAGCTAAGCTACGCTGTTGCTGTTATATTTTTTTTTGATGTTTCTGTATTTTAATTTTTTTTAATCCCTTGCAAACCATTTAAAGGTATCTCTCTTAAGGTATAGTCAGCTTACGACATAAATAAATAAATACTACTACTACAATGCCAAACAACGCAACACAAAAAGATAATCATAATAAATAAAATTAGGAGTCAGAAATATAAAATAAAATTACACTAAAAAAAACCAGCTAAGTGCAGCGGAGTGAAAGACAAGGACTGTGCTATGTTTTCTCTGTGGGCAAGTATGGATTTGCTATGGGCAAATGCTTTCATGGGCTTTAATATGTCCTGCTTTTATGGATGACGCGAGCCCTGCTGTTCACATCCTAAGAGCGGGTGGAAATCACTGTTCGCTTCCGCCTCTGTTTGGGGTTCAAGTGAAGGGAACAGAGAGGGCTTAGAATGGAGCCATGGGAGAGAAACTCTGGTTCATCATCAGACCTCTTATTTCCTGGAGGGTCGAAGGTTTTCCTGCCTTGAGCCTTAGATGGATTCAGACCTGCTCTCAAAGAAAGGGTCAAGGTGAGCAACAAGAGGCCACCATGAGAAGAAGTTGCCGTGTGTGTTTTACTCCGCACGGCTTGCGGCTCCTTGGGTCCAAAATCTTCCTGTGTACCCTGATAAGGCCTCCCCTAACATTAGGGTGACCGTATGGAAAGGAGGACAGGCATAGGTGTGCGCAGCACATTTCATTTGGTGGTTCGGCCGGGGACATTTTTTTAAAGGTAAACATTGATTGAATATACAGTAATAATGGACTTTTTTTTTCATTCATCGAACAAACGAAATAAACGAAAACTGAAGTAAACTGGATTTTTTTTAATTAACAAGTAATCTGTACTTTAAAAATACACAGTTTAAAATGGAGACTCATAATACTATTTTTTTTGCTGTACTGATAACCAGGCATATATAAAGATACAGTCAATTTTCACCATCTTTAAATTTAATCAGATAATCACCTAATCCAAACTTACTAAAACAGATTCAGGTTTCTTGATCAGGCTTGTTGTGGTTCAAAGATCAGGTGTATTTTAACTCATCTGGTGCAGATTTCAACACCAAGCAAGTCCACATTTGGCATACGGAGAGCACCTTGATAGTAGATATATACAGCTTGCATTTTTAAATACTTGAAAATTTCAAAATATAAACAACACATTGAATCCAACACTTGTCTTAGGGCAGACAAGAATAGTGACAGGGTCTGTGATAGGGCAGGACCGAACCGTTGGGGAATCTGCAAGAGTAGTCGAAATAGTTTGAGGAGTCTGCAGTAGTACAGGCTAGAATAGCTGACGGCTCTGTGTCAGGGCACACCAGAACAGCAGAGGAGAGCACGACTTTTGCCAGAAGCAGTACGTCTACGTTTAATGGAGAGATCACATCCTTTGAAGAAATGATAATTGATTAAAGAAAATTGGCCGAAAAGAATGACAGATGCGCTGTTATTCTGAAATCAAGAGAAAGTAAGTAAAGCTTAAGTGTTTCAAAAAGTACTGAAATTAGGAATCCACCTTATAGCGTACCTGACAGATGGCTGTCCAGCTGCCTCTTGAAGGTCTCTAGTGTGGGAGAGCCCACAACCTCCCTAAGTAACTGGTCCCATTGTCGTACTGCTCCAATAGTCAGGAAGTTTTTCCTGATGTCCAGCCGGAATCTGGCTTCATTTAACTTGAGCCCATTATTCCGTGTCCTCCACTGTGGGAGGGTCGAGAAGAGATCCTGGCCCTCCTCTGTGTGACAACCTTTCAAGTCCTTGAAGAGCGTTATCATCTCTAACTTCAGCCTTCTCTTCTCAAGCCTAAACAGCTGTATTTTGAAAGAGTTACCATATACTCTTAATTTTTGTGAACCACCCAGAGAGCTTCGGCTATTGGGCGGTATAGAAATGTCATAAATAAATAAACAAGGAAGAAATCTCCCATGTTATTCTTTTAACAATTTTGGCCTTGTTGGCTTGTGTCACATTATACTTTTTTGGGGGGTGGGTGGGTGGAATTAAACGAAAAACAAACCACCCCGGCCAAACCCTTAATAACATTTGAAAGCCACCAGCAACCTTTTGAAAAAATATAACAGACACATTTTTCTACCAAAGCATGATCCTTTAACAGAAGACTAGGCAAAGATTTTATTCTCTGGAAAATATTTAAGCTGAGCTCACAGAAGATAAGACATTTTACATTAAAAGAAAAGAGAGGGAGGGAGATACGGATGGTGGGAACCTCTTAACGTGTGCTTATACCAAAGACAGCAATACAGCACTCCAAAGCCGACGTTTCCTACATAGGGTGACCATATGAAAGGGAGGATAGGGCTCCTGTATCTTTAACAGTTGTATTGAAAAGGAAATTTCAGAAGGTGTCATTTGTCTGTATGAGGAACCTGGTGAAATTTTCTCTTCATCACAACAGTTAAAACTACAGGTGCCCTGCCCTCTTAGAATCATAGAATCATAGAATAGCAGAGTTGGAAGGGGCCAACAAGGCCATCGAGTCCAACCCCCTGCTCAATGCAGGAATCCACCCTAAAGCATCCCTGACAGATGTTTGCCCAGCTGCCTCTTGAAGGTCTCTAGTGTGGGAGAGCCCACAACCTCACCAGGCAACTGATTCCATTGTTGTACTGCTCTAACAGTCAGGAAGTTTTTCCTGATGTCCAGCCGGAATCTGGCTTCCTCTAACTTGAGCCCGTTATTCCGTGTCCTGCACTCTGGGAGGATCGAGAAGAGATCCTGGCCCTCCTCTGTGTGACAACCTTTGAAGTATTTGAAGAGTGCTCTCATGTCTCCCCTCAGTCTTCTCTTCTCCAGCCTAAACATGCCCAGTTCTTTCAGTCTCTCTTCATAGGGTTTTGTTTCCAGACCCCTGATCATCCTGGTTGCCCTCCTCTGAACACGCTCCAGCTTGTCTGCATCCTTCTTGAATTTTGGAGCCCAGAACTGGACGCAATACTCTAGATAAGACCTAACCAGGGCCGAATAGAGAGGAACCAGTACTTCACGTGATTTGGAAGCTATACTTCTATTAATGCAGCCCAAAATAGCATTTGCCTTTCTTGCAGCCATATCACACTGTTGGCTCATATTCAGCTTGTGATCTACAACAATTCCAAGATCCTGAGCCAAGTATCCCCCATCTTGTAACCATGCATTTGGTTTCTTTTTCCTGGGTGTATTAATTGGCATTTATCCCAATTCAATTTCATTCTGTTGTTTTCAGCCCAGCACTCCAGCCTTTCAAGATCACTTTGAAGTTTGTTTCTGTCTTCCAGGGTATTAGCTATCCCACCTAATTTTGTGTCATTAGCAAATTTGATCAGCGTTCCCTTCACCTCCTCCTCCAAATCATTAATAAAAATGTTGAAGAGCAAATCTCATCACTCTAGTATAGCTCCTGCACCTTTAACTGTGATGTTGAAGACAGAATTTCATCAAGTTCACCATATATACAAATGACACCTGCTGAAATTCCCTTTTCAATACAACTGTTAAGGATACAGGCGCCCTGTCCTCTTTTTCATAGGGTCACCCTATTCCTACACAAAGCCTCCCTTGGAGTAGAGCTTCGTTTGTTCTAGGGGGCTTGTGCAGGAGAAGCAATCTGGGTTTGGCATTATCAGAGGTTGCTGAGGGGGAGGATGCCGGGCTCCCGGCCCAGCCACCTGGGCAGCGAAAACTGAGGAGCTGAGGATGGCGAATAGATGCAGCGGCCATGGACTTTCCTTGGCAGCACTGCTGGCCTCCTGTGGCGACTCCCTCCTCCTCGTAAGGTGCTTCTTCTTCTCATCCTCCTCATGCTGCCCACGGCTCTGGCACTCGTTCTCCCGCCGCCGTGCCTCCTGCTTCCGCCCCGCAGAGCAGCCTCGCTATGCAGCTCAGCCAGTCTTTAGCGCGCTCTTGAATCACGCGGCTGGTCTTGCTGGAAGTTTTGCAAGACTTCCTACTCCCTGTGAATGCTGGCTGGGCAGCCGGGAAACAAGGCTGCAGAGCAGCTGCCTGGCTGGGCGCCCCCAGTACCACCGGAGTGCGCGCCCATAGCAGAGTTCGGGCCAGAGCAGCGGAGCCTCGCTTGTCCTCTCTCCCTCAAGTTGCTCACTGTGCAGTCGGGGCAAACATGGCTGCGGCGGATTAGGGGGTTCAGTTGAACCCCTTGAACCTGTTGTCTGCACACCAATGAGGACAGGGCTCCTGTATCCTTAACAGATGCACAGAAAGGGGAATTTCAGTAGGTGCCATTTGTATTGAGCAGGGGGTTGGACTCAATGGCTTTGTAGGCCCCTTCCAACTCTGCTATTCTATGATTCTATATATGGGGAACCTGCTGAAATTCCCTCTTCATCACAGAAGTTGAAGCTGCAGGAGCTATACGAGAGTGAGCAGATTTAAAAGAGGGCAAAGCTCCTGCAGTTTTAACTGTTGGGATGAAGAAGGAATTTCACCAGGTTCTCCATATATGCAAATGGCACCTGCAGAAATTCCCTTTTCTATGCAACTGTTAAAGATACAGGAGCCCTGTCCTCCTTTTCACAGGGTCACCCTCCTTAACCTCTCTCTTTTTAGGGCATCTAGTCATGTTTAGAGTTCTGAAGGGCACCAGGTTGGGGGACGCTGTTCTGCAGCAAGGGCAGGCAGAAGGATGGAGGGCTCCCATGCAGGAGGCTGCATTACGCACTCAAAGGGGAAACGGCTGTGGATCCCACAAAGCCCCCAGGAGCAGATGGGGCGGCGATGCTGCAGGGGGGATAAAAGCCCCCCCCCCCGTGGAAAAGCCCCCTTCCCAGGTCCGTGTCTCTGCCAGGATCCTCTGCGGCTCTCTAGTGCTGCCTCCACCAAAGGGTTAAAGAGGAGGAGAGGGGGCTGGCTCCTAGAGAGGCCCATAAGGAGCCCAGGCTGGATGAGGCCCCTCCCTTCCTGCCCCACACTTCCGCCTCCCCACATTGCAAAGGAGCCTGGGATTCTCCCCCTGCTTCTGCGAGCCTCGTGTTTCCGCTGCCTGCAGCCTCTTTTCCCCTGCAAAGGAGCCGGTGAGAGCAGATTGCAAGGGGGTCCCGGGGGGGGGGCAGAGGAAGGAGCCCCCCAGGGCAGGGGGTGCAGGTTTGGGACAGGGGGTGGGTGGGAAGAGAGAGGGAGCCCCGAGCCCTCCCCAGGGGATTGACCCACTTGGGGCCCCTCCAGGGAGACCCCCGCCTTGCACCTCCTTCCCCTCCCCATAACTAGGGGATCTCGGAAGGGAAGGCTGGAGAAAGGGGGGGGTCTGGGAGGAACCCAAGAGGAAAGGTCCCGGGTGGGGAGGAGGAATGTCCCACCTGCAGGCTAAAGGCTGCCCTGGTGTCCTGTTTGCATTGCATTTTTTGTTTTGTTTCCTCTCCAAGATTGAAACCTTGTGAATAAGTAAAATTAACACGTCACTTTGGTCACGAGGCCTTCGAAATAAAACCTGGGGTGCTTTTGTTTATTAAGAAGGGAGCCTGCTGTTGGTTTTAGTACGTCCCTCTTTGAAGTATTAAGTGAGCCCGAAGTTCACATCCTGAGAACGGGGAGAAATCGCTGTTACTCTGGTGCAATTTTGGGGTTCAAGTGCTGGGAGCAGGGAGGGCTTAGAAGGGAGCCATGAGATGCATTGGGAGAGAAACTGGTTCATCAGCAGACCTCTTATTTCCAGGAGGGCCGAAGGTTTTCCTTTCTGGAGCCTGAGATGGACTCAGACCTGCTCTCAATGCAGGATCGTGAACAAGAGGCCTCCATGAGAAGAAGTTTGAATGTGTGTTTTACTCCTCACGGTTAAAGACTCCCTGAGTCCAGAATGTTTTTTTATGTATTTAATTTTTTTTTATTTCCTAACAGCACATAGACAAACGTTACATATACTAAAAACATTTAAGGGTGAGGTTAAAGTACATATTTTTGCCCTCTTCATGTCAAAAATGCCCATTAATTCGTTAATGACCATTTATATATCAATCTAATTCAGTTTTTCTTATACTTTATCTAAGTCTCATACATTGGATTCACAGATTTATGGTTCTTTCCTCTCTTTGCCCATCTGATTAATAAAATCCACGAACAAATAGATCACTTTTCTCTGCCTCTTTCAGATATTCTATCAAAGGTTTCCATTCCAACATAAACATAATAGCTGTTGACCTTTCTCTCATTATCGCTGTAAGTTTTGGCATCTCTGCAAGATGCAGAATGTTCCTTCTATCCTGATATGACCGAACATTCTCCTTCCCTCTTTATTGTTTACTACAACTTATTAGATTGTAAGCCTATGTGGCAGGGTCTTGCTATTTACTGTGTTATCTGTACAGCACCATGTACATTGATGGTGCTATATAAATAAATAATAATAATAATAATAATAATAATAATAATAATAATGCCATGAGAGATAGTTTAGACTATACTGTTATGCGGTTGAAAGCTTTTCAAAGAACTGGGCACGTTTAGCATTGAGGAGAGACGTGATAGCACTCTTCAAATACCTGAAAGGGTGTCACACAGAGGAGGGCCAGGATCTCTTCTCCATCCTCCCAGAGTGCAGGACACGGAATAATGGGCTCAAGTTAAAGGAAGCCAGATTCCAGCTGGACATCAGGAAAAACTTCCTGACTGTTAGAGTAGTACGACAATGGGACCAGTGACCTAGGGAGGTTCTGGGCTCTCCCACACTAGAGGCCTTCAAGGGGCAGCTGGACAACCATCTGTCAGGGATGCTTTAGGATAGATTCCTGCATGGAGCAACGGGTTGGACTCGATGGCCTTGTAGACCCCTTCCAACTCTACTATTCTATGATCATTGCATCTATCTACTTTGGACTGGTGGAAGTTTAACTAGAGCTCAATAGCAATTCAACTGCTGCTAGTTGGTTCTGACACTCTTTACACATTGTTTTCTGACACGCCTTAGGAGGAGCTAAACTGCAGTGTGTTTTGCAGAGTGTACACATGTATAGCTTTGTAAATCATTGTGTGTTTCACATTTTGCTTCCGTTTGTGACGTCCTTCTGCATTTACTTCCCTTATAAACCTTCTCACCGGGAGCCCTGTAGAACTTGCTGTTTGTGGATTGGTGGAGCCGGGCCACCCCACTCGCTTGAGTTGGGGGGATAAGTTAAGTCAGTTTCCAGTTTATGGTCTCTATATATTTGAGGAAGGGTCACTGGGAACCGGTGGGAGGGGGCAGCTGGGTTGGGAATTTTAACCAGGTCTACCTTATGTGCCTCCTTCACAAGCTCTGTTTTAATTCCTACAGCGCAGTCCCTGCCTCAAAGGAGAAATTGGCAGCCAAGGCAGGAGACTGTTTCGAGTCCTGGTTGGAGCAGAGATGGAGAAGAGCGTGAAGATGGAAGAGCAATCCTTTGCAGGCCCTGAACCAGAAATCGTCTCCTGCAACATCCAGGAAGGGAGCAGTGCAGAGCCCTGGGAAGGAAGAGTGCAGCAGGACCAGCCTGGGAGCAACACCTGCTCAGACGTGGAGCTTCAGCCCTTCAGGAACTTGTGCTATCAGGAGGCCGTGGGGCCCCGAAGAGTTTGCAGCCATCTCCACCACCTTTGCCGCCAGTGGCTGAAGCCAGAAAAGCACACGAAAGCTCAGATGCTGGACCTGGTGGTCCTGGAGAAGTTCCTGGCTGTCCTGCCCCAGGAGATGGTGAGCTGGGTCAGAGAATGCGGAGGGGAGAGCAGTTCCCAGGCGGTGGCCCTGGCAGAAGGCTTCCTCCTGAGTCAGGCAGAGGACCAAGAGCAGGTGAGAGCATTTCATCTTGATAACTTACAGGGACTGTGTCCTTAATACTTATCTCAACTTTATTTTATGTGTCCTTTAAGGGATGCCCCAATTTGCAATGGTCCAACCCCCAAGTATAGTTGCTCTTCATGTGTAGAGCAGGCCCCCATTGGAGGATAGTTAAGCTAATACTGGATGGTTAAAATACGCAGTTCCCTACCAGAGGACATAGTGATGTCCACCAATTTAGATGGTTTAAAATGGGGGTTAGACAAATTCCTGGAGGAGAAGGCTGTGAATGGCTACTAGTCCTGATGGCTATATCCTACCTCCAGGTGATGGACCACTGTCGGGAGAGAATGCTGGACTAGACGGGCCCTTATTCTGATCCAGAATGGCTCTTCTTAGTTTCTCATGACGACAGGAGAAGTGAATGGGTTTGTGAAGTTCTGGGGAAGGAGGGGATCCTTCTTCAACTGGTGTCAGAGTCCTCCCAACAGAACAGGGGTAGCATTTGTAGATGCCAAACTGCTGTGTTTTCAGTGAAAAATGCTGGATTTCAGGGTTGAACTTTTAGCCCCCTGACAAAGACACAAGTTCCTGTGCTGTGTGGCTTGGATGGCAGATCAACTTTAGAATGAGACCTGAAAGGTAAAGCGATTGGGAAATGCTGCCCTTGGCCTTGACCTGAGCCGTTTCTTTCCTTCTCTAATCCCTCTTCTCTGCCTGGGATCCTCCCTCCTGCTCCAGGTCCAGGGGATGTTGGCCAGAGCACCCACAGATTTCCCTGAGGCAGAGAAGGCTCCTCCAGGCATCACACAGAGGCCGCTGGACGGGTGGATCTTGCAGGAGGGTGACGGAGGACCCTCCTCACTGGGTAAGGATTAGTGGACGTATTTTCCCATGGTTCCCCTCCCTCTATTACGCCTGAAGTGCATGAGCTGTCTTAATGTTCTCCTTGAGCCTGATTTTGCTGGGGGAGATACTCAAAAAGGAAATGTTGTTTAGTAACGTTGTTTGAGGGTATCAGACCCACTCTGGCCCGCTTCCCAGAGTGGCTCTTACACACTCAACAACTAAGGTCCTCCTCCAGGTGCCTACTCAGAGGGAAGATCGGAGGATAACAACAAGGGAGAGGCCTTCTCTGTGGTGGCCCCCCAACTGTGGAAAAATCTCCCCAATGTGGTTCACGTGGCACCGACATTGTTACCTTTTCAGTGCCAGGTCAAGCAATATGTAATTCACAATATGTAATTAATTAGCCTGGGTCTGTTTTTTTAGGGTCATAGTTTTAAAACTTGTTATAGTAGTTTTATATGTATGTGTATATTGTATGTTTTCACAGTTTTAAATATTTGGATATTGTTTCTAAGTGCTTCGGCTCTGGTATGGTAAACAAATGCAATCAATAAATAAACACTGAAAATAATCAATGAAAATGGGAATAGTTAAGAAAATTAACTTACCTTCTCACCTTCCCACCTTCCTTACCTTCCTCACAGGGAGCAAAACAACCTGCAGAGGAAGTGAACTGATCCTGGGGGGTCCTTCAGGGCCTCGTTCGCTTGGTGGTGGAGCGGAAGCAGTTTCTGCACAGCCTGGGCAGGTAGGGGAGTCCTGGGGGCCTCCGTCTCCTGCACATCTCTTTGGTCCTGGAAGAACCTGCCCCTTTAGCCTTTGCTCTTCTCCAAGATGGCTGCTAGGAAGGCCTTGAATGTCACTCACAATGCTTTGGCATTCAGAAAGAGGACCTCACCATCCTTGTCTTCATGGATTGCTACATAAAGCTTAAAGAGAACATCATTTCTTCTGCTGCTTTCAGGGTCTGGTGACCTTTGAGGAGGTGGCCGTGCATTTCTCGGAGGAGGAGTGGGCTCTGCTGGGTCCAGGCCAGAGGACTCTGCACAAAGAAGTCATGGAGGAGAATCGTGAGATCCTGGCCTCTCTGGGTAAGGAATGGGATTCCTCTGGGTACGTCTTCCTCTCTGCCTTCTTGCCAGATCCTGGAAAGTGGAATTTCAGCTCTTCTTTCCTTGTGTCAGTGAAGCCCATTGATGGCCTTGCTTAAACAGTAATTGCATCTGCATAAAATTGAAGATGTTACATATATTATCTTAATGGTCTCCATGGAAGAGAGAAGAGTTAAGCCTTTTCACAAGACAGGTCTGGACAGCTAGACATTTAAAATAACCATTAGGGTTGAATTCCCACTTTCAAGTTCCCAGTTATATGATCAGCTAGGAGGAAATGGCAGATTTTATGTGTATTTTATTTTTACAGTATTTTATGTTATTTATTTATTCTCTCAACTACTTTATATGAGTTATTCCAAATAAATGAAAGCATTGTTTGGCAGTCTAGTTCTCAGTTCTATTGGTCATCAGGATATTTAATATGTTTAGAAGGATCTGCCTCACCACGATTATTTCTTTTTTATCCTGTGAATCAAATCAGCAACCATTTGTGTTGTTTCAAGACGATTTCTGTGTTTATACTTGCAGGGGATCACAGGGAGAGCAAGAAAAATGGCCTACACCAGAGAAGGAAAACTGAAACTGAAGAGAAGAGGGAATCCATTTCTTTTGAAGGATCAGACGTCTGTGTAACTCCAATACTAGAAGCACGAAGTAAAAAGAACATTCGTAAAAGGAAGAAACAGACTAAAACTCAGAAGATCCATTCTAACAAATATCAAAGGTTTCAATGCTTAGTGTGTGAAAAACAATTCACTTTCCACTCACAACTTAACTTACATCAAAGAATTCACACTGGGGAGGAGCCCCATAAATGCTTAGAATGCGGGAAGACCTTTGCTCACAGGACAAGCTTTAACAGGCATCAAGTAATTCACACTGGAGAGAAGCCCTATAAATGCTTAGAGTGCGGGAAGAGCTTTGCTCACAGCAGTAGCCTTAAGCTGCATCAACGAATTCACACTGGGGAGAAGCCCTATAAATGCTTAGAGTGCGGGAAGAGCTATACTAACATCATGCACCTTAAGCAGCATCAACGAATTCACACTGGGGAGAAGCCCTATAAATGCTTAGAATGCGGTAAGAGCTTTGCTCAGAGCAGCAGCCTTAAGCAGCATCAAAGAATTCACACTGGGGAGAAGCCCTATAAATGCTTAGGATGCGGTAAGAGCTTTGCTCGGAGCAGCAGCCTTAAGCAGCATCAAAGAATTCATACTGGGGAGAAGCCCTATAAATGCTTAGAGTGTGGGAAGACCCTTGCTCGGAGCACACACCTTAAGCAGCATCAACGAATTCACACTGGGGAGGAGCCCTATAAATGCTTAGAATGTGGGAAGAGCTTTGGTTACAGCACAGACCTGAAGCGGCATCAAAGAATTCACACTGGGGAGAAGCCCTATAAATGCTTAGAATGTGGGAAGAGCTTTGTTTACAGCACAGACCTGACGCGGCATCAAAGAATTCACACTGGGGAGGAGCCCTATAAATGCTTAGAATGTGGGAAGAGCTTTGCTCACAGCACAAGCTTTAAGCTGCATCAAAGAATTCACACTGGGGAGAAGCCCTATAAATGCTTAAAGTGTGGGAAGACCTTTGCTCGGAGCACAAATCTTAAGCAGCATCAACGAATTCACACTGGGGAGAAGCCCTGTAAATGCTTAGAGTGCGGGAAGAGCTTTGTTCTGAGCTCATCCCTGAAGCAGCATCAAAGAATTCACACTGAGGAAAAGCCCTGTAAATGCTTAGAATACGGGAAGAGCTTTGATCTGAGCTCACACCTTAAGCAGCATCAATGAATTCACACTGGGGAGAAGCCCTACAAATGCTTAGAGTGTGGAAATACCTTTGTTCAGAGCTCACACCTTAAGCAGCATCAACGAATTCACACTGGGGGGAAGCCCTATAAATGTTTAGTATGAGGGAAGAGATTTGCTCTGAGCTCACACCTTAAGCTGCATCAACGAATTCACACTGGGGAGAAGCCCTATAAATGCTTTGAGTGTGGGAAGAACTTTGCTCTGAGCACACACCTTAAGCTACATCAAGGAATTCACACTGGGCAGAAGCGCTATAAATGCTTAGAATGTGGGAAGACGTTTGTTCTGAGCTCACACCTTAAGCAGCATCAACGAATTTACACTGGGAAGAAGCCCTATAAAGGCTTAGAGTGTGGGAAGAGCTTTGCTCAGAGCACAGTCCTTAAGCAGCATCAAAGAATTCACACTGGGGAGAAGTCCTATGAATGCTTAGAATGCGGGAAGAGCTTTGCTCACAGAACAAGCCTTAAGCTGCATCAAGGAATTCACACTGGGAAGAAGCCGTATAAATGCTTAGAATGCGGGAAAACTGTTCTGAGCTCATACCTTAAGCGGCATCAAAGAATTCACACTGGGGAGAATCCCTATAAATGTGTAGTGTAGCATTTAAGCATCATAGAATAGTAGAGTTGGAAGGGGCCTATAAGGCCATGGAATCCAACCCCCCATGCTCAATGCAGGAATCCACCCTAAAACATACCTGACTGAAGGTTGTCCAGCTGCCTCTTGAATGACTCTAGTGTGGGAGAGCCCACAACCTCCCTACGTAACTGGTTCCATTGTCATACTGTTCTAACAAGATGCTTTTCCTGATGTACAGCTGGAATCTGCTTTCCTGTAACCTGCACTCTGGTAGGATCGAGAAGAGATCCTGGCCCTCCTCTGTGTGACAACCTTTCAAGTCATTGAAGAGTGTTATCATGTTTCCCCTCAATCTTCTCTTCTCCATGCTAAACATTCCCAGTTCTTGCAGTCTCTCCTCATAGGGTTTTGTTTCCAGACCCCTGATCACCCTCTGAATATGCTCAAGCTTGTCTGCATGCTTCCTGGAGTGTGTTGTGCAGAACTGGGCGCAATACTCAAGATGTGGCATAGCCAGGGCTGAACAGAGGGGAATCAATACCTCATGCGATTTTGATTCTTTTAAAGCAGCCCAAAATAGCATTTGCTTTTTTTGCAACCACATCACACTGTTCGCTCATATTCAGCTTGTTATCTACAACAATTCCAAGATCTTTCTCGTTTGTAGTATTGCTGAGTCAAGTATCCCCTCTCTTGTAAATGTGCATATTTTTTTCTTTTCCTAGGTGTTGAATGTGGCATTTATCCCTATTAAATTTCATTCTGTTGTTTTCTGCCCAGCACTCCAGCCTATCAAGATCATTTTGAAGTTTGTTAATCGGAATATTATGATCAGAGCACTTTGTCAAAAGCTTTGCTGAAGTCAAGATATATTACATCCACATCATTTCCACAGTCCACAAGGGAGATTACCCGATCAAAAAGTGAGATCAGATTAGTCTAACAGAATTTGTTCTTGACAAAATCCCTGTTGGCTTCTAGTAATCACTGCATTATTTTCAAGGTGCTTACTTACAGATTGACTTCTTTAGAATCTGCTCCAGAATTTCCCCTGGGTTGGATGTCAGACTGACTGGTTGGTAGTTCCCAGTTTAGCCCTCCTCCAGTCATACTTGTTTTTACCTCAATTTTAGAATTTCTGTAAACCGCCCAGAGAGCCCTGGTTATAGCTTCAGTCTCTCCACTGGGTTACTCTTTGGAGGGCTCTGATGACCCTTCATGGGTGGGAGAGTGTGTGCACTGGGTATGTCCACATGCCCTAGGGGACCTCATCCCCTTGCACCACATCTATTCAGTTGTTCACCAAGGTTAGGGTGAGTAGCAGTGCTGTGTTTCCTATCTGTTATTTATTTGCTTAGTATATGATTTCAGGTTGTGTTTGTGCATTTGGTGGGGCTACTGTTTTAAAAAACACTGGGAAAAGTCCGTTCAAACTAAGAAAGAGAAGTTTCCCAGTATCCCGTTACTAAGTATCCCGTTTTGCCTATCCCCTTCTCCAGCTTTGGGATTCGAGGATGCTTCATCAGGTGATCATGCCTGGGAGTTGAATCTGCCTCTCAGCACTTTAAAAAGGTACCTCTCCCGCTTTTTTAAACCCTATTTTTTAAAAAAAATTATAACAAGCGATCTGCACCACGCAGAGTGCTGAGAGTAGGCTCAAAATGACCCCCAGCCACGACTCTCTAAGCACAAGAAATTTCAGAAAGATAGCTTTAAAAACAACACAGTTATGCCCTAATCTTTTCCGCAATGCAATCCTATTGGAGAAATTATCCAAAACGGCGGGCAGATCGCTCCGCAAAAAGAGAAACCCTTCTCCTATGGCCGCTTCTCTTCACCATGCTTCTCCAGGACCCCGGTTCGCTTCTACTCTGCCTCTGGGCAAGGCGGAGCAGGCCAATTCGCTCCTGATTCTCCGTTCTGAGGAGAAGCGGAACACATCCTTAATAGACAGTGGTTCAGAGAGTTCTTCCGCTAGCTCCTTCATTACTCTAGGATGCAGTTTATCAGGCCCTGGAGATTTGAACTCATTCAAGGAAATTAGGTGTTCCTTGACCATTTGTTTATCAATCTCAGACTGCAATCAACTTGTGCTTCACTTTTTCTAGGGTGTCCATAGACCCGCTTTTGGGAGAAGACTGAGCCAAAGTAGGAATTGAGCACTTCAGCCTTTTCTTTGTCATCTGTTAATCAATTTGCCATCCTCATTAAGCAGTTGAACCACCATTTCTTTCCTCTGTCTTTTACTATTCACGTATCTGAAGAAAGCCTTTTTATTGCTTTTAGCATCTCTCGATAATCTCAGCTCATTCTGAGCTTTAGCCTTCCTGACGCCATTTCGGCACTTCTGCGCCACCTGTCTGTACTCTTCTTTTGTAGCCTGGCCTTCCTTCCACTTCCTATATGTATCCGTTTTTGTTTTCAGGTCATCTCTAAGCTTTTTGTGGAGCCACATTGGTTTCGTCTGTTGTCTTCTGTCTTTTCAACTTGTTGGAATTGTTTGTAACTGTGCCCTTAAAATTTCCTTTTTTAAAATACTCCCACCCATCCTTTACTCCTTTTCTCATTAGGGTTACTTGCCATGGGCCCTTACTTATCATAGTTCTGAGTTTATTAAAATCAGCTTTCCTAAAAACCAGAGTACGTGTATGGCTACACTCAGCTTTTGCTTCATTTAAAATCAAGAATTCAATTATGGTGTGTTCACTTTCCCCCAGAATTCCTGTAACTGGCACTTTATTCACCTAGCTGGTATAGGTAAGGAGCTATGGAGTAGTATAGCTAAAATTCCTAGAATGCTAACGCAAATTTTCTTGTGAGAGGTTTTTGTTGAATCAGTGAAATATATTTAACAAACGTGTACTTTCACAACAGCCATTATGTTGCACACATGCATATAGAGAGCACAAAAAATGATATATACAATGAAATTGATATTAACAGTAAATTCTGAATAATTGTGATATCCTCTCAAGTCAATAGTCCAATTACAATAACAACAGTACAAAAACAAGTTTCCAATACCAAGAGCAAATCAACAGTTGCAAGAACAAATCAAGACGGTAATTTCGGATTATACATTCCATTTCCAACACAATCTTCCTCTGTTGTATATCACTGTCTGTATTCTAGTACGCTGGTCCAACATTCAAACATCACATAAATCACTAAACAGTATTTAAACCGTCCAATTCAGACTGAATAATTACCTTTCTTGTTTGAGAATAGTGATGGCAATTGCTTTGTAGTCAAACTGTTGTCTTTTACTGAACTATATTGTAAAATAATAACTTATTAAATGTTATTTCCGCTGCTCGTGTTGTAAAAAACTTACCATGAGGAGATTTGTAACTTTCAACTCCTATGGAAAACTCTAATCGTTACCTTGCATAAAAGCTATAAATAAAAGTTACCTGCTACCTGTCCTTCCCCAGGGAGAATTAGGTGAAACAAACATAGCTATACATCGCACCTGATAAGAGCTGGTTGAATTGGAATCACACCAGGTTGGGGGATGCTGTTTTACAGCTCTGGATCCCACAAAGCCCCCAGGAGCAGAGGAGGCAGTAATGTTGCAGAAAGGATAAAAGACACACACACTCAGAAAAGCCCCCTTCCCAGATCTGCGGCTCTCTCATGTTGCTTCCATCCAAGGGTTAAAGAGGAGGAGAGGGGACTGGGTCCTAGAGCCAAGGCTGGATGAGGCCCCTCCTGTCCCACCCCACATTTCCTCCCCCACCCGTTGCAAAGGAGCCTGGGATTCTACTCCTACGTGCATCGTGTGTCCACCGCCTGCAGCCTCTTTTCCCCTGCAAAGGAGCCTGTGAATGCAGATTGCAAGGGGGTTCCTAGGGGGAGGGTGGTGGAAAGAGCCCCCCGGGGCAGGAGGACAGGTTTGGGGCAGGGAGTGGGTGGGAAGAGAGAGTGAGCCCCCCCTGCTTCCCCGGGGACTGACCCGTTTGAGGCCCCTCCAGGGAGACCCCTGCCTTGCACCTCCTTCCCTCCCCATAGTTAGGGAATCCGGGAAGGGAAGGAAGGAGAAAGGGAAGGGGCTGGCAGACACACAAGAGGAAAGGTGCCAGGTGGGGAGGAGGAATGTCGCCCCTGTGGGGAAAAGGCTGCCCTGGTGTCCAGTTTGCATTGCATTTTGTTTTGCTTTGTTTCATCTTCCTGCTTTAAACCTAATGAATAAGCAAAATTCATAACTCACTTTGGTCACGAGGCCTTTGAAATAAAACCTGGGGTGCTTTTGTTTATTAAGAAGGGAGCCTGCTGTTGGTTTTAGTACGTCCCTCTTTGATGTATTAAGTGAGCCTGATATTCACATCCTGAGAGCCCGGGAGAAATCGCTGTAATAATGCACTGGTAATAATGTTAAAGAATTTCACGGAGGAACTGAAGGGCAGATTAAGTCAATTATTAATAGAGAAAAATAAAATGAGATTAAAGGATTGGTTGAGAGAAATGAATACAAGAGAAGACATGGAAGAGGTTTTAAAAGATATAAAATTAACTTGGTTAGAGTATAGGCAATTAGAACAGTGGACTAAAAAGTGGGTAAGAGAAAATAGAGATGGTAGAGAATTGACGAAGTTTGAGGAACTAATAATTAAAAGAGAAAAATGTAAGGGAGGAAGTCCAGCCTTAAAAGGGTTAATGAGTGAAATATATAAAATATTACTGGAGAAAGGGTCGATGGACAGTTCAGGGAAAATGGTATGGGAGACAGATTTGAAAGTACAAATAAGACAACAGAGCTGGGAGGGACTTTGGAAACAAAGAGTGTTGAGAAATATGTCAGTGAGAATAAAAGAGAATTATTTTAAAATTATGTGCCTAACCCCGATTAGATTGAATAAGATAAATAATCAGCATTCAGCAAACTGTTGGAGAAGTTGTGGGGAACGTATTTACATATGTGGTGGGAATGCAAATATGTACAAAGATTGTGGAAGATGGTGTTTTTGGAGATTGAAGAAATTGTGGGAATGAAGATAGAACGAACACCAAAAAGTGCATTACTGTCTCTATTTGAAGATTTAAAATGTAAAAAAGAAACTAAGGAATTGATAACGAATTTGCTGACTGCAGCAAGATTATTATTATTTTTATTATTATTATTTATTTATATAGCACCATCAATGTACATGGTGCTGTCCAGAGTAAAACAGTAAATAGCAAGACCCTGCCGCATAGGCTTACATTCTAATAAAATCATAATAAAACAATAAGGAGGGGAAGAGAATGCAAACAGGCACCGGGTAGGGTAAACAGGCACTGGGTAGGGTAAAACTAACAGTATAAAGTCAGAACAAAATCAAGTTTTAAAAGCTTTAGGAAAAAGAAAAGTTTTTAGCTGAGCTTTAAAAGCTGCGGTTGAACTTGTAGTTCTCAAATGTTCTGGAAGAGCGTTCCAGGCGTAAGGGGCAGCAGAAGAAAATGGACGAAGCCGAGCAAGGGAAGTAGAGACTCCCATGAAGCTGATTGCTGGGGGATTCAGAACAGATATAAGGAAGTCCTTCACGCAATGCATGGAAGGACTATGCATGGAAAATGCATGGAAAACTATGGAACTCACAACCACAAGATGTAGCAATGGCCATGAATTTGGATGGTTTTGATTGTAGCTAGGAACTGGAAAATTCAAGGGGATTATTGTATTGAAGAATGGTATAAAGAAGTATGGGATATAGCTATTAATGATAAATTGACTTGTAATATTAAATGGAGAAGAGGTATAGCTAAAATAAATGATTTTGAAGGAATTTGGAAACAGTTCCTAATATTTGTGTTTTTTAAGGGAAGTGGGAAACCACCAGCAGAAGAAAGTATGAGATTTTGGAATCCGGAATGAGATCCTGAGGTGGGGGGTGCACTTATATGTTAAGTTTGATTATGTTATGTAGTTATGATAGTATGTATTCAACATCTATTCAACATTTATGTAGTATGTTGTTGTTGGTTTTTTTTGTATTGTAATGATGTAGATTTAATTAATGTAAAAAGCAACAAAATTTTTTTAAAAAAGATATTCACATCCTGAGAGCGGGGAGAAATCGCTGTTACTCAGGTCCCTGTTTGGGGTTCAAGTGTTGGGAGCAGGGAGGGCTTAGAAGGGAGCCATGTGATACATTGGGAGAGAAACTCTGGCTCACCAGCAGACCTGTTATTTCCTGGAGGGCCGAAGGTTTTCCTTTCTGGAGCCTGAGATGGACTCAGACCTGCTCTCAATGCAGGATCATGAACACCATGTACATTGATGGTGCTATATAAATAAATAAATAATAATAATAATAATAACAAGAGGCCTCCATGAGAAGAAGTTTCAATGTGTGTTTTACTCCTCACGGCTAGAGGCTCCCTGAGTCCAGAATGTTCCTTATAACCTTTTCTTTTTTACATTTAATTTTTTTATTTTCCAACAGCACATAGACAAACATTACATATAATACATACAAACAAAGGTATACATATAACAACTACAGTTACATTAAAAACATTTAAGGGTGAGCTTAAAGTACACTTTTCCCCCTCAAAAATGCCCATTAATTAGTTAATGACCATTTATATATCAATCTAATTCACTTTTTCTTATACTTTATCTAAGTCTCATACATTGGATTCACAGATTTATGGTTCTTTCCTCTCTTTGCCCATCTGAATAATAAAATCCATGAACAAATACATAATTTTTCTCTGCCTTTTTAAGATATTCTATCAAAGGTTTCCATTCCAACAAACATTATAGCTGTTGACCTTTTTCTCATTATCGCTGTAAGTTGACTGTGCTATATTTTCTCTGTGGGCAAGTATGGATTTGCTATGGGCAAATGCTTTCATTGGCTTTCATATGTCCTGCTTTTATGGATGAAGCGAGCCCTGCTGTTCACATCCTAAGAGCGGGTGGAAATCACTGTTCGCTTCCGCCCCTGTTTGGGGTTCAAGTGAAGGGAACAGAGAAGGCTTAGAACGGAGCCATGGGAGAGAAACTCTGGTTCATCATCAGATCTCTTATTTCCTGGAGGGCGAAAGTTTTCCTGCCTTGAGCCTGAGATGGAGGCCGTCCTTCTCTCAAAGCAGGGGTCAAGCTGTGGAACAGGAGACCACCATGAGAAGAAGTTGCCGTGTGTGTTTTACTCCACACGGCTTGCGGCTCCTTGGGTCCAAAATCTTCCTGTGTACCCTGATAAGGCCTCCCCTAACATTAGGGTGACCGTATGGAAAGGAGGACAGGCATAGGTGTGCGCAGCACATTTCATTTGGTGGTTCGGCCGGGGACATTTTTTTAAGGTAAACATTGATTGAATATACAGTAATAATGGACTTTTTTCATTCATCGAACAAACGAAATAAACGAAAACTGAAGTAAACTGGATTTTTTAAATTAACAAGTAATCTGTACTTTAAAAATACACAGTTTAAAATGGAGACTCATAATACTATTTTTTTGCTGTAGTGATAACCAGGCATATATAAAGATACAGATAATGACCTACTAAAACAGATTCAGGTTTCTTGATCAGGCTTGTTGTGGTTCAAAGATCAGGTGTATTTTAACTCATCTGGTGCAGATTTCAACACCAAGCAAGTCCACATTTGGCATACGGAGAGCACCTTGATAGTAGATATATACAGCTTGCATTTTTAAATACTTGAAAAATTCAAAATATAAACAACACATTGAATCCAACACTTGTCTTAGGGCAGACAAGAATAGTCACAGGGTCTGTGATAGGGCAGGACCGAACCGTTGGGGAATCTGCAAGAGTAGTCGAAATAGTTTGAGGAGTCTGCAGTAGTACAGGCTAGAATAGCTGACGGCTCTGTGTCAGGGCACACCAGAACAGCAGAGGAGAGCACGACTTTTGCCAGAAGCTGCACGTCTAGGTTTAATGGAGAGATCACATCCTTTGAAGAAATGATAATTGATTAAAGAAAATTGGCTGAAAAGAATGACAGATGCGCTGCTATTCTGAAATCAAGAGAAAGTAAGTAAAGCTTAAGTGTTTCAAAAAGTACTGAAATTAGGAATCCACCTTATAGCATACCTGACAGATGGCTGTGCAGCTGCCTCTTGAAGGTCTCTAGTGTGGGAGAGCCCACAACCTCCCTAGGTAACTGGTTCCATTGTCGTACTGCTCTAACAGTCAGGAAGTTTTTCCTGATGTCCAGCCGGAATCTGGCTTCCTGTAACTTGAGCCCGTTATTCGGTGTCCTCCACTGTGGGAGGGTCGAGAAGAGATCCTGGTCCTCCTCTGTGTGACAACGTTTCAAGTCCTTGAAGAGCGTTATCATCTCTCACTTCAGCCTTCTTTTCTCAATCCTAAACAGCTGTATTTTGAAAGAGTTACCACATACTCTTAATTTTTGTGAACCACCCAGAGAGCTTCGGCTATTGGGCGGTATAGAAATGTAATAAATAAATAAACAAGGAAGAAATCTCCCATGTTATTCTTTTAACAATTTTGGCCTTGTTGGCTTGTGTCACATTATACTTTTTTGGGGTGGGGGGTGGGGGGAAT
Source organism: Elgaria multicarinata webbii (assembly GCF_023053635.1). Lineage (NCBI taxonomy): Eukaryota > Metazoa > Chordata > Lepidosauria > Squamata > Anguidae > Elgaria > Elgaria multicarinata. The sequence continues at coordinate 170,272,530 of NC_086173.1, forward strand.
TAAACGAAAAACAAACCACCCCGGCCAAACCCTTAATAACATTTGATTCCTAAGCAAAGCCAGAACTATTATATAAGCATTTGTTTCCTAATTAGCTTGGTGCTTTTGGAAAATCAGAAGCAGGGTCTCACAAGCTTGACCAATGCCCTCTTCCATTTTCTGCATAGCGGTTAAGCGTATTATAACATTGCTTTTGTTTCTTTTTTAAAAAATGCAATTATATACACTTTTAATAAAACCTTTGGCCCATTGTGCTGTTTGAGCTTCCCTATTCCTTGAAGTGCCTTTCACAGACGTTCCCCGGCCTACGCAATTCACAGAACTGCAGCAGTTTCTCCCATTTTAGTGGTGGTAGTGGTTATTAAAAACAGTGTCATGCTGAAAAGTTACCAAAATACTTGTCAAATTAAAAACAAAAACAAAACACAGCTTTTTATCTCTCCCAAATTTGTGAGAATTGGGAACCTAATTACCACATATTAAGACTACCAGAGCGTATTAAAGAAAGCCACCAGCAACCTTTTGAAAAAATATAACAGACACATTTTTCTACCAAAGCATGATCCTTTAACAGAAGACTAGGCAAAGATTTTATTCTCTGGAAAATATTTAAGCTGAGCTCACAGAAGATAAGACATTTTACATTAAAAGAAAAGAGAGGGAGGGAGATACGGATGGTGGGAACCTCTTAACGTGTGCTTATCCCCAGGACAGCAATACAGCACTCAGAAAGCCGACGTTTCCTACATAGGGTGACCATATGAAAGGGAGGACACGGCTCCTGTATCTTTAACAGTTGTATTGAAAAGGAAATTTCACAAGGTGTCATTTGTCTGTATGAGGAACCTGGTGAAATTTTCTCTTCATCACAACAGTTAAAGCTACAGGTGCCCTGCCCTCATAGAATCATAGAATAGCAGAGTTGGAAGGGGCCTACAAGGCCATCGAGTCCAACCCCCTGCTCAATGCACCCTAAAGCATCCTGGACAGATGGTTGTCCAGCTGCCTCTTGAAGGCCTCTAGTGTGGGAGAGGCCACAACCTCACCAGGCAACTGATTCCATTGTCGTACTGCTCTAACAGTCAGGAAGTTTTTCCTGATGTCCAGCTGGAATCTGGCTTCCTTGAACTTGAGCCCGTTATTCCGTGTCCTGCACTCCTGGAAGATCGAGAAGAGATCCTGGCCCTCCTCTGTGTGACAACCTTTGCTATCATGTCTCCCCTCAATCTTCTCTTCTCCAGGCTAAACAGGCCCAGTTCTTTCAGTCTCTCTTCATAGGGCTTTGTTTCCAGACCCCTGATCATCCTGGTTGCCCTCCTCTGAACACGCTCCAGCTTGTCTGCATCCTTCTTGAATTGTGGAGCCCAGAACTGGATGCAATACTCTAGATGAGGCCTAACCAGGGCCGAATAGAGAGGAACCAGTACCTCATGTGATTTGGAAGCTATTAATGCAGGCTAAAATAGCATTTGCCTTTCTTGCAGCCATATCACACTGTTGGCTCCTATTCAGCTTGCAATCTACAACAATTCCAAGATCCTTCTCATTTGTAGTATTGCTGAGCCAAGTATCCCCCATCTTGTAACTGTGCATTTGGTTTCTATTTCCTAAATGTAGAACTTGGCATTTATCCCTGTTAAATTTCATCCTGTTTTCAGCCCAGCACTCCAGCCTTTCAAGATCACTTTGAAGTTTGTTTCTGTCTTCCAGGGTATTAGCTATCCCACCTAATTTTGTGTCATTAGCAAATTTGATCAGCGTTCCCTGCACCTCCTCGTCCAAATCATGAATAAAAATGTTGAAGAGCAAATCTCATCACTCTAGTATAGCTCCTGCACCTTTAACTGTGGTGTTGAAGACAGAATTTCATCAAGTTCACCATATATACAAATGACACCTGCTGAAATTCCCTTTTCAATACAACTGTTAAGGATACAGGCGCCCTGTCCTCTTTTTCATAGGGTCACCCTATTCCTACACAAAGCCTCCCTTGGAGTAGAGCTTCGTTTGTTCTAGGGGGCTTGTGCAGGAGAAGCAATCTGGGTTTGGCATTATCAGAGGTTGCTGAGGGGGAGGATGCCGGGCTCCCGGCCCAGCCACCTGGGCAGCGAAAACTGAGGAGCTGAGGATGGCGAATAGATGCAGCGGCCATGGACTTTCCTGTGGTTACTCCGTTCGCCTTGTAAGGTGCTTCTTCTTCTCATCCTCCTCATGCTGCCCACGGCTCTGGCACTCGTTCTCCCGCCGCCGTGCCTCCTGCTTCCGCCCCGCAGAGCAGCCTCGCTATGCAGCTCAGCCAGTCTTTAGCGCGCTCTTGAATCACGCGGCTGGTCTTGCTGGAAGTTTTGCAAGACTTCCTACTCCCTGTGAATGCTGGCTGGGCAGCCGGGAAACAAGGTTGCAGAGCAGCTGCCTGGCTGGGCGCCCCCAGTACCACCGGAGTGCGCGCCCGTAGCAGAGCTCGGGCCAGAGCAGCGGAGCCTCGCTTGTCCTCTCTCCCTCAAGTTGCTCACTGTGCAGTCGGGGCAAACATGGCTGTGGCGGATTAGGGGGTTCAGTTGAACCCCTTGAACCTGTTGTCTGCACACCAATGAGGACAGGGCTCCTGTATCCTTAACAGATGCACAGAAAGGGGAATTTCAGTAGGTGCCATTTGTATTGAGCAGGGGGTTGGACTCAATGGCCTTGTAGGCCCCTTCCAACTCTGCTATTCTATGATTCTATATATGGGGAACCTGCTGAAATTCCCTCTTCATCACAGAAGTTGAAGCTGCAGGAGCTATACGAGAGTGACCAGATTTAAAAGACGGCAAAGCTCCTGCAGCTTTAACTGTTGGGATGAAGAAGGAATTTCACCAGGTTCTCCATATATGCAAATAGCACCTGCAGAAATTCCCTTTTCTATGCAACTGTTAAAGATACAGGAGCCCTGTCCTCCTTTTCACAGGGTCACACTACTTAACCTCTCTCTTTTTAGGGCATCTAGTCATGTTTAGAGTTCTGAAGGGCACCAGGTTGGGGGACGCTGTTCTGCAGCAAGGGCAGGCAGAAGGACGGAGGGCTCCCATGCAGGAGGCTGCATTACGCACTCAAAGGGGAAATGGATGTGGATCCCACAAAGCCCCCAGGAGCAGATGGGGTGGCGATGCTGGGGGGGGGATAAAAGACCCCCTCTCTCTCCCCCCCCCCCCGTGGAAAAGCCCCCTTCCCAGGTCCGCTTCTCTGGCAGGAGTCTCTCCGTCTGCCTCGTGTTGACTCCATGCAAGGGTTAAAGAGGGTGAGAGGGGGCTGGCTCCTAGAGAGGCCCATAAGGAGCCCAGGCTGGATGAGGCCCCTCCCTTCCCGCCCCACACTTCCGCCTCCCCACATTGCAAAGGAGCCTGGGATTCTCCCCCTGCTTCTGCGAGCATCGTGTTTCCGCTGCCTGCAGCCTCTTTTCCCCTGCAAAAGAGCAGGTGAGTGCAGATTGCAAGGGGGTCCCAGGAGGGAGGGGGCAGAGGAAGGAGCCCCCCAGGGCAGGGGGTGCAGGTTTGGGGCAGGGGGTGGGTGGGAAGAGAGAGGGAGACCCCCGCCTTGCACCTCTTTCCCTCCCAATAGTTAGGGAATCCGGGAAGGGAAGACTGGAGAAAGGGAAGGGGATGGCAGAGACACAAGAGGAAAGTTCCCAGGTGGGGAGGAGGAATGTCCCACCTGCAGGCTAAAGGCTGCCCTGGTGTCCTGTTTGCATTGTATTTTTGGTTTTATTTCCTTTCCCTGATTCAAACCTAGTGAATAAGCAAAATTCATAAGTCACTTTGGTCACAAGGCCTTTGAAATAAAACCTGAGGTGCTTTTGTTGATTAAGAAGGGAGCCTGCTGTTGGTTTTAGTACGTCCCTCTTTGAAGTATTAAGTGAGCCCGATGTTCACATCCTGAGAGTGGGGAGAAATCGCTGTTACTCTGGTGCAATTTTGGGGTTCAAGTGCTGGGAGCAGGGAGGGCTTAGAAGGGAGCCATGAGATGCATTGGGAGAGAAACTGGTTCATCAGCAGACCTCTTATTTCCAGGAGGGCCGAAGGTTTTCCTTCCTGGAGCCTGAGCTGGACTCAGACCTGCTCTCAATGCAGGATCGTGAACAAGAGGCCTCCATGAGAAGAACTTTCAATATGTGTTTTACTCCTCACAGTTAAAGGCTTCCTGAGTCCAGAATGTTTTTTTATGTATTTATTTTTTTTTATTTCCTAACAGCACATAGACAAACGTTACATATAACGCATACAAATAAAGGTTTACATATAACAACTACAATTACACTAAAAACATTTAAGGGTGAGGTTAAAGTACATATTTTTGCCCTCTTCATGTCAAAAATGCCCATTAATTCGTTAATGACCATTTATATATCAATCTAATTCAGTTTTTCTTATACTTTATCTAAGTCTCATACATTGGATTCACAGATTTATGGTTCTTTCCTCTCTTTGCCCATCTGATTAATAAAATCCACGAACAAATACATCATTTTTCTCTGCCTCTTTCAGATATTCAATCAAAGGTTTCCATTCCAACATAAACATAGCTGTTGACCTTTCTCTCATTATCGCTGTAAGTTTTGGCCTCTCTGCAAGATGCAGAATGTTCCTTCTATCCTGATACGACTGAACGTAACTTCAGCTGCCTAAAACCATGAGAGATAGTTTAGAATATACTGTTATGCGGTTGAAAGCTTTTCAAAGAACTGGGCACGTTTAGCATGGAGAAGAGAAGATTGAGGAGAGACATGATAGCACTCTTCAAATACTTGAAAGGTTGTCACACAGAGGAGGGCCAGGATCTCTTCTCAATCCTCCCAGAGTGCAGGACACGGAATAATGGGCTCAAGTTAAAGGAAGCCAGATTCCGTCTGGACATCAGAAAAAACTTCCTGACTGTTAGAGCAGTACAACAATGGAATTAGTTACCTAGGGAGGTTGTGGGCTCTCCCACACTAGAGGCCTTCAAGAGGCAGCTGGACAACCATCTGTCAGGGATGCTTTAGGATAGATTCCTGCATGGAGCAGCGGGTTGGACTCGATGGCCTTGTAGGCCCCTTCCAACTCTACTATTCTATGATCATTGCATCTATCTACTTTGGACTGGTGGAAGTTTAATTAGAGCTCAATAAAAATTCTACTGCTGCTAGTTGGTTCTGACACTCTTTACACATTGTTTTCTGACACGCCTTAGGAGGAGCTAAACTGCAGTGTGTTTTGCAGAGTGTACACATGTATAGCTTTGTAAATCATTGTGTGTTTCACGTTTTGCTTCCGTCTGTGACGTCCTTCTGCATTTACTTCCCTTATAAACCTTCTCACCGGGAGCCCTGTAGAACTTGCTGTTTGTGAATTGGTGGAGCCGGGCCACCTCACTCGCTTGAGTTGGGGGGATAAGTTAAGTCAGTTTCCAGTTTATGGTCTCTATATATTTGAGGAAGGGTCATGTTGTTCGGGGCCCCAAAGGGTGGCGAAGAGACCCCTGTGCCATCAGGTATTAGGTAGTCAGGATTTCTTGTCTCTCTTTGGGTGGCTCTGACTCAACGGCTTGCCGTGATATGGCTTTTATTGCTCTTTTAAAATGTTTAATTTCTGCTGTGGCCTTTTAGTTTCATTGTAACTTTTAGACTGTTTCCCCCCACACACCCTCCCCTGTCTACTGTTAATTGTTCATACGCTCAGGTCCTTACGCTGATTTAATAAATTGCCTGAAGCCTTGGTGAAGTGTGGTTATTTTCAGGTGAACTGGCTCCAGTTCCAGTGTTTCACTGGGAACCGGTGGGAGGGGGCGGCTGGGTTGGGAATTTTAACCAGGTCTACCTTATGTGCCTCCTTCACAAGCTCTGTTTTAATTCCTACAGAGCAGTCCCTGCCTCAAAGGAGAAATTGGCGGCCAAGGCAGGAGACTGTTTCGAGTCCTGGTTGGAGCAGAGATGGAGAAAAGAGTGAAGATGGAAGAGCAATCCTTTGCAGGCCCTGAACCAGAAATCGTCTCCTGCAACATCCAGAAAGGGAGCAGTGCAGAGCCCTGGGAAGGAAGAGTGCAGCAGGACCAGCCTGGGAGCAACACCTGCTCAGACGTGGAGCTTCAGCCCTTCAGGGACTTCTGCTACCAGGAGGCCATGGGGCCACGAGGGGTTTGCAGCCATCTCCACCACCTTTGCTGCCAGTGGCTGAAGCCAGAAAAGCACACGAAAGCTGAGATGCTGGACCTGGTGGTCCTGGAGAAGTTCCTGGCTGTCCTGCCCCCGGAGATGGAGAGCTGGGTCAGAGAATGTGGAGCGGAGACCAGTTCCCAGGCGGTGGCCCTGGCAGAAGGCTTCCTCCTGAGTCAGGCAGAAGACAAAGAGCAGGTGAGAGCATTTCATCTTGATAACTAACAGGGACTGTGTTCTTAATACTTATCTCAACTTTATTTTACATGTCCTTTAAGGAAGGGATGCCCCAATTTGCAATGGTCCAACCCCCAAGTATAGTTGCTCTTCATGTGTAGAGCAGGCCCCCATTGGAGGATAGTTAAGCTAATACTGGATGGTTAAATTACGCAGTTCCCTACCAGAGGATGTAGTGATGACCACCAATTTAGATGGTTTAAAATGGGGGTTAGACAAAATCCTGGAGGAGAAGTCTGTGAATGGCTACTAGTCCTGATGGCCAATGGTGATGGACGATTGTGGGGAGAGAATGCTGGACTAGATGGACCCTTGTTCTGATCCAGAACGGCTCTTCTTAGTTTCTCATGACGACAGGAGAAGTGAATGCGTTTGTGAAGTTCTGGGGAAGGAGGGGATCCTTCTTCAACTGGTGTCAGAGTCCTCCCAACAGGAAAGGAAGAGAATTTGTAGACGCCAAACTGCTGTGCTTACAGTGGAAAATGCTGGATATCAGGGTTGAACTCTTAGCCCCCTGACAAAGACACAAGTTCCTGTGCTGTGTGTCTTGGATGGTAGATCAACTTTAGAATGTGACCTGAAAGGTAAAGAGATTGGGAAATGCTGCCCTTGGCCTTGACCTGAGCCATTTCTTTCCTTCTCTAATCCTTTTTCTCTGCCTGGGATCCTCCCTCCTTCTCCAGGTCCAGGGGATGTTGGCCAGAGCACCCACAGATTTCTCTGAGGCAGAGAAGGCTCCACCGGGCACCGCACAGAGGCCCCTGGACAGGTGGATCTTGCAGGAGGGTGACGGAGGACCCTCCTCACTGGGTAAGGATTAGTGGACGTATTTCCCCATGGTCTCCCTCCCTCTATTACGCCTGAAGTGCATGAGCTGCCTTAATGTTCTCCTTGAGCCTGATTTTGCTGGGGGAGATACTCAGAAAGAAAATGTTGTTTAGTAACGTTGTTTGAGGGTATCAGACCCACTCTGGCCCAGTCTTACACACTCAGCAACTAAGGTTCTTCTCCAGGCGCCTACTCGGAGCGAAGATCGGAGGATGACAACAAGGGAGAGGCCTTCTCTGTGGTGGCCCCCCAACTGTGGAAAAATCTCCCCAATGTGGTTCACGTGGCACCGACATTGTTATCTTTTCAGTGCCAGGTCAAGCAGTATGTAATTCGCAATATGTAATTAATTAGCCTGGGTCTGTTTTTTTAGGGTCATAGTTTTTAAACTTGTTATAGTAGTTTTATATGTATGTGTATATTGTATGTTTTCGCACTTTTAAGTATTTGGATATTGTTTTTAAGTGCTTCGGCTCTGGTATGGTAAACAAATGCAATCAATAAATAAACACTGAAAATAATCAATGAAAATGGGAATAGTTAAGAAAATTAACTTACCTTCTCACCTTCCCACCTTCTTTACCTTCCTCACAGGGAGCAAAAAGACCTGCAGGGGAAGTGAACTGATCCTTGGGGGTCCTTCTGGGCCTCGTTCGCTTGGCGGTGTAGTGGAAGCGGTTTCTGCACAGCCTGGACAGGTAGGGGAGTCCTGGGGGCCTCCATCTCCTGCACATCTCTTTGGTCCTGGAAGAACCTGCCCTTTTAGCCTTTGCTCTTCTCCAAGATGGCTGCTAGGAAGGCCTTGAAGGTCACTCACAGTGCTTTGGCATTCAGAAAGAGGATCTCACCATCCTTGTCTTCATGGATTGCTACATAATGCTTAAAGAGAACATCATTTCTTCTTCTGCTTTCAGGGTCTGGTGACCTTTGAGGAGGTGGCCGTGCATTTCTCGGAGGAGGAGTGGGCTCTGCTGGGTCCAGGCCAGAGGACTCTGCACAAAGAAGTCATGGAGGAGAATCGTGAGATCCTGGCCTCTCTGGGTAAGGAATGGGATTCCTCTGGGTACGTCTTCCTCTCTGCCTTCTTGCCAGATCCTGGAAAGTGGAATTTCAGCTCTTCTTTCCTTGTGTCAGTGAAGCCCATTGATGGACTTGCTCTGTGGCAGAGATGGCTGCCAACCAATCTTACTTTGCTGCAGTAATTGCATCTGCATAATATTGAAGATGTTACATACATTATCTTAATGGTCTCCATGGAGTAGAGAAGAGTTAAGCCTTTTCACAAGGCAGCTCTGGACAGCTTGCTTTTCATTTTTAGATATAACTAGAAATTTAAAATAACCATTAGGGTTGAATTCCCACTTTCCAGTTCCTAGTTATATGATCAGCTAGGAGGAAATGGCAGATTTTAAGTGTATTTTATTTTTACAGTATTTTATGTTATTCATTTATTCTCTCAACTACTTTACATGAGTTATTCCATATAAATGAAAGCATTGTTTGGCAGTCTAGTTCTCAGTTCTATTGATCATCAGGATATTTAATATGTTTAGAAGGATCTGCCTCACCAACGATTATTTCTTTTTTATCCTGTGAATCAAATCAGCAACCATTTGTTTTGTTCCAAGATTTCAAGACCATTTCTGTGTTTATACTTGCAGGGGATCACAGAGAGAGCAAGAAAAATGGCCTACACCAGAGAAGGAAAACTGAAACTGAAGAGAAGAGGGAATCCATTTCTTTTGAAGGATCAGACGTCTGTGTAACTCCAATACTAGAAGCACCAAGTAAAAAGAACATTCGTAAATGGAAGAAACAGACTAAAACTCAGAAGATCCATTCTAACAAATATCAAAGGTTTCAATGCTTAGTGTGTGAAAAACAATTCACTTTCAACTCACAACTTAACTTACATCAAAGAATTCACACTAGGGAGGAGCCCCATAAATGGTTAGAATGCGGGAAGACCTTTGCTCACAGAAGTAGCCTTAAGCTGCATCAAGCGATTCACACTGGGGAGAAGCCCTATAAATGTTTAGAGTGTGGGAAGAGCTTTGCTCAAAGCAAGCACCTTAATTGGCATCAACGAATTCACACTGGGGAGAAGCCCTATAAATGTTTAGAGTGTGGGAAGAGCTTTGCTCACATCATGCACCTTAAGCAGCATCAACGAATTCACACTGGGGAGAAGCCCTATAAATGCTTAGAGTGTGGGAAGACATTTGCTCAGAGCATGCACCTTAAGCAGCATCAAGGAATTCACACTGAGGAGAAGCCCTATAAATGCTTAGAGTGCGGAAAGACCTTTGCTTGGAACACAAACCTTAAGCGGCATCAAGGAATTCACACTGGGGAGAAGCCCTATAAATGCTTAGAGTGTGGGAAGACCTTTGCTCAGAGCATGCACCTTAAGCAGCATCAAGGAATTCACACTGAGGAGAAGCCCTATAAATGCTTAGAGTGCGGAAAGACCTTTGCTTGGAACACAAACCTTAAGCGGCATCAAGGAATTCACACTGGGGAGAAGCCCTATAAATGCTTAGAATGCGGGAAGAGCTTTGCTCACAGCAGTAGCGTTAAGCGGCATCAAGGAATTCACACTGGGGAGAAGCCCTATAAATGCTTAGAGTGCGGGAAGACCTTTGCTCACATCATGCACCTTAAGCAGCATCAACGAATTCACACTGGGGAGAAGCCCTATAAATGCTTAGAGTGTGGGAAGACCTTTGCTCAGAGCATGCACCTTAAGCAGCATCAAAGAATTCACACTGGGGAGAAGCCCTATAAATGCTTAGAATGTGGGAAGACCTTTGCTCAGAACTCACATCTTAAGTTACATCAAAGAATTCACACTGGGGAGAAGCCCTATAAATGCTTAGAATGTGGGAAGAGCTTTTCTTCTAGAGGCAACCTTAAGCTTCATCAAGGAATTCACACTGGGGAGAAGCCCTATAAATGCTTAGAATGTGGGAAGACCTTTGCTCAGAACTCACATCTTAAGTTACATCAAAGAATTCACACTGGGGAGAAGCCCTATAAATGCTTAGAATGTGGGAAGAGCTTTTCTTCTAGAGGCAACCTTAAGCTTCATCAAGGAATTCACACTGGGGAGAAGCCCTATAAATGCTTAGAATGTGGGAAGACCTTTGCTCAGAACTCACATCTTAAGTTACATCAAAGAATTCACACTGGGGAGAAGCCCTATAAATGCTTAGAGTGTGGGAAGACCTTTGCTTGGAACACAAACCTTAAGCAGCATCAAGGAATTCACACTGGGGAGAAGCCCTATAAATGCTTAGAATGCGGGAAGAGCTTTGCTCACAGCAGTAGCCTTAAGCTGCATCAAGGAATTCACACTGGGGAGAAGCCCTATAAATGCTTAGAATGCGGGAAGAGCTTTGTTCTGAGCTCATACCTTAAACTGCATCAAAGAATTCACACTGGGGAGAAGCCCTATAAATGCTTAGAGTGTGGGAAGAACTTTGCTCAGAGCATGCACCTTAAGCAGCATCAACGAATTCACACTGAGGAGAAGCCCTATAAATGCTTAGAGTGCGGAAAGACCTTTGCTTGGAACACAAACCTTAAGCGGCATCAAAGAATTCACACTGGGGAGAAGCCCTATAAATGCTTAGAATGTGGGAAGAGCTTTTCTTCTAGAGGCAACCTTAAGCTTCATCAAGGAATGCACACTGGGGAGAAGCCCTATAAATGCTTAGAATGTGGGAAGACCTTTGCTCAGAACTCACATCTTAAGTTACATCAAAGAATTCACACTGGGGAGAAGCCCTATAAATGCTTAGAGTGTGGGAAGACCTTTGCTCAGAGCATGCACCTTAAGCAGCATCAAGGAATTCACACTGGGGAAAAGCCCTATAAATGCTTAGAGTGCGGAAAGACCTTTGCTTGGAACATAAACCTTAAGCAGCATCAAGGAATTCACACTGGGGAGAAGCCTTATAAATGCTTAGAATGCGGGAAGACCTTTGCTCGCAGCATCAGCCTTAAGCTGCATCAAGGAATTCACACTGGGGAGAAGCCCTATAAATGCTTAGAATGCGGGAAGAGCTTTGTTCTGAGCTCATACCTTAAGCTGCATCAAAGAATTCACACTGGGGAGAAGCCCTATAAATGCTTAGAGTGCGGAAAGACCTTTGCTCAGAGCAGCAGCCTTAAGCTGCATCAAAGAATTCACACTGGGGAGAAGCCCTATAAATGCTTAGAGTGCGGAAAGACCTTTGCTCAGAGCAGCAACCTTAAACTGCATCAAAGAATTCACACTGGGGGAAGCCCTATAAGTGCTTAGAATGCGGGAAGAGGTTTGCTCACAGAACAAGCCTTAAGCTGCATCAACGAATTCACACTGGGGAGAAGCCCTATAAATGCTTAGAGTGCGGGAAGACCTTTGCTCTGAGCACAAACCTTAAGCGGCATCAAGGAATTCACACTGGGGGAAGCCCTATAAGTGCTTAGAATGCGGGAAGAGGTTTGCTCACAGAACAAGCATTAAGCTGCATCAAGGAATTCACACTGGGGGGAAGCCCTATTAATGCTTAGAATGGGGAAGAGCTTTGTTCTGAGCTCAAACCTTAAGCGGCATCAACGAATTCACACTGGGGAGAAGCCCTATAAATGCTTAGAGTACGGGAAGAGCTTTGCTCACATCATGCACCTTAAGCAGCATCAACGAATTCACACTGGGGAGAAGCCCTATTAATGCTTAGAGTGTGGGAAGACCTTTCCTCAGAGCATGCACCTTAAGCAGCATCAAGGAATTCACACTGAGGAGAAGCCCTATAAATGCTTAGAGTGCGGAAAGACCTTTGCTTGGAACACAAACCTTAAGCGGCATCAAGGAATTCACACTGGGGAGAAGCCCTATAAATGCTTAGAATGCGGGAAGACCTTTGCTCGGAGCACAAACCTTAAGCGGCATCAACGAATTCACACTGGGGAGAATTATTATTATTATTATTATTTATTTATATAGCACCATCAATGTACATGGTGCTGTACAGAGTAAAACAGTAAATAGCAAGACCCTGCCGCATAGGCTTACAATCTAATAAAATCATAGTAAAACAATAAGGAGGGGAAGAGAATGCCAACAGGTACAGGGAAGGGTAAGCAGGCACAGGGTAGGGAAAAACTAACAGTAGAAAGTAACAGTAGAAGTCTGCACAACATCAAGTTTTAAAAGCTTTAGGAAAAAGAAAAGTTTTTAGTTGAGCTTTAAAAGCTGTGGTTGAACTTGTAGTTCTCAAATGTTCTGGAAGAGCATTCCAGGCGTAAGGGGCAGCAGACGAAAATGGACGAAGCCGAGCAAGGGAAGTAGAGGCCCTTGGGCAGGCGAGAAACATGGCATCAGAGGAGCGAAGAGCACGAGCGGGGCAATAGTGTGAGATGAGAGAGGAGAGATAGGAAGGAGCTAGACCGTGAAAAGCTTTGAAGGTTAACAGGAGAAGTTTATATTGGATTCTGAAGTGAATTGGAATTCAATGAAGAGATTTCAGAAGCGGAGTAACATGGTCGGAGCGGCGTGCTAAGAAGATGATCTTTGCGGCAGAGTGGTGAACAGAAACCAACGGGCTGATGTGAGAAGAAGGAAGGCCAGAGAGAAGGTTGCAGTAGTCCAACCGTGAAATAACCAGTGCATGAACAAGCGTCTTGGCAGAAGAGACAGACAAAAATGATCGAATCCTGGCAATATTATACAGGAAAAATCGACAAGATTTAGCTACTGCCTCAATATGAGGAATAAAGGAGAGCGAGGAGTCGAACATAAAGCCAAGGCTATGAGCTTCCTTGACCGGAGAAGCCCTATAAATGCTTAGAGTTCGGGAAGACCTTTGCTTGGAACACAAACCTTAAGCAGCATCAAGGAATTCACACTGGGGAGAAGCCCTATAAATGCTTAGAATGCCGGAAGACCTTTCCTCGGAGCACAAACCTTAAGCGGCATCAAAGAATTCACACTGGGGGGAAGCCCTATAAATGCTTAGAGTGCGGAAAGACCTTTGCTTGGAACACAAACCTTAAGCAGCATCAAGGAATTCACACTGGGGAGAAGCCCTATAAATGCTTAGAATGCGGGAAGACCTTTGCTCTGAGCTCATACCTTAAGCTGCATCAAAGAATTCACACTGGGGAGAAGCCCTATAAATGCTTAGAGTGCGGAAAGACCTTTGCTCAGAGCAGCAGCCTTAAGCTGCATCAAAGAATTCACACTGGGGAGAAGCCCTATAAATGCTTAGAGTGCGGAAAGACCTTTGCTCAGAGCAGCAACCTTAAACTGCATCAAAGAATTCACACTGGGGAGAAGCCCTATAAATGTTTACTGTAGCATTTATAGCATCATAGATTATTATTATTATTATTATTTATATTGCACCATCAATGTACATGGTGCTGTACAGAGTAAAACAGTAAATAGCAAGAAGGGGCTTATAAGGCCATTGAGTCCAGCCCCCTGCTCAATGCAGGAATCCACCCTGAATCATACCTGACAGATGGTTGTCCAGCTGCCTCTTGAATATCTCTATTGTGTGAGAGCGTACAACCTCCCTAGGTAACTGTTTCCATTGTCATACTGCTCTATCAGGAAGTTTTTCCTGATGTCCAGCCGGAATCTGCTTTCCTGTAACCTGAGCCCGTTATTCCGTGTCCTGCACTCTGGGAGGATCGAGAAGAGATTCTGGCTCTCCTCTGTCACAACCTTTCAAGTTATTGAAGAGTGCTATCATACTTCCCCTCAAACTCCTCTTCTCCAGGCTAAACATGCCCAGTTCTTTCAGTCTCTCCTCATAGGGCTTTGTTTCCATACCCCTGATCATCCTCTGAACAATCTCCAGCTTGTCTGCATGCTTCCTGAAGTGTGGTGCACAGAACTGGGTGCAATACTCAAGATGTGGCATAGCCAGGGCCGAATAGAGGGGAATCAGTATTCCCCTCTATTCGATTTGGAAGATATATTTCCGTTAAAGCAGCCCAAAATAGCATTTGCTTTTTTTGCAACCACCTCACACTGTTGGCTCATATTCAGCTTGTGATCTAGAACTATTCCAAGGTTCTTGTTTGTAGTATTGCTGAGTCAAGTTCCCCCCTCTTGTAAATGTGCATTTGTTTTCCTTCTCCTAGGTGTAGAACTTGGCATTTATCCCTATTAAATTTCATTCTGTTGTTTTCAGCCCAGCACTCCAGCCTATCAAGATCCCTTTGAAGTTTGTTAATCAGAATATCCTGGGGCACTTTGTCAAAAGTTTTGCTGACGTCAAGATATATGACACATCATTTCCACAGTCCACAAGGGAGGTTACCTGATCAAAAAATGAGATCAAGTTAGTCTAACAATTTGTTTTTGACAAATCCCTGTTGGCTTCTAGTAATTAGTGCTTTGTTTTCAAGGTGCTTACAGATTGTCTTCTTTAGAATCTGCTCCAGAATTTCCCCAGGGTTGGATGTCAGACTGACTGGTTGGTAGTTCCCAGTTTAGCCCTCCTCCAGTCATACAGCACCTCACCCGTCTTCCATGATTTCGCAAAGATAATAGACCGTGGTTCAGAGAGTTCTTCCGTTAGCTCCTTCATTACTCAAGGATGAAGTTCATTGGGCCCTGGAGATTTCAACTAATTCAAGGAAATTAGGTTTTCTTTAACCATTTGTTTATCAATCTCAGACTGCAATCCTGCCCCCTCAACTTGTGCTTCACTTTTTCCAGGGGTGGTCATAGACCCGCTTTTTGGAGAAGACAGCCAAAGTAGGAATTGAGCCCTTCAGCCTTTTCTTTGTCATCTGTTATCAATTTGCCATCCTCATTAAGCTATTGAATCACCATTTCTTTCATCTGTCTTTTACTATACACTTATCTGAAGAAAGCCTTTTTATTGCTTTTAGCATCCCTTGCTAATCTCTGCTCATTCTCACCTTTAACCTTCCTGACGCCATTTTGGCACTTCTGCGCCACCTGTCGGTACTCTTC
Source organism: Elgaria multicarinata webbii (assembly GCF_023053635.1). Classification (NCBI taxonomy): domain Eukaryota; kingdom Metazoa; phylum Chordata; class Lepidosauria; order Squamata; family Anguidae; genus Elgaria; species Elgaria multicarinata. Next base: position 170,287,739 of record NC_086173.1, read on the forward strand.
TTTTGTAGCCTTGCCTTCCTTCCACTTCCTGTATGTATCCGTTTTTTGTTTTCAGGTCATCTCTAAGCTTTTTGTGGACCCATGTTGGTTTCCTCTGTTGTCTTCTGTCTTTTCACCTTGTTGGAATTGTTTGTAACTGTGCCCTTAAAATTTCCTTTTTTTAAATACTCCCACCCATCCTGTACTCCTTTTCTCATTAGGGTTACTTGCCATGGGCCCTTACTTGTCATAGTTCTGAGTTTATTAAAATCAGCTTTCCTAAAATCCAGAGTACATGTATGGCTAGACTCCGCTTTTGCTTCATTTAAAATCAAGAATTCAATTATGGTGTGTTCAGTTTCCACCAGAATTCCTCCAACTGCCACTTTATTCACCTAGCTGGTATAGGTAAGGAGCTATGGAGTAGTATAGCTAAAATTCCTAGAATGCTAACGCAAATTATCTTGTGAGAGGTTTTTGTTGATTCAATGAAATATATTTAACAAATGTGTACTTTCACAACAGCCATTATGTTACACACATACATATAGAGAGCACAAAAAATGATATATACAATGAAATTGATATTAACAATAAATTCTGAATAATCGTGATATGTTGGAAAATCACTCTGAACCAGAGTTGAGCAGAAGTAGCAGCGGCTCTCAGTTTAGGACACAGCAAAGACTCAATGAGGCAAAGGATTCTTTGTCGGTTAAAAGCAAATCCTTTACTGACAATTGAAATAATTTAGTTATGGCAGCACATATACAAATACTCACAGACAATCAATACATAGCAGCATACATCAAGATGGGGTAAGATGAGTGATAATAATAACATGCAAAACACAGCTACTTATATAGGCAGTCCTGTACAATGATGCAATCACTAATTGATTAATTGCAAAAAAATGCTTCCACACAATAATTCAATAAGTGTCCAGCTGAGACCTTGGCATTTAGAGAATATGGCTTCTGCTGAGCTTCCTCTTTTTCTTCAGGTCTCCAGGTATTTGGAAAAACAGTGGAAAAAGAAAAACCAGATCCAATCCAGGATCCAACACCCCTTCTTTTGCTTTTTACACAACAGTTTTTACAACACAACATTTGTACAGATATTTACATTTCCTCCTGCCTGAAACCTAATGTTTCACAAATCTCAATGCGTTTTGTAGCTCCTAAAGGCTTTGTGAACAGGTCAGCTATGTTTTCTTTTGACTCACAATAAAACAGCTTCAGAGTTCCACTATTTGTATGTTATTTCACATTTTGATATTTAATAGCAATGTGCTTGGATTTTGCTTTGAACATATCTGCATTTGCCAACGAGATACATGCCTGGGAGTCACAGAACACTGTGATTGGCGTTTCAATTTGGATTTTGAAATCCTTTAATAATTGCAGAAGCCAAGTGATTTCTCCACACAACTCTGACATTTTGCTTTCCCAATGCTTTCAGTAAACGGTCCCATCAAGTCCATATGGATCTAGCCCAGCGTGTCCTTGTCTCTCCACTCTCTGACACGTGGAATATTCGCAACACGGGACTTAGAAAGCTTACACAGAGAACAAGCCAAATACTTTTTACAGTTCTGAATTTTCACTCCTTCTGAATTATTCAGGGTTTTGGTTAAGGATTTAAAATTTGCATGCCCAAGCCTTCTATGGAAAAGATGGATACAGTTCTCATGGGGAAATAAGTTTTCATTAGTCATACAACCTGCTGGATTTGTTGTGATTCCTTCCTCATCCATGCTGTTATCCAAGAAAAACAAACCATTTTTCAAACGTCCCATTCCTCTTAAAATTCCTTGCTTATGAATAAAGCATTTTTCATCTTCAAAGGACACAGAGAATCCTTTCTCTGTTAAATTTGTTACTCCTAGAAAGGAAAACCTCATACTTGGGACAAACAATGCTTTTTCAAAACACTCCTTCAAAAAAGCTAAGTAGCATGTTCCTTCCCCGGACGCTTGGATTAATGTCCCATCGGCCAGTGCAACGGATTTCTGTGAAGACTCTCTGAAGTCTTTGAAAAAGTCACGTCTGTTTGAAATCACAGCGCTGCACGCTGAGTCTATTAACCACCGGCTGCTGTTTCTGCCCTCCTCTCTGGAAACCTGTTTGCTAACTCCAGCCGTGACAAGAGGAGTGGATTTCTTTTGAGGTTTGGCTTTCCAGTGTGGCTCCTCAACCGGCTCCGTTTGCAGCTTTACCCTGCAATCTTTCTTCATGTGGCCAATTTTCCCACAACGAAAGCAACGAAGCACTTTTTGCGGCTTGGCTTTCTTTGAGGTAGAATATGCTAATTCAGCTTCCTCCTTCACAGGTTTAACCCCTTCATTCCCAGACCATTGAGCAAATGTGTCTGGCTTGCCACTTGAGCTCACGGCTTCCTTCCTCACCCGTCTTTTCTGCTGTTCCTCTAACAGCCTTCCGGAGAGGTAATTTAGTGTTAAAGCCTGGACTGTCATGCCTTCTAATGTTGTCACTAGCACGTCCCACGAGGGTGGCAAACTGGACAAGACAACATAGACCTTCATCTCCTCAGAGAGAGGTAAGCCAGCAGTGGCTAAATTTTCAAAACAGTCCCATAACTCTTGTAAATGTTTTGCTATTTCGCTGCCCTCTTTTAGGTGCGTGCGGTGCATTCTTGTCAAACTTATCCAGGCACCCGCTGTATCTCTGACATAGACTGTCTCAGTTTTGTCCAGATAACATTCACAGCGTCTCCTCTGTTTATAAAAGACAGCTGATCGTTTCTCATGCACAAAACTATTTGTGCCTTTGCCCTTTCGGCATGACGACCCCACTCCTGTAGCTCTGCAGCGTTCAAATCTTCCGGTGGGATATTAGTTACAATGTCCCATAAATCATGATTTCTTAAACACATTTTGTTTTTGTTTTTAAATGACCACGAAAGGTAATTACTGTCTGTGAGTAGTTCCATAGGGACATTGTTCCCAAAATTTACTGCCATATTTACTGGTTGTTTTTCAACCTCTTCATTGTTAGATTTCTCTCAGGGCCTGACCGGCTATCCACAGATTCTTCAGAGCCCTTTTAAATCAACAACTCCTGCCACACTTCCTCCATGTGACTTCCAAGACAAATTACTATCAGAAATAGCCTTCTATTGCCTTCCTCCCAACGACTTCAACAAGCTGTTCCAGGGATTATTCAAATCACGGTTCAGTCCTCTGGTCCTACTGCTGCTTGCTGAGAGTAACTCTGACTTTGGGTATGGCTGAGACTGGGATTACTGGGCCCATAACCTGTTGGAAAATCACACTCTGAACCAGAGTTGAGCAGAATATTTACATCCTGAGAGTGGGGAGAAATCGCTGTTACTCAGGTCCCTGTTTGGGGTTCAAGTGCTGGAAGCAGGGAGGGCTTAGAAGGGAGCTCTGAGATGCATTGAGAGAGAAACTCTGGTTCATCAGCAGACCTCTTATTTCCTGGAGGGACGAAGGTTTTCCTTTCTGGAGCCTGAGATGGACTCAGACCTGCTCTCAAAGCAGGATCATGAACAAGAGGCCTCCATGAGAAGAAGTTTCAATGTGTGTTTTACTCCTCATGGCTAGAGGCTCCCTGAGTCCAGAACGTTTTTTTATATATATTTTTTATTATTATTTTCCAACAGCACATAGACAAACTTTACATATAATACATACAAACAAAGGTATACGTATAACAACTACAGTTACACTAAAAACATTTAAGGGTGATGTTAAAGTACACTTTCCCCCCTCTTCATGTCAAAAATGCCCATTAATTCGTTAATGACCATTTATATATCAATCTAATTCAGTTTTTCTTATACTTTATCTAAGTCTCATACATTGGATTCACAGATTTATGGTTCTTTCCTCTCTTTGCCCATCTGAATAATAAAATCCATGAACAAATACATCATTTTTCTCTGCCTCTTTCAGATATTCTATCAAAGGTTTCCATTCCAACATAAACATAATAGCTGTTGACCTTTTTCTCATTATTGCTGTAAGTTTTGGCGTCTCTGCAAGATGCAGAATGTTCCTTCTATCCTGATATGGTGAAACATAACATCAGCTGCCTAAAACCATGAGAAATGGTTTGGACTATACTGTTATGCGGTTGAAAGGTTTTATCATTGCATCTATCTACTTTGGAGTGGTGGAAGTTGAACTAGAGCTCAAAAGCAATTCAACTGCTGCTAGCTGGGCCTGGCACTCTTTTCACATTGTTTTTTGACATGCCTTAGGAGGAGTTAAACTGCAGTGTGTTTTGCAGAGAGTACACCCTCTTGGAATTGTATGATTTTACATATCAGGACATAATAACAATCATCTGTTCCTTAGCAGGTCTAAAAGTGAGGTAAACACAACCTCAGATGAACAACAACACATGACATATTACACCGTGTCATGATTTATTTAACAGAAATAAAGCCAAAAGGGAGAAGCCATGTGTGGAAAAGTAAGTACACCCTTACTGCTTCCATAGGAATTAAGATGCTAAGTAGCAGACAGGTGCTGCTAATCAAATGCCCGTGATTAATTGATCAGCAGCAAGTATGACCACCTCTATAAAAGTCAGAAGTTTTTTCAGTTTGCTGGTCTGGAGCATTCAGGTGTGTGTTAATACAATGCCAAGGAGGAAAGACATCTGCAATGATCTTAGAGAAGCAATTGCTGCTGCCTATCAATCTGGGAAGGGTTATAAGGCCATTCCCAAACAATTTAATGTCCATCATTCTACAGTGAGAAAGATGATTCAAAAGTGGAAAACATTCAAGACTGTTGCCAATCTTCCCAGGAGAGGACTTCCTAGCAAAATCACCCCAAGGTCAGACTGTGCAATGCTCAGAGAAATTGCAAAAAAACCCAACAGTTACATCTCAGACTCTGCAGGCCTCAGTGAGCATGTGAAATGTTAAAGTTCATGACAGTACAATTAGAAAAAGACTGAACAAGTATGGTTTGTTTGGAAGGGTTGCCAGGAGAAAGCCTCTTCTCTCTGAAAAGAATGTGGCAGCACGGCTTAGGTTTGCAAAGTTGCATCTGAACAAACCACAAGACTTCTGGAACGATGTCCTTTGGACAGACGAGACCAAAGTGGAGAAGTTTGGCCATAATGCACAGCGCCACGTTTGGCAAACACCTCATACCAACTGTCAAGCACGGTGGTGGAGGGATGATGATTTGGGCTTGTTTTGCAGCCACAGGACCTGGGAACCTTGCAGTCATTGAGTCGACCATGAACTCCTCTGTATACCAAAGTATTCTAGAGTCAAATGTGAGGCCATCTGTCCGACAGCTAAAGCTTGGCCGAAATTGGGTCATGCAACAGGACAATGATCCCAAGCACACCAGCGAATCTACAACAGAATGGCTGAAAAAGAACAGAATCAAGGCGTTGCAATGGCCCAGTCAAAGTCCAGACCTCAAACTGATTGAAATGCTGTGGCGGGACCTCAAGAGAGCTGTGCATAAGCAAACGCCCTCAAACCTCAACGAACTGAAGCAACGTTGTAAAGAAGAGTTGGCCAAAATTCCTCCACAACGATGTGAGAGATTTATACAGTCATACAGTACTTTACTGTTTTTAATTTTTACAGTTTTTAATTTTTGTGAACCGCCCAGAGAGCTCCGGCTATTGGGCGGTATAGAAATGTAATTAATAAATAAAAACAGAAAATGATTACTTCAAGTTATTGCTGCTACAAGCTATTGAATCATAAGGTGTACTTACTTTTTCACACATGGTTTCTCCATTTTGGTTTTATGTCTTTTAAATAAATCATGACACGGTGTAATATATCATGTGTTGTTCTTCATCTGAGGTTGCATTTACCTAATTTTTAGACCTGCTAAGGAACAGATGATTGATATTATGTCCTGTTATGTAAAATCATAGAATTCCAAGAGGGTGTACTTTCTTTTTCACATGACTGTATTTCTTTGTAAATCATTGTGTGTTTCACATTTTGCTTCCGGATGTGACATCCTTCTGCATTTACTTCCCTTATAAACCTTCTCTCCTCACTGGGAGCCCTGGAGAGCTTGCTGTTTGTGGATTGGTGGAGCCAGGCCACCTCACCCACTTAGTTGGGGGGATAAATTAGTCAGTTTCCAGTTTATGGTCTCTGTTCATTTCGGAAAGGGTCATGCTGCTCAGTGCCCCGAAGGGTGATGAAGAGACCCCCGTGCCATCAGGTATTAGGTAGTGTCAAGGAAATCAAGCTAGGTGCTTCTTTTACCTAATGCCCATAGGTATAGGAAAATGGCTATAAAATGGCCATGAAAAGATTCATGGTTTCCTGTTTCTTTAAAACATATTTTTAAGGGTGCAATTTGCTTGTCACAATTCAGCTGATGCTGAAACCACATGTCACAAGACAGGCAGTATGGGGGTAGAGCCTGACAGCTGATGTTCCGGTAGGTTTTTGATTTCAGCTCTGGGAATGCGGTCCGATAAACATTATCATCTCAATTTAACAGGCATATTTTTATGATGAATTGCTTATGCGTCTCTCTGGCCTGCGGCGGGGGGAAGATGGACTTGTTTCTGATAGTGGTAATTTGATAATTAACATATAAAAAAGTGGGGCCTAGTGACGGTGTAATTCCCTGGCGGAGAGCTACGGAAGATTGATTGGATTTGTTGGATGTTAGCCAGCGCCAAGGAGAGATTTACAGCTATATAACCCCACACTGTTAACAAGTCTGTTTAATTACGGTCATAAATATCCCGCTGGGGAGCACAGAGACGGAACAGAATTGTTTACATTCCGAAGGTTTGAAGTTGTTATGAAAGCTGCCCGGGAGTTTAAATAGTGACTTATGAAACCAAAGAAACCTAGTAAATATAATTGGCAAAGATCTCACCCTTCAAATCACACCGTGGCACGTCTTTTGAAAGTTTCAGTAACTGATACGGAGGGAGAAAATTTAGAACGCGACACAGAAATGGCGTCGAAAGCTGGCTCACAGCCGGCAACTGTTGACGAACTCAGAGAGATGCTGAAAGGTACTAAAGAGGCAATTTTCAAGCGGATGGATGAGCATGCAGATAAAGTGAATAGGAGATTAGATCAGCTAGCTAAGGAGACTGCTCAAAATGATAAAGAGATTAAGTCACTTAAAGCAGAAGTAAGCCAATTGGGAAAACAAGTGAAACAAAATGAGGAAAAGCACTCTTTGGAGTATGATGCACATGAGAAAAGGCTGATTTCTCTGGAAAATCAAAGTAGACGTTCTTCGGCTTGGGTCCATAATTTCCCTGAGATGTCAGGAGAGGATTTGAGGAAATTGATCCCATGCTGGTTTAAAGAAATGATCCCAACTTTGGCTATTGGAGAAGAAGACATAGAGCATGTTCATAGAGTGGGCGTATTCAGATCCAGATCTACCCCAAGAGATAGATATATTGGTGAAATTTTCTAATTACTTCAAAAAGGAGCAGCTTATGGAGAAGCTGAGGTCGTTGGCTGTGTTGAAGTTCCAAGGATCTACAATACAAGTCTACAATGACCTCTGTTAGCAGACCATTGAATGGAGACGTAGTGTCAAGCCTATTACTGCGGAGCTCAAGAGGAGGGCAATAAAGTATGCCTGGGGATATCCAGTTTTTTTGAGGTTTACGCATGCTGGAAAACAACACAGGGTTACCTCCTTGGAGCAGGGCACTGAGCTGCTTAAAAGCCTGGGGTTGGATCTAGGAGATGGCGCTACCCCAAAAGATGCTGATGGTGGAGAAGGAGGAGCTGCAGCAAGTGGGAAGTGAATGTGATAAGACTGAGATGATAAAGTAGCAACAATTATTATTAGAACGCTTGCCGGTTCTGAACTGTGGGCTTCATCTCCCCCCAAGGGTAAATAAAAAATGGCCGGAGTACTAGACTCTCAGGGATTTAGTGGGGGGAAAAGAGGGGTAGGGGAGGGGGAGGGAAATAATAATAGGTTGGAGGGGAACTTGGGGTTGGGAGGGTGGGGGATGGGAAGGGGTTTGTGTGATTATGTATTTTAGTTGGAGAGCACAGGGGATCTGAAAGAAGACGGACGAACTGAATATGGATAAGAACATAAGGGTTTCAACACTTAATGTCAAAGGCTTGGGGGCAGTTGTGAAAAAGAGGAGGATTGAACAATTGTTAAATAAAGAAGGTTCTGACATTATCTTTCTGCAGAAGACTCACCAATTTAGGGATGCGGTAAATGAACTTCACCTGAAATGGTCAGTCCATTATGAAAAATCATTCGGGTCATCAAAAAAGAATGGAGTGGCCATTTTGATTTCTAAAAGATGTGGTTTTAGTATGGACAATGTGAAAAAAGATGGGAAAGGTAGATATCTTTTGATAAAAGGTCAAATTGAAGGTAAAGCATATACATTGGTAAATGTTTATGCCCCAAATGAGAGGCAAAAAGAATGTTTTCAAGAATTGTTTAAAGAAATAGATGATTTTAAAGAAGGATATGTTATCCTAGCTGGAGATTTTAATATGGTTATGGACAATAGATTAGACAGGTCTAACCCCAATAGGGTGGAAAAGAGGAACAATATTTCCTAAATAAATTGATAAAAGAAAAAGATTTTGTGGATGGGTGGCGAGTACTGAGGGGGGACGAGCCTGGTTTTACGTATTATTCTCCAGTTCATAATTCGTATTCTAGAATAGATCATGTGTTTGTCTCTAAGGATTTTGCAACTAAGCTTTGTAAAATGGAATTGGGGGTAATAAAGGTAACGGATCACACATTGCTAAGCCTTGATTTTACAATTAAAAAAGATTATAGAGAAGCATTTAGGTGGAAGTTGAATACGAGGATCCTTAAAAATAGCAAATTGGTTGAGAAAATGCAGAGGGAACTGTCAGAAATTTGGGAAATTTATGAGAAGAGTGGAATTTCAACGACAATTGTTTGGGACACCATGAAGGCTGTAACAAGGGGGATTTGTATTAGAGAAATGTGTAATTTGAGGAGACAAGAAACTGAAAGACAGGAGAAGTTAGAGGAACAGATTAAGACTTTGGAAAAAGAGTATTGGCAAAGCAAAAATAAACAAAAGTTAATTGAATTACAAGCAAAGAAAAAAGAATTAGAGAATAAAAATTTAGAAGAGGTTCAAAAGAATTTAATTTATATGAAAAGAGAATTTTTTGAAAATAGTAATTAAAATTCTAAAATGCTTGCAAGACTCACACTAAAGGAAAAGGCCAAGAATCAGATAGGTATACTGAAAGATAAGTTTGGGAATTACTGTCATACAATGAAAGGTAAAATAAGGATTTTTCAGGATTTTTACCAGGAGTTATATAAAGAAAAGGATGGTCAGAAGGATAAGATGGAAGTTTATATTGATAAATATATAAAGAAGAGATTGGAAATTGAACATAAAGAGTTAATGGAAAGGAGTATTTCTCAACGGGAAATTGAAGAAGTTACAGAAAATTTGAAAGTGGGTAAATCTGGGGTAGATGGTTTGGGAACAGAGTATTATAAAACCTCCAAAGTACTTTTAGTACCAAAATTATTAAAGATATATAACGCAATAATGGAAGGAGAAAAGACTCCACAATCCTGGGAACAATCTTTAATAATATTAATTCCAAAGTTGGATAAGGATTTATCTGTTCCTGACTCTTATAGACCTATATCATTAATAAATCAAGATGCAAAAAATTTTTCAACAATTTTAGCAAAACGAATGAATAAATTTATAGGTAATTATATAGGGGAAGATCAATGTGGATTTGTAGCAGGAAGACAGATGCATAATTTAGTTGGAAGAGTTTTAAATGTAATGTATGAGGTAAAAAAAGTTTAATAATAATAATAATAATAATAATAATAATAATAATAATAATAAAGGTTAAAGCGGGGATATTAGCATTAGATATATTTAAGGCCTTTGATTGTGTGAGTTGGCAAGCATTGAAGATGGTAATAAGTAGAATGGGGTTTGGAAATAAATTTAAAGCTATAATAGAACAATTATACTCCCAAAATACAGCCTTAGTGGTGATAAATGATGGATTTACAGATAAAATACGACTTGCCAGAGGAACTCGTCAGGGATGTCCACTCTCACCAGTCCTATTTGTTTTGGTTATGGAACTATTGGCAAATGTAATAAGAGAAGATGTCAGGATAGAAGGGATAGGAAGGGATAAAAAAATAAAAACGAACATGTTTGCACACTACACGCTGTTAACTGTTAAAAATTTAGGTGAAAGATTAGAAAGAATTGAACAGCATTTGAGAGAATTTGAGGAAATGGAATTAAGAATAAATTGGACAAAATCGGAATTAATGCTATTTAATTATTCTAAAAAGGAAGAGGAGTTGGAAAGGAAGGGAATAGAAATGAGATTTAAAGAACAGATTAAATATTTGGGAATTATCATTACAAAAAAATTGGAGAATTTAGAGAAGGAGAATTTAACTAGATTGAAGAAAGAGGTTTTGGAAAAACTGACAAAATATAGAAGATTGAATTTATCATGGTTTGGAAGAATAGCATTAATAAAAATGAAAATTTTAGCAAAGATAAATTTTGTTTTCCGGATGCTTCCAATAAAAATTTTGGAACCAGAGTTAAAAAGTTGGCAGAATATTATAAATAGTTATTGTAATGGGGATAAGAAAGCAAGAATAAATAAAAATAGATGGTATCAGACTCCAAAAAAAGGAGGCTTAGGGCTCCCAAATATTAAACTATATTATGTAGCCAATAGGATAAGACATATAGTAGAAGCGATCTTAGGAGTAGGAGGTCTAGATTGGATGGAAGATTCAGTTAAAACTAATATAGACCTGAAATTGGAAAATATATTTTTTAAGGAAGAAGGGAGACATGGGGGTTTAAGTACAGGTAACCCCCTTTTAAGGAATCATTGGTAAATTTGGAGTAAATATAAAGGGGGGGCTGCTCCCGAATAACTCCCCTCTATCACCGGTAATAATGTTAAAGAATTTCCCCGAGAATTTAAAGATTAGCTTGAAAAAAATTTTAATAGAGAAAAATAAAATGAAATTAAGGGATTGGTTAATCGGGATGGAAACAAGAGAGGAACTACAAGAGGTTTTAAAAGAAAAGAAATTAACATGGTTAAACTATAGACAATTGGAACAATGGACGAAAAATTGGTTAAGAGATAATGGGGATTGTAGGGAGTTAACGAAGTTTGAGGAATTAATTATCAAAAAAGAAATTGAGAAGGGAGAAAATAAGCCAATAAAAGGATTAATGAGTGAAATATATAGAATAATGCTTGAGGAAGGGGAGGTGGGAAGTTCAGGAAAGATGGTATGGGAGATAGATCTGAAGGAATAGATAGGGCAACAGAGTTGGGAAGGATTATGGAGACAAAGAGTGTTGAAAAATATGTCAGTGAGAATAAAAGAGAATTATTATAAAATTATTTGGAGGTGGTATTTAACACCGTTTAGGTTAAATAAGATGAGTAACCAGCACTCAGCAAATTGTTGGAGAGGTTGTGGGGGAAAGGGAACGTATTTACATATGTGGTGGGAATGTAAATTTGTGCAGAAATTGTGGAAGATGGTGTTTAATGAGATTGAAGAAATAGTGGGAATGAAGATTGAAGCGACACCAAGAGTGGCATTACTCTCACTATTTGAAAATTTAAAGTGTAAAAAAGAAACAAAAGAGTTGATAACAAATTTGCTGACTGCTGCAAGGTTAATTATATCTAGGAACTGGAAGATTCAAGGGGATTATCATATTGAAGAATGGTACAAAGAAGTTTGGGATATTGCTATTAATGATAAATTGATATGTAATATTAAGGTAAGAAGAGGTATAGCAAAGACGAACGAATTTGATGTGATATGGATGTCAGGTTTCTGGGTGAGTGAGCCAAAAAGTGACTAGAGGTTTTTCTGCCATTATGACACATAAGGAGAAATCCAGATTAGCTGGTGGTTTTTTCATGGCCAAAGTGATTATTGCACCTACAGTTAGGTGACTAATTAAGAGCAGCTGGAATGGTTTGCTGACTCACAAAGAGTGTGGTAAAGCTGATGTAATAATACTCAAAGGACTATAAAGAAGAATATGGACTATGGATAGTGTGAAGAAGAAGGGTTAGGTTTAGAGTGAAAAGTCATTGTGTATATTGATGTAAATATCTACTGCTGCACTGCCATGCTGTAATGATACTGCATAGTAAAGGACTTAGTTGAGCACCACTGATATTTGTCTGTGTGGTCTTTCATCTTGAGATCAGCTTCTTTGTTTTGACACTGGACTTCCTGAAAAACTCTGCTTGTGTGAGTTGCATTCTGCACTAGCTTTAAAAAGTGCATTACTATACTTACCACGTCAATGGAAACAGTTCCTAATTTTTGTGTTTTCTAAGGGAAGTGGAAATCCGCCACCAGAAGAGGTGCTAAGATTCTGGAAACAAGAGTGATCCCGAAGGGAAGGGGGTGCACTGGTTAGATTATGTTGATGGTTTATGGATAACAAGCAGTTAATACTTATATACTCAAGTAATTTGTTATGTAATTGGTTGTATTCATTGTTCAGTCTGTATGTTATGTTAAGTGGTATTATTTGAAATAAAAAAATAAAAAAATTAAAATTATAAACCATTCATCTCTTAAGGCTTCCTGTGTGGCATGTTGCAGTGGTTTAACAAGTTGAAAGAGTATTCACTGATTCCTTGCTTAGGTTTTAAAATAAACTTTCCCACATTTTCATCTTTTAATAGCCTTAAGTCAGCTCTCTCTCCTATTGGGACAGGGTCAGAACCTCATTTTCAACCAGGAGCCTGATTCCTGTGTGAACAGGGTTGTGGGGTCCCATTGGAGACAGGTCCTGGGCATTAAGTTGGCTACAGCTAGATCTAACTCATGCACCTCTCCATTTGAATTCCTACAGGACAGTCCTTGCCTGAAGAGAGAAATTGGCAGCCAAGGAAGGAGACCTTTCGAGTCCTGGTGGGAGCAGAGGTCAACTTTAGTTGGAGCCTTGAAATGCAAACTAATTGGGAAACATACCCATTGATTTCCTTCCCTAATCTCCTCTGTCTGGGATCCTCCATTCTGTTCTAGGTGCAGCGGACGTTGGCCAGGGCACCCACACCTTTCCCTGAGGCAGAGAAGGCTCCATCAGGCACCACACAGAGGGCACTGGACAGGTGGATCTCACAGGAGGATGACGGAGGACCCTCCTCACTGGGTAACGGTTAGTGGGAAGTATTTCCTCATTGTGTCCCTCTCTCAATTATGTCTGAGCTGCTTTAGGGTTCTCCTTGAGGGGCGGAGCCGGACGCCATGGCGGGTAAGATTTCTCCTTAAGAGCTCCTGATCGGGGGGAATCTGAAAAGCTATTATCTCACTTTAAAAGGCATGGGTCATTAATGAAAATGAAGGAAGTGGATTATGAGTGCTAAGAGAGGGTGAAAATCCTGTTTTCAGAAGTAAACTCAGTATAAGGAGGGAGGAAAGCAGCTCGTTCTTTGGCTGTAAACAGACGGAAGGAGGGGGGAGCAAGCAAGAAAATGAAACTAACGTTTGCTAGAGCTCTCCCGTCTCCTAAGTCTGATAAGCGGTGATTTATACTCCTAATCTGAGAGAAAGGTTTATTTGGCAGTAAATTCACCCTTTAAAAAAAAAGCACCGAAGAAGAAGTGTTTATTTGTGTAGGAGGAGAAACGGTGTGGATTGTAAACGGGACATTGACTGAGAGCTAAAAATAGATCCATGCCGTACGTTAGAAAATTTAAAAAAAAAAAACCCGGGGAAGGCTACTTGGCAAAGAGTTCATCCTTCTAATCATAATTTGGCCCGTCTTGAGAAAGTGTTTGTAGAAAAAGTCTCACAAAGCAGTGAAAGCGAAAGCAACGGATCTGTCGAGATGGCGGAGGGATCTGGCACGGTGCCAATTTCAGCTGCATTGGAAGAATTGAAGAAGCTGATTCTGGACAGCACTGCCACATTGAGCAAGAAGATGGATGTTAATAAAAAAACGCAGCAGCACGGATGGGGGTGCTTGCAGATAAGGTCGCGCAGAATGACAGAGAGATAAAGAAGCTGGATGTGGAAGTAAAAGCACTTGTGAAAAAACAGGATGTCTGAAAAAAGTTGTGAGGTAAAATTTCAAGATCAAGATCTAAAGTTGATCCAGCTTGAAGATCAGGGTCGTCGTTGTAATGTACGAATTAAACAATTTGTTGAAGAACCAGCAGAGGATTTGAGAAAAATAGTTTTGAAGTGGTTCAACGATATGATGCCAGATTTGGATATAAAAGACTGTGATATTGAAAGGATCCATAGAGTGGGAGGAGCAAACTATAGAGGATCAACCAGAGACATTCTTGTGAGATTTGGCAGTTACTACAAAAAAGAGCAAGTGATGAAGAAATTGAGGTCTATGGTCATGATTAAATATAAAGGCAAAGCAGTGCAAGTATTCAACGATCTTTGTCAGCAAACACTCCAATGGAGACGCAGCGTTAAGCAAATAACTGAAACGCTAACAAAAAATACAGTGAGATATTCTTGGGGTTACCCTGTTTTTTTTAAGTTTTCCTATGCTGGGGGCCAACACAGAGTCACCTCTTTGGAGCAGGGAAAGGAGCTGCTGAAGAGTTTGGGGTTATTTAAGGATGCAAGTCTTGGAGCTGGAGTTGGGAATGGAGCCAAAGCTGGGACGGGGTAAAATGGGGAATGGTATTATGAGATAATATATTAAGTAGTTAAGTATAGAGATCTTGCCGTTATGGCGGGGCCCCGCCTCCCCCCTCTCCCCTAAGTTAGATAATGGCCGGAGTAATAGACTCACGGGGATATGGGGAGGGGGAAGGTAGTGGGGGGGAAGAGGGGTTGGGGGGGATTAATAGGGTGGGAGGGAGGGAGTTGAAGGGGGGTTCAGGGTTTATTTTTATTTTTGTTGTGTATGTTTATGAGTTGCAGAGCACACGGGAATCGGAAGGAAAATCAAAAGGGTGATTATGAATAAGAATATTAAAGTATCAACGCTTAATGTTAAAGGTCTGGGGGCAGTCGTGAAAAGGAGGAGAATAGAACAAATGTTAAATAAAGAAAGATCTGATATTATTATGATGCAAGAAACACACCAAAAATTTGACGGCGTAAATGAAATTCAGACAAGGTGGTCTGTTTATTATTAAAAGTCATTAGGGACGTAAAAAAAAATGGAGTAGCAATTCTGATTTTAAAAAAAGTGGATTCATATTGAAAACTGTAAAAAAGGATGATAATGGTAGATATCTTATGATAAAGGGGCAAATAGAAAGTGAACAATATACATTAGTAAATGTTTATGCCCCTAATGAGAGACATAGAGAGTTTTTTATGGATTTATTTAATGAAATAGAGGAGTTTAGGGAAGGATATCTTATTTTAGCTGGGGATTTTAATATGGTAATGGATAATAGAGTGGATAGATCAAACCCCACAAATGTGGAAAAAAGAAATAATATTACTATACTGAATAAACTAGTAAAAGAAAAAGATTATGTAGATTGTTGGCGTTTATTGAATGGATCGAATTCGGGATTTTCTTACTACTCCTCAGTTCATCAGACATACTCTAGAAAGAGTTTGCAAGTAAGGTATGTAAAATGGAAATGGGGGTAATAAAGGTAACAGACCATGCATTGTTAAGTTTAGAGTTTACAGTTAAAAAGAATTATGAGGAAGCGTTTAGGTGGAAACTAAACACAACACTTATGAAGTATAATAAGGTGGTAGAAAAAATGCAAAGAGAATTGACAGAGTCTTGGGAAATTAATGAGAAGGGAGGAACGTCAAGGGCAGTAGTTTGGGATACCATGAAGGCAGTATCAAGAGGGATATGTATTAGAGAAATGTGTAATTTAAGGAGGCAACAAGTAGCAGAGCAGGAACAATTGGAGGAAGAGATTAAGAAAATGGAGAAAGATTATTGGCAATTTAAAAATAAATATAAATTAATAGAAATACAAGCAAAGAAAAAACAATTAGAAAATTTAAATTTAGAGGAGGTTCAAAAAAATTTAATATATATGAAAAGGGAGTATTTTGAAAACAGTAATAGGAATTCTAGATTGCTTGCCAGACTCACACAAAAAGAAAAAGCCAGGAATGGGATAGAGATTTTGAAGGATAACCAAGGGAAGTATTGTCATACAATGAAGGATAAAGTAAAGATTTTTCAAGAGTTTTATCAAGAATTGTATAAGGGAAAGGATATTCAAAAACAAAAGTTGGAAGCTTATATAGAAAAGTATATAAAGAAGAGAATAAAAATAGAGCATAAAGAGTTAATGGAAAAGGTAATAACTCAAGGAGAAGAAGAAGAAGTAATTGAGAACTTGAAGCCAGGTAAATCACCGGGGGTAGATGGTTTAGGTCCAGAATATTATAAGGTTTTTAAAGGAATTTTAGTACCGACATTATTGAATTTGTATAATTCCATATTGGAAGGGGATAGAACGCCAGAATCATGGGAACATTCATTAATAATTTTAATACCAAAACCAGATAAAGATTTCACTGTCCCTGATTCATATAGACCTATTTCATTAATAAACCAAGATGCTAAGATTTTTTCAACTATTTTAGCAAGGCGGTTGAATAAATTTATAGAGGAATATATAGGGGAGGACCAATGTGGATTTGTGGCAGGTAGACAGATGTCTAATTTAGTGGGAAGAGTATTAAATGTAATACAGGTGATAAATAAGTCTAGGGTTAAAGCGGGAATTCTGGCATTGGATATTTTTAAGGCTTTTGATTGTTTGAGCTGGCAAGCTTTAAAGATGGTTTTAAATAAAATGGGGTTTGGAAATAAATTTAAAGTGATAATAGAACAGTTATACTCTCAAAATACAGCCGTAGTGGTAGTGAATGATGGTGTGACAGATAAGATACGACTAGCCAGAGGGACAAGGCAAGGATGTCCGCTCTCACCAGTCCTATTTGTAATGGTAATGGAATTATTGGCAAATGCAGTACGAGAAGATGAGGAGATTGAAGGAATAGGTAGTAGGAAAGAAATTAAATTGAATATGTTTGCAGATGATACGTTGTTGACGATAAAAAATCCAATAGAGAAGATGGGGAGAATTAAACAGCAATTGAGAGAATTTGAGGATATCACGGGGTTAAGAATAAATTGGTCTAAATCAGAAATGATGTTGTTTAATTATACTAAAAAGGAAGAGAAGGATTGGGAAGAAAAGGGAAGAGAAATGAGAGTTAAGAATCAGATTAGATATTTGGGAATAAAAATTACGCAGAAGCTAGAGAGTTTAGAGAAAGAGAATTTAAATGTGTTAAAAAAGAGATTTTAGCAAAATTGGAAAAATGTAAAAGGTTAAATTTATCTTGGTTTGGAAGAATAGCATTAATAAAAATGAAGATTTTAGCAAAGATTAATTTTGTGTTCAGGATGCTACCAATAAAAATTTCAGAATTAGAGCTAAAAAGTTGGCAAAGGATTATAAATAATTATTGTAATGATGATAAGAAAGCGAGGGTAAATAAAAGTAAATGGTATTTGAGCCAAAAAAAGGGAGGATTGGGTCTCCCGAATATTAAATTATACTATGTAGCTAATAGATTAAGATATATAGTGGAGGCAATTACAGGATTAGGGGAATTAGATTGGATGGAAGAAAAAATTACTAGTAATATAGAGACTAATTTGGAAAATGTATTTTTTATGGAAGGAAAAAAAATGGGTGGAAAGTATAAATAACCCGCTTTTGAGGTCTCACTGGGAAATTTGGAGTAAATATAAAGGGGAGCTGCTTCCAAGCAGCTCTCCTTTGTCACCGGTAATAATGTTGAAGAATTTCCCGGAGGAATTAAAGAGTAGATTAAGTAAAGTTTTAATAGAAAAAAATAAAATGAAATTAAGGGATTGGTTAAGAGGAATGAGCACAAGAGAGGATATGGAAGAGGTTCTGAAGGATAAAAAATTAACTTGGTTAAATTATAGGCAATTAGAACAGTGGACTAAAAAGTGAGTAAGAGATAATGGAGATTGTAGAGAATTAACAAAGTTTGAGGAACTAATAGTTAAGAAAGATAATGAAAGGGAGAAAAGAACAGTGTTAAAAGGGTTGATGAGTGAAATATACAGAATATTGGTGGAGAAAGGGATGGAGGATAATTCGGGTAAAATGGTTTGGGAGACAGATTTGAAGGTACAAATAGGACAACAGGGTTGGGAGGGATTATGGAAACAAAGAGCGTTGAGAAATATGTCAGTAAGAATAAAAGAGAATTATTTTAAAATTGTATGGAGGTGGTACCTAACTCCGGTTAGATTGAATAAGATAAACAATCAGCAATCAGAAAATTGTTGGAGAGGTTGTGGGGTTAAAGGAACGTATTTGCATATGTGGTGGGAATGTAACTATGTTCAAAAATTGTGGAAGATGGTGTTTTTGGAGATTGAAGAAATTGTGGAAATGAAGATAGAACGAACACCAAAAGTTGCATTGCTGTCACTATTTGAAGATGATTTTAAATGTAAAAAGGAAATTAAGGAACTGATAACGAATTTGCTGACTGCAGCAAGATTGATTGTAGCTAGGAACTGGAAGATCCAAGGGGAATATTCTATTGAAGAATGGTATAAAGAAATATGGGATATAGCTATTAATGATAAATTAACAAGTAATATTAAATGGAGAAGAGGTATAGCTAAATCAAATGATTTTGAAGGAATTTGGAAACAGTTCCTAATATTTGTGTTTTCTAAAGGAAGTGGGAAACCGCAAGAAAGCATGAGATTTTGGAAGCAGGAATAGATCCCGAGGTGGGGGGGGGCACTTATATGTTAAGAATGGTATATTGTATGATAGGATAAGTAATAGATAATATTTACTCAATATATATGTATTCAACATTTAGTTAAATGTATGTAGTATGTTGTGTTGTTGTTTCTGTAAGATGTTTATTTTGTGTTTTAAAATAATTTTTTTTTTTAAAAAAAAAAAGGGTTCTCCTTGAGCCTGATTTTGCAGAGGGAAAGAGACTTTCTCTCTAAGTACTCAAAAAAGATACATTCTTTAGAAATGTGGACAAACAGTGATTGCAGTAAAACAAGGAAAATGGAAATGCTTAAGAATAACTTATCTTCCCACCTTCTTTGCCTTCCTCACAGGGAGTGGAAAGACCCACAGAGAGATTGAATTGAGCCTGGGGGACCCTTCTAGGCCTCCTTCGCTTTGTGGTGGAGTAGAAGCGGTTTCTGCGCAGCCTGGGCAGGTAGCGGGGTCCTGGGTGCCTCCGTCCCCTGCACATCTCTTTGATCCTGGAAGAACCTGCCCCTTTAGCCTTTGCTCCGCTCCAAGATGGTGGCTTGGAAGGCCTTGAACGTCACTCACAATGCTTTGGCATTCAGAAAGAGGACCTCACCATCCTTGTCTTCATGGATTGCTACATAATGTGTAAAGAGAACATCAGTTCTTGTTCTACTTTCAGGTTCTGTTGACCATTGAGGAGGTGGCCGTGCATTTCTCAGAGGAGGAGTGGGCTCTGCTGGATCCAGGCCAAAGGACTCTGCACATGGAAGTCATGGAGGAGAATCGTGGGATCCTGGCCTCTCTGGGTAAGGAATGGGATTCTTTTGGGTAAGGCTCCCCTTTTGCCTTCTTGACAGCTCCTGGAAGGTGGAATTTGCAGTTCTTCTTTCTTTGTGCTAGTGTGTTATGTGGAGGTCATTGAACACAACAGAGCCTGGGCCACATTCCTGGGATACTCTAGTCCATCTTAAGATTGCCAGGTGATGTACATAAAGTCTTAAGAGTTTAAATAAAGCACTCACATCCACTCCAATGTTTACCTGGCGGTCTTCTTATAGTCACTGTAAGACTTGGATCCTGGTTTGATTTTGTAAATGGCATGATGTCCGTCCAGGTTTCGGTTTCCCATCTCTGAGATGTGGCCAAGACCTATGCTATTGGCATATGATCTGCAATAGCCTTATTAATATGAATTTAGCTATTTTGTGGGAGTCATTAAATATCGATGAAAATGCTGTTTGCCACTCAAATTGTAAATTCTGTTGTACATCAGAGAACATTTAATATATATGGAAGGATCTGCCTCTCCAACCAAATATTTTTTTTACCATTTGGTTTGTTGTCTGACTTCAGGAGGATTTCTTTTTTTCATTCTTGCAGTTGAGTCCAGGAAGAGCAAGACAAATGTCGAGAGAAGGAAAACTGAAACCAGAGAAGGAAAACTGAAACTGAAGAGAAGCAGGGAATCAAGTCCATTTCTTTTGAAGGGTCAGTTGTCTGTGAAATTCCCTTACTAGAAGAACCTTTTAAACCAAGTAACAGAAATATGCACAGTGGGAAGAAACAGTGGGAAAGCTCAGTGTATGTAAAGACTTGGAAGTTTCACCTTACTAAATGTCAAAGTTTTCACACAGAAGAGAAAAGATTTCCGTACTTGGAGTGTGAAAAGCAATTCACTTTCACCTCACATCTTAACTTGCATAAAAAAATTCACACAGGCAAGGAGCCCTATAAATGCCTAGAGTGCAGAAAGAGCTTTGCTGACAGCACAGGCCTTAAGCAACATGAGAGAATTCACAGGGGCAAGAAGCCCTATAAATGTTTACAATGTAGAAAGAGTTTTTCTAACAGCTCACACCTTAAGCAACATCAAACAATTCACACAGGGGAGAAGCCCTATGAATGTTTAGGTTGTGGAAAGAGCTTCACTACAAGTAGCCAACTGCAATCACATCAAAGGATTCACTCTGGTGAGAAGCCCTATAAATGCTCAGAGTGTGGAATGAGCTTCAGTTGGAACTGGCAACTTAATTCCCATCAAAGAATTCACACAGGGGAGAAGCCAAAAACATGCTCAGAGTATAGAAAGCAGTTCAATCACAGATTGTACCTTGCCTCAAACAATCCATTCAGGTGGGATGCACCATGAATGCTTTGTATGGGGAAAGCACTATCATCAAAGAATTCACACTGGAGAAAAGCTCCAAGACTTATTCTTGATTTTGTTGTTGCTCCTAGTTGTGAGACGGGCAGTCTGAAGAGTAGGCGTGTGTGTGTCCAAGAAACCCCATTGTTGTAAGAAGGCTTAGTTTGCTGCCTCCGTTGTGTCCTTGGGTAGCTGTCCAGCGGAGCTCTTCTGGGTGGTCCGTGGGGTGTTCACATCCTCTCCCAGGCAATGGAACCCTGGTCCAGTCAAGGACCCACTGCAACCTTTTTGCATCACACTTCGAGGTGCTTGTTAGCACAGCTCCAGCTGAGGTGTTCGATGCCCCCGTCTGCCCAATTTTGTGGGATGAGTTCCAGTTGTTGCGGACTAAGGATGTGGACAAGGTGCTTGCAGTAATGCAGACAACCACTTGCCCTCTCGATCGCTGTCCCTCCTGGCTAATAAAAGCTAGCCAAGGGGGTGTAGCTGGGTGGGTAACCTAGATCCTTTTCAATTAGGCTTCAGGCCTGGTTTTGGAACAGAACTGCCCAGGTTGCCCTGTGGGATGACCTTAGCTGGGAGAGGGACAAGGGGAGTGTACAAAGTCACAAATTACTTGGGACCAGGATACCTGACAGAGCGCCTTCTCCCCTATGAACCTGCCCTATCACTGTGTCATGTGAGGGGATGTTCCTGGTGGTTCCACATGCTCAGTATGCAGAAAGAGTTTCAATCGCAATGTGAATGTTTAAAGCACATCAAAACACCCACATAGGCGAGAAGCCCTAGAATGCGGAAAGAACTTTGCTTGCAGGACACATCTGAAGTTGCCTCATAGAATTCAAACTGGGGAGAAGCCCTATAAGGGCTCAGAGCATGGAAAGAACTGTGCTCAGAGCGCACATCTTAAGTGACAGCAAAGAATTCACAGAGGGGAGAAGCCCTATAAATTAGGGATGTCCTCCGCTTCTAATCGGAGAGGTGAATTAGAAGCGGATTGGCCTGCTCCGCCTTGCCCTCAGGTGGAGTAGAAGTGGACCGGGCACCTGGAGAAGCATGGTGAAAAGAAGCGGCCATAGGCGGAGCGCTTCTCTTTCCGCGGAGTGCTCAGATCGCCATTTTGGATTTTTTCGCCCATAGGATTGCATTGCAGACAAGATTAGGGTATAACTTTGATTTTACAGCTTTCTGACATTTCTTGTGCTTAGAGAGTCGTGGGTGGGGGTCATTTTGAGCCTACTGTCAGCTCTCTACGTGGTGCGGTTTGGTTGATATAATTTTTGGGAAAATGGGCGAAAAAAAGCGGGAGGGGTACCTTTTCGAAGTGCTGAGAGGCAGATTCAACTCCCAGTCATGATCACCTGACCTGATGAAGTATCCTCCAATCCCAAAGTTGGAGGAGGGGAAAGGCAAAACGGGATACTTAGTATTAACTTCGGATGCTGGGAAACTTTTCTTTCTTAGTCTGAACGGACTTTTCCCAGTGTTTTTTTAAACTGTAGCACCAAATGCACAAACACAACCTGAAATCATATACTAAGCAAATAAATAACGGATAGGAAACACAGCACTGCTACCCACCCTAACCTTGGTGAACAACTGAATAGATGTGGTGCAAGGGGATGAGGTCCCCTAGGGCATGTGGACGTGCCCTCTGCTGAAGCAGTGCATGTCATGAACAGGTAGCTTCTTAATGGGCATAGAAGCTAGCTATAGCTCTATAGCTACTTAGCTAGCTAATGCCTATCATGAGTTGAAGTGAAAGGTTACTTCTTAATTACCCCCTCCCCCTGGGCATGTCCACTTCCCCCTCTTACTGGTAAAAGACAGACATAGCCTTTAAAAAAAAATCTTCTTGTTTATTCAGCAACACTGTTGCTTTTAATTCCACCCCTTCATTCTTTCTTTCTCTCTTTCTTTCTCTCTTTCTTCCATTAGCCCAAGCTGTCCTGGCTTTTCCTCTTCAGTGAAGTCAGGCAGGCTTTCATTGTGGTTCAACTCCTAGTTGTTGTTACTATTGCTATTATTATTATTATTATTATTATTTATTTATATAGCACCATCAATGTACATGGTGCTGTACAGAGTAAAACAGTAAATAGCAAGGCCCTGCCGCATAGGCTATTATTAACATTATTATTTTGTTGTTGTTTAATAATGGCTGTGATCACAGTGTAGTCAATCAACTCTGAAGCAAGGATCACAAAGCTTTACTCTTATCCTCCTAGCCTCCTAGTTATGGGATGCAAAAGAAAAGGCATCTCTCTGTGTGCTGCTCCCGGGATGGTTTGCTCCTTTGCTCACTTCCTTGTGCCCCCAGAAATGCCTGCTGCCTGCCTTCCCGCCTCCGCCTGTGTGCTGTTGTTTGGGGGGATCTGCCAGGACTGACTCCCCCATAGATCTATGACATATCTCTGCCTGCCTCTCTGTCCGCCTGTCCTCCTCCTTGCAGGGATGGTTTGTGTGTGTGTGTATGTGTGTGTTGCTTTGTCTCAGGGGACAAGTCCTTCCTGAGCTCACTAAGACTTTTTGAAGTTCCAAATCAATTTTACATGTGTGAAAGAAGAAGATTCATAGGTTTATCTACTCCCCAATTCATGGCAAGTTGGGATTTCCTTTGAAATGGCCCCATTGAGCTGTCTGCACCTTTAAATCCCTGAGATACAGAGGTGAACGATTTTCAAAATTTCCGCCAAAATCAGGGGAGGCCTGGATTTGCTTGAGCCTTAGCAGGCATGTGTATACATGCATCAGGTGTCATGGTGCCTAACTTGAGGTTTCTGACATGAAAATTGACATAGTTCTAGCATGGGACTTGATTTGGGGTGAGTTAAAAGGTTAAAGCCCCGCCAAAAATTGGGATGATGAGATTTGCTTGAAACTTGGCATGAATGTGGATCTACATGGAATCTGTGAGGGTCCCTGCTCCCAAGTTTTTAACTGTCAAAATGACGGAGAACACCCCATGTCTGCAACTGGGGTGTCCAATATTCAAAAATTCCCCAAAAATCAGGGGAGGCTTGGATTTCATTGAGCCTGGGCAAGCATGTGTATATGTGCATCAGGTGTCATGGTGCCTAATTTGACATTTCTGACATGAAAATTGACGGAGATCTCGAAAGGGGTGTGATTTGGAGTTATGGGTGCTGTGAGAGGTTAAAGCCCCACCCCCCATAACATCAGGGTATGATGGAATTTGCTTGAAACTTGCCAGCAATGTGGATGTGCCTGCTTCCAAGTTTTTATCTGTCAAAATGATGGAGAAAAGCCCATTTCTGCAAATGGCATGTCCGATTTTCAGAAATTCCCCGAAAATAAGGGGAGGCTTGGATTTGCTTGAGGCTTGGCATGCATGTGTTTACATGGTTAAGCTATCATGGTGCCGAGTTTGAGG
Organism: Elgaria multicarinata webbii; assembly: GCF_023053635.1. Lineage (NCBI taxonomy): Eukaryota > Metazoa > Chordata > Lepidosauria > Squamata > Anguidae > Elgaria > Elgaria multicarinata. The sequence continues at coordinate 170,312,038 of NC_086173.1, forward strand.
TTTCTAACATTAACAGGAAAAAAAGTTGTAGGCTTTTTTAGATTTCAATGCAAGCCTATGGGGGGGAAAACGGAGCTCCGATCCAGATCCGGAGCTTCGCAGTGAAGAGGAGCAAACTATAGGCGGAGCGGAGCTGATCCAGAAGTGGAAAATCGGTAAGAGAAGCAGATCAGGGGGTCCGTGCACACCCCTACTATAAATGCATAGACAGTGGAAGTAGCTGCAGCCAGAGCTGCAAACTTAGATTTCATCAAAGCACTCACACAGGGGAGTGTAAATTGGGTCCTTTTTAACCTCAGAACCTACACCAAATGGGTCCGAGAAACCCCAGTGGGTAACCAGTGCTAAGCCAAACAGACAAACATTTAATCCCAGCTGACAAGCATCACCACAGACATGATTGTAAATAAGAATCTGTTTATTGTAAAAATTGCAAAATTAAACAAATTGGCATGGTGGTTATAGAAGTATACAATCTCTCTTTCTGTGGTTACAAGAAAAGAGAATGAGATGTAAATACAAGATTGAGTACAAGAATTGCAATTGCAAAAGCAAGTATTACAAATTTAGCTAATAAGATAATGGCTTGAGCTTCTAGCACTGTTATAACTCCTCCTTATCCGCTTCTGTTTACTCTTTGTGGTCTAAAGCTAAATTATACTAAACTATACCTTGTGCTCTACTAAAACATTGCTGTTAACCGTCCCTACTCTATGCTGAAGTTCCTCTAGGCGTATGAAGAATAAAAGCAGAAGTCAGAGAACTTCTAAGACATGGAAATAATTTCAAGTTCCAGCTTCAAAAAATAAACCCAAGTCTTAGAGGCTAATGGTACTCCAAGTGCCAGCTTTCAGGAAAATACTCTGAGTCCCAAAGTCTAAAATTGTAAAGAGATCCATAATTACCCAGCTCCATCAAGTCCCAGTCCGAGGTGAAGTTGAAGAGAAAAATAAAAAATTCTGTCTTACAGCTCTGCTACCTGTGCTTTTATACACTTGTTCTGGCTCAAAGGTGGGGGTCAATGAGTGATGAGACCACCATCTCCCAATCACAATTGGCATGAATACGTGATTAGACCACCCATTCACCAATCAGAAGTTAGGTGTCTCCGCCTCCCCAATATCTCACGTGTTATACTTGTGGGGTCCTAGAAAACATGGCTGCCATCTGGGTGACTTATCTGGATTGGCGTAGAAGACCTCTTCTTTGAGCTCGTGTCATATCCCAGGTGTCCCGTTGCTCAGTATTGTCACTTCCCTTGCCCAACTTGGAGTTAGGACATTTCTTATCAGCAGGTGCCACACCACAAGATTTCAAAACAATTTCCCCTCCTAGTGGCTGTCGGTGCATGCTCAGCTTTCTGCCAGCACTTTGGCCTTGAGCGTACTCTAAGAAGCCGCATGTAAACGTCCACTGTGGAGAGTTTCCCCCACCCCTTTCTTCAAAGACAGTCCTGCACAACTTAGCAAAAGTCTTAGTTAATGGTATAACATTGATGAGCATAGAATCAAACATCAAGGTTTCATGTCCATGGCTCAGGGGGCTGGAATATACTTCTGGGGCTATTTCGGATATGAATTGGAGGTCTTTTTAGGTGGTCTTCTTGTGAATCTCCCCCAAACCCTCACTCAAGCCACCCCATTCCAGATCAGATCATATTTCACTTGAAGTAGTAGGTTCTTCTTGCAACATAATTTAACCCTTTTAGCACTAGATTAACAGGGAGAAGCCCATTATTATTATTATTATTATTATTATTATTATTAGTAGTAGTAGTAGTAGTAGTAGTAGTAGTATCCTGCCTTTTGCCCTATAGTGGGCCTCAAAGCGGTCTTACAAAGTTAAAACATACATTGTAAAACATAAGAAAATAAAAGTTTTAAAAAACACGTTTAAAATACACCACAAAATTATAAGCCATTAACAAAGATGAAGGATCAAATTACTCTCCAAAGGCCTGGTGGAACAAACCAGTTTTAGCCTGCTTCCAAACGCCTATCAAGGAGGGAGCCAGTCTAGCTTCCCCAGGAAGAGAGTTCCAAAGCACTGGAGCAGCCACCGAAAAGAATGTGGAAAATTTACTCCGAGTGTGGAAAGATGCTCAGATTTACATTTTCATCAGCAAGCAAGGGGTGCTACTCAAAAACCCCTAGGAAGTGGAAGAAGCAACAGTTAGGCCTTAAGGAGTGTTTAGTAGCCATTCAAATGATGTTGGTGCCAAAAGCATTTATTTCTATTTCAAACGTTGCCGGTTTGGATCACTGAAAGCCCACCACAACATTGGCAGAAACAATTCAAAGTAGCAATATGAGAAGGGTGGGTGGGGAATCCCTGGACTTGGCATGCTGTTATGAGACCAACCAACCCCACCATAGAAATCCCTTGATGGAAGATGGAGGGAATTATTTTTTAATTATTTCAAACATCACAGACGTCCATACCAAAAGAAAATTACATAGAGTGCAAACAAAAGTACAAACAAAAACACAATAAAAAAATCATCTAAGGTTAAGGTGTACTTTCGGCTTTCTTCATATCAGAAATGCAAACTATATTTTCTCGTTCCTCCATTACATTTAACACAGTAAACAAATTCATTTCTTTCTTCTATCTTAACTATATCTCCACAGACAAATACATCATTTCTCTCTGTTTCTTGCAAAAATGCTATCAGAGCTTTCCATTCAGATATAAATGTGGATGTGGACTTTTCTCTCGGTATCGATGTGAGTTTTGCCATCTCCGCCAACTCCAACATCTTCAACATCCATTCCTTCATTGTTGGTGTTTCATTCTCCCATTTTTGTTCATACAACGGACTCGCTGCCGTTGTCATATATAGAAATAAAGTTCCCCCCTTCTCTTTCAGCTGTTTATCCATTAGTCCCAGTAGGAAGGCTCCCGTTTCATTTGTATGTTAGTCTTGAGATTTTTTTTGAATTCAAGAGTGTATTTGTATCCAGAATGCTTTGGCTTTTTTACAACTCTACCAAAGATGATAAAAGGTTCCTCCTCTTCCTAATTCCCAACAGTTTCCCCGAGGCACTCTTATACATTTTAGCCAACTTTACAGGAGACATATACCATCTGCACATCATCTTATAAAAATTCTCTTTAAGTCTTGAACATAATGTAAATTTCAAACCTTCCCCCCCCCATATTCTCCCACTGTTCCATTGAAACGTTGTATCCAAAGTTTTGAGCCCATTTTATCATACAATCTTTTACCTGCTCATCCTCCGTCTCTTACTTTAATAACAGTTTATATATCGTTGAGATAACATGTTCATCACTTGTACATAATGTCATTTCAAATTCAGTACATACCTAAACACGTATGACCATCTTTCAGCAGTTCCTCCCTTGATTTTAACTTATATTCTTCTTGTGACTTTTGTAATATATCATTATATGTCAACCATTTAGGCATACTTGTCAATTCCCTTCTATAATTAGCCCCTTGGGCAAATACCCAAAGTTGTATTTTCTGACAGAACCTTGGTTAATATTTGTTCCATATTCTTAAAACAGCACGTCTTAGGTTATGATGATTAAATTCTACGTTAACCTTGGCTTTATCGTACCACAAAAAACCATGCCATCCAAATCTCAATTCGCGTCCTTCCAGTTCCAACAGTGTCCTATTTTTCAGCAACACCCAATCTTTCATCCACATTAAACAGCAGTCCGAGAAATACACTTTGAGGTGTGGTAGGCCCAGCCCTCCTCTTTCTTTTGCATCCTGCAATATTTTAATTTTAACTCTTGGTTTTTTTTATTGCCGTATAAACGTAGATCTCTCTCTCTCTCTCTGTCTCTCTCTCTCTGTCACTGCTCAAATGGTAAATCCAATGTTACAATAGGTATTGTTTGAAACAAATATAACATTCTAGGCAAAACATTCATTTTAATTGTTGCAATTCTCCCCAAAAGTGAAAGTTGAACCTTTTCCCATCTTGCAAAACTGTTTAAAACTTCATTCCAAACCTTAACATAATTATTATGAAATAACGTACAATTCATGTTTGTCAAAACAATTCCCAAATATTTTACCTTCTTTCGAAAAAACCTGTCTTTTCTATCAAAATTTCGATACATTTTAAAGGATCTTCCAGAGTCAAGACCAAATCATCCGCAAATGCCCTCAACTTATCTCTCTCTTTCTTTTATCTTTACTCACTCCTCCAATTCTCTCAGCTTGTCTGATATCTGAATCCAGCAATTCCAACACTAAAATAAACAGTAGCGGTGACAGTGGGCAGCCCTGTCTTGTCCCACTTTGTATTTCACATGGTTTGGACACATCTCCATTAATCATTATTTGTGTTTTTTGAGAGTTATGGATGGATTTCACCCACTTTATGAAATTTACTCCAAAGTCCAGTTTTTCTAAGGTTCTAAGTAGAAAATCCAACTAAGGTTGTAAAATGCTTTCTCTTCAACCACAATATTTCACCAGATATTCCACAACATTTAAAACCGTTCTTACATTGTCTCCCATCTGTCTTTTGGGTAAGAAGCCACCTTGATCCTCATGAATGAATTTTTGTAGGACTTTCTTCAGTCTTTCTGCCAAGGTTGCTGTGAATAACTTATAATCATTATTTAATAGTGATATCTGGTGATTTGAAATTTCTTTGGTTCACTAAATCCCCTCCCCCATATCCCATACTGTTGATAGTTGTCATTGAAGCACTTTAATTTGTTGAAGAACACTTGCCTTCCCAGGTGTTTTCCTCAGATCTTCTTGTTGTGCACCTTCAGTGAAGATAGGACAAAGCACAGGCAATTCTGCTATAATTGGTAGACAATACGGGCAGAAAGGAGTCTCTAGCACTGGTGATCTGCAAAGTGTGCGCAATGTTCGTGTTCCTGCCTGAACTCGACATGAAGAGGAAACTCCCTGGAAAAGGGTGACAGTTAGGAGCAGAAGAACTAGAAGGCATTCTACACCGGTGTAACAATTAGAGTTAAACAACCACTTTAAGCTACTGGAGGATGCCACTGGAGGACAGTCTGCAGAGGAAGAATTGCAGGAGACACCATGCAGCAGTGAACAAGACTCAGAAGGTCGGTCGACCAAGAAGAAGGGAAGAGTAGTTGTTGTGGGAGACTTCCTGCTGTGTGCGATTGAAACCCAGGTATGTCATGAAAACCCATGGACTGGCCAGGAAGGCTAAACCTGAGAATGAGCTGAGATTAGCGAGGGATGCTAAAAGCAATAAAAAGGCTTTCTTCGGATACGTGAATAGTAAAACACACAGGAAAGAAATGGTGGTTTAACTACTTAATGAGGATGGGTAATTGATAACAGATGACAAAGAAAAGGCTGAAGTGCTCAATTCCTACTTTGGCTCAGTCTTCTCCCAAAAGCGGGTCTATGACCCCCCTGAAAAAGTGACGCAGAAGTTGAGGGGGCAGGATTGCAGTCTGAGATTTATAAACAAATGGTTAAAGAAAACCTAATTTCCTTGAATGAGTTGAAATTTCCAGGGCCCAATGAACTGCATCCTAGAGTAATGAAGGAGCTTGCGGAAGAACTCTTAGAACCACTGTCTATTATCTTTGTGAAATCATGGAACAAGGGTGAGGTGCTGTATGTCTGGAAGAGGGCTAATGTTGTCCCTTCTTCAAACAGGGCAAAAAGGAGGAACCTGGGAACTACAGACCAGTCAGTCTCACATCCATCCCTGGGAAAATTCTGGAGCAGATTCTAAAGAAGTCAATCTGGAAGCACCTTGAAAAGAATGCAATGGTTACTAGAAGCCAATAGGGATTTGTCAAGAACAAATCCTGTCAGACTAATCTGATCTCATAGCCACATCTTGAGTATTTCACCCAGTTCTGCGCACCACACTTCAAGAAGGATGCAGGTTCAGAGGATGATCAGGGGCCTGGAAACAAAGCCCTATGAGGAGAGACAGTGTGATATGGCTGCAAGATAGGCAAATGTTGTTTTGGGCTGCATTAATAGAAGTATAGCTTCCAAATAGCATGAGGTACTGATCCCTCTGTATTCGGCACTGCTTAGGCCTCATCTAGAGTATTTCATCCAGTTCTGCGCTCCACAATTCAAGAAGGATGCAGACAAGCTGGAGCGTGTTCAGTGGAGGGCAGCAAGGATGATCAGGGGTCTGGAAAAAAAGCCCTATGAAGAGAGACTGAAAGAACTGGGCATGTTTAGCCTGGAGAAGAGAAGATTGAGGGGGGACATGATAGTACTCCTCAATTACTAGAAAGGTTATCACACAAAGGAGGGCCAGGATCTCTTCATGATCATTCCAGGATGCAGGACACAGAATAATGGGCTCAAGTTACAGAAAGGCAGATTCCGCCTGGACATCAGGAAAAACTTCCTGTTAGAGCAGGACGACAATGAAACCTTGGAAGTTTGTGGGCTGTCCCACACTAGAGGCCTTCAAGAGGCAGCTGGACAACCATCTGTCAGTTATGTTTTAGGGTAGATTCCTGCATTGAGCAGGGGTTTGGACTCGATGGCCTTATAGGCCCCTTCCAACTCTACTATTCTATGATGCTATAAATGCTACACTTAACACTTATAGGATTTCTCCCCAGTGTGAATTATTTGATGCTGCTTAAGGTGTGTGCTCCGAGCAAAGGTCTTTCCACACTCTAAGCATTTATAGGGCTTCTCCCCAGTGTGAATTCTTTGATGCCGCTTAAGGTGGGTGCTGAAAGCAAAGGTTTTTCCGCATTCTAAGCATTTATAGGGCTTCTCCCCAGTGTGAATTCTTTGATGCTGCTTAAGGTGTGAGTTCAGAGCAAAGCTCTTCCCGCATTCTAAGCATTTATAGGGCTTCTCCCCAGTGTGAATTCTTTGATGCCTCTTAAGGCTTGCACTTTGAGCAAATCTCTTTCTACACTCTAAGCATTTATAGGGTTTCTCCCCAGTGTGAATTACTTGATGCTGCTTAAGGATTCTGCGGCAAGCAAAGCTCTTTCCGCATTCTAAGCATTTATAGGGCTTCTCCCCAGTGTGAATTCTTTGATGCTCCTTAAGGCTGCCGCTCTGAGCAAAGCTCTTCCTGCATTCTAAGCATTTATAGGGCTTCTCCCCAGTGTGAATTCTTTGATGCCTCTTAAGGCTTGCACTTTGAGCAAATCTCTTTCTACACTCTAAGCATTTATAGGGTTTCTCCCCAGTGTGAATTACTTGATGCTGCTTAAGGATTCTGCGGCAAGCAAAGCTCTTTCCGCATTCTAAGCATTTATAGGGCTTCTCCCCAGTGTGAATTCTTTGATGCTCCTTAAGGCTGCCGCTCTGAGCAAAGCTCTTCCTGCATTCTAAGCATTTATAGGGATTCTCTCCAGTGTGAATTCCTTGATGTAACTTAAGGCTTTTGATGTAAGCAAAGCATTTATAGGGCTTCTCCCCAGTGTGAATTCGTTGATGCCGCTTAAGGCTTGCGCTGACAGCAAAGCTCTTCCAGCATTCCAAGCATTTATAGGGCTTCTCCCCAGTGTGAATTCTTTGATGGAGCTTAAGGCTTTTCCTGTGAGCAAAACTCTTCCCGCATTCTAAGCATTTATGGGGCTCCTCCCCAGTGTGAATTCTTTGATGTAAGGTAAGTTGTGATTCGAAAGTGAATTGTTTCTCACACACTAAGCATTGAAACCTTTGATATTTGTTAGAATGAATCTTCTGAATTTTACTCTGTTTCTTCCTTTTGCGAATGTTCTTTTTACTTGGTGCTTCTAGTCTTGGAGTTTCACAGACATCTGATCCTTCAAAAGAAATGGATTTGTTTTCCCTCTTCTCTTCAGTTTCAGTTTTCATTCTCTGGTGTAGGCCATTTCTCTTGCTCTCCCTGAGATCACCTGCAAGTATAAACATAGAAATCGTCGTGAAATCTTGGAACAAAACAAATGGTTGCTGATTTGATTCACAGGATAAAAAAAAAAATCCTTGGTGAGGCAGATCCTTGTAAACATATTAAATATCCTGATGATCAATAGAACTGAGAACTAGGCCATAGCTAGACCTAAGGTTTATCCCTGGAACATCCAGGGGTCAAACCTGTTCATCTAGGTGACACACAGGGGATCCTGTGCTCAGGCAGGGGCGAACCCTGGATTATCCCAGGAGAAACCTTAGGTCTAGCTGTGGCCCTAGACTGCTATACAATGCTTTCATTTATATGGAATAACACATATAAAGAAGTTGAGAGAATAAATGAACAACATAAAATACTGTAAAAATGAAATACACTTTAAATCTGCCATTTTCTCCTAGCTGATCATTTAACGGGGAACTGGAAAGTGGGAATTCAACCCTAATAGTTATTTTCAATGTCTAGTTATATCTTAAAATGGAAAGCAAGCTGTCCAGAGCTGTCTTCTGAAAAGGCTTAACTCTCCTCTCCTCCATGGAGACCATTAAGATAATATCTGTAACATCTTCAATATTATGCAGATGCAATTATAGCAGCAAAGTAAGATTGGTTGTCAGCCATCTCTGCCACAGAGCAAGTCCATCAATGGGCTTTTCTCAATGTTTTGTCAGGTCTTCGGAGTCAATGACAGTTGTATTCCGCACTGACACAAAGAAAGAAGAGCTGAAATTCCACTTTCCAGGATCTGGCAAGAAGGCAGAGAGGGAGCCTTACCCAGAGGAATCCCATTCCTTACCCAGAGAGGCCAGGATCCCACGATTCTCCTCCATGACTTCTTTGTGCAGAGTCCTCTGGCCTGGATCCAGCAGAGCCCACTCCTCCTCCGAGAAATGCACGGCCACCTCCTCAAAGGTCACCGGACCCTGAAAGCAGCAGAAGAAATGATGTTCTCTTTAAGCTTTATGTAGCAATCCATGAAGACAAGGATGGTGAGGTCCTCTTTCTGAATGCCAAAGCATTGTGAGTGACATTCAAGACCTTCTTAGCAGCCATCTTGGAAAAGAGTGAAGGCTAAAGGGGCAGGTTCTTCCAGGACCAAAGAGATGTGCAGGAGACGGAGGCCCCCAGGACTCCCCTACCTGCCCAGGCTGTGCAGAAACCGCTTCCACTCCACCACCAAGCAAACGAGGCCCAGAAGGACCCCCCAGGATCAGTTCACTTCCCCTGCAGGTTGTTTTGCTCCCTGTGAGGAAGGTAAAGAAGGTGGGGAGGTGAGAAGGTAAGTTAACATTCTTAACTATTCCCATTTTCATTGTTTATTTTCAGTGTTTATTTATTCCATTTGTTTACCATACCATAGACAAAGCTCTTAAAAACAATATCCAAATATTTTAAACTGCGAAAACATACAATATACTAGGGGTGTGCACGGACCCCCCGATCCGCTTCTCTTCCAGACCCCCAACTTCTAGATCGGGTCCACACTGATTCGTCTATAGTTCGCTCCGGTTTGCTGCGAAGCTCAGGATCCGGATCGGAACTCCACTTCCCCCCCCCCCCTAGTCTTGCACTGGAATCCCAAAAAGCCTACAACTTTTTTTCTGTTAACGTTATAAACCTCAAACTTGGCACCATGATAGCTTATCCATGTATACACATGCATGCAAGCCTCAAGCAAATCCAAGCATCCCCTAATTTTCAGGTAATTTCTGAAAATCGGACACCCCATTTTTAGACATGGGCTTTTCTCCATCATTTTAACAGATAAAAACTTGGAAGCAGGGACCCTCACGGATGCCATCTAGGTCCACATTCATGCTAAGTTTCAAGCAAATCCCATCATCCCCTGATTTTTGGCAGGGCTTTAACCTTTAAACTCACCCCAAATCAGTCCCATGCTAGAACTCCATCAATTTTCACATCAAAAACATCAAATTAGGTACCATGACACCTGATGCACATATACACATGCATGCAAGGCTCAAGGCAATCCAAGCCTCCCCTGAGTTTTAGGGAATTTTTGAAAATCGGACACCCCACTTCTCTCTGTCATTTTGACAGATAAAAACCTGAAAGCAGGCACATCCACATTCATGGCAAGTTTCAAGCAAATTTTGGACTAGCTCTAAGTAAGTACCAGTGTTTAAGAAGCTACCTGTCACTTCAACTCATGACAGGCATTAGCTTCTCCAGTCTCTCCACTGGGTTACTCTTTGGAGGGCTCTGATGATCCTCCAAGGGCAGGAGTTCACTGGGCACGTCCACATGCCCTAGGGGACCTCATTCCCTTGCAACACATCTATTTATTTATTTATTTATTTATTTATTACATTTCTATACCGCCCAATAGCCGGAGCTCTCTGGGCGGTTCACAAAAATCTATTCAGTTGTTCACCAAGGTTAGGGTGGGTAGCAGTGCTGTGTTTCCTATTTGTTATTTATTTGCTTAGTATATGATTTCAGGTTGTGTTTGTGCATTTGGTGGGGCTACAGTTTTAAAAAACACTGGGAAAAGTCCGTTCAGACTAAGAAAGAGAAGTTTCCCAGTATCCCAAGTTACTACTAAGTATCCCGTTTTGCCTATCCCCTCCTCCAACTTTGGGATTGGAGGATGCTTCATCAGGTGATCATGACTTGGAGTTGAATCTGCCTCTCAGCACTTCAAAAAGGTACCTCTCCCGCTTTTTTTACCCTATATTCCAAAAATTATAGCAAGTGAACGGCACCACACAGAGTGTTGAGAGTAGGCTCAAAATGACCCCCACCTACGACTCTCTAAGCACACGAAATATCAGAAAGATAGCTTTAAAAACAAAGAAGTTATACGCTAATCTTTTCCGCAATGCAATCCTATGGGCGAAATTATCCAAAATGGCGAGCGGATCGCTCCATGAAAAGAGAAGCACTCCGCCTATGGCCGCTTCACTTCGCCATGCTTCTTAGGGTCCCCGGTTTGCTTCTCCTCTGCCTCTGGATAAAGCGGAGAAGGCCAATTCGCTCCTGATTCTCCGGTCCGAGAAGTGGAGCACATCCCTACAATATACACGTACATATAAAACTACTATAACAAGTTTTAAAACTATGACCCTAAAAAGACAGACCCAGGCTAATTAATTACATACTGCTAATTCCATATTGCTTGACATGGCACTGAAAAGATAACAATGTTGGTGCCACGTGAACCACATTGGGGAGATTGTTCCACAGTTGTGGGGCCACCACAGAGAAGGCCTCTCCCTTGTTGTCATCCTCTGATCTTCCCTCTGAGTAGGCGCCTGGAGGAAGACCTTAGTTGTTGAGTGTGTAAGACCCACTCTGGGAAGTGGGCCAGAGTGGGTCTGATACCCTCGAACCACATTACTACACAAAATTTCCTTTTTGAGTATCTCCTCCAGCAAAATCAGCCTCAAGGAGAACATTAAGACAGCTCATGCGCTTCAGGCGTAATTGAGGGAGGGAGACCATGGGGAAATACGTCCACTAATCCTTACCCAGTGAGGAGGGTCCTCCGTGCCCCTCCTGAAAGATCTGACTGTCCAGCGGCCTCTGTGTGATGCCCGGTGGAGCCTTCTCTGCCTCAGGGAAATCTGTGGGTGCTCTGGCCAACATTCCCTGGACCTGGAGCAAGAGGGAGGATCCCAGACAGGGACGAGGGATTAGAGAAGGATAGAAATGGCTAAGGTCAAGGCCAAGGGCAGCGTTTCCCAAACGCTTTACCTTTCAGGTCTCATTCCAAAGTTGATCTACCATCCAAGCCACACAGCACAGGAACTTGTGTCTTTGTCAGGGGGCTAAGAGTTCAACCCTGATATCCAGCATTTTCCACTGAAAACACAGCAGTTTGGTGTCTACAAATGCTATTCCTGTTCTGTTGGGAGGACTCTGACACCATAGAATCATAGAATAGCAGAGTTGGAAGGGGCCTACAAGGCCATCAAGTCCAACACCCTGCTCAATGCAGGAATCCACCCTAAAGCATCCCTGACAGATGGTTGTCCAGCTGCCTGTTGCATGCCTCTAGTGTGGGAGAGCCCACAACCTCCCTAGGTAGCTGATTCCACCGTCGCACTGCTCTAACAGTCTGGAAGTTTTTCCTGATGTCCAGCCGGAATCTGGGTTCCTTTAACTTGAGCCCGTTATTCCAGTTGAAGAAGGATCCCCTCCTTCCCCAGAACTTCACAAACCCATTCACTTCTCCTGTCATCATGAAGCTCATAAAGCCCATGGACACATACCCCTTTCTTCTCATCCATGTGGGAACAAATGATGTCGCCAAGCAGAGCTACGAAGAAATCATTTCAGACTTTGAAGTTCTGGGAAGGAAACTGAAGAACTTTGGGGCCCAGGTAGTTTTCTCATCCATCCTCCCAGTTCTTGGAAGAGGATTAGAATGGGAAAGAAAAATACTCCGGATGAACGACTGGCTTCGAAGGTGGTGCCGACGTGAGAGTTTTGGATTCTGGGACCACGGGTTATGCTACTTGGAACATGGACTGCTGGCAAGGGATGGGTTGCACCTCACAATTTCAGCCTGCAGTTTGCAGAGGAGCTGCAATTAAGATCCGGCAGGGAGGCTGTTGGGGCGACAGTGATTGGTGTGTTTGAATTTGGTCATCTGCTCCGCCTCTTTCAGGTATTTCAGCCTGCAGTTTGCTGGGAATAATAGCATTGGATGTATTTAAGGCCTTTGATTGTGTGAGCTGGCAAGCACTAAAGATGATAATAAAAAGAATGGGATTTGGAGATAAATTTAAAGGTATAATAGAACAATTATACTCTCAAAATATAGCTTCAGTTACGATAAATGATGGACTTACAGACAAGATACGATTGGCCAGAGGTACTAGACAAGGATTCCCATTCTCGCCTGTCCTATTTGTATTGGTTATGGAACTATTGGCAAATGCATTAAGAGATGATGGGGAGATTGAAGGAGTAGGAGGTATTAAAAAAATAAAATTAAATATGTTTGCAGATGATACATTGCTAACTGTTAAAGATCCACTGGAAAAAATGGGAAGAATTAAACAACATTTTAAAGAATTTGAAGAAGTTACTGGATTAAGTATAAATTGGTTAAAATCAGAGCTGATGATATTTAATTATACAAAAAAGGAAGGGAAGGATTGGGAAGATAAGGGAAAGGAAATGAGAGTTAAGGAACAGATTAAATATTTGGGAATTAAAATTACAAAAAACTTAGAGAATTTAGAAAAGGAAAATTTAAATAGATTGAAAAAAGAGGTTTTAGATAAATTGGTAAAATATAAAAGGTTGAATTTATCATGGTTTGGAAGAATAGCATTAATAAAAATGAAAATTTTAGCGAAGATTAATTTTATTTTTAGGATGTTACCAATAAAAATATCAGAAATGGAAATAAAAAGTTGGCAGAACATCATAAATAATTATTGTAACGGGGATAGGAAAGCGAGAATAAATAAAAATAAGTGGTATTTAACCCAAAAATGAGGATTGTGACTCCCAAATATAAAATTATATTATGTAGCCAAGTTAAGACATATAGTAGAAGCAATGACAGGAGTAGGAGATTTAGATTGGATGGAAGATAAAACAAGAATGAATATAGATTGGAATTTGGAAAATATGATTTTTAAAGAAGGTAGTAAAAATTGGGGTGAAGAAATAGGAAATCCTCTTTAAAAGTTCCATTGGGAAATATGGAGAAAATATAAAAAGGAATTACTTTCAAGTATATCTCCATTAACACCGGTAATAATGTTAAGGAATTTCCCAGGAAATTTAAAGGATAGTTTGAGTAAAATTTTAATAGAGGAAAATAAAATGAAATTAAAGGATTGGTTAAGAGGGATGAATACACATGGGAAATTAGAAGAGGTATTAAAAGAAAAGAAATTAACTTGGTTAAATTATTGGCAATTGGGACAATGGACGAAGAATTGGTTAAGAGAAAATGGAGATTGTAAAGAAATGACAAAATTTGAGGAATTAATTATTAAAAAAGAAAGTGAAAAGGGAGAAAATAAAGGAATAAAAGGGATTAACGAGTGGAATATATAGAATATTGGTTGGAAAGGGGATGATAGAGAATTCGGGGAAGATGGTTTGGGAAACAGATTTGAAGGTACAGATAGGGCAACAGAGTTGGGAGGGAATATGGAGACAAAGAGTGTTGAGAAATATGTCAGTGAGAATAAAAGAAAATTATTATAAAATCATATGGAGGTGGTATCTAACTCCAGTGAGATTAAATAAGATAAACAAGCTGTATTCAGCAAATTGTTGGAGAGATGTGGTGGGAATGCGAATTTGTGCAAAAATTGTGGAAAATGGTGTTTATTGAGATTAAAGAAATTGTTGGAATGAAGGTTGAAGAGTCACCAAGGGTGGCATTACTATCACTATATGGAGAATTAAGGTGTAATAAAGAAATTAAGGAATTGCTAACAAATTTGCTAACAGCAGCAAGATTAATTGTATCTAGGAACTGGAAGATCCAAGGAGTTTATCGTATTGAAGAATGGTATGAAGAAGTTTGGGATATTGCTATTAATGATAAATTGACATGTAATATAAAAGTAAGAAGAGGCATAACAAATACGAATGAATTTGAGGGGATTTGGAAGCAGTTCCTAGTATATGTGCTTTCTAAGGGAAGTGGAAAACCACCACCAGAAGAAGTAATGAGATTTTGGAAGCAGGAATAGATCCTGAAGGGTGAAGGGGAGCACGTATATGGTTTGATTATGTTCATGGATAAACTATATACTATATATGTTAACAGTTAAACAATTATGTAACTTGTTATGTTTCCCCCCCGATTTGTTTATTTAGTGTTATGTTATGTTGATGTATTTTAATTAGTAATGAATAAAATTATAATAATAATAAAAATTAACCATCCTCCAAAAAGGGCCTGCCCTACACATGAAGAGCAACTTTACTTGGGGGTTGGACCATTGGAAATTGGGGCATCCCTTCCTTAAAGGACACATAAAATAAAGTTGAAATAAGTATTAAGAACACAGTCCCTGTTAGTTATCAAGATGAAATGCTCTCACCTGCTCTTTGTCCTCTGCCTGACTCAGGAGGAAGCCTTCTGCCAGGGCCACCGCCTGGGAACTGGTCTCCGCTCCACACTCTCTGACCCAGCTCACCATCTCTGGGCGCAGGACAGCCAGGAACTTCTCCAGGACCACCAGGTCCAGCATCTGAGCTTTCGTGTGCTTTTCTGGCTTCAGCCACTGGCAGCAAAGGTGGTGGAGACGGCTGCAAACCCCTCGGGGCCCCATGGCCGCATGATAGCAGAAGTCCCTGAAGGGCTGAAGCTCCACGTCTGAGCCGGTGTTGCTCCCAGGCTGGTCCTGCTGCACTCTCCCTTCCCAGGGCTCTGCACGGCTCCCTTCCTGGATGTTGCCGGAGATGTTTACTGGTTCAGGCGTTGCAAAGCTTTGCTCTTCCATCTTCACTCTCTTCTCCATCTCTGATCCCACCAGGACTCGAAACAGCCTCCTGCCTTGGCTGCCAATTTCTCCTTTGAGGCAGGGACTGCGCTGTAGGAATTAAAACGGAGCTTGTGAAGGAGGCACACAAGGTAGACCTGGGTTAAAGTTCCCAACCCAGCCCCCCCCCCCCCACCGGTTCCCAGTGAAACACTGGAACTGGAGCCAGTTCACCTGAAAATAACCACACTTCACCAAGGCTTCAGGCAATTTATTAAATCAGAGTAAGGTCCTGAGCATATGAACAATTAACAGGAGACAGGGGAGGGTGGGGGGGGGGGGAAACAGTCTAAAAGTTACAATGAAACTAAAAGGCCACAGCAGCGAACAACTTTAAAAGAGCAATAAAAGCCACATCACGGCAAGCCGTTGAGTCAGAGCGACCCAAAGAGAGACAAGAAATCCTGACTATCTAATATCTGACGGCACGGGGGTCCCTTTGCCACCCTTCAGGGCGCCAAACAACATGACCCTTCCCCAAATGAACAGAGATCATAAACTGGAAATTAACTAACTTATCTCCCCAACTAAGCAGTTGGAGTGGCCTGGCTCCACCAATCCAAAGACAGCAAGCTCTCCAGGGCTCCCAGTGAGGAGAGAAGGTTTATAAGGGAAGTAAATGAAGAAAGACGTCACATCCGGAAGCAAAATGTGAAACACACAATGATTTACAAAGCAATACATGTGTACACTCTGCAAAACACACTGCAGTTTGGCTCCTCCTAAGACGTTTCAGAAAAAAATGTGTAAAGAGTGCCAGGCCCAGCTAGCAGCAGTTGAATTGCTATTGAGCTCTAATTAAACTTCCACCAGTCCAAAGTAGATAGATGCAATAATCATAGAATAGTAGAGTTGGAAGGGGCCTACAAGGCCATCGAGTCCAACCCCTTGTTCAATGCAGGAATCCATCCTAAAGCATCCCTGATAGATGGTTGTCCAGCTGCCTCTTGAAGGCCTCTAGTGTGGGAGAGCCCACAACCTCCCTAGGTAACTGGTTCCATTGTCGAACTGCTCTAACAATCAGGAAGTTTTTCCTGATGTCCAGCCGGAATCTGGCTTCCTTTAACTTGAGCCCGTTATTCCGTGTCCTGCACTCTGGGAGGATGGAGAAGAGATCCTGGCCCTCCTCTGTGTGACAACCTTTGAAGTCTTTGAAGAGTGCTACTATGTCTCCCCTCAATCTTCTCTTCTCCAGGCTAAACGTGCCCAGTTCTTTGAAAAGTTTTCAACCGCATAACAGTATAGTCTAAACTATCTCTCATGGTTTTAGGCAGCTGAAGTTACGTTCGGTCGTATCATGATAGAAGGAACATTCTGCATCTTTCAGAGATGCCAAAACTTACAGCGATAATGAGAGAAAGGTCAACAGCTATGTTTATGTTGGAATGGAAACCTTTGATGGAATAACAGTCTCTGGAGAGGCCACCAGTGAGGGAGGAAGCAGCAGCCAGGCACCTCTCCACCATGCCTGGGTCCAGCTCCAGCTGAGAGCCCCCTCTCTCCTGCTGCCAACTGTAACTGCTGAACTTTGCAACTAAGATCGTAGTGCCTGAATTTGCTTTCCTTTCCCCCCTCCTCCTCCTCCCTCCCAATCCCCTTTCCTTTTGTGTCATGTCTTTTAGATTGTAAGCCTGTGGGCAGGGACTGTCACGAAATACTTTTGTAAGCCGCTGTGAGAGCCTTTTTTGGCTGAATGGCGGTATAAAAATCCTTAAATAAATTTAAAAAAAAATCGGAAAGAGGCAGAGAAAAATGATGTATTTGTTCGTGGATTTTATTATTCAGATGGGCAAAAAGCAGAAAAAACCATAAATCTGTGAATCCAATATATGAGACTTAGATAAAGTCTAAGAAAAACTGAATTGGATTGATATATAAATGGTCATTAATAGATTAATGGGAATTTTTGACATGAAGAGGGGGGAAATGTACTTTAACCTCACCCTTAAATGTTTTTAATGTAACTGTAGTTGTTATACGTATACCTTTGTTTGTATGTATTATCTGTAATGTTTGTCTATGTGCTGTTGGGAAATAAAAAAATTAAATATAAAAAAAACCCATTCTGGACTCAGGGAGCCTCTAGCCGTGAGGAATCAAACACACATTGAAACTTTTTCTCATGGAGGCCTCTTGTTCAGGATCCTGCATTGAGAGCAGGTCTGAGTCCACCTCAGGCTCCAGAAAGGAAAACCTTCGGCCCTCCAGGAAATAAGAGGTCTGCTGATGAACCAGAGTTTCTCTCCCAATCCGTCCCATGGCTCCCCTCTAAGCCTTCTCTGCTCCCAACACTTGAACCGCAAAATTGCACCAGAGTAACAGCAATTTCTCCCCACTCTCAGGATGTGAACATCGGGCTCACTTAATACATTAAACAGGAATGTACTAAAACGAACAGCAGGCTCCCTTCTTAATAAACAAAAGCACCCGAAAAAGGTTTTATTTCGAAGGCCTCGTGACCAAAGTGACTTGTTCATTTCACTTGTTCACTAGGTTTGAATCAGGGAGAGGAAACAAAACAAAAAATGCAATGCAAACAGGACACCAGGGCAGCCTTTTGCCCACAGGTGGGACAGTCCTCCTCCCAACATGGGAAATTTCCTCTTGTGTCCCTCCCAGACCCCCCTTTCTCCAGCCTTCCCTTCCGCGATCCCCTATTTATGGGGAGAGAAGTAGGTGCAAGGCGGGGGGGGGGTCTCCAGGAGGGGCCCAAAGTGGGTCAGTCCCCTGTGGATGGCTCCCTCTCTTCCCAGCCATGCGCTTCCCCAAACCTTCCCTAAGGGCTCCTTCCTCCGCCCTCCCCCCTGGGACCCCCTTGCAATCTGCACTCACCGGCTCCTTTGCAGGGGAAAAGAGGCTGCAGGCTCGCAGGAGCAGGGGGAGAATCCCAGGCTCCTTTGCGATGGGGGGGAGGAAGTATGGGGCAGGAAGGGAGGGGCCTCATTCAGCTTTGGCTCTAGGACCCAGCCCTCTCTCCACCTCTTTAACCCTTGGATGTGAGGAAACACTAGATTTTAAGATTTTTTTAACCACTGGATGGTTGTGATTTTAAGGCAGCCTTAAAGACTAGCCCTTTCCGACAGGCCTATCATGATCAATGTAAAATCAAGAATTTTTAAGATGTATTGATTCCTGTTCTAATGTTGTTCCCAGCCTCGATCCAAAGGGAGAGGCGGGTAAGAAATAAATAAGGGTGACCATATTTTGGAAACCAAAAAGGAGCACAACATGGTTGGCCTCCCAAGGGAGCGTGTCCAGCACCACGGGGGCATGCCCATCCATACATAGCCTTGGTCACTCGTCTGATTTTACACCACACATTTAAGACAAATCTGTTCTACATAGCATTTTAATGTTAAAAATCACTGCAATAAAGAACAAGTGAGAGATTCAATGTATCTGAAATTAACTTCACTCACTCCTACTTTTGTAGGTTTTTCTTTTGTACGTTAAAGCTATTGCTATGCTTTGTGAGATACAGTCTCCCCTTCCCTCAAATATCTTTTCTGACTGTATCTTCACTCATTGCAAGCTGCTGTTGTTAACAGGGTTTGCTACTGGCCAGATGGCTGGCTTTTTTGTATTTCAATTTTTTTAAAAAAAGCTTGTGTATAACAAAGCCCTATGAAGAGAGACTGAAAGAACTGGGCATGTTTAGCCTGGAGAAGAGAAGATTGAGGGGAGACATGATAGCGCCCTTCAAGTACTTAAAAGGTTGTCACACAGAGGAGGGCCAGGATGTCTTCTCGATCCTCCCAGAGTGCAGGACACGGAATAACAGGCTCAAGTTAAAGGAAGCCAGATTCCGGCTGGACATCAGGAAAAACTTCCTGACTGTTAGAGCAGTGCGACGGTGGAATCAGCTACCTAGGGAGGTTGTGGGCTCTCCCACACTAGAGGCATTCAAGAGGCAGCTGGACAACCATCTGTCAGGGATGCTTTAGGGTGGATTCCTGCATTGAGCAGGGGGTTGGACTCGATGGCCTTGTAGGCCCCTTCCAACTCTGCTATTCTATGATTCTATGATAATTGTCACAAGTTTCTCTACTCTAACATTAGGGTGGGTATTATGGCAGTTTACCTAAAGACTGGAGATCCCCTTAATGCCAAGGGCTAAAACTGCTCAATATGCAAAACCCCAAAGAGGAGGTTTGACAACCTGAGTTTGAAGGCTATGGCTCCAGCAGTTTTAAAACACAATAATTTTAAAACTTTGAACTTTTAAAAAAATCCAAAAAAACCAATGGATTAACAGATCTGATTCAAACCTGGCAAGGCTAAATCTCTCCTTAAGAGCTATCATGGTGCAAACTTTCAGCCCTTTATCTTTAAAAAATGTCATTTTTAAAAAATAATTTTAAAACCTCAAAGTTTAAAATAAGTCCTAAAACTCAATGGATGGACAGATCTGTTTCAAACTTGGCATAGCAAAAGTCCTTGTTAAGAGCAATCATGGTGCCAAGTTTCATCTCTTTATCTTTAAAATTAATATTATTTAATTTTTTTTATAAATCCTCAAATTTTACAAAAATGCCTAAAAATCAATGGATGAACAAATCTGCTTCAAATTTGGTATGGCTAAAGCTCTACATAAAAGCTATCACGGTGCCAACTTTCAGCTCTTTATCTTTAAAAATGATGGTTTAAAAATAATAATTTAAAAACCACAATTTAAAAAAAAATCCTAAAAAATCAATGGATGAACAGATCTGTTTCAAATTTGGTGTGGCTAACACTCTACCTAAATCCTATGTTTCAAATTTGGTACGACTAAAGCCCTTCCTAAGAGCTACCAACATACCAAGTTTCATGTCTTTATCTTAAAAAATGACAGAGTAATAAGCATTTTTGTTAATTCCCATTAGAGCTGCTCTTTGGAAAAATCCAGATTTCTCCTTTCTGTCATCAAAAACCCGGACAAATCTGGGCAAATCCAGTCATATGGTCACCCTAAATAAAAAAAACTAGATTATTATTATTATTATTATTATTATTATTATTATTATTATTATTATTGAGAGGCCCAGCGGCTCCTGGCAGAGACGCGGACATGGGAAGGGGGCTTTTCCACAATGGGGGGGAGAGGGGGTCTTTTATCCCCTCTGCAGCATTGCCGCCCCATCTGCTCCTGGGGGCTTTGTGGGATCCACAGCAGTTTCCCCTTTGAGTGCGTAACGCAGCCTCCGGCATGGGAGCCCTCCGTCCTTCTGCCTGCCCTTGTTGCAGAACAGCATTCCCCAACCTGGTGCCCTTCAGAACTCTAAACATGAATAGATGCTCTAAAAAGAGAGAGGTCAAGTAGGGTGAGCCTATGAAAAGGAGGACAGGGCTCCTGTATCTTTAGCAGTTGCATAGAAAAGGGAATTTCAGCAGGTGTCTTTTGTATATATGGAGAACCCGATGAAATTCCCTCTTCATCACAACAGTTAAAGCTGCCCTCTTTTAAATCTGGTCACTCTCGTATAGCTCCTTAAGAAACATTTGTATCTTAAGGCTTCCTGTGTGGCATGTTTCATTTGTTTAACAAGTTGAAAAAATGTTTACTGATTTCTTGCTTAGCTTTTAAAATAAACTTTCACGCGTTTTCATTAGCCTAAGTCAGCTCTGGTTACACTTTCTCTCCCATTGGGGCAGAGTCAGAACCTCATTTTCAATCAGGAGCCTGGTTCCTGTGGGACCAGGGTTGAAGGGACCCATCGGAGACAGGTCCTGGGTATTAAGTTGGACAAAGTTGTACCTAATTCATGCAGCTCCTCCATTTGAATTCCTACAGGACAGTCCTTGCCTGAAGAGAGAAATTGGCAGCCAAGGAAGGAGACCGTTTGAGTCCTGGTGGGAGCGGAGATGGAGAAGAGAGTCAAGATGGAAGAGAAAAGCTTTGCAGGCCCTGAAGCAGAAAACATCAAGGAAGAGAGCAGTGCAGAGCTCTGGAAAGGAAGAGTGCAGAAGAAGCAGACTGGAAGCAACACTTGCTCATACGTGGAGCTTCAGTGCTTCAGAGGGTTCTCAAAAGCCTCATAAATGCTCAGAGTGTGGAAATAGCTTTACTACGAGTAGCCAACTGAAGTCACATTGAAGATTTCACACAGGCTAGAAGCCATAAACGTGCTCAGAGTTTGGAAAGCAATTCAATCACAGATTGTACCTTGCCTCAAATGATCCATTCAGGTGAGAAGCGCCATGAATGTTTTGTATGTGGAAAGCATTTTTGTCGGAGCACACACTGTAACTTGCATCAAAGAATTCACACTGGAGAAAAGCTCTTCCAGTGTTCTGATTGTGGAGTCCAAGATGTACTCTTGATTTTGTTTTTGATCCAAGTTGTGAGATGGGCAGTCTGAAGAGAAGGAGTGTGTGTCCAAGTAACCCCATTGTCATAAGAAGGCTTAGTTTGCTGCCTCTGTTGCGTCCTTGAGTAGCTATCCAACGGAGCTCTTCTGGGTAGTCCATGGGGTGTTCACATCCTCCCCAGCCCAGTCAAGGACCCACTGCGATCTTTTTGCATTGCACTTTGAGGGCAGAATGTGTTCGATGCCCCCGTCTGCCCGGTTTTGTGGGATCAGTTCAAATTGTTGCGGACTAAGGATGTGGACAAGGTGCTTGCAGCCATGCAGCCAACCCCTTGCCCTCTCGATCCGTCCTTCCTGGCTAATAAAAGCTAGCCGAGGGGCTGTGACTGGTTGGGTTATCTAGATCCTGTTCCATCGGGCTTCAGGCCTGGTTTTGGAACAGAACTGCCCTCGTTGCCCTGTGGGATGACCTTTGCAGGGAGAGGGACAAGGGGAGTGTGACCCCATTGATTCTTCTGTATTCTTTTATTGTAGATTTATACTGTGGTTGTATTTTATGGTTTTAATTTTTGTAAACTGCCCAGAAAACTTCAGCGGTTGGATGGTATAGAAATGCAATAAATAAACGGAAACTGAATCCTGGCAGGTTGGAAGCTCTGTGGGCGAGTGGTTCCAGACTCTGCCAGAGAGGCTCCTTGCCTGTTCTGGGTGGGGCCCCCTCCTCCCTGTGAAAGAACCAGTTCGTACTTTCATGGGAACTCTGAGACCCATCTGTGTTGCTGAGGGAACTGCACTGGCTGCCTGTTTGTTATCGGGCCAGGATTAAGGTTCTAGTCCTAGTGTACAAAGTCACAAACGACTTGAGACCAGGATGCCTGAGAGAGCGCCTTCTTCCCTATGAACCTGCCCTGTCGCTGTGGTCACGTGAGGGCCTGCTCCTGGTGGTTCCACATGCTCAGTATGCGGAAAGAGTTTCAATCTCTTGGGTGGGGAATCCCTGGACTTGGCATGTTATTCTGAGACCAGTGAGGTGCTGGACAACTGGAGGAGGGCTAACTTTGTCCCTAGCTTCAAAAAGGGCAAAAAGAAGGAACCTGGGAACTACAGACCGGTCAGTCTGACATCCATCCCTGGGAAAATTCTGGAGCAGATTATCAAGAAGTCAATCTGTAATCACCTTGAAATCAAAGTGGTGATCACAAGAACCCAACATGGATTTGTCAGGAACAAGTCCTGTCAGACTAATTTGATCTCATTTTTTGATCGGGTAACTTCCATTGTGGACTGTGGGAATGCTGTGGACGTCATATATCTTGATTTCAGCAAAGCTTTTGACAAAGTACCACATGACATTCTGATTAACAAACTCATTAAGAAATGAGCTAAAAGTGGCCTAGATGGAACAACTATTAGGTGGATTCACAGTTGGCTACAGAATCGGACTCAAAGAGTACTTATCAATGGAACCTTCTCAAACTGGGGAGAGGCAACGAGTGGGGTACCACAGGGATCAGTCCTGGGCCCAGTGCTCTTCAACATTTTTATTAATGATTTGGACGAGGAGGTGCAGGGAACGCTTATCAAATTTGTAGATGACCCAAAATTGGGTGGGATAGCCTGGAAGACAGAAACAAACTTCAAAGTGTTCTTGATAGGCTGGAGGGCTGGGCTGAAATCAACAGAATGAAATTACAGCACCATGTACATTGATGGTGCTATATAAATAAATAAATAAATAAATAAATAAATCAATAAATAATAATAATAAATGCTAAGTTCTACATTTAGGAAATAGAAACCAAATGCACATTTACAAGATGGGGGATACTTGGCTCAGCAATACTACAAATGAGAAGGATCTTGGAATTGTTGTAGATCACAAGCTGAATAGGAGCCAACAGTGCGATATGGCTGCAAGAAAGGCAAATGCTATTTTGGGCTGCATTAATAGAAGTATAGCTTCCAAATTGTGTGAGGTTTTGGTTCATCTCTAATCGGCCCTGGTTAGGCCTCATTATTATTATTATTATTATTATTTATTTATATAGCACCATCAATGTACATGGTGCTGTACAGATTACACAGTAAATAGCAAGACCCTGCCGCATAGGCTTACAATCTAATAAAGTTGTAGTAAACAATAAGGAGGGAAAGAGAATTCAAACAGGCACAGGGAAGTGTAAACAGGCACCGGGTAGGGTGAAGCTAAACAGTATAGAGTCAGAACAAACTCAATATTTAAAAGCTATAGGGAACAGAAAAGTTTTTAGCTGAGTTTTAAAAGCTGTGATTGAGTTTGTAGTTCTCATCTAGAGTATTGCGTCCAGTTCAGGGCGTGTGTTCAGAGGAGGGCAACCAGGATTATCAGGGGTCTGGAAACAAATCCCTATGAAGAGAGACTGAAAGAACTGGGCATGTTTAGCCTGGAGAAGAGAAGATTGAGGGGAGACATGATAGCAAAGGTTGTCACACAGAGGAGGGCCAGGATCTCTTCTCCATCCTTCCAGAGTGCAGGACAGGGGGAAAGGGCTCAAGTTACGGGAAGCCAGATTCCAGCTGGACATCAGGAAAAACTTCCTGACTGTTAGAGCAGTTTGACAATGGCATCAGTTGCCTGGTGAGGTTGTGGGCTCTCCCACACTAGAGACCTTCAAGGGGCAGCTGGACAACCATCTGTCAGGGATGCTTTAGGGTGGATTCCTGCATTGAGCAGGGGGTTGGTCTTGATGGGCTTATAGGCCCCTTCCAACTCTACTATTCTATGATTCTCTTTTTTTAGAAGGTTTATTACGAACAGTGATTAGCACTGCAAGGTGGAAGCCCTCAGAGGACCCAAGGAACTGCCCACTATTTTCAGGAAATGTGAACATATTTATAGGGTCAGTCCCCTTAGAAACAAGGCAGAACCTCTCCGTACAATACACCAATCATAAAACAGTAACATGTAAGCTATCAGCCAGTTATAAGCAAGGATTTTACACATGTGCAGAGTGCAATCATTTCAAGGACAGAAAAACAAAGCTTTAATGATTACTGAGAAACTTATGCCCATCTGTTCATTTCATGGTTAGCTGTTTTTAAACAAGCTACAACACCCTGTAACAGTTCTAGTAGGCACTCAATCTTGTGAAACTACTCTTCACAAGAGCTGGTTTCATGGTTGCATCCTTAATATATTTTCCAGTTACTGTGGAAGTAAAGATAGTTTCATTTCTAGAGAACAGGCCCAAAGCAATTTTATTAGCACATGGTGGGCACAGGGGAAGCCCACATACCTATTTGCTCGAATTCCTGGTCAGGGTGCAGATGAGAAGAACAGACCACCGTGTTCGTAAGAGCCAGCACCTGTCTCAAAGGCGGCTCTGGACCCCCGGCCCACAGGAACCAGATTTGTGGTTGAAAATGAAGCTCTTACTCTATCCCGAAGGGAGAGAGAGAGAGTGTAACCAGAGCTGAATTAATGCCGTTAAAAGTTAATAATGGGTGAAAGTTTATTTTAAAATTAAGCAAGAAAACACTGAATACTTTTTCAGCTTGTTAAACAAATGAAACATGCCACTAAGGAAGCCTTAAGCGATGAATGGTTTCTATAGGGTGATCATATGAAAAGGAGGGCAGGGCTCCTGTATCTTTAACAGTTGTATTGAAAAGCGAATTTCAGCAGCTATCATTTGTATATATGAAGAACCTGGTGAAATTCCCTCTTCATCACAACCGTTAAAGCTGCAGGTGCTCTGCCCTCTTTTAAATCTGGTGACTCTAGTATAGCTCCTGCACCTTTAACTGTGGTGATGAAGAGGGGATTTCACCAGGTTCCCCATATATACAAATGACACCTGCTGGAATTCCCTTTTCTATGCAACTGTTAAAGATACAGGAGCCCTGTCCTCCTTTTCATAAGGTCACCCTAGTTTATAAGGGAACGAAATGCAAAAGGACGTCAGGTATGGAAGCAAAACATGAAACACACAATGACTGGAAAGAAATACATGTGTACACTCTGCCAAACACACTGCAGTTTAACTCCTCTTAAGGCATGTCAGAAAACAATGTGAAAAGAGTGCCAGGCCCAACTAGCAGCAGTTGACTTGCTACTGAGGTCTAGTTAAACTTCCACCAGTCCAAAGTAGATAGATGCAATGATAAAAGCTTTCAACCACATAACAGTATAGTCTACAATTTCATGGTTTTAGACAACTGATGTTATGTCCGGCCTTATCAGGATTACGGGAGTGTTTCCCTGTGTTATAGGCGATCAGTGAAAAGAGCATTCCATCATGTTAAGGCCGAAATTGAGGGTGGGTCATTCTGACATTTATAAAATGGAAAATGTTTCACCAATCTTTCTGAAACGGAGACCTGCCAGAAAGAAATGCTGTTTTTACATACCCTGCACATTTCAAGAAGATTGGTGAAATATTGAGGGCAGGATGGCAGTTCAAAGTACCAAAGTGGGAAAAGCCTCTCTGCTTCAAACTGACACAGATATGCTTCCGATGGCGACGATTTTTTTGCTCACTCAAAGCTCCGAATTGGGACCTTTACCCTTCAAACCAGTGGTGGGATCTTGTCCCCCTGTCCTTCTAGTTGGTGGAATGGCTTTTCTTTTTTCAAAATTCACTTCCGTTGATCTTTAATTAATATATTTCTTTGCCCCATTAAAGTGAAAGGAAGGCCCGATAGAGCAGGAGCATGCTCAGTAGCGTTGATCTCCCCCTCCCTTCTGTCTCAAATAGATTGGAATCTTGGAAATAAGATTTGTCGTCTGGCTCATCTAGGAGCCATTTCTTTCTGCAGTTGAGCCAAGGCCCAGTCTGGGCCCTCTCCTTACCCACACTGTTGTGGAGGCCAGGGAGAGAGAGAGAAACTATCTGATTTGCTTGGAGGGAGGCCCTTCTCTGGCCTCCAAGGAAAAAGAAAACGTGGCTGGCTCAGGTAGGGGTTTGATTGACTTTGTTGTGTGTCTGTGATTGTGACAAGGGAGGTGTTGTGTGTGTGTGTGTGTGTGTGTGTCTGAAGTGCTGGTGCATCCTTCTTAATACAAAGTAAAGAATATATGGCAAACTTTCCTTTGGGGTGGCAGTTCCTCACCCTAGCCTCTTATAAAGTTTAAACTTTATGGAAAGAAATATTGAATTGAGACTAGGAATGAGAGGAGGTTAACCCTGGCCTATCTGCCATGAGTTTAAGCTTCTTCAGGTAGTGTGTGTTTCTTTACAAGTTACTGAATTACATTTTAAGCTTTCTTTTATAGATTTGTGTGTGTGTGTGTATTTTGAATTTAAACACAGATATAGGACTCTTAAAAAAATCTCTGGTGTGAAGGAAGGTGAATGGTTTTGGTTGTACATAGAAAATATTTTCCTTTTTCTCTGTACCTGCTTCTAAGCTAAATCTGCTGCTTTATGTTTGTATGAAAGGAAAACGTTTTCTAAAATGTACATCCATGAATCTTATACCCAAAACATTACTTCACACCAGAGAAATGGTTAAGGGACCTAGTTTTTGCTACAAACTGGCACCCTCCAGTTGCTGTAGATTTAGATTCACAAAATCATAGAATTCAATGCCCCTCAGTAGTTGCAGTAGTCCAGGGCATGTAGTCCTCTTCATTTTATCCTCACAACGACCCTGTGAGGTAGTGCAGGCTGAGGGAAAGCCAGGAAGGGGGGGCATAAGGAATTATATTGATATACCACCCCATAGCCAAAGCTCTGTCATAAATACCTAAATGTATTGTTGACAACAATCTCCAGTTATTGACATAGCAAGAAAAAATGAGGCAGAAAGTGCCAGTGAAATTCTCATTCTCCCAGAGCAGATATAAACCATGAGGACAGGATGGAGAATAGGATATGCAGAGGTGACTGTGGGGTTGTGGAAAACTGATGACGAACATCTTAGGGCCATCTACTTCTCTTTTTTTGTTTAGAGCAGCCCTTCCCCAACCTGCTGCCCTCCAAAGGTGTTGGACTACAACTCCCATCATTGCAAGTCAGTATGTCATTGCAAGTCAGTATGTGAGCCTTAACTCCCAATTTCCCTGCTTTTTGGAGTTTGGTTGAAAACTGTAGAGCCTTTAACGTTGTTTTGTAAAAAGTAGGGGTTTTGTTTATTGAATATAAGGAAAATTCTGGACTCAGGGAGCTTCTAGCCGTGAGGAGCAAAACACACTTTGAAACTTCTTCTCATGGAGGCCTCTTGTTCACGATCCTGCATTGAGAGCAGGTCTGAGTCCATTTCAGGCTCCAGAAAGGAAAACCTTCGGCCCTCCAGGAAATAAGAGGTCTGCTGGTGAACCAGAGTTTCTCCCCCAATGTATCACATGGCTCCCTTCTAAGCCTTCTCTGCTCCCACCACTTAAACCCCAAAATTGCACCAGAGTAACAGCAATTTCTCCCCACTCTCAGGATGTGAATATCGGGCTCACTTAATACATCAAAGAGGGACGTACGAAAACCAACAGCAGGCTCCCTTCTTAATAAACAAAAGCACCCCAGGTTTTATTTCGAAGGCCTCGTGACCAAAGTGACTTGTTAGTTTTACTTATTTACTAGGTTTGAATCAGGGAGAGGAAACAAAACAAAAATTGCAATGCAAACAGGACACCAGGGCAGCCTTTTGCCCACAGTTGGGCCATTCCTCCTCCCCACCCGGGACCTTTCCTCTTGTGTCCCTCCCAAACCCCCCCTTCCTCCAGCCTTCCCTTCCGCGATCCGCTAGTTATGGGGAGGGAAGGAGGTGCAAGGTGCGGGGGTCTTCTGGAGGTGCCCCAAGTGGGTCAGTCCCTTGGGGGAGGCTCGGGGATCCCTCTCTCTTCCCACCCACCCCCAACCCCAAACCCTGCCCTGGGGGGCTCCTTCCTCCGCCCTCCCCCCTGGGACCGCCTTGCAATCTGCACTCACCGGCTCCTTTGCAGGGGAAAAGAGGCTGAAGGCAGCGGACACACGAGGCTCATAGGAGCAGGGGGAGAATCCCAGGATCCTTTGCAATGGGTAGGGGGTGGAAGTGTGGGGCAGGAAGAGAGGGGCCTCATTCAGCTTTGGCTCTTCATGGGCCTCTCTAGGACTCAGCCCCCTCTCTTCCTCTTTAACCCTTTGGTGGAGGCAACACGAGAGAGCCGCTGAGGCTCCTGGCAGAGAAGCGGACCTGGGAAGGGGTCTTTTCCACGGGGGGGGGGGTGTCTTTTATCCCCCCAGCAGCATCGCCGCCCCATCTGCTCCTGGGGGCTTCACGGGATACACAGCCGTTTCCCCTTTGAGTGCGTAAAGCAGCCTCCGGCATGAGAGCCCCGCATCCTTCCGCCTGCCTTGCTGCAAAACAGCGTTCCCCAACCTGATGCCCTTCAGAACTCTATACATGAATAGATGCCCTAAAAAGAGAGAGGTTAAGTAGGGTGACCCTGTGAAAAGGAGGACAGGGCTCCTGTATCTTTAACAGTTGCATAGAAAAGGGAATTTCTGCAGGTTCCATTTGCATATATGGAGAACCTGGTGAAATTCTTTCTTCATCCCAACAGTTAAAACTGCAGGAGCTTTGCCCTCTTTTAAATCTGGTCACTCTCGTATAGCTCCTGCAGCTTCAACTTCTGTGATGAAGAGGGAATTTCAGCAGGTTCCCCATATATAGAATCATAGAATAGCAGAGTTGGAAAGGGCCTACAAGGCCATTGAGTCCAACCCCCTGCTCAATACAAATGGCGCCTACTGAAATTCCCCTTTCTGTGCATCTGTTAAGGATACAGGAGCCCTGTCCTCATTGGTGTGCAGACAACAGGTTCTAGGGGTTCAACTGAACCCCCTAATCTGCCGCCGCCATGTTTGCCCCGACTGTACAGTGAGCAACTTGAGGGAATGAGGACAAGCGAGGCTCCGCTGCTCTGGCCCGAGCTCCGCTATGGGCGGCGCACTCCGGTGGTACTGGGGGCGCCCAGCAGCTGCTCTGCAGCCTTGTTTCCCGGCTGCCCAGCCAGCATTCACAGGGAGTAGGAAGTCTTGCAAGACTTCCAGCAACACCAGCCGCTTGATTCAAGAGAGCGCCAAAGACCCCGGCTGCTGGCTGAGCTGCACAGTGAGGCTGCTCTGCGGGGCCGAGGCACGGTGGCGGGAGAACGAGTGCCAGAGCCATGGGCAGCATGAGCAGGATGAGAAGAAGAAGCACCTTACGAGGCAGAGGGAGTAGCTGCAGGAGGCCAGCAGTGCTGCCAAGGAAGGTCCATCGAGATGCAATAATCATAGAATAGCAGAGTTGGAAGGGGCCCACAAGGCCATCGAGTCCAACCCCGTGCTCAATGCAAGAATCCACCCTAAAGAATACCTGAAAGATGGTTGTCCAGCTGCCTCTTGAATGCCTCTAGTGTGGGAGAGCCCACAACCTTCCTACGTAACTGATTCCATTGTCGTACTGCTCTAACAGTCAGGAAGCTTTTCCTGATGTCCAGCCGGAATCTGGCTTCCTTTAACTTGAGCCCGTTATTCCGTGTAGAGCTTTTTCTCCAGACCCCTGATCATCCTCGTTGCCCTCCTTTGAACACACTCCAGCTTGTCTGCATCCTTCTTGAAGTGTGGTGCCCAGAACTGGACGCAATACTCAAGATGTAGCATAGCCAGTGCTGAATAGAGGACAACCTGTTCTTCACACAATTTGGAAGCTACACCACTCTTAATGCATCCCAGAAAAATATTTGCTTTTTTTGCAGCCATATCGCACTGTTGGCTCCTATTCAGCTTGTGATCTACAACAATTCCAAGATCCTTCTCGTTTGTAGTATTGCTGAGCCAAGTATCCCCCATCTTATAACTGTGCATTTGGCTTCTATTTCCTAAATGTAGAACTTGGCATTTATCCCTATTAAATGTCATTCTGTTGTTTTCCGCCCAGCACTCCAGCCTATCAAGTTCACTTTGAAGTTTGTTTCTGTCTTCCAGGATATTAGCTATCCCACCCAATTTTGTGTCATCTGTAAATTTGATAAGCGTTCCCTGCACCTCCTCAACTAATTAAGGAGTTAGTAATCCATGAAATTTGCTCCTGATTAGGCTGCTCTTCAAATCCTAAAACCTGTAGCAACCATATAACGGCCTGTATGCTCCCTTAAAGGGGACTGAGTGGACTGATAAGATGCTTAAAACATAGTTAATACAAACCTAATAATACTTACTACATATAAGAATGAAAATATATGTCAAAACAATGACAAGAAATGACAGAAAAGGAATACAATAGAGCTGTACTTTAAAATAGAAGAACAGGATTACAACCAAGGCATCCAATTACACTCTTCGCTGAGTCCTTGTGGTTGTAATGTTCTTAAGTTCTGGCGTGGGCTGGTCCATGAAGTCACGAAGAGTCGGAAGCAACTGAACGAATAAACAACAACAAACACCCAACTTGGAGTTAGGACATTTCTTATCAGCAGGTGCGACACTACAAGATTTCAAAACAATTTCCCCTCCTAGTGGCTGTCAGTGCATGCTCAGCTTTCTGCCAGCACTTTGGCCTTGAGCGTACTCTAAGAAGCCGCATGCAAACGTCCACTGTGGAGGGTTTCCCCCTTTCTTCAAAGACAGTCCTGCACAACTTAGCAAGAGTCTTAGTAAATGCATAACATTGATGAGCATAGAATCAAACATCAAAGTCTTCATGTCCACGGCTCAGGGGTCTCGAATATACTTCTGGGGCTATTTCAGATAGGAGTCTGGGGTCTTTTTAGGGGGTCTTCTTGTGAATCTCCCCCAAACCCTCACTCAAGCCACCCCATTCCAGATCAGATCATATTTCACTTGAAGTAGTAGGTTCTTCTTGCAACGTAATTTAACCCTTTTAGCACCAGATTAACAGGGAGAAGCACATTAGTATTAGTATTAGTATTAGTATCCCACCTTTTGCCCAATACTGGGCCTCAAGGCGGTCTTACAAAGTGTAAAACACACTTTGTAAAACATAAAAGAAATGTTAAAAAAACACATTTAAAACACACCACAAAATTATAAGCCCTTAACAAAGATGGAGGACCAAATTACTCTCCAGAGGCCTGCTGGAACAAACCAGTTTTAGCCTGCTTCTGAGAGCCCATCAAGGAGGGAGCCAGTGTGGCTTCCCCAGGAAGAGAGTTCCAAAGCACTGGAGCAGCCACCGAGAAGAATGTGGAAAATTTACTCAGAGTGTGGAAAGATGCTCAGATTCCCATTTTCATCAGCAAGCAAGGGGTGCTACTCAAAAAACCCTAGGAAGTGGAAGAAGCAACAGTTAGGCCTTAAGGAGTCATTCAAATGATGTTGGTGCCAAAAGCATTTATTTCTATTTCAAACATTGCCGGTTTGGATCACTGAAAGCCCACCACAACATTGGCAGAAACAATTCAAAGTAGCAATATGAGAAGGGTGGGTGGGGAATCCCTGGACTTGGCATGTTGTTCTGAGACCAACCAACCCCACCATAGAAATCCCTTGATGGAAGATGGAGGGAATAATTTTTTAATTATTTCAAACATCACAGACATCCATACCGCAAGAACATTACATAGAGCGCAAACAAAAGTACAAACAAAACTACAATTAAAAAATCAGCTAAGGGTAAGGTGTACTTTCGGCTTTCTTCATATCAGAAATGCAGACTATCTTTTCTCGTTCCTCGATTACATTTAACACAGTAAACAAGTTCATTTCTTTCTTCTAACTTAACTATATCACCGCAGACAAATACATCATTTCTCTCTGTTTCTTGCAAAAATGCTATCAGAGGTTTCCATTCAGATATAAACGTGGATGTGGACTTTTCTCTCGTTATCGATGTGAGTTTTTCCATCTCCGCCAACTCCAACATCTTCAACATCCATCCATTCATTGTTGGTGTTTCATTCTCCCATTTTTGTGCATACAACAGTCTCGCTGCCTTTGCCATATATAGAAATAAAGTTCCCCTCTTCTCTTTCAGCTGTTTATCCATTAGTCCCAGTAGGAAGACTCCCGTTTCATTTGTATGTTAGTCTTGAGAATTTTTTTAATTCAAGAGTGTGTTTGTATCCAGAATGCTTTGGCTTTTTTACAAGTCCACCAAAGATGATAAAAGGTTCCTCATCTTCCTAATTTCCAACAGTTTCCCGAGGCACTCTTATACATTTTAGCCAACTTTACAGGAGACATATACCATCTGCACATCATCTTATAAGAATTCTCTTTAAGTCTTGAAGATAATGTAAATTTCAAACCTTCCCCTCCATATTCTCCCACTGCTCCATTGAAACGTTGTATCCAGAGTTTTGAGCCATTTTATCATACAGTCTTTCACCTGCTCATCCTCTGTCTCGTACTTTAATAAAAGTTTATATATATTTGAGATAACATGTTCATTATTTGTACATAATGTCATTTCAAATTCAGATTTTGATTGCTCAAACCCACCATTCTTTTGTCTATTTTAACCTTTTCCATGACTTGTGCACAAGGAAACCTAATTTGTACTTACCAAAACACGTATGACAAAACACGTATGACCAAAACACCTATGAACATATAGGAAGTGGGATAAAGTCCAGGCTACAGAAGAAGAGTACAGACAGGTAGCACAGAAGTGCCGAAATGGCGGCAGGAAGCTAAAGCTCAAACTGAGCTGAGATTAGCAAGGGATGCTAAAAGCAGTAAAAAGGCTTGATTATGAAGGAGACAAAAGTCGAGCGTAGCCATACACGTACTCTGGATTTTAGGAAAGCTGATTTTAATAAACTCAGAACTATAATAAGTAAGGTCCCGTGGCAAGGGAGCCTAATGAGAAAAGGAGTGCAGGATGGGTGGGAGTATTTAAAAAATGAAATTTTAAAGGCACAGTTACGAACAATTCCAACAAGGAGAAAAGATAGAAGACAACAGAGGAAACCAATGTGGCTCCACAAAAAGCTTAGAGATGACCCTAAAACAAAAAGGGATACATATAGGAAGTGGAAGGAAGGCCAGGCTACAAAAGAAGAGTACAGACAAGTGGCGCAGAAGTGCCGAAATGGCGGCAGGAAGCTAAAGCTCAAACTGAGCTAAGATTAGCAAGGGATGCTAAAAGCAGTAAAAAGGCTTTCTTCAGATACGTGAATAGTAAAAGACAGAGGAAAGAAATGGTGGTTCAACTGCTTAACGAGGATGGGAAATTAACAGCAGATCACAAAGAAAAGGCTGCCTATTTTGACTCAGTCTTCTCCCGAAAGCGGGTCTATAACCCCTTTGAAAATGTGAAGCAGAAGTTAAGGGGGCAGGATTGCAGTCTGAGATTGATAAACAAATGGGCAAAGTGTTGGATCCTGGATTGGATCCTGGTTTTTGTTTTTCCATTGTTTTTACAATTTCCTGAGGGAAGAAGTGAGGAGTCAGCAGAACATAATCGCTTAAAGGTCAACTTTCCAGCTGGACATTTATTGTATAATTGAATTATTGTCTAGGTTTTTTTTCCTGCAATTGATCAATTAGTGATTGCAAGGGGTTCATCAAAGTACAGGTCTGCCTATATAAGTAGCTGTTTTGCGTGTTTATTTTTCCTTCATCTTACCCCATCTCGATGTGTGCTGTATTGATTGATCGTTTGTGAGTATTTGTATTTGCGCTGCCATAACTAAATTATTATATCAGTCAGTGAAGGATTTGCTTTTAACTTACAAGGAATCCTTTGCCTTATTGGTCTTTGCTGCGTTCTAAGCTGGGAGCCGCTGCTACTTCTGCTACTCATTGGTTCAGTACTGTGATTTTCCAACACAAAGAACACCTAATTTCCTTGAAAGAGTTCAAATCTCCAGGGCCCAATGAACTGCATCCTAGAGAATCATAGAATAGCAGAGTTGGAAGGGGCCTACAAGGCCATCGAGTTCAACCCCCTGCTCAATGCAGGAATCCACCCTAAAGCATCCCCGACAGATGGTTGTCCAGCTGCCTCTTGAAGGCCTGTAGTGTGGGAGAGCCCACAACCTCCCTAGGTAACTGTTTCCATTGTCATACTGCTCTAACAGTCAGGAAGTTTTTCCTGATGTCCAGCTGGAATCTGGCTTCCTTTAACTTCAGCCCGTTATTCCGTGTCCTGCACTCTGGGAGGATCGAGAAGAGATCCTGGCCCTCCTCTGTGCTCCAAGCAGCGAGGGCTAAATCTAATCTTCCAGGGCTCTGCAACCAGAAGACTTCCCCCGCCCCCCTTCACTCACTTCAATGCTTTCAAGGATTGCTGGGTTGCTTCGGAGCATTCTTTTGGCTATCAGGAGTTGACCGTGGGGAGAGTCTTTTGGGAAGGCAAAACCGGGATTAGACCCTGTAATCGGACACCAAATCTGCAGGAGAGGAACAACTTTACGTACCAGTATTAAAGACTTCTGGCTGCTGGGGAAAAGCTGCTCCTGGGTGCTGGGCTGCTGTGGGCTTGAGGGACCTGGTGGAGCTGAGTGTTTGTCTGCCCCGCCTCCTGCAGGTATTAAAGACTTCTGGCTGCTGGAGGCGCGAGCCGAAAGCGCGAAGCTGATCGAGTGGAACATTTACTCTGGAGGAAGAAACCCAGCCTCGGACCGATTCCTGAAGCCTAGCAAGTAGGGTGCTCTGGCATACTGCCTCTGATACAAATGCTCAAATAACCCATAGGACTGAACAAGAAGGAGAGAGGATTTTGTTGGCAGAGACGAAGCTCCAAACATAACCTCCCAAAGATAAGAGTTTTTAACTTCAATTTTATATGGACATTTTAACTTACTTTTTTCTCATTTATTCAATTTCATTGGTTCATCAAACTGGGAATCTGCTTGGCACTTGTCCCCCGTAGGAGGAAATATAACCACAAACAATCCAAGATAACCAGCTTTTTCTCAGTTAACTCAGAGGGAATTAAAATAACAAATAAAGACACTAGTCACTCCCACACCGCAATATCAAATGAGATCTTGGACTGGTCATTGGGTCCAAACATGTTAATGATGCCACCAGAACCCGAATTCCCAAAAGAAAGCAGACGTAGTTTGGCGTCCGAATTTTCTACAGTTGGGGAGGGTCTAATGGGTAATAGACAACCCAACACAGGTTGTCTCAAGACAACACAGTAGACATAACGACAACCTTTGAAGGATTTGAAGAGTGCTATCATGTCTCCCCTCAATCTTCTCTTTTCCAGGCTAAACATGCCCAGTTCTTTCAGTCTCTCTTCATAGGGCTTTGTTTCTAGACCCCTGATCATCCTGGTTGCCCTCCTCTGAACATGCTCCAGCTTGTCTGCGTCCTTCTTGAATTGTGGAGCCCAGAACTGGACGCAATACTCTAGATGAGGCCTAACCAGGGCCGAATAGAGGAACCAGTACCTCACGTGATTTGGAAGCTATACTTCCATTAATGCAGCCCCAAATAGAATTTGCCTTTCTTGCAGCCATATCGCACTGTTGGCTCATATTCAGCTTGCGATCTACAACAATTCCAAGATCCTTCTCGTTTGTAGTATTGCTGAGCCAAGTATCCCCCATCTTGTAACTGTGCCTTTGGTTTCTATTTCCTAAATGTAGAACTTGGCATTTATCCCTATTAAATTTCATCCTGTTGTTTTCAGCCCAGCACTCCAGCCTATCAAGATCACTTTGAAGTTTGTTTCTGTCTTCCAGGGTATTAGCTATCCCACCCAATTTTGTGTCATCTGCAAATTTGATCAGCGTTCCCTGCACCTCCTTGTCCAAATCATTAATAAAAATGTTGAAGAGCACTGGGCCCAGGCCCGAGCCCTGCGGCACCCCACTCGTTGCCTCTCCCCAGTTTGAGAAGGTTCCATTGATAAGTACTCTTTGAGTCCGATTCTGTTGCCAATTGTGAATCCACCTAATAGTTGTTCCATCTAGCCCACTTTTAGCTAGTTTGTTAATCAGAATGTCATGTGGTACTTTGTCAAAAGCTTTGCTGAAGTCAAGATATATGACATCCACAGCGTTCCCACGGTCCACAAGGAAGGTAACCTTATCAAAAAATGAGATCAAATGAAGGAGCTAGCAGAAGAACTCTCAGAACCACTGTCTATTACCTTTGAGAAATCATGGAAGACGGGTGATGTCTGGAGGACGTATGTCTGGAGGATGGCTAACGTCCCTTCTTCAAAACAGGGCAAAAAGGAGGAACCTGGGAAAAGACAGACCAGTCAGTCTGACATCCATCCCAGGGAAAATTCTGGAGCAGATTCTAAAGAAGTCAATGCGGAAGCACCTGGAAAAGAATGCAATGATTACTAGAAGCCAACAGGGATTTGTCAAGAACAAATCCTGTCAGACTAAATCTGATCTCATTGTTTGATTGGATAACCTCCCTTGTGAAATGTGGGAATGCTGTGGACGACTGGACGTAATATATCTTGACTTCAGCAAAGCTTTTGACAAAGAGCCCCATGATATTCTGATTTAACAAAAGAGCTAAAAGTGGGCTAGATGGAACAACTATTAGGTGGATACATAGTTGGCTACAGAATCAGACTCAAAGAATGTTTATCAATGGTACTTTCTCAATCTGGGGGGAGGTTAGGAGTGAGGGAACGCAGGGCTCAGTCCTGGACCCAGTGCTCTTCAACATTTTTATTAAATGTTGAAGGAGGTGCAGGGAACGCTTATCAAGTTTGCAGATAACACCAAATTGGGTGGGATAGATAATACCCTGGAAGAGAGAAACAAACTTCAAAGGGATCTTGATAGGCTGGAGTGCTGAGCTGAAAACAACAGAATGAAATTTAATAGGGATAAATGCCAAGTTCTACACCTAGGAAGAGGAAACCTAGGAAATACATTTAGGAAATAGAAACCAAATAGCCTGGAGAAGAAGATTGAGGGGAGATATGATAGCACTCCTCAATGACTTGAAAGGTTGTCATACAGAGGAGGTCCAGGATCTCTTCACAATCACTCCAGGATGCAGGACAAAGAGGCCATAGCTAGGTGTAAGGTTTATCCCTGGAGTGTCCAGAAGTCAAACCTGTTCATCTAGGTGACACACAGGGGATCCAGTGCTCAGGCAGGGGTGAATACTGGATGATCCCAGGATAAACCTTAGATCTAGCTGTGGCCAGAATAATGGGCTCAAGTTACAGGAAGGCAGATTCCGGCTGGACATCAGGAAAAACTTCTGGTCAGAGCAGTACGACAATGAAACCAGATACCTTGGAAGGTTGTGGGGTGTCCCACACTAGAGGTCTTCAAGAGGCAGCTGGACAACCATTGGTCAGGTATGTTTTAGGGTGGATTCCTGCATTGAGCAGGGGGTTGGACTCGATCGCCCTGTAGGCCCCTTCCAACTCTACTATTCTATGATACTATAAATACTACCCTAAGCACTTATAGGACTTCTCCCCTGTGTGAATTCTTTGATGCTGCTTAAGGCTGCTGCTGCGAGCAAAGTTCTTCCCAC
Organism: Elgaria multicarinata webbii; assembly: GCF_023053635.1. NCBI lineage: Eukaryota > Metazoa > Chordata > Lepidosauria > Squamata > Anguidae > Elgaria > Elgaria multicarinata. Next base: position 170,350,044 of record NC_086173.1, read on the forward strand.
ACTCTAAGCATTTATAGGGCTTCTCCCCAGTGTGAATTCTTTGATGCTCCTTAAGCTGTCTGCTCCGAGCAAGGGTCTTCCCGCACTCTAAACATTTATAGGGCTTATTAACAGTGTGAATTCGTTGATGCTGCTTAAGGCTTTTGCTGTAAGCAAAGCTCTTCCCGCATTCTAAGCATTTATAGGGCTTCTCCCCAGTGTGAATTCTTTGATGCTGCTTAAGGCTTGTGCTGTGAGCAAAGAACTTCCCACACTCAAAGCATTTATAGGGCTTCTCCCCAGTGTGAATTCGTTGATGCTGCTTAAGACTTGTGCTCCGAGCAAAGGTCTTCCCGCAGTCTAAGCATTTATAGGGCTTCTCCCCAGTGTGAATTCCTTGATGCTGCTTAAGGTGTGTGCTCCGAGCAAAGGTCTTCCCGCAGTCTAAGCAGTTATAGGGCCTCTCCCCGGTGTGAATTCCTTGATGTTCCTTAAGGTGCGCGTTCCGAGCAAAGGTCTTCCCGCACTCTAAACATTTATAGGGCCTCTCCCCGGTGTGAATTCTTTGATGCCGCTTAAGCTGTGTGCTCTGAGCAAAGGTCGTCCCGCATACTAAGCATTTATATGGTTTCTCCCCAGTGTGAATTCGCTGATGCTGCTTAAGGCTCTGGGTGTGAGCAAAGCTCTTCCTGCATTCTAAGCATTCATAGGGCTTCTCCCCAGAGTGAATTCTTTTATGCAATTTAAGTTGTGATTTGAAAGTGAATTGTTTTTTACACACTAAGCATTGAAACCTTTGATATTTGTTAGAATTAATCTTCTGAGTTTTACTCTGTTTCTTTCTTTTACGAATGTTCTTTTTACTTGTTGCTTCTGGTATTGGACTTTTACAGATGTCTGATCCTTCAAAAGAAATGGATTCATTTTCCCTCTTCCCTTCAGTTTCAGTTTTCCTTCTCTGGTGTGGGCCATTTTTCTTGCTCTCCCTGTGACTACCTGCAAGTATAAACACAGAAATCGTCTTGAAATCTTGGAACAAAACAAATGGTTGCTGATTTGATTGGCAGGATAAAAAAAATCGTTGGTGAGGCAGATCCTTCGAAAGATATTAAATATCCCGGTGATCAATAGATCTGAGAACTAGACTGCCATACAATGCTTTCATTTATATGGAATAACTCATATAAAGTAGTTGAGAGAATAAATGAACAACTTAAAATATTGTAAAAATAGAATACACTTAAAATCTGCCATTTTCTCCTAGCTGATCATTTAACTCGGATCTGGAAAGTGGGAATTCAACCCTAATGGTTATTTTCAAAGACTAGTTATATCTTAAAATGAAAAGCAAGCTGTCCAGAGCTGTCTTCCGAAAAGGCTGAACTCTCCTCTCCTCCATGGAGACCATTAAGATAATATCTGTAACATCTTCAATATTATGCAGATGCAATTATAGCAGCAAAGTAAGATTGGTTGGCAGCCATCTCTGCCACAGAGCAAGTCCATCAATGGGCTTTTCTCAATGTTTTGTCAGGTCTTCGGAGTCAATGACAGTTGTATTCTGCACTGACACAAAGAAAGAAGAGCTGAAATGCCACCTTCCAGGATCTGGCAAGAAGGCAGAGAGGGAGCCTTACCCAGAGGAATCCCATTCCTTACCCAGAGAGGCCAGGATCCCACGATTCTCCTCCATGACTTCTTTGTGCAGAGTCCTCTGGCCTGGATCCAGCAGAGCCCACTCCTCCTCCGAGAAATGCACGGCCACCTCCTCAAAGGTCACCAGACCCTGAAAGAAGAAGAAATGATGTTCTCTTTTAGCATTATGTAGCAATCCATGAAGACAAGGATGGTGAGGTCCTCTTTCTGAATGCCAAAGCATTGTGAGTGACCTTCAAGGCCTTCCTAGCAGCCATCTTGGAGAAGAGCAAAGGCTAAAGGGGCAGGTTCTTCCAGGACCAAAGAGATGTGCAGGAGACGGAGGCCCCCAGGACTCCCCTACCTGCCCAGGCTGTGCAGAAACCGCTTCCACTCCACCACCAAGTGAACGAGGCCCAGAAGGATCCCCCAGGATCAGTTCACTTCCCCTGCAGGTTTTTTTGCTCCCTGTGAGGAAGGTAAAGAAGGTGGGAAGGTGAGAAGGTAAGTTAACATTCTTAACTATTCCCATTTTCATTGTTTATTTTCAGTGTTTATTTATTGATTGCATTTGTTTACCATACCATAGCCAAAGCACATAAAAACAATATCCAAATATTTAAAACTGCGAAAACATACAATATACACATACATATAAAACTACTATAACAAGTTTTAAAACTATAACCCTAAAAAGGCAGACCCAGGCTAATTAATTACATACTGCTAATTCCATATTGCTTGACCTGGCACTGAAAAGACAACAATGTTGGTGCCACATGAACCACATTGGGGAGATTGTTCCACAGTTGGGGGGCCACCACAGAGAAGGCCTCTCCCTTGTTGTCATCATCCGATCTTCTCTCTTAGTAGGCGCCTGGAGGAGGACCTTAGTTGTTGAGTGTGTAAGACCAGGCCAGAGTGGGTCTGATACCCTGGAACCACATTACTAAACAACATTTCCTTTTTGAGTATTTCCCTCAGCAAAATCAGGTTCAAGGAGAACATTAAGACAGCTCATGCACCTCAGGAGCTTGAGCACCTCAAGGATGCCATGAGCTAAACCATGAAGGGACACCCAAGACAGGAAGGTCATGGTAGAAAGGTCAGACTAAATACGATCCCTGGGGAAGGTAATGGCAACCCACCCTAGTATTCTTGCCGTGAAAACTAAATGGATCAGTACAACCAGAGATATGTTAATATACCATCGGAAGATGAGACCCCCAGGTCGGAAGATGGTCAAAATGCTACTGGGGAGGAACAGAGGATAAGTTCAACTAGCCCCAGATGTGATGACGCAGCTAGCGCAAAGCCGAAAGGACGGCTAGCGGACGATGGTGCTGGTGGTGAACGACGAATCCGATGTTCTAAAGATCAACACACCATAGGAACCTGGAATGTAAGATCTATGAGCCAGGGCAAATTGGATGTGGTTATTGGTGAGATGTCAAAAGTAAAAATAGATATATTGGGTGTCAGTGAACTGAAATGGACTGGAATGGGCCACTTCACATCAGATCACCACCAGATCTACTACTGTGGACAAGAGGATCATAGAAGAAATGGAGTAGCCTTCATAATTAATAATAAAGTGGCTAAAGCAGTGCTTGGATACAATCCCAAAAATGATAGAATGATCTCAATTCGAATTCAGGGTAAGCCATTTAACATCACAGTGATCCAAATATATGCCCCAACCACAGATGCTGAAGAAGCAGAAGTAGATCAGTTCTGTGAGGATCTGCAGCACCTACTGGATAATACACCAAAAAGAGATATTATTTTCGTTACAGGAGACTGGAACGCTAAGGTGGGCAGTCAAATGACATCTGGAATTACAGGTAAGCATGGTCTAGGAGAACAAAATGAAGCGGGACATAGGCTGATAGAATTCTGCCAGGACAACTCACTGTGCATAACAAACACTCTCTTCCAACAACCAAAAAGACGGCTTTCTACATGGACTTCACCAGATGGCCGACACCGAAATCAGATTGACTACATCCTTTGCAGCCAAAGGTGGCGGACATCTATACAGACAGTAAAAACAAGACCTGGAGCTGACTGTAGTTCAGATCACGAACTTCTTATTGCACAATTTAGAATCAAACTAAAGAGAATAGGGAAGACCCACAGATCAGTTAGATATGAGCTCACTAATATTCCTAATGAATATGCAGTGGAAGTGAAGAACAGATTTAAGGGACTAGATTTAGTAGACAGGGTCCCGGAAGAACTATGGACAGAAGTTCGCAACATTGTCCAAGAGGTGGCAACAAAAAACGTCCCAAAGAAAAAGAAAACCAAGAAGGCAAGATGGCTGTCTGCTGAGACACTGGAAGTAGCCCAAGAAAGAAGGAAAGCAAAAGGCAACAGTGATAGGGGGAGATATGCGCAATTAAATGCAAAATTCCAGAGGTTAGCCAGAAGAGATAAGGAATTATTTTTAAACAAGCAATGTGCGGAAGTGGAAGAAGACAATAGAATAGGACGGACCAAGGGACCTCTTCCAGAAAATTAGAAACATTGGAGGTAAATTCCAGGCAAAAATGGGTATGATCAAAAACAAAGATGGCAAGGACCTAACAGAAACAGAAGAGATCAAGAAAAGGTGGCAAGAATATACGGAAGATCTGTATAGGAAGGATAATAATATCGGGGATAGCTCAGACGGTGTGCTCAGTGAGTTAGAGCCAGACATCCTGAAGAGTGAGGTTGAATGGGCCTTAAGAAGCATTGCTAATAATAAGGCAGCAGGAGACGACGGTATCCCAGCTGAACTGTTTAAAATAGTTGGGCAAGATGGATGGATGATATTCTGGAGGTGACAGACTTGACCTTGGGGGAGCTAGGGGTGGTGACAGCCGACAGAAAGTTCTGGCGTGGGCTGGTCCATGAAGTCACGAAGAGTCGGAAGCGACTGAACGAATAAACAACAAATGGGGAAATACGTCCACTAATCCTTACCCAGTGAGGAGGGTCCTCCATCACCCTCCTGCAAGTTCCACCTCTCCAGCGGCCTCTGTGTGATGCCCGATGGAGTCTTCTCTGCCTCAGGGAAATCTGTGGGTGCTCTGGCCAACATCCCCTGGACCTGGAGCAGGAGGGAGGATCCCAGACAGGGAAGAGCAAATAGAAAAGGCAAGAAACGGCTCAGATCAAGGCCAAGGGCAGCGTTTCCCAATGGCTTTACCTTTCAGGTCTCATTCTAAAGTTTATCTATCATCCAGGCCAAACAGCACAGGAACTTGTGTCTTTGTCAGGGGGCTAAGAGTTCAACCCTGATATCCAGCATTTTCCACTGTAAACACAGCAGTTTGGCATCTACAAACGCTATTCCTGTTCTGTTGGGAGGACTCTGACACTTGTTGAAGAAGGATCCCCTCCTTCCCCAGAACTTCACTAACCCATTCATTTCTCCTGTCATCATAAGAACGTAAGAAGAGCACAAGCAGGACATGAGTGCAACAGCACCCTCCTGCCCACGTTCCCCAGAAACTGGTGTACATATAATCATAGAGTGGAAGGGGCCTACAAGGCCATCGAGTCCAACCCCCTGCTCAATGCAAGAATCCACCCTAAAGAATACCTGACAGATGGTTGTCCAGCTGCCTCTTGAAGGCCTCTAGTGTGGGAGAGCCCACAACCTCTCTAGGTAACTGATTCCATTGTTGTACTGCTCTAACAGTCAGGAAGTTTTTCCTGATGTCCAGTTGGAATCTGGCTTCCTTTAACTTGAGCCTATTATTCCGTGTCCTGCACTTTGGGAGGATCGAGAAGAGATCCTTTCCCTCCTCTGTGTGACAACCTTTTAAGTCTTTGAAGAGTGCTATCATTCAATTTTCTCTTCTCCAGGCTAAACATGCCCAGTTGTTTCAGTCTCTCTTCATAGGGCTTTGTTTCCAGACCTCTGATAATCCTGGTTGTAAGTCAACAGATCCACCCATAGATGCACTCATAAAACCCTTGACAAGGACAAATTTATCACACCTTCTGCAAGAATCGTTTTCTGGTGTTGAGCTGGGTGTGTTTTCTGCTCCTTCTAGCCCAGAAGACACGACAGGCAGAATGGTAGCTTTACCCAGCTGCAACAAACAGGTCTAATGCCTTGAGCAGAACGCCAGACACCCCTCCAGTATCCAGAAGACGGGAAGCGCTGCAGCCTAGATTCAGGGTGTGTTGGAGATAGACTGCAACATTGCATGGTGGATCTATGGGTGGATCTGTTGACCTACAACAGGTAGAGCTGTGAAGGCTAAGGGGGAATCAACCAATGGAGTTCTTTCAATTGGGAGAAACCCATAGAGTTGATAGGCATCAGGACTGGATTTTCACCGCACGTTCCTATGCATCCTCAAGATTTGGGCTAGTAGCCATGGGTAGCCTTCTCCTCCAGAAATTTATCCAACCCCCTTTTAAAGCCATCCAGATTGGCGGCCAACACTTCATCTTGTGGTAGTGAGTTCCATAATTTAACTATGTGCTGTGTGAAGAAGTCCTTCCTTTTATTTGTCCTGGGTCTCCCACCAATCAGTTTCATGGGATGACCCCATTGGGTTCTAGTATTTTGGGAAAGGGAGAAAAATGTCTCCCTATCCACATTCTCCATACCATACAGGGTTGTTGTTGTGAAGAGAACATGGAGAGGAGGGGGATTCTGTCCGCCGCCTTGGGTTCTTTGGAGGAAAAAAGGTGGGATATAACTGTAATTAATAAATACAATGAGAGATCAAAATGAGAGATCCTACTTTACACTGGGAGAAGCCAATTGGATGCCCATGGTCACCTGTGTGTTCTCAGACACCTTTCTTGAAACCTTCAGTATGGCCCCTCAACTTGTTTTATAAATTAACAAAGTGGTTTTTTTAAAAAAATATTATTACTGGCAGCTGCACTTGCTTTATAGAATGGGATGACCATACCCGATGGAATGCCTCTCCCGACATGAACCTACCTGTACACTGCGCTCAACATCTAAGATCCTCCTCCGAGTTCCTCCTCCGAGGGAAGCTCAGTGGATGGCAACAAGGGAGAGGGCCTTTTCGCTGGTGTCCCCTCGATTGTGGAATGATCTCCCCGATGAGGCTCGCCTGGCACCAACATTGTTATCTTTCAGGCGCCACATCAAGACTTTTCTCCCAGGCATTTAACAATATTTCACAACCCTAAGTTTGTTTTTAACAGCCCCCAGAACTGTTGTTTTTAAATGGATACTGTTTTTAAGTTTTTGATGTTTTTAAATTTTGTATACTTTTTTTTTAATGTTTGCGAACTGCCCAGGGAGCTTCAGCTATGGGGTGGTATATAAATTAAATAAATATAAATAAATATATAAGATGTTTATGATAGTAACTGTAGAGCAGGAGATAAAGCCAAGCAGACATGTGGTTTGAGGTAACAAAACAAAATAAAATGTTTATTTTTGTTTAGCTGATCTTAGTTACTTCAAATTCAAGTTAACCTGCTTAATCTACTAGTTTAAATAAAAACTGTGATCTTAAGTCTCTTATAATCTTGTCTCCTTTCACTCTCCACACCACCGACAATCCCAACTGACACTCCCAACTCCCAACCAACTAACCAACCACCTCCAAGCTCTAGACTCCCCCATTTATGCTCCTCCCCCTTTCACAGCATCATCAGCCACACCCACTCAGTCCCACACTCTGCGCTCACTAGACATACAAAGGCAGACCACCCAATTTTGTGTCATCTGTAAATTTGATAAGCGTTCCCTGCACCTCCTCAACCAATTGAGGAGTAAGTAATCTCCGAAATTTGCTCCTGGTTAGGCTGCTTTTCAAATCCTAAAATGTGTAGCAACCACACTCACGACCTGTATGCTCCCTTAAAGGGGACTGAGTGGACTGATATGATGCTTAAAACTTAGTTAATACAAACCTAATAATACTTACTTCATATAAGAATGAAAATATGTATCAAAACAGTGACAAGAAATGACAGAAATGGAATACGATGGAGCTGTACTTTAAAATAGAAGAACAGCCCCCGTTATAGATGGATTGGGATCGGAGTATTATAAAATGTTTTAAAAAATAATAGTACCGAAATTAATGAAATTGTATAATGGGATAATAGAAGGAGATAAGATACTACCATCGTGGGAACAATCACTAATTATATTAATTCCAAAGCCGGATAAGGACTTAACAGTCCCAGACTCCTACAGACCTATTAATAAATCAGGATGCCAAAATTTTATCAGCTATAATGGCGAGGCGAATGAACACATTTATAGGTAATTATATTGGGAAGGATCAGTGTGGTTTTGAAGTGGGACGACAAATGCATAATTTGGTTGGAAGAGTTTTAAACATAGTACAGGAGATAAAAAAAGAGAAACATAAAAGCAGGAATAATAGTTTTGGATATATTTAAAGTGTTTGATTGTGTGAGTTGGCTAGCACTAAAGATGATAATAGAAAAGATGGGATTTGGAGAAAGATTTAAGGGTCTAATTGAACAATTATATTCAGAAAATTCAGCTTCAGTTGTAGTAATCGATGGAGTTACAGAAAAGATACAACTTGCCAGAGGAACAAGACAAGGATACCCGCTCTCACAGGTCTTATTTGTATTGGTTATAAAACTATTGGCGAACGTGATAAGAGACAATGATGACATTGAGGGAGTAGGAAGCGCTAAAAAAATTAAAATAAATATGTTTGCAGATGATACAGTGTTGACAATTAAGAATCCATTGGAAAAAAAGGAAATAAAACATCATTTGAGGGAGTTTGAGGAAGTTACTGGATTAAAAATAAATTGGACAAAATCAGAGATGATGTTATTTAATTATAGTAAAAAGGAAGAAAAAGATTGGGAAAGTAAAGAGAAGAATATGAAAATTAAAGAAATAATTAAATATCTGGGAATTAAACTTACAAAGAATTCAGATGATTTATAAAACGAAAATTTAGATAATTTGAAAAAAGAAGTTATGGGTAAATTAGAAAATATAAACGGTTATCTTGGTTTGGAAGAATAGCCCTAATAAAAATGAGGATTTTACCAAAAGTAATTTTTTTATCTAGAATGTTACCAATAAGAATATCAGAAAAAGAATTAAAAAGTTGGCAAAATATAATAAATAATTTCTGTAATGGTGATAGGAAAGTGAGAATAAATTTAAAAAGTTGGTATGTAACGCAAAAAAAAAAAGGAGGGCTAGGACTCCCAAACTTAAAATTATATTACATAGCTAATAGGTTGAGAAATGTGGTCGAAAGTATGATAGGATTAGGAGATTTAAATTGGTTTGGAGGATAGAAAGAAAGAGGCTACAGATTGGAAATTGGGAAAATTTTTTAGAGAATACACAAAGAAATGGGGGGAAGAAATAGAGAAGCCCCTTTTAAAAAAATCACTGGGAAATATGGCGAGTATACAAAAAGGATTTACTCCCAAGTATTTCCCCAATAACACCAGTGATAATGTTGCGGAATTTTCCAGGAAACTTAAAAGATAAGTTGGGGAAAAGTTTAATAGAGAGAAAAGTAATGAAGTTAAAAGATTGGCTAGGAAAGATGAGCACTCGAGAAGAATTATTGGAGAGATTAAAAGAGAAAAATTTAACGTGGTTAAATTATTTTCAATTAGAACAATGGACGAAGAAATGGATAAAGGATAACAGAGAGTGTAGAGTGACTATGAAATTTGAGGAGCTGATCTTAAAAAAAGAAATTGAGAAAGGCAAAAATAAATTAATAAAAAGGTTTAACAAGTGAAATATATAGAATATTAGTGGAGAAGGGGGAGACAGAAAGCATTGGCAAGATGGTCTGGGAAACTGACTTGAAGGAACAAATAGAGCAACAGAGCTGGGAAGGAATATGGAAACAAAGAGTGTTGAGAAATATGTCTGTGAGGATAAAAGAACATTATTATAAGACTATGGAGGTGGTATCTAACCCCAGTGAGATTAAATAAATAAAATAAATAAATAAATAAATAAATAAATAAGTTGAACTCAGCAAATTGCTGGAGAGGTTGTCAAAAAAAAGGAACGTATTTACGTATGTGGTGGGAATGCAAATTTGTATGAAAATTGAGGAAAATGATATTTAATGAGATAAAAGAAATGTTAGGAATGGAGATTGAAGAGACACCTATAGTGACTATAGTCACCTATAGTCACCTATAATGACTATATAGTCACCTATAGTCACCTATAGTGACACCTATAGGACTTTATACTGTTAGTTTTACCCTACCCTGTGCCTGCTTACCCTACCCTGTGCCTGCTTACCCTACCCTGTACCTGTTTGCATTCTCTTCCCCTCCTTATTGTTTTGTTATGATTTTATTAGAATGTAAGCCTATGCGGCAGTGTCTTGCTATTTAGTGTTTTACTCTGTACAGCACCATGTACATTGATGGTGCTATATAAATAAATAAATAATAATAATAATAATAATAATAATAATAATAATAATAATAGTGGCATTGTTATCATTATATGGAGAATTAAATTGTAGCAAAGGGACGAAAGAATTGATAACGAATTTGTTAAAAGCAGCAAGGTTAATGATATCTAGGAACTGGAAGGTTCAAGGGGATTATCATATAGAAGATTGGTATAAAGAAATATGGGATATTGCTATTTGCAGCACTCCCATGCCACTCCCAGGATGATATTATAGAATTTTTCTTTTCTAAGGGGAGTGGTAAACCACCTCCAGAAGAAACAATGAGATTTTGGAAACAGGAATAAGATCCCGTGGTTGGGGGGAGCACTTTTATGTTAACAATGATTATGTTAACAGATTAAGTTAGAATATATGTTATCAAGGTTATCTAACAATTTATGTATTATGTTTTTTTTATTGTATTGATGTATGTTGAAGTATTGAATAATAACAAAAAAAAATTAGAAGAACAGGATTACAACCAAGGTACAAATACAAATACCTTGGTTGTAATTTGAGTGTACAAATACACTCTTCGTTGAGTCCTTAAGGTGAAAATCCAGAATATTTCCACCATCTGTGAGCACAAAAGCTGCATTCGCTCCAAACGTTTAAATTTTCTTAAACTTACTTGTTTATAGGAGGGAGGATCCCAGATAGAGAAGGGGGAGGTGGGAAGGAAAGATATGGGTCACGTCAAGGCCAAGGGCAGCATTTCCCAATTGCTTTACCTTTCAGGTCTCATTCTTCTAAAGTTGATCTACTATCCAAGACACACAGCGATGTGACTTTGTCAGGGGGCTAAGATATCAACCCTGGCAAAAGCAAAGTGCTTGAACACCCTCCGAAAACCAGCCAGAAGGAAAGACATTCCCTGATATCCAGCATCTTCCGCTGTAAACACAGCAGTTAGGTGTCTACAAATGCTCTTCCTGTCCTGTTGGGAGGACTCTGCCACTGGCTGAAGAAGGATCCCCTCCTTCCCCAGAACTCCATGAACCCATTCAGTTCTCCTGTGTTCATAAGAACAGCCATTCTGGATCAGAACGAGGGCCCATCTACTCCAGGATTCTCTCCCCACAGTGGTCCATCAGCTGTTGACTACGAACTCACAAGCAGGACATGAGTGTCACAGCACCCTCCACCCCATGTTCCCCAGCAACTGGTGTACTTAGACATACTGCTTAGGATACTCGAGGTAGGATATAGCCATTCATAGCCTTCTCCTCCAAGAATTTGTCTAACCCCCTGTTTAAACAGTCCAAATTCATGGCCATCCCTGCATCCTCTGGTAGGGAATTGCACATTTTAATGACGTACTGTTAATGTAACGAGGGCCTGCTCTACACATGAAGAACAACTATACTTGCAGGTATCATTGGAAATTGGGGCATCCCTTCCTTAGAGGACATGCAAAATAAAGTTGAGATAAGTATTAAGAACACAGTCCCTGTTAGTCACCTGGATGAAATGCTCTCACCTGCTCTTGGTCCTCTTCCTGGCTCAGGAGGAAGCCTTCTGCCAGGGCCACCGCCTGGGAACTGGTCTCCGCTCCACACTCTCTGACCCAACTCTCCACCTCCGGCGGAAGGACAGCCAGGAACTGCTCTAGGACCACCAGATCCAGCATCTCAGCTTTCGTGTTCCTTTCTGGCTTCAGCCACTGGCGGCAAAGGTGGTGGAGTCGGCTGCAAACCTCTCGGGGCCCTTCAGCCTCCTGGTAGCAGAAGTCCCTGAAGCCCTGGCGCTCCGTGTCTGAGCAGGTGTTGCTCGCAGGCTGGTCCTCCTGCACTCTTCCTTCCCAGGGCTCTGCACTGCTCCCTTCCTGGATGTTTCCTGCCTCAGGGCCAGCAAAGCTTTGCTCTTCCATCTTCACTCTCTTCTGCTCCCACCAGGACTCAAAACAGTCTCCTTCCTTGGCTGCCAATTTCTCCTTTGAGGCAGGGACTGCGCTCTAGGAATTAAAATGGAGAGTGTGAAGGAGGCACACCAGGGTTCCCCGTGAGAAGGTTCCCACCTTCCCTCCTTGGCCAAACCTGGTAACGGAGCCGGATGGCTGCTTGACTGATCATTCTGCCGAAGGACAGCCCCCAGCAACAAGGACAAACCCCTCCCCTAGCAACAAGACCCATGTGCCTTCCCCAATAATTTGATTCTTGTAAACACCAGCCTGGCAAGGTAGGCCACAGGCCCAAGCTTCAGAGCTGATATTTCGAGGGGGTGTCGAGGAACCCTGGAAAGGTGCGTCTCCTTTGAGTGGGATCGCTGAGTGGTGGTCAAAGGCTCTAAGACACGGTTCTCTCTTTTGAGAAAGTTTATTACAAGCAGCGCTTAGCACTGCAAGGCGGAAGCCCTCAGAGGACCCAAGGAACTGCCTGCTATTTTCAGGAAAGCCTTAACCTCCTTATACACCAAGCATAAAACAGTAACAGGTAAGCTGTTTCTAAAGCAAGCCACAACACCCTCTAACGGTCCTAGTAGGCACACAGTCTTGTGAAACTAGTGTTTCAATACTCTTCACAAGACTTGGTCTCATGGTTGCATTTTCCAGTAAGAGATAGCACCTGTCTCAAAGGGGGCCCCGCGACCCCCGTCCCAAAGGAACCAGATTTGTGGTTGAAAACGAAGTTCCGACTCTGCCGCAACAGGAGAGAGAGAGAGAGAGTGTAACCAGAGCTGAATTAATGCCATTAAAAGTTAATAATGTGTGAATGTTTATTTTAAAAGTTAAGCTAGAAAACACTGAATACTTTTTCAGCTTGTTACACACATGAAATATGCCACTAAGGAAGCCTTAAGAGATGTATGATTTAGGGTGACCCTATGAAAATGAGGACAGGGCTCCTGTATCTTTAACAGTTGTATTCCAGTACGACAATGGAACCAGTGACCTAGGGAGGTTGTGGGCTCTCCCACACTAGAGGCCTTCAAGAGGCAGCTGGACAACCACCAGTCAGGGATGCTTTAGGGTGGATTCCTGCATTGAGCAGGGGGTTGGACTTGATGGCCTTGTAGGCCCCCTCCAACTCTACTATCTTTAACAGCTGTATTGAAAAGGGAATTTCAGCAGCTATCATTTGCATACATGGATCACCTGGTGAAATTCCCTTTTCTATGCCCTCTCTTGCTCCCAGCACTTGAACCCCAAAATTGCACCAGAGTAACAGTGGTTTCTCCCCACTCTCAGGATGTGAACATCGGGCTCACTTAATACATCAAAGAGGGACGTACTAAATCCAACAGCAGGCTCCCTTCTTAATAAACAAAAGCACCCCAGGTTTTATTTCGAAGGTCTTGTGACCAAAGTGACTTGTTATTGTTGCCTATTCACTAGGCTTAAATCAGGGAGAGGAAGATGCAATGCAAACAAACAGGAACTAAAAATGCAATGCAAACAGGACACCAGGACAGCCTTTTGCCCGCAGGGGGGACATTCCTCCTCCCCACCCGGGACCTTTCCTCTTGTGTCCCTACCAGCCTCCCTTTCTCCAGCCTTCCCTTCCGCGATCCCCTAGTTATGGGGACGGAAGGAGGTGCAAGGCACGGGGAGTCTCCTGGAGGGGCCCCAAGTGGGTCAGTCCCCTGGGGACGGCTCCCTCTCTCTTCCCAAGCACCCGCTGCCCCAAACCTGCCCTCCTGCCCTCGGGGGCTCTCTTTCCTCTGCCCCCTCCCCCCTGGGACCCCCTTGCAACCTGTACTCACCGGCTCCTTTGCAGGGGAAAAGAGGCTGCAGGCAGCGGAAACACGAGGCTCTCAGGAGCAGGGGGAGAATCCCAAGCTCCTTTGCAATGAGGCGGGGGGAGGAAGAGTGGGGTGGGAAAGGAGGGGCCTCTTCCAGCCTTAGCTCTAGGACCCGGCCCCCTCTCCTCCTCTTTAACCCTTCGTTGGAGGCAGCACTAGAGAGCCGCAGAGGCTCCTGGCAGAGACACGGACCTGGGAAGGGGGCTTTTCCATTGGGGAGGGGTCTTTTATCCCCCCAGCATCATTGCCGCCCCATCTGCTCCTGGGGGCTTCGGGGAATCCACAGCCGTTTTCCCTTTGAGTGCGTAAAGCAGCCTCCGGCATGAGAGCCCTCCATCCTTCTGCCTGCCCTTGCTGCAAAACCGCGTTCCCCAACCTGGTGCCCTTCAGAACTCTAAACACGAATAGATGCTGTAAAAAGAGAGAAGTCAAGTAGGGTGATCCTATGAAAAGGAGGACAGGGCTCCTGTATCTTTAACAGTTGCATAGAAAAGGGAATTTCAGCAGGTGCCATTTGTATATATGGAGAACCTGGTGAAATTCCCTCTCCATCACAACAGTTAAAGCTGCCCTCTTTTAAATCTGGTCACTCTAGTATAGCTCCTGCAGCTTTAACTGCTGTGATGAAGAGGGAATTTCAGTAGGTTCTCCATATATACAAGTGGCACCTGCTGAAATTCCCTTTTCTATGCATCTGTTAAGGATACAGATTAAGTAAAGTTTTAATAGAGAAAAATAAAATGAAATTAAGAGAATGGTTAAGAGAGATGAGCACAAGAAAAGAGATGAAAGTGGTTTTAAAAGATAGAAAATTAACTTGGTTAAATTATTGGCAACTGGAACAATGGACTAAAAATTGGATAAGAGAAAATGAAGAGTGTAGAGAGATGTCAAAGTCTGAGAAATTGATTGATAAAAAAGATAAAAAAGAAATTGATAAGGGAGAAAATACAGTAACAAAAGGTTTAATGAGTCAAATATATACAATATTACTTGAGAAGGGGATGATGGATAGTGTGGGAAAAATGGTTTGGGAGACAGATTTGAAGATACAGATAGGACAGCAGAGTTGGGAAAGACTTTGGAGACAAAGAGCGTTGAGAAATATGTCAGTGAGAATAAAGGAGAATTATTAATAAAGGAGAATTATTATAAAATTATTTGGAGGTGGTACTTAACCCCATTTAGATTAAATAAGATAAATAATCAGCACTCAGCAAAGTGTTGGAGAGGTTGTGGTGAAAAAGGAACGTATTTACATATGTGGTGGGAATGTAAATATGTACAAAAGTTATGGAAGATGGTGTTTTCTGAGATTGAAGAAATTGTTGGAATGAAAATAGAAGAAACACCAAGGGTTGCACTACTCTATCTACAAGAAGATTTTAAAGGTAGTAAAGAAATTAAGGAATTGATAACGAATTTGCTGACTTAGATGATTTATAAAACGAAAATTTAGATAATTTGAAAAAAGAAGTTATGGGTAAATTAGAAAATATAAACGGTTATCTTGGTTTGGAAGAATAGCCCTAATAAAAATGAGGATTTTACCAAAAGTAATTTTTTTATCTAGAATGTTACCAATAAGAATATCAGAAAAAGAATTAAAAAGTTGGCAAAATATAATAAATAATTTCTGTAATGGTGATAGGAAAGTGAGAATAAATTAAACCTGTTTGCATCAGTTGCTGGTGAACATGAGTGGGATAGTGCTGTTACATCATGTCCTGCTTTGTTGATCCCTGGTTGACATTCTGTGTGAACAGAGTGCTGGACTAGCACGACAGACTTAATCATGCTCCTTCTGTTGCTGGTGGTGGTGTTAAAGGATACTGATGCTAATGTTAATCATGCTCCTTCTGTTGCTGGTGGTGGTGTTAAAGGATGCTGATGCTAATATTAATAATGCTCCTTCTGTTGCTGGTGGTGGTGTTAAAGGATACTGATGCTAATGTTAATCATGCTCCTTCTGTTGCTGGTGGTGGTGTTAAAGGATGCTGATGCTAATATTAATAATGCTCCTTCTGTTGCTGGTGGTGGTGTTAAAGGATACTGATGCTAATATTAATCATGCTCCTTCTGTTGCTGTTGGTGGTGTTAAAGGATGCAGATGCTAATATTAATAATGTTCCTTCTGTTGCTGGTGTTGTTGTTAAAGGATGCTGATGCTAATATTAATAATGCTCCTTCTGTTGCTGGTGATAGTGACCAAGGCCACACCACCTTGGGGGCCGGACATTTTGAGTTGGCTCCGCATTGGGGGTGGGCATGTTGGGGTGGCCATGCCTCCTGAGGGTGGCCATTTTGTCATCCTTTATGGTTTCCAAAATATGGTCACCCTAGATTAAATAAAGCTGGTTCTGCCACTTTTAGACATAAGGTGAATACTTTCCCTCCTGTTCCTGCAGGCTTCTTCAGCTAAGCTATGCTGTTCCTGTTATATTTTTATTTGATGTTTATGTATTTTAATTTTTTTAAATCCCTTGCAAACCACTTCAATGTATCTCTCTTAAGGTATAGTCAGCTTACGACATAAATAAATACTACTACTACAATGCCAAACAACGCAACACAAAAAGATAATCATAATAAATAAAAGTAGGAGTCAGAAATATAAAATCAAATTACACTAAAACAACAACAACACCTAACTGCAGCTGACAGAAAGACAAGGACTGTGCTATGTTTTCTCTGTGGGCAAGTATGGATTTGCTATGGGCAAATGCTTTCATTGGCTTTAATATGTCCTGCTTTTATGGATGAAGCGAGCCCTGCTGTTCACATCCTAAGAGTGTGTGGAAATCACTGTTCACTTCCGCCCCTGTTTGGGGTTCAAGTGCTGGAACAGAGGGGGCTTAGAACAGAGCTATGGGATGCATTGGGAGAGAAATTCTGGTTCATCATCAGACCTCTTATTTCCTGGAGTGCCGAAGGTTTTCCTGCCTTGAGCCTGAGATGGACTCAGACCAGCTCTCAAAGAAGGGGTCAAGGTGAGCAACAAGAGGCCACTATGAGCAGAAGTTGCCATGTGATTCGTATTCCTCATGGATAGCGGCTCTGTGGGTCCAGAATCTTCCTGTGTACCCTGATAAGGCCTCATCTAACATTAGGGTGACTCTATGGAAAGGAGGACAAGGCTCCTGCATCCTTTTTTTAAAAAAAAATTTTTCACTAATAAACATACAACAATACAATTAAAGAAAAACAACCTAATAGAATAATAGAATAATATTGCGATACATTAATATCTCATATTTTCGCTTAACCTTTTTAACATAATCGAACTTAACCTAAAAGTGCACCCCCCACCTCGGGACCTTATTCCTGTTTCCAAAAGCTCATAGTTTCTTCGGCTGGTGGTTCCCCACTTCCCTTAGACAACACAAATATTAGGAACTATTATTATTATTATTATTATTTATTTATATAGCACCATCAATGTACATGGTGCTGTACAGAGTAAAACAGTAAATAGCAAGGCCCTGCTGCATAGGCTTACAATCTAATAAAATCATAGTAAAGCAATAAGGAGGGGAAGAGAATGCCAACAGGCACAGGGTAGGGTAAAACTAACAGGCAGAATTTGTTTCCAAATTCCCTCAAAATCATTCGTTTTTGTTATACCTCTTCTCATTTTAATATTACATGTCAATTTATCATTAATAGCAATCTCCCATACTTCTTTATACCCCTTGAATCTTCCAGTTCCTAGCTACAATCAACCTGGGATTGGTAGCTTAAAGTTTAGACTATAATGTTATGTGGCTGAAAGTTTTAACGATGCATTGAACTCGTTCGGACTGTTGGAAGTTTAACTAAATAACAATTCAACTGCTGCTAGTTGGGGCCGATTCCTGTGGGAACAGGGTTGTGGGGTCCCATTGGAGACAGGTCCTGGGTATTAAGTTGGCTACAGCTGGATCTAACTCATGCACCTCTCCATTTGAATTCCTACAGGACAGTCATTGCCTGAAGAGAGAAATTGGCAGCCAAGGAAGGAGACCTTTTGAGTCCTGGTGGGAGCAGAGATGGAGAAGAAGAGAGTAAAAATGGAAGAGCAAAACTTTGCTGGCCCTGAGGCAGGAAAAGGCCCCTGTACTATCAGGAAGGGAGCAATGCAGAGCCCTGGGAAAGGACAGTGCAGGAGAACCAGCCTGGGAGCAACACCGGCTCAGACGTAGAGCACCAGCGCTTCAGGGGGTTCTGCTACCAGGAGGCTGAAGGGCCCCGAGAGGTTTGCAGCCGACTCCACCACCTTTGCCATCAGTGGCTGAAGCCAGGAAGGTGCACAAAAGCTCAGATGCTGGATCTGGTGGTCCTGGAGCAGTTCCTGGCTGTCCTGCCCCGGAGATGGAGAGCTGGGTCAGAGACTGTAGAGCGGAGACCAGTTCCCAGGCGGTGGCCCTGGCAGAAGGCTTCCTCCTGAGTCAGGCAGAGTACAAAGAGCAGGTGAGAGCATTTCATCCTGATGACTAAAAGGGACTGTATCCTCAATACTTACCTCAACTTTATTTGCAAGTCCTCTAAGGAAGGAATTTAATTTAATTTTTCATTTATTACATTTTTATACCGCTCTCCGAAGCTCTCTGGGCGGTTTACAAAAATTAAAACAACAATATTTAACAATATACTTCTCAACAATATTACAATAATATTCAAAAGTATACAAAATTACAAGTTTTCTGCAAAACACGGCAGATGGAGGGGACGGGACTTGGAATGTTTCTGCCCCTGAAGTTTCTACCTCCCAAACTTTAGCTCCAGCCTTGTTTTTAAAGTCTCCAGGTGGGGGGGGGAAGGGGAGCAGGTGGAAGAGCTCACCCTTGGTGGAACAGCGTTTCCCCCCCACTGAAGCAGCTATGCCCCAATTTCCAATGGTCCAACCTCCAAGTATCGTTGTTCATCATGTGTAGAGCAGGCCTTCCTCGGAGGATAGTTAAGCTAACACTGGACGGTTAAAATATGCAATTCGCTAGCACCGGAAGTAATGATGGCCCCCAATTTAAAACAAGAGTTAGACAAATTCCTGGGGGGGGGGGAGGATTATGAGTGGCTACTAGTCCAGATGGCTATATCCTACTTCCAGAATCAGAAGAAGTATGTCTATGAACACCATTCGCTGGTGAACTTGGGCTGGAGGGTGCTGTGACACTCATGTCCTGCTTGTGAATTCGTGGTCAACGGCTGATGGGCCACTGTGGGGGGAGAATGCTGGACTAGATGGACCCTTGTTCTGATCCAGAATGGCTCTTCTTATGTTCTTATGATCACAGGAGAACTGAATGGGTTTATGAGGTTCTGGGGAAGGAGGGGATCCTTCTTCAGCCAGTGGCAGAGTCTCCTCCCAACAGGACAGGAAGAGCATTTGTAGACACCAAACTGCTGTTTTTACAGCGGAAGATGCTGGATATCAGGGAATGTCTGGGAGGTTCTGTCTTTCCTCCTGGGTGGTTTTCAGAGTGTTCAAGTGCTTCGATTATGCCTTTGCTAAGACCCAGCCCCCTCTCCACCTCTTTAACCCTTTGGTGGAGGCAAGACGAGAGAGCTGCAGAGACGCGGACCTGGGAAGGGGGCTTTTCCACGATGTGGGGGGGGGTCTTTTACCCCCCAGCAGCATCACCGCCCCATCTGCTCCTGGGGGCTTCGTGGGATCCACAGCCTTTTCCCCTTTGAGTGCGTAAAGCAGCCTCCGGCATGGGAGCCCTCCCTCCTTCTGCCTGCCCTTGCTGCAGAACAGAGATCCCCAACCTGGTGCCCTTCAGAACTTTAAACATGAATAGATGCTCTAAAAAGAGAGAGGTTAAGTAGGGTGAGCCTATGAAAAGGAGGACAGGGCTCCTGTATCTTTAGCAGTTGCATAGAAAAGGGAATTTCAGCAGGTGTCTTTTGTATATATGGAGAACCTGGTGAAATTCCTTCTTCATCCCAACAGTTAAAGCTGCAGGAGCTTTGCCCTCTTTTAAACCTGGTCAATCTAGTATAGCTCCTGCAGCTTTAACTGTTTATTGAAAACTGGTGACGAACAACTTAGAGCCACCTACTTCTTTTTTTTGTTTAGAGCAGCCCTTCCCAAACCTTGTGCCCTGGACCCAGGTAACCCCACCCCCACTTCACTTACCTTCTCCGCTGGCGAAGGTAACCCCATGTCCCGCCTGGGCCCACCGCCGCACTAACTGTGGCAGCAGGCCCAGGCAAGCTCACCCACCCCAACATCACTTACCTGCTCCCTCGGCAGCAGGTCCGGATTTAAATGGAGCCCCTGGACCCACCGAAAGCAAGGCCAAAATTTTTGGTCTTGCTTCCAGTGGAGCCAGGGGCTCCATTTAAACCTGGGCCTGCTGCCGTCAGAGCAGGTAAGTTGCCCCCCATCCCACCTGGGCCTGCCGCCGCCGCCACACAAACTGCGGCAGCGATGTCGGGCCCAGGCAAGCCTCCCACTTCACTTACTTTCTCCAGCAGTGGCGGGCCTGGGCTTCAGCTGAGCGCCCGGGCCCACTGCCGCGGCAGAAGGAAAGTCCCCCATACCACCTGGGCCTGCTGTCACCGCTGCATGAAGCCAATAAAGAATGGTGAGCATGAGTTTTGGCAGCCCTATTCACTTGCATCGATAGTTCGGCTTGCATCCCAGAAGATTGGGGGCTTGCAATTATCATCCCAATATACAAAAAAGGGGAAAGGTTGGACCCCACGAATTACAGACCTCTCAGCCTTTTAAGTATAATTACTAAATTGTATGCCAGCCATCTTCATGAAAAACTAGTTATGTGGCTGGATCAAGAAAACATTCTAGAAGACGAACAGGCAGGATGGTTGAAAAATATGCTTCAAAAGTTAGAGGAGCTCTCTATGCAGCCTTTATTGATTTCAAATCGGCCTTTGACCTAATTTCAAGAGAGAGGTTATGGGGAAAATTTGAGGATACAAATATTGATAGGCGTCTCCTAACTCTCATATGCTGCTTATATGAGAACACTTATCTTCGGATAAGTTGCGATCGGGTGGGACACCTAACTGATCAAATCCCAACTTTTAATGGAGTAAAGCAAGGCTGCATACTTGCACCTACTCTATTTAATTTCTATATCAATTCATTAGTTAAAGTGTGAGGGAAGTTCCCATCCCCCAAAATTGGCAAATAAGCCCTTGTCAGTACTTCTGTATGCTGACGATGCTGTGCTGCTTTAACAAGTGTAGGACTAAGACGTCTTTTAAAAGCGTTAGACCTCTATTGTAAAAATGAATTACTGTTGATTAACCATCTTAAATCTAAGGTTATGTTTTTTTCCAGAAGAAGGTTAAAGCATAAATGGCAGATTAACAACCATCCCATTGAACAAGTTTCATCCTTTAGATACTTGGGTATAACATTTCATTCTTCTGGCTTATGGAGTTTGCAAACTAAAAATGCAATTGACAATGCACAGAGAAGCATCAAGGCTCTCCTCTACATTTTCTATATGAAAGGAGGCCAATATATTCCCTCAGCCATTCAAGTTTTCAAGGCGAAGGCCATCTCCCAGATGTTATACGGATCACAGTTGTGTGCATACAAAAGTTTTGCCCCCTTTGAAGTCACTCAGACTAAGTTTTTGCGTTCAGTGTTGGGAGTCCCAAGTTGTGTCCCAAATGTAATTGTCTGTTTAGAGACAGGGCGAATTTCTATTGAGACCCATATGTGGATCCTTAGGAAGGATCCTGAAGCTGATTTTCTCCCCAGTGGGCCTGGCCCCACTGGCATTGATACATTCCAGACAAAATGGAAAACTACGCTATATGAAAAACTGAGAGTTCTGGGCATCTCACCAAATGCCCTAGTTGCTCTTGGTTATGAAAAAGCTAAAATGACAATTCAACAACGTATTTGGGATATGGAATTGCAAAACCATTTGAGTTTAGCTTCAAGGTATCCTGAATTTAGAGATAATGGGAGGCTATTTGCTTATGCCAAATATCTGGTGGACTTGAATATTCCTAAAATCAGGAAAGCATTCACTCTGGCCAGGTTTAACGTTCTACCTTCAGCCCTTTTGGATGGAAAGTTTGGAAATGTACCTTACCAAGAACGGGTATGTCCTTGTGAGATGGGCAAAGTGGAAACAGTAGGCCAGGTTCTGCAGTATTGTTCCTTTTATCAAGATTTGCGCCAAACATTTATAACCTCTGTCTTGCAGCGAACTCCAAGTAGATCAGATGAATATTACATAAAACATCTTCTATCGGATCAGAAACCTTAGGTTACTCTAAAAGTGGCCAGTTTTTGTGCAGCTGCCATAAGTTGATGGAAATTGATGCTGAAGAAATTTATTGTACCTTAGACTTAGGCTGAGACTGCTGTGTTTTTTGTATTTTATGTATGTATTTTATTGTATATTGGGTTTTTTAAAATATTATTGTGATGTTTTCTGCTGTGCTGGTCTATGACCGAAATAAACAAACATTCAACATTCACATTTTCATCAGCAAGCAAGGGGTGCTACTCAAAAACCCCTAGGAAGTGGAGGAAGCAACAGTTAGGCCATAAGGAGTGTTTAGTAGCTATTCAAATGACGTTGGTGCCAAAAGCATTTATTTCTATTTCAAACATTGCTGGTTTGGATCACTGAAAGCCCACCACAACATTGGCAGAAACAATTAGAAGTAGCAATATGAGAAGGGTGGGTGGGGAATCCCTGGACTTGGCATGTTGTTCTGAGACCAACCAACCCCACCATAGAAATCCCTTGATGGAGGATGGAGGGAATAATTTTTTAATTATTTTAAATATCACAGACATCCATACCACAAGAACATTACAAAGAGTACAATCAAAAGTACAAACAAAAATACAATTAAAAAATCATCTAAGGTTAAGGTGTACTTTTGGCTTTCTTCATATCAGAAATGCAAACTATCTTTTCTCATTCCTCCATTACATTTAACACAGTAAACAAATTCATTTCTTTATTCTATCTTAACTATATCTCCACAAACGAATACATCATTTCTCTCGGTTTCTTGCAAAAATGCTATCAGAGGTTTCCATTCAGATATAAACATGGATGTGGACTTTTCTCTCATTAACGATATGAGTTTTGCCATCTCTGCCAACTCCAACATCTTCAACATCCATTCACTCATTGTTGGTGTTTCATTCTCCCATTTTTGTGCATACAATGGTCTTGCTGCCATTGTCATATATAGAAATAAAGTTCCCCCCATTCTCTTTCAGCTGTTTATCCTTTAGTCCCAGTAGGAAGGCTCCCGTTTCATTTGTATGTTAGTCTTGAGAATTTTTTTGAATTCAAGAGTGTATTTGTATCCAGAATGCTTTGGCTTTTTTTACAAGTCTACCAAAGATGATAAAAGGTTCCTCCTCTTCCTAATTTCCAACAGTTTCCCAAGGCACTCTTATACATTTTAGCCAACTTTACAGGACAAATATACCATCTGTACTTCATCTTATAACCTTCTTCTCACTGGCCTTCCTTCTTCTCACATCAGTCCGTTGGTTTCTGTTCACCACTCTGCTGCTAAGATCATCTTCTTGGCTCGCCGCTCTGACCATGTTACTCCACTTCTGAAATCTCTTCATTGGCTTCCAATTCACTTCAAAATCCAATATAAACTTCTCCTGTTGACCTACAAAGCTTTTCACTGTCTAGCTCCTTCCTATCTCTCCTCTCTCATCTCACACTATTGCCCCGCTCGTGCTCTTCGCTCCTCTGATGCCATGTTTCTCGCCCGCCCAAGGGTCTCTACTTCCCTTGCTTGGCTTCGTCCATTTTCTTCTGCTGCCCCTTACGCCTGGAACGCTCTTCCAGAACATTTGAGAACTACAAGTTCAATCGCAGCTTTTAAAGCTCAGCTAAAAACTTTTCTTTTTCCTAAAGCTTTTAAAACTTGATTTTGTTCTGACTTTATACTGTTAGTTTTACCCTACCCTGTGCCTGTTTGCATTCTCTTCCCCTCCTTATTGTTTTATTATGATTTTATTAGAATGTAAGCCTATGCGGCAGGGTCTTGCTATTTACTGTTCTACTCTGTACAGCACCATGTACATTGATAGTGCTATATAAATCATCATCATCATCATCATCATTCTTTTTAAGTCCTTAACATAATGTAAATTTCAAAACTTCCCCCCATATTCTCCCACTGTTCCATTGAAACGTTGCATCCAAAGTTTTGAGCCCATTTTATCATACAGTCCTTCACCTGCTCATCCTCTGTCTCGTACTTTAATAACAGCTTATATATCTTTGAGATAACATGTTCATCATTTGGACATAATGTCATTTCAAATTCAGATTTTGATTTCTCAAACCCACCATTCTTTTGTCTATTTTAAATCTTTCCATGACTTGTGTACAAGGAAACCTAATTTGTACATACCAAAACACATATGACCATCTTTCAGCAGTTCCTCCCTTGATTTTAACTCATAGTCATCTTGTGACATTTCTAATACATCATTATATGTCAACCATTTAGGCATACTTGTCAATTCCCTTCTATAAATAGCCTCCTGGGCCGATACCCAAAGTGGTATTTTCTGACAGAACCTTGTTTAATATATGTTCCATATTTTTAAAACAGCACATCTTTATTCATGATTATTAAATTCTACGTTAACCTTGGCTTTATCGTACCACAAATAGCCATGCCATCCAAATCTCAATTCATGTCCTTCCAGTTCCAACAGTCTCCCTATTTCTCAGCAATACCCAACCTTTCATCCACATTAAACAGCAGTCTGAGAAATAAACTTTGAGGTCTGGTAGGCCCAGGCCTCCTCTTTCTTTTACATCCTGCAATATTTTAATTTTAACTCTTGGTTTTTTTTTATTGCCGTATAAACGTAGATCTCTCTCTCTCACACTACTGCCCCGCTCGTGCTCTTCGCTCCTCTGATGCCATGTTTCTCGCCTGCCCAAGGGCCTCTACTTCCCTTGCTCGGCTTCGTCCATTTTCGTCTGCTGCCCCTTACGCCTGGAACACTCTTCCAGAACATTTGAGAACTACAAGTTCAACCACAGCTTTTAAAGCTCAACTAAAAACTTTTCTTTTCCCTAAAGCTTTTAAAACTTGATGTTGTGCAGACTTCTACTGTTACTTTCTACTGTTAGTTTTTCCCTACCCTGTGCCTGCTTACCCTACCCTGTACCTGTTTGCATTCTCTTCCCCTCCTTATTGTTTTACTATGATTTTATTAGATTGTAAGCCTATGCGGCAGGGTCTTGCTATTTACTGTTTTACTCTGTACAGCACCATGTACATTGATGGTGCTATATAAATAAATAATAATAATAATAATAATAATAATAATAATAATAATAATAATCTCTCTCTGCCACTGCTCAAATGGTAAATCCAATGTTACAATAGGTATTGTTTGAAACAAAAATAACATTCTAGGCAAAACATTCATTTTAATTGTTGCAATTCTCGCCAAAAGTTGACAGTTAATCCTTTTCCTGTCTTGCAAAACCTTTTTAAACTTCATTCCAAATATTAACATAATTATTATGAAATAACATACAATTCATGTTTGTCAAAACAATTCCCAAATATTTTACCTTCTTTTCAATTTGAAAACCCGTCTTTTCTATCAAAATTTCGAAGCCCTTTAAAGGATCTTCCAGAGTCAAGACCAAATCATCCGCAAATGCCCTCAACTTATATGTATCTCTTTTTTTTAAATCTTTACTCCTCCAATTCTCTCAGATTGTCTTATATCTGAATCCAGCAATTCCAATACTAAAATAAACAGTAGTGGTGACAGTGGGCAGCCCGGTCTTTTCGCTCTTGTATTTCACATGGTTTGGACACATCTCCATTAATCATTATTTGTGTTTTTTTAGAGTTATGGATGGATTTCACCCACTTTATGAAATTTACTCCAAAGTCCAGTTCTTCTAAGGTTCTAAGTAAAAAAATCCAACTAAGGTTGTAAAATGCTTTCTCTGCAACCACGCTATTTCACCAGATATTTTGTCTCCCATCTGTCTTTTGAGCAAGAAGCCACCTTGATCCTCATGAATGGATTTTTGTAGGATTTTCTTCAGTCTTTACACCAAGGTTGCTATTAATAACTTATAATCATTATTTAATAGTGATATTTGATGATTCAAAATTTCTTTGCTTCACTAAATCCCCCCCCCATATCCCATGTTGTTAACATTGATAGTTGTCATTGAAGCAATTTAATTTGTTGAAGGACACTTGCCTTTCTAGCCATTTTCCTCAGGTCTACTTATTATTGCTTTTAGCGAGGGATGCTAAAAGCAATAAAAAGGCTTTCTTCAGATATGTGAATAGTAAAACACACAGGAAAGAAATGGTGGTTCAACTGCTTAACGAGGATGGGTAATTGATAACAGATGACAAAGAAAAGGCTGAAGTGCTCAATTCCTACTTTGGCTCAATCTTCTCCCAAAAGCGGGTCTATGATCCCCCTGGAAAAAGTGATGTAGAAGTTGAGGGGGCATGATTGCAGTCTGAGATTGATAAACAAATGGTCAAAGAACACCTAATTTCCTTGAATGAGTTCAAATCCCCAGGGCCTGATGAACTGCATCCCAGAGTAATGAAGGAGCTAGCGGAAGAACTCTCAGAACCACTGTCTATAATCTTTGTGAAATCATGGAAGATGGCTGAGGTGCCGTATGTCTGGAGGAGGACTAACGTTGTCCCTTCTTCAAACAGGGCAAAAAGGAGGAAAACCTGAAAAGAGATGGACCAGTCAGTCTGACATCCATCCCTGGGAAAATTCTGGAGCAGATTCTAAATAAGTCAGTCTGGAAGCACCTTGAAATCAATGTGGTGATCACTAGAAGCCAACATGGATTTATCAGGAACAAGTCCTGTCAGACTAATTTGATCTCATTTTTTGATAGGGTAACCTCCCTTGTGGACTGTGGCAATGCTGTGGACATCGTATCTTGACTTCAGCAAAACTTTTGACAAAGTACACCTTAAAATTCTGATTAACTAACTAGCTAAAAGTGGGCTAGATGGAACAACTATTAGGTGGATTCACAGTTGGCTACAGAATCGGACTCAAACAGTACTTATCAAAGGAACCTTCTCAAAGTGTTGAGAGGCAACGAGTGGGGTACCGCAGGGCTCAGTCCTGGGCCCAGTGCTCTTCAACATTTTTATTAATGATTTGGACGAGGAGGTGCAGGGAACGCTTACCAAATTTGAATATGACACAAAATTAGGTGGGATAGCTAATACCCTGGAACACACAAACAAACTTCAAAGTGATCTTGATAGGCTAGAGTGCTGGGCTGAAAAGAACAGGATGGAATTTAATAGGAATAAATTCCAAGTTCTACATTTAGGAACAAGATGGGGGATACTTGGCTCAGCAATACTACAAACAAGAAAGATCTTGTAATTGTTGTAGATCACAAGCTGAATTTGAGCTAACAGTGCGATATGGCTGCAAGAAAGGCAAATGCTATTTTGGGCTGCATTAATAGAAGTATAGCTTCCAAATCGCATGAGGTACTGGTTTCCCACTATGCGGCCCTGGATATGCCACATCTTGGGTATTTCGCCCAATTCTGTGCAACACACTTCAAGAAGAACACAGACAAGCTGGAGCACATTCAGAGGATGATCAGGGGCCTGGAAAAAGCCCTATGAGGGGAGACTGAAAGAACCATGCATGTTTAGCCTGGAGAAGAAGATTGAGGGGAGACATGATAGCACTGTTCAAATACTTCAAAAGTTGTCACACAGAGGAGGGCCAGGATCTTTTCTTCATTATTCCATGATGCAGGACACAGAATAATGGGCTGAAGTTAAAGGAAGGCAGATTCCAGCTGGACATCAGAGAAAACTTCCTGCTATAGCAGTACGACAATGAACCCAGTTACCTAGGACGGTTGAAGGATGTCCCACACTAGAGGCCTTCGAGAGGCAGCTGGACAACCATCTGACAGGTATGTTTTAGGGTGGATTCCTGCATTGGGCAGGGGGGTTGGACACGACGGCCTTATAAGCCCCTTCCAACTCTACTATTCTATGATGTAAAAAATGCTACACTAAGCATTGTGAATTCTTTGATGTAGATTAAGGTTTCTGCTGCAAGCAAAGCTCTTTCCGCACTCTAAGCATTTATAGGGCTTCTCCCCAGTGTGAATTCTTTGATGCCGTTTAAAATGTGTGCTCTGAGCAAAGCTCTTACCGCACACTAAGCATTTATAGGGCTTCTCACCAGTGTGAATTCTTAGATGCTGCTTAAGGCTTGAGCTGTGAGCAAAGGTCTTCCCGCACTCTAAGCATTCATAGGGCTTCTCCCCAGTGTGAAATCTTTGATGCTGCTTAAGGTGTGTGCTCTGAGCAAAGCTCTTCCCGCACTCAAAGCATTTATAGGGCTTCTCCCCAGTGTGAATTCGTTGATGCTCCTTAAGTTGTGTGTTCTGAGCAAAGCTCTTCCCGCACTCAACGCAGTTATAGGGCTTCTCCCCAGTGTGAATTCTTTGATGCTGCTTAACATGCTTGCTCTGAGCAAAGCTCTTCCCGCACTCTAAGCATTGATAGGGTTTCTCCCCAGTGTGAATTCCTTGATGCTGCTTAAGCTGTGTGCACTGAGCAAAGCCCTCTCCGCACTCAATGCATTTATAGGGCTTCTCACCAGTGTGAATTCTTAGATGCTGCTTAAGGCTTGAGCTGTGAGCAAAGCTCTTCCCGCACTCTAAGCATTGATAGGGCTTCTCCCCAGTGTGAATTCCTTGATGCTGCTTAAGCTGTGTGCACTGAGCAAAGCCCTCTCCGCACTCAAAGCATTTATAGGGCTTCTCCACACTGTGAATTCGTTGATGCTCTTTAAGTTGTGTGCTCTGAGCAAAGGTCTTCCCACACTCAAAACACTTATAGGGCTTCTCCCCAGTGTGAATTCTTTGATGCTGCTTAATGTGCTTGCTCTGAGCAAAGCTCTTCCCGCACTCTAAGCATTGATAGGGCTTCTCCCCAGTGCGAACTGTTTGATGCTGCTTAAGGCATGTGCTCCGATCAAAGCTCTTCCTACACTCAAAGCAATTACAGGGCTTCTCCCAAGTGTGAATTCTTTTCTGCAAGTTAAGTTGTAAGTTGAAAGTGAATTGTTTTTCACACACTATGCATTGATACTTTTGAAATTTGTTAGAATGAATCTTCTGAGTTTTACTCTGTTTCTTCCTTTTACATATGTTCCTTTTACTTGGTGCTTCTAGTATTGGAATTTCACAGACGTCTGATCCTTCAAAAGAAATGGATTCCTTCTCCCTCTTCTCTTCAGTTTCAGTTTTCCTTCTCTGGTGTAGACTATTTTTTTTGCTCTCCCTGTGATCACCTGCAAGTATAAAAAGGGAAATCATATTGAAATCTTGGAACAAACAAAGGGTTGCTGATTTGATTTACAGTATTAAAAAAGAAAATAGTTGTTGAGGCAGATCCTTCTAAAGATATTAAATATCCTGATGATCAATAGAACTGAGAACTAGACTGCTATTCAATGCTTTCATTTATATGGAATGACTCATATGAAGTAGTTGAGAGAATTAATGAACATCATAAAATACTGTAAAAATAAAATACACTTAAAATCTGCCATTTTCTCCTAGATAATCATTTAACTGGAAACTGGAAAGTGGGAATTCAACCCTAAATGTTATTTTCAATGTCTACTTATATCTTAAAATGAAAAGCAAGCTGTCCAGAGCTGTCTTCTGAAAAGTCTTAACTCTCCTCTCCTCCATGGAGACCATTAAGATAATATCTGTAACCTCTTCAATATTATGCAGATGCAATTATAGCAGCAAAGCAAGATTGGTTGGAAGCCATCTCTGCCACTGAGCAAGTCCATCAATGGGCTTTTCTCAATGTTTTGTCAGGTCTTCGGAGTCAATGACAGTTGTATTCTACACTGACACAAATAAAGAAGAGCTGAAATTCCACCTTCCAGGATCTTGGAAGAAGGTAGAGAGGGAGCTTACCCAGAGGAATCCCATTCCTTACCCAGAGAGGCCAGGATCCCACGATTCTCCTCCATGACTTCTTTGTGCAGAGTCCTCTGGCCTGGATTCAGCAGAGCCCACTCCTCCTCCGAAAAATGCACGGCAACCTCCTCAAAGGTCACCAGACCCTGAAAGAAGAAGAAGAAATGATGTTCTCTTTAAGCATTATGTAGCAATCCATGAAGACAAGGATGGTGAGGTCCTCTTTCTGAATGCCAGAGCTTTGTGAGTGACATTCAAGGCCTTCCTAGCAGCCATCTTGGAGAGGAGCAAAGGCTAAAGGGGCAGGTTCTTCCAGGACCAAAGAGATGTGCAGGAGACAGAGGCCCCCAGGACTCCCCTACCTGCCCAGACTGTGCAGAAACCGCTTCAACTCCACCACCAAGCGAACGAGGCCCAGAAGGACCCCCCAGGATCAGTTCACTTCCCCTGCAGGTTGTTTTGCTCCCTGTGAGGAAGGTTAAGAAGGTGAGAAGGTAAGTTAACATTCTTAACTATTCCCATTTTAAATTGTTTATTTACAGTGTTTATTTATTGATTGCATTTGTTTACCATACCATAGCCGAAGCACTTAAAAACAATATCCAAATACACATACATATACTGTAACAAGTGTTAAAACTATGACCCTAAAAAAACAGACCCAGGCTAATTAATTACATTGTTAATTACATATTGATAATTACATATTGCTTGACTGGCACTGAAAAGATGACAATGTCGGTGCCACATGAACCACTTTGGGGAGATAGTTGCACAGCTTGGGGGCCTCTCCCTTGTTGTTGTCCTCCAATCTTCCCTCTGAGTAGGCGCCTGGAGCAGGACCTTAGTTGTTGAGTGTGTAAGACCCACTCTGGGAAGTTGGCCAGAGTGGGTTTGAAACCCTCGAACCATGTTACTAAACAACATTTCCTTTTTGAGTATCTCCCCCAGCAAAATCAGGCTCAAGGAGAACATTGATAGCTCATGCACTTCAGGCATAATTGAGGGAGGGAGACCATGGGGAAAAACATCCCACTAATCCTTACCCAGTGAGGAGGGTCCTCCGTCTCCCTCCTGCAAGATTCGCCCGTCCAGCTGTCTGTGTGTGGTTCCCGGTGGAGCCTTCTCTGCCTCAGGGAAATCTGTGGGTGCTCTGGCCAACATCCCCTGGACCTGGAGCAGGAGGGAGGATCCCAGGCAGAGAAGAGGGATTAGAGAAAGAAAGAAACAGCTCAGGTCAAGGCGAAGGGCAGCATTTCCCAATCGCTTTACCTTTCAGGTCTCATTCTAAAGTTGATCTGCCATCCAAGCCACACAGCACAGGAACTTGTGTCTTTGTCAGGGGGCTAAGAGTTTAATCCTGAAATCCAGCATTTTTCACTGAAAACACAGCAGTTTGGCGTCTACAAATGCTATTCCTGTCCTGTTGGGAGGACTCTGACACTGGCTGAAGAAGGAACCCCTCCTTCCCCAGAACTTCACAAACCCATTCATTTCTCCCGTGATCATAAGAACGTAAGAAGAGCACAAGCAGGACATGAGTGCAACAGCACCCTCCTGCCCACGTTCCCCAGAAACTGGTATACATATAATCATAGAGTCGGAAGAAGCCTAAATGGCCATCGAGTCCAATCCCCTTCTCAATGCAGGAATCCACCCTAAAGAATACCTGAAAGATAGTTGTCCAGCTGCATCTTGAAGGCCTCTAGTGTAAGAGAGCCCACAACCTCCCTAGGTCACTGGTTCCATTGTCGTACTGCTCTAAAAGTCAGGAAGTTTTTCCTGATGTCCAGCCGGAATCTGGCTTCCTTTAACTTGAGTCCTTTATTTCATGTTCTGCACTCTGGGAGGATCGAGAAGAGATCCTGGCCCTCCTCTGTGTCACAACCTTTGAAGTAAGGATGTGCTCCGCTTCTCTTCCGAGCGGTGAATCAGAAGCGAATTGGGTTGCTCCGCCTTGCCCTCAGGCGGAGTAGAAGTGAACTGGGCACCTGGAGAAGCATGGCGAAGAGAAGCACCCATATAACTTCTTTGTTTTAAAATCTATCTTTCTGATATTTTGTGTGCTTAGAGAGTTGTGGGTGGGGGTCATTTTGAGCCTACTCTCAGCACTCTGCGTGGTGCAGTTCGCTTGCTATAATTTTTTGAAAAATGGGCAAAGAAAGCAGTAGAGGTACCTTTTCGAAGTGCTGAGAGGCAGATTCAACTCCCAGTCATGATCACCTGGTGAAGCATCCTCCAGTCCCAAAGTTGAAAGAGGGGATAGGCAAAACGGGATACTTAGTATTAACTTGGGATACTGGGAAACTTCTCTTTCTTAGTCTGAATGGACTTTCCCAGTGTTTTTTAAAACAGTAGCCCCACGAAATGCACAAACACAACCTGAAATCATATACTAAGCAAATAAATAACAGATAGGAAACACAGCACTGCTACACACCCTATCCTTGGTGGACAACTGAATAGATGTGGTGCAAGGGATGAGGTCCCTTAGGGCATGTGGACGTGCTCTGTGCTGAAGCTAATGCCAGTCATGAGTTGAAGTGATAGGCAGCTTGTTAATTACCCCCTCCCCCTGGGCATGACCACTTCCCTCTTACTGGTAAAAGGCAGACATAGCCTTTTTTAAAAAAATCTTCTTCTTGTTTATTCGGCAACACTGCTGCTTTTAATTCCACCCGTCCTTTGTTTATTTATTAATTTATTCCATTTTACATCCCATAGCCCAAGCTCTCCTGGCTTTTCCTCTTCAGTGAAGTCAGGCAGGCTTTCATTATGGTTCAACTCCTTATTGTTGTTATTGTCTAGTACTGCTATTAACGTTATTATTTTATGGCTGTGATCACAATGCAGTCAATCAACTCTGAAGCAAGGATCACAAAGCTTTACTCTTATCCTCCTAGCCTCCTAGTTATGGGATGCAAAAGAAAAGGCATCTCTCTGTGCTGCTCCCGCCTCACAGGGATGGTTTGCATTACTGGCTTTGAAACAATCCTTGGCTCTCTTCCTTGTGCCCCCAGAAATGTCTGCTGCATGCCTGCCTTCCGGCCTCCGCCTGTGTGCTGTTGTTTTGGGGTATCTGCCAGGACTGACTACCCCATAGATCTATGGCATATCCTTGACTGCCTCTCTGCCCGCCTGTCCTCCTCCTCTGTGTCCACCTCGCAGGGATGGTTCATGTGTGTCTTGTTTTGTCTCAGGGGACAAGTCCTTCCTGCGCTCACTTAAGACTTTTTGAAGTTCCAAATCAATTTTACAAGTGTGAAAGAAGATTCATAGGTTTATCTACTCCCCAATTCATGGCATGTTGGGATTTCCTTTGAAATGGCCCCATTGAGCTGTCTGCGGCGTTAAATCCCTGAGATACTGGGATGTCCTATTTTCAAAAATTCCCCCAAAATCAGGGGAGGCTTGGATTTGCTTGAGCCTTGGCATGCATGTGTATACATGCATCAGGTGTCATGGTGCCTAGTTTGACATTTCTGACGTGAAAATTGACGGAGATATCGAAAGGGGTGTGATTTGGGGTTAGGGGTGCTGCGTTAGAGGTTATAGCCCCCCAAAAAAATCAGGGGATGATGGAATTTGCTTGAAACTTGCCAGGAATGTGGATGTGCCTGCTTCCAAGATTTTATTTCAAAATGACGGAGAACAGCCTATGTCTGAAAATGGGGTGTCCGATTTTGAGAAATTCCCCGAAAATCAGGGGATGCTTGGATTTGCTTGAGGCTTGGCATGCATGTGTATACATGGATAAGCTATTATTGTGCTGAGTTTGAGGTTTCTAACGTTAACAGAAAAAAAGTTGTAAGCTTTTTTGGATTTCAATGCAAGCCTATGGGGGGGGGGGGGAAGCGGAGCTCTGATCTGGATCTGGAGCTTCACAGTAAACCGGAGTGGACTATAGGCAGAGCAGAGAGGACCCCATCCGGAAGTGGCAGATCGGTAAGAGAAGCAGATCGGGGGGTCCGTGCACAAACCTACTTTGAAGTATTTGAAGAGTGCTACCATGTCTCCCCTCAATCTCCTCTTCTCCAGGATAAACATGCCCAGTTCTTTCAGTCTCTCTTCATAGGGCTTTGTTTCCAGACCTCTGATCATCCTGGTTGTAGGTCAACAGATCCACCCAGAGATCCACTCATAAAACCCTTGGCAAGGACAAATTCATCACACCTCCTGCAAGAATCGCTTTTTGTATCGGGGAGAGCTCTCACCCTCCGGCCCAGGTGTTGAGCTGGGTGTGTTGCCTGCTCCTTCTAGCCCAGAAGACAAGACAGGCAGAATGGTAGCTTTACCCAGCCGCAACAAACAGGTCTAATGTGTTGAGCAGAACGCCAGACACCCCTCCAGTATCCAACAGAAGACGGGAAGCGCTGCAGCCTAGATGGACTGCAACATTGCATGGTGGATCTATGGGTGGATCTGTTGACCTACAACAGGTACAGCTTTGAAGGCTAAGGGAGGATCAACCAATGGGGTTCTTTCAATTGGGAGAAACCCATAGAATTTATAGGCATCAGGACAGTATAAGAAAAACTGAATTGGATTGATAGATAAATGGTCATTAACGAATTAATGGGCATTTTTGACATGAAAAGGGGGGAAAAAGTACTTTAACCTCACTCTTAAATGTTTTAGTGTAATTGTAGTTGTGATATGTATACCCTTGTTTGTATATATTATATGTAATGTTTGTCTATGTGCTGTTGGGAAATGAAAAAATTAAATGTAAAAAAAAAACATTCTGAACTCAGGGAGTCTCTAGCCGTGAGGAGTAAAACACACATTGAAACTTCTTCTCATGGAGGCCTCTTGTTATTATTATTATTATTTATTTATTTATATAGCACCATCAATGTACATGGTGTTCACGATCCTGCATTGAGAGCAGGTCTGAGTCCATCTCAGGCTCCAGAAAGGAAAACCTTCGGCCCTCCAGGAAATAAGAGGTCTGCTGGTGAGCCAGAGTTTCTCTCCCAATCCGTCCCATGGCTCCCTTTCTATGCCTTCTCTGCTCCCAGCACTTGAACCCCAAAATTGCACCAGAGTAACAGCAATTTCTCCCCACTCTCAGGATGTGAATATCGGGCTCACTTAATGCATCAAAGAGGGACATACTAAAACCAACAGCAGGCTCCCTTCTTAATCAACAAAAGCGCCCCAGGTTTTATTTCAAAGGGCTCGTGACCAAAGTGACTTGTTTATTTTGCTTATTCACTAGGTTTGAATCGGGGAGGGGAAACAAAACAAAAAATGCAATGCAAACAGGACACCAGGGCAGCCTTTTGCCCATAGGGGGGACATTCCTCCTCCCCACCAAGGACCTTTCCTCTTGCGTCCCTCCCAGACCCCCCTTTCTCCAGCCTTCCCTTCCGCGATCCCCTAGTTATGTGGAGGGCAGGAGGTGCAAGGCAGGGGTCTCCGAGAGGGCCCCCAAGTGGGTCAATCCCCAGGGGGGCTCTGTCTCTCTCCCCACCCAGCCCCTTCCCCGGTCCTGCCCCCCTGCCCTTGGTTGCCCGGGGGGGGTTCTTTCCTCTGCCCCCTCCCTCCGGGGAACCCCTTGCAATCTGCACTCACCGGCAGGCGACGGAAATACGAAGCTCGCAGGAGCAGGGGGAGAATCCCAGGCTCCTTTGCAATGGGGGGAGGCGGAAGTGTGGGGCAGGAAGGGAGGGGCCTCATCCAGCCTTGCCTCTAGGACCCAGCCCCCTCTCCGCCTCTTTAACCCTTGGATAGAGGCAGCACTAGAGAGCCGCAGAGGCTCCTGGCAGAGACACGGACCTGGGAAGCTTTTCCATGGGGGTCTTTTATCCCCCACTGCAGCATCGCCGCCCCATCTGCTCCTGGGGGCTTTGTGGGATCCACAGCCGTTTCCCTTTGAGTGCGTAACGCAGCCTCCAGCACGAGAGCCCTCCCTCCTTCTGCCTGCCCTTGCTGCAGAACAGCATTCCCCAACCTGGTGCCCTTCAGAACTCTAAACACGAATAGATGCTCTAAAAAGAGAGAGGTCAAGTAGGGTGACCCCATGGAAAGGAGGACAGGGCTCCTGTGTCTTTAGCAGTTGCATAGAAAAGGGAATTCCAGCAGGTGTCATTTGTATATATGGAGAACCTGGTGAAATTCCTTCTTCATCACAACAGTTAAAGCTGAAGGAGCTTTGTTGTTGTAGTTTTTTCGTTCAGTCGCTTCCGACTCTTCGTGACTTCATGGACCAGCCCACGCCAGAGCTTTCTGTCGGTTGTCGCCACCCCTAGCTCCCCCAAGGTCAAGTCTGTCACCTCCAGAATATCATCCATCCATCTTGCCCTTGGTCGGCCCCTCTTCCTTTTGCCTTCCACTTTCCCTAGCATCAGCCTCTTCTCCAGGGTCTCCTGTCTTCTCATTATGTGGCCAAAGTATTTCAGTTTTGCCTTTAATACCATTCCCTCAAGTGAGCAGTCTGGCTTTATTTCCTGGAGTATGGACTGGTTTGATCTTCTTGCAGTCCAAGGCACTCTCACAATTTTCCTCCAACACCACAGTTCAAAAGCCTCTATCTTCCTTCGCTCCGCTTTCCTTATGGTCCAGCTCTCGCAGCCATAGGTTACTACGGGGAATACCATTGCTTTAACTATGCGGACCTTTGTTGTCAGTGTGGTGTCTCTGCTCTTAACTATTTTTTCAAGATTTGTCATTGCTCTCCTCCCAAGAAGTAAACGTCTTCTGATTTCCTGGCTGCAGTCAGCGTCTGCAGTAATCTTTGCGCCCAGAAATACAAAGTCTGTCACTGCCTCCACGTTTTCTCCTTCTATTTGCCAGTTCTCAATCAAGCTAGTTGCCATAATCTTTTTTTTTTTTGGAGGTTTAACTGCAACCCAGCTTTTGCACTTTCTTCTTTCACCTTTGTCATAAGGCTCCTCAGCTCCTCCTCGTTTTCAGCCATCAAAGTGGCGTCATCTGCATATCTGAGATTGTTAATGTTTCTTCCTGCGATTTTAACTCCAGCCTTGGATTCGTCAAGCCCAGCACGTCCCATGATGTGTCCTGCATACAAGTTGAATAGGTAAGGTGAGAGTATACAGCCCTGCCGTACTCCTTTCCCAATCTTAAACCAGACCGTTGTTCCGTGGTCTGTTCTTACCGTTGCTACTTGTTCGTTATACAGATTCCTCAGGAGGCAGACAAGATGACTTGGTATCCCCATACCACCAAGAACTTGCCACAGTTTGTTATGATCCACACAGTCAAAGGCTTTAGAATAGTCAATAAAACCGAAATAGATGTTTTTCTGGAACTCCCTGGCTTTCTCCATTATCCAGCGGATATTGGCAATTTGGTCTCTAGTTCCTCTGCAGGAGCTTTGCCCTCTTTTAAATCTGATCACTCTAGTATAGCTCCTGCAGCTTTAACTGCTGTGATGAAGAGGGAATTTCAGTAGGTTCTCCATATATACAAATGGCACCTGCTGAAATTCCCTTTTCTATGCATCTGTTAAGGATACAGGAGCCCTCTCCTCCTTTCCATAGGGTCACCCTAATGTTAGGTGAGGCCTTATCAGAGTATGCAGGAAGATTCTGGACCCACGGAGCCACTAGCCATGAGGAGTAACATGGCAACTTCTGCTCATGGTGGCCTCTTGTTGCACACCTTGACCCCTTCTTTGAGAGCAGGTCTGAATCCATCTCAGGATCAAGGCAGGAAAACCTTTGGCTCCCCAGGAAATAAGAGGTCTGATGATGAACAAGAGTTTCTCTCCCAATGCATCCCATGGCTCCCTTCTAAGCCCTCTCTGTTCCTAGCACTTGAACCCCAAACAGGGGCAGAAGCGAACAGTGATTTCCACCTGCTCTTAGGATGTGAACAGCGGGGCTCCCTTCATCCATAAAAGCAGGACATATGAAAGCCAATGTCAGCACTTGCCCATAGCAAATCCATACTTGCCCACAGAGAAAACATAGCACAGTCCTTGTCTTTCACTCCGCTGCACTTAGGCTTTATTTAGTGTAATTTGATTTTATATTTCTGACTCCAAATTTTATTTATTATGATTATCTTTTTGTGTTGCGTTGTTTGGCATTGTAGTAGTAGTATTTATTTATTTATGTCGTAAGCTGACTATACCTTAAGAGAGATACCTTGAAGTGGTTTGCAAGGGATTAAAAAAATTAAAATACAGAAACATCAAATAAAAATATAACAGCAACAGCGTAGCTTAGCTGAAGAAGCCTGCAGGAACAGGGGGGAAAGTCTTCAGCTAATGTCTCAAAGCGGCAGAACCGGCTGTATTTAATCAGACGGGGCAACGGTGCTACTATTGGGCTAAATGCCCCCCCCTTGAAAAGCACCCCCCTGGGTCCATGTTTCTGCCAGGAGCCCCGGAGGAGCCTCTGTGGCTCTCTCGTATTGCCTCCATCCAAGGGTTAAGGAGGAGAGGGGGCTGGGTCCTAGAGCCAAGGCTGCAGGATGACCCACACTTTCCCCCATGCCAAAGGAGCCTGGGATTCTCCCCCCTGCCATTCATGCATGGTGTGTCCCACTGCGAGCCTCTTTTCTCCTGCAGAGGAGCAGGTGAGGGCAAAAGGAAAGGAGGTCGGGGGGGGGAGAAGGAAAGGGGTGGTGGAAAGAGCCCCCCCAGGGCAGGTGCAGAGAAGGGAGGGAGCGAGCCAAGGGCAGGAGGGCTCCCTCCCTCTCTCCCTCTCTCCCTCCCTCCCTCTCTTCCCACCCACCACCTGCCCCCCAGGTGAAGAGCAAGGGCGGCTGATGGTGCTTCACTTCCTCTTCCCCCCATGCTTCATGGGTCCCACCTGCAGCTTCTATCTCCCTGCAGAGGAACAGGTGAGGGCAACATGCAAGGGGGCCCTGGGGAGCCCTCAGGGCAGGAAGCATTTGGGTCGGGAGCAGTCCTAAGACCTTGATTTGGGCCCCGTCGAGGGATTTCCGAACAAGTGCACTGGGCTCCCCTCCCGCTGCCCCTTCCCAACACACCTGGAGAGGCATCGGGCACCCGCTGCATCCTCCGGATGGCCTTTGAAAGAAGAAGCCCGATTGCAATGATGCAACCGGGAGGTGATCAGGGGATGGACTCCTCTTTCCAGGTAATCCTGGTGCAGGGGCAGCCCTGGTGGGCGAAGAAGCTGTAACCAGCCAGAACTCCTCTTTGCCCCGGAGACCACCTGGGCCTCAAGCGAGGCCTCCGAGGCTCTGTCAGAGTTAAGCTGAATTTCTTTGTCATCGTTGCGTGTCTCACATTTCACTGCTGTATGTGATGTTCTTTTGCATTTACTTTGTTTAAAAACCATTCATCTCTTAAGGCTTCTTGTGTGGCATGTTGCAGTGGTTTAACAAGTTGAAAGAGTATTCACAGATTTATTGCTTAGGTTTTGAAATAAACTTTCACACATTTTCATCTTTTAATAGCCTTCAGTCAGCTCTCTCGCCTATTGGGACAGAGTCAGAACCTCATTTTCAACCAGGAGCCTGATTCCTGTGGGAACAGGGTTGTGGGGTCCCATTGGAGACAGGTCCTGGGCATTAAGTTGGCTACAGCTGGCTCTAACTCATGCACCTCTCCATTTGAATTCCTACAGGACAGTCATTGCCTGAAGAGAGAAATTGGCAGCCAAAGAAGGAGACCTTTTGAGTCCTGCTGAGAGCAAAGATGGAGAAGAGAGTAAAAATGGAAGAGCAAAATTTTGCTGGCCCTGAGGCAGAAAAAGGACCCTTTATCATCAGGAAGGGAGCAATGCAGGGCCCTGGGAAAGGACAGTGCAGGAGAACCAGCCTGGGAGCAACACCAATTCAGACGTGGGGCACCAGCGCTTCAGGGTGTTTCCAATGATCCAACGTCCAAGTATCATTGTTCTTCATGTGTAGAGCAGGCTCTCCTCGGAGGATAGTTAAGCTAACACTGGACGGTTAAAATATGCAATTCGCTACCACCAGAAGTAGTGGTGGCCCCCAATTTAAAACAAGGGTTAGACAAATTCCTGGGGGAGAGAATTATGAGTGGCTACTAGTCCAGATGGCTATATCCTACTTCCAGAATCAGAAGCAGTATGTCTATGAACACCAGTTGCTGGGGAACTTGGGCTGGAGGGTGCTGTGGCACTCATGTCCTGCTTGTGAATTCGTGGTCAACGGCTGATGGGCCACTGTGGGGGGAGAATGATGGACTAGATGGACCCTTGTTCTGATCCAGAACGGCTGTTCTTACGTTCTTATGATCACAGGAGAAATGAATGGGTTTGTGAGGTTCTGGGGAAGGAGGGGATCCTTCTTCAACGAATGGCAGAGCCCCCCAACAGGACAGGAATAGCATTTGTGGAGACCAAACTGCTGTGTTTACAGCAGAGGATTCTGGATATCAGGAAATGTCTGGGAGGTTCTGTCTTTCCTCCTGGGTGGTTTTCAGAGTGTTCAAGTGCTTTGCTTATGCCGGGGTCGTTCTCTAAGGCTCCTCCAACAAAGAGTGCTGTGTGGTTTGGAAGGTAGATCAACTTTAGTAGGAGCCCTGAAATGCAAACCAATTGGGAAATGCTGCCCTTGGCCTTCACCTGACCCATTGATTACCTTCCCTAATCTTCTCTGTCTGGGATCCTCCATTCTGGTCTAGGTGCCAGGGCACCCACACATTTCCCTAAGACGGAGAAGGCTCCATCAGGCACCACACTGAACAGGTGGGTCTTGCAGGAGGATGACGGAGGACCCTCCTCACTGGGTAACAGTTAGTGGGACGTATTTCCTTGTTGTGTCCCTCTCTCAATTATTCTGAGCTGCTTTAGGGTTCTCCTTGAGCCTGATTATGCAGAGGGAAAGAGACTTTCTCTCTAGGTACACAAAAAAGATACATTCTTTAGTAATGTGGACAAACAGTCATTCCAGTTAAACTAGGAAAATGGAAATGCTTAAGAATAACTTATCTTCCCACCTTCTTTGCCTTCCTCACAGGAAGCGGAAAGACCCGCAGAGAGAGTGAACTGAGGCTGGGGGATCCTTCTAGGCCTCCTTCGCTTTGTGGTGGAGTAGAAGCGGTTTCTGCGCTGCCTGGGCAGGTAGGGGAGTCCTGGGTGCCTCTGTCCCCTGCACATCTCTTTGATCCTGGAAGAACCTGCCCCTTTAGGCTTTGCTCCACTCCAAGATGGCGGCTAGGATAGGGTGACCATATGACCGGATTTGCGCGGATTTGTTGAGTTTTTTATGACAAATCCAGGAGAGGGAGGGGAAATCCGGATTTCCCCCCCCCCCAAAGAGCAGCTCTAAAGGGAATTAACACAAATGCTTATAATTCTGTCACTTTTTAAGATAAAGACATGAAACTTTACACGATGGTAGCTCTTAGGAAGGGCTTTAGTCATACCAAATTTGAAACAGATCCGTTCATCCATTGATTTTTTAGGAATTTTTTAAAAATTGAGGTTTTAAAATTATTATTTTTAAAATTGTCATTTTTAAAGATAAAGAGATGAAACTTCACACCATGATCGGATTTAGGTAGAGCTTTAGCCACACCAAATTTGAAACAGATCTGCTCATCCCCTGATTTTTTAAGAATTTTTTTAAAATTGAGGTTTTGAATTATTTTTTAAACTGTCAGTTTTAAAGATAAAGAGCTGAAAGTTGGCACCATGATAGCTTTTAGGTAGAGCTTTAGCCATACCAAATTTGAAACAGATCTGTTCATTCATTGATTTTTAGGAATTTTTTAAAATTTGAGGAATTAATTTTTTAAAATAAATTATTATTTTTAAAGATAAAGAGATGAAACTTGGCACCATGAGTGCTCTTAACAAGGACTTTAGCTATGCCAAGTTTGAAACAGATCTGTCCATCCATTGAGTTTTAGGATTTTTTTTTAAGTTTGAGGTTTTAAAATTATTGTTTTTTAAAACTGCTGGAGCCATATTCTTCAAACTCAGGTTGTCAAACCTCCTCTTTGGGGTTTTGCATATTGAGCAGTTTCAGCCCTTGGCATTAAGGGGATCTCCAGTCTTTAGGTAAACTGCCACAACACCCACCCTAATGTTAGAGTAGAGAAACTTGTGACAATTATACACAAGCTTTTTTAAAAAATTGAAATTAAAAAAAGCCAGCCATCCGGCCAGTAACAAACTTTGTCAACAACAACAGCAGCTTGCAATGAGTGAAGATACAGTCAGAAAAGATATTTGAGGGAAGGGGAGACTGTAACACACAGAGTATAGCAAAAGCTTCACAGTACAGCAAAACCTACAAAAGTAGGAGTGAGTGAAGTTAATTTCAGATACATTGAATCTCTCACTTGTTCTTTATTTCAGTGATTTTAACATTAAGATGCTATGTAGAACAGATTTGTCTTAAATGTGTGCTGTAAAATCAGACATGTGACCAAGGCTATGTTCGGGTGGGCACGCCCCCTTGAGGGCCGACCATGTTGTCCTCCTTTTTGGTTTCCAAAATATGGTCACCCTAGGCTAGGAAGGCCTTGGATGTCACTCATGGAGCTCTGGCATTCAGTAGAAGGCCCTCACCATCCTTGGCTTCATGGATTGCTACATAATACATAAAGAGAACATCAGTTCTTGTTCTGCTTTCAGGTTCCGGTGACCTTTGAGGAGGTGGCCGTGCATTTCTCAGAGGAGGAGTGGGCTCTGCTGGATCCAGGCCAAAGGACTCTGCACATGGAAGTCATGGAGGAGAATCGTGGGATCTGGGCCTCTCTGGGTAAGGAATGGGATTCTTCTGGGTAAGGCTCCCTCTTTGCATTCTTGACAGGCCCTGGAAGGTGGATGTACATAAAGTCTTAAGAGTGTAGATAAAGCACTCACATCCTCTCCAAGGTTTACCTGGCGGTCTTCTTATAGCCACTGTGAGACTTGGATCCTGGTTTGACTTTGTAAATGGCATGATGTCCCTCCAGGTTTTGGTTTCCTATCTCTGAGATGTTGCCAAGACCTACACTATTGCAATAACTTTATTTAAATGAATTTTGCTACTTTGTGGGAGTTATTCTATATCGATGAAAATGCTATCTGCCACTCAAATTGTAAATTCTGTTGTACATCAGAGAGAACATTTAATATATTTGGAAGGATCTGCCTCTCCAACCAATTTTTTTTTACCATTTGGTTTGTTCTCTGACTTCAGGAGGAATTCTTTTTTTCATTCTTGCAGTTGAACCCAGAAAGAGCAAGACAAATGGTGAACACCAGAGAAGGAAAACTAAAGAGAAGCAGGGAATCAAGTCCATTTCTTTTGAAGGGTCAGATGTCCGTGAAATTCCCTTACTAGAAGAACCTTTTGAACCAAGTAATAGGAATATGCACAGTGGGAAGAAACGGTGGGAAAGCTCCATGTATGTAAAGACTCAGAAGATTCACCTTACTAAATGTCAAAGATTTCACACAGAAGAGAAAAGGTTTCAGTGCTTGGGAGTGTGAAAAGCAATTCACTTTCACCTCACATCTTAACTTGCATAAAAGAATTCACTTAGGGAAGAAGCCCTATGAATGCTCAGAATGTGTAAGAGCTTTGCTGATAGCACAGGACTTAATCGACATCAGAGAATTCACACGGGCGAGAAGCCCTTTAAATGCCTAGAGTGTGGAAAGAGCTTTGCTAACAACATGAAATGACATCAAAGAATTCACACGGGCGAGAAGCCCTATAAATGCCTAGAGTGTGGAAAGAGCTTGGCTAACAACATGAAACGACATCACAGAATTCACACAGGTGAGAAGCCCTATAAATGCCTAGAGTGCAGAAAGAGCTTTGCTAACAGCACAGGCCTTAAGCAACATGAGAGCATTCACACAGGAGAGAAGCCCTATAAATGTTTACAATCTGCAAAGAGTTTTTCTAACTGCTCACACCTTAAGCAGCATCAAAGAATTCACAAAGGAGAGAAGCCCTATAAATGCTTATACTGGGGAAAGAGCTTTGCTCGCGGCACATCCCTTAAGAACCATAAAAGAATTCACTCTGGTGAGAAGCCCTATCAATGCTCAGAGTGTGCAAAGAGCTTTCCCAACAGCACAGGCCTTAAGCAACATCAGAGAATTCACATGGGCGAGAAGCCCTATAAATGTTTACAATCTGGAAAGAGTTTTGCTAACAGCTCACACCTTAAGCAACATCAAACAATTCATACAGGGGAGAAGCCCTATGAATGTTTAGATTGTGGAAAGAGCTTCACCATGAGGAGCTCACTTAAGTCACATCAAAGAATTCACACAGGGGAGAAGCCCTATAAATGCTTAGACTGTGGAAAGAGCTTTGCTCGCGGCACATCCCTTAAGAACCATAACAGAATTCACTCTGGTGAGAAGCCCTATAAATGCTCAGAGTGTGGAAGCAGTTCAATCACAGATTGTACCTTGCCTCAAATGATCCATTTAGGTGAGATGTGCCATGAATGTTTTGTATGTGGAAAGTGGTTTCATCAAAGAATTCGCACTGGAGAAAAGCTCCAGGACGTACTCTTGATTT
Organism: Elgaria multicarinata webbii; assembly: GCF_023053635.1. Lineage (NCBI taxonomy): Eukaryota > Metazoa > Chordata > Lepidosauria > Squamata > Anguidae > Elgaria > Elgaria multicarinata. The sequence goes on from NC_086173.1 coordinate 170,394,241, forward strand.
TGTTGTTGCTCCAAGTTGTGAGACGGGCAGTCTGAAGATTAGGAGTGTGTGTGTCCAAGTAACCCCATTGTCATAAGAAGGCTTAGTTTGCTGCCTCGGTTGTGTCCTTGAGTAGCCGTCCAGCGGAGCTCTTCTGGGTGGTCCATGGGGTGTTCACATCCTCCCCTGGGCAATGGGGCCCTGGCCCAGTCAAGGACCCACTGCGACCTTTTTGCATCGCACTTCGAGGACAGAATCGCTTCTCTCTGCAGCGGGCTTGAAAGATCAGGCTGATAGTTTCATGGGAACTCTGAGACCCATCTGTGTTGCTGAGGGAACCGCACTGGCTGCCTGTTTGTTATCGGGTCAGGATTAAGGTTCTAGTCCTAGTGTACAAAGCCACAAATGACTTGGGACAGGATACCTCAGAGAGCGCCTTCTCCCCTATGAACCTGCCCTGTCGCTGTGGTCATGAGAGGGGATGTTCTTGGTGGTTCCACATGCTCAATATGCAGAAAGAGTTTCAATCGCAATGTGAACCTTTAAAGCACATCAAAACACCCACATAGGCGAGAAGCCCTAGAATGCGGAAAGCGCTTTGCTTGCAGGACACATCTGAAGTTGCCTCATAGAATTCAAACTGGGGAGAAGCCCTATAAGAGCTCAGAGCATGGAGAGAACTGTGCTCAGAGCAAATATCTTAAGTGACAGCAAAGAATTCACATAGGGGAGTTTTGGGGTAAAATCACTGTACTTTATGTGCTGTGTTACAGCTAGTACCAGTGAAGTTGCAGAGTATCAGCGGTTCTTAACTATGAAACCCAGCAAAGACCAAATTAACTTCAAGACAGAGACTATTTTGTTTGGTACAAAAATAAAGTATTTTACTGATAGATAGAATGCAGTTATGGCAAGACAAGGTACACTTATATACTCACATATATGGTCATAGATACACAGCTAACAGCAGGTTTCACAGCAGCAGAGAACATTTAATCTGGTTACAATGGTCCAAAATCTCTCTTTATATACACTTCCCTGAACAAATGATGCAACCACTAATTGGCAATCATAAGAAAATTACACTTATGCATCATCCCAATTATTCAATAAAGTCCACCTGCAAACTTGACCTTTAAGCTGATTGACTTGTGCTGAGTCTTCAATTCTTCCAGGTTTTGCAGACTGGTACAGAAATATGGAAAAGTACAAAAACAGTCCAGTCCAGGACTTCAACAGGGAGAAGCCCTATAAATGCTTAGACAGTAGAAGTAGCTGCAGCCACAGCTGCAAATTTAGATTTCATCAAAGCACTCACACAGGAGAGTGTAAATTGGGTCCTTTTTAACCTCAGAAACTACACCAAATGGGTCCGAAAAACCCCAGTGGGTAACCAGTGCTAAGCCTTCGTCTCACATCAGTCCGCTGGTCTCTGTCCACCACTCTGCCGCTAAGATCATCTTCTTGGCCCGCCGCTCTGACCATGTCACTCCACTTCTGAAATCTCTTCATTGGCTTCCAATTCACTTCAGAATCCAATATAAACTTCTCCTACTGACCTTCAAAGCTCTTCACGGCCTAGCTCCTGCCTATCTCTCCTCTCTCATCTCACACTATCGCCCCGCTCCTCTGATGCCATGCTTCTCGCCTGCCCAAGGACCTCCACTTCCCTTACTCGGCTTCGTCCTTTTTCTTCTGCTGCCCCTTACGCCTGGAACGCTCTTCCAGAACACTTGAGAACTACAAACTCAATCACTGCTTTTAAGACTCAGCTCAAAACTTTTCTTTTCCCTATAGCCTTCAAATATTGAGTTTGTTCTGACTTTACACTGTTGGTTTTGCCCTACCCTGTGCCTGTTTACACTTCCCTGTGCCTGTTTGCATTCTCCTTCCCTCTTTATTGTTTACTACAACTTATTAGATTGTAAGCCTATGCGGCAGGGTCTTGCTATTTACTGTGTTATCTGTACAGCACCATGTACATTGATGGTGCTATATATATAAATAATAATAATAAATAATAAAAGCCAAACAGACAAACATTTAATCCGAGCCGACAAGCATCACCACAGACATGATTGTAAATAAGAATCTGTTTATTGTAAAAACTGCAAAATTAAACAAATTGGCATGGTGCTTATAGAAGTATACAATCTCTCTTCCTGTGGTTACAAGAAAAGAGAATGAAATGTAAATACAAGATTGAGTACAAGAATTGCAATTACAAAAACAGGTATTCTAAATTTAGCTAATGAGATAATGTCTTGAGCTTCTGGCATTGTTATAACTCCTCCTTATCCGCTTCTGTTTACTCTTTGTGGTCTAAAGCTAAATTATACTAAACTATACCTTGCGCTATACTAAAACATTGTTGTTAACCCTCCCTACTCTATGCTAAAGTTCCTCTAGGCGTGTGAAGAATAAAAGCAGGAGTCAGAGAACATCAAGACATGGAAATAATTTCAAGTTCCAGCTTCAGAAAATAAACCCAAGTCTTAGAGGCTAATGGTACTCTAAGTCCCAACTTTCAGGAAAATACTCCAAGTCTCAAAGTCTAAAATAATAAAGAGATCCATAATTACCCAGCTCCGTCAAGTCCCAGTCTGAGGTGAAGTTGAAGAGAAAAATAAAAAATTCTGTCTTGCAGCTCTGCTACCTGTGCTTTTATACACTTGTTCTGGCTCAAAGGTGGGGGTCAATGAGTGATGAGACCACCATCTCCCAATCACAATTGGCACGAATACGTGATTAGACCACCCATTCACCAATCAGAAATTAGGTCTCTCCACCTCCCCAATATCTCACGTGTTATATCAAATTACTCTCCAAAGGCCTGTTGGGAAAAAAACAGTTTTAGCCTGCTTCCGAAAGCCCATCAAAGAGGAAGCCAGTGTAGCTTCCCCAGGAAGAGAGTTCCAAAGCACTGGAGCAGCCACCGAGAAGAATGTAGAAAATTTACTCAGAGTGTGGAAAGATGCTCAGATTCTCATTTTCATCAGCAAGCAAGGGGTGCTACTCAAAAACCCGTAGGAAGTGGAAGAAGTAACAGATAGGCCTTAAGGAGTGTTTAGTAGCCATTCAAATGATGTTGGTGCCAAAAGCATTTATTTCTATTTCAAACATTGCCGGTTTGGATCACTGAAAGCCCACCACAACATTGGCAGAAACAATTAGAAGTAGCAATATGAGAAGCGTGGGTGGGGAATCCCTGGACTTGGCATGTTGTTCTGAGACCAACCAACCCCACCATAGAAATCCTTTGATGGAAGATGGAGGGAATATTTTTTTAATTATTTCCAACATCACAGACATCCATACCACAAGAACATTACATAGAGTGCAAACAAAAGTACAAACAAAAATACAATTAATAAATCATCTAAGGTTAAGGTGTACTTTCGGCTTTCTTCATATCAGAAATGCGGACTTTTCTCGTTCTTCCATTACATTAAACACAATAAACAAATTCATTTTTCTTCTATCTTAACTATATCTTTACAGACAAACACATATTTTCTCTCTGTTTCTTGCAAAAATGCTATCAGAGGTTTCCATTCAGATATAAACGTGGATGTGGACTTTTCTCTCATTATCGATGTGAGTTTTGCCATCTCCGCCAACTCCAACATCTTCAACATTAGGGATGTGCTCCGCTTCTCCTCGAACCGGAGAAGCAAGAGCGGAGCGGGGGGCTTCGCCTACCCTTAAGGCGGAGGCGAAGAGAGTCAGGGGGGCTGCGGATGGAGCCAAAGAGGATCGCCTCAATCCGGATCTTCGCCTGAAGGTAAGTGGGGGGAGGGGGACTAATCTGGCGCTGCCGGCGCCACCATCTATGCGGTGGCGGCAGCAGCAGGTAAAGGAGCAGGGAGGAGGGATGCTTAACTTCCTCCATCGCCAGCTTCAATTGAGGCCCCGGTTGAAGCTGGAAGTGAAGGCCGAGGCCTCTTCCGGCTTCAACCGGGGCCTCAATTGAATCCCGCAATGGAGGAAGGTAAGGGGGTGGGGTGGGTGGATGGTTTCTCTTGCGGCACCGCCACCCATTTAGTGACGGCGGCGAAGCCGGATCTTGCTTCGCGGAGCAGAGCGGGAGACGGGCGGAGCGGTGCGAAGAGGATCGGGGCCGATACGGATTTTCCCGATCGGGCCACGAAGCGGATTGGGGGGTCCGAGCACACCCCTATTCAACATCCATTCATTCATTGCTGGTGTTTCATTCTCCCATTTTTGTGCATACAATGGTCTCACTGCCATTGTCAGATTGTAGAAATAAAGTTCCCCCCTTCTCTTTCAGCTGTTTATCCATTAGTCCCAGTAGGAAGGCTCCCGTTTCATTTGTATGTTAGTCTTGAGAATTTTTTTGAATTCAAGAGTGTATTTGTATCCAGAATGCTTTGGCTTTTTTACAACTCTACCAAAGATGATAAAAGGTTCCTCCTCTTCCTATTTTCCAACTATTTCCCGAGGCCCTCTTATACATTTTAGCCAACTTCAAAGGAGACATATACCATCTGCACATCATCTTACAAAAATTCTCTTTAAGTCTTGAACATAATGGAAATTTCAAACCTTCTCCCCATATTCTCCCACTGTTCCATTGAAACATTGTATCCAAAGTTTTGAGCCCATTTTATCATACAGTCTTTCACCTGCTCATCCTCCGTCTCGTACTTTAAGAAAAGTTTATATATCTTTGTGATAACATGGTCATCATTTGGACATAACGTCATTTCAAATTCAGATTTTGATTGCTCAAACCCACCATTCTTTTGTCTATTTTAAACCTTTCCATGACTTGTGCACAAGGAAACCTATTTGTACATACCAAAATATGTATGACCATCTTTCAGCAGTTCCTCCCTTGATTTTAACTTATAGTCATCTTGTGACGTTTGTAATACATCATTATATGTCAACCATTCAGGCATACTTGTCAATTCCCTTCTATAAATAGCCCCCTGGGCTGATACCCAAAGTGGTATTTTCTGACAGAACCTTGGTTAATATTTGTTCCATATTCTTAAAACAGCACGTCTTAGGTTATGATGATTAAATTCTACGTTAACCTTGGCGTTTTCGTACCACAAATAGCCATGTCATCCAAACCTCAATTTGTGTTGTTCCAGTTCCAACAGTCTCCTATTTTTCAGCAACACCCAATCTTTCATCCACATTAAACAGCAGTCCGAGAAATACACTTTGAGGTCTGGTAGACCCAGCCCTCCTCTTTCTTTTACATCCTGCAATATTTTAATTTTAACTCTTGGTTTTTTTGATTGCCGTACAAACGTAGATCTCTCTCTCTCTGCCACTGCTCAAATGGTAAGTCCAATGTTACAATAGGTATTGTTTGAAACAAAAATAACATTCTAGGCAAAACATTCATTTTAATTGTTGAATTCTCCCCAAAATGACAGTTGAAGCTTTTCCCATCTTGCACAACTTTTTTTTAACTTCATTCCAAACCTTAACATAATTATTATGAAATAACATACAATTCATGTTTGTCAAAACAATTCCCAAATATTTTACCTTCTTTTCAATTTGAAAACCTGTCTTTTCTATCAAAATTTTTAAACCCTTTAAAAGATCTTCCAGAATCAAGACCCTCAACTTATATTTCTCTTGTTTTTTATCTGTACTCCTCCAATTCTCTCAGCTTGTCTTATATCTGAATCCAGCAATTCCAACTCTAAAATAAACAGTAGCAGTGACAGTGGGCAGCCCTGTCTTGTCCCTCTTTGCATTTCACATGGTTTGGACACATCTCCGTTAATCATTATTTGTGTTTTTTGAGAGTTATGGATGGATTTCACCCACTTTATGACATTTACTCCAAAGTCCAGTTCTTCTAAGGTTCTAAGTAAAAAAATCCAACTAAGGTTGTCAAATGCTTTCTCTGCAAACACGATATTTCGCCAGATATTCCACAACATTTAAAAACGTTCTTACATTGTCTCCCATCTGTCTTTTGGGTAAGAAGTCACCTTAATCCTCATGAATGAATTTTTGTAGGACTTTCTTCAGTCTTTCCGCCAAGGTTGCTGTGAATAACTTATAATCATTATTTAATAGTGATATTTGGTGATTCGAAATTTCTTTGGTTCACTAAAATTCCCCCCCCTCCCATATCCCATACTATTGATAGTTGTCATTGAAGCACTTTAATTTGTTGAAGAACACTTGCCTTTCCAGGTGTTTTCCTCAGGTCTTCTTCTTGTGCACCTTCAGAGAAGATAGGACAAAGCACAGGCAATTCTCCTATAATCGGTAGACAATACGGACAGAAAGGAGTCTCTAGCACTGGTGACCTGCAAAGTGTGCACAATGTTCGTGTTCCTGCCTGAACTCGACATGAAGAGGAAACTCCCTGGAAAAGGGTGACAGTTAGGAGCAGAAGAACTAGAAGGCATTCTAGACCGGTGTAACAATTAGAGTTAAACAACCACTTTCAGCTACTGGAGGATGCCACTGGAGGACAGTCTGCAGAGGAAGAATTACAGGAGACACAATGCAGCAGTGTACAAGACTCAGAAAGTGAGTCGACCAAGAAGAAGAGAAGAGTAGTTCTTGTGGGAGACTTCCTGCTGTGTGGGATTGAAACCCAGGTATGTCGTGAAGACCCATGGACTCACCAGGAAGGCTAAACCTGAGAATGAGGGGAGATTAGCGAGGGATGCTAAAAGCAATAAAAAGGCTTTCTTCAGATACGTGAATAGTAAAACACACAGGAAAGAAATGGATGGTTCAACTGCTTAACGAGGATGGGTAATTGATAACAGATGACAAAGAAAAGGCTGAAGTGCTCAATTCCTGCTTTGCCTCAGTCTTCTCCCAAAAGTGGGTCTATGACCCCCCTGGAAAAAGTGAAGCAGAAGTTGAGGGGGCAGGATCTGGAAGTACCTTGAAAAGAATGCAAGGACTACTAGAAGCCAACAGGGATTTGTCAAGAACAAATCCTGTCAGACTAATCTGATCTCATTGTTTGATTCGGTAACCTCCCTTGTGGACTGTGGGAATGCAGTGGACGTCATATATCTTGACTTCAGCAAAGATTTTGACAGAGTGCCCCATGATATTCTGATTTAACAAAAGAGCTAAAAGTGGGCTAGATGGAACAACTATTAGGTGGACAGAATCAGACTCAAGGAATGCTTATCAACGGTACCTTCTCAATCTGGGGGGAGGTTAGGAGTGGGGTACCGCAGGGCTCAGTCCTGGGCCCAGTGCTCCTCAACATTTTTATTAAATGTTGTAGGAGGTGCAGGGAATGCTTAGCAAGTTTGCAGATGACACAAAATTGGGTGGGATAGAGAATACACTGGAAGACAGAAACAAACTTCAAAGTGATCTTGATAGGCTGGAATCCTGGGCTGAAAACAACAGAATAAAATTTAATAGGGATAAATGCCAAGTTCTACACCGAGGAAAAGGAAACCAAATGCACATTTACAAGAGTGTGACTCAGCAATACTACAAACAAGAAGAACCTTGGAATTGCTCTAGATCACAAGCTGAATATGAGCCAACAGTGTGATGTAGTTGCAAAAAAAGCAAATGCTATTTTGGGCTGCTTTAAAAGAAGCATAGCTTCCAAATCGCATGAGGTATTGATTCCCCTCTATGTGGCCCTGGTTACGCCACATCTTGAGTATTTCACCCAGTTCTGCGCACCACACTTCAAGAAGGATGCAGACAAGCTGGAGCATGTTCAGAGGATCATCAGGGGCCTGGAAACAAAACCCTATGAGAGGCTGGAAGAACTGGGCATGTTTAGCCTGGAGAAGAACATTGAGGGGAGATATGATATCACTCCACAATGACTTGAAAGGTTGTCACACAGAGAAGGGCCAGGATCTCTTCACGATAATTCCAGGATGCAGGATAATGGGCTCTAGTTACAGGAAGGCAGATTCCGGCTGGACATCAGGAAAAACTTCCTGTTAGAGCAGTACAACAATGAAACCAGTTACCTTGGAGGGTTGTGGGCCTGTCCCACACTAGAGGCAATCAAGAGGCAGATGGAAAACCATCCGTCAGGTACGTTTTAGGGTGGATTCCTGCATTAAGCAAGGGGTTAGACTCGATGACCTTGTAGGCCCCTTCCAACTCTACTATTCTATAATGCTATAAATGCTACACTAAGCACTTATAGGACTTCTCCCCAGTGTGGATTCTTTGATGCCGCTTAAGGTTTGTGCTCTGAGCAAAGGTCTTTCCACACTTTAAGCATTTATAGGGCTCCTCCCCAGTGTGAATTCGTTGATGCTGCTTAAGCTGTGTGCTCTGAGCAAAGGTCTTCCCACACTCTAAGCATTTATAGGGCTTCTCGCCAGTGTGAATTCTTTGATGCAGCTTAAGGTATGAGCTCAGAACAAAGCTCTTCCCGCATTCTAAGCATTTATAGGGCTTCTCCCCAGTGTGAATTCCTTGATGCAGCTTAAGGCTGATGCTGTGAGCAAAGTTCTTCCCACATTCTAAGCATTTATAGGGTTCCTCACCAGTGTGAATTCTTTGATGCTGCTTAAGGCTTGTGGTCTGAGCAAAGCTCTTCCCGCATTCTAAGCATTTATAGGGCTTCTCCCCAGTGTGAATTCTTTGATGCTGCTTAAGGTGTGAGTTCAGAACAAAATTCTTCCCGCATTCCAAGCATTTATAGGGTTTCTCTCCAGTGTGAATTCTTTGATGCAGCTTAAGGTTTGTACTCTGAGCAAAGGTCTTCCCACACACTAAGCATTTATGGGGTTTCTCTCCAGTGTGAATTCTTTGATGCTGCTTAAGGTTTGCGCTATGAGCAAAGCTCTTCCCGCATTCTAAGCATTTATAGGGCTTCTCCCCAGTGTGAATTCCTTGATGATGCTTTAGTTGTGTGCTCTGACCAAAGCTCTTCCCGCATTCTAAGCAGTTATAGGGCATCTCTCCAGTGTGAATTCTTTGATGCTGTTTAAGGCTTGCGCTGTGAGCAAAGCTCTTTCCGCATTCTAAGCATTTATAGGGCTTCTCCCCAGTGTGAATTCTTTGATGCAAGTTAAGTTGTGAGTTAAAAGTGAATTTTTTTTCACACACTAAGCATTGAAAGGTTTGATATTTGTTAGAATGAATCTTCTGAGTTTTACTCTGTTTCTTCCTTTTACGAATGTTGTTTTTATTTGGTGCTTCTAGTATTGGAGTTTCACAGACATCTGATCCTTCAAAAGAAATGGATTTGTTTTCCCTCTTCTCTTCAGTTTCAGTTTTCCTTCTCTGATGTAGGCCATTTTTCTTGCTCTCCCTGAGATCACCTGCAAGAATAAACACAGAAATCGTCTTGAAATCTTGGAACAAAACAAATGTTTGCTGATTTGAGTCACAGGATTAAAAAAAAAATCGTTGGTGAGGCAGATCCTTCTAAAGATATGAAATATCCTGATGAACAATAGAACTGAAAACTAGACTGCCATACAATGCTTTCATTTATATGGACTAACTCATATGAAATAGTTGAGGGAATAAATGAACAACATAAAATACTGTAAAAATAAAACACACTTAAAATCTGCCATTTTCTCCTAGCTGATCATTTAACTGGGAACTGGAAAGTGGGAATTCAACCCTAATGGTTATTTTCAATGTCTAGTTATATGTTAAAATGAAAAGCAAGTTGTCTAGAGCTGTCTTCTGAAAAGGCTCTTCTTCTCCATGGAGACCATTAAGATAATATCTTTAACATCTTCAATATTATGCAGATGCAATTATAGCAGCAAAGTAAGATTGGTTGGCAGCCATCTCTGCCACCGAGCAAGTCCATCAATGGGCTTTTCTTAATGTTTTGTCAAGTCTTCGGAGTCAATGACAGTTGTATTCCACACTGACACAAAGAAAGAAGAGCTGAAATTCCACCTTCCAGGATCTGGCAAGAAGGCAGAGAGGGAGCCTTACCCAGAGGAATCCCATTCCTTACCCAGAGAAGCCAGGATCCCATGATTCTCCTCCATGACTTCTTTATGCAGAGTCCTCTGGCCTGGATCCAGCAGAGCCCACTCCTCTGCCGAGAAATGCACGGCCACCTCCTCAAAGGTCACCAGACCCTGAAAGAAGAAGAAGAAGAAATGATGTTCTCTTTAAGCATTATGTAGCAATCCATGAAGACAAGGATGGTGAGGTCCTCTTTCTAAATGCCAAACCCTTCTTAGCAGCCATCTTGGAGAAGAGCAAAGGCTAAACCGGCAGGTTCTTCCAGGACCAAAGAGATGTGCAGGAAACGGAGGCCCCCAGGACTCCCCTACCTGCCCAGGCTGTGCAGAAACCACTTCCACTCCACCACCAAGCAAACGAGGCCCAGAAGGACCCCCCAGGATCAGTTCACTTCCCCTGCAGGTTGTTTTGTTCCCTGTGAGGAAGGTAAAGAAGGTGGGAAGGTGAGAAGGTAAGTTAACATTATTCCCATTTTCATTGTTTATTTTCAGTGTTTATTTATTTATTGCATTGTTTACCATACCATAGCCGAAGCACTTAGAAACAATATCCAAATATTTAAACCTGCGAAAACATACAATATACACATACGTATAAAACTACTATAACAAGTTTTGAAACTATGACCCTAAAAGAACAGACCCTGGATAATTAATTACGTATTGCTAATTACATATTGCTTGACCTGGCACTGAAAAGATAACACTGTCGGTGCCACGTAAACCACATTGGGGAGATTGTTCCACACTTGGGGGGCTACCACAGAGAAGGCCTCTCCCTTGTTGTCATCCTCCGATCTTCCTTCTGAGTAGGTGCCTGGAGGAGGACCTTAGTTGTTGAGTGTGTAAGACCCACTCTGGGAAGCCGGCAAGAGTGGGTCTGATACCCTCAAACCATAATACTAAACAAAATTTCCTTTTTGAGTATATAGTGAAAAAGGGTCTCTCTCCTCCAGCAACATCAGGCTCAAGGAGAACATTAAGACAGCTCATGCACTTCAGGCGTAATAGAGGGAGGGAGACCATGGGGAAATACGTCCACTAATCCTTACCCAGTGAGGAGGGTCCTCCGTCCCCCTCCTGCAAGATTTGCCCGTCCAGCGGCCTTTGTGTGGTGCCCAGTGGAGCCTTCTCTGCCTCAGGGAAATCTGTGGGTGCTCTGGCCAACATCCCCTGGACCTGGAGCAGGAGGGAGGATCCCAGACAGAGAAGATTAGAGAAGGAAAGAAATGGCTCAGGTCAAGGCCAAGGGTAGCATTTCCCAATTGGTTTGCATTTCAGGACTCCTAGTAAAGTTGATTTACCTTCCAAACTAATGCTGGATATCAGGGTTGAACTCTTAGCCCCTTGACAAAGACACAAGTTCCTGTGCTGTGTGGCTTGGATGTTGGATCAACTTTAGAAGGAGACCTGAAAGGTTGAGCTATGGGGCAGTACATAAATTAAATAAATATAAATAAATATATAAGATGTTTATGATAGTAACTGTAGAGCAGGTGATAAAGCCAAGCAGACATTTGGTTTGAGGTAACAAAACAAAATAAAATGTTTATTTTTGTTTAGCTGATATTAGTTACTTCAAATTCAAGTTAACCTGCTTAATCTACTAGTTTTAATAAAAACTGTAATCTTAAGACTCCTAAAATCTTGTCTCCTTTCACTCTCCACACCACTGACAATCCCAACTGACACTCCCAACTTCCAATCAACTAACCAACCACCCCCAAGCTCTAGACTCCCCCATTTATGCTCCTCCCCCTTTCACAGCATCATCAGCCACACCCACTCAGTCCAACATTCTGCGCTCACTAGACATACAAAGGCAGACATACCTAAGGAACAGAACTGTGGGGTAATACAACTGCTTTGCTTACAGCGCAGGCCCTAAGTGACATCAAAGAATTCACTCCAGTGAGAAGCCCTATAAATGAAGCACTCTAAGCTCAGGAGACAGCACACAGGGCGGATCAGTCCGTGGCTACAAAGATGCATCAGTCCGTGGCTTGTGGGAGAAGCAGGGAAGCCACCAAGTGAGCGGCGGCTTTGCCGGCTCTCCCGAGAGTCTCACAAGAAGGGGACCTTCTGGGAGTGACATGTCTTTGTAGCTGTGTGTCCCGCTGTATCCTGAGTTTGCTCAAGAGACAGCTGGTCGAAATGCTAGGAAGACACGTCTGTGCCTTCGGGCATGGTATTGTACAGACGGATTGTCAAGTGGTCTGGGATGCAAGTAGGGCTTACATGAGAGGATATTTCATACAACAAAATAGTCAACTTAAGAGCAAAAGGGAAGGAAAAACACAAAACATTCTGAATAAGATTAAAATAATATTCATACAATCATAGAATAGTAGAGTTGAAAGCGGTCTACAAGGCCATTGAGTACCACCCCCTGCTCAATGCAGGAACCCACCCTAAAACATCCATGACAGATGGATGTCCAGCTTCCTCTTGAAGGCCTCCAGTGTGGGAGAGGCCACAACCACCCTAAGTAACAGTTTCCATTGTCCAGTATAACAGGAGAATGATCCAGGCTCTCTTCTGTGTGACAACCTTTCAAGTATTTGAAGAGTGCTATCCTGTCTCCCCTCAATCTTCTCTTCTCCAGGCTAAACATGCCCAGTTCTTTCAATCTTTCCTCCTAGAGCTTTGTCTCCAGACCTGTGATCATCCTTGTGGCCCTCCTTTGAACACGCTCCAGCTTGTCTGCATCCTTCTTGAAGTGTGGTGCCCAGAACTGGACGCAATACTCAAGATGTGGCGTAACCAGTGCTGAATAGAGGAGAACCAGTTCTTCACACAATTTGGAAGCTATACCACTATTAATGCATCCCAGAAAAGTATTTGCTTTTTTTGCAGCCACACCACACTGTTGGCTCATATTCAGCTTGCGATCTACAACAATTCCAAGATCCTTCTCGTTTGTAGTATTGCTGAGGCAAAGTATCCCCCATCTTGTAACCATGTATTTGGTTTCTTTTTCCTGGGTGTATTAATTGGCATTTTCCCCAATTCAATTTCATCCTGTTGTTTTCAGCCCAGCACTCCAGCCTATCAAGATCACTTTGAAGTTTGTTTCTGTCTTCCAGGGTATTAGCTATCCCACCCAATTTTGTGTCATCTGTAAAACTGATAAGCGTTCCCTGCACCTCCTCAACCAATTGAGGAGTAAGTAATCTCCGAAATTTGCTCCTGATTAGGCTGCTCTTCAAATCCTAAAACCTGTAGCAACCATACTAATGGCCTGTATGCCTCCTTAAAAGGGACTGAGTGGACTGATATGATGCTTAAAACATAGTTAATACAAACCTAATAATACTTACTACATATAAGAATGAAAATATATATCAAAACAGTGACAAGAAATGACAGAAAAGGAATACAATAGAGCTGTACTTTAAAATGGAAGAACAGGATTACAACCAAGGCATTCAATTGTACTCTTCGTTGAGTCCTTGTGGTTCTCATGTCCTTTAGGTGAAAATCCAGAATATTTCCCTCCTTCATAGTTGATGGTCTACTCTTGTCCCCTATCCTTGAAACCTTTCAATAATCCAGAATCTCAGGTCTTTGTCATCATGTCCCATATCAAGAAAATGCTTGACCAGAGGTGCCTGAAGTCTTTTGGAGCGAATGCAGCTTTTGCGATTTATGCCATCAAGCGTCCATATAATTTATTGTACATTGGTATGAGCACAAGAACCACCAGAACCCGCATCTGTGAGCACAAAAGCTGCATTCGCTCCAAAAGGTTAAGTTTTCTTAAACTTACTTTGTTTACAGGAGGAAGGATCCCAGTGAGAGAAGGGGGAGGTGGGAAGGAAAGAAAAGGGTCAGTTCAAGGCCAAGGGCAGCATTTCCCAATCGCTTTACCTTTCAGCTCTCATTCTAAAGTTGATCTACTATCCAAGACACACAGCGATGTGTCTTTGTCAGGGGGCTAAGATATCAACCCTGGCATAAGCATAGTGCTTGAACACCCTCCAAAAACCAGCCAGAAGGAAAGGCAGAACCTCCCAGACATAACCTGATATGCAGCATCTTCCACTGTAAATACAGCAGTTTGGTGTCTACAAATGCTCTTCCTGTCCTGTTGGGAGGACTCTGCCACCAGTTGAAGAAGGATCCCCTCCTTCCCCAGAACTTCATAAACCCATTCATTTCTCCTGTGATCATAACAACAGCCATTCTGGATCAGAACGAGGGTCCATCTACTCCAGGATTCTCTCCCCACAGTGGTCCATCAGCTGTTGACTACGAACTCACAAGCAGGACATGAGTGTCACAGCACCCTCCAGCCCATGTTCCCCAGCAACTGGTGTACTTAGACAAACTGCTTAGGATACTGGAGGTAGGATATAGCCGTTCATAGCCGTCTCCTCCAGGAATTTGTCTAACCCCCTGTTTAAACAGTCCAAATTCATGGCCATCCCTGCATCCTCTGGTAGGGAATTGCATATTTTAACGATGTACTGTTAATTTAACGAGGGCCTGCTCTACCCATGAAGAACAACTATACTTGCAGGTGTCATTGGAAATTGGGGCATCCCTTCCTTAGAGGACATGTACAATAAAGTTGAGATAAGTATTAAGAACACAGTCCCTGTTAGTCACCAGGATGAAATGCTCTCACCTGGTCTTGGTCCTCTGCCTGGCTCAGGAGGAAGCCTTCTGCCAGGGCCACTGCCTGGGAACTGGTCTCTGCTCCACACTCTCTGACCCAACTCTCCACCTCCGGGGTCAGGACAGCCAGGAACTGCTCCAGGACCACCAGATCCATCATCTCAGCTTTTGTGTTTCTTTCTGGCTTCAGCCACTGGCAGCAAAGGTGGTGGAGTTGGCTGCAAACCTCTCGGGGCCGCATGGCCTCCTGGTAGCAGAAGTCCCTGAAGCCCTGGCGCTCCGTGTCTGAGCAGGTGTTGCTCCCAGGCTGGTCCTCCTGCACTCTTCCTTCCCAGGGCTCTGCACTGCTCCCTTCCTGGATGTTTCCTGCCTCAGAGCCAGCAAAGCTTTGCTCTTCCATCTTCACTCTCTTCTGCTCCCTGCAGGACTCGAAACAGTCTCCTTCCTTGGCTGCCAATTTCTCCTTTGAGGCAGGGACTGCGCTGGAGGAATTAAAACGGAGAGTGTGAAGGAGGCACACCAGGGTTCTCCGTGAGAAGGTTCCCAACTTCCCTCCTTGGCCAAACCTGGTAACGGAGCCAGATGGCTGCTTGACTGATCATTCTGCCAAAGAATGGCCGAATGCCCCCCCGCCCCCCTGCAACAAGGCCCATGTGCTTTCCCCAATAATTTGATTTTTGTAAACACCAGCCTGGCAAGGTAGGCCACAGGCCCAAGCTTTAAAGCAGATATTTCGAGGGGGTGTCGAGGAACCCGGGAAAGGCATGTCTCCTCTAAGTAGGATCGCTGAGTGGTGGTCAAAGACTCTAAGACACGGTTCTCTCTTTTGAGAAAGCTTATTACAAGCAGCGCTTAACACTGCAAGGTGGAAGCCCTCAGAGGACCCAAGGAACTGCCCACTATTTTCAGGAAAGGCTAACATACTTATAGGGTCAGTCCCCTTAGAAACAAGGCAGAACCTCTCCATAGAATACACCAAACATAAAACAGTAACAGGTAAGCTTCTCAGCCAGTTATGAGCAAGGATTTAATGCATGTGCAGAGTGCTATCTTTTCAAGGCAGAAAAACAAGATGTCAATGATTACTGAGAAACTTGTGCCCATCTGTTCATTTCACTGTTAGCTGTTTCTAAAGCAAGTTATGACACCTTCTAACAGTCCTAGTAGGCACACAATCTTGTGAAAGTAGTGTTTCAATACCCTTCACAAGACTTCATCTCATGGTTGCATCCTTAATACATTTTCCAGTTACTGCGGAAGGATAGATACTTTGATTTCTAGAGAATAGGCTCAAAGCACAGGGTGCTTTAGCACAGGGTGGGCTCAGGGGAAGCCCACATACCTATTTGCTTGAATTCCTTGACAGGGTGCAGCTGAGAAGAACAGCCCCCCCTCCTTGTTTGTAAGAGCCAGCACCTGTCTCAAAGGGGGCTCCACGACCCCCCCGTCCCAAAGGAACCTGGTTTGTAGTTGAAACTGGTTCTGTGGTTCTGACTCTGCCCCAATGGGAGAGAGAGAGTGTGTAACCAGAGCTGAATTAATGCCATTAAAAGTTAATCATGTGTGAACGTTTATTTTAAAAGTTAAGCAAGAAAACACTGAATTCTTCTTCAGCTTGTTAAACACATGAAATATGCCACTAAGGAAGCCTTAAGAGATGAATGATTTAGGGTGACCCTATGAAAATGAGGACAGGGCTCCTGTATCTTTAACAGTTGTATTCCAGTATGACAATGGAACCAGTGACCTAGGGAGGTTGTGTGCTCTCCCACACTAGAGGCCTTCAAGAGGCAGCTGGACAACCACCAGTCAGGGATGCTTTAGGGTGGATTCCTGCATTGAGCAGGGGGTTGGACTTGATGGCCTTTTAGGCCCCTTCCAACTCTACTTTCTTTAACAGTAGTTTTGAAAAGGGAATTTCAGCAGCTATCATTTGCATATATGGATCACCTGGTGAAATTCCCTTTTCTATGCCCTCTCTTGCTCCCAGCACTTGAACCCCAAAATTGCACCAGAGTAACAGCGATTTCTCCCCATTCTCAGGATGTGAATATCGGGCTCACTTAATACATCAAACAGGAATGTACTAAAACCAACAGCAGGCTCCCTTCTTAATAAACAAAAGCACCCCGGGTTTTATTTCAAAGGCTTCGTGACCAAAGTGAGTTGTTAATATTGCTTATTCACTAGGTTTAAATCAGGGAGAGGAAACAAAACAAAAAAAATACAATGCAAACAGGACACCTTTTGCCCACAGGGGGGACATTCCTCCTCCCCACCCAGGACCTTTCCTTTTGTGTCCCTCCTAGACCCCCCCTTTCTCCAGCCTTCCCTTCCGCGATCCCCTAGTTATGGGGAGGGAAGGAGGTGCAAGGCGGGGGGTCTCCTGGAGGGGCCTCAAGTGGGTCAGTCCCCTGGGGATCGCTCCCTCTCTCTTCCCACGCACCCCCTGCCCCAAAACTGCCCCCCTACCCTGGGGGCTCCTTCCTCTGCCCCCTCCCTCCTCCCCCCTGGGACCCCCTTGCAATCTGCACTCACCGGCTCCTTTGCAGGGGAAAAGAGGATGGAGGCGGAGGATAGAAGAGGCTCGTAGGAGCAGGGGGAGAATCCCAGGCTCCTTTGCAATGGGGGAAGGAAGTGTGGGGCGTGAAGGGAGGGGCCTCATCCAGCCTGGGCTCTAGGACCCAGCCCCCTTTCCGCCTCTTTAACCCTTGGATGGAGGCAGCACTAGAGAGCCGCAGAGGCTCCTGGCTGAGACGCGGACCTGGGAAGGGGGCTTTTCCATTGAGGGGGTCTTTTATCCCCCCCCCTGCAGCATCGCCGCACCATCTGCTCTTGGGGTCTTTGTGGGACCCACATCCATTTCCCCTTTGAGTGCGTAAAGCAGCCTCCGGCATGAGAGCCCTCCGTCCTTCTGCCTGCCCTTGCTGCAGAACAGCGTTCCCCAACCTGGTGCCCTTCAGAACTCTAAACACGAATAGATGCTCTAAAAAGAGAGAGGTTAAGTAGGGTGACCCTATGAAAAGGAGGACAGGGCTCCTGTATCTTTAGAAGGTGCATAGAAAAGGGAATTTCAGCAGGTGTCATTTGTATATGTGGAGAACCTCGTGAAATTCCCTCTTCATCACAACAGTTAATGCTGCAGGAGCCCTGCCCTCTTTTAAATCTGGTCACTCTAGTGTAGCTCCTGCAGCTTTAACTGTTGTGATGAAGAGGGAATTTCACCAGGTTCCCCATATATACAAATGACACCTGCAGGAATTCCCCTTTCTATGCAACTGTTAAAGATACAGGAGCCCTGTCCTCCTTTTCTCAGGGTCACCCTAATGTTAGGTGAGGCCTTATCAGGGTAAAGGAAGATTCTGGACTCCCGGAGCTGCTAGCTGTGAGGACTAAAACACACACGGTAACTTCTTCTCATGGTGGCCTCTTGTTGCTCACCTTGACCCCTGCTTTGAGAGCAGGTCTGAATCCATCTCAGGCTCAAGGCAGGAAAACCTTCGGCCCTCCTGGAAATAAGAGGTCTGTTGATGAACCAGAGTTTCACTCCCAATACGTTCCATGGCTCCTTTCTAAGCCCTCTCTGTTCCCTGCACTTGAACCCCAAACAGGGATGGAAGCGAACAGTTGTTTCCACCCGCTCTTAGGATGTGAACAGCAGGGCTCCCTTCTTCCATAAAAGCAGGGCATATTAAAGCCAATGTCAGCACTTGCCCATAGCAAATCCATAGTTGCCCACAGAGAAAACATAGCACAGTCCTTGTCTTTCACTCCGCTGCACTTAGGCTTTATTTAGTGTAATTTGATTTTATATTTCTGACTCCTAATTTTATTTATTATGATTATCTTTTTGTGTTGCGTTGTTTGGCATTTTAGTAGTAGTATTTATTTACGTTGTAGTCAGGGGACTATATCTGAAGAGAGATACCTTTAAGCAGTTTGCAAGGGAAAGGTGGTAACCAAGAGTGTCGAAGAAATTGCTCACCTTCTGTACTGGAACGTGGAAAGAGGTTCACTCAGAGTTCACACCTTCAAACCCATGGAGGAACCAACACTGGGGAGAGCCCATATAAATGCTTGTGGAAAGATTTTCAGTCATTGTGCAAGTCTTCCATCCCATCACAGTAGGCGTACAGGGAAGAAGCCCCTTCAATGCCCAGAGTACGGAATGAGCTTCAGTCAATGCAATACAACTTAAATCACACCAAAGAATTCATGCAGGCAGAAGCTCCATCAGTGCTCAAACTGTGCAGTGAGTAGGGATGTGCTCCGCTTCGATTAGAATTGGAGAATCAGAAGCGAATTGGCCTGCTCCGCCTTGCCCAGAGGTGGAGTAGAAGTGGACCGGGGACCTTTAGAAGCATGGCGAAGAGAAACGGCCATAGGAGAAGTGCTTCTCTTTTCACGGAGTGCTCCACCCGCCATTTTGGATAATTTCACCCATAGGATTGCATTGCGGAAAAGAATAGGGGATAACTGTGTTGTTTTTAAAGCTATCTTTCTGAAAGTTCATGTGCTTAGAGAATCGTGGCTGGGGCTCATTTTAAGCCTACTCTCAGCACTCTGTGTGGTGCGGTTCACTTACTATAAATTTTTTTTAAAATCGGGTAAAAAAAGCGAGAGAGGGTAAGCAGCGGGGGGGTTTTTTTAGCAATGACAGGCAGATTCAACTCCTAATCCTGATGAGAATTGATGACCTCATGAAGCATCCTCCAATCCCAGCGTTGGAGGGGGGACAGAGCCACCCTGAGACTTTTCTCCTTTCTGTCTCTTTGTGGGTTGGCGTTCGTGGAGAGAGGAGTTAGTTTATAGGTGCTGCTGCTGTGTTTGGAGTTGGAGGAGAATAGATTAGGATTTAGCGTGGGTTGTGTGTGTGTGTGTGTGTGTGTGTGTGTGTTTGCTTGTTTCTGACTGTTTGCTTAGTTTGCTCTGTGTTTTTCCCTTACTTTGATTTTATATAAACTTTATTTTTCATTTTTGGAGTGCTCGTTTGTTTGTTTGGTTCCCCCCCCCTTCCCCCTCTTAAAGCCTGACTGTGTTTCATCTTCCTTCTTTCTTCTATATAAAAAAAAATACAAAAAAATACAAAAAAAAATCTCTATTTCTTGTGTGTGTGTGTGTGTGTGTGTGTGTGTGTGTGTGTGTTACTTGGACTGTGTGTGTGACTGTGTTATTGTGTGAGTGTGCTGTGTGCACTGCTTGTGAACTGCAAAACAGCCAGTTTGAGCATTTCAAATCCTGTTTGGGCAAAGCATACACACTTGTCCCATTTCTCTAAATACATATTATTATTACTATTAGTAGTAGTAGTAGTAGTAGTAGTATATTATTATACATATTAGTATTAGTATTATATTATTATCATCATGAGAAGAGGGAGCAGGCGCATGTCTGTGGCTGGGCGTGCTGAAAGCAGTGGTGGTCAAGGGAAGGCTCAGGCTGGCACCAGTAAGCAGGCCACCTCTCCTGCTGTGAAAATCAAACGGGCAACTCCTTGGCTGGCTGCTCCTCAACAGAAGCAAGAGAAGCAGCAGGTAGAGGCACTCTCTTCTCCAACTTGTGCCCAGCGTTCTCTTTTTGAGGGTGGGAATGGGAAAAGTGCCCCTTTGCAAGAGGCAGGCAGCAGCAGTGCCATTAGAGGAGGAGGAGGAGTATCCCCAACTCCTTCATTATTGTTTGAGGCCACGAGCCCGCTGATGGACCTGTCTCCAGACCTCATAGACGAGGTCCTCAGCACAGTGGAGGGGCAGGAGGAGGAGGAGGTCCTCTAGGACATAGGTGCTGAGGAGGAGGAACAGCAGGCCAAGGCGCTCTCTCCAGTCTCATTCCACCCCTCTTCCGCTGTAACCCCTGTTTCTGTGGCGACACCAGAGAGCTCAGGCGGGCAATTGGTGTCACCATGGAAGCGAAAGACAAGTATAGTGTGGGACCACTATGAGGTGGGAGTGGATCCCCAATTTGCTGTCTGTCGCCACTGCAAACTCACCCTAAGCAGGGGTTCAGCTACAGGGCATTATGGAACCAGCAGCCTGAAGATGCATCTTCAGAGGCAGCCCCAGTCGATCTTGCTGGGGAAAGAGGCGGGCACTTCCAAGGCGACTGGTTCCAGGGGAAAGCCGAAGGCGGCTGCTGCTGCTGCTGGCACTGCCACTCTAAGCTCTCCATCTCCCATCCCCACGAGGGTTAGGCAGGCAACCCTCGAAGACATGGGGTGGGGAAGTATGGATCCACAAGATGGCGTTTTCCAACGCCCACACAGATCACCACCCGCATCGGTGAGATGGTGGCGTTGGACGACCAGCCATTCAGCATCGTCGACAACGCAGGCTTCAAGAGGCTGATGGCGCTTGTGGTGCCATACTATAAGCTGCCGTGTCGCACCACCCTGAGCAGGCGGGTGGTGCCTTCCCTGTACCGTTCCTGCAGGGAGTTAGTGCTGGGTCGTCTGTGCCAGGCAGAGGCACGAATGGTGCACTTCACCTCAGACATTTGGTCCAGCGAGGGCAGAGTGCACGCTTACCTGTCCCTGACGGCTCACTGGTGGGCAGCCGTGGGGCAGGAAGCATCCAGCACTAGAGGGACTGGCAAGGAGGGCTAGTGCTGGGCCCTCCTCCATATGCAAGTGATGGACCAGTCCCATATGGCAGCGGAGATTACGGAGGCCATGAACCGCATGGTGGATGGGTGGTTAGCTGGGCACAAGCTCACCCACGGTTACATGGTCACAGATGGGGGAGCCAACATGGTGAAGGCAGTGTGCGACGGCGGATTCGAGGGCGTCCGATGCATCGTGCACGTCTTGAACCTGGTGGTGAGGGATGGCCTTGGGATGGGCAGCAAGGCCAACCTCGGTCCACTGTCCGGGATCCATAACCTCCTGGAGAGCTGCAGAAAGGTGGCAGGGCATTTCCACCACAGTGTCAAGGGCAGTCAATTGCTGCGGGAGAAGCAGGAGGAGTTGAATCTCCCGCAGCACAGGCTAGTGCAAGACGTGGTGACACGCTGGAACTCCACCTACATCATGCTGGAGCGTATGGTGGAGCAACAGCGTGCCATCCACGACTTGTTCAGGGTCAGGGACATGGGCGTCCACCACATGGGCAAGCAGCAGTGGGACGCCATGTCCCAGCTGGTGGCGGTCCTCAAGCCGTTCCTTGAGGCCACTGAGGCCCTGAGCACTAGCTCTGCCCAACTCAGCCAGCTGATCCCTGTATACAGGCATCTCCAGAAGCAGATGAGTGAGTTTCTGGAGTACAAGGATCCCGTCACCGGCAGGCGCTTCGAGCCCGAGGTCCGTGAAGCGGTGACTAGGCTGAGGGACGGCCTGACGCGGAGGCTGGAGCCCATCCAAACAGACAGGGTCCACATGTTGGCAGCCATGTGCGACCCTCGTGTGAAGGATGGGCTTTGTGGGCCAAATACCAGGCAGCACTGGGTGGAAATGCTGGTGGGTGAAGTGCAGGCGGCACGGGCCAAGAGGGTGGGGCAGAGTGGTTTTGGGCACAGGCTCTGCATGCCATGGTTGGGCAGAGACCCTCCCCAGCCACCGGCCAGGATGACGCTGCAACCGCCGTGCAGTGTTACCTGGCAGAGCCCATGGAGGAGTGCTCCATGGACCCCCTGGCCTACTGGTCATCCCGCCGCCAGATTTGGCCGGACCTGGCGTGGGTGGCCAGCGATCAACTGAGCTGCCCACCCACCAGTGTTCCAAGCGAGAGGGTGTTCTCTATGGCGGGCGACATAGTGACCCCTCACCGCTCTCGCTTGGAGCCGGGTGTCCGGGAAAGCTGCCAATAGACCAGCTAATTGAACGGAGATACAGACGTGGGCAGCGTGCCCAGACAAACTCCAAGAATTCAGCCACAAACTCAGCAACACACGCTGGAATTTGTCTTTATCTGTGCTATGAAATAACACAGTTCACTCTTTAATATAAAACGTTTTAAACATAAGCAAAGTCCAGTTCAGTTCCAAAAGTCAAGGGCTTACGAGAGGTAGAGAGAGTCCAAAAAGCAATCCAGAGGTCCAGGGATAGGAGCAGGTCACGAATTCCAAGCCGGTCCAAAGTTCAATCAGGATACAAGGTCAACACAAGCCGAAACAGGAAGCAAGAGCTTTCGCCAGGATGCTCAGTTAATCTCTGGCAAGTTCTTGTTGCTTCCCAGCTCTCTAAATACCCCTCCCTGGCAGCTACAGGTGTTCCCTATTGAGTTGGCGTCTAGTATAAATACGCAGAGATCTGCGCCGGGCCTCCTTTTCCGCCCTATGATGTCTAAACAACTGTGCAGGTAAGTTTGTTGTTTCTCCCTCTGTGTCTTCTGAATTGGCCAAGCTCCCTGCTGGTTTAATCACCGGCACACTGGTACTTGGCTCTGCTTCCCCTTCATTCTCTGAGTTGGCCCCACTCCCAGCTGGCACCAGTTCAGCAGCCGTGACACTAGCCTCTGCCTGCACAGGTTCTGTTTCTTCCTCCTCTGAGTCCATCCCCAGCAACTCCTCAGAGGGCCTAACACTGGGCTTGGTGGAGCAGCTGGTCTTTCTGAAGGGCAATCTGCCCCTGCTGGGATACCCCACCCTCAAGCCCTCGGGGGAGTGACAGGCAGGCTCCCTCCCTTTAATTCCACCCCTCCTTCGGTTGGCAGGCAGAATACAGTTCAGGCAGGCAGGCTTTTTCTTTTTAAAAGAAGTTGTTGTTGTTGTTGTTGTTGTTATTATCCTTAGCATTTCATTATTTAGTGGCTGCTTTTCAGTTCACAAAATCAACTCTGAATCATTCGATTCATCTCTCAGCATGGTCATGCCTTCTTCGTCTCACATACAGGCAGGCAGGCTGTAGTACTTATACAATTCACTCAGTCAAATTCAGGCTATCTCTTCCTTACTACCACAGTGGACGTAGCAGGCACTGCCAGGCTGAATCTTCCCCTAAAGGAGAATACTTCATACCTGGTGGGCATCATGAGCCTCTGCAAAAGCTGTAGGCAGAGTTTGTCACCGTGTGTGTGTGTGTGACTGTGTGAGGGCAAAGC
The DNA here is from genome assembly GCF_023053635.1 of Elgaria multicarinata webbii. Classification (NCBI taxonomy): domain Eukaryota; kingdom Metazoa; phylum Chordata; class Lepidosauria; order Squamata; family Anguidae; genus Elgaria; species Elgaria multicarinata. Next base: position 170,417,819 of record NC_086173.1, read on the forward strand.
ACCACACTCGATTTCATTTCATTTCTGTGGTGTCTGGTACAGCTTAGTAAACTCATCCGGATAGTTTTCCACCCAGTTCCAAAAGACTCCATGATTGGCTACACGCTCGTCTGTGTTTGGGTGAGGTGCAAGCACGGGGCAAGGCAATGCCTGGCACCACCACCACTAGCTCCTTTGTGCCTACCGGCCCATGCCTGCCTGCCTATGCCCGCCTGCCTGGGAGCCATCCTTGTGAGGTAGCTGGATCTGCTGGGACTGACTCCCCCAGAGATCTATGGCATACTTGTGCAAGGTACTAGCTCCTTTGTGCCCATCAGCCCATGCCTGCCCACCTGCCTGCCTGCCCGCCCATGCCTGCCTGCCTGGGAGCCGTCCTTGTGAGGTAGCTGGATCTGCTGGGACTGACTCCCCCAGAGATCTATGGCATACTTGTGCAAGGTACTAGCTCCTTTGTGCCCATCAGCCCATGCCTGCCCACCTGCCTGCCTGCCCGCCCATGCCTGCCTGCCTGGGAGCCGTCCTTGTGAGGTAGCTGGATCTGCTGGGACTGACTCCCCCAGAGATCTATGGCTTACTTGTGCAAGGTACTAGCTCCTTTGTGCCCACCGGCCCATGCCTGCCCACCTGCCTGCCTGCCTCTCTGCCTGCCTGCCTGCCTGCCTGCCTGCCCGCCTGCCTACCTGCGTGCCTTCCCCCCAGGGTGCTGCTCAGGTGGGGCATCTGCCGGGACTGACTCCCCCATACTAGATCTATGGTGTATCTCTGCCTGGCTTTCTGCCCGCCTGTTTCAAAGCCAGTAATGCAAACCATCCCTGCGAGGCGGACACAGAGGAGGACAGGCAGCACTGGGAGCAAGCATGCCAGAGGCTTGTGGGATTGAACCACAAAGCCCATCATGTAGTACAGCTCCCAGGCACCAGGCGGGCAGAGAGGCAGGCAGAGATGTACGACTATGCCAAAGATCTATGGGGAAGTCAGTCCCAGCAGATACCCCAAAACAACAGCACCCAGGTGGAGGTGGGAAGGTAGGCATGGAGCAGACATTTCTGGGGGCACAAGGAAGTGAGCCAAGGATTGTTTCAAAGCCAGTAATGCAAACCATCCCTGTGAGGCAGTAGCAGCACAGAGAGATGCCTTTCCTTTGCATCCCATAACTAGGAGGCTAGGAGGATAAGAGTAAAGCTTTGTGATCCTTGCTTCAGAGTTGATTGACTGCATTGTGATCACAGCCATTATTAAACAACAACAAAATAATAACATTAATAATTTTGTTGTTTATTCGTTCAGTAGCTCCCGACTCTTCGTGACTTCATGGACCAGCCCACGTCAGAGCTTTCTGTCGGCTGTCACAACCCCTAGATCCCCCAAGGTCAACTCTGTCACCTCCAGAATATCATCCATCCATCTTGCCCTTGGTCGGCCCCTCTTCCTTTTGCCTTCCACTTTCTCTAGCATCAGCATCTTCTCCAGGGTAGCAGTACTAATTAATATTAATAGCAATAATAATAACAACAACAATAAGGAGTTGGACCACAATGAAAGCCTGCCTGACTTCGCTGAAGAGGAAAAGCCAGGAGAGCTTGGGCTATGGGGTGTACAATGTAATAAATAAATAAATAAATAAACAAAGGAGGGGTGGAATTAAAAGCAGCAGTGTTGCTGAATAAACAAGAAGATTATTTTTAAAAATGCTATGTCTGTCTTTTACCAGTAAGAGGAAAGTGGACGTCCCCAGGGGGAGGGGGATATGCCAATAAGAAGCTACCTGTCACTTCAACTCATGAGAGACATTAGCTTCTCCAGTCTTTCCACTGGTTACTCTTTGGAGGGCTCTGATGACCCTCCAAGGGCAGGAGTGCACTGGGCACGACCACATGCCCTAGGGGAACTCATCCCTTTGCACCACATCTATTCAGTTGTTCACCAAGGTTAGGGTGGGTAGCAGTGCTGTGTTTCCTATCTGTTATTTATTTGCTTAGTATATGATTTCAGGTTGTGTTCGTGCATTTGGTGGGGCTACTGTTTAAAAAAACACTGGGAAAAGTCCGTTCAGAGACTAAGAAAGAAAAGTTTCCCAGTATCCCAAATTACTAAGTATCCCGTTTTGCTTATCCCCCCCTCCAACTTTGGGATTGGAGGATGTTTCATCAGGTGATCATGACTGGGAGTTGAATCTGCCCTTCAGCACTTCAAAAAGGTACCTCTCCTGCTTTTTTAACCCTATTTTTTTAAAAAACAACAACAACATAGCAAGCAAACTGCAGCACGCAAAGTACTGAAAATAGGCTCAAAATGACCCCCACCCAAGACTCTCTAAGCACAGCGAGTTTCAAATAGTTAGCTTGTCAGAAAGATAGCTGTAAAAACAAAGTTATCCACTAATCTTTTCCGCAATGCAATCCTATGGGCGAAAAATCTGAAATGGCGGGCGGAGCGCTCCGCAAAAAGAGGAGTGCTCTGTTTATGGTCGCTTCTCCAGCCCCCCAATCTGCTTCTCCTCTGCCTGTAGGGGAGGCGGATCACCCCGGTTCACTTTCACTTCTCCGATTCTAAGCGAAGCGGATCACACCCCTAGCTTCTAGTAATCACTGCATTGATTTCAAGGTGTTTACAGATTGACTTGAAGCTTCAAGTCAGTTCAGTTCAAGATTGAACTGAAGCTTCCGTTGGAGCTGGCAACTTAATTCCCATCAAAGAATTCACACAGGGGAGAAGTCATAAACATGCTCAGAGTATGGAAAGCAGTTATTTATTTTTATTTATTTATTGCACTTATATACCACTCCCATAGCCAGTGCTCTCTGGGTGGTTTACAGAAATTCTAAAATTAAAATAAAAACAAGATACAAAATTTAAAATACTAAAACACAGAACATACGCACATAAAGCATTAAAAACCGTTAAAAAAACTAAACATGTGAGTGATTAAGATGTGCCGCCATATGCCTGGGCAAAGAGGAAAGTCTTAACCAGGCACCGGAAAGATAGCAGCGTTGGCGCCAGGCGAGCCTCATCAGGGAGATCATTTCATAGTCTGGGGGCCACCACCGAAAAGGCCCTGTCCCTCATTACCACACTCCGAGTCTCTCTCGGAGTAGGCACCCAGAGGAGGACCTTAGATGTTGAACGTAGTGACCAGGTATATTCAATCACAGATTGTACCTTGCCTCAAACGATCCCTTCAGGTGAGATGCGCCATGAATGCTTTGTATATGGAAAGCGCTTTCATCAAAGAATTCACACTGGAGAAAAGCTCCAGGACCTACACTTGATTTTGTTTTTGCTCCAAGTTGAGAGACGGGCAGTCTGAAGAGTAGGAGTGTGTGTGTCCAAGTAACCCCATTGTCATAAGAAGGCTTAGTTTGCTGCCTCCGTTGTGTCCTTGAATAGCCTTCCAGCAGAGCTGTTCTGGGTGGTCCGTGGGGTGTTCACATCCTCCCCCGGACAATGGGGCCCTGGCCCAGTCAAGGACCCACTGCAATCTTTTTGCATCACACTTCGAGGACAAAATCGCTTCTCTCTGCAGCGGGCTTGATGCTGTTGTTAGCACAGCTCCAGCTGAGGTGTTCGATTCCACTGTCTGCCCGGTTTTGTGGGATCAGTTCCAGTTGTTGCGTACTGAGGATGGGGACAAGGTGCTTGAGGCAATGCAGCCAACCACTTGCCCTCTCGATCCCTGTCCCTCCTGGCTAACAAAAGCTAGCTGAGGGGGTGTGGCTGGGTGGGTTACTTAGATCCTTTCCAATTGTGCTTCAGGCCTGGTTTTGGAACAGAACTGCCCTGGTTGCCCTGTGGGATGACCTTTGCTTGGAGAGGGACAAGGGGAGTGTACAAAGTCACAAATGACTTGGGATCAGGATACCTGAGAGAGCGCCTTCTCCCCTATGAACCTGCCCAGTCGCTGTGGTCACATGAGGGGATGTTCCTGGTGGTTCCACATGCTCAGTATGCAGAAAGAGTTTTAATCGCAATGTGAATCTTTAAAGCACATCAAAACATCCACATGGGCGAGAAGCCCTAGAATGCGGAAAAAACTTTGCTTGCAGGACACATCTGAAGTTGCCTCATAGAATTCAAACAGGGGAGAAGCCATATAAGGGCTCAGAGCATGGAAAGAACTGTGTTCAGAGCGCACATCTTAAGCAACCACAAAGAATTCACACAGGGGAGAAGCCCTATAAATGCTTAGACAGTGGAAGTAGCTGCAGCCAGAGCTGCAAACTTAGATTTCATCAAAGCACTCACACAGGGGAGTGTAAATTGGGTCCTTTTTAACCTCAGAACCTACACCAAATGGGTCCCAAAAACCCCAGTATGTAACCAGTGCTAAGCCAAACAGACAAACATTTAATCCCAGCCGACAAGCATCACCACAGACATGATTGTAAATAAGAATCTGTTTATTGTAAAAATTGCAAAATTAAACAAATTGGCATGGTGGTTATAGAAGTATACAATTTCTCTTTCTGTGGTTACAAGAAAAGAGAATGAAATGTAAATACAAGATTGAGTATAAGAATTGCAATTGCAAAAGCAGGTATTACAAATTTAGCTAATAAGATAATGGCTTGAGCTTCTAGCATTGTTATGACTCCTCCTTATCCGCTTCTGTTTACTCTTTGTGGTCTAAAGCGAAATTATACTAAACTATACCTTGTGCTATACTAAAACATTGTTGTTAACCCTCCCTACTCTATGCTGAAGTTCCTCTAGGCGTGTGAAGAATAAAAGCAGAAGTCAGAGAACTTCTAAGACATGGAAATAATTTCAAGTTCCAGCTTCAGTAAATAAACCCAAGTCTTAGAGGCTAATGGTACTCTAAGTCCCAAGTTTCAGGAAAATACTCATGAGTCTCAAAGTCTAAAATTGTAAAGAGATCCATAATTACCCAGTCCGAGGTGAAGTTGAAGAGAAAAATAAAAAATTCTGTCTTACAGCTCCGCTACCTGTGCTTTTATACACTTGTTCTGGCTCAAAGATGGAGGTCAATGAGTGATGATACCACCATCTCCCAATCACAATTGGCACGAATACGTGATTAGACCACCCATTCACCAATCAGAAGTTAGGTGTCTCCGCCTCCCCAATACCTCACGTGTTATACTCGTGGGGTCCTAGAAAACATGGCTGCCATCTGGGTGACTTATTTTGATTGGTGTAGAAGACCTCTTCTTTGAGCTCGTGTCATATCCCAGGTGTCCCGTTGCTCAGTATTGTCACTTCCCACACCCAACCTGGAATTAGGTCATTTCTTATCAGCAGGTGCCACACCACAAGATTTCAAAACAATTTCCCCTCCTAGTGGCTGTCAGTTCATGCTCAGCTTTTCGCCAGCACTTTGGCCTTGAGCATACTCTAAGAAGCCGCATGTAAACATCCACTGTGTAGGGTTCCCCCCCTTTCTTCAAAGACAGTCCTGCACAACTTAGCAAGAGTCTTAGTTAATGGTACAACATTGATGAGCATAGAATCAAACATCAAGGTCTTCATGTCCATGGCACAGGGGTCTGGAATATACTTCTGTGGCTATTTCAGATATGAGTCTGGGGTCTTTTTAGGGGGTCTTCTTTTGAATCTCCCCAAAACCCTCACTCAAGCCACCCCATTTCAGATCAGATCATATTTCACTTGAAGTAGTAGGTTCTTCTTGCAACATAATTTAACCCTTTTAACACCAGATTAACAGGGAGAAGCCCATTATTAATATTAATTATTATTATTATTATTATTATTATTATTATTATTATTATTATTTTCCTACCTTTTGCCCAATACTGGGCCTCAAGGCGGTCTTATAAAGTTTAAAACATACATTGTAAAACATAAGATAAGAAATGTTAAAAAAAATGTTTAAAATACACAACGAAATTATAAGCCATTAACATAGATGGAGGACCAAATTACTCTCCAACGGCCTGCTGGAACAAACCAGTTTTAGCCTGCTTCCGAAAGCCCATCAAGGAGGGAGCCAGTCTGGCTTCCCCAGGAAGAGAGTTCCAAAGCACTGGAGCAGCCACCGAGAAGAATGTAGAAAATTTACTCAGAGAATGGAAAGACGCTAAGATTCACATTTTCATCAGCAAGCAAGGGGTGCTACTCAAAAACCCCTAGGAAGTGGAAGAAGCAACAGTTAGGCCTTAAGGAGTGCTTAGTAGCCATTCAAATGATGTTGGTGCCAAAAGCATTTATTTCTATTTCTCCACAGACAAATACATCATTTCTCTCTGTTTCTTGCAAAAATGCCGTCAGAGGTTTCCATTCAGATATAAACGTGGATGTGGACTTTTCTCTCGTTATCAATGTGACTTTTTCCATCTCCGCCAACTCCAACATCTTCAACATCCATTCATTCATTGTTGGTTTTTCATTCTCCCATTTTAGTGCATACAACGGTCTCGCTGCCGCTGTCAAATATAGCAATAAAGTCCCCCCTCCTCTTTCAGCTGTTTATCCATTAGTCCCAGAAGGAAGGCTCCCGTTTCATTTGTTTGTTAGTCTTGAGATTTTTTTTTAATTCAAGAGTGTACTTGTATCCAGAATGCTTTGGCTTTTTTACAAGTCTACCAAAGATGATAAAAGGTTCCTCCTCTTCCTAATTTCCAACAGTTTCCCGAGGCATTCTTATACATTTTAGCTAACTTTACAGGAGACATATACCATTTGTACATCATCTTATAAAAATTCTTTTTAAGTCTTGAACATAACATAAATTTCAAACCTTCCCCCCCATATTCTCCCACTGTTCCATTGAAACGTTGCATCCAAAGTTTTGAGCCCATTTTATCATTCAGTCTTTCAACTGCTCATCCTCTGTCTCGTACATTAATAACAGTTTATATATCTTTGAGACAACATGTTCATCATTTGGACATAACGTCATTTCAAATTTAGATTTTGATTGCTCAAACCCACCATTCTTTTGTCTATTTTAAACCTTTCACAGAATCACAGAATCACAGAATAGCAGAGTTGGAAGGGGCCTACAAGGCCATCGAGTCCAACCCCCTGCTCAATGCAGGAATCCACCCTAAAGCATCCCTGACAGATGGTTGTCCAGCTGCCTCTTGAATGCCTCTAGTGTGGGAGAGCCCACAACCTCCCTAGGTAACTGATTCCATTGTCGCACTGCTCTAACAGTCAGGAAGTTTTTCCTGATGTCCAGCCGGAATCTGGCTTCCTTTAACTTGAGCCCGTTATTCCGTGTCCTGCACTCTGGGAGGATCGAGAAGAGATCCTGGCCCTCCTCTGTGTGACAACCTTTTAAGTATTTGAAGACTGCTATCATGTCTCCCCTCAATCTTCTCTTCTCCAGGCTAAACATGCCCAGTTCTTTCAGTCTCTCTTCATAGGGCTTTGTTTCTAGACCTCTGATCATCCTGGTTGCCCTCTTCTGAACACGCTCCAGCTTGTCTGCGTCCTTCTTGAATTGTGGAGCCCAGAACTGGACGCAATACTCTAGATGAGGCCTAACCAGGGCCGAATAGAGAGGAACCAGTACCTCACGTGATTTGGAAGCTATACTTCTATTAATGCAGCCCAAAATAGCATTTGCCTTTCTTGCAGCCATATCGCACTGTTGGCTCATATTCAGCTTGTGATCTACAACAATTCCAAGATCTTTCTCGTTTGTAGTATTGCTGAGCCAAGTGTCCCCCATCTTGTAACTGTGCATTTGGTTTCTATTCCCTAAATGTAGAACTTGGCATTTATCCCTATTAAATTTCATTCTGTTGTTTTCAGCCCAGCACTCCAGCCTATCAAGATCACTTTGAAGTTTGTTTCTGTCTTCCAGGGTATTAGCTATCCCACCCAATTTTGTGTCATCTGCAAATTTGATCAGCGTTCCCTGCACCTCCTCGTCCAAATCATTAATAAAAATGTTGAAGAGCACTGGGCCCAGGACTGAGCCCTGCGGCACCCCACTCGTTGCCTCTCCCCAGTTTGAGAAGGTTCCATTGATAAGTACTCTTTGAGTCCGATTCTGTAGCCAACTGTGGATCCACCTAATAGTTGTTCCATCTAGCCCACTTTTAGCTAGTTTGTTAATCAGAATGTCATGTGGTACTTTGTCAAAAGCTTTGCTGAAGTCAAGATATATGACGTCCACAGCATTCCCACAGTCCACAAGGGAGGTTATCCTATCAAAAAATGAGATCAAATTAGTCTGACAGGATTTGTTCCTGACAAATCCATGTTGGCTTCTAGTAATCACTGCATTGATTTCAAGGTGTTTACAGATTGACTTCTTTATAATCTGCTCCAGAATTTTCCCAGGGATGGATGTCAGACTGACTGGTCTGTAGTTCCCAGGTTCCTCCTTTTTGCCCTTTTTGAAGATAGGGACAACGTTAGCCCTCCTCCAGTCATCCGGCACCTCACCCGTCTTCCATGATTTTGCAAAGATAATAGACAAAGGTTCTGAGAGTTCTTCCGCTAGCTCCTTCATTACTCTTGGATGCAGTTCATCGGGTCCTGGAGATTTGAACTCATTCAAGGAAATTAGGTGTTCTTTGACCATTTGTTTATCAATCTCAAACTGCAATCCTGCCCCCTCAACTTCTGCTTCACTTTTTCCAGGGGGGTCATAGACCCGCTTTTGGGAGAAGACCGAGGCAAAGTAGGAATTGAGCACTTCAGCCTTTTCTTTGTCATCTGTTATCAATTTGCCATCCTCATTAAGCAGTTGAACCACCATTTCTTTCCTCTGTCTTTTACTACTCACTTATCTGAAGAAAGCCTTTTTATTGCTTTTAGCATCCCTCGCTAATCTCAGCTCATTCTGAGCTTTAGCCTTCCTGACGCCATTTCGGCACTTCTGCGCCACTTGTCTGTACTCTTCTTTTGTAGCCTGGCCTTCCTTCCACTTCCTATATGTATCCCTTTTTGTTTTCAGTTCATCAATAAGCTTTTTGTGGAGCCACATTGGTTTCCTCTGTTGTCTTCTATCTTTTCTCCTTGTTGGAATTGTTTGTAACTGTGCCTTTAAAATTTCATTTTTTAGATACTCCCACCCATCCTGCACTCCTTTTCTCATTAGGCTCCCTTGCCACGGGACCTTACTTATTATAGTTCTGAGTTTATTAAAATCAGCTTTCCTAAAATCCAGAGTACGTGTATGGCTACGCTCGACTTTTGTCTCCTTCATAATCAAGAATTCAAGTATGACGTGGTCACTTTCCCCCAGAGTTCCCGTAACTGCCACTTTATCCACTAAGTCATCCCTATTGGTCAATAACAAGTCAAGGATTGCCGATCCTCTAGTTCCTTCCACCACTTTCTGTAGGAGAAAGTTATCACCCATACATGTCAGGAATTTCTTGGAAGGGCCGCTTTTGGCAGTAATGGTCTCCCAACAGATATCAGGGTAATTGAAGTCCCCCATCACTACTACATCACACTTCCTTGAAACACTGGTAATTTGTTTCTCAAAAGTTTCGTCCTCGTCTTCTCCTTGATTGGGTGGTCGGTAGTAGACTCCGATTATCATATTCTTTTTATTCCTAGCCCCATTTATTTTAATCCAGACACTCTCGACGGGGCTCCCAATCTCATCCGCCTGTATTTCTGTGCAGGGATAGGTATTTTTAACATATAGTGCAACTCCACCTCCCTTTCTATTTCTTCTGTTCTTTTTGAACAAGTTATATCCTTCAATTGCTATATTCCAGTCATGGGAGTCATCCCACCAAGTTTCAGTTATACCTATCAAGTCGTATTTGCCTTCATGTAATAAGAGTTCAAGTTCATTCTGTTTGTTTCCCATGCTCTGGGCATTAGTATATAGACATCGAAGACCATGTGTTTTATAGTCTGGCTTTGTTCCTACCTTGTTGCAAACACTATTTTGGGACACTGTTGGAGCTGTTCTCTGTACTGTGGTGCATTGGCCTTCATCCATTGTTGCCTCAAAATTTACGTCTCCCACCCCCGTAAGATTCAGTTTCCATGACTTGTGCACAAGGAAACCTAATTTGTACAAACCAAAACACGTATGACCATCTTTCAGCAGTTCCTCCCTTGATTTTTAACTTATATTCATCTTGTGACATTTGTAATACATCATTATATGTCAACCATTTAGGCATACTTGTCAATTCCCTTTTATGAATAGACCACTGGGCCGAAACCCAAAGTGGTATTTTCTGACAGAACCTTGGTTAATATTTGTTCCATATTCTTAAAACAACACGTCTTTTGTTATGATTATTAAATTCCACGTTAAACTTGGTTTTATCATACCACAAATAACAATGCCATCCAACTCTCAATTCGTGTCCTTCCAGTTCCAACAGTCTGCTATTTTTCAGCAACACCCAATCTTTCATCCACATTAAACAGTAGTCCGAGAAATACACTTTGAGGTCTGGTAGACCCAGCCCTCCTCTTTCTTTTACATCCTGCAATATTTTAATTTTAACACTTGGTTTTTTTGATTGCCGTATAAACGTAGATCTCTCTCTCTGTGTGTGTCACTGTTCAAATGGTAAATCCAATGTTACAATAGGTATTGTTTGAAACAAAAATAACATTCTAGGCAAAACATTTATTTTAATTGTTGCAATTCTCCTGAAAAGTGACAGTTGAACCTTTTCCCTTCTTGCAAAACTTTTAAAAACTTCATTCCAAACCTTCACATAATTATTGTGAAATAACATACAATTCATGTTTTTCAAAACAATTCTCAAACATTTTACCTTCTTTTCAATTTGAAAACTTGTCTTTTCTATCAAAATTTCGATACCCTTTAAAGGATCTTCCAGAGTCAAGACCAAATCATCCGCAAATGCCCTCAACGTATGTCTCTTTTTATTTTATCTTTACTCCTCCAATTCTCTCAGCTTGTCTTCTATCTGAATCCAGCAATTCCAACACTTAAATAAACAGTAGCGGTGACAGTGGGCAGCCCTGTCTTGTCCCTCTTTGTATTTCACATGGTTTGGACATATCTCCATTAATCATTATTTGTGTTTTTGAGAGTTATGGATGGATTGACTACACTGTGATCACAGCCATTATTAAACAACAAAATAATAATGTTAATAATAGCATTACTAATAATATTAATAGCAATAGTAACAACAACTAGGAGTTGAAGCACAATGAAAGCCTGCCTGACTTCACTGAAGAGGAAAAGCCAGGACAGCTTGGGCTAATGGAAGAAAGAAAGAAAGAAAGAAAGAAAGAAAGAAAGAAAGAAAGAAGGGGTGGAATTAAAAGCAGCAGTGTTGCTGAATAAACAAGAAGATTTTTTTTAAAGGCTATGTCTGTCTTTTACCAGTAAGAGGGGGAAGTGGACATGCCCAGGGCGAGGGGGTAATTAAGAAGTAACCTTTCACTTCAATTCATGATAGGCATTAGCTAGCTAAGTAGCTATAGAGCTATAGCTAGCTTCTATGCCCATTAAGAAGCTACCTGTTACTTCAACTCATGACGCGCACTGCTTCAGCAGAGGGCACGTCCACATGCCCTAGGGGACCTCATCCCCTTGCACCACATCTATTCAGTTGTTCACCAAGGTTAGGGTGGGCAGCAGTGCTGTGTTTCCTATCCGTTATTTATTTGCTTAGTATATGATTTCAGGTTGTGTTTGTGCATTTGGTGGGGCTACAGTTTTAAAAAACACTGTGAAAAGTCCGTTCAGACTAAGAAAGAAAAGTTTCCCAGCATCCCAAGTTAATACTAAGTATCCCGTTTTGCCTTTCCCCTCCTCCAACATTGGGATTGGAGGATGCTTCATCAGGTCAGGTGATCATGACTGGGAGTTGAATCTGCCTCTCAGCACTTCAAAAAGGTACCCCTCCCGCTTTTTTTCATCCATTTTCCCAAAAATTATAGCAACCAAACCGCACCACATAGAGAGCTGACAGTAGGCTCAAAATGACCCCCACCCACGACTCTCTAAGCACAAGAAATGTCAGAAAGATAGCTGTAAAAACAAAGTTATACCCTAATCTTGTCTGCAATGCAATTCTATGGGCGAAAAAATCCAAAATGGCGATCAGAGCACTCCACGGAAAGAGAAGCGCTCTGCCTATGGCCGCTTCTTTTCACCATGCTTCTCCAGGTGCCCGGTCCACTTCTACTCCACCTGAGGGCAAGGCGGAGCAGGCCAATCCGCTTCTAATTCACCTCTCCGATTAGAAGCGGAGGACATCCCTAATTTATAGGGCTTCTCCCCTCTGTGAATTCTTTGCTGTCACTTAAGATGTGCGCTCTGAGCACAGTTCTTTCCATGCTCTGAGCCCTTATAGGGCTTCTCCCCAGTTTGAATTCTATGAGGCAACTTCAGACGTGTCCTGCAAGCAAAGTTCTTTCCGCATTCTAGGGCTTCTCACCTATGTGGGTGTTTTGATGTGCTCCAAAGATTCACATTGTGATTGAAACTCTTTCTGCATACTGAGCATGTGGAACCACCAGGAACATCCCCTCACATGACCACAGTGATAGGGCAGGTTCATAGGGAAGAAGGCGCTCTCTCAGGTATTGTCATGCCCTGCATAGAGATGGAGTCAGGAGATGAGGAGGAGGTTGCAGAGGCTGGACCTAGTGCCAAGAAGCCCAGCTCAGGTAGTGAGGAGGCTGGACTGGCAGAGACTGTGGCAGAGCCTCAGGGAGAAGAGCCAAGGCCAGCTGGGACCTCTGCCAGCTCTGAGGGCCTGATGCCAGCAAAGACTACGGAGGAGCCGCAGAGGTCTGAGGAGGAGGCAGAGAAGCCTGGTTTCAGCCAGTTGCGGGCGGAGAAGGCAACCAGACGTCGGTCTTGCCGCCTCCACCAGAAACGCCAGGCAATTAGGGATCAGCTGAGAGACCATGACTCAGCACTCTCTCTGACTGAGCATAAAAGCGCAGCCGTGAGCCATGCAAAGTTGTCAGAGATTATCTGAGCATTCTGGTGGAAGCCTTTGCTCTTAGATCTTGTGACCTCGTGCCTTGTTCCCGAACGCCTGGATTCTGATTCCTGTCTTGATTCCCGGACCCCGTGACCACGTCTGCCTACTCTGGATTCCTGCTTCGACCTTGGACCGGTTTGTGACTACGTCTTGCCTGTTGTTGCCCCTGACTCTGGACTGTGTTACTGGGTTGTCGCTGACTGTTGGCTGTTTTTGAACTTGGACTGCATTATCGAATCTCCTCTTTGCCACGCTCCCTTGACTTTGGACTGGACATTGACTACTCTACAAGCCTGCTCCTTGAACTGTTCCTGTTCCTTGACTTTTGCATTCAAACCCCCGTTTCCCCCTCCTTTCCCTGCACTGTTTAGCTTCTGTAAATAAACACCTTCGTTGCCTAGCTACCGGCTGGTCTTATCTTTCTTTGTCAAGCCATTTGGTGGCTGTCCCGGACAGGTATCCTGGTCCCAAATAATTTGTGACTTTGTACATTCCCCTTGTCCCTCTCCCAGCTAAGGTCATCCCACAGGGCAACCAGGGCAGTTCTGTAGCAAAACCAGGCCTGAAGCCTTATTGGAAAGGATCTAGGTTACCCACCCAGCTACACCCCCTTGGCTAGCTTTTATTAGCCAGGAGGGACAGAGATCGAGAGGGCAAGTGGTTGGCTGCATTGCCACCAGTACCTTGTCCCCATACTTAGTCCGCAACAACTGGAACTCATCCCACAAAATTGGGCAGACAGGGGCATCGAACACCTCAGGTGGAGCTGTGCTAACAGCAGCATCCAGCCCGCTGCAGAGAGAAGCAATTCTGTCCTCGAAGTGTGATGCAAAAAGGTTGCAGTGGGTCCTTGACTGGACCAGGGCTCCATTGCCCGGGAGAGGATGTGAACACCCCACGGACCACCCAGAAGAGCTCCACTGGACAGCTACCCAAGGACACAACGGAGGCAGCAAACTAAGCCTTCTTACGACAATGGGGTTTCTTGGACACACACACGCCTACTCTTCACACTGCCCGTCTCACAACTAGGAGCAACAACAAAATCAAGAATAAGTCTTGGAGCTTTTCTCCAGTGGGAATTCTTTGATGATAGTCCTTTCCCCATACAAAGCATTCATGGTGCATCTCACCTGAATGGATTGTTTGAGGCAAGGTACAATCTGTGATTGAACTGCTTTCCATACTCTGAGCATGTTTTTGGCTTCTCCCCTGTGTGAATTCTTTGATGGGAATTAAGTTGCCAGTTCCAACTGAAGCTCATTCCACACTCTGAGCATTTATAGGGCTTCTCACCAGAGTGAATCCTTTGATGTGACTGAAGTTGGCTACTTGTAGTGAAGCTCTTTCCACACTCTGAGCATTTATAGGGCTTCTCCCCTATGTGAATTCTTTGATGTGATTTAAGTGAGCTCATCATAGTGAAGCTCTTTCCACAATCTAAACATTCATAGGGCTTCTCCCCTGTGTGAATTGTTTGATGTTGCTTAAGGTGTGAGCTGTTAGCAAAACTCTTTCCACATTGTAAACATTTATAGGGCTTCTTGCCCCTGTGAATTCTCTCATGTTGCTTAAGGCCTGTGCTGTCAGCAAAGCTCTTTCTGCACTCTAGGCATTTATAGGGCTCCTTGCCTGTGTGAATTTTTTTATGCAAGTTAAGATGTGAGGTGAAAGTGAATTGCTTTTCACACTCCAAGTATGGAAATCTTTTCTCTTCTGTGTGAAATCTTTGACATTTAGTAAGGTGAAACTTCCAAGTCTTTACATACACTGAGCTTTCCCACTGTTTCTTCCCACTGTGCATATTTCTATTACTTGGTTTAAAAGGTTCTTCTAGTAAGGGAATTTCACGGACAACTGACCCTTCAAAAGAAATGGACTTGATTCCCTGCTTCTCTTCAGTTTCAGTTTTCCTTCTCTGGTTTCAGTTTTCCTTCTCTCGACATTTGTCTTGCTCTTCCTGGACTCAACTGCAAGAATGAAAAAAAGAAATCCTCCTGAAGTCAGACAACAAACCAAATGGTAAAAAAAAAAAAAATTGGTTGGAGAGGCAGATCCTTCCTGGGAAGGAAGGCAACAGTCTTGAATGTTTTCCACTTTTGACTCATCTTTCTCACTGTAGAATGATGGACTTTAAATTGTTTGGGAATGGCCTTATAACCCTTCCCAGATTGATGGGCAGCAGCAATTGCTTCTCTAAGATCATTGCAGATGTCTTTCCTCCTTGGCATTGCGTTAACACACACCTGGATGCTCCAGACCAGCAAACTGAAAAAACTTCCGACTTTTATAGAGGTGGTCATACTTGCTGATGAACAATTAATCACGGGCATTTGATTAGCAGCACCTGTCTGCTACTTAGCATCTTAATTCCTATGGAAGCAGTAAGGGTGTACTTACTTTCACACATGGCTTCTCCATTTTGTCTTTATTTCTGTTTAAAAAATCATGACACGGTGTAAAATGTGATGTGTTGTTGTTCATCTCAGGTTGTGTTTACCTAATTTTTAGACCTGCTTAGGAATAGATGATTGTTATTATGTCCTGATATGTAAAATCATACAATTCCAAGAGGGTGTCCTCTCTGCAATACACACTGCAGTTTAACTCCTCCTAAGGCATGTCAAAAAAACGATGTGAAAAGAGTGCCAGGCCCAGCTAGCAGCAGTTGAATTGCTACTGAGCTCTAGTTAAACTTCCACCAGTCCAAAGTAGATAGATGCAATGATAAAACCTTTCAACCGCATAACAGTATAGTCCAAACCATTTCTCATGGTTTTAGGCAGCTGATGTTATGTTTCACCATATCAGGATAGAAGGAACATTCTGCATCTTGCAGAGACGCCAAAACTTACAGCGATAATGAGAAAAAGGTCAACAGCTATTATGTTTATGTTGGAATGGAAACCTTTGATAGAATATCTGAAAGAGGCAGAGAAAAATGATGTATTTGTTCAAGGATTTTATTATTCAGGTGGGCAAAGAGAGGAAAGAACCATAAATCTGTGAATCCAATGTATGAGACTTAGATAAAGTATAAGAAACGAATTAATGGGCATTTTTGACATGAAGAGGGGGGAAAGTGTACTTTAACCTCACCCTTAAATGTTTTTAGTGTAACTGTAGTTGTTATATGTATACCTTTGTTTGTATGTATTATATGTAAAGTTTGTCTATGTGCTGTTGGAAAATTTTAAAAAAAATTAAATATAAAAAAAAACCATTCTGGACTCAGGGAGCCTCTAGCCATGAGGAGTAAAACACACATTGAAACTTCTTCTCATGGAGGCCGCTTGTTCACGATCCTGCTTTGAGAGCAGGTTTGAGTCCATCTCAGGCTCCAGAAAGGAAAACCTTCGTCCCTCCAGGAAATAAGAGGTCTGCTGATGAACCAGAGTTTCTCTCTCAATGCATCTCAGAGCTCCCTTCTAAGCCCTCCCTGCTTCCAGCACTTGAACCCCAAACAGGGACCTGAGTAACAGCGATTTCTCCCCACTCTCAGGATGTGAATATCGGGCTCACTTAATGCTTCAAAGAGGAACGTACTAAAACCAACAGCAGCAGGCTCCCTTCTTAATAAACAAAAGCGCCCCAGGTTTTATTTCAAAGGCATTGTGACCAAAGTGAATTATGAATTTTGCTTATTCACTAGGTTTAAAGCAGGAAGATGAAACTAAACAAAAAAATGCAATGCAAACAGGACACCAGGGCAGCCTTTTCCCCAAAGCAGCGACATTCCTCCTCCCCACCTGGGACCGATCCTCTTGTGTGTCTTCCAGCCCCTTCCCTTTCTCCATCCTTCCCTTCCCGGATTCCCTAATTATGGGGAGGGAAGGAGGTGCAAGGCAGGGGTCTCCCTGGAGGGGCCTCAAGTGGGTCAGTCCCCGGGAGGGGCTCACTCTCTCTTCCCCCCTAATCCCTGCCCCAAACCTGCCCTGGCGGCTATTTCCACCACCCTCACCCCCCCCCCCCCGGAAACCCCTTGCAATCCACACTCACTGGCTCCTTTGCAGGGGAAAAGAGGCTGCAGGCGGTGGACACATGAGGCTCACAGGCACAGGAGCAGAATTCCAGGCTCCTTTGCAATGGGGGGAGGAAATGTGGGGTCGGAAGGGAGGGGCCTCATCCAGCCTTGGCTCTACGACCCAACCCCTTTTCCTCCTCTTTAACCCATGGATGGAAGCAACATGAGAGCCGCAGTGGCTCCTGGCAGAGACGCGGATCTGGGAAGGGGGCTTTTCCAGGGGGGGGGTGTCTTTTATCCTTTCTGCAACATCGCCGCCTCATCTGCTCCTGGGGGCTTTGTGGGATCCAGAGCCATAAAACCGCGTCCCCCAACCTGGTGTGATTCCAATTCGACCAGCTCTTATCAGGTGTGATGTATAGCTATGTTTGTTTCACCGATTTCTCCCCGGGGAAGGACAGGTAGCAGGTAACTTTTTATTTATGCAAGGTAATGATTATATTTTTTCATAGGAGTTGAAAGTTACAAATCTCCTCATGGTAAGTTTTTTACAACACGAGCAGCGGAAATAACATTTAATAAGTTATTATTTTACAATATAGTTCAGTAAAGGACATAACAGTTTGACTACAAAATAATTGTCATTATTCTCAAACAAGAAAGGTAATTATTCAGTCTGAATTGGACGGTTTAAATACTGTTTAGTGATTTATGTGATGTTTGAATGTTGTTACTGCAGTGTCTCATCCCCTGTCGGGCGGCTTCAAATGACCAGCGAACTAGAATACCGACAGTGATATACAACGGAGGAAGATTGTGTTGGAAATGGAATGTATAATCTGGAATTACTGTCTTGATTTGTTCTTGCAACTGTTGATTTGTTCTTGCTATTGGAAACTTGTTTTTGTACTGTTGTTATTGTAACTGGACTATTGACTTGAGCTGATATTGTTGGATCCTGGTTTGGATCTGGTTTTTCTTTTTCCACTGTTTTTACAAATACCTGGAGACCTGAAGAAAAAGAGGAAGCTCAGCAGAAGACATCTTCTCTAAATGCCAACATCTCAGCTGGTTCATTGCAAAATTGAATTATTGAATTATTGTGTGGAAGCATTTTTTGCAATTAATCAATTAGTGATTGCATCATCGTACAGAACTGCCTATATAAGTAGCTGTGTTTTGCATGTTGTTATCATCCATCATCTTACCCCATCTTGATGTATGCTGCTATGTATTGATCATCTGTGAGTATTTGTATATGTGCTGCCATAACAAAATTAGTTCAACTGTCAGTAAAGGATTTGCTTTTAACCTACAAAGAATCTTTTGCCTCATTGAGTCTTTGCTGCATCCTAAACTGAGAGCCGCTGCTACTTCTGCTCAACTCTGGTTCAGAGTGTGATTTTCCAACAGGTTATGGGCCCAATAATCCCAGTCTCAGCCATACCCAAAGTCAGAGTTACTCTCAGCAAGGAGCAGTAGGACCAGAGGACTGAACCGTGATTTGACTAATCCCTGGAACAGCTTGTTGAAGTCGTTGGGAGGAAGGCAATAGAAGGCTATTTCTGATAGTAATTTGTTTTGGAAGTCGCATGGAGGAAGTGTGGCAGGAGTTGTTGATTTAAAAGGGCTCTGAAGAATCTGCGGATAGCCGGTCAGTCCCTGAGAGAAATCTAACAACGAAGGGGTTGAAAAACAACCAGTAAATATGGCAGTAAATTTTGGGAACAATGTCCCTATGGAACTACTCACAGACAGTAATTACCTTTCGTGGTCATTTAAAAACAAAATGTGTTTAAGAAATCATGATTTATGGGACGTTGTAACTAATATCCCACCGGAATATTTGAACGCTGCAGAGCTACAGGAGTGGGGTCGTCATGCCAAAAGGGCAAAGGTGCAAATAGTTTTGTGCATGAGAAACGATCAGCTGTCTTTTATAAACAGAGGAGACGCTGTGAATGTTATCTGGACGAAACTGAGACAGGTCTATGTCAGAGATACAGCGGGTGCCTGGATAAGTTTGACAAGAAGAATGTACCGCATGCACCTAAAAGAGGGCAGCGAAATAGCAAAACATTTACAAGAGTTACGGGACTGTTTTGAAAATTTAGCCGCAGCTGGCTTACCTCTCTCTGAGGAGATGAAGGTCTATGTTGTCTTGTCCAGTTTGCCACCCTCGTGGGATGTGCTAGTGACAACATTAGAAGGCATGACAGTCCAGGCTTTAACACTAAATTACCTCTCCAGAAGGCTGTTAGAGGAACAGCAGAAAAGACGGGTGAGGAAGGAAGCCGTGAGCTCAAGCGGCAAGCCAGACACATTTGCTCAATGGTCTGGGAATGAAGGGGTTAAACCTGTGAAGGAGGAAGCTGAATTAGCATATTCTACCTCAAAGAAAGCCAAGCCGCAAAAAGTGCTTCGTTGCTTTCGTTGTGGGAAAATTGGCCACATGAAGAAAGATTGCAGGGTAAAGCTGCAAACGGAGCCGGTTGAGGAGCCACACTGGAAAGCCAAACCTCAAAAGAAATCCGCTCATCTTGTCACGGCTGGAGTTAGCAAACAGGTTTCCAGAGAGGAGGGCAGAAACAGCAGCCGGTGGTTAATAGACTCAGCGTGCAGTGCTGTGATTTCAAACAGACGTGACTTTTTCAAAGACTTCAGAGAGTCTTCACAGAAATCCGTTGCACTGGCCGATGGGACATTAATCCAAGCGTCCGGGGAAGGAACATGCTACTTAGCTTTTTTGAAGGAGTGTTTTGAAAAAGCATTGTTTGTCCCAAGTATGAGGTTTTCCTTTCTAGGAGTAACAAATTTAACAGAGAAAGGATTCTCTGTGTCCTTTGAAGATGAAAAATGCTTTATTCATAAGCAAGGAATTTTAAGAGGAATGGGACGTTTGAAAAACGGTTTGTTTTTCTTGGATAACAGCATGGATGAGGAAGAAATCACAACAAATCCAGCAGGTTGTATGACTAATGAAAACTTATTTCCCCATGAGAACTGTATCCATCTTTTCCATAGAAGGCTTGGGCATGCAAATTTTAAATCCTTAACCAAAACCCTGAATAACTCAGAAGGAGTGAGAATTCAGAACTGTAAAAAGTATTTGGATTGTTCTCTGTGTAAGCTTTCTAAGTCCCGTGTTGCGAATATTCCACGTGTCAGAGAGTGGAGAGACAAGGACACGCTGGGCTTGATCCATATGGACTTGATGGGACCGTTTACTGAAAGCATTGGGAAAGCAAAATGTCAGAGTTGTGTGGAGAAATCACTTGGCTTCTGCAATTATTAAAGGATTTCAAAATCCAAATTGAAACGCCAATCACAGTGTTCTGTGACTCCCAGGCATGTATCTCGTTGGCAAATGCAGATATGTTCAAAGCAAAATCCAAGCACATTGCTATTAAATATCAAAATGTGAAATAACATACAAATAGTGGAACTCTGAAGCTGTTTTATTGTGAGTCAAAAGAAAACATAGCTGACCTGTTCACAAAGCCTTTAGGAGCTACAAAACGCATTGAGATTTGTGAAACATTAGGTTTCAGGCTGGAGGAAATGTACAAATGTACAAATATCTGTACAAATGTTGTGTTGTAAAAACTGTTGTGTAAAAAGCAAAAGAAGGGGTGTTGGATCCTGGATTGGATCTGGTTTTTCTTTTTCCACTGTTTTTCCAAATACCTGGAGACCTGAAGAAAAAGAGGAAGCTCAGCAGAAGCCATATTCTCTAAATGCCAAGGTCTCAGCTGGACACTTATTGAATTATTGTGTGGAAGCATTTTTTTGCAATTAATCAATTAGTGATTGCATCATTGTACAGGACTGCCTATATAAGTAGCTGTGTTTTGCATGTTATTATTATCACTCATCTTACCCCATCTTGATGTATGCTGCTATGTATTGATTGTCTGTGAGTATTTGTATATGTGCTGCCATAACTAAATTATTTCAATTGTCAGTAAAGGATTTGCTTTTAACCGACAAAGAATCCTTTGCCTCATTGAGTCTTTGCTGCGTCCTAAACTGAGAGCCGCTGCTACTTCTGCTCAACTCTGGTTCAGAGTGATTTTCCAACATATCACGATTATTCAGAATTTATTGTTAATATCAATTTCATTGTATATATCATTTTTTGTGCTCTCTATATGTATGTGTGTAACATAATGGCTGTTGTGAAAGTACACATTTGTTAAATATATTTCATTGAATCAACAAAAACATCTCACAAGATAATTTGCGTTAGCATTCTAGGAATTTTAGCTATACTACTCCATAGCTCCTTACCTATACCAGCTAGGTGAATAAAGTGGCAGTTAGAGGAATTCTGGTGGAAACTGAACACACCATAATTGAATTCTTGATTTTAAATGAAGCAAAAGCGGAGTCTAGCCATACATGTACTCTGGATTTTAGGAAAGCTGATTTTAATAAACTCAGAACTATGATAAGTAAGGGCCCATGGCAAGTAACCCTAATAAGAAAAGGAGTACAGGATGGGTGGGAGTATTTTAAAAAGGGAAATTTTAAAGGCACAGTTACAAACAATTCCAACAAGGTGAAAAGACAGAAGACAACAGAGGAAACCAACGTGGCTCCACAAAAAGCTTAGAGATGACCTGAAAACAAAAACAGATACATACAGGAAGTGGAAGGAAGGCCAGGCTACAAAAGAAGAGTACAGACAGGTGGCGCAGAAGTGCCAAAATGGCATCAGGAAGGTTAAAGGTGAGAATGAGCAGAGATTAGCAAGGGATGCTAAACGCAATAAAAAGGCTTTCTTCAGATAAGTGTATAGTAGGCATGTGCTCCGCTCCGATTAGGAGCGGAGAAGCAGTAGCGGATTGGCCTGCTCCGCCTTACCCAGAGGCAGAGTAGAAGCGGACCGCAGACCCCTAGAAACAAGGCGAAGAGAAGCAGCCATTTTTCGGAGCTCCTAGTTCAGGCAGAGCGCTCCGATCGCCATCTTGAAACATTTCGCCCATAAGATTGCATTGCGGAAAACAATCGGGGATAACTGGGTTGATTTTTAAGCTATCGTTCTGGAAATTCTTGTGCACAGAGAGTTGTGGATGGGGGTCATTTTGAGACTACTCTCACCTCTCTGTGTCATGTGGTTCGCGTGCTAAATCGGGTAAACAAACATTACAAACAGGGACAGCGCGGCTCAAATGGAGGTTTTCGCCCATAGGATTGCATTGTGGAAAACAATCGGGGATAACTGGGTTGATTTTTAAGCTATCATTCTGGAAATTCTTGTGCACAGAGAGTCGTGGATGGGGGTCATTTTGAGACTACTCTCAGCTCTCTGTGTGGTGCGGGTCGCGCGCTAGAATTTTTTTAAAAATCGGCGGGAAAAATACCTTTTTCAAAGGGCTGAGGGGCAGAGTCAGCTCCCGGTCATGATCACATGATCCCAAAGTTAGAGGAGGGCATAGGCAAAACGGGTAACTTGGGATTCTGGGAAACTTCTCTTTCTTCATCTGAACGGACTTTTCCCAGTGTTTTTTAACACAGTAGCCCCAGCAAATGCACAAACACAACCTGAAATCATATACTAAGCCAAGAATAAGAGATAGAAACACAGCACTGCTACCCACCCTAACTTTGGGGAACAACTGAAAAGATGTGGTGCAAGGGGATGAGCTCTCCTAGGGCATCTCATCGTGGACGTGCCCCCACTCTCTCCTGCACTGGAAGGCCATTAGAGCCTTCCAAAGAGAGTAAAACGGTGGAGCAATGCCTATCATGAGTCGAAGTGAGCGTTTACTTCTTAGTGGTGGAGCGATGCCTATTATGAGTTGAAGTGAGCGTTTACTTCTCAGAGCTGTTGGTGAAGCAATGGCTGTCTTGAGTTGAACTGGCAGCTGCTTCCCTCTCCCCCGGGCACGTCCCCCTATTACTGGTAAAAGACAGATATAGCCTTTTTAAAAAAGTTCTTCTTGTTGTTTATTCAGCAACACTGCTGCTTTTAATTCCACCCCTCCTTTGTTTATTTGTTTATTTATTCCATTTTATATGCATTACTGGCTTATCCTTGGCTCACTTCCTTATGCCCCCAGAAATGCCAGCTGCATGCCTGCCTGCCTCCCCTGCCCACCTCACAGGGATGTTGTGTGTGTGTGGCTTTGACTCAGGGGAGAAGTCCTTCCTGCGCTCACTTGGAGTTTTGGAAGTTCCAAATTTTGCAGGTTTAAGCCCTGCCAAAAAACAGGGGATGATGGGACTGCCTTGAGTCCCGGCGTGCGGCATATGTATCCCTGGATAAGCTGTCATGGTGGTGAGTTTGAGGTTTTTTTTTAACGTGCAAAATTGACGGAGCTATGGAAAGGGGTGTTGGATTTTCATAAATTCCCCAAAAATCAGGGGATGATGGGACTGCCTTGAGTCTCGGCATGCGTATGTATCCCTGGATAAGCTTTCATGGTACCGAGTTTGAGGTTTCTAACGTGCAAATTGACGGAGCTATGGAAAGGGGTGTGAATGGGGTGCCCGATTTTCAAAAAATCCCCAAAAATCAGGGGATGATGGGAGTTCCTTGAAACTTGGCGTCCATGTGGACACATGGAAAAGCTATCATGGTGCCAAGTTTGAGGTTTCTAACGTGCAAATTGACGGAGCTATGGAAAGGGGTGTGAATGGGGTGCCCGATTTTCAAAAATTCCCCAAAAATCAGGGGATGATGGGATTGCTTTGAAACTTGGCGTGCGTGTGTATACCCCCATGAGGTGTCATGGTGCCAAACGTGAGGTTTCTAACTTAAACAGAAAAAAAGTTGTATAATTTTTTAGCTTTCAATGCAACCCTATGGGGGGGGAAAAACGGAGCTCCGATCCGGATCCGCATCTCCGAGCGGAGTGGAGCGGAAGTGGGCGGAGCGGGGGCGGGGCGAAGCGGCCCGCTCCGAAAATCGCGGATCTGCAAGTGAAGCGGAGCAGGGGGTCCGTGCACACCCCTAGTGTATAGTAAAAGACAGATGAAAGAAATGGTGATTCAATTGCTTAATGAGGATGGCAAATTAATAACAGATGACAAAGAAAAGGCTGAAGTGCTCAATTCCTACTTTGGCTCAGTCTTCTCCCAAAAGCGGGTCTATGACCACCCCTGGAAAAAGTGAAGCACAAGTTGAGGGGGCAGGATTGCAGTCTGAGATTGATAAACAAATGGTCAAAGAATTTCCTTGAATGAGTTCAAATCTCCAGGGCCTGATGAACTGCATCCTAGAGTAATGAAGGAGCTAGCGGAAGAACTCTCTGAACAACGGTCTATTATCTTTGCGAAATCATGGAAGACGGGTGAGGTGCTGTATGACTGGAGGAGGGCTAAACTGGGAACTACCAACCAGTCTGTCTGACATCCAACCCTGGGGAAATTCTGGAGCAGATTCTAAAGAAGACAATCTGTAAGCACCTTGAAAAGAATGCACTGATTACTAGAAGCCAACAGGGATTTGTCAAAGGACAAATTCTGTTAGACTAATCTGATCTCATTTTTTGATCGGGTAACCTCCCTTGTGGATTGTGGAAATGCTGTGGATGTCATATATCTTGACTTCAGCAAAGCTTTTGACAAAGTGCCCCAGGATATTCTGATTAACAAACTTCAAAGTGATCTTGATAGGCTGGAGTGCTGGGCTGAAAACAACAAAATGATATTTAAAAGGGATAAATGCCAAGTTCTACACCTAGGAAAAGGAAAACAAATGCACATTTTCAAGAGGGTGGGGGACTTGACTCAGCAATACTACAAACAAGAACAACCTTGGAATTGTTCTAGATCACAAGCTGAATATGAGCCAACAGTGTGATGTGGTTGCAAAAAAAGCAAATGCTATTTTGGGCTGCTTTAAAAGAAATATATCTTCCAAATCGCATGAGGTACTGATTCCCCTCTATTCGGCCCGGGCTATGCCACATCTTGAGTATTGCGCCCAGTTCTGTGCACCACACTTCAGGAAGGATGCAGACAAGCTGGAGTGTATTCAGAGGATGATCAGGGGTATGGAAACAAAGCCCTATGAGGAGAGACTGAAAGAACTGGGCATGTTTAGCCTGGAGAAGAGGAGATTGAGGGGAGATTATTATTATTATTTATTTATATAGCACCATCAATGTACATGGTGCTGTACAGATAACACAGTAAATAGCAAGACCCTGCCGCATAGATATGATAGCACTCTTCAATAACTTGAAAGGTTGTGACAGAGGAGAACCAGAATCTCTTCTCGATCCTCCCAGAGTGCAGGACACGGAATAACGGGCTCAGGTTACAGGAAAGCAGATTCCGGCTAGACATCAGGAAAAACTTCCCGTTCGAGCAGTATGACAATGGAACCAGTTACCTAGAGAGGTTGTGGGCTCTCCCACACTAGAGATATTCAAGAGGCAGCTGGACAACCATCTGTCAGGTATGTTTCAGGGTGGATTCCTGCATTGAGCAGGGGGGCTGGACTCAATGGCCTTATAAGCCCCTTCTTGCTATTTACTGTTTTACTCTGTACAGCACCATGTACATTGATGGTGCTATATAAATAAATAAATAATAATAATAATAATCTATGATGCTATAAATGCTACAGTAAACATTTATAGGGCTTCTACCCAATGTGAATTCTTTGATACCGCTTAAGGTTTGAGCTCAGAACAAAGCTCTTCCCACATTCTAAGCATTAATAGGGCTTCCCCCCAGTGTGAATTCTTTGATGCTGCTTAAGCTTTGTGTTCCAAGCAAAGGTCTTTCCGCACTCTAAGCATTTATAGGGATTCTCCTTAGTGTGAATTCTTTGATGCTGTTTAAGGTGTGTGCTCCGAGCAAAGGTCTTCCCGCACTCTAAGCATTCATAGGGCTTCTCCCCAGTGTGAATTCGTTGATGCTGCTTAAGGTCCTTGATGTGAGCAAAGGACTTCCCGCACTCTAAGCATTTATAGGGCTTCTCCCCAGTGTGAATACTTTGATGCTGTTTAAGGTGTGTTCTCCGAGCAAAGGTCTTCCCGCACTCTAAGCATTCATAGGGCTTCTCCCCAGTGTGAATTCGTTGATGCCGCTTAAGGTCCTTGATGTGAGCAAAGGACTTCCTGCACTCTAAGCATTTATAGGGCTTCTCCCCAGTGTGAATTCTTTGATGCTGTTTAAGGTGTGTGCTCTGAGCAAAGGTCTTCCCGCACTCTAAGCATTCATAGGGCTTCTCCCCAGTGTGAATTCTTTGATGCTGTTTAAGGTGTGTGCTCCAAGCAAAGGTCTTCCCGCACTCTAAGCATTCATAGGGCTTCTCCCCAGTGTGAATTCGTTGATGCCCCTTAAGGTAGTTGATGTGAGCAAAGGTCTTCCCGCACTCTAAGCATTTATAGGGCTTCTCCCCAGTGTGAATTCGTTGATGCAGCTTAAGGCTACTGCTGTGAGCAAAGCTCTTCCCGCACTCTAAACATTTATAGGGCTTCTGCCCAGTGTGAATTACTTCATGCTGCTTAAGCTGTGTGCTCCGAGCATAGCTCTTCCCACACTCTAAACATTTATAGGGCTTCTTCCCAGTGTGAATTACTTGATGCCGCTTAAGGCTGTTCCTGTGAGCAAAGGTCTTCCCGCATTCTAAGCATTTATGGGGCTCCTCCCTAGTGTGAATTCTTTGATGTAAGTTAAGTTGTGAGTTGAAAGTGAATTGTTTTTCACACACTAAGCATTGAAACCTTTGATATTTGTTAGAATGGATCTTCTGAGTTTTACTCTGTTTCTTCCTTTTACGAATGTTCTTTTTACTTGGTGCTTCTAGTATTGGAGTTACACAGACGTCTGATCCTTCAAAAGAAATGGATTCGTTTTCCCTCTTCTCTTCAGTTTCAGTTTTCCTTCTCTGGTGTAGGCCATTTTTCTTGCTCTCTCTGTGATCACCTGCAAGTATAAACACAGAAATCGTTTTGAAATCTTGGAACAAAACAAATGGTTGCTGATTTGATTCACAGGATAAAAAAGAAATAATCGTTGGTGAGGCAGATCCTTCTAAACATATTAAATATCCTGATGATCAATAGAACTGAGAACTAGACTGCCAAACAATGCTTTCATTTATATGGAATAACTCATATAAAGTAGTTGAGAGAATAAATGAATAACATAAAAAACTGTAAAAATAAAATACACTTAAAATCTGCCATTTCCTCCTAGCTGATCATTTAACTGGGAACTGGAAAGTGGGAATTCAACCCTAATGGTTATTTTCAATGTCTAATTATATCTTAAAATGAAAAGCAAGCTGTCCAGAGCTGTCTTCTGAAAAGGCTTAACTCTCCTCTCCTCCATGGAAACCATTATGATAATATCTGTAACATCTTCAATATTATGCAGATGCAATTACTGCAGCAAAGTAAGATTGGTTGGCAGCCATCTCTGCCACAGAGCAAGTCCATCAATGGGCTTTTCTCAATGTTTTGTCAGGTCTTCGGAGTCAATGACAGTTGTATTCTACACTGACACAAAGAAAGAAGAGCTGAAATGCCACCTTCCAGGATCTGGCAAGAAGGCAGAGAGGGAGCATTACACAGAGGAATCCCATTCCTTACCCAGAGAGGCCAGGATCCCACGATTCTCCTCCATGACTTCTTTGTGCAGAGTCCTCTGGCCTGGATCCAGCAGAGCCCACTCCTCCTCCGAGAAATGCACGGCCACCTCCTCAAAGGTCACCAGACCCTGAAAGAAGAAGAAATGATGTTCTCTTTAAGCATTATGTAGCAATCCATGAAGGAAAGGATGGTGAGGTCCTCTTTCTGAATGCCAGAGCTTCGTGAGTGGCATTCAAGGCCTTCCCAGCAGCCATCTTGGAGAAGAGCAAAGGCTAAAGGGGCAGGTTCTTCCGGGACCAAAGAGATGTGCAGGAGACGGAGGCCCCCAGGACTCCCCTACCTGCCCAGGCTGTGCAGAAACCGCTTCCACTCCACCGCCAAGCGAACCAGGCCCAGAAGGACCCCCCAGGATCAGTTCACTTCCCCTGCAGGTTGTTTTGCTCCCTGTGAGGAAGGTAAAGAAGGCGGGAAGGTGAGAAGTTAAGTTAACATTCTTAACTGTTCCTATTTTCATTGATTATTTTCAGTGTTTATTTATTGATTGCATTTGTTTACCACACCAGAGCTGAAGCACTTAAAAACAATATCCAAATATTTAAAACTGAAAACATACAATATACACATACATATAAAACTATGACCCTAAAAAAACAGACCTAGGCTAATTAATTACAAATTGCTAATTACATATTGCTTGACCTGGCACTGAAAAGATAATGATGTCGGTGCCATGTGAACCACATTGGGGAGATTGTTCCACAGTTGGGGGGCCACCACAGAGAAGGCCTCTTCCTTGTTGTCGTCCTCCGATCTTCCCTCCGAGTAGGCGCCTGGAGGAGGACCTTAGTTGTTGAGTGTGTAAGACCCACTCTGGGAAGCGGGCCAGAGTGGGTCTGATACCCTCAAACCACGTTACTAAACAACATTTCCTTTTTGAGTATCTCCCCCAGCAAAATCAGGCTCAAGGAGAACATTAAGACAGCTCATGCACTTCAGGCGTAATTGAGGGAGGGAGACCATGGGGAAATACGTCCACTAATCCTTACCCAGTGAGGAGGGTCCTCCGTCCCCCTCCTGCAAGATCCGCCTGTCCAGCGGCCTCTGTGTGATGCCCGGTGGAGCCTTCTCAGCCTCAGGGAAATCTGTGGGAGCTCTGGCCAACATCCCCTGGACCTGGAGAAGGAGGGAGGATCCCAGGCAGAGAAGAGGGTTAGAGAAGGAAAGAAACGGCTCAGGTCAAGGCCAAGGGCAGCGTTTCCCAATCGCTTTACCTTTCAGGTCTCATTCTAAAGTTGATCTGCCATCCAAGACACACAGCACAGGAACTTGTGTCTTTGTCAGGGGGCTAAGAGTTCAACCTTGATATCCAGCATTTTCCACTGTACATACAGCAGTTTGGCTTTTACAAATGCTATTCCTGTTCTGTTGGGAGGACTCTGACACCAGTTGAAGAAGGATCCCCTCCTTCCCCAGAACTTCACAAACCCATTCATTTCTCCTGTCGTCATGATAAACTAAGAAGAGCCGTTCTGGATCAGAACAAGGGTCCATCTAGTCCAGCATTCTCTCCCCACAGTGGTCCAACAACTGGAGGTAGGATATAGCCATCAGGACTAATAGCCATTCAGAGCCTTCTCCTCCAGGATTTTGTCTAACCCCCATTTTAAACCATCTAAATTGGTGGCCATCACTACATCCTCTGGTACAGAACTGAATATTTTAACCATCCAGTGTTAGCTTAACTATCCTCCAATGAGAGCCTGCTCTACACATGAAGAACAACTGTACTTGCAGGTGTCATTGGAAATTAGGGCATCCCTTCCTTAAAGGCCTCATAAAATAAAGTTGAGATAAGAACACAGTCCCTGTTAGTTATCAAGATGAAATGCTCTCACCTGCTCTTGGTCCTCTGCCTGGCTCAGGAGGAAGCCTTCTGCCAGGGCCACCGCCTGGGAACTGCTCTCCCCTCCACATTCTCTGACCCAGCTCTCCATCTCCGGGGGCAGGACAGCCAGGAACTTCTCCAGGACCACCAGGTCCAGCATCTGAGCTTTCGTGTGCTTTTCTGGCTTCAGCCATTGGCAGCAAAGGTGGTGGAGACGGCTACAAACCCCTCGGGGCCCCATGGCCTCCTGGTAGCAGAAGTCCCTGAAGGGCTGAAGCTCCACGTCTGAGCAGGTGTTGCTCCCAGGCTGGTCCTGCTGCACTCTTCCTTTCCAGGGCTCTGCACTGCTCCCTTCCTGGATGTTGCAGGAGACGTTTTCTGGTTCAGGGCCTGCAAAGCTTTGCTCTTCCATCTTCACCCTCTTCACCATCTCTGCTCCCACCAGGACTCGAAAAAGTCTCCTGCCTTGGCTGCCAATTTCTCCTTTGAGGCAGGGAATGCACTATAGGAATTAAAACAGAGCTTGTGAAGAAGGCACACAAGGTAGACCTGGGTTAAAGTTCCCAAACCAGCCGCCCCCTCCCCATCGGTTCCCAATGAAACTGGAGCCAGTTCACCTGAGAATTGTAAAGGAAACCACACTCAGCCCAACCGGCTGCCCACTGGATTTTGCACAGATCTTGGAATAAAGCACACAGCTCTCAAGTTGAAAGGGTTAGGCCCAATCCTTTATTGAAATAGGAAGGGTAAGAGGCAAGCATTTACATCAGATTAGCTACTAAAATTGATACAAAAACCCTGAACCCCATACCAGCAAACTAAAACATTGTTACAGAATATACTTCCCGCAGCCAGGTATTCTACTCCTCCCCCCTCCCTCCGGATGGGCCAGTTTCTCTTTCACAGATGCAAATTGCCCCAAGGTCACTTCTCTCGCCTTAACGGAGCCAAGCGAGGGCCTCCTGCCTATAGCCAGGTGGAGAGATAAGCGGTACTTCTGCAATTCTATAACAGACAATAGACAAGGAATGAATTTCTAAAAACAGTAATTCTGTGTGCGCTTAACCCCTTCCTTACAAGAATAACCACACTTCAACAAGGCTTCAGGCAATTTATTAAATCAGCGTAAGGCCTTGAGCGTATGAACAATTAACAGGAGACAGGAGAGGGTGTGTGGGGGAAAACAGTCTAAAAATTACAATCAAACTAAAAGGCCACAGCAGAAATTAAACATTTTAAAAGCGCAATAAAAGCCACATCACGGCAAGCCGTTGAGTCAGAGCGACCCAAAGAGAGACAAGAAATCCTGACTTCCTAATACCTGATGGCACAGGGGTCCCTTCGCCACCCTTTGGGGCCCCGAACAACATGACCCTTCCTCAAATATATAGAGACCATAAACTGGAAACTGACTTAACTTATCCCCCCAACTCAAGCGAGTGGGGTGGCCCGACAAACAGCAAGTTCTACAGGGCTCCCGGTGAGAAGGTTTATAAGGGAAGTAAATGCAGAAGGACGTCACAAACGGAAGCAAAATGTGAAACACACAATGATTTACAAAGCTATACATGTGTACACTCTGCAAAACACACTGCAGTTTAGCTCCTCCTAAGGTGTGTCAGAAAACAATGTGTAGTGTCAGAACCAACTAGCAGCAGTTGAATTGCTATTGAGCTCTAATTAAACTTCCACCAGTCCAAAGTAGATAGATGCAATGATCATAGAATAGTAGAGTTGGAAGGGGTCTACAAGGCCATCGAGTCCAACCCCCTGCTCAATGCAGGAATCCACCCTAAAGCATCCCTGATAGATGGTTGTCCAGCTGCCTCTTGAAGGCCACAACCTCCCTAGGTAACTGGTTCCATTGTCAAACTGCTCTAACAATCAGGAAGTTTTTCCTGATGTCCAGCCGGAATCTGGCTTCCTTTAACTTGAGCCCGTTATTCCGTGTCCTGCACTCTCGGAGAATCAAGAAGAGATCCTGGCCCTCCTCTGTGTGACAACCTTTCAAGTATTTGAAGAGTGCTATCATATCTCCCCTCAATCTTCTCTTCTCCAGGCTAAACGTGCCCAGTTCTTTGAAAAGCTTTCAACCGCATAACAGTATAGTCTAAACTATCTCTCATGGCTTTAGGCAGCTGAAGTTACCTTCAGTCATATCAGGATAGAAGGAACATTCTGCATCTTGCAGAGATGCCAAAACTTACAGCGATAATGAGATAAGGTCAACAGCTATGTTTATGTTGGAATGGAAACCTTTGATTGAATATCTGAAAGAGGCAGAGAAAAATGTTGTATTTGTTTGTGGATTTTATTAATCAGATGGGCAAAGAGAGGAAAGAACCATAAATCTGTGAATCCAATCTATGAGACTTAGATAAAGTATAAGAAAAACTGAATTAGATATATAAATGGTCATTAACGAATTAATGGGCATTTTAGACAAGAGGGCAAAAAAATGTACTTTAACCTCACCCTTAAATGTTTTTCGTGTAATTGTAGTTGTTATATGTAAACCTTTATTTGTATGTGTTATATGTAACGTCTATGTCTATGAGTTGTGGAAAAATAATTTTAAAAAATGTACAAAAAAGAAAAGGTTATAAGGAACATTCTGGACTCAGGAAGCCTTTAACCGTGAGGAGTAAAACACATATTGAAAGTTCTTCTCATGGAGGCCTCTTGTTCACGATCCTGCATTGAGAGCAGGTCTGAGTCCATCTCAGGCTCCAGAAAGGAAAACCTTTGTCCCTCCTGGAAATAAGAGCTCTGCTGATGACCCAGTTTCTCTCCCAATCCATCCCAGGGCTCCCTTTTTATGCCTTCTCTGCTCCCAGCACTTGAACCCCAAAATTGCACCAGAGTAACAGCGATTTCTCCCCACTCTCAGGATGTGAATATCGGGCTCACTTAATACATCAAAGAGGGACGTACTAAAACCAACAGCAGGCTCCCTTCTTAAGAAACAAAAGCGCCCCAGGTTTTATTTCGAAGCCTCGTGACCAAAGTGAGTTATGAATTTTGCTTATTCACTAGGTTTAAAGCAGGAAGATGAAACAAAACAAAAAATGCAAACAGGACACCAGGGCAGCCTTTTGCCAAAAGGGGGGGACATTCCTCCTCCCCACCCGGGACCTTTCCTCTTGTGTCCCTCCCAGACACCCCCCCTTCTCCAGCCTTCCCTTCCGCGATCCCCTAGTTATGGGGAGGGAAAGAGGTGCAAGGCGGGGGTCTCCTGGAGGGGCCCCAAGTGGATCTGTCCCCTGGGGGGGGCTCGGGGCTCCCTCTCTCTTCCCACCACCCCCTGCCCCAAACCTGCAGCCCCTGCCCGGGGGGGGGGCTGTCCTCCACCCTCCCCCCCCCCGGACCCCCTTGCAATCTGCACTCACCAGATCCTTTGCAGGGGAAAAGAGGCTCGCAGGAGCAGGGGGAGAATCCCAGGCTCCTTTGCAATGGGGGGAGGCGGAACTATGGGGCAGGAAGGGAGGGGCCTCATCCAGCCTGGGCTCCTCATAGGCCTCTCTAGGAGCCACCCCCCTCTCCTCCTCTTTAACCCTTGCATGGAGTCAACACGAGACAGACGGAGAGACTCCTGGCAGAGAAGCGGACCTGGGAAGGGGGCTTTTCCACGGGGGGGGGGGAGGGGGTCTTTTATCCCCCCCCCAGCATCGCCACCCCATCTGCTCCTGGGGGCTTCGGGGGATCCACAGCCGTTTCCCCTTTGAGTGCGTAAAGCAGCCTCCGGCATGGGAGCCCTCCGTCCTTCCGCCTGCCCTTGCTGCAGAACAGCGTTCCCCAACCTGGTGCCCTTCAGAACTCTAAACATGACTAGATGCCCTAAAAAGAGAGAGGTTAAGTAGTGTGACCCTGTGAAAAAGAGGACAGGGCGCCTGTATCCTTAACAGTTGTATTGAAAAGGGAATTTCAGCAGGTGTCATTTGTATATATGGAGAACTTGATGAAATTCTGTCTTCAACACCACAGTTAAAGGTGCAGGAGCTATACTAGAGTGATGAAATTCTGTCTTCAACACCACAGTTAAAGGTGCAGGAGCTATACTAGAGTGATGAGATTTGCTCTTCAACATTTTTATTCATGATTTGGACGAGGAGGTGCAGGGAACGCTGATCAAATTTACTAATGACACAAAATTAGGTGAGATAGCTAATACCCTGGAAGACAGAAACAAACTTCAAAGTGATCTTGATAGGCTGGAGTGCTGGGCTGAAAACAACAGAATGAAAATTAATAGGGATAAATGCCAAGTTCTACATTTAGGAAATAGAAACCAAATGCACAGTTACAAGATGGGGGATACTTGGCTCAGCAATACTACAAATGAGAAGGATCTTGGAATTGTTGTAGATCACAAGCTGAATAGGAGCCAACAGTGTGATATGGCTGCAAGAAAGGCAAATGCTATTTTAGGCTGCATTAATAGCTTCCAAATCACGTGAGGTACTGGTTCCTCTCTATTCGGCCCTGGTTAGGCCTCATCTAGAGTATTGCATCCAGTTCTGGGCTCCACAATTCAAGAAGGATGCAGACAAGCTGGAGCGTGTTCAGAGGAGGGCAACCAGGATGATCAGAAGACTGGAAACAAAGCCCTATGAAGAGAGACTGAAAGAACTGGGCATATTTAGCCTGGAGAAGAGGAGATTGAGGGGAGATATGGTAGCACTCTTCAAATATTTAAAATGTTGCCTCACAGAGGAAGGCCTAGGTCTCTTCTGAATCATCCCAGAGTGCAGGACACGGAATAACGGGCTCAAGTTAAAGGAAGCCAGATTCCGGCTGGACATCAGGAAAAACTTCCTGACTATTGGAGCAGTACGACAATGGAACCAGTTACCTAGGGAGGTTGTGGGCTCTCCCACACTAGAGACTTTCAAGAGGCAGCTGCACAGCCATCTGTCAGGTATGCTATAAGGTGGATTCCTGCATTGTACAAGGGGTTGGACTTGATGACCTTAGAGGCCCCTTCCAACTCTTACTATTCTATGATTCTAATTTTAGTACTTTTTGAAACACTTAAGCTTTACTTACTTTCTCTTGATTTCAGAATAGCAGCGCATCTGTAATTCTTTTCGGTCAATTTTCTTTAATCAATTATCATTTTTTCAAAGGATGTGATCTCTCCATTAAACCTAGACGTGCAGCTTCTGGCAAAAGTCGTGCTCTCCTCTGCTGTTCTGGTTTGCCCTGACACAGAGCCCTCAGCTATTCTAGCCTGTACTACTGCAGACTCCTCAAACTATTTCGACTACTCTTGCAGATTCCCCAACGGTTCGGTCCTGCCCTATCACAGACCCTGTGACTATTCTTGTCTGCCCTAAGACAAGTGTTGGATTCAATGTGTTGTTTATATTTTGAATTTTTCAAGTATTTAAAAATGCGAGCTGTATATATCTACTATCAAGGTGCTCTCCGTATGCCACATGTGGACTTGCTTGGTGTTGAAATCTGCACCAGATGAGTTAAAATACACCTGATCTTTGAACCACAACAAGCCTGATCAAGAAACCTGAATCTGTTTTAGTAGGTCATTATCTGTATCTTTATATATGCCTGGTTATCAGTACAGCAAAAAAATAGTATTATGAGTCTCCATTTTAAACTGTGTATTTTTAAAGTACAGATTACTTGTTAATTAAAAAAATCCAGTTTACTTCAGTTTTCGTTTATTTCGTTTGTTCAATGAATGGAAAAAAGTCCATTATTACTGTATATTCAATCAATGTTTACCTTTAAAAAAATGTCTCCGGCCGAACCACCAAATGAAATGTGCTGCGCACACCTATGCCTGTCCTCCTTTCCATACGGTCACCCTAATGTTAGGGGAGGCCTTATCAGGGTACACAGGAAGATTTTGGACCCAAGGAGCCGCAAGCCGTGCGGAGTAAAACACACACGGCAACTTCTTCTCATGGTGGCCTCCTGTTCCACACCTGGACCCCTGCTTTGAGAGCAGGATGGCCTCCATCTCAGGCTCAAGGCAGGAAAACTTTCGCCCTCCAGAAAATAAGAGATCTGATGATGAACCAGAGTTTCTCTCCCATGGCTCCGTTCTAAGCCCTCTCTGTTCCCTTCACTTGAACCCCAAACAGGGGCGGAAGCGAACAGTGATTTCCACCCGTTCTTAGGATGTGAACAGCAGGGCTCGCTTCATCCATAAAAGCAGGACATATTAAAGCCAATGAAAGCATTTGCCCTTAGTAAATCCATACTTGTCCACAGAGAAAACATAGCACAGTTAACTTACAGCGATAATGAGAAAAAGGTCAACAGCTATTATGTTTATGTTGGAATGGAAACCTTTGATAGAATATCTTAAAAAGGCAGAGAAAAATGATGTATTTGTTCATGGATTTTATTATTCAGATGGGCAAAGAGAGGAAAGAACCATAAATCTGTGAATCCAATGTATGAGACTTAGATAAAGTATAAGAAAAACTAAATTAGATTGATATATAAATGGTCATTAACTAATTAATGGGCATTTTTGACTTGAAGAGGGAAAAAAGTGTACTTTAACCTCACCCTTAAATGTTTTTAGTGTAATTGTAGTTGTCATATGTATACCTTTGTTTGTATGTATTATATGTAATGTTTGTCTATGTGCTGTTGGGAAATAAAAAATTAAATATAAAAAAAAAACATTCTGGACTCAGGGAGCCTCTAGCCATGAGGAGTAAAACACACATTGAAACTTCTTCTCATGGAAGCCTCTTGTTCACGATCCTGCATTGAGAGCAGGTCTGGGTCCATCTCAGGCTCCAGAAAGGAAAACCTTTGGACCTCCAGGAAATAAGAGGTCTGCTGAGGAACCAGTCTCTCTCTCCCAATGCATCCCACAGCTCCCTTCTAAGCCCTCTCTGCTCCCAGCACTTGAACCCCAAAATTGCACCAGAGTAACAGCGATTTCTCCCCACTCTCAGGACATGAATATCAGGCTCACTTAATACATTAAAGAGGGACGTACTAAAACCAACAGCAGGCTCCCTTCTTAATAAACAAAAGCACCCCAGGTTTTATTTCAAAGGCCTCGTGACCAAAGTGAGTTATGAATTTTGCTTATTCACTAGGTTTAAAGCAGGAAGATGAAACAAAGCAAAACAAAATGCAAAGCAAACTGGACACCAGGGCAGCCTTTTCCCCGCAGGGGCGACATTCCTCCTCCCCACCCGGCACCTTTCCTCTTGTGTGTCTGCCAGCCCCTTCCCTTTCTCCTTCCTTCCCTTCCCGGATTCCCTAACTATGGGGAGGGAAGGAGGTGCAAGGCAGGGGTCTCCCTGGAGGGGCCTCAAATGGGTCAGTCCCCGGGGAAGCAGGGGGGGCTCACTCTCTCTTCCCACCCACTCCCTGCCCCAAACCTGTCCTCCTGCCCCGGGGGGCTCTTTCCACCACCCTCCCCCTAGGAACCCCCTTGCAATCTGCACTCACAGGCTCCTTTGCAGGGGAAAAGAGGCTGCAGGCGGTGGACACACGATGCACGTAGGAGTAGAATCCCAGGCTCCTTTGCAATGGGGGGAGGAAATGTGGGGTCGGAAGGGAGGGGGCTCATCCAGCCTTGGCTCTAGGACCCAGCCCCCTCTCCTCCTCTTTAACCCTTGGATGGAAGCAACATGAGAGAGCGCAGTGGCTCCTGGCAGAGATGCGGATCTGGAAAGGGGGCTTTTCCAGGGGGGGGGTCTTTTATCCCCCTCTGCAACATTACTGCCTCATCTGCTCCTAGGGGCTTTGTGGGATCCAGAGCCATAAAACAGCATCCCCCAACCTGGTGTGATTCCAATTCGACCAGCTCTTATCAGGTGTGATGTATAGCTATGTTTGTTTCACCTAATTCTCCCCGGGGAAGGACAGGTAGCAGGTAACTTTTATTTATAGCTATTATGCAAGGTAACGATTGGAGTTTTCCATAGGTGTTGAAAGTTACAAATCTCCTCATGGAGCTGTAAAACCACATTCCCCAACCTGGTGTGATTCCAATTCGACCAGCTCTTATCAAGTGTGATATATACCTATGTTGTTTCACCTAATTCTCCCCGGGGAAGGACAGGTAGCAGATAACTTTTATTTATAGCTATTATGCAAGGTAACAATTATAGTTTTTCATGGGAGTTGAAAGTTACAAATCTCCTCGTGGTAAGTTTCTTACAACACGAGCAGCGGAAATAACATTTAATAAGTTATTATTTTACAATATAGTTCAGTAAAGGACATAACAGTTTGACTATTTCCTACAAAGTAATTGTCATCACTATTCACAAGAAAGAAAGGTAATTATTCAGTCTGAATTGGACGGTTTAAATACTGTTTAGTGTTTTATGTGATGTTTGAATGTTGTTACTGCAGTGCCTCGTCCCCCGTCGGGCTGCTTCAAATGACCAGCGAATTAGAATACTGACAGCGATATACAACGGAGGAAGATTGTGTTGGAAATGGAATGTATAATCCGAAATTACCGTCTTTATTTATTCTTGCAACTGTTGATTTGTTATTGCTATTGGAAACTTGTTTTTGTACTGTTGCTATTGCAATTGGACTATTGACTTGAGCTGATATCATGATTATTCAGAATTTATTGTTAATATCAATTTCATTATATATTGTTTTTTGTGCTCTCTATTTGTATGTGTGCAACATAATGGCTGTTGTGAAAGTACACATTTGTTAAATATATTTCATTGAATCAACAAAAACATTAACGAGTGTTCCCATGATTCTGGGATCCTCTCTCCTTCCAATATAGCATTATATATCTTCAATAATTTTGGTACTAAAAACATTTTAAAAACTTTGTAATATTCCGGTCCTAAACTGTCTACCCCGGGTGATGTACCCACTTTCAAATTCTCTATAACCTCTTCAATTTCTCTTTGAGATATACTCCTTACCATTAGCTTTTTATGTTCTATTTCCAATCCCCTTTTTTTTTTTGAGATTTATGCATGCTGGCAAGCTACGCAGAGTGACCTCCTTGGAGCAGGGTGAAGAGCTTTTAAAAAGTTTGGGTCTGGATGTGGATGCCATGTCAACACAAGCGGAAGATGAAGGTGTAATTTAAAGAGGCAACAGGTTGCAATGTAGGAAAAGTTAGAGGAAGAGATTAAGAATTTGGAGAAAGATTATTGGCAATCTAAAAATAAACATAAAATAATAGACTTACAAGCAAAGAAAAAAGAGTTAGAGAATAAAAATTTAGAGGAAGTTCAGAAAAATTTAATTTATATGAAAAGAGAGTATTTTGAAAACAGTAACAAAAACTCTAAGATGCTGGCCAGACTCACACGAAAGGAAAAGGCTAAGAATGGGATAGGAATAGTGAAAGATAAACAAGTGAATTATTGTCACACAATGAAGGGTAAAATTAAAAAAATTCAGGAATTTTATCAAGAATTATATAAGGAAAAGGACACTCAGAAGAAGATGGAAGTTTACACTTCCCTGTGCCTGTTTTCATTCTCCTTCCCTCTTTATTGTTTACTACAACTTATTAGATTGTAAGCCTATGCGGCAGGGTCTTGCTATTTACTGTGTTATCTGTACAGCACCATGTACATTGATGGTGCTATATAAATAATAATAATAATAATAATAATAATAATAATAATAAGGAAAGCTTATCTTAATAAACACAGAACTATGATAAGTAAGGTCCCATGGCAAGTAACCCTAATGAGAAAAGGAGTCCAAGATGGGTGAGAGTATTTAAAAAAAAATTCTTAAAGGCAAAATTACAAACAATTCCAATATGGAAAAAAGATAAAAGACAACCAAAGAAACCAGTGTAGCTCAACAAAAAGCTTACATGATGACATGAAAACAAAAACGGATACATACAGGAAGTGGAAGGAAGGCCAGGCTACAAAAGAAGAGTACAGACAGGTAGCACAGAAGTGCCAAAATGGCATCAGGAAGGCTAAAGCTGAGAAGGAGCTGAGATTAGCGAGGGATGCTAAAAGCAATCTTCGGATATGTGAATAGTAAAACACACAGGAAAGAAATGGTGGTTCAACTGCTTAACGAGGATGAGTAATTGATAACAGATGACAAAGAAAAAGCTGAAGTGCTCAATCCCTACTTTGGCTCAGGCTTCTCCCAAAAGCGGGTCTATGACCCCCCTGGAAAAAGTGAAGCACAAGTTGAGGGGGCAGGATTGCAGTCTGAGATTGATAAAGAAATGGTAAAGGAACACCTAATTTCCTTTAATGAGTTCAAAACTCCAGGCTCTGATGAACTGCATCCTAGAGTAATGAAGGAGCTACTGGAAAAACTCTCAGAACCAC
The DNA here is from genome assembly GCF_023053635.1 of Elgaria multicarinata webbii. Classification (NCBI taxonomy): domain Eukaryota; kingdom Metazoa; phylum Chordata; class Lepidosauria; order Squamata; family Anguidae; genus Elgaria; species Elgaria multicarinata. The sequence goes on from NC_086173.1 coordinate 170,457,403, forward strand.
TGTCTATTATCTTTGTGAAATCATGGAAGACGGGTGAGGTGCTGTATGACTGGAGGAGGGCTAACATGGGAACTACCAACCAGTCAGTCTAACATCCAACCATGGGGAAATTCTGGAACAGATTCTGAAGAAGTCAATCAGGAAGCATGTTGAAAACAATGCAGTCATTACTAGAAGCCAACAGGGATTTGTCAAGAACAAATCCTGTTAGACTAATCTGATCTCATTTTTTCATCGGGTAACCTCCCTTGTGGACTGTGGAAATGCTGTGGATGTGCTATATCTTGACTTCAGCAAAGCTTTTGACAAAGCACCCCATGATATTCCGATTAACAAACTTCAAAGTGATCTTGATAGCCTGGAGTGCTGGGCTGAAAACAACAGAATGAAATTTAATAGGGATAAATTCCAAGCTCTTCACCTAGGAAAAGGAAACCAAATGCACATTTACCAGAGGGGCGATACGTGACTCAGCAATACTACAAACAAGAAGAACCTTGGAATTGCTCTAGATCACAAGCTGAATATGAGCCAACAGTATGATGTGGTTGCAAAAAAAGCAAATGCTATTTTGGGCTGCTTTAAAAGAAGTATATCTTCCAAATCGCATGAGGTATTGATTCCCCTCTATGCAGCCCTGGTTATGCCACATCTTGAGTATTGCGCCCAGTTCTGTGCAGCACACTTCAAGAAGGATGCAGACAAGCTGGAGCATGTTCAGAAGATGATCAGGGGCCTGGAAACAAAGCCCTATGAGGAGAGACTGAAAGAACTGGGCATGTTTAACCTGGAGAAGAAGATTGAGGGGAGATATGATAGCACTCCTCAATGACTTGAAAGGTTGTGACACAGAAGAGGGCCAGGATCTCTTCTAAATCATTCCAGGATGAAGGACACAGAATAACGGGCTCAGGTTACAGGAATGCGGATTCCGGCTGGACATGAGGAAAAACTTCCTGACTGTTAGAGCAGTACGACAATGGAACCAGTTACCTAGGGAGGTTGTGGGCTCTCCTACACTGGAGGCATTCAAGAGGCAGCTGGACAACCATCTTTCAGGGATGCTTTAGGGTGGATTCCTGCATTGAGCAGGGGGTTTTACTCGATGACCTTATAGGCCCCTTCCAACTCTACTATTCTATGACACTATAAATGCTACACTAAGCGTTTATAGGGCTTCTTCCCAGTATGAATATTCACGACAGGAATATACTCGCTCACTACGTTCAACATCTAAGGACCTCCTCCAGGTGTCTACTCCGAGAGGCTTGGAGTGTGGCAACGAGGGATAGGGTCTTTTCAGTGGTGTCCCCCAGACTATGGAATCATCTCCCTGATGAGGCTCGCCTGGCACTAACGCTGCTATCTTCACAGCGCCAGGTTAAGACTTTCCTCTTTGCCAAGCATATGGCGGCACATCTTTAATCACCTGCATATTTAGTTTTTTAATGGTTTTTAATGCCTTATGTGTGTATGTTCTGTGTTTTAGAATTTTAAATTGTTTATACTTGTTTCAATATTTATTTTAGAATTTATGTAAACTGCCCAGAGAGCTCTGCCTATGGGAGCGGTATAAAAATGCAGTAAACAAATAAATAAAATTAATTCTTTGATGTAGCTTAAGGTTTCTGCTGCAAGCAAAGCTCTTTCTGCACTATAAGCATTTATAGGGCTTCTCCCCAGTGTGAATTCTTTTATGCCGCTTAAGGCTTGTGCTGTGAGCAAAGCTCTTTCTGCACTCTAAGCATTTATAGGGCTTCTCCCCAGTGTGAATTCTTTGATGCCGCTTAAGGCTTGTGCTGAGAGCAAATCCCCGTCCGCACTCAAAACATTTATATGGCTTCTCCCCAGTGTGAATTCTTTGATGACGCTTAAGGTGAAAACCGTGAGTAAAGCTCTTTCCGCACTCTAAGCATTTATAGAGCTTCTCCCCAGTGTGAACTCCTTGATGCTGCTTAAGATGTGTGCTCTGAGCAAAGGTCTTCCCACACTCTAAGCATTTATAGGGCTTCTCCCCAGTGTGAATTCGTTGATGCAGCTTAAGGTTTGTGCTCTGAGCAAAGCTCTTCCCGCACTCAAAGCATTTATAGGGTTTCTCCCCAGTGTGAATTCTTTGATGCTGCTTAAGGATTGTGCTCTGAGCAAAGCTCTTCCCACACTCAAAGCATTTATAGGGCTTCTCCCTAGTGTGAATTCCTTGATGTCGCTTCCAGGTTGTGCTGAGAGCAAAGCCCTCTCCACACTCTAAGCATTTATAGGGCTTCTCCCCAGTGTGAATTCTTTGATGATACTTAAGGCTTGTGCTGTGAGCAAAGCTCTTTCTACACTCCATGCATGTGTAGGGCTTCTCCCCAGTGTGAATTCTTTGATGATACTTAAGGCTTGTGCTCCGAGCAAAGCTCTCTCCGCACTCAAAGCATTTAAAGGGCTTCTCCCCAGTGTGAATTCTTTGATGCAGCTTATGGCTTGTGCTGTGAGCAAAGCTTTCTCCACACTCTAAGCATTTATAAGGCTTCTCCCCAGTGTGAATTTTTTGATGCTGCTTAAGATGTCCGCTCTGAGCAAAGCTTTCTCTGCACTGTAAACATTTATAGGGCTTCTCCCCAGTGTGAATTCTTTGATGCTGCTTAAGGTGTGGGCTCTGAGCAAAGCTTTCTCCGCACTCTAAACATTTATACGGCTTCTCCCCAGTGTGTATTCTTAGATGCTGCTTAAGGTTTGTGCTCCGAGCAAAGCCCTTTCTGCACTCTAAGCATTTATGGGGCTTCTCCCCAGCATGAACTTTTTGATGCTGCTTAAGGTGCGTGCTCTGAGCAAAGCTCTCTCCGCACTCTAAGCATTCATAGGGCATCTCCCCAGTGTGAATCATTTGATGCAACTTAAGTTGTGTGTTGAAACTGAATTGTTTTTCACACTCTAAATATTGAAATCTTTGATATTTGCTTAAATGAATCTTCTGAGTCTTTATGTACTGAGAGCTTTTCCTCTTTGTCTTCCTATTGTGAATGTTCTTTTTTCTTGTTACTTCCAGTATTGGAATTTCATAGATGTCTGATCCTTCACAAGAAATGGATTTGTTTTCCCTCCTCTCTTCAGTTTCAGTTTTCCTTCTCTGGTGTAGGCCATTTTTCTTGCTCTCCCTGAGATCACCTGCAAGTATAAGCATAGAAATCATCTTGAAATCTTGGAACAAAACCAACGGTTGCTGATTTGATTCACAGGATATTAAAAAAAATAGTTAGTGAGGCAGATCCTTCCAAGCGTATTAAATATCCTGATGAACAATAGAACTGAGATGTAGACTGCCTTACAACACTTTCATTTATATGGAATAACTCATATAAAGTAGCTCAGAGAATAAATTATTTTAACATACTGTAAAAATAAAATGCACTTAAAATCTGCCATTTTCTCCTATCTGATCATTTAACTGGAAACTGGAAAGTGGGATTTCAATCCTATTGGTTGTTTTCAATGTCTAGTTATATCATAAAATGAAAAGCAAGCTGTCCAGAGCTGTCTTCTGAAAAGGATTAACTCTCCTCTCCTCCATGGAGACCATTAAGAGAATATCTGTAATGTCTTCAACATTATGCAGATGCAATTATGGCAGCCAAGTGAGATTGGTTGGCAGCCAGCACTACCACAGAGTAAGTCCATCAATGAGCTCTTAACAGTGTTTTGTCAGGTCTTCAGAGTGTTTTCCTCCTTGAATTTTGGGCAACAAACTAATTGTTTCATTGCCTTCAGCTCCTTTGAAAAGTGTTAAGGTGGCAAAGCTTTTCAATTTGTGGAAGTGTATTTTGGTGCAATCATATCTTGAGCTGCAGTGAATTCCCCCAGCAAGTGCATGAAACCCTCTGGATTCATTAGCCTCCAGGGCCTGGTCATCCCATGTGATCCTCTTGCCTTGTGGAGGTTACAGGTAGGGCTGTACTCTGCTTCGCTTTGTAGAATCGATAGCAGAGCGGCCGGATTCGCCTCCTCCAAAGGTGGAACCAGATCGGATCAGGGGCAAACTGTTGTGAAGCGGATCACCCATTTGAGGAGTAATGCACTTAATCACAGGGCTCTGCCCGCTATTTTGGAACTTTTTTCACATAGGATTGCATTGGGGAAAAGAACGCCTATAAATTTGACTTTAAAGCTACATCTCTGAAACTTACTTTGCTTTGAGAGTGATGATTGGGGGTCATTTGTGTCAATTTTCAGAATTTCTCATCTTGCAGTTTGCTTGCTTTTAATTTTTATAGTATTGGTAAAGCGGGAGTGGGGAACCTTTTTTTTTTAACGTTGATTGACAGGTTCATCTCCCAATCATGATAAATGATCTATGCAAATCATTCTCCAATCCCAATGTTGGAGGTGGGGGGATAAGCAAAACAGAATACTTAGCAACTTTTATATCTTTGTCTTTGGCTCAGACTTTTTCCAGCTTGTAGTGGATTGGTGAAGAAGTAGCCCCAGCAAACTCACACACACAACCTTAAATAATATATGCAGTAAAGTAACAGATAGGCAACACAGCACTGCAAGGTACCCACCATAATCTTGGTGAACAACTGAATAGATGTGGTTGAAATGGATGATGTGCTGTACAGCATGTGGCCGTGCCCACTGCCCTGGAAGATCAACAGAATCCTCCAAAGGGGAACAGTGGAAAGAAGCCCATGAGTTGCACGAGTTCATGTGTCATGTTGCTTCTCAAAGGCAAGTACCTAGAGAGGACCAGCCAAAGGACTGGGGGCACAGTCCACACTGTCCCACTGGGCACATCCACTTTCCCCTTCCTGGTAATAAAGACAGACAGCGTCTTTGTTCTAATTCTTCCTCTTGTTTTGATTATTAGTATTTTTATTGTTATATTACAGTTATTGGCTAGGCATACCCTGGAGTGTGTGAACTGTGATGGAGGTAGGTGTGTATGTGTGTGTGTGTGTGTGTGCATCTTGAAAAACCAACACATCATAGCAGTTTGAAATGAGTACATGACATGAAAACTGCCAATAGACCAGCTAATTAGATGGAGATACAGATGTGGGCAGCGTGCCCAGACAAACCCCAAGAATTTGGCCACAAACTCAGCAAACAAACAGTGGAGTTTGTCTTTATCGGTGCTATGAAATAACACAGTTAACTCTTTAATGTCAGAGTACAAGATGTTTAAACATGAGGCAGAGTCCAGTTCCGTTCCAAAAGTCAAAGGCTTACAAGAGGTAGAGAGAGTCCAAGAAACAGTCCAGAAGTCCAGGGATAGGAGCAAGTCCGAAGTTCAACCTTCCTTTTCCGCCCTATGCTGCCTAAACAACTGTGCAGGTAAGTTTGTTGCTTCTCCCTCTGTGTCTTCTGAATTGGCCAAACTCCCTTGCTGGTTTAATCACCGGCACGCTGGTACTTGGCTCTGCTTCCCCTTCATTCTCTGAGTTGGCCCCACTCCCAGCTGGCACCAGGTCAGCAGCCGTGACACTAGCCTCTGTCTGCAAAGGTTCCGCTTCCTCCTCCTCCTGAGTCCATCCCCAGAAACTCTTCAGAGGGCCTAACACCCTGGTGTTGACCAGGGGGCTCGATTCAAGCCTGGGACTGGCTGCGACCGATCAGGTAAGACACCCCTCCCACCTGTCCCCTTACCTGGCAAGCCCCCCCCCCTTACCTGGTCCCTTGCAGCTGGGCATGGGCCTCGCTCTCCCTTCTTCTCCCCTCACCCTCCTGGGAATCTGAGGTGCATGCGCTGACTTATCAAGTTCCACATAGGGAAACGTTGAAATTTAAAGAAATTGATAAAAAATCAAGGGAAGGGAATTTTGAAAAAAGAAAAGCCATTCCACCAATTAGAAGGACAGGAGGACCACTGGTTTGAAGGGTAAGGGTCCCAATTCAGAGCTTTTAGTGCACCAAAAAATAGTTGCTACCCGGAAGTACTAAGAGTTCATTTTGAGTCACCAAGGTTTTTCCTACTTTAATCCTATGAATTGCCATCCTGCCCTCAATATTGCACCAATCTTCTTGAAACGCGCAGGGTATGTAAAACCAGCATTTCTTTCTGGCAGGTCTCCATTTCAGAAAGATTGGTGAAACATCTTCCATTTCAGGATGCTAGAATGACCCACCCCCCAATAACGGCTTTTAACATGGTGGAATGCTGTTTGTACTCTTCATCCTTAACATAAATGGGATAAATGCCCATTTCTACAGCTAGGAAAAAGAAACCAAATGGATAGTTACAAGATGGGGGATACTTGGCTCAGCAATACTACAAGCAAGAAGGATCTTGGAATTGCTGCAGATCACAAGCTGAATTTGAGCCAACAGTGTGATGACGCTGCAAAAAAAGCAAATACTATTCTGGGATGTATTAATAGAAGTATAGCTTCCAATTTGTGTGAAGAACTTGTTCTCCTCTATTCAGCACTGGTTAGGCTCTGGGTAGGGCAACGAGGATGATCAGGGGACTGGAAACAAAGCCCTATGAGGAGAGACTGAAAGAACTGGGCATGTTGAGCCTTGAGAAGTGTGAAGGCAGACATGACAACATTCTTCAAATACTTGAAAGGTTGTCACACAGAGGAGGGCCAGGATCTCTTCTCGATCATCCCAGAGTGGAGGTTGTGGGCTCTCCCACACTAGGGGCATTCAAGAGGCAGCTGGACAGCCATCTGTCAGGGAAGCTTTGACGTGGATTCCTGCATATAGCAGGGGGTGGACCTGATGGCCTTGTAGGCCCCTTCCAATTCAACTATTCTATTATTCTGTGACCAGACTGTGGACACTATCATGCTAAACAATTATGAAGCAGACCTCAAAGGCATGTGGTACCACCTCACCAAAGGACACCAAGAACAGAATGGGTCTTTAGGGGAGAAGGCAGATTCTCAACTAACCAGCTCCCAAGTTCTTAAGATACTAGCAACAACCTTAAATTTGGCAGAGTAGCAAACAGGCAGCCAGTGGAGTCCCTTCAACACAAGGGTAACATGCAGAGGTTTGGATCCTGTAAGTTCTGCACAAGGGAAGGCAGCTGGGGTGGAATGAAGGTGGAAGGTTCCTGTTTGGAACAAGAAGAATCATTCTGCCACTGGCACATATTCGCTGCTTTTGAACCTTGCTCTGAATTCGTATTAATAAGGCAATTGCAGATCAGATGCCAATAGCAGAGGTCTTGGGCACTTCTTAGAGATGGGAAGCCCCAACTCGAGGGACATCCTGCTATTTTCAGAGTTAACCCAATATCCAAATTCCATAGTGGCAGTAAGAAGACCAACATGTAACAGTTGGAGAGGATTGTGAGTGTTTTGATTGTACTTTTAAGGGTTCATGTACATCACCCGGTGAGCTTAATCTGAACTAGAGTATCCCAGGAATAAGGCCCAGGCACTGTTGTCCTCAATGACATTTGTATTATGCATTGACGCAAAGAAAGAAGAGCTGAAATTCCATCTTCCAAGATCTGTCAAGAAGTCAAAGAGGGAGCCTTACCCAGAGGAATCCCATTCCTTACCCAGAGAGTCCAGGATCTCACGATTCTCCTCCATGACCTCCGTGTACACAGTCCTTTGGCCTGGATCCAGCAGAGCCCACTCCTCATCAGAGAAATGCACGGCCACCTCCTCAAAAGTCACCAGACCCTGAAAGCAGAAGAAGAAATTACTGTCTCTTTGAGCATTATGTAGCAATCCCTGATGACAAGGATGGTGAGGTCCTCCTTCTGAATGCCAGAGCTTCATGAGGGACATTCAAGGCCTTCCTAGCAGCCATTTGGGAGAAGAGCAAAGGCTAAAGAGGCAGGTTCTTCCAGGACCAAAGAGATGTGCAGGGGACGGAGGACCCCAGGACTCCCCTACCTGCCCAGGCTGCGCAGAAACCGCTTCCACTCCACCACCAAGCGAAGGAGGCCTAGAAGGATCCCCCAGGATCAGTTCACTTTCTCTGCAGTTTTTTCTGTTCCCTGTGAGGAAAACAAAGAAGGTGGGAAGGTGAGAAGGTAAGTTAACGTTCTTAACTATTCCCATTTTCATTGTTGTAATGGAATCTGTTTGTTTATTTATTTATTGCATTTGTTTACCATCCCCTAACCGAAGCTTTCTGGGCAGTTAACTTAAGATAAAAACACTTAAAAACTATATACAAATATTAAAATCTGCAAAGACATACAATATACACATACATTTAAAACTACTATGAACCTAAAAAAAGACCCAAACTAATTAAATCCTGCTGATTACGTCTTGCTTGATCTGGCGCCGAAAAGATAACAATGTTAATGCCAAATGAACTTCATTGGGGGGGCCGCCACAGAGAAGGCCTCTCCCTTGTTTTCGTCCTCCGATCTTCCCTCTGAGTAGGCACCTGGAGGAGGACCTTAGTTGTTGAGTGTGTAAGACCCACTCTGGCAAGCGGGCCAGAGTGGGTCTTACACACTCAAACCACAATACTAATTAACATTTCCTTTTTGAGTATCTAATGAAAAAGGGTCTCTCTCCCCCTGCAAAATCAGGCTCAAGGAGAACGTTAAAGCAGCTCATGCACCTCAGGTGTAATTGAGGAAGGAAGACCATGAGGAAATACGTCCCACTAATCGTTACCCAGTGAGGAGGGTCCTCCGTCACCCTCCTGCAAGATCCACCAGTCCAGCGGCCTTTGTGCGGTGCCTGGTAGAGCCTTCTCTGCCTCAGGGAAATCTGTGGGTGCTTTCGCCAACATCCCCTGGACTTGGAACTGGAGGAAGGATCACAGACAGAGAAGAGGGAATAGAGAAGGAAAGAAATGGATCAGGTCAAGGCCGTGGGCATCATTTCCCAATCGGTTTGGCTTTTAGGTCTCATTCTAAAGTTGATCTACCATCCAAGCCACAGAGCATAGGAACTTGTGTCTTTGTCAGGGGGAGAAGAGTTCAACCCAGATATCCAGCATTTCCCACTGTAAACACGGGAGCTTGGTGTCTACAAATACTATTTCTGTCCTGTTGGAAGGACTCTGACACCAGTTGAAGAAGGATTCCCTCCTTCCCCAGAACGTCACAAACCCATTCACTTCTCCTGTGGTTATGAGAAACTAAGAAGAGCCATTCTGGATTAGAACAAGGGTCCATCTAGTCCAGCATTCTCTCCCCAGAGTGGTCCATCACCTGGAGGTAGGATATAGCCATCAGGACTAGTAGCCATTCACAGGCTTTTCCTCCAGGATTTTGTTTAACCCCCAATTGGTGGCGGTCACTACATCCTCTGGTATGGAATTGCATATTTTAATGATGCACTGTAAATTTAAATAGGGCCTGCTCTACACATGAAGAATAACTATACTTGGAGGTTGAACCATTGGAAATTGGGGCATCCCTCCCTTAGCGGACATGCAAAAAGAAATTGAGGGAAGTATTAAGAACACAGTTCCTTTTAGTTCTCAGGATGAAATGCTCTCACCTGCTCTTGGTCCTCTGCCTGGCTCAGGAGGAAGCCTTCTGCCAGGGCCACCGCCTGGGAACTGGTCTCTGCTCCACATTCTCTGACCCAGCTCTCTATCTCCTGGGGCAGGACGGCCAGGAACTGCTCCAGAACCACCAGGTCCAGCATCTGAGCTTTTGTCTTCCTTTCTGGCTTCAGCCACTGGCGGCAAAGGTGGTGGAGTCGGCTGCAAACCTCTCGGGGCCCTTCAGCCTCCTGGTAGCAGAACCCCCTGAAGCCCTGGCGCTCCGCATCTGAGCAGGTGTTGCTCCCAGGCTGGTCCTGCTGCACTCTTCCTTCCCAGGGCTCTGCACTGCTCCCTTCCTGGATGTTGCAGGAGTCGTTTTCTGCTTCAGGGCCTGCAAAGCTTTGCTCTTCCATCTTCACGCTCTTCTCCATCTCTGCTCCCACCAGGACTTGAAACAGTCTCCTTCCTTTGCTGACAATTTCCTCCTTTGAGGGAATTAAATCAGCGTAAGGCCCTGAGCGTATGAACAATTAACAAGAGACAAGGGAGGGTGTGTGGGGAAACAGTCTAAAAGTTACAATGAAACTAAAAGGCCACAGCAGCTTTCAACTACATAACATAGTCTACAACAGTGGTTCCCAAACTTTTTCAGGTCACCGCCCCCTTGGTTTCACAAACTCATGCCCAGTGCCAGGTGCCCCCTACCCTACCCTATAAAAGTCATTATTCAGAATAGCAGTTTTCAACGACCCACTAAGGAAGATAATAACAATAAAATTCAAAACAGTAACAATTAATTGAAATCCAATTACATTTTTTTGTTTATTCAATTAAACTTAATTGGTGAACATTATCCAGTGATATCATCTGTTCAAACTCTGATAGTCATTTAGCAAGTATATTAGATATCACATTTAGTAACTAGGGTAGGTTTGGTTTAATTTGATTTATTGCATTTATATACCGCCCCATAGCCGAAGCTCTCTGGGCAGTAGAGTACCTCACTATTCTGTAAATTCTTATGTGATGGATGGGCTTATTATTATTATTATTATTTATTTATTTATATAGCACCATTAATGTACATGGTGCTGTACAGAGTAAAACAATAAATAGCAAGACCCTGCCGCATAGGCTTACAATCTAATAAAATCATAGTAAAACAATAAGGAGGGTAAGAGAATGCACCAAACAGGCAGTATAAAAGTCAGAACAATTCAAGTTTTAAAAGCTTCAGGAAAAAGAAAAGTTTTTAGCTGAGCTTTAAAAGCTGCGATTGAACTTGTAGTTCTCAAAAGTTCTGGAAGAGCGTTCCAGGCGTAAGGGGCAGCAGAAGAAAATGGACGAAGCCGAGCAAGGGAAGTGGAGACCCTTGGGCAGGTGAGAAACATGACATCAGAGGAGCGAAGGGCACGAGCGGGGCAATAGTGTGAGATGAGAGAGGAAAGATAGGAAGGAGCTAGACCGTGAAAAGCTTTGTAGGTCAACAGGAGAAGTTTATATTGGATTCTGGAGTGAATTGGAAGCCAATGCAGAGATTTCAGCAGTGGAGTAACATGGTCAGAGCGGCGAGCCAAGAAGATGATCTTAGCAGCAGAGTGGTGAACAGAAACCAACCGACTGATGTGAGAAGAAGGTTGCAGTAGTCCAACCGAGAAATAACCAATGCATGAACAAGCGTCTTGGCAGAAGAGACAGACAAAAATGATCGAATCCTGGCAATATTATACAGGAAAAAACGACAGGATGTAGCTACTGCCTCAATATGAGGAATAAAGGAGAGCGAGGAATCAAATATAAAGCCAAGACTACGAGCTTCCTTGACCGGAGTAAGCGTAACATCATTGACAGTAAGAGAGAATGGGAGATGAGGAGAAGGTTTAGGAGGAAAAACAAGCAATTCAGTCTTTGCCATATTAAGTTTCAAACTTGATGAAGTGATACCAGTTTCCCAATGTCTGGTTTAAAGTCACTTAACGTGAGTCTTAAATCACCACGTTTAGTAATGTGTTTTGCAGCCGGCATGGAAGGGCACACCAAGAAGTGTATGTCTCTTCACCTGCCAGGGTGGATTCCTGCATTGAGCAGGGGGTTGGACTCGATGGCCTTGTAGGTCCCTTCCAACTCTGCTATTCTACGATTAGCATTTTGGTGCTTTTGAAACATTTCAATTCGCTGATAAAGGGACTCTTCTTAAATGGTATTAATACATGTGTGCATTCTTCCCCTATATGGCTTGGGACCAAACTACCTTCTCCCATAAAAATATCCCTGGGTTTTATTTATTTATTATTTATTTATTTAATTACATTTATATACCGCCCCACAGCCGAAGCTCTCTGGGCGGTTTACAACATTTAAAAATAGTAAACATTAAAAGTATACAATTTAAACCCCCCCACACACACACACATAAAAACAGTATAAAAACAACGGTATCCATTTAAAAACAACAATTGTGGGGTCCATTAAAAACAAACTTAACGTTGTTAAATGCTGTTAAAATGCTGTTAAAAATGCCTGGGAGAAGAGAAAAGTCTTGACCTGGCGCCGAAAAGATAACAATGTTGGCGCCAGGCGAGCCTCATCGGGGAGATCATTCCACAGTTGGGGGGCCACCACTGAAAAGGCCCTCTCTCTTGTTGCCATCCTCCGAGCTTCCCTTGGAGTAGGCACTCGGAGGAGGACCTTAGATGTTGAGCGCAGTGTACGGGTGGGTTCATGTCGGGAGAGGCGTTCCATCAGGTATTGTGGTCCCAAGCACCTTCTAGAGAGGTGCTCTTCGGAAAAGACCACCTTTGAGCACCCCTCTGCCACCCCCTTGCCTCTTAACGCCCCCCTAAGCAATCCCACCACCCCAAGGGGGCAGTACCGCCCAATTTGGGAACTACTGGTCTACAATTTCATGGTTTTAGGCAGCTGAAGTTACATTCGGCCTCATCAGGATATAAGCAGCATTCTGGATACTTGGAGCCGCTAGCCGTGAGGAGTAAAACACTCATGGCAAATTCTTCTCATGGAGGCCTCTTGTTTACCACTGCTTTGAGAGCAGGACTGAGTCCATCTCAGGCTCCAGGCACATCCTAATTACCCACATGTTTAGTTCTTAATCGGTTTTTAATGCTTTATGTGTGTATGTTCTGTGTTTTAGAGTTTTAAATTTTGTATACTTGTTTTTAACTCAATTTTAGAATTTCTGTAAACCGCCCAGAGAGCCCTGGCTATGGGAGTGGTATATAAGTGTAATAAATAAATAAATAAAATAAATAAATTATTCAGATGGGCAAAGAGAGGAAAGAACCATAAATCTATGAATCCAATGTATGAGACTTAGATAACGTATAAGAAAAACTGAATTAGATTGATATATAAATGGTCATTAATGAATTAATGGACGTTTTTGATATGAAGAGGGCAAAAAAAGTACGTTAACCTCACCCTTGAATGTTTTTCGTGTAATTGTAGTTGTGATATGTATACCTTTGTTTGTATGTACTATATGTAATGTTTGTGTATGTGCTGTTGAAAAATAAAAAAATTAAATGTAAAAAAGAAAAGGTTATAAGGAACATTCTGGACTCAGGGAGCCGCTAGCCGTGAGGAGTAAAACACACATTGAAACTTCTTCTCATGGAGGCCTCTTGTTATTATTATTATTATTATTTATTTATTTATATAGCACCATCAATGTACATGGTGTTCATGATCCTGCATTGAGAGCAGGTCTGAGTCCATCTCAGGCTCCAGGAAGGAAAACCTTCGGCCCTCCAGGAAATAAGAGGTCTGCTGAGGAACCAGAGTTTCTCTCCATATTTGTCCCAGGGCTCCCTTCTAAGCCCTCTCTGCTCCCAACACTTGAACCCCAAAATTGCACCAGAGTAACACCGATTTCTCCCCACTCTCAGGATGTGAACTTCGGGCTCACTTAATACATCAAAGAGGGACGTACTAAAACCAACAGCAGGCTCCCTTCTTAATCAACAAAAGCGCCCCAGGTTTTATTTCAAAGGCCTCGTGACCAAAGTGACTCGTTAATTTTATTTATTCACTAGGTTTAAATCAGGGAGGGGAAACAAAACAAAAAATGCAATGCAAACAGGACACCAGGGCAGCCTTTTAGCCCGCAAGTAGGACATTCCTCCTCCCCACCTGGGACCTTTCCTCTTGGGTCCCTCCCAGACCCCCCCCCCCTTTCTCCAGCCTTCCCTTCTGCGATCCCCTAGTTATGGGGAGGGAAGGAGGTGCGGTGGTGTCTTGAAGGGGCCCCAAGTGGGTCAGTCCCCTGGGGATCGCTCCCTCTCTCTTCCCACCCACCCCCTGCCCCAAACCTGCCCTGGGGGCTCATTGCTCCGCCCTCCCCCGCCCCCGGACCCCCTTGCAATCTGCACTCACCGGCTCCTTTGCAGGGAAAAAGAGGCTGCAATGTCTGTCCTCGTCACGGACAGACGAGGCTCGCAGGAGGAGAATCCCAGGCTCCTTTGCACTGGGGGGGGGGGAAGTGTGGGGCAGGAAGGGAGGGGCCTCACCTAGCCTGGGCTCTTCATGGGCCTCTCTAGGACCCAGCCCCCTCTCCGCCTCTTTAACCCTTTGGTGGAGGCAGCACTAGAGAGCCGCAGAGGCTCCTGGCAGAGACACGGACCTGGGAAGGGGGCTTTTCCACAATGGCGGGGGGTCTTTTATCCCCTCTGCAGCATCGCCACCCCATGTGCTCCTGGGGTTTTTGTGGGATCCACAGCCATTTCCCCTTTGAGTTCGTAACGCAGCCTCCGGCATGAGAGCCTCCATCCTTCTGCCTTCCCTTGCTGTAGAACCGCGTTCCCCAACCTGGTGCCCTTCAGAACTCTAAACAAGAATAGATGCTCTAAAAAAAGAGAGGTCAAGTAGGGTGACCCTGAGAAAAGGCGGACAGGGCTCCTGTATCTTTAGCAGTTGCATAGAAAAGGGAATTTCAGCAGGTGTCATTTGTATAATATGGAGAACCTGGTGAAATTCCCTCTTCATCACAACAGTTAAAGCTGCCCTCTTTTAAATCTGGTCACTCTAATATAGCTCCTTAAGAAACATTCATATTTTAAGGCTTCCTGTGTGGCATGTTACATTTGTTTAACAAGTTGAAAAAAATGTTCACTGATTTCTTGCTTAGGTTTTAAAATAAACCTTCACAATTTTCCATCTTGTAATAGCCTTAAGTCAGCTCTGGTTACACCTTCTCTCTCTCCCACTGGCACAGAGTCAGAACCTCATTTTCAATCAGGAGCCTGGTTCCTGTGGGACCGGGGTTGTAGAGACCCATTGGAGACAGGTCCTGGGTATGAAGTTGGCCACAGCTATATCTAACTCATGCAGTGCCTCCATTTGAATTCCTACGGGACAGTCCTTGCCTCAAGAGAGAAACTGGCAGCCAGTTTGAGTCCTGGTGGGAGTGGAGATGGGAGAAGGGACCAAAGATGGAAGAGCAAAACTTTGCTGGCCCTGAAGCAGAAAACGTCTCCTGCAACATCCAGGAAGGGAGCAGTGCAGAGCCCTGGGAAGGAAGAGTGGTATGATGTCCGTCCAGGTTTCGGTTTCCCATCTCTGAGATGTGGCCAAGACTTATGCTATTGGCAACTGATCTGCAGTAGCATTATTAATATGAATTTTGCAACTTTGTGGGAGTTATTATATATCGATGAAAATGCTGTCTGCCACTCAAATTGTAAATTCTGTTGTACATTAGAGAACATTTAATACATTTGTAAGGATCTGCCTCTCCAACCAAATATTTTTTTACCATTTGGTTTGTTCTCTGACATCAGGAGGATTTCTTTTTTCATTCTTGCAGTTGAGCACAGGAAGAGCAAGAAAAATGGCGAACACCAGAAAAGGAAAACTGAAACTGAAGAGAAGCAGGGAATCAAGTCCATTTCTTTTGAAGGGTCAGAGGTCCGTGAAATTCCCTTACTAGAAGAACCTTTTGAACCAAGTAATAGGAATATGCACAGTGGGAAGAAACGGTGGGAAAGCTCAATGTATGTAAAGACTTGGAAGTTTCACCTTACTAAATGTCAAAGATTTCACACAGAAGAGATAAGATTTCAGTGCTTGGAGTGTGAAAAGCAATTCACTTTCACCTCACATCTTAACTTGCATGAAAGAATTCACTCAGGCGAGAAGCCCTGTAAATGCCTAGAGTGCAGAAAGAGCTTTGCTGACAGCACAGGCCTTAAGCAACATGAGAGAATTCACAGGTGCAAGAAGCCCTATAAATGTTTACAATGTGGAAAGAGTTTTGCTAACAGCTAACACCTTAAGCAACATTAAACAATTCATAAAGGGGAGAAGCCCTATGATTTTTTAGATTGTGGAAAGAGCTTCACTATGAAGAGCTCACGTAAGCCACATCAAAGAATTCACACAGGGGAGAAGCCCTATAAATGCTCAGAGTGTGAAAAGAGCTTCAGTTGGAGCTGGCGACTTAATTCGCATCAAAGAATTCTCACAGGGGAGAAGCCATAAACATGCTCAGAGTATGGAAAGAAGTTCAATCACAGATTGTACCTTGCCTCAAACGATCCATTCAGGTGAGATGCGCCATGAATGCTTTGTATGTGGAAAGCGCTATCATCAAAGAATTCACACTGGAGAAAAGCTCCAGGACCTACACTTGATTTTGTTGTTGCTGCAAGTTGTGAGACGGGCAGTGTGAAGAGTAGGAGTGTGTGTGTCCAAGTAACCCCATTGTCATAAGAAGGGTTAGTTTGCTGCCTTGGTTGTGTTCTTGAGTAGCCATCCAGTGGAGCTCTTCTGGGTGGTCCGTGGGGTGCTCACATCCTACCCCAGACAATGGGGCTCTGGTCCAGTCAAGGACCCACTGCAACCTTTTTGCATTGCATTTCGAGGACAGGATGGCTTCTCTCTGCAGCGGGCTTGACGCTGTTGTTAGCACAGCTCCAGCTGAGGTGTTCGATGCATCCATCTGCCCGGTTTTGTGAGATCAGTTCCAGTTGGTGGACTGTGGACAAGGTGCTTGCAGTAATGCAGCCAAGCACTTGCCCTCTGGGTGGGTTACCTATTATTATTATTATTATTATTATTTATTTATTTATTTATTTATTTATATAGCACCATCAATGTACATGGTGCTGTACAGAGTAAAACAGTAAATAGCAAGACCCTGCCGCATAGGCTTACATTCTAATAAAATCATAATAAAACAATAAGGAGGGGAAGAGAATGCAAACAGGCACAGGGTAGGGTAAACAGGCACTGGGTAGGGTAAAACTAACAGTATAAAGTCAGAACAAAATCAAGTTTTAAAAGCTTTAGGAAAAAGAAAAGTTTTTAGCTGAGCTTTAAAAGCTGCGGTTGAACTTGTAGTTCTCAAATGTTCTGGAAGAGCGGTCCAGGCATAAGGGGCAGCAGAAGAAAATGGACGAAGCCGAGCAAGGGAAGTAGAGGGCCTTGGGCAGGCGAGAAACATGGCATCAGAGGAGCGAAGAGCACGAGCGGGGCAATAGTGTGAGATGAGAGAGGAGAGATAGGAAGGAGCTAGACAGTGAAAAGCTTTGTAGGTCAACAGGAGAAGTTTATATTGGATTCTGAAGTGAACTGGAAGCCAATGAAGAGATTTCAGAAGTGGAGTTACATGGTCAGAGCGGCAAGCCAAGAAGATGATCTTAGCAGCAGAGTGGTGAACAGAAACCAACGGACTGATGTGAGAAGAAGGAAGGCCAGTGAGAAGAAGGTTGCAGTAGTCCAACCGAGAAATAACCAATGCATGAACAAGAGTCTTGGCAGAAGAGACAGACAAAAGTGATCGAATCCTGGCAATATTATACAGGATTTAGCTTCTGCCTCAATATGAGGAATAAAGGAGAGCGAGGAATCAAATATAAAGCCAAGACTACGAGCTTCCTTGACTGGAGTAAGTGTAACATCATTGACAGTAAGAGAGAATGGGAGATGAGGAGAAGGTTTAGGAGGAAAAACAAGCAATTCAGTCTTTGCCATATTAAGTTTCAAACGACGATGAAGCAACCAAGCTGAGATATCTGAAAGACATGCCGAGATACGATCGTGAACATCAGGAGAAAGATCCGGAGATGAAAGATATAATTGTGTATCATCGGCATACAGATGATATTGGAGGCCATGAGATTGAATAAGATTACCCAAGGGCAACATGTATAAAGAAAACAACTGCGGACCAAGCACCGAGCCTTGTGGAACCCCTACTGAAAGGAGAAAAGAAGAAGACGAGCTGCCATTAGCTTCCAATTCACTTCAGAATCCAATATAAACTTCTCCTGTTGACCTACAAAGCTTTTCACTATCTAGCTCCTTCCTATCTCTCCTCTCTCATCTCACACTATTGCCCCGCTCGTGCTCTTCGCTCCTCTGATGCCATGTTTCTCACCTGCCCCAGGGTCTCTACTTCCCTTGCTCGGCTTTGTCCATTTTCTTCTGCTGCCCCTTACACCTGGAACGCTCTTCCAGAACATTTGAGAACTACAAGTTCACTCGCAGCTTTTAAAGCTCAGCTAAAAACTTTTCTTTCCTAAAACTTTTAAAACTTGATTTTGTTCTTTTATATTGTTAGTTTTACTCTAGCCTGTGCCTGTTTGGTGCATTCTCTTCCCCTCTTTATTGTTTTATTATGATTTTATTAGATTGTAAGCCTATGCGGCAGGGTCTTGCTATTTTATTGTTTTACTCTGTACGCGCCCAAGCGCCCTCTCCCTCTGAGCAGAGCCCGGTCAGCTCCTTGGTATACACCTGAGCTGAGGGCAATGAAGCAAGAGGGGAGACGGCTAGAATGCAGGTGGAGGAAAACTCGTGCTGAGTCTGATCGAACACGGGCTAGAGCTCACTATCGAGCCTATTCTGTGGCGTTGAGGGTGGCAAAGAGGCAGTTCTTTTCCACCAGCATTGCATCTTCTCTGTGTCGTCCGGCGGAGCTTTTCCATGTGGTTCGTGGCCTGTTACACTCTGGGCCAGGGCGAGAGATGGTGGAACCCTCGGTAGCACGCTGTGACGAGTTTGCACGGCACTTTGAAGATAAAGTCCTTCAGATCCGTCATGAATTGGACACCACACTTAACGCAGCACCACTAGTAGAGGGGTTCAGAGCGCCGTCCGGTTCAGTTTTATTGGATGACTTTCAGTTAGTGAGGCCCGAGGATGTGGACAAGGTGCTTGGCCAAGTCCAGTCGACCACCTGTGTGCTTGCCCCTTGCCCCTCTTGGCTCATTACATCAAATAAGGAGGGGATCGCCGGCTGGGTCCAGGAGGTTGCAAATGCCTCCTTGAGAGAGGGAGTGGTGCCGGCCTCTTTAAAAGAGGTGGTAATTAGACCACTCCTGAAGAAGCCTAAGCTGGACCCGGAAGATGTTAACAACTACAGGCCGGTGGCTAATATCCCTTTCCTGGGCAAGGTGCTTGAGCGGGTGGTTACAGGACAACTCCAGGCACTCTTGAATGAAACAGATTATCTAGATCCATTTCAATCGGGTTTCAGGCCTGGTTTTGGAACAGAAACTGCCTTGGTCGCCCTGTGGGATGACCTCTGTCGGGAGAGAGACAGGGGGAGTGCGACCCTGTTGGTTCTCCTGGACCTCTCAGCGGCCTTCGATACCATCGACCATGGTATCCTTCTGGATAGGTTGTCTGAGCTGGGAGTTGGAGGTACTGCATTGCAGTGGTTCCGCTCCTACTTGGATGGCCGATTCCAGAAGGTGGTGCTGGGGAATTATTGCTCTGTGCCGTGGCACCTAAGCCATGGGGTTCCACAGGGCTCTATCTTATCCCCTATGCTGTTTAACATATATATGAAGCCGCTGGGGGAGGTTATCCGGGGATGTGGACTGAGGTGTCATCAATATTCAGATGATACCCAGCTCTACATTTCCTTTTCATCAAATCCAGGTGAGGCAGTGGCTATTCTGAACCAGTGCCTGGGCACAGTAATGGACTGGATGAGGGCTAATAAACTGAAACTCAATCCAGACAAGACGGAGGTACTGTTAGCGGGTGGTTCATTTGTCCGGCGAGGTGATGTTTGCCCTGTCCTGGACGGGGTTGCACTCCCCCTAAAGGATCGGGTCCGTAGTTTGGGGGTGCTCTTGGATCCAGAACTGTCACTTGAGGCACAGGTGAACTCAGTGGCAAAGAGCACCTTTTATCAGCTTAGGCTGATATACCAACTGCGCCCTTATCTGGACAGTGATAGCCTAGCTACAGTTATCCATGCTCTGATAACCTCTCGTTTGGATTACTGCAATGCATTATACGTGGGGCTGCCTTTGAAAACGGTCCGGAAACTTCAACTGGTGCAAAACAGGGCAGCACGTTTACTAACAGGGACTGGCCGATGAGACCACATTACTCCAGTCCTTTTCCAGCTCCATTGGCTGCCAGTCCAGGTCCAGGCCCGATTCAAAGTGCTGGTATTAACATTTAAAGCCCTAAACGGCTTGGGGCCAGGTTATCTGAAGGAATGCCTCCTCCCATATGTACCTGCCCGGACCCTAAGGTCATCCTCAGGGGTCCTTCTCCGTGAGCCCCTGCCAAAGGAAGTGAGGCAGGTGGCTACCAGGAGGAGGGCCTTCTCTGCTGTGGCACCCCAGCTGTGGAATGAGCTCCCTAAGGAGGTTCGCTTGGCACCTACATTCTATGCTTTTAGACGCCAGGTGAAGACCTTTTTATTCTCCCAACATTTTAACAATCTATAAATTTTAAATAACATGGTTTTAAATTTGTAATTTTGCATCGCCGCTGTTTTTATCTGGTTGAGCTTTTATATTGTATTTTATATTATGGTTTTATACTGTTGTTTTATACTTTGAATGGTTTTAATTTTTGTGAACCGCCCAGAGAGCTCCAGCTATTGGGCGGTATAGAAATGTAATAAATAAATAAAATAAAATAAATACAGCACCATGTACATTGATGGCGCTATATAAATAAATAATAATAATAATAAACTAAGTTAAGAGAAACGAAATTGGAATGAGCCATAAGCAACAGATATGAGGAGAAAAGGTCCGAGGCTGGGGTTCTTCCTCTGAGGTAACAGTTCCGCTTGACCGGCTTCGCGCCCATGGCAGAGAGCCTCAGGCCGAGAGCCCTTGTGCTCTCACGCCTCCAGCAAGCAGGAGGCTGAAATACCTGAAAGAGGGAGGGGCAGATGCTCAAATTCAAACACACCAACCACAGTTGCCCCAACTGACTCCCAGCCGACCACGAGGAGTTCTTAGACCGAACGGTGGAACTGCAACAGCAACAAGGAGCACATGAGATTGAAGAGCAACAGCCAGCTGAAGCAGAAGTGGTGTATGCTGAGGGGAGGAAAGCCAATGAAGAGGAAACTCCCTGGAAAAGAGTAACAGTTAGGAGCAGAAGAACTTGAAGGCATTCTACACCGGTGTAACAATTAGATTTAAGCAATCGCTTTCAGCTACTGGAGGATGCCACTGGAGGACAGTCTGCAGAGGAAGATTACAGGGGACACTGTGCAGCAGTGAACAAGACTCAGAAGGTCGGTCGGCCAAGAAGAAGAGAAGAGTAGTTGTGGGAGACTTCCTGCTGTGTGGGATTGAAACCCAGGTATGTCGTGAAGACCCATGGACTCGCCAGGTGTGCTGTCTCCCTGGAGCACAGATTTGAGATGTGACTGAAGGGTTACCAAAGTTCATAAAACCCGCGGACGCATACCCTTTTCTTCTCATCCATGGGGGAGCAAATGATGTCACCAAATGGAGCTATGAAGAAATCATGTCAGACTTTGAAGTTCTGGGAAGGAAACTGAAGAACTTTGGGGCCCAGGTAGTTTTCTCATCCATCCTCCCGGTTCTTGGAAGAGGATTAGAAAGGGAAAGAAGAATACTCTGGGTGAATGACTGGCTATGAAGGTGCTGCTGAAGAGAGAGGTTTGGATTCTGGAACCACAGGCTACGCTACTTGGAAGATGGACTGCTGGCAATGGATGCATTGCACCTCACTGTTGAGGTCCAAAATTTATCCACAGATTAGAGCCCTGGTGGACTTGGACTTGGCATAATGTTATAACAGGTGCTGGTGACTCATGAAGAATCTGGAAAGGTCACAGATAAGAAGTGAAGATTCTACTAATTTAATAATTGGACAATTGCATGAGTCATGTAGATATGGAAGTGTATATAGAATCATAGAATCATAGAATAGAATAGCAGAGTTGGAAGGGGCCTACAAGGCCATCGAGTCCAACCCCCTGCTCAGTGCAGGAATCCACCCTAAAGCATCCCTGACAGATGCTTGTCCATATAAAGAGTTGTACTTTTAAACATGTTTGATCTCAGAGATGTACGTGTCATGATATGCTGTGTTGTGTATGGAGAAACTGAATGTACTGGAAAATGCTGTCTTTATTCCTCAGTAAAATTCTGTACTGAAGAGAGACTCTGGTATGAGTATTTTTTGAACAAAGTTTTTCTAACCTCTGCTACACTGAGGTATTCTGACCACTGTTTGGCCACAGCATGAAGAACTTAATCAGGAGGGCTTTAAATTGAATCCGATGGGGGCGGGAGACGTAAACTTTTAGGCAACAATAGATGAAGGCCCATACACCACAGTACAGAGAACAGCTCCAATAGTGCCCAAAAATATTGTCCACAACAATGTAGGAACAAAGCCAGACTATAAAGCACATGGTCTTTGATGCTTATGTATTAATGCCGAGAGTATGGGAAACAAACAGAGCAAACTTGAACCCTTAATACGTGAAGACAAATATGACTTGACAGGTGTAACAGAAACTTGGTGGGATGACTCCCATGACTGGAATATAGCAATTGAAGGGTATAACTTGTTCAAAAAGAACAGAAGAAATAGAAAGGGAGGTGGAGTTGCACTATATGTTAAAAATTGTTATCCCTGCACAGAAATACAGGTGGTTGAGCCTGGGAGCCCCATCGAGAGCATCTGGGTTAAAGTTAAGGGCGTAAGTAATAAAAGGAATAAAAAGACCATGATAATCGGAGTCTACTACCAACAACACATTTAAGGAGAAGACGAGGATGATACTTTTGAGAAACAAATTGCCAGTGTTTCAAGGAAGTGTGATGTAGTAGTGATGGAGGACTGCAATTACCCCGATATCTGTTGGGAGACAATACTGCCAAAAACGGTCCTTCCAAGAAATTCCTGACATGTGTGGGTGATAACTTTCTCCTACAGAAAGTGGAGGAAGAAACTAGACGATCTGCAATCCTTGACTTGTTATTGACCAATAGGGATGACTTAGTGAATAAAGTGCCAGTTATGGGAACTCTGGAGGAAAGTGACCACGTCATACTTGAATTCTTGATTATAAAGGAGACAAAAGCTGAGTGTAGCCATATACGTACTCTGGATTTTAGGAAAGCTGATTTGAATAAACTCACAACTATGATAATTAACGTCCCATGGCAAGTCACCCTAATGAGAAAAGGAGTCCAAGATGGGTGGGAGTATTTAAAAAAAGAAATCTCAAATGCACAATTACAAACAATTCCAGCAAGAAAAAGAAAAAAGACAATAGAAGAAATCAATGTGGTTCCATAAAAGCTTTAGAGATGACCTGAAAACCAAAAAAGATGAAAACCAAAAGTGGAAGGAAGTCCAGGCTACAAAAGAAGAGTACAGACAAGTGGCACAGAAGTGCCGAAATGGCGCCAGGAAGGCTAAAGCTTTGAATGAGCTGAGATTAGTGAGGGATGCTAAAAGCAATAAAAAGGCTTTCTTCAGATACGTGAGTAGTAAAAGTCAGAGGAAAGAAATGGTGGCTCAACTGCTTAAAGCGGATGGCAAATTAATAGCAGATCACAAAGAATAGGCTGCCTATTTTGACTCAGTCTTCTCCCCAAAGCGGGTCTATAACCCCTCTGGAAAAAGTGAAGAAGTTGAGGGAGCAGGATTGCAGTTTGACATTGATAAACAAATGGTCATTCATTTATTTGAATGAGTTCAAATCTCCAGGGCCCGATGAACTGCATCGTATAGTAACGAAGGAGCTAGCAGAAGAACTCCCAGAACTGCTGTCTATTATCTTTGCAAAATCCTGGTATACAGGTGAGTTGCGGGATGACTGGAGGAGGGCTAACGTTGTCCCTAGCTTCTAACAGGGCAAAAAGGAGGAACCTGGGAACTTCAGACCAGTCAGTCTGACATTCACCCCTGGGAAAATTCTGGAGCAGATTCTAAAGAAGTGAATCTGTAAGCACATCTCTTCTCGATCCTCCCAGAGTGCAGGACACGGAATAATGGGCTCAAGTTAAAGGAAGCCAGATTCCAGCTGGACATCAGGAAAAACTTCCTGATTGTTAGAGCAGTATGACAATGGAAGCAGTTACCTAGGGAGGTTGTGGGCTCTCCCACACTTGAGGCCTTCAAGAGGCAGCTGGACAACCATCTGTCAGGGATGCTTTAGGGTGGATTCCTGCATTGAGCAGGGGGTTGGACTCAATGGCCTTGTAGGCCCCTTCCAACTGTGCTCTTCTATGATTCTATGATAAACAAAGCACAGTGTCACAATGTTTTATTTAGCTGTTAGAAATAGTTTGTTTTATGGAAAATGCATAACTCTGCAATCAAGAAGGGTAGGGAGGAGGAATGAGCATGAGCTCATTCAGGAGGGATGTGGAATGTTATAAAAGATGTTGGTTGTGAATGATGGGTAGAGAAACTTGCTTTCAATCTGTCGAGAGTGAGATTTGTCCTACACATGTAGTTAATAAATCGTCACTGCATCTGGACTTGTCTGTTTTTCTGTTCCCTTCCTTCTAATTGGGGGAGTTTTTCCCTAAAAGGATAAATGGCAAGTTCCACACCCAGAAAAAAGAAACCAAATGCATAGCTACAAGACAGAGGATACTTGGCTAAGCGATACTAGAAGCAAAAAGGATCTTGGAATTGTTGTAGATCACAGCCTGAATAGGAGCCAACATAGTGATGTGGCTGCAAAAATGGGAAATACTATTCTGGGATGCATTAATAGAGGCATAGCTTCCAAATTGTGTGAAGAACTGGTTCCCCTCTATTCAGCACTGGTTACGCCACATCTTGAGTATTGCGTCCAGTTCTGGGCACCACACTTCAAGAAGGATGCAGACAAGCTGGAGCGTGTTCAAAGGAGGGCCACGAGGATAATCACAGGTCTGGAGACAAAGCTCTATGAGGAGTGATTGAAAGAACTGGGCATGTTTAGCCTGGAGAAGAGAAGATTGAGGGGAGGCCTGATAGCACTCTTCAAATATTTAAAAGTTTGCCACACAGAGGAGGGCCTGGATATCTTCTCAATCATCCGAGTGTAGGACACAGAAAAAGAGCTCAAGTTACAAGAAACCAGATTCTGTCTGGACATCAGGAAAAACTTCCTTACTGTTAGAGCAGTACGGCAATGGAACCAGTTACCTAGGGAGTTTGTGGGCTCTCCCACACTGGAGAATACTGGGAGTCAAGCAAAAATTAAGCAGATTTATTTACAAAGCCATTAGGTAGTCAGAAACACAGAGAACTAGTTACCATGCTAGGAATGATGTAACACGTGGATATGCAAGTTGCTTACCTGTAACTGTAGTTCGAGTGGTCATCTGTGCATTCACACTTAATGGGATTCTGCGCCTGCGCGGAGCCTCAGTCGGACTTCTAATAGCTGAGAACTTTTGGGCGGGAACTCCTCCCCCACTGTCATGTGGTATATATATATATATATTGTTTTCCTGCCCACTCCCTCAGTTCCTCGAGACAAAAGTCGATCCCGGGCTTCAGAAGAACCCATGCCTTCAGAAGAACCCGGTATTCACAGATTACTGACACCGAAGTGGGGACAGTGGGGGGGTAGTGTGAATGCACAGATGACCACTCGAAGAACTACAGTTACAGGTAAGCAACTTGCATTTCTTCTTCGTGGTCTCTGTGCATCACACTTAATGGGGCAAATAGCAAGCTCACTTACCGGAGGCGGGTGAGGTGTCACTGTAGTACTGATGACAGGATAGCCTTCCCGAAATGAGACGAGGAGTTGGCATGCACATCTAGCTTGTAGTGCCAAATGAACGTCAACTGTGATGTCCAGGTGGCTGCCTTACACAGGTCTGAGAGGGGAATGCCTCTGGCAAAGGTTGTGGAGGTTGCAACTCCCCTAGAGGAGTGGGCTTTAACACCTGTAGGGGTTCTTTGTGCATGGTACGGTATGCCAGCTGGATTGTTTGTTGAATCCAAGCTGCAAGTCTCTGCTTGGAAAGTCTCTGTTTTCCATAACAGACAAAGAGCCTTGGGGTAGATCGAAATTGCTGGGTTCGATCTTTGTAGAATGAGAGAGCTCTTCTGATGTCTAATGAGTGTAGTCTTTTTTCTAGGTCGGATTTCGGTTTCGAGAAGAAAGCCGGAAGGGAGATCGGTTCGCTGATGTGGAAATTGGATGCTACCTTAGGAAGGGACGAGATGTTCGGACTGAGTGAAACTAAATTCTACATTCACTTTGGCTTTATCATACCACAAATAGCCATGCCATCCAAATCTCAATTCGTGTCTTTCCAGTTCCAACAGTCTCCTATTTCTCAGGAATACCCAATCTTTCATCCACATTAAACAGCAGTCAGAGAAATACACTTTGAGGTCTGGTAGGCCCAGCCCTCCTCTTTCTTTTGCACCCTGCGATATTTTAATTTTAACGCTTGGTTTTTTTGCTTGCCATATCTCTCTGTCACTGCTCAAATGGTAAATCCAATGTTACAATAGGTATTGTTTGAAACAAAAATAACATTCTTGGCAAAACATTCATTTTAATTGTTGCAATTCTACCCAAAAGTGACAGTTGAACCTTTTCCCATCTTGCAAAACCATTTTTAACTTCATTCCAAACCTTAACATAATTATTATGAAATAACATACAATTATTATTATTATTATTTATTTATATAGCGCCATCAATGTACATGGTGCTGTACAGAGTAAAACAATAAAATAGCAAGACCCTGCCGCATAGGCTTACAATCCAATAAAATCATAATAAAACAATAAGGAGGGGAAGAGAATGCACCAAACAGGCACAGGCTAGAGTAAAACTAACAATATAAAAGAACAAAATCAAGTTTTAAAAGCCTTAGGAAAGAGAAAAGTTTTTAGCTGAGCTTTAAAAGCTGCGAGTGAACTTGTAGTTCTCAAATGTTCTGGAACATACAATTCATGTTTGTCAAAACAATTCCCAATACTTTACCTTTTCAATTTGAAAACCGGTCTTTTCTATCAAAATTTTGATACCCTTTAAAGGATCTTCCAGAGTCAAGACCAAATCACCCGCAAATGCCCTCAACTTATAGGTCTATCTTTTTTATCTTTACTCCTCCAATTCTCTCAGCTTGTCTTATATCTGAATCCAGCAATTCCAACACTAAAATAAACAATAGCGGTGAGAGTGGGCGAAGAGAGTCTTGTCGCTCTATATATTTCACATGGTTTGGACACATCTCCATTAATCATTATTTGTGTTTTTTGAGAGTTATGGATGGATTTCACCCACTTCATGACATGTCCTCCAAAGTCCAGTTCTTCTAAGGTTCTAAGTAAAAAAATCCAACTAAGGTTGTAAAACGCTTTCGCTGCAACCACGAAAGTCAAGGTGGCCTGGTTTTCTGAATGTTTTTTTCCAGATATTCCACAACATTTAAAACTGTTCTCACAGTTTTACGGTTCTTTGTGAACTCCCCAGAAAGCTTCGGCTATTAGGCGGTATAAAAATGTAATAAATAAATAAATAAATAAATACATTGTCTCCAATGTCTTTTGGGTAAGAAGCCACCTTGATCCTCATGTATGAATTCTTGTAGGACTTTCTTCAGTCTTTCCACCACTTATAATAATTATTTAATAGTGATATTTGCTGATTCAAAAATTCTTTGCTTCACTAAATCCCCCCCCCATATCCCATATTGTTAACATTGATAGTTGTCATTGAAGCACTTTAATTTGTTGAAGAACACTTGCCTTTCCAGGCATTTTCTTCAGGTCTACTTGTTGTGCATTTTCAGAGTAGACAGGACAAAGCACAGGCAATTCTGCTGTAATCGGTAGACAATACGGGCAGAAAGGTGTCCCTGGAGGTGGTGACCTGCAAAGGGTGTGCAATGTTTGTGTTCCTGCCTGAGCTCAACATGGCATACACCTTCAACAAGTGCAAGCTGGTGGAACTATTTGAAGAAAAAGTGAGAGGACTTGAGCGGCGAGTGTCCACTCTCCAAGGAATAAGAGAAGATGAGGAGTTCATAGAACGATGGAACTGCAACAGCAACAAGAAGCACAAGAGATTGAAGAGCCACAGCAAGCTGAAGCAGAAGTGGAGAATGCTGAGGTGAGGAAAGCCAATGAAGAGAAAACTCCCCGGAAAAGGGTGACAGGAGCAGAAGAACTAGAAGGCATTCTACACCGGTGTGACAATTAGAGTTAAGCAACCACTGAGACTGGAGAACAGTCTGCAGAGGAAGAATTAGAGACAACGTGAAACAGTGAACAAGACTCAGAAAGTCGGTCGACCAAGAAGAAGAAGAGAGTAGTTGTTGTGGGATACTTCCTGTTGTGTGGGATTGAATTCTAGGTATGTCATGAAGACCCATGGACTTGCCAGGTGTGCTGTCCCCCTGGAATTGTTGTAGACCACAAGCTGAATATGAGCCAACAGTGTGATGTGGCTGCAAAAAAAGCAAATGCTATTTTGGGCTGCTTTAAAAGAAGTACAGCTTCCAAATCGCATGAGGTACTGGTTCCCCTCTATTCAGCTCTGGCTATGCCACATCTTGAGTATTGCGCCCAGTTCTGCGCACCACACTTCAGGAAGGATGCAGACAAGCTAGAGCATGTTCAGAGGCTGATGACGGGCCTGGAAACAAAGCCCTATGAGGAAAGATTGAAAGAACTGGGCAAGATTGAGGGGAGATATGATAGCACTCTTCAATGACTGGAAAGGTTGTCACACAGAGGAGAGCCAGGATCTCTTCTCGATCATTCCAGGATGCAGGACACAAAATAATGGGCTCAAGTTACAGGAAGGCAGATTCCGGCTGGACATCAGGGAAAACTTCCTGCTAGAGCACTACGACAATGAAACCAGTTACCTGTCCTGAAGAAGCCGGTCTGTAGTCAGCCACTTTCGCTTATCTCTTTGGGCAGAGTGCCCAGACTGGGAAGCCCGCCAAGAATCAGACAACACAGCACTAAACGATAAACAATAATGTGTATTCACACAAGTTAAACACCAAATAGAACAGTCTTTAGTGCTCACGTAAAGTTCCAAGCCAATTCCATATAACAGTCCAGGGTTCAAAAGGCACGAGAGAGCAAGTCACCAGAGTCCATAAGCCAGTCCAAGTTTCAAAGGGCAGGAGAGAGTCACGGGGTCCAAGAAGTCCAGAGTCCAAAACGATCCAACAGGAACACGGCACAGTCAAGGGTACACGGTCCAGAGCTTCTCCCAGGCAAACCAGATAAGCTCTGACAATTTGCTGGCCTGCGCACTGCTACCTAAATACACCAGCTCAGCCTCACAGCTGTTCCTTGTTCAGCTGGCGTTTATTAGCAATCCGCTTGGATCGGCGTAAAGCCTCCTTCTCTGCCCTTTGCTGTTTGAACGAGGGCACGTGTAACAAGTCTGTTTGCTCCTCTTCTAAGTCTGCACTGGATGAGGCCTCTGCTGGCTATTGATCAGCCAAGCTGGTACTGGGTCCCGCCTGTGGCTGCTCATCCCCAGAGTCCTCATCCTCAGAAAACTCACCGTTCCTCACACTACTCCCCTCTCCATAATCCCCTCCTGCCGCCCTAGCTGGGCCTGGCTTGGAAGGGTAGTTATGGTGAAAGTCCTGCACCAAGAGAGGAGCATGCACATCCCCAGCATTCTCCCAGGAGCGCTCTTCTGGCCCATAACCCAGCCAGTCTATTAAGTACTGCAAACGCCCTTGATGTTTCTGTGAGTCCAAGACTTGTGCCACTTCATACTCCTCCTCCCCATCCACTAACACTGGGACTGGAGGAGCCTTTGACCCAGCATCCGGCCTCACCCCTGCTGCTGGAACCAATAGAGAGCGGTGAAACACTGGGTGAATCCGGAAAGTCCGAGGCAGCTATAAGCGGAACGCCACCGGATTAATCTGTGCTGTTACTAAAAATGGGCCCATAAAACGCGCATCCAACTTCCTGCAGGGTCGATGCCGTGGAAGATTCCGTGTTGACAACCACACCCGGTCACCAACTGTGATTGCCGGCCCCTCCTGCCTCCTCCGATCAGCGCCCACCTTGTAGGCCTCTTTGGCCACCTGCAGCTGCTCCTGCACCATGGATTGCACTGCCTGTAATTCTTGCAACCATTGGTCTGCTGCAGGAACCTTGGTAGCGGGCACCACCGCAGGAAACCACCTTGGATGAACACCGCTGGTTGCAAAGAACGGTGTCTGCTGCGTTGAGGCGTGCACTGAATTATTATAGGCGAATTCCGCCAAGGGAAGCAACCCCGCCCAATTGTCTTGTTGATAGTTAGAGTAACATCGCAGGTATTGCTCTAACGTGCCATTTGTCCGCTCTGTCTGGCCATCTGTCTGCGGATGAAAGGCTGATGACATATGCGCCTTGATGTCCAAAACCTGCATCACCGCCTTCCAAAAACGTGCCGTAAACTGCGCTCCCCGATCCGAGACAATCCCCTCCGGCAGTCCATGTAACCTGAACACATTGTCCACGAACAACCGAGCAGTCTCCTGGGCGGTTGGTAACCCTGGACACGGGACAAAATGTGCCATCTTTGAAAAAAGATCGACCACTACAAATATAGTGGTGTGTCCCGCAGACAATGGCAAGTCTGTAATAAAGTCCATTGAAATCACCCGCCATGGACCTACAGGTGTAGGCAACGGATGTAGTAAGCCTGCCGGTCGCCCCCTTATGTCCTTTGCCCGATGGCACACCAGACAGCTCTGGACGTACTGAGCCACATCCGCTTGCACCCTCGGCCACCAAAAGTCTCTAGACAGCAGGTGCAAAGTCTTGTATATGCCAAAATGTCCGGCCGGCCGGCTGTCATGGCACAGCTGTAACACGGAGTCCCTACACACCCCTGCTGGCACATACAAATGACCCCGGTGATATAGGAGCCCGTCTCTCATGTGAAACGGTGACTTGGCCCCTTCTGCTGCATGTTCCTGCACCAACACGTCCTGACCCTGCACCTGGCGAATCTGTTCCCGCAAAGTCGGGGGCACCTGCGCCGCTGCAAAATGTTCGGGTCGCAGGATCGTTGACAGCACCTCCCTCTCCGTCTGCGCTGCATACTCCGGCTTGCGGGACAAGGCATCAGCCTGGCGATTTTGGGCCCGAGGAATATATCTCAACCGAAAGTTGAAACGCCCAAAAAACAAAGCCCAGCGCTTCTGCCGTTGTGTCAGCTTCCGGGCCGTTTGCAGATACTCCAGGTTTTGGTGATCGGTTCGAACCTCCACTGGATACTCCGCCCCCTCCAACAGATGACGCCACACCTCGAAGGCCGCCTTTACTGCCAAGAGCTCCTTCTCCCAGATCGTGTAGTTCCTTTCTGGTGGAGTAAGCTGCCTAGAAAAAAACGCACAAGGCAACCACCGAGTCTGCTGTACTTGCCTGCAGCAGAACTGCACCTACGGCGACATCCAACGCATCCGTCTCCACCACAAACGGTTTACGTAGATCTGGATGCTGCAGAATTGGGGCTGCCGTAAACCGCTGCTTCAGCTGCTCGAACGCTACCTGTGCTGCCGGCGTCCACCGAAACCCCGTCTTGCCCCTCAGCCACTGCGTGATGGGTTCCGCCAGAGTCGCGAACTCCGGAATAAAGTGCCGGTAAAAATTCGCGAAACCCAAGAAGCGCTGCACCTCCTTTCGAGTCCTAGGAGACTGCCAGGACAGGACCGCTTCGACCTTGGCGTGATCCATCGCCACTCCTTTTGCAGAGATCTTATATCCCAAAAAGTCCACTTCCGTGAGATCAAACGCACATTTGTCTAATTTTGCGTACAACCTGTGCTCACGAAGTCTCTGCAACACTGCCTTAACATGAGCATCATGCGCCTCCTGATTGGGGGAATAAATCAAAAAATCATCCAGATAAATAATAACAAAGCGATCCAGGTAGTCCCTGAAAACGTCATTAACAAAATGCTGAAATACGGCTGGGGCGTTGCATAATCCGAACGACATCACCGTATATTCATAGTGCCCATATCGGGTCTGAAAAGCAGTCTTCCACTCGTCCCCTTCCTTGATTCTCACCAAATTATAGGCCCCGCGAAGATCTAATTTGGTAAAAACCTTCGCATGTCGCAGGCGCTCCAAAAGTTCTGGAATTAATGGTAAGGGGTAGCGGTTACGCACCGTGATGCGGTTCAGGCCTCTATAATCATTACAGAGATGCAAATCCCCTGTCTTTTTGCGTACAAAGAATACGGGTGCGCCTGCAGGCGACTTAGAAGGGCGAATAAACCCCTTCTGTATGTTGGTCTCCAAAAATTCCCAACTCTGGTTCTGAAAGGGAATAAATGCGCCCCTCTGGTATAGAGGCCCCTGGTAACAAATCAATAGTGCAGTCATATGGCCTATGCGGTGGAAGCCTATCCACCTCCTTTTTGTCAAAAACATCCGCAAATTCAGCGTACTTTGTTGGAAGATCTGCAGCCGCAGATCTTGGAACCGCTGCCACGGCTGCCTGCACCCGCTCCGGCCAACAATGTTCTTGACAATAGGGCGAAGCAAAAAGTACTTCCCGCCAACCCCATGAGATATGGGGATCATGCTGCGTGAACCATGGCATCCCCAAAACCACTGCAAAATGTGGCACCACTGCCACATAGAAACGTAGGCGCTCCACATGTCCCTGGATCTCCAGCCTCAACAGAGTGGTCTGGTGCGTCACTGGCCCTGATTTTAAAAGTCACCCATCAATTGTCTCCACCTGCCTCAGCTCTGCCAGCGGCTCTAGTGTGAAATTGTGTTGGGAAGCAAATGCCCAGTCCATAAAATTGCTGGATGCTCCAGAGTCAATCATAACTCCCACTGCACACCCCTGAGCCTGCTCCTCTGACAGAGTTGCTGAGACCAGTAGAGGGTCTTTTCTAGGTTCTGCATGAGGCACACCTGCCTCTGCCCCAAAAATTCCCAGGCTAGCGACCCCTCCTAAGCCTGGGAAGTCCCGTTTCCCGACAAAGACCCCTTCTGTCCCTTGGCAGGGCAGACTCGAGCAAAATGCCCCCCATGTCCACAATATAAGCACACGCCAGCCGCTCTCCTTCGCTGCTTCTCTGCCGCAGAGAGATGTGCTCTCACAGCTC
Source organism: Elgaria multicarinata webbii (assembly GCF_023053635.1). Lineage (NCBI taxonomy): Eukaryota > Metazoa > Chordata > Lepidosauria > Squamata > Anguidae > Elgaria > Elgaria multicarinata. The sequence goes on from NC_086173.1 coordinate 170,490,138, forward strand.
CCAGCTGCATGGGCTCTTCACCGGTACAGGGCGAGACCACGACTGCAGGTGTTGCTGCTGGCTCCACCACTGGCTCCACTCTCCACCCTGTTGTTCCTTTTCGTGCCAAACGACGAACTGATAACCGAGCATCCATCCGGGTGGCCTGTTCGATGAGCAGAGCCAATGATGTAGGCGGTGCTGAGCGTGCCAATTCGTCCAACAGCTCCTCTGCCAGGCCATAACGAAACTGCGACTGAAGTGCACTGTCATTCCAAGTCAGGTCTTGTGCCAGGAGACGAAACTGAGTAGCATATTCAGCCACTGACCCCTTTCCCTGACGCAACTCCCTTATGCAGTGCTCAGCTGTTTCTGCTTTCACCGGATCTCCCCAGATGGCCGTCATCTCTTTCAGAAACTCATCCAGGTTGCCAAGCAAAGGGCTATCCTGATTGAGATAAGGTGTAACCCATTTGCTCGCAGACCCAGACAACAAGGACACAATAAAAGCTACTTTGTGCCCATCTGTAACAAAATCCTCCGGTCGGACCTTGAAATGCAATTTGCAGTTTGCAAGAAAACTGTCCAGCATTCCCCTTTCTCCGGAAAACCTCTCTGGCATGGTTGCAAAGCATTTACTCCTACGCGGCAGCGGCGGAGGCTGAGAAGCGGCAGCCGTTGCCTGATTTACTTGCGCTTGGAGCGTGATGATTAATTGCGTGAGCTGAGTCACCTGCGCAGCTAGCTGATTCTGCTGTTCCAGAAAGTTTTCCATCCTTATTTTACTTAACAGAAAAAGTGCTGGTTTACGTTGGTCAGAGCTTATTCTGTCCTGAAGAAGCCGGTCTGTAGCCAGCCACTTTCGCTTATCTCTTTGGGCAGAGTGCCCAGACTGGGAAGCCCGCCAAGAATCAGACAACACAGCACTAAACGATAAACAATAATGTGTATTCACACAAGTTAAACACAAAATAGAACAGTCTTTAGTGCTCACATAAAGTTCCAAGCCAATTCCATATAACAGTCCAGGGTTCAAAAGGCACGAGAGAGCAAGTCACCAGAGTCCATAAGTCAGTCCAAGTTTCAAAGGGCAGGAGAGAGTCACGGGGTCCAAGAAGTCCAGAGTCCAAAACGATCCAACAGGAACACGGCACAGTCAAGGGTACACGGTCCAGAGCTTCTCCCAGGCAAACCAGATAAGCTCTGACAATTTGCTGGCCTGCGCACTGCTACCTAAATACACCAGCTCAGCCTCACAGCTGTTCCTTGTTCAGCTGGCGTTTATTAGCAATCCGCTTGGATCGGCGTAAAGCCTCCTTCTCTGCCCTTTGCTGTTTGAACGAGGGCACGTGTAACAAGTCTGTTTGCTCCTCTTCTAAGTTTGCACCGGATGAGGCCTCTGCTGGCTGTTGATCAGCCAAGCTGGTACTGGGTCCCGCCTGTGGCTGCTCATCCCCAGAGTCCTCATCCTCAGAAAACTCACCGTTCCTCACATTACCTAGGAAGGTTGTGGGCTGTCCCACACTAGTGGCATTCAAGAGGCAGCTGGACAAACATCTATAAGGTATGCTTTAGGGTGGATTCCTGCATTGAGGAGGGGGTTGGACTCGATGGCCTTATAAGCCCCTTCCAACTCTACTATTCTATGATGCTAAAAATGCTACAATAAGCATTGTGAATTCTTTGATGTAGCTTAAGGTTTCTGCTGCAAGCAAAGCTCTTTCTGCACTCGAAGCATTTATAGAGCTTCTCCCCAGTGTGAATTCTTTGATGCCGTTTAAAGTTTGCGATCTGAGCAAAGGTCTTCCCACACTCTAAGCATTTATAGGGTTTCTCCCCAGTGTGAATTCTTTGATGCTGCTTAAGGCTTGAGCTGCGAGCAAAGCTCTTCCCACACTCTAAGCATTTATAGGGTTTCTCCCCAGTGTGAATTCTTTGATGCTGTTTAAGGTGTGTGCCCCGAGCAAAGCTCTCTCCACACTCTAAGCATTTATAGGGCTTCTCCCCAGTGTGAATTCTTTGATGCTTCTTAAGGTCTGTGCTGCGAGGAAAGCTCTTTCCGCACTCTAAGCATTTAAACGGCTTCTCCCCAGTGTGAATTCTTTGATGCTGCTTAAGGCTTGAGCTGCGAGCAAAGCTCTTCCCGCACTCTAAGCATTTATAGGGCTTCTCCCCAGTGTGAATTCTTTGATGATGCTTAAGTGTTGTGCTGTAAGCAAAGCCTTTTCTGCACTCTAAGCATTTATAAGGCTTCTCCCCAGTGTGAATTCTTTGATGCTGCTTAAGGCTTGTGCTGTAAGCATAGCTCTTTCCGCACTCTAAGCATTTATTGGTCTTCTCCCCAGTGTGAAGTCTTTGAGGCAACTTAAGTTGTGTTTTAAAAATGAATTGTTTTTCACACTCTAAGTATTGAAATCTTTGATATCTGCTAAGATGAATCTTATGAGTGTCTATGTACTGAGAGCTTTTCCTCTGTGTCTTCCTTTTACGAATGTTCTTTTTACTTGTTGCTTCTAGTATTGGAGTTTCACAGATGTCTGATCTTTCAAAATAAATGGATTTCTGTTCCCTCTTCTCTTCAGTTTCAGATTTCCTTCTCTGTTGTAGGCCAATTTTCTTGCTCTCCCTGTGATCAACTGCAAGTATAAACACAGAAAGTGTGTTGAAATCTTGGAACAAAACCAACAGTTGCTGATTTGATTCACAGGAAATATTAAAAAAAAATCGTTGGTGAGGCAGATCCTTCCAAACATATTAAATATCCCGATGATCATTAGAACTGAGAACTAGACTGCTATACAATGCTTTCATTTATATGGAATAACTCATATAAAGTAGTTCAGAGAATAAATGAACAATATAAAATACTGTAAAAATAAAATACACTTTAAATCTGCCGTTTTCTCCTAGCTGATCATTTAACTGGGAACTGGAAAGTGGGATTTCAACCCTAATGGTTATTTTCAATGTCTAGTTATATCTTAAAATGAAAAGCAAGCTGTCCAGAGCTGTCTTCTGAATATGCCTTACTTTCCTCTCCTCCATGGAGACCATTAAAATAATATCTGTAACACGTTCAACTTTATGCAGATGCAATTATGGCAGCAAAGTAAGATTGGTTGGCAGCCATCAGTGCCACAGAATAAGTCCATCAATGGGCTTTTATCTGTGTTTTGTCAGATCTTCAGAGTGTTTTCCTTCTTGAATTTTTGTTGTCAAACCAATTGTTTCATTGCTTTCAGCTCATTAAGTAAGGTCCCGTGGCAAGTTAGCCTAATTTGAAAAGGAGTGCAGGATGGGTGGGTGTATTTAACAAAAGGAAATTTTAAAGGCACAGTTACAAACAATTCCAACAGGGAGAAAATATACCAATACCAATTTTGGGGGGCGGGGGAATAAGCAAAACAGGATACTTAGTAACTTTTATATCTTTGTCTTTGGCTCAGACTTTTTCCAGTTTATAGCGGATTGGTGAAGCAGTAGCCCCAGCAAACTCACACACACAACCCTAAATAATATACAAAGTAAAATAGCAGATAGGTAACACAGCACTGCAAGGCTGGTGCAAGTGGATGATGTGCTGTACAGCATGTGGACGTGCCCAGTGCCCACTGCCCTGGAGGGTTCATCAGAACCAATGAGAAAGAAGCCCATGAGTTGCACGTGTCCATGTGTCATGTTGCTTCTCAAAGGCAGGTACCTAGACAGGACCGGCTGAAGGACTGGTGGCACAGACCACACTGTCCCACTGGGCACATCCACTTTTCCCTTCCTGGTAATAAAGACAGACAGCGTTTTTGTTCTAATTCTTCCTCTTGTTGTGATGATTAGTATTTTTATTGTTATATTACCGTTACTGGCTGGACATACCCTGGAGTGTGTGAACTGCGACATAGGTGTAGGTGTGTGTGTGTGGGGGGGGGGGGTGTCTTGAAAAACCAACATGTAATAGCAGTTTGAAATGAGTGCATGGCATGAAATAAATTATGTGTTTAGAAGTATTGCGACCCAAGCGTGGCAACGCAAGGTCTGTACGCTCACCCCGTTTAGTAATTTTCTATCTTGACGTTCCCTGTGTTCATTTTTGACATGGTTACCTGATAGGAAGATTCTGATTTAGGTTTAATTTCAAATATTCCCCAAAATTCAGGGCATGCTCAGATTTCCTTCAAACTGGGCACAAATCTGGATACAAATCTGGATACATTTAGAAGCTCTCATGGTGCCCATTTTGATGTTTCTAACTTGAAAACTAAAAAAGTTATAGGTGTTTAACATGTTCAATGCAAGTCTATGGGGGTAAAACATGGAGCACCGATCCGTAGCTGGGACCAGAGGAGGAGGAGGAGGAGGAGACTCAAATACTGAGGGCAGGACCATAAGTGTCCAGGACCAGACGTGCCTTCAACATGCATATAAAACACAATTGTCGGTGCCTGTCTCATCTCAAGGGATAAGATTATTCCACAAAATGGGAAATCCCAGAAGAAACCTCAAAGCCACGTGGCACCACCTCACCAGAAGACCCCAAGAACTGATTGGGTCTTTAGGGGAGAAGGAAGATTCTCAACTAACCAGCTCCCAAGTTCTTTAGATACCAGGAACAACCTTAAATTTGGCGGAGTAGCAAACAGGCAGCCAGTGGAGTCCCTTCAACACAAGTGTAACATGCAAAGGTTCAAAACAGTCCTAAAAATGTCAAAAGATGGATGGTCAGATCCTGTAAGTTCTACACAAGGGAAGGCAGCTGAGGTGCAATAAAGCTTTTTGGAACAACAAGAATAATTCTGATACTGGACCCTATTTGCTGCTTTTGAACCTTGCTCTGCATTCATATTAATAAGGCAATCGCCGATCAGATGCTAAGAGCAGAGGTCTCGGCCCCTTCTTAGAGATGGAAAACCCCAACTGGAGGGACATCCTGCTGTTTTCAGAATCAAAACAACATCCAAACCTCACAGTGACTATTACAAGGGCAACAGATAAAGGTTGGACAGGACATGTAAGTGCTTTATCTACACCTTTATGGCTTTATGTACATCACCTGGTGAGCTTTCTCTGGACTAGAGTATCCCAGGAACAAGGACCAGGCACTGTTGTCCTCAATGACATTTGTATTATGCACTGACACAAAGAAAGAAGAGCTGAAATTCCACATTCCAGGATATGTCAAGAAGGCAAAGAGGGAGCCTTACTCAGAGGAATCCCATTCCTTACCCAGAGAGGCCAGGATCTCACGATTCTCCTCTATGATTTCCGTGTACAGAGTCCTTTGGCCTGGATCCAGCAGAGCCCACTCCTCCTCCGAGAAATGCACGGCCACCTCCTCAAAGGTCACTGGAACCTGAAAGCAGGAGAAGGATTGAGGTTTTCCTTACACATAACCTTGCAATCCATGAAGACAAGGATGGTGAGGTCCTCCTTCTGAATGCCAGAGCTTTGTGAGTGACATTCAAGGCCTTCCTAGCAGCCATCTGGGAGAAGAGCAAAGGCTAAAGGGGCAGGTTCTTCCAGGACCAAAGAGACGTGCAGGGGACAGAAGCACCCAGGACTCCCCTACCTGCCCAGGCTGCGCAGAAACTGCTTCCACTCCACCACCAAGCGGAGGAGGCCTAGAAGGATCCCCCAGGATCAGTTCAGTTTCTCTGCAGTTGTTTCTGTTCCCTGTGAGGAAAACAAAGAAGGTGGGAAGGTGAGAAGGTAAGTTGACATTCTTAACTATTCCCTTTTTCATTGTTGTAATGGAATCTGTTTATTTATTTATTTATTTCATTTGTTTACCATCACCTAACCAAAGCTCTCTGGGCAGTTAATTTAAGATAAAAACACTTAAAATCAATATACAAATATTAAAAACCATGAAGACATACAATATACACATACATTTAAAACTACTATGACCCTAAAAAAACAAACACAGGCTAATTACATCTTGCTGATTACATATTGCTTGATCTGGCACTGAAAAGATAACAATGTTACTGCCAAATGAACTTCATTGGGGGGCCACCACAGAGAAGACCTCTCCCTTGTTGTCATCCTCTGATCTTCCCTCTGAGTAGGCGCAGGGAGGAGGACCTTAGTTGTTGAGTGTGTAAGACCCACTCTGGCAAACGGGCCAGAGTGGGTCTTACACACTCAAACCACAATACTAAACAACATTTCCTTTTTGAGTATCTAGTGAAAAAGGGTCTCTCTCCCCTAGTGAAAAAGGGTCTCTCCTCCCCTCTCTCCAAGGAGGATGTTAAAGCAGCTCATGCACCTCAATCGTAACTGAGGGAGGGAAAACATGGGGAAATACGTCCACTAATCCTTACCCAGTGAGGAGGGTCCTCCGTCACCCTCCTGCAAGATCCACCCATCCAGCGACCTCTGTGAGATGCCCGGTGGAGCCTTCTCTGCCTCAGGGAAATCTGTGGGTGCTCTGGCCAACATCTCCTGGACCTGGAACAGGAGGAAGGATAGAAATGTGAAAAAGTGCTATCTTAAACCAAAACCAAACCTGAAAACAAAGTAAGTTTAAGAAAACTGATACAAAAAATACATCAAATTTAGGTATAACTACACATATTATAATAAAATCATATTTTTATCCTGGTTGTGCTTTTTATACTGTATTTTTTGTATTTGTGCTTTTAACCTGTTGGTTGTTTTACTATGGTTTTAATTTTTGTGAACCGCCCAAAGAGCTTCGGCTATTGGGCGGTATAAAAATAAATAAATTAATATTAGTAGAAAATATTTTAATCTTAAAGCAAATACATACATTTAAAATGTATACAGAATAGTCCACACCAAACTTCAAACAAAAATACCCAAACATGTTTCAACCATACAGGTCTTCATCAGTGGGTAAAGGATTTCTGGATTTAAAAAATATATATACAAATATTAAAAGCAACTTTTCATGCCCCAGATATAGGGAGTTTCTATCGGACCTGAAAAGCAGAACAAACAAAAAATGATTGGCAAATGCCTATCGGTGCCCTACCCCCTTCCTTTTGAGCCCAAGGTTTTACTCTACTAATGATTATTTCCCCAAAGCTGGCTCTTGTGAATCTTCAAACTTGTAACAAGGAAGACGGGGGACTAGACACTCCCTCCTGTCTTCAAGAGCTGGTGGATAAAGACACCTAATTAGTTTGCAAAGTTGGCAAAATGAAAACAACACTCCCACAATTTGCTCACTCCCAAGTAATATGTAGTTGCATGAGTGATGTCTCAAATAAACAGGTATATGCAAAATATCCAAGATAAACTTGGGGGCCGTGTTCTCAATAATGCAGTTTTTATTTGCTATCTCCTGATTGTGCCCCGAGTCTGCTCCAGCTGTATTGTCAACTAATTAAGGAGTAAGTAATCTCCGAAATTTGCTCCTGATTAGGCTGCTTTTCAAATCCTAAAACGTGTAGCAACCGTACTCACGGCCTGTATGCTCCCTTAAAGGGGACTGAGTGGACTAATATGATGCTTAAAACATAGTTAATACAAACCTAATAATACTTACTACATAAAAGAATGAAAATATATATCAAAACAATGACAAGAAATGAGAGAAAAGGAATACAACAGAGCTGTACTTTAAAATAGAAGAACAGGATTACAACCAAGACATCCAATTCCACTCTTCGTTGAGTCCTTCTGGTTGTAATGTCCTTAAGGTGAAAATCCAGAATATTTCCCTCCTTCGTAGTTGATGGTCTACTCTTGTCCCACATCCTTGAAACCTTTCAACAATCCAGAATCTCAGGTCTTTGTCATCATGTCCCATATCAAGAAAATGTTTGACCAAAGGTGCCTGAAGTCTTTTGCAGCGAATGCAGTTTTTGCGATTTATGCCATCAAGCGTCCATGTAATTTATTGTACATTGCCATGACCACAGGAACCATAAGAACCCGCATCTGTGAGCACAAAAGCTGCATTCGCTCCAAAAGTTTAAGTTTTCTTAAACTTACTTTGTTTACAGGAGGGAGAATCCCAGACAGAGAAGGGGGAGGTGGGAAGGAAAGAAATGGGTCAGGTCAGGGCCGAGGGCATCATTTCCTAATCAGTTTGGCTTTCAGATCTCATTCTAAAGTTGATCTACCATCCAAGCCACACAACACAGGAACTTGTGTCTTTGTCAAGGGGCTAAGACTTCAACCCTGATATCCAGCATTTTCCACTGTAAACACAGCAGTTTGGCATCTACAAATGCTACTCCTGTTCTGTTAGGAGGACTCTGACACCAGTTGAAGAAGGATCCCTTCCTTCCCCAGAACTTCACAAACCCATTCAGTTCTCCTGTCGTCATGACAAACTCAGAAGAGCCATTCTGGATCAGAACAAGGGTCCATCTAGTCCAGCATTCTCTCCCCACAGTGGTCCAACAACTGGAGGTAAGATATAGCCATCAGGACTAGTAGCTATTCACAGTTTTCTCCTCCAGGATTTTGTCTAACCCCCATTTTAAACCATCTAAATTGGTGGCCATCACTACATCCTCTGGTACAGAACTGAATATTTTAACCATCCAGTGTTAGCTTAACTATCCTCCAATGAGGGCCTGCTCTACACATGAAGAGCAACTATACTTGGACCATTGGAAATTGGGGCATCCCTTCCTTAAAGGACATGTAAAATAAAGTTGAGATAAGTATTAAGAACACTTAAGAACAGTTATCAGGATGAAATGCTCTCACCTGCTCTTTGTCCTCTGCGTGACTCAGGAGGAAGCCTTCTGCCAGAGCCACCGCCTGGGAACTGGTCTCCGCTCCACATTCTCTGACCCAGCTCTCCAGCTCTGGGGGCAGGACAGCCAGGAACTTCTCCAGGACCACCAGGTCCAGCATCTGAGCTTTCGTGTGCTTTTCTGGCTTCAGCCACTGGCGGCAAAGGTGGTGGAGATAGCTGCAAACCCCTCGGGGCCCCATGGCCTCCTGGAAGCAGAAGTCCCTGAAGGGCTGAAGCTCTACATCTGAGCAAGTTTTGCTCCCAGGCTGGTCCTGCTGCACTCTTCCTTCCCAGGGCTCTGCACTCCTCCCTTCCTGGATGTTGCAGGAGATGTTTCCTGGTTCAGGGCCTGCAAAGCGTTGCTCTTCCGTCTTCACGCTCTTCTCCATCTCTGCTCCTACCAGGACTCGAAACAGCCTCCTGCCTTGGCTGCCGGTTTCCCCTTTGAGGCAGGGACTGCGCTGTAGAAATTGAAACGGAGCTTGTGAAGGAGGCACACAAGGTAGACCTGGGTTAAAGTTCCCAATCCAGCTGCCCCGCTCCCATCGGTTCCCAATGAAACACTGGAAATGGAGCGAGCTCACCTGAAAATAACCACACTTCAGGCAGTTTATTAAATCAGTGTAAGGCCCTGAGCGTACGTACAATTAGCAAGAGACAGGGGAGGGTGTGTGGGGGAAAACAGTCTAAAAGTTACAATGAAACTGAAAGGCCACAGCAGCGAACAACTTTAAAAGAGCAATAAAAACCACAACACGGCAAGCCGTTGAGTCAGAGCGACCCAAAGAGAGACAAGAAATCCTGACTAATACCTGATGGCACGGGGTCCCTTTGCCACCCTTCAGGGCCCCGAGCAACATGACCCTTCCCCAAATGAACAGAGAGCATAAACTGGAAATTAACAAACTTATCCCCCCAACTAAGCAATTGGGGTGGCCTGGCTCTACCAATCCACAAACAGCAAGCTCTCCAGGGCTCCTGGTGAGGAGAGAATGTTTATAAGGGAAGTAAATGAAGAAGGACGTCACATCCGGAAGCAAAATGTGAAACACACAATGATTTACAAAGAAATACATGTGTACACTCTGCCATCGAGACCAACCCCCTGCTCAATGCAGGAATCCATCCTAAAGCATCCCTGACAGATGGTTGTCCAGCTGCCTCTTGAAGGCCTCTAGTATGGGAGAGCCCACAACCTCCCTCGGTAAATGGTTGCATTGTCGTACTGCTCTAACAGTCAGGAAGTTTTTCCTGATGTCCAGCTGGAATCTGGCTTCCTTTAACTTCAGCCCGTTATTCCATGCTGGACTCTGGGAGGATTGAGAAGAGATCCTGGCCCTCCTCTGTGTGACAACCTTTGAAGTATTTGAAGAGTGCTATCATCTCCCCTCTTCTCTTCTCCAGGCTAAACATGCCCAGTTCCTTGAAAAGCTTTCAACCGCATAACAGTATAGTCCAAACCATTTCTCATGGTTTTAGGCAGCTGAAGTTACCTTCAGTCATATCAGGATAGAAGGAACATTCTGCATCTTGCAGAGATGCCAAAACTTACAGAGATAATGAGAGAAAGTTCAACAGCTATGTTTAGGTTGGAATGGAAACCTTTGATAGAATATCTGAAAGAGGCAGAGAAAAATAATGTATTTGTTCGTGGATTTTATTATTCAGATGGGCAAAGAGAGGAAAGAACCATAAATCTGTGAATCCAATGTATGAGACTTAGGTAAAGTATAAGAAAAACTAAATTAGATTGATATATAAATGGTCATTAACGAATTAATGGACATTTTTGATATGAAGAGGGCAAAAAAAGTACTTTAACCTCACCCTTGAATGTTTTTCGTGTAATTGTAGTTGTGATATGTATACCTTTGTTTGTATGTGTTATATGTAATGTTTGTCTATGTGCTGTTAAAAAATAAAAAAATTAAAGGTAAAAAAAGAAAAGGTTATAAGGAACATTCTGGACTCAGGGAGCCTCTAGCCGTGAGGAGTAAAACACACATTGAAACTTCTTCTCATGGAGGCCTCTTGTTCAGGATCCTGTTTTGAGAGCAGGTCTGAGTCCATCTCAGGCTCCAGAAAGGAAAACCTTCGGCCCTCCAGGAAATAAGAGGTCTGCTGTGGAACCAAAGTTTCTCCCCAATGTATCACATGGCTCTGTTCTAAGCCCTCTCTGCTCCCAGCACTTGAACCCCAGAATTGCACCAGAGTAACAGCGATTTCTCCCCACTCTCAGGATGTGAACATCGGGCTCACTTATTACATCAAAGTGGGACATCCTAAAACCAACAGCAGGCTCCCTTCTTAATAAACAAAAGCGCCCCAGGTTTTATTTCGAAGGCCTCGTGACCAAAGTGACTTGTTAATTTTGCTTATTCACTAGGTTTAAATCAGGGAGAGGAAACAAAACCAAAAATGCAATGCAAACAGGACACCAGGGCAGCCTTTTGCCTGCAGGTGGGAAATTCCTCCTCCCCACCCGGGACCTTTCCTCTTGTGTCCGTCCCAGACACCCCCTTTCTGCAGCCTTTCCTTCCACGATCCCCTATTTATGGGGAGAGAAGGAGGTGCAAGGCGGGGGCTCTCCTGGAGGGGACCCAAGTGGGTCAGTCTCCTTCTCTCTTCCAAAGCAACCCCTGCCCCAAACCTGCCCCCCTGCCCTGGGGGGGCTCCTTCCTCTGTCCCCTCCCTCCTCCCCCGGGGACCCCCTTGCAAACTGCACTCACCGGCTCCTTTGCTGGGGAAAAGAGGCTGCAGGCGGCGGATAGAAGAGGCTCGTAGAAGCAGGGGGAGAATCCCAGGCTCCTTTGCAATGGGGGGAGGAAGTGGGGGGGAGGAAGGGGATGGGAGTGGCCTCATCCAGCCTTGGCTCTAGGACCCAGCCCCCTCTCCGCCTCTTTAACCCTTGGATAGAGGCAACACTAGATTTTAAGATTTCTTTAACTACTAGATGGTTGTGATTTTAAGGCAGCCTTAAAGAATCGCCTTTTCGGGCAGGCATATCAAGATCAATGTAAAATCAAGAATTTTTAAGATGTATTGATTCCTGTTCTATCATGGTTCCTCGCCTCGATCCAAAGGGAGAGGCGGGTAAGAAATAAATAAACATATTATTATTATTATTACCATCATCATCATCATCATCATTATTATTATTATTATTATTATTATTATTATTAGAGAGCCGCCCCCCAGCAGCATCTCCGCCCCATCTGCTCCTGGGGTCTTTGTGGGATCCACAGCCGTCTTCTTTTGAGTGCGTAATGCAGCCTCCGGCATGGGAGCCCTCCGTCCTTCTGCTGCCTGTGCTGCAGAACAGCATTCTCCAACCTGGTGCCCTTCAGAACTCTAAACAAGAATAGAAGCTCTAAAAAGAGAGAGGTTAAGGAGGGTGACCTTGAGAAAAGGAGGACGGGGCTCCTGAATCTTTAGCAGTTGCATAGAAAAGGGAATTTCAGCAGGTGTCTTTGGGGGGACGTACTAAAACAAAGGACAATGCTTGCCCATAGGGAAACCATACTTGCCCATAGGGATGCATTGAAAAGGGCTTGTCCATAGGGAAACATAGAACAGAATTCTCCATAGAGAAACCATACTTGCCCATAGGGATTCATTGCAAATTGCTTGTCCATAGGGAAACATAAAACAGAATTCTCCATAGAGAAACCATACTTGCCCATAGGGATTCATTGCAAAGCGCTTGTCCATAGAGAAACACAGGGCAGAATTCTCCATAGAGAAACCATACTTGCCCATAGGGATTCATTGCAAAGCCCTTGCCCATAGGGACCAACGGGACAGAATTCTCCATAGAGAAACCATACTTGCCCATAGGGATCCAATGCAAAGCGCTTGCCCATAGGGACCAACGGGACAGAATTCTCCATAGAGAAACCATACTTGCCCATAGGGATTCATTGCAAATCGCTTGTCCATAGGGTTCCATGTTTCTCTATGGACAAGCGCTTTGCAATGAATCCCTATGGGCAAGTATGGTTTCTCTATGGAGAATTCTGTTCTGTGTTTCTCTATGGACAAGCGCTTTGCAATGAATCCCTACGGGCAAGTATGGTTTCTCTATGGAGAATTCTTTCCTATGTTTCTCTATGGACAAGCGCTTTGCAATGAATCCCTACGGGCAAGTATGGTTTCTCTATGGAGAATTCTGTCCCATGTTTCCCTATGGGCAAGCGATTTGCAATGAATCCCTATGGGCAAGTATGGTTTCTCTATGGAGGATTCTGTCCCATGTTTCCCTACGGGCAAGCGATTTGCAATGAATCCCTATGGGCAAGTATGGTTTCTCTATGGAGAATTCTGTTCTATGTTTCTCTATGGACAAGCGCTTTGCAATGAATCACTACAGGCAAGTATGGTTTCTCTATGGAGAATTCTGTCCCATGTTTCCCTATGGGCAAGCGATTTGCAATGAATCCCTATGGGCAAGTATGGTTTCTCTATGGAGAATTCTGTCCCTTGTTTCCCTATGGGCAAGCGATTTGCAATGAATCCCTATGGGCAAGTATGGTTTCTCTATGGAGAATTCTGTTCTATGTTTCCCTACGGGCAAGCGCTTTGCAACGAATCCCTATGGGCAAGTATGGTTTCTCTATGGAGAATTCTGTCCTATGTTTCTCTATGGACAATTTTGTCCAATGGATCCCTATGGACAAGCGCTTTGCAATGAATCCCTATGGGCAAGTATGGTTTCTCTATGGAGAATTCTGTCCCGTGTTTCTATATGGACAAGCGATTTGCAATGAATCCCTATGGGCAAGTATGGTTTCTCTATGGACAAATCTGTCCAATGGATCCCTATGGACAAGCGCTTTGCAATGAATCCCTATGGGCAAGTATGGTTTCTCTATGGACAATTCTGTCCCATGTTTCCCTATGGACAAGCCCTTTTCAATGCATTCCTATGGGCAAGTATGGTTTCTCTATGAGCAAGTATGGTTTCCCTATGGGCAAGTATTGTCCTTTGTTTTAGTATGTCCCATACGACGGAGGAAGATTGTGTTGGAAACGGAATAAATTATCCGGAATTACCGTCTTTATTTATTCTTGCAACTGTTGATTTTTAATTGCTATTGGAAACTCGTTTTTGTACTGTTGTTATTGTAATTGAACTATTGACTTGAGCTGATATCACGATTATTCAGAATTTATTGTTAATATCAATTTCATTGTATATATCGTTTTTTGTGCTCTCTATATGTATGTGTGCAACATAATGTCTGTTGTGAAAGTACACATTTGTTAAATATACTTCATTGAATCAACAAAAACATTAACGAGTGTTCCCATGATTCTGGGATCCTCTCTCCTTCCAATATAGCATTATATAGCTTCAATAATTTTGGTACTAAAAACGTTTTAAAAACTTTGTAATATTCCGGTCCTAAACCATCTACCCCGGGTGATTTACCCACTTTCAAATTCTCTATAACCTCTTCAATTTCTCTTTGAGATATACTCCTTATCATTTGCTTTTTATGTTCTATTTCCAATCCCTTTTTTTGAGATTTATGCATGCTGGCAAGCTACGCAAAGTGACCTCCTTGGAGCAGGGTGAAGAGCTTTTGAAAAATTTGGGTCTGGATGTGGATGCCATGTCAACACAAGCGGAAGATGAAGGTGCTGGAGCAAGCGGGAAGTGACTTTTGCAATGTTGAGATGAAAAAATAGAAGTAAATTTAAAATAGCAGCCTTGCTGATTCAGGACTGTGGGCTCGTCTCCCCCCCCAAGGGTAATAAATTTGCCGGAGTGATAGACTCACAGGGACTTAGTGGGGGGGGAAAGAGGTGGGGGAGGGGGGAGGGGAGGGGACAGGGGGGAGGGAGAGGGGTAGATAGAAAAAAAGAGAGTGGTGGGATACTGTTGTTTGGGAGAGATGTGTTTGAAAGGGGTTTTATGCTTTTATGTATGTGAATTTGAGTTTGAGAGCACAAGGGATCTGAAAGAATATAAAAAAACTGAACATGGATAAGAATATAAGGATAACAAAGCTCAATGTCAAAGGTCTGGGGGCAGTCGTGAAAAGGAGGAGAATTGAGCAAATGCTAAATAAAGAAGGAGCTGACATTATTTTTTTGCAGGAAACTCATCAAGGCAAGGATGGTGCAAATGAAATTCGTTTAAAATGGTCAGTCTATTATGAAAAGTCATTGGGGACGTAAAAAAAATGGAGTGGCCACTGTGATTTCTAAAAGAAGTGGATTTCATTTGGAGAATATAAAAAGGATGGGAAAGGTAGATATCTTTTGATAAAGGGTCAAATTGAAGGTAAAGCATATACGCTGGTAAATGTTTATGCCCCAAATGAGTGACATAGAGAATTTTATAAAGAATTATTTAGAGAAATAGAGGAATTTAAGGAGGGATATGTTATTTTAGCTGGAGATTTTAATATGGTTATGGACAATAGACTGGACAGGTCAAACCCCACTAGTGTTGAAAAGAGGAATAATATTACGATATTAAATAAATTGATAAAAGAAAAAGATTTTGTTGATGGGTGGCATTTACTTAAAGGGGTGGAGCCTGGTTTAACATATTATTCTCCAGTTCATAAAACCTACTCTAGGATAGATCATGTTTTTGTCTCTAAGGAGTTCACAACTGAGGTGTGTAGAATGCAATTGGGGTAATCAAAGTAACAGATCACGCACTGGTAAGTTTAGACTTTACAGTTAGAAAGGACTATAGAGAAGTGTTTAGGTGGAAGCTGAATACAAAGATTTTTAAATATAATAAAGTGGTGGAAAAAATGCAAAAGGAATTGTCAGAAACTTGGGAAATTAATGAAAAGGGAGGAACGGCAAGGGCAGTTGTTTGGGATACCATGAAGGCTGTAACAAGAGGGATTTGCATTAGAGAAATGTGTAATTTAAAGAGGCAACAGGTTGCAATGCAGGAAAAGTTAGAGGAAGAGATTAAGAATTTGGAGAAAGATTATTGGCAATCTAAAAATAAACATAAATTAATAGAATTACAAGCAAAGAAAAAAGAGTTACAGAATAAAAATTTAGAGGAAGTTCAGAAAAATTTAATTTATATGAAAAGAGAGTATTTTGAAAACAGTAACAAAAACTCTAAGATGCTGGCCAGACTCACACAAAAGGAAAAGGCTAAGAATGGGATAGGAATAGTGAAAGATAAACAAGGGAATTATTGTCACACAATGAAGGGGGGGTTTTTTATATAATTTTTTTTATTGCTTTTCCACATAATTAAACATACCCCATTACAATAAAGAAACAACAACAACATACTACATACATATTGAGTAAATGTTGAATAGATATATACTGATTAGATATTAACTATAACATAACATATCATAACATAATCATAATCATTCTTAACATATAAGTGCACCCACCACCCCGGGATCTATTCCTGCTTCCAAAATCTCATACTGTCTTCTGCTGGTGGTTTCCCACTTCCCTTAGAAAACACAAATATTAGGAAGTGCTTCCAAATTCCATCAAACTCGTTTATTTTAATTATACCTTTCCTCCACTTAATATTACAAGTCAATTTATCATTAATAGCTATATCCCATGCTTCTTTGTACCATTCTTCAATAGAATATTCCCCTTGAATCTTCCAGTTCTTAGCTATCATCAATCGTGTTGCAGTCAGCAAACTCGATATTAATTCTTTAATTTCTTTTCCACATTTTAAATCTTCATATAGTGACAGTAATGCAATTTTTGGTGTTTGTTCTATTTTCATTCCCACTATTTCTTCAATTTCCAAAAACACCATCTTCCATAATCTTTGTACATATTTGCATTCCCACCACATATGTAAATACGTTCCTTTTTCCCCACATCCTCGCCAACAGTTTGCTGAATGCTGATTATTTATCTTATTCAATCTAATCGGGGTTAGGTACCACCTCCACAAAATTTTAAAATAATTCTCTTTTATTCTCACTGACATACTTCTCAACACTCTTTGTTTGCAAAGTCCCTCCCAGCTCTGTCGTCCTATTTGTACCTTCAAGTCTGTCTCCCATACCAATTTTCCTGCACTATCCATTAGCCCTTCCTCTAGCAATATTTTATATATTTCACTCATTAACCCTTTTAATGCTAAACTTCCTCCCTTACATTTTTCCCTTTCAACTATTAATTCCTCAAACTTCGTCATTTCTCTACAAACTCTATTTTCTCTAATCCACTTTTTATTCCACTGTTCTAATTGCCTATACTCTAACCAAGTTAAGTTTTTCTCCTTTAAAAGCTCTTCCATATCTTCTCTTGTATTTATTTCTCTTAACCAATCCTTTAATTTCATTTTATTTTTCTCTTTTACTATTTTACTTAATCTACCCTTCAGTTCCTCCAGGAAATTCTTTAACATTATTACCGGTGACAAAGGAGAGTTGCTCGGAAGCAGCTCCCCTTTACATTTACTCCAAATTTCCCATTGAGACCTCAGGAGTGGATTATCTATACTTTCCACCCATTTTCTCCCTCCTTCCTTAAAAAAAACATTTTCCAATCTCATCTCTACATTACTTGTAGTTTTATCCTCCATCCAATCTAAATCTCCTATTCCTATAATTGCTTCTATGATGTGTCTTAACCTATTTGCTACATAATATAATTTTATATTTGGGAGACCCATTCCTCCCTTTTTTTGGCTTAAATACCATTTACTCTTATTTACCCTTGCTTTCTTATCTCCGTTAACGTATTTGTTTATAATATTTTGCCAACTTTTTACCTATGATTCTGAAATTTTTATTGGTAACATCCTAAACACAAAATTAATCTTTGCTAAAATTTTCATTTTTATTAATGCTATTCTTCCAAACCAGGATAAATTTAATCTTTTATATTTTTCCAATTTTGCTAAAACCTCTTTTTTTAACCTCGTTAAATTCTCCTTTTCTAAATTATCTAAGTTTTTTGTAATTTTAATTCCCAAATATCTAATCTGTTCCTTATCTCTCATTTCTATTCCCTTTCGTTCCCATTCCTTTTCTTCCTTCTTAGTATAATTAAACAAAATCATCTCTGATTTGGACCAATTTATTCTTAATCCAGTAGCCTCTTCAAATTCTCTCAATTGTTGTTTAATTCTATCTATTTTTCTTATTGGATTCTTAATAGTCAATAGGGTATCGTCTGCAAACATATTCACTTTTATTTTTCTTACATCACCAATTCCTTCTATCTCTCCGTCATCTCTTATTGCGTTCGCCAATACTTCCATAACCATTACAAACAGGACCGGAGAGAGCGGACATCCTTGTCTTGTACCTCTAGCTAGTCGTATCTTATCGGTGAGACCGTCGTTTACCACCACTACAGCTGTATTTTGGGAATATAACTGTTCTATTATGATTTTAAATTTATTTCCAAATCCCATTTTATCTAGAATAATCTTTAATGCCTGCCAGCTCACACAATCAAAAGCCTTGAAACTATCCAGTGCCAAAATTCCTGCCTTGATCTTAGATTTTTTTATCATATGTATTGCATTTAAAACTCTTCCCACTAAACTATGCATCTGCCTCCCCGCCACAAATCCACATTGGTCTTCTTCTATATATTCAGATATAAATTTATTTAACCGTTTCGCCAAAATAGAAGAAATTTTTTAGCATCTTGATTTATTAATGAGATGGGTCTATATGATTCAGGGATAGTCAAGTCTTCATCTGGTTTTGGAATTAATATTATCAATGAATGTTCCCATGATTCTGGTATCTTCTCTCCTTGTGATATAGCGTTATAAAGTTTCAGTAATTTCGGAACTAAAAACCCTTTAAAGACCTTATAATATTCTGATCCTAAGCCATCTGCTCCCGGTGACTTACCCACTTTCAGATTATCGATTACATCTTCAACTTCTCTTTGAGTTATTACTAGGGGTGTGCACAGACCCCCCGCTCCGCTTCACTTGCAGATCCGTGATTTTCGGAGCGGGCCGCTTCGCCCCACCCCCGCTCCGCCCATTTCCGCTCTGCTCCGCTCGGAGCTCCGGATCCGGATCGGAGCTCCGTTTTCCCCCCCATAGGGTTGCATTGAAAGCTAAAAAAGTAAACAACTTTTTTTCTGTTCAAGTTAGAAACCTCACGTTTGGCACCATGACACCTCATGGGGGTATACACACGCACACCAAGTTTCAAGGCAATCCCATCATCCCCTGATTTTTGGGAAAGTTTTGAAAATCGGGCACCCCATTCAGACCCCTTTCCATAGCGCCGTCAATTTACACGTTAGAAACCTCAAACTCACCACCATGATAGCTTATCCATGTGTCCACATGGATGCCAAGTTTCAAGGCAATCCCATCATCCCCTGATTTTTGGGGAATTTTTGAAAATTGGGCACCCCATTCACACCCCTTTCCATAGCTCCGTCAATTTGCACGTTAGAAACCTCAAACTCACCACCATGACAGCTTATCCAGGGATACATATGCACGCTGAGACTCAAGGCAGTCCCATCATCCCCTGTTTTTTGGCGGGGCTTAAACCTACAGACCTCTCAATGGGGCCATTTCAAAGGAAATTCCAACATGCCATGAATTGGGGAGTACAGATCAACCTATATGAATCTTCTTCCACACTTGAAAAATGGATTTGGAACTTGAGCACAGGAAGGACTTCTCCCCTGAGTCAAAGCCACACACACACAACATCCCTGCAAGGCGGGCAGGGGAGGAGAGAGGGAAGGCAGGCAGGCAGCAGACATTTCTGGGGGCATAAGGAAGTGAGCCAAGGATAAGCCAGTAATGCATATAAAATGGAATAAATAAATAAACGAAGGAGGGGTGGAATTAAAAGCAGCAGTGTTGCTGAATAAACAACAAGAAGAACTTTTTTAAAAAGGCTATATCTGTCTTTTACCAGTAATAGGGGGACGTGCCTGGGGGAGAGGGAAGCAGCTGCCAGTTCAGCTCAAGAAAGCCATTGCTTCACCAAGAGCTCTGAGAAGTAAACGCTCACTTCAACTCATAATAGGCATCGCTCCACCACTAAGAAGTAAACGCTCACTTCGACTCATGATAGGCATTGCTCCACCGTTTTACTCTCTTTGGAAGGCTCTGATGGCCTTCCAGTACAGGAGAGAGTGGGGGCACATCCACGATGAGATGCCCTAGGGGAGCTCATCCCCTTGCACCTCATCTTTTCAGTTGTTCCCCAAAGTTAGGGTGGGTAGCAGTGCTCTCTTATTCTTGGCTTAGTATATGATTTCAGGTTGTGTTTGTGCATTTGGTGGGGCTACTGTGTTAAAAAACACTGGGAAAAGTCCGTTCAGATTAAGAAAGAGAAGTTTCCCAGAATCCCAAGTTACCCGTTTTGCCTATGCCCTCCTCTAACTTTGGGATCATGTGATCATGACCGGGAGCTGACTCTGCCCCTCAGCCCTTTGGAAAAGGTATTTTTCCCGCCGATTTTTTAAAAAATTCTAGCGCGCGACCCGCACCACGCTGAGAGCTGAGAGTAGTCTCAAAATGACCCCCATCCACGACTCTCTGTGCACAAGAATTTTCAGAACGATAGCTTAAAAATCAACCCAGTTATCCCCGATTCTTTCCCGCAATGCAATCCTATGGGCGAAAAGCCGAAAACCGCCGTTTGAGCCGCGCTGTCCCTGTTTGTTGACCCGATTTTTTAAAAAATATAGCACGCGACCCGCGCGACGCAGAGGTGAGAGTAGTCTCAAAATGACCCCCATCCACGACTCTCTGTGCACAAGAATTTTCAGAACGATAGCTTCAAAAACAACCTAGT
Organism: Elgaria multicarinata webbii; assembly: GCF_023053635.1. NCBI lineage: Eukaryota > Metazoa > Chordata > Lepidosauria > Squamata > Anguidae > Elgaria > Elgaria multicarinata. The sequence goes on from NC_086173.1 coordinate 170,510,595, forward strand.
TATCCGCGATTATTTCCCGCAATGCAATCCTATGGTGAAATGTTTTCAAGATGGCGACCGGAGCGCTCCGCCTGAACTAGGGGCTCCGAAAAATGGTCGCTTCTCTTTGCCTTGCTTCTAGGGGTCCGCGGCCCGCTTCTACTCCGTCCCTGGGTAAGGCGGAGCAGGCCAATCTGCTACTGCTTCTCCGCTCCTAATCGGAGCGGAGCACATGCCTAGTTATTACCTTCTCCATTAGCTCTTTATGCTCTATTTTTATTCCCTTCTTTATATACCTTCCTATATAATCCTCCACCTTCTTTTTTTGAATATCTTTATCTTTATATAACTCCTGATAAAATTTTTGAAAAATGTTTATTTTATCCTTCATTGAATGACAATAATTCCCTTGATTATCCTTCAATGTTCCTATCCCATTTCTCGCTTTTTCCTTTTGTGTGAGTCTGGCAAGCAATCTAGAATTTTTATTGCTGTTTTCAAAATACTCCCTTTTCATATATATTAAATTTTTCTGAACTTCCTCTAAATTTAAATTTTCTAATTGTTTTTTCTTAGCTTGTATTTCTATTAATTTGTATTTGTTTTTACCCTGCCAATATTCTTCCTCCAAACTCCTAATCTCTCTAACTTCTCCTGCTCTGCATACTGTTGTCTTCTTAAGTTACACATTTCTCTAATACAAATTCCTCTTGCTACAGCCTTCATGGTGTCCCAAACCACTGACCCTGCTGTTCCTCCCTTTTCATTAATTTCCCAGGACTCTGACAATTCCCTCTGAATTTTTTCTACCACTTTATTATATTTCAATATTTTTGTGTTCATTTTCCACCTATACGCTTCTTTGTAATTCTTCTTAACTGAAAATTCTAAACTTAACAATGCATGATCACCTTTATTACCCCCATTTCCATTTTACACATCTTAGTTGTAAAGTCTTTTGAGACAAATATATGATCTATCCTGGAGTATGTATGATGAACTGGGGAATAATATGAGAACCCAGGCTTAGCCCCATTAAGTAAACACCAACAATCCACATAGTCATTTTCTTTTACTAATTTATCCAATATAGTGAGATTATTTCTCTTTTCAACGTTAGTGGGGTTTGACCTGTCCCATCTATTGTCCATAACCATATTAAAATCCCCAGCTAAGATAACATACCCCTCCTTGAATTCTTCAATTTCTTTAAATAATTTTATAAAAAACTCTCTATGTCTCTCATTTGGGGCGTAAACATTAATTAGTGTATATACTTTACCTTCCATTTTTCCTTTTATCATAAGGAATCTACCATTGTCATCCTTTTTTATAGTTCCTAATGTAAATCCATTTTTTTGAAGTCCCCAATGACTTTTCATAATAAACTGACCACTTTGTTTTTATCTGATTTACATTATCAAAGCCCTGATGTGTTTCTTGCAACATAATTATGTCAGATCCTTCTTTATTTAACATTTGTTCTATTCTCCTCCTTTTCACGACTGCCCCCAAACCTTTAACATTGAGTGTTGATACTTTTATTTTTTTTATCCATAGTCACCCTTTTGATGCCTCTTCCGATCCCTTGTGCCTCAAATTCACATACATAAAAACACAAACACCATAATAAAAAACCCCTCAATTCCCTTACTCCAACCCACTCCACTCCCCCTTCCCCCCCACCCCACCCTCACCTCTTCCCCCCCATATCCCCACAAGTCTATCACTCCGGCCATCTACTTAGGGGGGAGGGGGGAGGCAGCGCTTCACCTGGCCGGCAAGATCTCTATACTTTAGCAATTCCATCAACAATTATCTCATAATGCATTTATCAGTTCTATTATATCCCAGATGCCCCAGCCTCACTTCCCCCCACCTGTTCCAGCCAAAGTTGCATCATCATACAGACCCAAGCTCTTCAGCAGCTCTTTACCCTGATCCAAAGAGGTTACTCTACCCTGTGCCTGCTTACCCTACCCTGTGCCTGTTTGCATTCTCTTCCCCTCCTTATTGTTTTACTATGATTTTATTAGATTGTAAACCTATGTGGCAGAGTCTTGCTATTTACTGTTTTACTCTGTATAGCACCATGTACATTGATGGTGCTTTATAAATAAATAAATAAATAATAATAATAATAATAATAATAATAATAATAATAATACTCTGTGCTCTCCCCCACCATATGTAAATCTTAAAAATACAGGATATCCCCATGCATATTTTTTCACTAGTATTTTCGTTATCTGCTTTACACTGCGTCTCCAATTAAGTGTGTGCTGAGAAAGATTGTTGTAAATTTGCACTGGTTTACCCTTATATTGTAGCAGGGCCATGGATCTCAATTTCTTCATAACTTGCTCTTTCTTATAATAATTGCCAAATTTTACCAAAATGTCTCTACTAGCTCCTTTATAATTTTGCCCCCCCCACTCTATGAATTCTGTCAAAATCACAGTCCTCTATTTCCAAATCAGGCATCATATCTTTGAACCATTGCAGGATTATATCTCTTAAGTTTTCTCCTGGTGCTTGAATAAGATGCTTAACGCGTATCGATGAACGACGATTCTGGTCTTCTAATTGGATCAGCCTTAATTCATGGTCCTGGAATTGCACATTAGAGGTTTCTTCCAAAAGGTCCTGTCTCTTCTCCATCAAATTTGCTCCTGCTTCCAATTCTTTTATACTTTTAACGTTCTGGGCAATTTTCTCTGCAAGCACTGCTAATCGCTTATCTGATCTCTCTGCCTTTTGATCTATTTTCTTGAAGATACTTTCATTGTTTTCTAATATAAAGCTTTTAATTTCAGCCATGGTGGCTGGCTCCCTGCCAACACCTTCCGCCATTTTAAAATCTGCCGCTGCTTTCTCTGTCTCTCCCTGCACTTCTTCCGAAGCCAAGTTCTCCAGGTGTGGGAGGTTGTGGTTACTGGGTTTTTACTTTTGCACATTCGGTTTTAATTTTTTTCTTTGTACTCGACATAGGGCATAAATCTGTTTCTTAACGTCACGGCTCTCCTCCTTGTCTGGGCTATTTTTATCTCTCCATAGTCAACACAGTCTATCAATCCTGCCCGGGTGCTTTTATCTTATTGTAATTCTGGTGATTAACAACTTATTCTTCTCAAATAAAGAATGAGATTCACCATAATCAAGTCAACATTCGCTGTGAAATCTCATTACTATAACAAGCAGTTTTCACAGTCCCAGCACACAGACAGCTTACTTTCACTTTCCAGTCCTTGAAACACTGTCCCACAGCCAAGACCGCATCAATTTTCACACTTATCTCATTTCCACTTCGCAAATGTCAACAACACCAACAGATAATATTTATAGTCTTTTTCCAACCTACTCATTTAAGATTTATGCCCTTTTAAAAGAGATAATTGACTTTTCCGGCATAGCCGGTGAGAACTCTAAGAAACTCTTACCAGCTTCATGGCTGCCAAGCTCCGCCCCCCCCATCACACAATGAAAGGTAAAACAAACAAAAAAAAATCAGGAATTTTATCAAGAACTATATAAGGAAAAGGACACTCAGAAGAAGATGGAAGTTTATAAGGAAAGCTTATGTTAATAAACTCAGAACTATGATAAGTAAGGTCCCATAGCAAGTAACCCTAATGAGAAAAGGAGTCCAAGATGGGTGAGAGTATTTAAAAAAAGAAATCTTAAAGGCAAAATTACAAACAATTCCAATATGGAAAAAAGATAAAAGACAACCAAAGAAACCAGTGTAGCTCAACAAAAAGCTTACATGGTGACATGAAAACAAAAACGGATACATACAGGAAGTGGAAGGAAGGCCAGGCTACAAAAGAAGCACAGGTAGCACAGAAGTGCCAAAATGGCATCAGGAAGGCTACAGCTGAGAATGAGCTGAGATTAGCGAGGGATGCTAAAAGCAATAAAAAGGCTTTCTTCAGATACGTGAATAGTAAAACACACAGGAAAGAAATTGTGGTTCAACTTCTTAACGAGGATGGGTAATAACAGATGACAAAGAAAAAGCTGAAGTGCTCAATTCCTACTTTGGCTCAGGCTTCTCCCAAAAGCGGGTCTATGACCCCCCTGGAAAAAGTGAAGCACAAGCAGGATTGCAGTCTGAGATTGATAAAGAAATGGTAAAGGAACACCTAATTTCCTTGAATGAGTTCAAACCTCCAGGCTCTGATGAACTACATCCTAGAGTAATGAAGGAGCTAGTGGAAGAACTCTCAGAATTACTGTCTATTATCTTTGTGAAATCATGGAAGACGGGTGAGGTGCTGTATGACTGGAGGAGTGCTAACCTGGGAACTACCAACCAGTCAGTCTAACATCCAACCATGGGGAAATTCTGGAGCAGATTCTAAAGAAGTCAATCAGGAAGCACCTTGAAAACAATGCAGTCATTACTAGAAGCCAACAGGGATTTGTCAAGAACAAATCCTGTTAGACTAATCTGATCTCATTTTTTCATCGGGTAACCTCCCTTGTGGACTGTGGAAATGCTGTGGATGTGCTATATCTTGACTTCAGCAAAGCTTTTGACAAAGCACCCCATGATATTCCGATTAACAAACTTCAAAGTGATCTTGATAGGCTGGAGTGCTGGGCTGAAAACAACAGAATGAAATTTAATAGGGATAAATTCCAAGCTCTTCACCTAGGAAAAGGAAACCAAATGCACATTTACAAGAGGGGTGATACGTGACTCAGCAATACTACAAACAAGAAGAACCTTGGAATTGCTCTAGATCACAAGCTGAATGTGAGCCAACAGTATGATGTGGTTGCAAAAAAAGCAAATGCTATTTTGGGCTGCTTTAAAAGAAGTATATCTTCCAAATCGCATGAGGTATTGATTCCCCTCTATGCAGCCCTGCTTATGCCACATCTTGAGTATTGCGCCCAGTTCTGTGCAGCACACTTCAAGAAGGATGCAGACAAGCTGGAGCATGTTCAGAAGATGATCAGGGGCCTGGAAACAAAGCCCTATGAGGAGAGACTGAAAGAACTGGGCATGTTTAACCTGGAGAAGAAGATTGAGGGGAGATATGATAGCACTCCTCAATGACTTGAAAGGTTGTGACACAGAAGAGGGCCAGGATCTCTTCTAAATCATTCCAGGATGAAGGACACAGAATAACTGGCTCAGGTTACAGGAATGCGGATTCCGGCTGGACAGGAGGAAAAACTTCCTGACTGTTAGAGCAGTACGACAATGGAACCAGTTACCTAGGGAGGTTGTGGGCTCTCCTACACTGGAGGCATTCAAGAGGCAGCTGGACAACCATCTTTCAGGTATGCTTTAGGGTGGATTCCTGCATTGAGCAGGGGGTTTTACTCGATGACCTTATAGGCCCCTTCCAACTCTACTATTCTATGACACTATAAATGCTACACTAAGCGTTTATAGGGCTTCTTCCCAGTATGAATATTCACGACAGGAATATACTCGCTCACTACGTTCAACATCTAAGGACCTCCTCCAGGTGCCTACTCCGAGAGGCTTGGAGTGTGGCAACGAGGGATAGGGTCTTTTCGGTGGTGTCCCCCAGACTATGGAATCATCTCCCTGATGAGGCTCGCCTGGCACTAACGCTGCTATCTTTACAGCGCCAGGTTAAGACTTTCCTCTTTACCAAGCATATGGCGGCACATCTTTAATCACCCGCATATTTAGTTTTTTAATGGTTTTTAATGCCTTATGTGTGTATGTTCTGTGTTTTAGAATTTTAAATTGTTTATACTTGTTTCAATATCTATTTTAGAATTTATGTAAACTGCCCAGAGAGCTCTGCCTATGGGAGCGGTATAAAAATGCAGTAAACAAGTAAATAAATAAAATTAATTCTTTGATGTAGCTTAAGGTTTCTGCTGCAAGCAAAGCTCTTTCTGCACTATATAGGGCTTCTCCCCAGTGTGAATTCTTTGATGCCGCTTAAGGCTTGTGCTGAGAGCAAATCCCTGTCCGCACTCTAAACATTTATATGGCTTCTCCCCAGTGTGAATTCTTTGATGCCGCTTAAGGTGAAAACCATGAGTAAAGCGCTTTCCGCATTCTAAGCATTTATAGAGCTTCTCCCCAGTGTGAATTTTTTGATGCTGCTTAAGGTGTGTGCTCTGAACAAAGGTCTTCCCACACTCAAAGCATTTATAGGGCTTCTCCCCAGTGTGAATTCGTTGATGCAGCTTAAGGTTTGTGCTCTGAGCAAAGCTCTTCCCGCACTCAAAGCATTTATAAGGCTTCTCCCCAGTGTGAATTCTTTGATGCTGCTTAAGGATTGTGCTCTGAGCAAAGCTCTTCCCACATTCTAAGCATTTATAGGGCTTCTGCCCAGTGTGAATTCCTTGATGTCGCTTCCAGGTTGTGCTGTGAGCAAAGCCCTCTCCACACTCTAAGCATTTATAGGGCTTCTCCCCAGTGTGAATTCTTTGATGATACTTAAGGCTTGTGCAGTGAGCAAAGCTCTTTCCGCACTCTATGCATGTGTAGGGCTTCTCCCCAGTGTGAATTCTTTGATGCAGCTTAAGGTTTGTGCTCTGAGCAAAGCTCTTCCCGCACTCAAAGCATTTATAAGGCTTCTCCCCAGTGTGAATTCTTTGATGCTGCTTAAGGCTTGTGCTCCGAGCAAAGCTCTCTCCGCACCCTAAGCATTTAAAGGGTTTCTCCCCAGTGTGAATTCTTTGATGCAGCTTATGGCTTGTGCTGTGAGCAAAGCTGTCTCCACACTCTAAGCATTTATAAGGCTTCTCCCCAGTGTGAATTTTTTGATGCTGCTTAAGATGTCCGCTCTGAGCAAAGCTTTCTCTGCACCGTAAACATTTATAGGGCTTCTCCCCAGTGTGAATTCTTTGATGCTGCTTAAGGTGTGGGCTCTGAGCAAAGCTTTCTCCGCACTCTAAACATTTATACGGCTTCTCCCCAGTGTGTATTCTTAGATGCTGCTTAAGGTTTGTGCTCCGAGAAAAGCCCTTTCTACACTCTAAGCATTTATGGGGCTTCTCCCCAGCATGAACTTTTTGATGCTGCTTAAGGTGCGTGCTCTGAGCAAAGCTCTCTACGCATTCATAGGGCTTCTCCCCAGTGTGAATCATTTGATGCAACTTAAGTTGTGTGTTGAAACTGAATTGTTTTTCACACTCTAAATATTGAAATCTTTGATATTTGCTTAAATGAATCTTCTGAGTGTTTATGTACTGAGAGCTTTTCCTCTTTGTCTTCCTATTGTGAATGTTCTTTTTTCTTGTTACTTCCAGTATTGGAATTTCACAGATGTCTGATCCTTCACACGAAATGGATTTGTTTTCCCTCCTCTCTTCAGTTTCAGTTTTCCTTCTCTGGTGTGGGCCATTTTTCTTGCTCTCCCTGAGATCACCTGCAAGTATAAACATAGAAATCATCTTGAAATCTTGGAACAAAACCAACGGTTGCTGATTTGATTCACAGGATATTAAAAAAAAATAGTTAGTGAGGCAGATCCTTCCAAACGTATTAAATATCCTGATGAACAATAGAACTGAGACGTAGACTGCCATACAACACTTTCATTTATATGGAATAACTCATATAAAGTAGCTCAGAGAATAAATGAACAACATAACATACTGTAAAAATAAAATGCACTTAAAATCTGCCATTTTCTCCTAGCTGATCATTTAACTGGAAAGTGGGATTTCAACCCTATTGGTTGTTTTCAATGTCTAGTTATATCATAAAATGAAAAGCAAGCTGTCCAGAGCTGTCTTCTGAAAAGGATTAACTCTCCTCTCCTCCATGGAGACCATTAAGAGAATATCTGTAACGTCTTCAACATTATGCAGATGCAATTATGGCAGCCAAGTGAGATTGGTTGGCAGCCAGCACTACCACAGAGTAAGTCCATCAATGAGCTCTTAACAGTGTTTTGTCAGGTCTTCAGAGTGTTTTCCTCCTTGAATTTTGGGCATCAAACCAATTGTTTCATTGCCTTCAGCTCCTTTGAAAAGTGTGAAGGTGGCAAAGCTTCTCAATTTGTGGAAGTGTATTTTGGTGCAATCATATCTTGAGCCCAAGGCCCATAAAAGACACTGCAGTGAATTCCCCCAGCAAGCGCAGGAAACCCTCTGGATTCATTAGCCTCCAGGGCCTGGGCATCCCATGTGATCCTCTTGCCTTGTCGAGGTTACAGGTAGGACTGTACTCTGCTTCGCTTTGTAGAAGCGATAGCAGAGCGGCCTGATTCGCCTCCTCCAAAGGTGGAACCAGATCGGATCAGGGGCAAACTGTTGTGAAGCGGATCACCCATTTGAGGAGTAATGCACTTAATCACAGGGCTCTGCCCGCTATTTTGGAACTTTTTTCACATAGGATTGCATTGGGCAAAAGAACGCCTATAAATTTGACTTTAAAGCTACATCTCTGAAACTTACTTTGCTTCGAGAGTGATGATTGGGGGTCATTTGTGTCAATTTTCAGATTTTCTCATCTTGTGGTTTGCTTGCTTTTAATTTTTATAGTATTGGTAAAGCGGGAGTGGGGAACCTTTTTTTTTAACGTTGATTGACAGGTTCATCTCCCAATCATGATAAATGATCAGTCTATGCAAATCATTCTCCAATCCCAATGTTGGGAGGTGGGGGGATAAGCAAAACAGAATACTTAGCAACTTTTATAGCTTTGTCTTTGGCTCAGACTTTTTCCAGCTTGTAGTGGATTGGTGAAGAAGTAGCCCCAGCAAACTCACACATACAACCTTAAATAATATATGCAGTAAAGTAACAGATAGGCAACACAGCACTGCAAGGTACCCACCATAATCTTGGTGAACAACTGAATAGATGTGGTGCAAGTGGATGATGTGCTGTACGACATGTGGCCGTGCCCACTGCCCTGGAAGATCAACAGAATCCTCCAAAGGGGAACAGTGGAAAGAAGCCCATGAGTTGCACGAGTTCATGTGTCATGTTGCTTCTCAAAGGCAAGTACCTAGAGAGGACCAGCCAAAGGACTGGGGGCACAGTCCACACTGTCCCACTGGGCACGTCCACTTTCCCCGTCCTGGTAATAAAGACAGACAGTGTCTTTGTTCTAATTCTTCTTTTTGTTTTGATTATTAGTATTTTTATTGTTATATTACAGTTATTGGCTGGACATACCCTGGAGTGTGTGAACTGTGACATAAGTGTGTGCGTGTGTGTGAGGGTGCATCTTGAAAAAACCAACACGTCATAGCAGTTTGAAATGAGTACATGGCATGAAATAAATGATGTGTTTAGAAGTATTGCAACCCAAGCGTGGCAACGCAAGGTCTGTACGCTCACCCCGTTTAGTAATTTTCTATCTTGATGTTTCCTGTGTTCATTTTTGACGTGGTTACCTGAGAGGAAGATTCTGATTTAGGTTTAACTTCAAATATTCCCCAAAATTCAGGGCATGCTCGGCTTTCCTTCAAAATGGGCATGAATCTGGATACATTTAGAAGCTGTCATGCTGCCCATTTTGATGTTTCTAACTTGAAAAGTGACAGAGATGTACGCACTTTTGTTAATTGGGATTAGGGTTGAGGGTTAAGGACTGTGGCGGCGCCTCCAGGCAAGCTCCTCCCTACTTAACTGCTCTGTCGTGGCCGGGCGCGGGTTTGAATTGAGCCCCCTGTGTCTGGGAAAGCTGCCAATAGACCAGCTAATTAGATGGAGATACAGATGTGGGCAGCGTGCCCAGACAAACCCCAAGAATTTGGCCACAAACTCAGCAAACAAACAGTGGAGTTTGTCTTTATCGGTGCTATGAAATAACACAGTTAACTCTTTAATGTCAGAGTACAAGACGTTTAAACATGAGGCAGAGTCCAGTTCCATTCCAAAAGTCAAAGGCTTACAAGAGTCCAAGAAACAGTCCAGAAGTCCAGGGATAGGAGCAGGTCATGAATTCTAAGCCAGTCCGAAGTTCAACCAGGATACAAGGTCACCAAGATCCGAAACAGGAATCAAGAGCTTTCGCCAGGGTGCTCAGTTCATCTCTGGCAAAGTTCCTGTTGCTTCCCAGCTCTCTAAATACCCCTCCCTGGCAGCTACAGGTGTTCCCTATTGAGCTGGCGTCTAGCATAAATATGCAGAGACCTGCGCCGGGCTTCCTTTTCCACCCTATGCTGCCTAAACAACTGTGCGGGTAAGTTTGTTGCTTCTCCCTCTGTGTCTTCTGAATTGGCCAAACTCCCTGCTGGTTTAATCACCGGCTCGCTGGTACTTGGCTCTGCTTCCACTTCATTCTCTTGAGTTGGCCCCACTCCCAGCTGGCACCAGGTCAGCAGCCGTGACACTAGCCTCTGTCTGCAAAGGTTCCGCTTCCTCCTCATCCTGAGTCCATCCCCAGAAACTCTTCAGAGGGCCTAACACCCTGGTCCACCTGGAAGCAAGGCCACACCTGCGGCCTTGCTTCCGTGTTGACCAGGGGGCTCGATTCAAGCCTGGGACTGGCTGTGACCGATCAGGTAAGACACCCCTCCCACCTGTCCCCTTACCTGGCAAGCCCCCCCCCCACTTACCTGGTCCCTTTATTTATTTTTTTATTTATTACATTTCTATACCGCCCAATAGCCGGAGCTCTCTGGGCGGTTCACAAAAATTAAAACCATTCGAAATATAAAACAACAGTATAAAACCATAATATAAAATACAATATAAAAGCTCAACCAGATAAAAACAAAACAGCAGCAATGCAAAATTACAAATTTAAAACCATGTTATTTAAAATTTATAGATTGTTAAAATATTGGGAGAATAAAAAGGTCTTCACCTGGCGTCTAAAAGCATATAATGTAGGTGCCAAGCGAACCTCCTTAGGGAGCTCATTCCACAGCCGGGGTGCCACAGCAGAGAAAGCCCTCCTCCTGGTAGCCACCTGCCTCACTTCCTTTGGCAGGGGCTCACGGAGAAGGACCCCTGAAGATGACCTTAGGGTCCGGGCAGGTACATATGGGAGGAGGCGTTCCTTCAGATAACCTGGCCCCAAGCCGTTTAGGGCTTTAAATGTTAATACCAGCACTTTGAATCGGGCCCGGACCTGGACTGGCAGCCAATGAAGTTGTAAAAGGACTGGCGTAATGTGGTCTCGTCAGCCACTCCCTGTTAGTAAACGGGCTGCCCTGTTTTGTACCAGCTGAAGCTTCCGGACCATTTTCAAAGGCAGCCCCACGTATAACACATTGCAGTAATCCAAATGAGAGGTTATCAGAGCATGGATAACTGTAGCTAGGCTATCACTGTCCAGATAAGAGCGCAGTTGGTATATCAGCCTGAGCTGATAAAAGGTGCTCTTTGCCACTGAGTTCACCTGTGCCTCAAGCGACAGTTCTGGATCCAAGAGCACCCCCAAACTACGGACCCGATCCTTTAAGGGGAGTGCAACCCCGTCCAGGCCAGGGCAAACATCACCTCGCCGGACAGAAGAACCACCCGCTAACAGTACCTCCGTCTTGTCTGGATTGAGTTTCAGTTTATTAGCCCTCATCCAGTCCATTACCATGCCCAGGCACTGATTCAGAACAGCCACTGACTCACCTGGATTTGATGAAAAGGAAAGGTAGAGCTGGGTATCATCTGCATATTGATGACACCTCAGTCCACATCCCCGGATAACCTCCCCCAGCGGCTTCATGTATATGTTAAATAGCATAGGGGATAAGATAGAGCCCTGCGGAACCCCATGGCTTAGGTGCCACGGCACAGAGCAATAATCCCCCAGCACCACCTTCTGGAATCGGCCATCCAAGTAGGAGCGGAACCACTGCAACGCAGTACCTCCAACTCCCAGCTCAGACAACCTATCCAGGATACCATGGTCGATGGTATCGAAGGCCGCTGAGAGGTCTAGGAGAACCAACAGGGTCGCACTCCCCCTGTCTCTCTCCCGACAGAGGTCATCCCACAGGGCGACCAAGGCAGTTTCCGTTCCAAAACCAGGCCTGAAACCCGATTGAAATGGATCTAGATAATCCGTTTCATTCAAGAGTGCCTGGAGTTGTCCTGCAACCACCCGCTCAAGCACCTTGCCCAGGAAAGGGATATTAGCCACCGGCCTGTAGTTGTTAACATCCTCCGGGTCCAGGTTAGGCTTCTTCAGGAGTGGTCTAATTGCCGCCTCTTTTAAAGAGGCCAGCACCACTCCCTCTCTCAAGGAGGCATTTACAACCTCCTGGACCCAGCCTGCGGTCCCCTCCTTATTTGATGTAATGAGCCACGAGGGGCAAGGGTCAAGCACACAGGTGGTCGACCGGACTTGGCCAAGCACCTTGTCCACATCCTCGGGCCTCACTAACTGAAACTCATCCAATAAAACTGCACCGGACGGTGCTCTGAACACCTCTACTAGTGGAGCTGCGTTAAGTGTGGTGTCCAATTCATGACGAATCTGAGCGACTTTATCTTCAAAGTGCCGTGCAAACTCGTCACAGCGTGCTACCGAAGGTTCCACCATCTCTCTACCTGGCCCAGAGTGTAACAGGCCGCGAACCACATGGAAAAGCTCCGCCAGACGACACTGAGAAGATGCAATGCTGGTGGAAAAGAACTGCCTCTTTGCCACCCCCACCGCCACAGAGTAGGCTTGATAGTGAGCTCTAGCCCGTGTTCGATCAGACTCAGCACGAGTTTTCCTCCACCTGCGTTCTAGCCGTCTCCCCTCTTGCTTCATTGCCCTCAGCTCAGATGTATACCAAGGAGCTGACCGGGCTCTGCTCAGAGGGAGAGGACGCTTGGGCGCGATCGTGTCAACCGCCCGAGTCATCTCTGCATTCCACAGAGCGACCTGGGCTTCGACAGGAGCACCGGCCATACCAGCAGGAAAATCCCCCAGAGCCCTCTGGAATCCATCGGAGTCCATTAGCCTCCGGGGGCGGACCATTTTAATAGGCCCCCCACCCTTGCAGAGGGGAAAGGCCGCCGAAAGTCTAAACCTCAATAGGAAGTGATCTGACCATGACAAGGGGGTAGATGTTAATTCCCCCACTTTCAGATCACCATCCTCCTGCCCAGTTGAGAAAACCAAGTCAAGTGTGTGTCCCTTTGCATGTGTTGGGCTGATGACATGTTGAGACAGCCCCATGGTTGTCATGGCGGCCATGAAGTCCTGAGCTGCCCCGGATACAGCCTCGGCATGGAAGTTGAGATCCCCCAGATCCATCATCCTGGGGGTCCTCAACACCAGATCCGAGACAACCTCCGTCAGCTCAGGCAGGGATACTGTTGGGCAGCGGGGTGGACGGTACACCAGCAGAATCCCTAATCTGTCTCGTGTACCCAACACACAGTATAAACACTCCAGACCAGTTATCGACTGAACAGGAAGCCTAGATAGGGAGATTGTATTTCTATAGACCACGGCAACCCCCCCCTCCCTCAAGTCGGTGCTGGTGCTGCACTTGCAGCTGGGCGTGGGCCTCGCTCTCCTTCTTCTCCCCTCACCCTCCTGGGAATCTGAGGTGCATGCACTGACTTATCAAATTCCCCATAGGGAAACGTTGAAATTTAAAGAAATTAATAAAAAATCAAGGGAAGGGAATTTTGAAAAAAGAAAAGCCATTCCACCAATTAGGACAGGAGGACCACTGGTTTGAAGGGTAAGGGTCCCAATTCAGAGCTTTTAGTGCACAAAAAAATAGTCGCTACCCGGAAGTACCCGGAGTCACCAAGGTTTTTCCTACTTTAATCCTTTGAATTGCCATCCTGCCCTCAATATTGCACCAATCTTCTTGAAACGCACAGGGTATGTAAAACCAGCATTTCTTTCTGGCAGGTCTCCATTTCAGAAAGATTGGTGAAACATTTTCCATTTCAGGATGCTAGAATGACCCACCCCCCAATAACGGCTTTTAACATGATGGAATGCTGTTTGTACTCTTCATCCTTAACATAAATGGGATAAATGCCCATTTCTACAGCTAGGAAAAAGAAACCAAATGGATAGTTACAAGATGGGGGATACTTGGCTCAGCAATACTACAAGCAAGAAGGATCTTGGAATTGCTGTAGATCACAAGCTGAATTTGAGCCAACAGTGTGATGTCGCTGCAAAAAAAGCAAATGCTATTCTGGGATGTATTAATAGAAGTATAGCTTCCAATTTGTGTGAAGAACTTGTTCTCCTCTATTCAGCACTGGTTAGGCTCTGGGTAGGGCAACGAGGATGATCAGGGGACTGGAAACAAAGCCCTATGAGGAGAGACTGATAGAACTGCACATGTTGAGCCTTGAGAAGTGTGAAGGCAGACATGACAACATTCTTCAAATACTTGAAAGGTTGTCACACAGAGGAGGGCCAGGATCTCTTCTCGATCATCCCAGAGTGGAGGCTGTGGGCTCTCCCACACTAGGGGCATTCAAGAGGCAGCTGGACAGCCATCTGTCAGGGAAGCTTTGACGTGGATTCCTGCATATAGCAGGGGGTGGACCTGATGGCCTTGTAGGCCCCTTCCAATTCAACTATTCTATCATTCTGTGACCAGACCGTGGACACTATCATGCTAAACAATTATGAAGCAGACCTCAAAGGCATGTGGTACCACCTCACCAAAGGACACCAAGAACAGAATGGGTCTTTAGGGGAGAAGGCAGATTCTCAACTAACCAGCTCCCAAGTTCTTAAGATACTAGCAACAACCTTAAATTTGGCAGAGCAGCAAACAGGCAGCCAGTGGAGTCCCTTCAACACAAGGGTAACATGCAGAGGTTTGGATCCTGTAAGTTCTGCACAAGAGAAGGCAGCTGGGGTGGAATGAAGGTGGAAGGTTCCTGTTTGGAACAAGAAGAATCATTCTGCCACTGGCACATATTCGCTGCTTTTGAACCTTGCTCTGAATTCGTATTAATAAGGCAATTGCAGATCAGATGCCAAGAGCAGAGGTCTTGGCCACTTCTCAGAGATGGGAAGCCCCAACTCAAGGGACATCCTGCTATTTTCAGAGTTAAACCAATATCCAAATTCCATAGTGGCAGTAAGAAGACCAACATGTAACAGTTGGAGAGGATTGTGAGTGTTTTGATTGTACTTTTAAGGGTTCATGTACATCACCCGGTGAGCTTAATCTGGAGTATCCCAGGAACAAGGCCCAGGCACTGTTGTCCTCAATGACAATTGTATTATGCATTGACGCAAAGAAAGAAGAGCTGAAATTCCATCTTCCAGGATCTGTCAAGAAGTCAAAGAGGGAGCCTTACCCAGAGGAATCCCATTCCTTACCCAGAGAGTCCAGGATCTCACGATTCTCCTCCATGACCTCCGTGTACACAGTCCTTTGGCCTGGATCCAGCAGAGCCCACTCCTCATCAGAGAAATGCACTGCCACCTCCTCAAAAGTCACCAGACCCTGAAAGCAGCAGAAGAAATTACTGTCTCTTTGAGCATTATGTAGCAATCCCTGATGACAAAGATGGTGAGGTCCTCCTTCTGAATGCCAGAGCTTCATGAGGGACATTCAAGGCCTTCCTAGCAGCCATTTGGGAGAAGAGCAAAGGCTAAAGGGGCAGGTTCTTCCAGGACCAAAGAGATGTGCAGGGGACGGAGGACCCCAGGACTCCCCTACCTGCCCAGGCTGCGCAGAAACCGCTTCCACTCCACCACCAAGCGAAGGAGGCCTAGAAGGATCCCCCAGGATCAGTTCACTTTCTCTGCAGTTTTTCCTGTTCCCTGTGAGGAAAACAAAGAAGGTGGGAAGATGAGAAGGTAAGTTAACGTTCTTAACTATTCCCATTTTCATTGTTGTAATGGAATCTGTTTGTTTATTTATTTATTGCATTTGTTTACCATCCCCTAACCGAAGCTCTCTGGGCAGTTAACTTAAGATAAAAACACTTAAAAACTATATACAAATATTAAAATCTGCAAAGACATACAATATACACATACATTTAAAACTACTATGAACCTAAAAAAAGACCCAAACTAATTAAATCCTGCTGATTACGTCTTGCTTGATCTGGCGCCGAAAAGATAACAATGTTAATGCCAAATGAACTTCATTGGGGGGCCGCCACAGAGAAGGCCTCTCCCTTGTTTTCGTCCTCCGATCTTCCCTCTGAGTAGGCACCTGGAGGAGGACCTTAGTTGTTGAGTGTGTAAGACCCACTCTGGCAAGCGGGCCAGAGTGGGTCTTACACACTCAAACCACAATACTAAATAACATTTCGTTTTTGAGTATCTAATGAAAAAGGGTCTCTCTCCCCCTGCAAAATCAGGCTCATGGAGAATGTTAAAGCAGCTCATGCACCTCAGGTGGAATTGAGGAAGGAAGACCATGAGGAAATACGTCCCACTAATCGTTACCCAGTGAGGAGGGTCCTCCGTCACCCTCCTGCAAGATCCACCAGTCCAGCGGCCTTTGTGCGGTGCCTGGTAGAGCCTTCTCTGCCTCAGGGAAATCTGTGGGTGCTTTCGCCAACATCCCCTGGACTTGGAACTGGAGGGAGGATCACAGACAGAGAAGGGGGAATAGAGAAGGAAAGAAATGGATCAGGTCAAGGCCGTGGGCATCATTTCCCAATCGGTTTGGCTTTTAGGCATCATTCTAAAGTTGATCTACCATCCAAGCCACAGAGCATAGGAACTTGTGTCTTTGTCAGGGGGATAAGAGTTCAACCCAGATATCCAGCATTTCCCACTGTAAACACGGGAGCTTGGTGTCTACAAATGCTACTTCTGTCCTGTTGGAAGGACTCTGACACCAGTTGAAGAAGGATCCCCTCCTTCCCCAGAACGTCACAAACCCATTCACTTCTCCTGTGGTCATGAGAAACTAAGAAGAGCCATTCTGGATTAGAACAAGGGTCCATCTAGTCCAGCATTCTCTCCCCAGAGTGGTCCATCACCTGGAGGTAGGATATAGCCATCAGGACTAGTAGCCATTCACAGGCTTTTCCTCCAGGATTTTGTTTAACCCCCATTTTAAACCATCTAAATTGGTGGCGGTCACTACATCCTCTGGTATGGAATTGCATATTTTAATGATGTACTGTAAATTTAAATAGGGCCTGCTCTACACATGAAGAACAACAGGTGTCATTGGAAATTGGGGCATCCCTTCCTTAGAGAACATGCAAAAAGAAATTGAGGGAAGTATTAAGAACACAGTTCCTGTTAGTTCTCAGGATGAAATGCTCTCACCTGCTCTTGGTCCTCTGCCTGGCTCAGGAGGAAGCCTTCTGCCAGGGCCACCGCCTGGGAACTGGTCTCTGCTCCACATTCTCTGACCCAGCTCTCTATCTCCTGGGGCAGGACAGCCAGGAACTGCTCCAGAACCACCAGGTCCAGCATCTGAGCTTTTGTCTTCCTTTCTGGCTTCAGCCACTGGCGGCAAAGGTGGTGGAGTCGGCTGCAAACCTCTCGGGGCCCTTCAGCCTCCTGGTAGCAGAACCTCGTGAAGCCCTGGCGCTCCGCATCTGAGCAGGTGTTGCTCCCAGGCTGGTCCTGCTGCACTCTTCCTTCCCAGGGCTCTGCACTGCTCCCTTCCTGGATGTTGCAGGAGACGTTTCCTGCTTCAGGGCCTGCAAAGCTTTGCTCTTCCATCTTCACACTCTTCTCCATCTCCACTCCCACCAGGACTCGAAACAGTCTCCTTCCTTTGCTGACAATTTCCTCCTTTGAGGGAATTAAATCAGCGTAAGGCCCTGAGCGTATGAACAATTAACAAGAGACAAGGGAGGGTGTGTGAGGAAACAGTCTAAAAGTTACAATGAAACTAAAAGGCAACCACATTTAAAACTTTAAAAGAGCAAGAAAAGCCACATCATGGCAAGCCCTTCACTCAGAGCGACCCAAAGAAAGACAAGAAATCCTGGCTACCTAATACCTGATGGCACGGGGGTCCCTTTGCCAGCCTTTGGGCCCCCAAGCAGCATGACCCTTCCCCAAACGAACAGAGACCCAAAACTGGAAACTAACTATGTATTTCTTCGATTCTAAGACACACTTTCCCCCCATATAAACATCCCTAAAAATGAGCTGCATCTTAGAATCGCGGGTGTGTTGATTTTTTCTTAAAATCAAACCTTTTTTTCTGTTGGTGGTACTGAAATTAGTGTGCGTCTTACAATCGATGGCATCTTAGAATCGAAGAAATACAGTAACTTCTCCCCTCAACTAAGCGGGTGGGGTGGTCTGGCTCCACCAGTCCACAAACAGCAAGCTCTCCAGGGCTCCCAGTGAGGAGAGAAGGTTTATAAGGGAAGTAAATGCAGAAGGATGTCACATCCGGAAGCAAAATGTGAAACACACAATGATTACAAAGAAATACATCTGTACACTCTGCAAAACACACTGCAGTTTAGCTCCTCCTAAGGCGTGTCAGAAGACAACGTGAAAAGAGTGCCTTCCACCAGTCCAAAGTAGATAGATGCAATGATAAAAGCTTTCAACTACATAACATAGTCTACAACAGTGGTTCCCAAACTTTTTCAGGTCACCGCCCCCTTGGTTCCACAAACTCATGCCCAGTGCCAGGTGCCCCCTACCCTACCCTATAAAAGTCATTATTCAGAATAGCAGTTTTCAACGACCCACTAAGGAAGATAATAACAATAAAATTCAAAACAGTAACAATTAATTGAAATCCAATTAAATTTTTTTGTTTATTCAATTAAACTTAATTGGTGAACGTGATCCAGTGATATCATCTGTTCAAACACTGATAGTCATTTAGCAAGTATATTAGATATCACATTTAGTAACTAGGGTAGGTTTGGTTTAATTTGATTTATTGCATTTATATACCACCCCATAGCCGAAGCTCTCTGGGCAGTAGAGTACCTCACTATTCTGTAAATTCTTATGTGATGGATGGGCTTATTATTATTATTATTATTATTATTATTATTATTATTATTATTTATGTATATAGCACCATTAATGTACATGGTGCTGTACAGAGTAAAACAATAAATACCAAGACGCTGCCGCATAGGCTTACATTCTAATAAAATCATAATAAAACAATAAGGAGGGGAAGAGAATGCACCAAACAGGCAGTATAAAAGTCAGAACAATTCAAGTTTTAAAAGCTTTAGGAAAAAGAAAAGTTTTTAGCTGAGCTTTAAAAGCTGCAATTGAACTTGTAGTTCTCAAATGTTCTGGAAGAGCGTTCCAGGCATAAGGGGCAGCCGAAGAAAATGGACGAAGCCGAGCAAGGGAAGTGGAGACCCTTGGGCAGGCGAGAAGCATGGCATCAGAGGAGCGGAGAGCACGAGCGGGGCAATAGTGTGAGAAGAGAGAGGAAAGATAGGAAGGAGCTAGACAGTAAAAAGCTTTGTAGGTCAACAGGAGAAGTTTATATTGGATTCTGGAGTGAATTGGAAGCCAATGAAGAGATTTCAGCAGTGGAGTAACATGGTCAGAGCGGCGAGCCAAGAAGATGATCTTAGCAGCAGAGTGGTGAACAGAAACCAACGGACTGATGTGAGAAGAAGGAAGGCCAGTGAGAAGAAGGTTGCAGTAGTCCAACCGAGAAATAACCAATGCATGAACAAGAGTCTTGGCAGAAGAGACAGACAAAAATGTTCAAATCCTGGCAATATTATACAGGAAAAAACGACAGGATTTAGCTACTGCCTCAATATGAGGAATAAAGGAGAGCGAGGAATCAAATATAAAGCCAAGACTACGAGCTTCCTTGACTGGAGTAAGTGTAACATCATTGACAGTAAGAGAGAATGAGAGATGAGGAGAAGGTTTAGGAGGAAAAACAAGCAATTCAGCCTTTGCCATATTAAGTTTCAAACTTGATGAAGTGATACCAGTTTCCTAATGTCTGGTTTAAAGTCACTTAACGTGAGTCTTAAATCACCACGTTTAGTAATGTGTTTTGCAGCCATCATGGAAGGGCACACCAAGAAATGTATGTCTCTTCATCCGTCAGGGTGGATTCCTGCACTGAGCAGGGGGTTGGACTCGATGGCCTTGTAGGTCCCTTCCAACTCTGCTATTCTATGATTAGCATTTTGGTGCTTTTGAAACATTTCAATTCGCTGCTAAAAGGACTCTTCTTAAATGGTATTAATACATGTGTGCATGTAATACCTCGAGCACCCCTCTGCCACCCCCTTGCCTCTTAACGCCCCCCTAAGCAATCCCACCACCCCAAGGGGGCAGTACCGCCCAATTTGGGAACTACTGGTCTACAATTTCATGGTTTTAGGCAGCTGAAGTTACATTCGGCCTCATCAGGATATAAGGAGCATTCTGGATACTTGGAGCCCCTAGCCGTGAGGAGTAAAACACTCATGGCAAATTCTTCTCATGGAGGCCTCTTGTTCACCCTTTGAGAGCAGGACTGAGTCCATCTCAGGCTCCAGGCTGCAAAACCTTCGGCCCTCCAGGAAATAAGAGGTCTGCTGGTGAGCCAGAGTTTCTCTCCCAATCCCTCCCATGGCTCCCTTCTAAGCCTTCTCTGCTCCCAACACTTGAACCGCAAAATTGCACCAGAGTAACACCGATTTCTCCCCACTCTCAGGACGTGAATATCGGGCTCACTTAATACATCAAAGAGGGACGAACTAAAACCAACAGCAGGCTCCCTTCTTAATAAACAAAAGCGCCCCAGGTTGTATTTCGAAGGCCTCGTGACCAAAGTGACTTGTGAATTTTACTTATTCACTAGGTTTAAATCGGGGAGGGGAAACAAAACAAAAATGCAATGCAAACAGGACACCAGGGCAGCCTTTTGCCCACAGGGGGGACATTCCTCCTCCCCACCTGTCACCTTTCCTCTTGTGTCCCTCCCAGACCCCCCCTTTCTCCAGCCTTCCCTTCTGCGATCCCCTAGTTATGGGGAGGGAACGAGGTGCGGTGGTGTCTTGAAGGGGCCCCAAGTGGGTCAGTCCCCTGGGGGTCGCTCCCTCTCTCTTCCCACCCCCCCCTGCCCCAAACCTGCCCTGGGGGCTCATTGCTCCGCCCTCCCCCGCCCCCGGACCCCCTTGCAATCTGCACTCACCTGCTCCTTTGCAGGGGAAAAGAGGCTGCAGGCAGCGGAAATACGAGGCTCGTAGGAGCACGGAGAGAATCCCAGGCTCCTTTGCAATGGGGGGGGAGGAAGTGTGGGGCAGGAAGGGAGGGGCCTCATCCAGCCTTGGCTCTTCATGGGCCTCTCTAGGACCAGCACCCTCTCTGCCTCTTTAACCCTTTGGTGGAGGCAGCACTAGAGAGCCGCAGAGGCTCCTGGCAGAGACGCGGACCTGGGAAAGGGGCTTTTCCATGGGGGTCTTTTATCCCTCCAGCAGCATCGCCGCCCCATCTGCTCCTGGGGGCTTTGTGGGATCCACAGCTGTTTCCCCTTTGAGTGCGTAACGCAGCCTCCGGCGTGGGAGCCCTCCGCCCTTCTGCCTGCCCTTGCTGCAGAACAGCGTTGCCCAACCTGGTGCCCTTCAGAACTCTAAACACGAATAGAAGCTCTAAAAAGAGAGAGGTCAAGTAGGGTGACCCCGAGAAAAGGCGGACAAGGCTCCTGTATCTTTAGCAGTTGCATAGAAAAGGGAATTTCAGCAGGTGTCATTTGTATAATATGGAGAACCTGGTGAAATTCCCTCTTCATCACAACAGTTAAAGCTGCCCTCTTTTAAATCTGGTCACTCTAGTACAGCTCCTTAAGAAACATTCGTATCTTAAGGCTTCCTGGGTGGTATGTTTCATTTGTTTAACAAGTTGAAAAAAAATGTTCACTGATTTCTTGCTTAGGTTTTAAAATAAACCTTCACAATTTTCCATCTTGTAATAGCCTTAAGTCAGCTCTGGTTACACCTTCTCTCTCTCCCACTGGCACAGAGTCAGAACCTCATTTTCAATGAGGAGCCTGGTTCCTTTGGGGTTGTAGACAGGTCCTGGGTATGAAGTTGGCCACAGCTATATCTAACTCATGCAGTGCCTCCATTTGAATTCCTACGGGACAGTCCTTGCCTCAAGAGAGAAATTGGCAGCTAGTTTGAGTCCTGGTGGGAGTGGAGATGGAGAAGGGACCAAAGATGGAAGAGCAAAACTGTGCTGGCCCTGAAGCAAGAAACATCCAGGAAGGGAGCAGCGCAGAGCCCTGGGAAGGAAGACTGCTAGAGCACCAACCTGGGAGCAACACTTGCTCAGACGTGGAGCTCCAGCGCTACAGGGGATTCTGCTACCAGGAGGCTGAAGGGCCCCGAGCAGTTTCCAGCCAACTCTACCACCTTTGCTGCCAGTGGCTGAAGCCAGAAAGGAGCGCAAAAACTGAGATGCTGAACCTGGTGGTTCTGGAGCAGTTCCTGGCTGTCCTGCCCCCGGAGATGGAGAGCTGGGTCAGAGAGTGTGGAGTGGAGACCAGTTCCCAGATGGTGGCCCTGGCAGAAGGCTTCCTCCTGAGCCAGGCAGAGGACCAAGAGCAGGCGAGAGCATTTCGTCCTGGTGACTAAAAGGGATTGTGTTAATACTCACCTCAACTTTCCCCCCCAAAGTCCTCTAAAGAAAGGATGTCCCAATTTCCAATGGTGGTGAACATGGGCAGGAGGGTGCTGTTGCACTCATGTCCTGCTTGTGAGTTCATGGTCAACAGCGGATGGGCCACTGTGGGGAGAGAATACTGGACTAGATGGACCCTTGTTCTGATCCAGAACTGGTCTTCTTAGGGCTCTTCTTACGATCACAGGAGAAATGAATGGGTTTGTGAAGTTCTAGGGAAGGAGGGGATCCTTCTTCAACCAGTGGCAGTGTCTTCCCAAAAGGACAGGAATAGCATTTTTACACAAAACTGCTGTGTTTACAGCAGAGGATTCTGGACATCAGGTAATGTCTGGGAGGTTCTGTCTTTCCTCCTGGGTGGTTTTCAGAGTGTGTAAGTGCTTTGCTTATGCCAGGGCTGATCTCTTAGCCCCTGGACAAAGACACAACATAGTGTGCTGTGTGGTTTGGAATGTAGATCAACTTTAGTAGGAGCCCTGAAATGCAAACATATTTGAAATGCTGCCGTCGGCCTTCACCTGAACCATTTCTCTCCTTTCCTAATCCCTCTTCACTGTCTGGGATCCTCCCTCCTACTCCAGGTGCAGGAGATGTTGGCCAAGGCGCCCACAGATTTCCCTGAGGCAGAGAAGGCTCCATCACACACCACACCCAGGCTGCTGGACAGGTGGATCTTGCAGGAGGATGACGGAGGACCCTCTTCACTGGGTAAGGGTGAGTGGGACGTATTTCCCTTTTGTGTCCCTCTGCACATCTCTACCTTCACATAATTATTATGAAATAACATACAATTCATGTTTGTCAAAACAATTCCCAAACATGTTACCTTCTTTTCAATTTGAAAACCTGCCTTTTCTATCAAAATTTCGATACCCTTAAAATAATCCGCAAATGCCCTCAACCTATATGTCTCTTTTTTTAATCTTCACTCCTCCAATTCTCTGAGCTTGTCTTATATCTGAAACCAGCAATTCCAACACTAAAATAAACAGTAGCGGTGACAGTGGGCAGCCCTGTCTTGTCCCTCTTTGTATTTCATATGGTTTGGACACATCTCCATTAATCATTATTTGTGATTTTTGAGAGTTATGGATGGATTTCACCCACTTTATGAAATTTACTCCGAAGTCCAGTTCTTCTAAGGTTCTAAGTAAAAAAATCCAACTAAGGTTGTAAAATGCTTTCTCTTCAACCACAATATTTCACCAGATATTCCACAACATTTAAAACCATCCTAACATTGTCTCCCATCTGTCTTTTGGGTAAGAAGCCACCTTGATCCTAATGAATGAATTTTTGTAGGACTTTCTTCAGTCTTTCTGCCAAGGTTGCTGTGAATAACTTATAATCATTCCTTAATAGTGATATTTGGTGATTCGAAATTTCTTTGGTTCACTAAAATTCACCCCCCCCCCATATCCCATACTGTTGATAGTTGTCATTGAAGCACTTTAATTTGTTGAAGAACACTTGCCTTTCCAGGTGTTTTCCTCAGATCTTCTTGTTGTGCACCTTCAGAGAAGATAGGACAAAGCACAGGCAAGTCTCCTCTAAACAGTAGACAATATGGGCAGAAAGGAGTCTCTAGCACTGGTGACCTGCAAAGTGTGTGCAATGTTCGTGTTCCTGCCTGAACTCGACATGAAGAGGAAACTCCCTGGAAAAGGGTGACAGTTAGGAGCAGAAGAACTAGAAGGCATTCTACACTGGTGTAACAATTAGAGTTAAGCAACCACTTTCAGCTACTGGATGATGCCACTGGAGGACAGTCTGCAGAGGAAGAATTACAGGAGACACCACGCAGCAGTGAACAAGACTCAGAAGGTCGGTCGACCAAGAAGAAGATTAGAGTAGTTGTTGTGGGAGACTTCTTGCTGTGTGGGATTGAAACCCAGGTATGTCGTGAAGACCCATGGACTCGCCAGGAAGGCTGAACCTGAGAAAGAGCTGAGATTAGCATGGGATGCTAAAAGTAATAAAAAGTCTTTCTTCAGATACGTGAATAGTAAAACACACAGGAAAGAAATGGTGGTTCAACTGCTTAATGAGGATGGGTAATTGATAACAGATGACAAAGAAAAGGCTGAAGTGCTCAATTCCTACTTTGGCTCAGTCTTCTCCCAAAAGTGGGTCTATGACACACACACACCCCGGGAAAAGTGATGCAGAATTTCAGGGGGCAGGATTGCAGTCTGAGATTGATAAACAAATGGTCAAAGAACACCTAATTTCCTTGAATGAGTTCAAATCTCTAGGGCCCGATGAACTGCATCCTAGAGTAATGAAGGAGCTAGCGGAAGAACTCTCAGAACCATTGTCAATTATCTTTGTGATATCATGGAAGACAGGTGAGGTGCCATATATCTGGAGGAAGGTTAACGTTGTCCCTTCTTCAAACAGGGCAAAAAGGAGGAACCTGGGAAAAGACAGACCAGTCAGTCTGACATCCATCCCTGGGAAAATTCTGGAGCAGATTATAAAGAAGTCAATCTGGAAGCACTTTGAAAACAATGCAATGATTACTAGAAGGCAAATGGGATTTGCCAAGAACAAATCCTGTCAGACTAATCTGATCTCTTTGTTTGATTGGGTAACCTCCCTTGTGGACTGTGAGAATGCTGTGGACGTAATATATCTTGATGTCAGCAAAGCTTTTGACAAAGTGTCCCATGATATTCTGATTTAACAAAAGAGCTAAAAGTGGGCTAGATGGAGCAACTATTAGGTAGATACATAGTTGGCTACAGAATCAGACTCAAAGAATGCTTATCAACGGTACCTTCTCAATCTGGGGGGAGGTAAGGAGTGGGGTACCACAGGGCTCAGTCCTGGGCCCAGTGCTTTTCAACATTTTTATTAAATGTTGAAGGAGGTGCAGGGAACGCTTATCAAGTTTGCAGATGACACAAAATTGGGTGGGATGGATAATACCCTGGAAGACAGAAACAAACTTCAAAGTGATCTTGATAGGCTGGAGTGCTGGACTGTAAACAATAGAATGAAATTTAATAGGGATAAATGCCAAATTCTACACCTAGGAAAAGGAAACCCAATGCACATTTACAAGAGTGTGACTCAGCAATACTACAAACAAGAAGGATCTTGGAATTGTTGTAAATCACAAGCTGAATATGAGCCAACAGTGTGATGAGGTTGCAAAAAAAGCAAATGCTATTTTGGGCTGTTTTAAAAGAAGTATAGCTTCCAAATCGCATGAGATACTGGTTCCCCTCTATGCGGTCCTGGCTAGGCCACATCTTGAGTATTGCATCCAGTTCTGCGCACCACACTTCAAGAAGGATGCAGCCAGGATCTCTTCTCGATCATTCCAGGATGCTTTGGGGTGGATTCCTGCATTGAGCAGGGGGTTGGATGGCCTCGTAGGCCCCTTCCAACTCTGCTATTCTATGATTCTATGATAAACAAAGCACAGTGTCACAATGTCATGTTTTTATTTAGCCGTTAGAAATATTTTGGTTTATGGGAAATGTATAACTCTGCAATCAAGAAGGGTAGGGAGGAGGAATGAGCATGAGCTCATTCAGGAGGGATGTGGAATGTTATAAAAGATGTTGGTTGTGGATGATGGGTAGAGAATCTTGCTTTCGATCTGTCAAGAGTGAGATTTGTCCTACACATGTAGTTAATAAATGGTCACTGCATCTGGACTTGTCTGTTTCCTGTTCCCTTCCTTCTAATTGGGGGAGTTTTTCCCTAAAAGGATAAATGGCAAGTTCTACACCCAGAAAAAAGAAACCAAATGCATAGCTACAAGACAGAGGATACTTGGCTCAGCGATACTTGAAGCAAAAAGGATCTTGGAATTGTTGTAGATCAGAAGCTCATTATGAGCCAACAGTGTGATGTGGCTGCAAAAAAAGCAAATACTTTTCTGGGATGCATTAATAGTGGTATAGCTTCCAAATTGTGTGAAGAACAGGTTCTCCTCTATTCAGCACTGGTTACGCCACATCTTGAGTATTGCGTCCAGTTCTGGGCACCACACTTCAAGAAGGAGGCAGACAAGCTGGAGAGTGTTCAAAGGAGGGCCATGAGGATGATCAGGGGTCTGGAGACAAAGCTCTAGGAGGAGAGATTGAAAGAACTGGGCATGTTTAGCCTGGAGAAGTGAAGATTGAGGGGAGACATGATAGCACTCTTCAAATATTTAAAAGTTTGCCACACAGAGGAGGGCCTGGATATCTTCTCAATCATCCGAGTGCAGGACACGGAAAAAGAGCTCAAGTTACAAAAAACCAGATTCTGTCTGGACATCAGGAAAAACTTCCTGACTTGTTTGAGCAGTACGATAATGGACCCAGTTAACTAAGGAAGTTGTGGGCTCTCCCACACTAGAGAATACTGGGAGTCAAGCAAAAATTAAGCAGATTTATTTACAAAGCCATTAGGTAGTCAGAAACACGGAGAACTAGTTACCATGCTAGGAATGATGTAACATGTGGATGTAATGTTAGAGTTGTATTGTTATGAAAATGTATTTATCTCTGTAGATAAAATTGAAGGGGTTTTGAGTAAAATTTTACCCACAGAGGATTAAATGATTGTAAAGGGTTAAAAGCTTTGTGATCATGTTTTTGGACTTGGCAAGATTGCAGCTGGAGTATGGAGGACGTGGTCTATGTGTCAGACGTGGACAGAGGAGAATTGGATAATTGGACAATTAAGTATGTTGCAATAACTAGTGGTGAAATGTATTTAAGATGCAGTGTTTAATGTCATCTTGTTAGGTTTGATGTTTTGATGATTAAGTGATTAGGTGTTTGGAGATCCGTGTTGATGATGATTATGATGACCATGCATGTAAATGACAGTTTATACTATTATTATTATTATTATTTATTTATATAGCACCATCAATGTACATGGTGCTGTACAGAGTAAAACAGTAAATAGCAAGACGCTGCCGCACTGGTAAGAAAGCCTCAGTAAAAGAACTATACTGATGATTAAGGACTATGAGTATTATTTGTTCCCCTCAACGAGTCTCTCAAGGTAAAGTGCAAGGACTTTGCAGCCAAAACTTTCGTCGCGTGCTACACATTCTGTTCTTATCAGTGCAGCTATGATAACCACCTGGCCGGTTTCCCGCAGAATCTCTGGGTTTTCATACCCTCTGGGGGACTCCGGGAGGGGGGGATTTTCAATTAATTATAAAACCGCTGGGGAAAGCGTGGGGGGCATAGGGGAGCAGGCTGCATGTTTTTCTGGGCTTCGGGAAAGTGCACAGATCTCATTCGCCATTAGCCTGGCTGAGGAATATTTGCACCAGGATGGACAATCCATGTGGGAGAGGCTGCTACAGCAGCAGTAGTGACAGCAGCAGCATGGGGCGAGGTGGCGGTAGTGGTGGTGACCAGTGAGGCAAGGCAAGGCGGGCGCTATTTAATAAATTCTTCCCCGTGGCAGCCGTACAGTACTGTCCCCAAAGGCACAGACTAATATATATAAGGTGCCGGAAAGCACACAACTACCCAAACCATAAATGGGTTTCTTGTTAATCATCTCTCTTCACTAGTGATTTGGGTAGTTGTGTTCTCTCAGGCACGTTATATATATTAGTCATTTAAAAACTATAGCCTTCTATTTATTTTTGCCCAAAGGCACAGACGACGTATCTTCCTAGCATAATTTTTTAATTATTTCAAACATCACAGACATCCATACCACAAGAACATTACAAAGAGTTCAAACAAAAGTACAATTAAAAAATCATCTAAGGTTAAGGTGTACTTTCAGCTTTCTTCATATCAGAAATGTGAACTATGTTTTCTTTTTTCCTCCATTACATTTAACACAATAAACACATTCATTTCTTTCTTCTATCTTAACTATATCTCCACAGACAAATACATCATTTCTCTCGGTTTCTTGCAAAAATGCTATCAGAGCTTTCCATTCAGATATAAATGTGGATGTATTATTATTATTATTATTTATTTATATAGCACCATCAGTGTACATGGTGCTGTACAGAGTAAAACAGTAAATAGCAAGACCCTGCCGCATAGGCTTATCGATGTGAGTTTTTCCATCTCTGCCAACTCCAACATCTTCAACATCCATTCGTTCGTTGTTGGTGTTTCATTCTCCCATTTTTGTGCATACAACGTTCTTGCTGCCGTTGTCTTATATAGCAATAAAGTCCCCCTTCTCTTTCAGCTGTTTATCCATTAGTCCCAGTAGGAAGGCTCCCGTTTCATTTGTGTGTTAGTGTTTAGTATTTTTTTGAATTCAAGAGTGTATTTGTATCAAGAATGCTTTGGCATTTTTACAAGTCTACCAAAGATGATAAAAGGTTCCTCCTCCTCCTCTTCCGAATTTCCAACAGTTTCCCGAGGCACTCATACATTTTAGCCAACTTTACAGGAGACATACACCATCCGTACATCATCTTATAAAAAATCTCTTTAAGTCTTGAACATAATGTAAATTTCAAACCTTTCCCTCCATATTCTCCCACTGTTCCATTGAAACCTTGTATCTAAATTTTGAGCCCATTTTATCATAAAGATGTTCACCTGCTCATCCTCCGTCTCATACTTTAATAAAAGTTTATATATCTTTGAGATAACATGTTCATCTTTTGTACATAATGTCATTTCAAATTCAGATTTTGATTGCTCAAATCCACCATTCTTTTGTCTATTTTAAACCTTTCCATGACTTGTGCACAAGGAACCCTAATTTGTACATACCAAAACACGTATTGTTAAGTATATGAAAAGAAATACTTGCTTTGTCATTAAAATTGTGTGTGTATGGCTATCTCAGGGTTAAACAGAGAAAGTCTATCTGTGGGCAATTACCTTGAGATAGAGGCTGTTCTGGGAACCTTGCCAAGATTCTAAGTTAGCCTCATCACAGCTGTATGTAATGTAGATAAGAATTGTGTAAGATGTGTATATAGTTTCTCACTTGTGTAAAATGGAACTGATCACTGCTTACTGATCACTGCTTACTGATCACTGCTCTATGATCACTGCTCTCTGTGTATGCCTCATTGTGCTGATCTGAACTGAACTGCACAGAAGCCTGAAGGAAATAAACCAGCTCTGCTGTGTAAGACCTGCGTGATGTGTGTTTGTTTCTGAGCACAAACAGAGTTCCAGAGGGAGAAAAGTTCTGGCACAATAACCCAACAAAGGTTATGGGCCCAGTCCAGCCTAGACCAGCCTACGCCAGCCTAACCCAGGCAGAAGAACCAGAACTTGGTGGGAACGTTGCAGTATCAGAACCAGAACCAGGAGTCTGCTAAAACAGAAAACTGTTGATGAAGGAAGACATCAAGCTGAAGCCAGTGCTGCAAAGTGAGGAAAAATCTCAGTCGGCTGACTCTGAGGAGGACTCTGAGCAGGAGGACGGTGAGATACCAATTCCTAAAGCAGAGGAAATGGCAGGAGCTAATATGTCTGGTTTACATCAATTGTTGGAAAAGCTGAATGACTCTAACTATGCATTATGGTCTTACAAAATGCAAATGTATCTGATTCAGGCTGAACTGTGGTATGTAGTCACAGAGGATCCACCAGATAGAGCAGATCCACAGAATGCTAAATGGTTTAAGGACGATGCAAAAGCAATGGCAGTTATTGCATTAGCTGTGGAAGACTCTCAAATTTCCTTCATTCAGTTTTTGAATACATCAAAAGAGTGCTGGAATGCGCTACAAGCTGTATATCAAAGAGAAACAGCAGGCAGTAAAATAATTCTAACCCGGAAGCTGTATGGAATGAAGCTGAAACCAGGGGAGTCTATGTCAAACCATTTGAAAAGCATGAGAGAAATCTTCAATCAACTCAGGGCACGAGGGATGGAGTTTACAACTATACACCAAGTCTATGTGATTTTGTCAAGTCTTGATTCATCATACGACGCGGTTGTCACCATGATGGAAAGTCAAGAGGAGAAAAATTTAACCCTCGAGTATGTAGCTGGAAAACTACTGGAAACCTATGAAAGAAGACAAGCTTCAAAACAACAGAGCCTTAAACTTCCTGTGGCTGAATTTCAACAAAGCCATAAATCTTCTGACGTGGTGGCTGCATTAAAGGCAAGGAAATGCTTTAACTGTGGTTCCACAGGACACTTAAGGCGGGATTGCAACAACAACAAGAAAAAGCAGTCAACAGCAAAGTGGAGAGAAGAAAACAACATGAATGAAGCTGAATCAACAAAGAAGTGTCTTCTAGCAAGAGTCAAAGAGACAATGAATCCTTGGTTTTTGGACTCTGGGGCTTCAATAAGTATGGCAAAAGACAAACTTTCATTTGTAACCTTGGAAACTTCTACTTCAGAGCAAAAGTGTGTTACCCTTGCAAATGGAACAAAAATCCAGATTTGTGGTGTGGGTAATGTATATTTTGATTGTCTGGGAGTTGAACTACAAAGTGTTTTATATGTACCAGAATTAGAAACAAACCTTCTAAGTGTGTTTCAGTTAACAGAAATGGGGTATGAGGTTTGTTTTACTGAAGAAAATTGTACTATAAAACAGGGAAACAAGGTGTGTGTGCAGGGAATAATGAAAGAATCTTTGTATGTGATTAATACTTGTACAGAAAATGAAGTTGTAGCCAGCAAAGTCACAACAAAAACAATAGCCAATTGCAAACCACACCAAGAGTGTATCCATTTAACTCATAAAAGGTTTGGTCATGCTAACTATAAAACAATTTCTAAGATTCCAGAATTGTGTGAAGGGGTGAAAATCAAACCATGTTCTAACTATGTAGAATGTAATGTATGCAGTGAAACCAAGTGTCATAAGTCAAACATTCCAAAACATAGTGAGAGAACAACAAAAAGAATTTTTGAATTAATTCATGCAGATCTTGCAGGTCCTTTTGAGACAAGTCAAGGAGGAAACAGATTTTTCTTGTCTATTGTTGACGATTACAGTAGATTTGGATTTGTATATGTGTTAAAACAGAAGAGTGAAACTTTTGGAAAGTTTAAAGCGTTTGTTAAGTGGAGTAAAAATAGATTTAAAGAACCTATAGCTAATCTAAGAACGGACCGGGGAGGTGAATTTCTTAGCAACCAATTTAAAAAATTCCTCAGTGATGAGGGTATACAACATGACCTTACTGCTCCATATTCACCATTTCAAAATGGAGTTGCAGAAAGGAAAAACAGAACCTTGCAGAACATGTTAAGAGCTCTATTGAAAGAGTCAGGATTGTCTAACCTGTTCTGGGCAGAAGCTTTGTCCACCTCAAATTATTTGTTAAACAGGCTTTACCACTCTGTACATGAAAAAACTCCATATGAAATGTTTTACAAAAGAAAACCTAGAGTGTCACATATAAGGGTTTTTGGAAGTAAATGTTTTGCTCATGTTCAGAAAGAAAACAGACCAGGAAAGCTAGCTCAAAGAGGTTTGGAATGTAAACTGTTGGGATATGATACACAAACAAAAGGCTATCGTTTATGGTCTCCATATCACAAAAGTGTAATTGTGAGCAGAGATGTAGTTTTTCATGAACAAATGCAGGAAACAAAACAGTATGTAAGTTTGCCTGTAGAACAGAAAGCTGTAGAAACAGAAGAAATTCCTGAACAATCTCAGCAAGAGAGGGAGGGGGAAGAAACTGTAGAGGAGGAAACTATGCCTGTAACTATGCCAAGACGATTCAGGAAATGGAACCTACAGAAGCTCAGGGCTGGCATGAAGCAATGTCAGAGGAAATCAGAGCAATGGAAAAAAATGAAACGTGGGAGCTAGTACCTTTACCTGAAGGTCGCAAAGCCATTACCTGTAAATGGGTATTCAAAGTAAAACAAAATGAGAAAGGACAGGTGGAACGTTACAGAGCAAGATTGGTAGCAAGAGGATTTGCTCAAAAATATCTAATAGATTTTGAAGAAGTTTATGCACCTACAACAAAATACTCAAGTGTAAAACTTTTGTTAAAAATTGCAGCAGAAAAACAATTGAATGTATTTCATTTTGACATCAAAACAGCTTTCTTATATGGAGATTTAACAGAGGAAATTTACATGACTCAACCAAAAGGTTTTGTTAAAAATCCAGGGTTAGTTTGTAAATTGAAAAAATCCATATATGGTTTGAGGCAAGCAGCAAGGTGTTGGAATAAGAAACTGGACAATGTATTGATCAAAATGGGTTTTAAACAAAGCAAAGCTGATCATTGTTTGTACACAAAACAGGATGGTTCAAATGTAGTGTATTTGCTGATTTATGTAGATGATTTGTTACTGGTTTTTAATGAAGAAGAACAGAAAAACACATTTGTAAACCAGCTGCAAAGACATTTTGAGTTAAAAGACCTTGGTTCAGTGAAAAGTTATTTGGGAATGCAAATTTCAAAAGATTCTAACACAGGGTCATTTCTGATTGAACAAAGTGGCAAAATTAAAAAATTGCTGGAAGAACACAGCATGGAGAATTGTAAAATTGTTGCCACTCCTATGGTCACTGATTTTCAAAATCAGACAGACAGTACTGAAATGGAAGACATACAGAAATATCAGAGTGTGATTGGAAGTTTACTTTATCTAGCAAACCTAAGTAGACCAGATATTACATTTGCTGTAAATCTTTTAAGCAGAAAAATGACAAAACCTTCTGTAACTGATTGGACAGCTGTAAAACGTGTATTGAGATATTTAAAAGGTACAATCAATTACAAATTGGAAATATCTACACACAAAGATGGAAACTTCTGTGTTTATGCAGATGCTGACTGGGCTAACGCAATTGATAGAAAGTCTACCAGTGGAGCAGCATTCTTTTACAATCAATCCTTGATTGATTGGTATACAAGAAAACAAAATTGTGTAGCAACCTCTAGTGCAGAAGCAGAATATATCAGCTTATCTCTGGCTTGTAATGAGATTGAGTGGTATAAACAATTATTTGCTGATCTAAGGTTGGAAATTGAGACACCAGTAACCATATTTGAGGATAATCAGGCATGTATTAGTATGGCTACATCTGAAAAGTGTAAACCAAGAACTAAACATGTGGATGTTCGTTATTCTCATGTGAAAGATATAATTCAGAAGGGCTGGATTAAGCTTGAATATTGTCCATCTGAAATGATGTTGGCTGATTTATTCACAAAACCAGTATCAATGGTAAAACACAAAGAGATGCTTTTAAAGCTGGGTCTCAGATTGTAACACAATTTAAACAACATGCGCAAGAGGAGGACTGTTAAGTATATGAAAAGAAATACTTGCTTTGTCATTAAAATTGTGTGTGTATGGCTATCTCAGGGTTAAACAGAGAAAGTCTATCTGTGGGCAATTACCTTGAGATAGAGGCTGTTCTGGGAACCTTGCCAAGATTCTAAGTTAGCCTCATCACAGCTGTATGTAATGTAGATAAGAATTGTGTAAGATGTGTATATAGTTTCTCACTTGTGTAAAATGGAACTGATCACTGCTTACTGATCACTGCTTACTGATCACTGCTCTATGATCACTGCTCTCTGTGTATGCCTCATTGTGCTGATCTGAACTGAACTGCACAGAAGCCTGAAGGAAATAAACCAGCTCTGCTGTGTAAGACCTGCGTGATGTGTGTTTGTTTCTGAGCACAAACAGAGTTCCAGAGGGAGAAAAGTTCTGGCACAATAACCCAACACGTATGACCTTCTTTCAGCAGTTCCTCCCTTGATTTTAACTTATATTCATCTTGTGACATTTCTAATACATCATTATATGTCAACCATTTAGGCATACTTGTCAATTCGCTTCTATGAATAGCCCCCAGGGCCAATACTCAAAGTGGTATTTTCTGACAGAATCTTGGTTTATATTTGTTACATATTCTTAAAACAGCATGTCTTACATTATGATTATTAAATTCTACATTCACCTTGGCTTTATCATACCACAAATAGCCATGCCATCCAAATCTCAATTCGTGTCCTTCCAGTTCCAACAGTCTCCTATTTCTCAGCAACACCCAATCTTTCATCCACATCAAACAGCAGTCCGAGAAATACACTTTGAGGTCTGGTAGGCCCAGCCCTCCTCTTTCTTTTGCACCCTGCGATATTTTAATTTTAACGCTTGGTTTTTTTATTGCTGTATAAACGTAGATCTCTCTCTGTATGTCACTGCTCAAATGGTAAATCCAATGTTACAACAGGTATTGCTGGAAACAAAAATAACATTCTTGGCAAAACATTCATTTTAATTCTTGCAATTCTCCCCCAAAGTGACAGTTGAACCTTTTCCCATCTTGCAACTTCATTCCAAACCTTAACATAATTATTATGAAATAACATCCAATTCATGTTTGTCAAAACAATTCCCAAATATTTTACCTTTTTTTCAATTTGAAAACCGGTCTTTTCTATCAAAATTTTGATACCCTTTAAAGGATCTTCCAGAGTCAAGACCAAATCATCCGCAAATGCCCTCAACTTATATGTCTATCTTTTTTTTATCTTTACTCCTCCAATTCTCTCAGCTTGTCTTATATCTGAATCCAGCAATTCCAACACTAAAATAAACAGTAGCGGTGACAGTGGGCAGCCCTGTCTTGTCCCTCTTTGTATTTCACGTGATTTCGACACATCTACGTTAATCATTATTTGTGTTTTTTGAGAGCTATGGATGGATTTCACCCACTTTGTGAAATTTACTCCAAAGTCCAGTTCTTCTTAGGTTCTAATTAAAAAGTTCCAACTAAGGTTGTAAAACACTTTCGCTGCAACCACGAAAGTCAAGGTGGCCTGGTTTTCTGAATGTTTTTTTCCAGATATTCCACAACATTTAAAACTGTTCTCACAGTTTTACGGTTCTTTGTGAACTGCCCAGAAAGCTTCGGCTATTGGGCGGTATAAAAATGTAATAAATAAATAATAAATAAATAAATACATACATACATTGTCTCCAATCTGTCTTTTGGGTAAGAAGCCACCTTGATCCTCATGTATGAATTCTTGTAGGACTTTCTTCAGTCTTTCCACCACTTATAATAATTATTTAATAGTGATATTTGCTGATTCAAAAATTCTTTGTTTCACTAAATCCCCCCTCCCCCCCATATCCCATATTGTTAACATTGATAGTTGTCATTGAAGCACTTTAATTTGTTGAAGAACACTTGCCTTTCCAGGCATTTTCTTCAGGTCTACTTGTTGTGCATTTTCATAGAAGACAGGACAAAGCACAGGCAATTCTGCTGTAATCGGTAGACAATAGGGGCAGAAAGGTGTCCCTGGAGGTGGTGACCTGCAAAGGGTGTGCAATGTTTGTGTTCCTGCCTGAGCTCAACATGGCATACACCTGCAACAAGTGCAAGCTGGTGGCACTATTGGAAGAAAGTGAGAGGACTTGAGCGGCGAGTGTCCACTCTCCAAGGAATAAGAGAAGATGAGTTCTTAGAACGATGGAACTGCAACAGTAACAAGAAGCACAAGAGATTGAAGAGCCACAGCAAGCTGAAGCAGAAGTGGAGAATGCTGAGGTGAGGAAAGCCAAATGAAGAGAAAACTCCCTGGAAAAGGGTGACAGGAGCAGAAGAACTAGAAGGCATTCTACACCGGTGTGACAATTAGAGTTAAGCAACCACTGAGACTGGAGAACAGTCTGCAGAGGAAGAATTAGAGACAACGTGAAACAGTGAACAAGACTCAGAAAGTCGGTCGACCAAGAAGAGAAGAGTAGTTGTTGTAGGAGACTTCCTGTTGTGTGGGATTGAATTCTAGGTATGTCATGAAGACCCATGGACTTGCCAGGTGTGCTGTCCCCCTGGAATTGTTGTAGACAAGCTGAATATGAGCCAACAGTGTGATGTGGCTGCAAAAAAACCAAATGCTATTTTGAGCTGCTTTAAAAGAAGTACAGCTTCCAAATCGCATGAGGTGCTGGTTCCCCTCTATTCAGCTCTGGCTATGCCACATATTGAGTATTGCGCCCAGTTCTGCGCACCACACTTCAGGAAGGATGCAGACAAGCTAGAGCATGTTCAGAGGCTGATGAGGGGCCTGGAAACAAAGCCCTATGAAGAAAGACTGAAAGAACTGGGCAAGATTGAGGGGAGATATGATAGCACTCTTCAATGACTGGAAAGGTTGTCACACAGAGGAGAGCCAGGATCTCTTCTCGATCATTCCAGGATGCAGGACACAAAATAATGGGCTCAAGTTACAGGAAGGCAGATTCCAGCTGGACATCAGGGAAAACTTCCTGCTAGAGCAGTACGACAATGAAACCAGTTACCTAGGAACGTTGTGGGCTGTCCCACACTAGTGGCATTCAAGAGGCAGCTGGACAAACATCTGTAAGGTATGCTTTAGGGTGGATTCCTGCATTGAGGAGGGGGTTGGACTCGATGGCCTTATAAGCCCCTTCCAACTCTACTATTCTATGATGCTAAAAATGCTACAATAAGCATTGTGAATTCTTTGATGTAGCTTAAGGCTTCTGCTGCAAGCAAAGCACTTTCCACACTCTGAGCATTTATAGAGCTTCTCTCCAGTGTGAATTCTTTGATGCCGTTTAAAGTTTGCGCTCTGAGCAAAGCTCTTCCCACACTCTAAGCATTTATAGGGCTTCTCCCCAGTGTGAATTCTTTGATGCTGCTTAAGGCTTGAGCTGCGAGCAAAGCTCTTCCCGCACTCTAAGCATTTATAGGGCTTCTCCCCAGTGTGAATTTTTCGATGCTGTTTAAGGTGTGTGCCTCGAGCAAAGCTCTCTCCACACTCTAAGCATTTATAGGGCTTCTCCCCAGTGTGAATTCTTTGATGCTTCTTAAGGTTTGTGCTGCGAGAAAAGCTCTTTCCGCACCCTAAGCATTTATACGGCTTCTCCCCAGTGTGGATTTTTTGATGCTGCTTAAGGTTTTTGCCCTGAGCAAAGTCCTTTCCGCACTCTAAGCATTTATAAGGCTTTTCCCCAGTGTGAATTCTTTGATGATGCTTAAGTGTTGTGCTGTAAGCAAAGTCTTTTCTGCACTCTAAGCATTTATAAGGCTTCTCCCCAGTGTGAATTCTTTGATGCTGCTTAAGGCTTGTGCTGTAAGCATAGCTCTTTCCGCACTCTAAGCATTTATTGGTCTTCTCGCCAGTGTGAAGTCTTTGAGGCAACTTAAGTTGTGTTTTAAAACTGAATTGTTTTTCCCACTCTAAGTATTGAAATCTTTGATATTTGCTAAGATGAATCTTATGAGTCTTTATGTACTGAGAGCTTTTCCTCTGTGTCTTCCTTTTATGAATGTTCTTGTTACTTGTTGCTTCTAGTATTGAAGTTTCACAGACGTCTGATCGTTCAAAAGAAATTGATTTCTGTTCCCTCTTCTCTTCAGTTTCAGATTTCCTTCTCTGTTGTAGGCCAATTTTCTTGCTCTCCCTGTGATCAACTGCAAGTATAAACACAGAAAGTGTGTTGAAATCTTGGAACAAAACCAACAGTTGCTGATTTGATTCACAGGAAATATTTTAAAAAATCATTGGTGAGGCAGATCCTTCCAAACATATTAAATATCCTGATGATCAATAGAACTGAGAACTAGACTGCTATACAATGCTTTCATTTATATGGAATAACTCATATAAAGTAGCTCAGAGAATAAATGAACAACATAAAATACTGTAAAAATAAAATACACTTTAAATCTGCTGTTTTCTCCTAGCTGATCATTTAACTGGGAACTGGAAAGTGGGATTTCAACCCTAATAGTTATTTTCAATGTCTAGTTATATCTTAAAATGAAAAGCAAGCTGTCCAGAGCTGTCTTCTGAATATGCCTTACTCTCCTCTCCTCCATGGAGACCATTAAAATAATATCTGTAACACGTTCAACTTTATGCAGATGCAATTATGGCTGCAAAGTAAGATTGGTTGGCAGCCATCAGTGCCACAGAATAAGTCCATCAATGGGCTTTTATCTGTGTTTTGTCAGGTCTTCAGAGTGTTTTCCTTCTTGAATTTTTGGTGTCAAACCAATTGTTTCATTGCTTTCAGCTCATTAAGGTCCCGTGGCAAGTTAGCCTAATTTGAAAAGGAGTGCAGGATGGGTTGGTGTATTTAACAAAAGGAAATTTTAAAGGCACAGTTACAAACAATTCCAACAGGGTGAAAATATACCAATACCAATTTTGGGGGGCGGGGGAATAAGCAAAACAGGATACTTAGTAACTTTTATATCTTTGTCTTTGGCTCAGACTTTTTCCAGTTTGTAGCGGATTGGTGAAGCAGTAGCCCCAGCAAACTCACACACTCAACCCTAAATAATATACAAAGTAAAATAGCAGATAGGTAACACAGCACTGCAAGGCTGGTGCAAGTGGATGATGTGATGTACGGCATGTGGACGTACCCAGTGCCCACTGCCCTGAAGGGTTCATCAGAACCAATGAGAAAGAAGCCCATGAGGTGCACGAGTTCATGTGTCATGTTGCTTCTCAAAGGCAGGTACCTAGACAGGACCGGCCGAATGACTGGTGGCACAGACCACACTGTCCCACTGGGCACGTCCACTTTTCCCTTCCTGGTAATAAAGACAGACAGCGTTTTTGTTCTAATTCTTCCTCTTGTTGTGATGATTAGTATTTTTATTGTTATATTACCATTATTGGCTGGACATACCCTGGAGTGTGTGAACTGTGACATAGGTGTAGGTGTGTGTGTGTGTGGGGGGGGTGTCTTGAAAAACCAACACATCATAGCAGTTTGAAATTAGTGCATGGCATGAAATAAATGATGTGTTTAGAAGTATTGCGACCCAAGCGTGGCAACGCAATGTCTGTACGCTCACCCCGTTTAGTAATTTTCTATCTTGAAGTTCCCTGTGTTCATTTTTACCTGAGAGGAAGATTCTGATTTAGGTTTAATTTCAAATATTCCCCAAAATTCAGGGCATGCTCAGATTTCCTTCAAACTGGGCACAAATCTGGATACATTTAGAAGCTCTCATGGTGCCCATTTTGATGTTTCTAACTTGAAAACTAAAAAAGTTATAGGTGTTTAATATGTTCAATGCAAGTCTACGGGGGGAAAACATGGAGCACCGATCCGGAGCTGGGACCGGAGGAGGAGGAGGAGGAGACTCAAATCCTGGGGCAGGACCACAAGTGTCCAAGACCAGACATGCCTTCAACATGCATATAAAACACAATTGTCGGTGCCTGTCTCATCTCAGGGGATAAGATTATTCCACAGAATGGGCATCACAGAGGAAAACTCAAAGGCACATGGCACCAGATGATCTCAAGAACTGAATGGGTCAAAAGGGGAGAAGACAGATTCTCAGCTAACCAGCTTAGGGCTTTATATACGAGCTACATCCTTGAATGAGGCCCCGTAGCAATCAGACAACCAGGGGAGTCCCTTCAACACATGGTAACATTCAGAGGTTCAACTGCCACGTACCCTTTTCTTCTCATCCTCATGGGAAAAATGACAGCGCCAAGTGGAGCTACAAAGAAATCAAATCAGACTTTGGAGCATTGGGAAGGAAAGGGGTTTGGGGCCCAGATAGTGTTCTCATTTCTCCCTCCAGTATTTGGAAGAGGAATAGAAAGGGAAAGAAAACACTCTGGGTGAACAACTGACTACGAGGGTGGTGTTGACATGAGAAATTTGGATTCTGGGACCATGGGCTACGCTTCTTGGAAGATGGACTGATGGCAAGGGATGGGTTGCACCTCACAAGGGCTGGGAAGAATGTGAGAAGACTCAAATACTGAGGGCGGGACCAGATCTGTCCAGGACCAGACGTGCCTTCAACATGCATATAAAACACAATTGTCGGTGCCTGTCTCATCTCAGGGGATAAGATTGTTCCACAAAATGGGCAATCCCAGAAGAAACCTCAAAGCCACGTGGCACCACCTGAATGGGTCTTTAGGGGAGAAGGCAGATCCTCAACTAACCAGCTCCCAAGTTCTTTAGATACCAGGAATAACTTTAAATTTGGCGGAGTAGCAAACAGGCAGCCAGTGGAGTCCCTTCAACACAAGGGTAACATGCAAAGGTTCAAAACAGTCTTAAAAATGTCAAAAGATGGATGGCCGGATCCTGTAAGGTCTGCACAAGGGAAGTCAGCTGAGGTGGAATTATGCCGTTTGGAACAACAATAAGAATTCTGCTACTGGACCCTATTTGAACCTTGCTCTGCATTCATATTAATAAGGCAATCGCCGATCAGATGCCAAGAGTAGAGGTCTCGGCCACTTCTTAGAGATGGGAAACCCCAACTAGAGAGACATCCTGCTGTTTCCAGAATCAAAACAACATCCAAACCTCACAGCGACTATAAGAAGGGCAGCAGGTAAAGGTTGGATGGGATATGTATATCTACACCTTTATGGCTTTATGTACATCACCTGGTGAGCTTTCTCTGGACTAGAGTATCCCAGGAACAAGGACCAGGCACTGTTGTCCTCAATGACATTTGTATTATGCACTGACACAAAGAAAGAAGAGCTGAAATTCCACATTCCAGGATCTGTCAAGAAGGCAAAGAGGGAGCCTTATCCAGAGGAATCCCATTCCTTACCCAGAGAGGCCAGGATATCACAATTCTCCTCCATGACTTCCATGTACAGAGTCCTTTGGCCTGGATCCAGCAGAGCCCACTCCTCCTCCGAGAAATGCATGGCCACCTCCTCAAAGGTCACTGGAACCTGAAAGCGAGAAGGATTGAGGTTCTCCTTACACATAACCTTGCAATCCATGAAGACAAGGATGGTGAGGTCCTCCTTCTGAATGCCAGAGCTTCATGAGTGACATTCAAGGCCTTCCTAGCAGCCATTTGGGAGAAGAGCAAAGGCTAAAGGGGCAGGTTCTTCCAGGACCAAAGAGACGTGCAGGGGACAGAAGCACCCAGGACTCCCCTACCTGCCCAGGCTGTGCAGAAACTGCTTCCACTCCACCACCAAGCGGAGGAGGCCTAGAAGGATCCCCCAGGATCAGTTCAGTTTCTCTGCAGTTGTTTCTGTTCCCTGTGAGGATGGCAAAGAAGGAGGGAAGGTGAGAAGGTAAGTTGACATTCTTAACTATTCCCATTTTCATTGTTGTAATGGAATCTGTTTGTTTTTTTATTTATTTATTGCATTTGTTTACCATCCCCTAACCAAAGCTCTCTGGGCAGTTAATTTAAGATAAAAACACTTAAAATCAATATACAAATATTAAAAACCATGAAGACATACAATATACACATACATTTAAAACTACTATGACCCTAAAAAAACAAACCCAGGCTAATTACATCTTGCTGATTACATATTGCTTGATCTGGCACCGAAAAAATAACAATGTTACTGCCAAATGAACTTCATTGGGGGGCCACCACAGAGAAGGCCTCTCCCTTGTTGTCATCCTCTGATCTTCCCTCTGAGTAGGCGCAGGGAGGAGGACCTTAGTTGTTGAGTGTGTAAGACCCACTCTGGCAAACGGGCCAGAGTGGGTCTTACACACTCAAACCACAATACTAAACAACATTTCCTTTTTGAGTATCTAGTGAAAAAGGGTCTCTCTCCCCCAGCAAAATCAGGCCCAAGGAGGATGTTAAAGCAGCTCATGCACCTCAATCGTAATTGAGGGAGGGAAAACATGGGGAAATACGTCCACTAATCCTTACCCAGTGAGGAGGGTCCTCCGTCACCCTCCTGCAAGATCCACCCGTCCAGCGACCTCTGTGAGATGCCCGGTGGAGCCTTCTCTGCCTCATGGAAATCTGTGGGTGCTCTGGCCAACATCTCCTGGACCTGGAAGGATAGAAATGTGAAAAAGTGCTATCTTAAACCAAAACCAAACCTGAAAACAAAGTAAGTTTAAGAAAACTGATACAAACAATACATCAAATTTAGGTATAACTACACATATTACAATAAAATCATATTTTTATCCTGGTTGTGCTTTTTATACTGTATTTTTTGTATTTGTGCTTTTAACCTGTTGGTTGTTTTACTATGGTTTTAATTTTTGTGAACCGCCCAAAGAGCTTCAGCTATTGGGCGGTATAAAAATGTAATAAATAAATAAAAATAAATAAATAAATATTAGTAGAAAATATTTTAATCTTAAAGCAAATACATACATTTAAAATGTATACAGAATAGTCCACACCAAACTTCAAACAAAAATACCCAAACATGTTTCAACCATACAGGTCTTCATCAGTGGGTAAAGGATTTCTGGATTTAAAAAATATATATACAAATATTAAAAACAACTTTTCATGCCCCAGATATAGGGAGTTTCTATCGGACCTGAAAAGCAGAGCAAACAAAAAATGATTGCCAAATGCCTATTGGTGCCCTACCCCCTTCCTTTTGAGCCCAAGGTTTTACTCTAATAATGATTATTTCCCCAAAGCTGGCTCTTGTGAATCTTCAAACTTGTAACAAGGAAGACAGTCTCAAATAAACAGGTATATGCAAAATATGCAAGATAAACTTGGGAGCCGTGTTCTCAATAATGCAGTTTTTATTTGCTGTCTCCTGATTGTGGCCCGAGTCTGCTCCAGCTGTATTGTCAACTAACTGAGGACTAAGTAATCTCCGAAATTTGCTCCTGATTAGGCTGCTTTTCAAATCCTAAAACATGTAGCAACCGTACTCACGGCCTGTATGCTCCCTTAAAGGGGACTGAGTGGACTAATATGATGCTTAAAACACAGGTAATACAAACCTAATAATACTTACTACATATAAGAATGAAAATATATATCAAAACAATGACAAGAAATGACAGAAAAGGAATACAATAGAACTGTACTTTAAAATAGAAGAACAGGATTACAACCAAGGCATCCAATTCCACTCTTCGTTGAGTCCTTGTGGTTCTCATGTCCTTTAGGTGAAAATCCAGAATATTTCCCTCCTTCGTAGTTGATGGTCTACTCTTGTCCCACATCCTTGAAACCTTTCAATAATCCAGAATCTCAGGTCTTTGTCATCATGTCCCATATCAAGAAAATGCTTGACCAGAGGTGCCTGAAGTCTTTTGGAGCGAATGCAGTTTTTGCGATTTATGCCATCAAGCATCCATGTAATTTATTGTACATTGCCATGACCACAGGAACCATAAGAACCCGCATCTGTGAGCACAAAAGCTGCATTCGCTTCAAAAGTTTAAGTTTTCTTAAACTTACTTTGTTGACAGGAGGGGGGATCCTGTAGAGATAAGTTGAGATAAGTAATAAGAACACAGTCCCTGTTAGTTATCAAGATGAAATGCTCTCACCTGCTCTTGGTCCTCTGCCTGACTCAGGAGGAAGCCTTCTGCCAGGGCCACCGCCTGGGAACTGGTCTCCGCTCCACATTCTCTGACCCAGCTCACCATCTCCAGGGGCAGGACAGCCAGGAACTTCTCCAGGACCACCAGGTCCAGCATCTGAGCTTTCGTGTGCTTTTCTGGCTTCAGCCACTGGCAGCAAAGGTGGTGGAGACGGCTGCAAACCCCTCGGGGCCCCATGGCCTCCTGGTAGCAGAAGTCCCTGAAGGGCTGAAGCTCCACGTCTGAGCAGGTGTTGCTCCCAGGCTGGTCCTGCTGCACTCTTCCTTCCCAGGGCTCTGCACTGCTCCCTTCCTGGATGTTGCAGGAGACGATTTCTGGTTCAGGGCCTGCAAAGCTTTGCTCTTCCATCTTCACTCTCTTCTCCATCTCTGCTCCAACCAGGACTCGAAACAGTCTCCTGCCTTGGCTGCCAATTTCTCCTTTGAGGCAGGGACTGCACTATAGGAATGAAAACGAAGATTATGAAGGAGGCACACAAGGTAGACCTGGTTAAAGTTCCCAACCCAGCCGCCCCCCTCCCACCGGATCCCAGTGAAACACTGGAACTGGAGCCAGTTCACCTGAAAATA
The DNA here is from genome assembly GCF_023053635.1 of Elgaria multicarinata webbii. NCBI lineage: Eukaryota > Metazoa > Chordata > Lepidosauria > Squamata > Anguidae > Elgaria > Elgaria multicarinata. The sequence continues at coordinate 170,554,830 of NC_086173.1, forward strand.
ACCACACTTCACCAAGGCTTCAGGCAATTTATTAAATCAGTGTAAGGCCCTGAGCGTATGAACAATTAACAGGAGACAGGGGAGGGTGTGTGGGGGGAAACAGTCTAAAACTTACAATGAAACTAAAAGGCCACAGCAGCAGTCAAACAACTTTAAAAGAGCAATAAAAGCCACATCACAGCAAGCCTTTGAGTCAGAGCGACCCAAAGAGAGACAAGAAATCCTGGGTACCTAATACCTGATGGCACGGGGGTCCCTTCACAACCCTTCAGGGCCCCGAACAACATGACCCTTCCCCAAATGAACAGAGATCATAAACTGCAAATTAACAAACTTATCCCCCCAAATAAGTGGGTGGGGTGGCCTGGCTCCACCAATCCACAAACAGCAAGCTCTCCAGGGCTCCCAGTGAGGAGAGAAGGTTTATAAGGGAAGTAAATGCAGAAGGACGTCACAAACGGAAGCAAAACGTGAAACACACAATGATTTACAAAGAAATACATGTGTACACTCTGCAAAACACACTGCAGTTTAGCTCCTCCTAAGGCGTGTCAGAAAAAAATGTGTAAAGAGTTCCAGAACCAACTAGCAGCAGTTGAATTGCTATTGAGCTCTAGTTAAACTTCCACCAGTCCAAAATAGATAGATGCAATGATAATAGAATAGTAGAGTTGGAAGGGGCCTACAAGGCCATTGAGTCCAACCCCCTGCTCAATGCAGGAATCCACCCTAAAGCATCCCTGATAGATGGTTGTCCAGCTGCCTCTTGAAGGCCTGTAGTGTGGGAGAGCCCACAACCTCCCTAGGTAACTGGTTGCATTGTCGTACTGCTCTAACAGTCAGGAAGTTTTTCCTGATGTCCAGCTGGAATCTGGCTTCCTTTAACTTGAGCCCGTTATTCCATGCTGGACTCTGGGAGGATCGAGAAGAGATCGTGGCCCTCCTCTGTGTGACAGCCTTTGAAGTATTTGAAGAGTGCTACCATGTCTCCCTTCAATCTTCTCTTCTCCAGGCTAAACATGCCCAGTTCTTTGAAAAGCTTTCAACCGCATAACAGTATAGTCTAAACCATTTCTCATGGTTTTAGGCAGCTGAAGTTACGTTCATTCGTATCAGGATAGAAGGAACATTCTGCATCTTGTAGAGATGCCAAAATTTAGTGATAATGAGAGAAAGGTCAACAGTTATGTTTATGTTGGAATGGAAACTTTTGATAGAATATCTGAAAGAGGCAGAGAAAAATGATGTATTTGTTCGTGGATTTTATTATTCAGATGGGCAAAGAGAGGAAAGAAGCTTGGGGGTTCTTTTAGACCCATCTCTGTCACTTGAGGCTCAGGTGACCTCAGTGGCACGGAGTGCCTTCTACAAACTCCGGTTGATGGACCAGCTACGCCCCTATCTAGACAGGGATAACCTGGCTTCAGTTGTCCATGCTCTGGTAACCTCCAAGTTAGATTACTGCAATGCGCTCTACGTAGGGCTGCCTTTGAAGATGGTTCGGAACAATTGAGAGAATTTGAAGAAGTTACAGGATTAAGAATAAATTGGTCCAAATCAGAGATGATTTTGTTTAATCATACTAAGAAGGAAGAAAAGGAATGGGAACGTAAGGGAATAGAAATGAGAGTTAAGGAACAGATTAGATATTTGGGAATTAAAATTACAAAAAACCTAGATAATTTGGAAAAAGAGAACTTAACGAGGTTAAAAAAAGAGGTATTAGAAAAATTGGAAAAATATAAAAGATTAAATTTATCTTGGTTTGGAAGAATAGCATTAATAAAAATCAAGATTTTAGCTATTAATTTTGTGTTTAGGATGTTACCAATAAAAATTTCAGAAGTTGAGATAAAAAGTTGGCAAAATATTATTAACAAATATTGTAACGGAGATAAGAAAGCGAGGGTAAATAAGAATAAATGGTATTTAAGCCAAAAAAAGGGAGGATTGGGTCTCCCAAATATAAAATTATACTATGTAGCAAATAGGTTAAGACATGTTGTACAAGCAATTATAGGAGTAGGAGATTTAGATTGGATGGAGGATAAAACTACATGTAATGTAGAGATGAGTTTGGAAAATGTTTTTTTTAAGGAAGGAGGGAGGAAGTGGGTTGAAAGTATAGATAATCCACTCCTGAGGTCTCAATGGGAAATTTGGAGTAAATTTAAAGGGAAGCTGCTTCTGAGCAACTCTCCCTTGTCACCGGTAATAATGTTAAAGAACTTCCCAGAGGAACTGAAGGGTAGATTAAGTAAAATATTAAAAGAGAAAAATAAAATGAAATTAAAGGATTGGTTAAGAGATATAAATACAAGAGAAGATATGGAAGAGTTGTTAAAGCAGAAAAAATTATCTTGGTTAGAGTATAGGCAACTAGAACAATGGAATAAAAAGTGGATTAAAGAAAATAGAGTTTGTAGAGAAATGACGAAGTTTGAGGAGTTAATAGTAAATAAGGAAAAAGGTAAAGGAGAAAGTATAGTCTTAAAAGGGTTAATGAGCGAAATATATAAAATATTGTTAGAAAAGGAGTTAATAGATAGCTCAGGAAAAATGGTTTGGGAGACAGATTTGAAAGTACAAATAGGGCAACAGAGCTGGGAGGGACTATGGAAACAAAGAGTGTTGAGAAGTATGTCAGTGAGAATAAAAGAGAATTATTTTAAAATTTTGTGGAGGTGGTACCTAACCCCGATTAGATTGAATAAGATAAATAATCAGCATTCAGCAAACTGTTGGAGAGGTTGTGGGGGAAAAGGAACGTATTTACATATGTGGTGGGAATGCAAATATGTACAAAGATTATGGAAGATGGTGTTTTTTGAAATTGAATAAATAGTGGGAATGAAAATAGAACAAACACCAAAAATTGCATTACTGTCACTATTTGAAGACTTAAAATGTGGAAAAGAAATTAAAGAATTGATATCGAGTTTGCTGACTGCAGCACGATTGATGGTAGCTAGGAACTGGAAGATTCAAAGGGAATATTCTATTGAAGAATGGTACAAAGGAGTTTGGGATATAGCCATTAATGATAAACTGACTTGTGATATTAAGTGGAGAAATGGCATAACTAAAATAAATGAATTTGAAGGAATTTGGAAACAGTTCCTAATATTTGTGTTTTCTAAGGGAAGTGGGAAACCACCAGCGGAAGAAAACTTGAGATTTTGGAAGCAGGAATGAGATCCCGAGGTGGAGGGTGCACTTATATGCTAAGAATGATTATATTTGTAATGATAGGATAGGTTATAGTTAATATCTACTCAATATATATGTAATCAACATTTATTCAAAATGTATGTAGTATGTTGTGTTGTTGTTTCTTTTTTGTAAGATGTTTATTTTGTGTGTTAAAATAAAAAAAATAATTTAAAAAAAAAGAAGATGGTTCGGAAGCTGCAGCTCATTCAAAATGCAGCGGCCAGATTGATTTCGGGAACCAGAAGGTTTGACCATATAACACCTGCTTTGGTCTGCTTGCACTGGCTGCCTGTAAGTTTCCAAGCCCAATTCAAGGTGCTGGTTTTGACCTATAAAGCCTTACATGGCTTGGGACCACAATACCTGACGGAACGCCTCTGCCGACGTGAATATACCCGGTCACTACGTTCAACATCTAAGGTCCTCCTCCGGGTGCCTACTCCGAGAGAGGCTCGGAGTGTGGCAACAAGGGACAGGGCCTTTTCGGTGGTGGCCCCAGACTGTGGAACGATCTACCTGATGAGGCTCGCCTGGCACCAACGCTGCTATCTGCTATCTTTCCGGCGCCAGGTTAAGACTTTCCTTTTTGCCCAGGCATATGGCGGCACATCCTAATTACCCACATGTTTAGTTCTTAATCAGTTTTTAATGCTTTATGTGTGTATGTTCTGTGTTTTAGAGTTTTAAATTTTGTATACTTGTTTTTACCTCAATTTTAGAATTTCTGTAAACCGCCCAGAGAGCCCTGGCTATGGGAGTGGTATATAAGTGTAATAAATAAATAAATAAAATAAATAAATTATTCAGATGGGCAAAGAGAGGAAAGAACCATAAATCTGTGAATCCAATGTATGAGACTTAGATAAAGTATAAGAAAAACTGAATTAGATTGATATATAAATCGTCATTAATGAATTAATGGACGTTTTTGATATGAAGAGGGCAAAAAAAGTACGTTAACCTCACCCTTGAATGTTTTTAGTGTAATTATAGTTGTCATATGTATACCTTTGTTTGTATGTATTATCTGTAATGTTTGTCTAAGTGCTGTTGGGAAATAAAAAGTTTAAATGTAAAAAAAAAAAGGTTATAAGGAACATTCTGGACTCAGGGAGCCTCTAGCAGTGAGGAGTAAAACACACATTGAAACTTCTTCTCATGGAGGCCTCTAGTTCAGGATCCTGCATTGAGAGCAGGTCTGAGTCCATCTCAGGCTCCAGAAAGGAAAACCTTCGGCCCTCCAGGAAATAAGAGGTCTGCTGGTGAACCAGAGTTTCTCCCCCAATGCGTCCCATGGCTCCCTTCTAAGCCTTCTCTGCTCCCAGCACTTAAACCCCAAAATTGCACCAGAGTAACAGCGATTTCTCCCCACTCTCAGGATGTGAACTTCGGGCTCACTTAATACATCAAAGAGGGACGTACTAAAACCAACAGCAGGCTCCCTTCTTAATCAACAAAAGCGCCCCAGGTTGTATTTCGAAGGCCTCGTGACCAAAGTGACTTGTTAATTTTACTTATTCATTAGGTTTAAATCAGGGATAGGAAACAAAACAAAAAATGCAATGCAAACAGGACACCAGGGCAGCCTTGGGACATTCCTCCTCCCCACCCGGCACCTTTCCTCTTGGGTCCCTCCCAGACACCCCCTTTCTGCAGCCTTCCCTTCCGCGATCCCCTAGTTATGGGGAGGGAAGGAGGTGCAAGGCGTGGGTCTCCTGGAGGGGTCAAAAGAGGGTCAGTCTCCTGGGGACGGCTCCCTCTCTTTTCCCACCCATCCCCTGCCCCCCCCCCGCCCTGTGTGGCTCCTTCCTCTGCCCCCTCCCTCCTCCCCCGGGGACCCCCTTGCAAACTGCACTCACCGGCTCCTTTGCTGGGGAAAAGAGGCTGCAGGCGGCGGATAGAAGAGGCTCGTAGAAGCAGGGGGAGAATCCCAGGCTCCTTTGCAATGGGGGGAGGAAGTGGGGGGGAGGAAGGGGAAGGGAGGGGCCTCATCCAGCCTTGGCTCTGGGACCCAGCCCCCTCTCCGCCTCTTTAACCCTTGGATGGAGGCAACACTAGAGTTTAAGATTTCTTTAACTACTAGATGGTTGTGATTTTAAGGCAGCCTTAAAGAATCGCCTTTTCGGGCAGGCATATCAAGATCAATGTAAAATCAAGAATTTTTAAGATGTATTGATTCCTGTTCTAACATTGTTCCTCGCCTCGATCCAAAGGGAGAGGCGGGTAAGAAATAAATAAACATATTATTATTGTTATTATTACCATCATCATCATCATTATTATTATTATTATTAGAGAGCCAGCAGAGGCTCCTGGCAGAGACGCAGACCTGGGAAGGGGGCTTTTCCACGGGGGGGGGGGTCTTTTATCCCCTCTGCAGCATCGTCGCCCCATCTGCTCCTGGGGTCTTTGTGGGATCCACAGCTGTTTCCCCTTGGAGTGCGTAAAGCAGCCTCCGGCATGAGATCCCTCCGTCCTTCTGCCTGCCCTAGCTGCAGAACAGCGTTCCCCAACCTGGTGCCCTTCAGAACTCTAAATACCAATAGGTTAAGTAGGGTGACCCTGAGCAAAGGAGGACAGGGCTCCTGTATCTTTAGCAGTTGCATAGAAAAGGGAATTTCAGCAGGTGTCATTTGTATATATGGAGAACCTGGTGAAATTCCCTCTTCATCACAACAGTTAAAGCTGCCCTCTTTTAAATCTGGTCACTCTAGTATAGCTCCTTAAGAAACATTTGTATCTTAAGGCTTCCTGTGTGGCATGTTTCATTTGTTTAACAAGTTGAAAAAAATGTTCACTGTTTTCTTGCTTAGCTTTTAAAATAAACTTTCACACATTTTCATCTTTTAATAGCCTTAAGTCAGCTCTGGTTACACTTTCTCTCCCATTGGAGCAGAGTCAGAACCTCATTTTCAATCAGGTGCCCGGTTCCTGTGGGACCAGAGTTGTAGGGACCCATCGGAGACAGGTCCTGGGTATTAAGTTGGCCAGAGCTGTATCTAATTCATGCAGCTCCTCCATTTGAATTCCTCCAGGACAGCCCTTGCCTGAAGAGAGAAATTGGCAGCCAAGGAAGGAGACCTTTTGAGTAGGGGTGTGCATGGACCCCCCCCCCGCTCCGCTTCACTTCCAGATCCGTGATTTTCGGATCGGGCCGCTTCACCCCGCCCCTGCTCCACCCATTTCTGCTCCGCTCCGCTCGGAGCTCCGGATCCGGATCTGAGCTCTGTTTTTTCCCCCATAGGGTTGCATTGAAAGCTAAAAAAGTAAACAACTTTTTTTCGGTTCAAGTTAGAAACCTCACGTTTGGCACCATGACACCTCATGGACGTATACACACGCATGCCAAGTTTCAAGGCAATCCCATCATCCCCTGATTTTGGGGGAATTTATGAAAATCGGGCACCCCATTCAGACCCCTTGGGATAGCTCCGTCAATTTGCACGTTAGAAACCTCAAACTCGCCACCATGACAGCTTATCCATGTGTCCACATTGACGCCCAGACTCAAGGCAGTCCCATCATCCCCTGATTTTTGGCGGGGCTCTAACCTCTAACACACCACCCATAACCCTAAGTCACACCCCTTTCGATAGCTCCGTCAATTTGCATGTTAGAAACCTCAAACTCGGCACCATGATAGCTTATCCACGTGTCCACATGGACGCCAAGTTTCAAGGCAATCCCATCATCCCCTGATTTTTGGGGAATTTTTGAAAATCGGGCACCCCATTCACACCCCTTTCGATAGCTCCGTCAATTTGCACGTTAGAAACCTCAAACTCGCCACCATGAAAGCTTATCCAGGGATACATACGCATGCCGAGACTCAAGGCAGTCCCATCATCCCCTGATTTTTTGGAAATTTATGAAAATCCAACACCCATTCACACCCCTTTCCAATAGCTCCGTCAATTTGCACGTTGAAAAACCCCTTCAAACTCACCACCATGACAGCTTATCCAGGGAACCATACGCTGCACGCCAAGACTCAAGGCAGTCCCATCATCCCCTGTTTTTTGGCAGGGCTTAAACCTGCAGACCTCTCAATGGGGCCATTTCAAAGGAAATCCCAACATGCCATGAATTGGGGAGTACAGATCAACCTATATGAATCTTCTTCCACACTTGAAAAATGGATTTGGAACTTCCAAAACAAGTGAGCGCAGGAAGGACTTCTCCCCTGAGTCAAAGCCAGACACACACAACATCCCTGCAAGGCGGGCAGGGGAGGAGAGAGGGAAGGCAGGCAGGCAGGCAGGCAGCAGACATTTCTGGGGGCATAAGGAAGTGGGCCAAGGATAAGCCAGTAATGCATATAAAATGGAATAAATAAATAAATAAATAAACGAAGGAGGGGTGGAATTAAAAGCAGCAGTGTTGCTGAATAAACAACAAGAAGAACTTTTTTAAAAAGGTTATATCTGTCTTTTACCAGTAATAGGGGGACGTGCCCGGGGGACGGGGAAGCAGCTGCCAATTTGACTGGTCCTAGTAGTGACCAGTCTTTTAAGAAGCAAGGCTGTCAGTTCAACTCATGAAAGCCATTGCTCCACCGCTAAGAAGTGGAACTGTCACTTCAACTCATGATAGGCATCGCTCCATCACTAAGAGAAGTAGACCGCTCACTTCAACTCATGATAGGCATTGCTCCACCGGGTTACTCTCTTTGGAAGGCTCTGATGGCCTTCCAAGTACAGGAGAGAGTGGGGGCACGTCCACAATGAGATGCCCTAGGGGAGCTCATCCCCTTGCACCACATCTTTTCAGTTGTTCCCCAAAGTTAGGGTGGGTAGCAGTGCTGGGTTTCTATCTCTTATTATTGGCTTAGTATATGATTTCACAGGTTGTGTTTGTGCATTTGGTGGGGCTACTGGGAAAAGTCCGTTCAGACTAAGAAAGAGAAGTTTCCCAGAATCCCAAGTTACCCATTTTGCCTATCCCCTCCTCCAACTTTGGGATCATGTGTTCATGACCGGGAGTTGACTCTGCCCCTCAGCAATCGAAAAGGTAATCTTTTTCCCGCCTTTACCCTACTTTTAAAAAAATTCTAGTGCGCGACCCGCACCATGCAGAGAGGTGAGAGTAGTCTCAAAATGACCCCCATCCACAACTGTCTAAGCACAAGAATTTTCAGAATGATAGCTTAAAAATCAACCCAGTTATCCCTGATTCTTTTCCGCAATGCAATCCTATGGGTGAAAACCGCCGTTTGACCTGCGCTGTCCCTGTTTGTTGACCCGATTTTTTTAAAAAATATAGCACGCGACCCGCATGACGCAGAGAGCTGAGAGTAGTCTCAAAATGACCCCCATCCACGACTGTCTAAGCACAAGAATTTTCAGAACGATAGCTTCAAAAACAACCCAGTTATCTATGGGCGAAATGTTTCAAGATGGCGATCGGAGCGGTCCGCCTGAAAGAGGAGCTCTGAAAAATAGGCGCTTCTCTTCGCCTTGCTTCTAGGGGTCCGCGGTCCGCTTCTACTCCGCCTCTGGGCAAGGCGGAGCAGGCCAATTCGCTCCTGCTTCTGCGCTTCTAATAGGAGTGGGGCACATGCCTACTTTTGAGTCCTGGTGGGAGCGGAGATGGAGAAGAGCATGAAGATGGAAGAGCAAAGCTTTGCTGGCCCTGAGGCAGGAAACATCCAGGAAGGGAGCAGTGCAGAACCCTGGGAAGGACTGATTTCTTGCTTAGTTTTTAAAATAAACTTTTACGCGTTTTCAATAGCCTTAAGTCAGCTCTGGTTACACTTTCTCTCCCATTGGGGCAGAGTCAGAACCTCATTTTCAATCAGGACCCTGGTTCCTGTGGCACCAGGGTTGTAGGGACCCATCGGAGACAGGTCCTGGGTATTAAGTTGGCCAAAGCTGTATCTAATTCATGCAGCTCCTCCATTTGAATTCCTACAGGACAGTCCTTGCCTGAAGAGAGAAATTGGCAGCCAAGGAAGGAGACCGTTTGAGTCCTGGTGGGAGCGGAGATGGAGAAGAGCGTCAAGATGGAGGAGCAAAGCTTTGCAGGCCCTGAAGCAGAAAACATCCTGGAAGAGAGCAGTGCAGAGCCCTGGGAAGGAAGAGTGCAGGAGAAGCAGACTGGGAGCAGCACTTGCTCAGACGTGGAACTTCAGCGCTTCAGAGGGTTCTCAAAAGCCTTATAAATGCTCAGAGTGTGGAAATAGCTTCAGTACGAGTAGCCAACTGAAGTCTCATTGAAGAATTCACACAGGCCAGAAGCCATAAACGTGCTCAGACTTAGGAAAGCAATTCAATCACAGATTGTACCTTGCCTCAAATGATCCATTCAGGTGTTTTGTATGTGGAAAGCATTTTCGTCAGAGCACACACTGTAACTTGCATCAAAGAATTCACACTGGAGAAAAGCTCTTCCAGTGCTCTGATTGTGGAGTCCAGGACGAACTCTTGATTTTGTTTTTGCTCCAAGTTGTGAGATGGGCAGTGAGATGGGCAGTCTGAAGAGAAGGAGTGTGTGTGTCCAAGTAACCCCATTGTCATAAGAAGGCTTAGTTTGCTGCCTCTGTTGCGTCCTTGAGTAGCCATCCAACGGAGCTCTTCTGGGTGGTCCGTGGGGTGTTCACATCCTCCCCAGCAAATGGGGCCCTGGCCCAGTCAAGGACCCACAGCGATCTTTTTGCATTGCACTTTGAGGGCAGAATGTGTCCGATGTCTCCGTCTGCCCTGTTTTGTGGGATCAGTTCCAGTTGTTGCGGACTGAGGATGTGGACAAGGTGCTTGAAGCAATGCAGCCAACCCCTTACCCTCTCGATCCCTGTCCCTCCTGGCTAATAAAAGCTAGCCGAGGGGCTGTGACTGGTTGGGTTATCTAGATCCTGTTCCATCGGGCTTCAGGCCTGGTTTTGGAACAGAACTGCCCTGGTTGCCCTGTGGGATGACCTTTTGCAGGACAAGGGGAGTGTGACCCCATTGATTCTTTTGCACTCTTATATTGTAGATTTATACTGTGGTTGTATTTTATGCTTTTAATTGTTGTAAACCACCCAGAAAACTTCAGCGGTTGGATGGTGCAGAAATGCAATAAATAAACTAAAACTGAATCCTGGCAGGATGGAAACTTTGTGGGCGAATGGTTCCAGACTCTGGCGGAGAGGCTCCTTGCCTGTTCTGGGTGGGGGGCCCTCTTCCCTGTGAAAGATCCAGTTCGTACTTTCATGGGAACTCTGAGACCCATCTGTGTTGCTGAGGGAACTGCACTGGCTGCCTATTTGCTATCAGACCAGGATTAAGGTTCTAGTGTACAAAGTCACAAACGACTTGAGACCAGGATACCTGAGAAAGTGCCTTCTCCCCTATGAGCCTGCCCTGTCGCTGTGGTCACGTGAGGGCCTGCTCCTGGTGGTTCCACATGCTCAGTATGCGGAAAGAGTTTCAATCTCAATGTGAATCTTTAAAGCACATCAAAACATCCACATAGGCAAGGAGCCCTAGAATGCGGAAAGAACTTTGCTTGCAGGACACATCTGAAGTGGCCTCATAGAATAGAAATTGGGGAGAAGGCCTATAAGGGCTCAGAGCGCAGAAAGAACTGTGCTCAGAGTGCACACTTCAAAGGACATCAAAGAATTCACAGAGGGGAGAAGCCCTATAAATGCTTAGACAGTGGAAGTAGCTGCAGCCAGAGCTGCAAACTTAGATTTCATCAAAGCACTCACACAGGGGAGAAGCCCTGTAGGTGCTTAGAATGTAGAACATTTACTCAGAGGATGGAAACCGATGCTCAAGTTGACATTTTCATCAGCAAGCAAGGGGCACTACTCAAAAACCCCTAGGAAGTGGAAGAAGCAACACTTAGGCCTTAAGTAGTGTTCAGTAGCCATTCAAATGATGTTGGTGCCAAAAGCATTTATTTCTATTTCAAACATTGCCGGTTTGGATCACTGGAAGCCCACCACAACATTGGCAGTATCAATTAAATGTAGCAATATGAGAAGGGTGGGTGGGGCATCCCTGGACTTGGCATGTTATTCTGAGACCCCCCCCCCACCCCACCATAGAAATCCCTAGATGGAAGACGTTGTTTCTAAACAGTGGATTCACATGGAAGGGATAAAGTGGGAGGGAGTTTCGGTGTGCGTGTTTGGACGACATTCCAGGGACTGTGGTTAGTTAGACTGTGGTTCTCTGGGGTTAGTACTAACCATAAGCTGTGCTGTTGCACACAACAGTCTGGCGGGTTAGAAAGTGACCAAGGCTTAGTAAACTGCATCGGACACGACACTCAAACCATGCTGCTTAACCAAAAAGCCTTAACCAGCAGGGTTTAAGGTGTCTTTTGAACATGTACAATAAGTGTCTTGCCAATTTGGAAGTATAATTGTGGTCCTCATTGAATTATAGCATCTGAAATAGGCATAAGTGACCCACTCTGGATGGTGTGGGAAACGGATCTTGGAATCCATGTAGAGAAAGATATTTGGAAGGCTTCTTAAAACAATATCGGTTTAAAATAGGGAATTAATAGTAAAATGACCCACAAATGGTATCTTACACCAAGGAAATTATCAATGATGAGGGCCAGAGCATCCCCGGAGTGTAGAGAAGGGACATATAAGCATGTGTTGAGGGGTTTAATGGAATTTTTTTATACGTTATTGTAAAGTACCACGATGCCAGAAATGGTGAGGCGGCACTATAAAAATGCTTTAAATAAATAAATAAATAAATAATATAACATATGTGGTGGGCCTGCCCTAAGGTAAATCAATTTTGAAAATCAGTGTTTTAAGAGAATAGTTTGATCATGGGCAATGGGATCAGCCATCTCCAGATTTAGCCTTGTAAGATTTCCTGTATATTTGGGATTCGATGGTGAGCTGCAAAGAAAAAAACTAGTGAGCCTCTTATCGTCATCGGCAAGATGGTTGATAGTAAAACACTGGAAGGATTGGAACGGCCTTCCTATTGAAAGGTGGTAACCAGGAAGGTAGCAGAAATGGCTCACCTTCAGTACTGGAGTGTGGAAAGAGGTTCACTCGCAGTTTGCACTTTCAAACCCATGGAGAAATCCACTTTGGGGAGATGCCATATAAATGCTCTTGGAAAGTTTTTCATGACAGAGTACACGCTTCCCTTCTTCCAGTCCAAAGAAAGACACAGAGTCTGCTGGTCCAATTAATCATAAATATATTTTCTAACAACCATCCACCACCGACTACATCAACTACCCAACCACAACATGCACATTACCTACAGAATATATACACAGGGTTTTCAGCCTGACCAGCAACATCCCAGGTGCTGCTAATCAGCACACCCTGGCTGATGCAATTAGCTCTCTTCATTTCAGGAGCTTGGTTAACCCTTACCATTCAGGTCTGTAAAATCCTTTTTACTTAGAGTGAATACACTGACACCTCTCCATTTTACTGACCGGAATGAACATTCACAAAACAGTTTACATATTGTGATTTACCATATTCAGTTTCTCAATTAACTCTTGATGCCTTTTTGCACATAATGGTTTAGTCATCAGATCTGCTACATTATTTTCTGATTCACAGTATTCCAGATCAATCAGTCCATTATTTACAGATTGTCAAACATTACAATATTTTATATCCACATGTTTACTCCTGGCATGCATTCTTTCAGTTTTAGCCATCTGGATACATGTTTGGCTGTCTTCATTTACTTTTATTGGTTTATCAATTGGCACATTTACATCTATCAACAGTTGTTTGAACCACACTATTTCGTTACACAGTTCAGATAGTGCTGCAAATTCTGCCTCAGCAGTAGAAACAGAAATTGCATTTTGTTTCCTTGCTTTCCAGCCAATTATGGAATCAGCAAATGTTACCACAATGCCAGTGGTATATTTTCTATCACTTCTGTCTCCAGCATAATCACTATCCACGTAACATTCCAGTTTTGGTGTTCCTGATGAACTTAATTTTAAGCATTTGTCCTGAGTGCCTTTTAAATACCTCATTATTCTTTTTACAGCTTGCCATGCATTTGTTGTGGGTTTTGCCACTAATCTACTCAGAATGCTTACTGCATTGGATATGTCTGGTCTTGACCATTGTGCCAGGTACAACAGACTTCCAATGATAGATTGATAAAGGTCTGGGTCTTGAAAATACGTATCACCTATATTCTTTTGAAAATCTACTACCATTGGAGTTTGGACACTTTTGCAATTGTCCATGTAATATTCTTTTAATAATTGCTCAATTTTCTGTTTTTGGTTTAGCAGAAAACTGCCATCTTGTGCCCTTTCAATTTCAACTCCAAGATAGTTTTTAATATTTCCCAAATCTTTCAATTGAAATTCTTTACCAATTTCCTTTTCAAAGTCTTGAATTTGTTGCTTTTTACTCGCCATCAAACAAAGATCATCCACAAAAGCTAACAAAATCATTTGTTTTTCTCCTGTTCCCTTGGTATACACACATGGATCTGCCAAGCTTCTTTTAAAACCTTGGGATTGTAAAACTGCATCTAAACATTGATTCCAGTTTCTGGCTGACTGTTTTAGACCATAGATGGCTTTGTTCAATTTATACACCATTCCTGTTTTTCCACTTTCATACCCAGGAGCCTCCATCATGAAAATATTTTCCTTTAGTTCTGCATTTAGGTAAGCAGTTGTAATGTCAAAATGATTGACTTCAAATTTCTTTAATGCTGCCAATTTCAAAGCTAATCTTACGCTCTCTGACCTAACAGTAGGTGCATAGGTCTCATCAAAGTTCAAGTGCTTTCTTTGTGTAAATCCCTGTGCTACTAAATGTGCCTTCTAGACACTAGAACTTTCTTTTTGTATACCCATCTGCAGCCAACTGCTTTCTGATCTTTAGGCAACTGTGTTGGTGTAAAGACCTTGTATTTTGCCATTGAATGCATTTCCTCATCCATTGCCTCAAACCATTTTTTAGATTCAGCTTTTGGCAATTCCAACACATCCTCTAAACATTGAGGTTCATAACTTACATGACACACTCTCACTTCCCCCACAGTGAATCACTCTGGAGGTATGCCTTTTGTTGCCCTTTCAGAACGTCTGGGTACAAAGATTTCAGTTTCCCCCTCCTCTCTCTCTACTTTAGGACTTAGAATGTCTGCTTTCTTTTCTGGACTCTTTGCTGATTCTTGTGATGGCTGCAAACTGTGTTCTGTCTCCTCACTATCACTTAGTGGCATGATTATCTCTGTGTTTGTATGTAATCTCTCCCAACCATCCTGTTCTGCAAACTCTGCTGACCTGGAAATTACAACTTTCCCATTGTTAAGTGCAAATCTATATGCCTTAGAACCAGGTTGGTATCCAACGAATCTCAGTTTCCTTGCCTTAGGCTGACCCTTTCTTCTTTGTCCCTTTGGTATATGCACCCATGCGTAACAACCAAATACTCTTAAATGAGACAACACTGGTTTCTTTCCAAACAGCAGATAATATGGAGTGTTGTTCATGACAGAACTCCATAATCTATTCAGTATATAATTCGCTGTTAAGATAGCCTCCCCCCAGAAATGCTTTGACAATCCTGAATCCTATAACAGTGAGTCCTTCATGGTTTGTAACACACCATTCCTCCGTTCTGCCACACCATTCTCACTGGGGGAGTATGGGTTTGTTTTGCGATGCCAAATGCCTTGCCGCTTCAGCCAACCTTGAAAAACACCTGCAAGAAACTCTCCCCCTCTATCTGTTTGTAACTGAGCCACTTTGTAGGAAAACCTCCTCTCCACCCAAGCAACCCAGCTTTTAAATGTCTCAAACGTTTCATTTTTGGATTTGAGCAAATAGCAGAACCCATACCTTGTAAAATCATCTACTATTACCAGTACATATTTTGCCCCTCCTAGGCTTTGTGGCAGTGGACCAATTAAATCTGCATGAACCAATTCAAATGGTTTTTTCGTTGACCTATTACTCTGTTTACTAACAGGTTAAGCCTTTGATTTTGATACTTTGCACACAGCACAATCCAAATACTTGCCACACTGTTTTATGGTTAACCCTTCACACATTTCAGGCATTTTGGCCAAAGTTCTGAAATTTGCATGACCTAACCTTCTATGAAGTAAATGTATACAATTATCATGCACTGGTTTGTTATACATTGCAGTATTTACATTATCAGGGATATTTTCTTTAGGTAACATGACATACAGCCTGTCCTTTAACACACCTTTTGCACAGAGAATTCCATTTTTTTCTACTTTGCAATACTTCCCTTTAAATAACACAGAATATCCATCCTGTGTAAGAGAGGAAACACTTAAAAGATTGTACTCTAAGCCCGGCACTAGTAATACCCCATCAAATGTTTTGTTCATGCTTGGCACAAACACTTGCCCTTGACCATGAACTGCAGATTTCTTTCCATCTGCCAAACTAACATGGTCTTTAGAAGTTGCATTCAAAGTCACAAAATCTTCTTTTCTGTTGGAGATATGCTGGCTGGATCCAGAGTCTAGGAGCCAGGTTTCTTTTTGCAGCTCATCAACTCCTCTCACCACTGAAACAAACTGCTGATGTTTGCCTCTTGTTAATCACTGGTTCCTGGGTTTCTCAGCCCCTTCTTGCAGCTGAGCTGTACAATTTCTTTTCAGATGCTGTAGCAACGCTTTACAGCCAGAGTTCTCTCTACTCCTCCGCTGGTCGCTGCCTCCTCCATGTCTTTTTTTCCTCGCAAGTTTATTTTTGCACGGGCACATTCCTGTGCTTTATCAGTCCGTTTCTGCTCCTCTTCAAGAAGCCTCCCAGTAAGATAATGCAAAGTAAGGCTCTCTTTCTTGCATTGATTCTAAGCTGGCAACAATCATATTCCAGGAATCATCTAGGGAGCTTAGAATAATATATACTTTGTTTGCTTCTGAAAAAGTCATTCCTCTTACCTCCAGTTCTGCAAACAAAGTTCTCATGTTTTGCAAGTGCTGAGATAAACTTTCCCCCAGCTTCAAGCTAGTTTTGTATAGCTTTCTGGTTAAAGCAATCTTGCTGCCTGGAGTGTCACGGACATAAATCTGTTGCAAAACATTCCAGCATTCACTGGATGTTGTTAACCCACGAATGTGGACAAGTTGGCTGTCTTCCAGACCCAAAATTATACATGCTTTAGCTTTTTCATCCGCTCACAGCTCTCTTGCAGTAGGGTTTACTGGAGGATTACTGACTGCATCCCAGAGACCTTCCCTCCGGAGGTACATTTCCATTTTAATGCACCACGTTAGGTAGTTATGTTCATTTAGTCGGTTCAAAGGAATTCCTCCACTCACCGCAACTGCTGCCTTGGCTTCCATATCTTCTGGTGTTCTCAGGCCTCGTTACAAAACCTTCAACAGCTCAAGAAGATGCCTTAAGCACTGCTCACCAGTGGATCCACTCAAACAGAATCAGGGCTTTCAAGTCAGCTCTGGGCCCATAACCTGACAGAGTACGCGCTTCCCTTCTTCCAGTCCAAAGAAAGACACAGAGTCTGCTGGTCCAATTAATCATAAATATATTTTCTAACAACCATCCACCACCGACTACATCAACTACCCAACCACAACATGCACATTACCTACAGAATATATACACAGGGTTTTCAGCCTGACCAGCAACATCCCAGGTGCTGCTAATTAGCACACCCTGGCTGATGCAATTAGCTCTCTTCATTTCAGGAGCTTGGTTAACCCTTACCATTCAGGTCTGTAAAATCCTTTTTACTTAGAGTGAATACACTGACATTTCACTCATTGTGCAAGTCTTCCATCCCATCAAAGTAGGCATACAGGAAAGAAGCCCCTTCAAAGCCCAGAGTGCGGAACGAGCTTCAGTCAATGCAATACATCTTAAATCACATCAAAGAATTCATGCAGGCAGAAGCTCCACCAGTGCTCAAACTGTGCAGTGAGCGTCCATCATAGCAAAGGCGTGAAATCGTATTGAAGGTCACATGTTGCAGAAACGACAAGAGTCAAGAGTGAGATTCGGGCGAGGCATCCCTCCTATAGCGGGAGCTCTCCTTTTATTCAGGAAGGTAAACAGTTACATCAATCATTGTGCAAGGGCTGAGTAAGCATGCGTGACTTAGTACAAACAGACCTGGGTGTATGATTACCAGAGTTTATGTTTGGGCAATCACGCCTGACCTCCTTATCTTAGAAACATTGTCAGCAGGGGAGAAGACACGTAGCTCAGCAATCCCATAAACCTTGTGGTATGCCAGCAAGGACCGGGCGCTGGCTCCTACAGCTCCCCCTTTTTTGTTTTAACAAGCTTGTATGCATATCCGCAATAGCGCCGTTGGTCTGGCGCAGGTTTAGGGGTGTTAAACAAAGCAAACAAAGAGGGAATACATTGGATACCGCAACATCCAATAATGACAACACATAGAATCATAATAGCATATTTGATTATTGAGAAAGCCATCTAAAATCGGGCAGCCAGCTCCATAGCCAGTTCCATAGGGACTGTCCAAAATTTTCATGTATGGTCACTTGACAAGTTAGATTTTTTAACACTTGTAATTGCTGTTGGATGCTTTTGGAATTGTCTGTGGTATTGAAACAGCACATTTCTCTAATTACTTCACAACCTCGATTATGCAATAGCAGGAGATAATCTATGGCAGCTCTGTTTTGCAATAACCCGTGCCGAAGCTCAGATTGTTCTTGATTTAGCATACCAAGGGCTCGTGAGGTGGCATTTAAATTCTTTACCGCCCAACAGGCAAGCTCGTGGATATTTTGAGCGTTGCCAAGAGCTAGCCCTGGGACTCCTATAAGGGAGAAGGCTAAAGCGGTATACTCGGTTTTGCTTAGTAATTTAACTTCAGAATTACAGGAGGAATCTAATTGTAAAGCTCTAGTATGACGTGTCTTATCTCTATGTTTGGTAGGTAAAATTACTGAGAGGCGACTTAAGCAGCATCTTGTCCCATCTGACAAATTTGCTGGGATATAATTAAAGGTATATCCTGCACAGGTCCAAAACCATCCTAAAGGTAAATGAGCGTATTTGAAAACATATGAAATATTAACATACTGAGAGCAATTCAATTCATGAATGTTATTAAACCTGATACAATTCTTTGCCGTGCAGTTGGTCATTCGGGCACATGTCATGTTGAAACTTGCAACCCGAGGGGTAACTATAGTCATAGCTGTCTTTGGAGGAGTTTTTGATTGATATCCCCAATTATGGTACCCTCGATACCCTTCATTACGAAGGGAACTATTTGGTTCTAGTGTGTTATAGAACCATGTGAAGTTCTGGATGTCATTTGGATTATGACACACCGGAATCAAACATGTACTTAAAATATCTCCAACAGCATGTTGTTGAGAAAGGCAAAAGGTGGATTGATTCAGGGAACCTGCAAATTGTTCCCACAAGTTTACGTTATTGCTCAAGGGCGCAGCGTCGACAGATCTGCTTAACATACTAATAAATGCCAAGATAAGCCATGAATTTGCATTTAACGCAGCAATTAAAGCTACTACAAAATGTTCATCAGTTTTTTGTAGTCCTTGCTTTTCAACTATCATATTAGCTTGACTGGAGAGAGCTTTTATTCCCCCCCATGTTATAGGTTCATTCTTTCCACGGCCTCTTTTCCGAGGTTCCATAGGGGTCTCTTGCAGATGCAAAGAGAACTGGGGAATGGGATTACTCAGACTGGTGTGCCACGACATGTGGGCGGACAAATTTCGCTGGAATCCAAAGTGGGCCTTGATCGGTCGACACGGCGGCGTATCCCCTGCCCCACGTAATAAGCGGTACAGGTTTGCTCCACTCTTTTGATGGAATAAGACGGTAAGTAACTAATGGTGGCGGCAGAGGTTCTCGAGTCCGAAAGTGTCGCTCTGATCTGGAAGAAGTCGAAAAGGTAGATGAATTAATTGTTAAGTTTAGATGATTGATTGTATATAAGGTAGCCGCAAGGGTTTCCTCGCATATGGAGATAGAAGGGGGCAATACCATCCCTTCTTTTTTGTTTTATATTGAAAGAGCGTCTTTAAGGGTTCGATTGGCACGTTCTACAATGGCTTGGCCTGTAGAGTTGTATGGGATACTAAAAGTATGGGTAACGTCCTAGCGTTGTAAAAAGTGAGAGAGCTCTGTGGAGCAATAGGCGGGGGCATTATCAGTCTTTAAGACCGCTGGCACTCCCATAACCGCAAAACAGCGAATCAAATGATTACAGATATGTTTAACTGCCTCACCTCGTTGAGGAGTGGCCCAAAGGTAACCAGAAAACGTGTCAACAGAAACGTGCAGCTTGGACCAATTACTAAAGGGGGGAAAGTGAGTAACATCTATTTGCCAGATGTCATTGCTTTTTAAACCTCTAGGATGAACTCTTATAGAGGGACGTTGCAATAATTGTGCACATTGAGGGCACTGTTGAATTATAGCTTGAGCTTCTGATTTAGAGAGGCCAAACTGTTTTTATAAAGCTTTTGCATTTTGATGGTGTAGAGCATGACTGGCAAAAGGGTCAACATGGGAAGAAAGAATGCGGAGTTGGGTGTCAGCTTGTTGGTTGCCTTCAGATAGAAAACCAGGAAAAGGTTGATGACTGCGAATGTGAGCAATATAAAATTGATAGGATCTTGCTTCTAATACTTTCTGCAAAGTCAAAAACAGAGCCCATAAGTTAGTATCTATGGAAGGTGACACATAACTATCCCTGATAGAAAGGACAATGTTTGCACAATATTGACTGTCAACAATGAGATTGATGGGAGAAGTAGGAAATAGCTGAAAGGCAAGAATGACTGCCACCAACTCAGCTCGTTGAGCTGATTTTTGTGGCAAAGTAAATTTAGCATGCCATTGGTCATGATACCAAGTGACTACTCTTCGGTTGGGACTTCTGTCTGTGAACAGGGTCATCCCTTCTGTCAGAGGGACGGGAGACAATATCGGGACCATTAATATCGGGAGTATTTGTACGGATCTCAGCCGAAAATCTTGAGGATAGTGGCAATCAATGGTCCCAACATAGTCAGCCAATGCTAGTTGTAAACTGTCTGAGTGGGAGATGGTTGTTTCCTACTCAAAAAGAGGCATTGGTAATAAAATGCGAGAAAGGTCAACTCCTATTACTTGTTTGGCTCTATGCCGCCCTTTAGTAATAAGAAGCGCAAGTTGTTGTGGAAAGGTGGTAATAGTCGTCTTAAGGACGTTTGCTAAATAGAGCCACTCTATAATACGTGTCTTGTTGTGGTCTGGCTCTTGGATAAGAGCTGCAGTGGGTTGTCGACTGTGTTTTGTCTTTAGAATAGCTAAATGTAAAGGAACATCTGAAACAATTCGATCGGTCCAGGTGGTGGCTAAAATATCTTCAAGATTAGTTAACACAGCTTGTTGTTCAGGAGTGAGAACGATCCACTCGGCTGGATTGGTACGACCACGAAGAGCAATAAACAGCGGCTGTAAAAAATCCGTGGGTAACTTGACATATGGTCGTAACCAGTTCAGATCTCCTAGCAATTGTTGGAGTTGAACATACGTTAGCTGTTTTTGCAAAGAGAATTTAGGGGGCTGAGGCGAAATGTGAGATTGTAGGACACGATGTCCCAAATAGTGAAAAGGTTCTTGGACTTGGACCTTCTCAGGGGCGATGGTGAGACCAGATCTTGCTAAAATCTGGGTCAAAATCTGCAACCAATTTTCTGGCAAAGCAGGCCCAGCTATTAAAATATCATCCATGTAATGATATACCATTAATTGAGGGTATTGTTTTCTGAATGGCTGCAAAGCCTTGTCAACAAACATTTGACATAGCGTTGGGCTATTTAACATACCTTGTGGTAAAACTTTCTATTGAAAACGTTGTGTGGGGCGTTGATTGTTAATAACTGGGATTGTAAATGCGAAATATTTGTAATCTTTTTCTTGTAGAGGAATGCTAAAAAAACAATCTTTAAGATCTATAATAGCTAATTGAAATGATTCAGGGATTAAATTAGGATTTGGCATACCGCACTGTAATGGGCCCATGGGTTCTAATATTTCATTAATTTTCCGGAGATCATGTAATAAACGCCATTTTCTGGATTTTTTCTTTATTACGAATACTGGAGTGTTATAAGGACTCACAGAGGATTGAATATGCCCTGCATTCAATTGTTCATCTACTAGCTGTTGCAACACAGCTATTTTTTCAGCAGGTAACGGCCATTGATCTACCCAAACAGGGGTATCTGTTTTCCATGAAAGTGGAGCAGCTTTTATGGATCGGGAATGACTAAGGTCGCTTTTATTTGTTGCAGCAGATCTCGTCTCCATAAATTAAAAGGGACTTTTATTACACAAGGTTGAATGTGTCCAAGAACACTTTCTGATTCAGCAGCAACAACAGGGAGCCAGCGGGCACTTTGACACGCTAATTGTACTCCGCCGACCCCTCTAACTTCTGGGGCGGCTTCTAACGGCCAATCAGGTGGCCACTGATGGTAGCTAATTACTGACATGTCTGCACCTGTGTCCAATATACCAGAGAACAGCTTACCACCCACACGATAGTTGGCAGTGGGTTTTGTTGTAGGCGTGGGATGGATGATAGCTGCAACCGTCAAGGTATCTGGAGATGATCGAGTCGAGCCAAAACCTCCAACACGCTGCACAGTAGAAATTTTTGATGATGAGACATAAGGGAGAACAATCAATTGTGCCCAAGAATCATTTTTATGAATCTTAAAGGGTAAATGACTCCAAA
The DNA here is from genome assembly GCF_023053635.1 of Elgaria multicarinata webbii. Lineage (NCBI taxonomy): Eukaryota > Metazoa > Chordata > Lepidosauria > Squamata > Anguidae > Elgaria > Elgaria multicarinata. The sequence continues at coordinate 170,576,743 of NC_086173.1, forward strand.
CTTGTACTTTAATCGTTTCTTTATAGTCTGCATCTATTACACCAGGGATCACGTGCAATCCATGCTTTTTAGTAGAGGAGCGAGGAAGGATTAAGCCTACAGTCTGTGCAGGCAAGGGACCAGTCAACTGAGTATCATATAAAATCACTTCACCAGGAAATTTTGCTTCTGTTTCATTGGTGGCTATCAGATCAATTCCAGCACTAGCTTGAGTCGCTGGAGCACTTTGTTCATAAGTTGTCCCCTTTTTTAATCTTGGGCCAGGGGTGGGCCCGACGTCGGGTTTTCCGACCGGCATTGATTAGCCCAATGATACCCTTTGTGACATTTTGGACATTTTTTTGATGGTTTTTTATCTGATTTTCCTCCTCCTCCTTTAAAGGCGCCTCCACCCAGGGCTCGGCATTCTTTCTTAAAATGCCCTGGTTTTTGACAATTAAAACAATTTCCTAACGGTTTAGCTCCTTTTTGCAAGGCTCCTGCAAGGAGATTCATAGAAAAGCCTTGACTGCCTACTTCGGCGCAGGCTTGAATCATGTCTGCAAGCCCATACCCCACACGATGGATTACAGCCTGCAATACTTTGCGGCAATCTGAGTTGGCATTTTCATATGCCATTTTTATTAACAATTCTCCTTGCGCTTGCCGGGTTATTGCTTCTTTTAGCCTGTCTATGAACTGAGCATATGGTTCTCCATTTTGTTGTTTTATAGTGGAGAACGATTTAGTGGGTTTTCTTGTGTCGGGAACTCTTTTAAAGGCACGCTGTACACACTGAGCCGTTGCGGCAAAAGCATGAGCTGGCAGCTGTACTTGCATATCTATGGGTTCAAATTGTCTAGCTCTATAAATTTGATCTGGGATCAACCCTGCCGCTTGAATCGTAGATGCGGCTAGGCGAAACTCATGATCCCAGACTACATATTGAGCTGGAGTCAGAATCATTCTAAAAAGATCTTTCCAATCTCGAGCTGACATGGTATATCCATTTGCAATTCCTTCAATCATACCTGTGGTAAAGGCAGATCGGAGGCCAGTTTCTGTGATTGCTTTCCGAAGTTCCCTCATTACACTGAAAGGCAGCGGGGCCCACTGTATCACCCCCTGACCTTGGTGGTCCTGCTGATAATTAACCGGGAAGAAAGCGGGACCACAGCCGCTATCCCATAGGTCTTCTTCCATTAGATTTACTCCCTTTTCTCTTGCTTCTTCTATGCCTGCCCTTACTGCCCTTAGAGCCACAGCGGCTTGTTTTGTCGCCACGGGACAGCGGCTTGTTTTGTCGCCACGGGAGGGGGCACGTAAGGCGGAGCGACATCGGTAGGAGGGAGTACACAGGGATAGTGTAGCTTTGGGGGCTCGTGCAACAAGGATGCCACGGGAGCCGTGGATGACGCCTCTGTAGTTAAATGACCCACGGCCCTTGATACCGCCTGCCAGGCCACCAAGTGCCGAGCAGCAGCGCGGGGCTCTTCCCGTAAATGTGCCCTTATTTTCCCCCAAGTTTCCTTGTCTAACCGTCCTTTTTCTGGACACCAGGGACACTGGCAATCCATTTCCCTTAAAAGCCCTTCAATTTCTCCTAACGTTACATCCTTTTCTTTACTAAGGCGTTGCACCAACTGGTGAAATTCCTTAGCATGGCGTTTCTGCTCTGTGGATAGTTCTCCCCCCATACTCACGGGGCCACGATATCGCAGCGAGGCGCAGACTTGTCCAGTCGGTGAGCGGGGTTCCCTCGTCTCGTGTCTCTATCGTTGGATCACGTCGGGGTCACCAGCTGTTGCAGAAACGACAAGAGTCAAGAGTGAGATTCGAGCGAGGCATCCCTCCTATAGCGGGAGCTCTCCTTTTATTCAGGAAGGTAAACAGTTACATCAATCATTGTGCAAGGGCTGAGTAAGCATGCGTGACTTAGTACAAACAGACCTGGGTGTATGATTACCAGAGTTTATGTTTGGGCAATCACGCCTGACCTCCTTATCTTAGAAACATTGTCAGCAGGGGAGAAGACACGTAGCTCAGCAATCCCATAAACCTTGGGGTATGCCAGCAAGGACCGGGCGCTGGCTCCTACAGTCACACGTAAGGAAGAGTCCGGTAAATTCTAATAGTAACTGGAATGTGGAAAAATCTTTTCATAGAGCAGAGCCCTTGGTTTTAAAAGACTCCGTTCCAGAAGAACGAATACAATTGGAGTAGAATATTTCATCAATCAACCTTAATGACCCATAAAAATTCACATAAGCATGGAATGCTGAAAATGTGGAAGAAAAGTCCCCACAGAAAAGTCCCCACAACTTTTCCTAGAGCCAGCACCTTCCAAAGTGGTCTGAGTAGTCCTGGCTTAAGCACTTGCCTGCTGATCTACGAGGAATAAACTTTGCCTGATGATGTGAGTCCTCATGGCCATGAGGATTGTTCCATGAGTGCACATATGGTAACCACCTGGCACGTTTTCCCTAGAATCATAGAATAGCAGAGTTGGAAGGGGCCTACAAGGCCATTGAGTCCAATCCCCAGCTCAATGCAGGAATACACCCTAAAGCATCCCTGACAGATGGTTGTCCAGCTGCCTCTTGAAGGACTCTAGTGTGGGAGAGCCCACAACCTCCCTAGGTAACTGATTCCATTGTCATACTGCTCTAACCATCAGGAAGTTTTTCCTGATGTCCAGCTGGAATCTATTATTATTATTATTATTATTATTATTATTATTATTATTTATTTATATAGCACCATCAATGTACATGGTGCTGTACAGAGTAAAACAGTAAATAGCAAGACTCTGCCGCATAGGCTTACAATCTAATAAAATCATAGTAAAACAATAAGGAGGGGAAGAGAATGCAAACAGGCACAGGGTAGGGTAAGTAGGCACATGGAATCTGGCTTCCTTTAACTTGAGCCCGTTATTCCGTGTCCTGCACTCTGGGAGGATCAAGAAGAAATCCTGGCCCTCCTCTGTGTGACAACCTTTTATGTATTTGAAGAGTGCTATCATGTCTCCCCTCAATCTTCTCTTCTCCGGGCTAAGCATGCCCAGTTCTTTCAGTCTCTCTTCATAGGGCTTTGTTTCCAGACCCCCAATCATCCTGGTTGCCCTCCTCTGAACACGCTCCAGCTTGTCTGCATACTTCTTGAATTGTGGAGCCCAGAACTGGACGCAATACACTAGATGAGGCCTAACTAGGGCCAAATAGAGAGGAACCAGTGCCTCACATGATTTGGAAGCTATACTTCTATTAATGCACCCCAAAATAGCATTTGCCTTTCTTGCAGCCATATCGCACTGTTTGCTCCTATTCAGCTTGTGATCTACAACAATTCCAAGAACCTTCTCGTTTGTACTATTGCTGAGCCAAGTATCCCCCATCTTGTAACTGTGCTTTTCTATTTCCTAAATGTAGAACTTGGCATTTATCCCTATTAAATTTCATTCTGTTGTTTTCAGCTGGATTCAATTTATTTTAAAACCTCTGGGGAAAGCATGCGGGGCATAGGGGAGCAGGCTGCACATTTTCTATGCTTCAGGAAAGTGCACAGATCGCATCCGCCATTAGCGTGGCTAGGGAACATTTGCGCCCGGATGGACAATCCATGTGGGAGAGGCTCCTGCGGTTGTGGCGGTGACTAGCGACGCAAGGCGAGGGCGGCGCTGTTTAATAAATTATTCCCTGTGACAGACAACGTGTCTTACTAGAATTTCTTTTTTCAAGAAAAATAATTTTCATTATTTCAGACATCACAGACATCCATACCAAAAGAACATTACATGGGCAAGGTGCTTGAGCGGGTGGTTGCAGGACAACTCCAGGCACTCTTGAATGAAACGGATTATCTAGATCCATTTCAATCGGGTTTCAGGCCTGGTTTTGGAACGGAAACTGCCTTGGTCGCCCTGTGGGATGACCTCTGTCGGGAGAGAGACAGGGGGAGTGCGACCCTGTTGGTTCTCCTAGACCTCTCAGCAGCCTTCGATACCATCGACCATGGTATCCTTCTGGATAGGTTGTCTGAGCTGGGAGTTGGAGGTACTGCGTTGCAGTGGTTCTGCTCCTATTTGGATGGCCGATTCCAGAAAGTGGTGCTGGGGGATTATTGCTCTGTGCCATGGCTCCTAAGCCATGGGGTTCCACAGGGCTCTATCTTATCCCCTATGCTGTTTAACATATACATGAAGCCGCTGGGGGAGGTTATCCGGAGATGTGGACTGAGGTGTCATCAATATGCGGATGATACCCAGCTCTACCTTTCCTTTTCATCAAACCCAGGTGAGGCAGTGACTGTTCTGAACCAGTGCCTGGGCACGGTAATGGACTGGATGAGGGCTAACAAACTGAGACTCAATCCAGACAAGACGGAGGTACTGTTAGCGGGTGGTTCATCTGTCCGGCGAGGTGATGTTTGCCCTGTCCTGGATGGGATTGCACTCTCCCTAAAGGATCGGGTCCGTAGTTTGGGGGTGCTCTTGGATCCAGAACTGTCACTTGAGGCACAGGTGAACTCAGTGGCAAAGAGCACCTTTTATCAGCTTAAGTTGATATACCAACTACGCTGTGAGCAAAGCTCTTCCCACATTCTAAGCATTTGCACGGCTTCTCCCCAGTGTGAATACTGTGATGCTGATTAAGGTTTGCGCCCGTAGCAAAGGTCTTCCCACACTCAAAGCATTTATAGGGCTTCTCCCCAGTGTGAATTCTTTGATGAAGCTTAAGTCTTTCACACTGAGCAAAGGTCTTCCCACACTCAAAGCATTTATAGGGCTTCTCCCCAGTGTGAATTCTTTGATGCCGCTTAAGGTGGGTGCTGTGAGCAAAGGTTTTTCTGCATTCTAAGCATTTATAGGGCTTCTCCACAGTGTGAGTTCGTTGATGATGCTTAAGGCTTGTGCTGTGAGCAAAGGTTTTTCCGCATTCTAAGCATTTATAGGGCTTCTCCACAGTGTGAGTTCGTTGATAATGCTTAAGGCTTGTGCTGTGAGCAAAGGTTTTTCCGCATTCTAAGCATTTATAGGGCTTCTCCCCACTGTGAATTTTTTGATGATACTTAAGTCTTGAGATCTGAGCAAAGCTCTCTCCGCACTCTAAGCATTTATAGGGCTTCTCCCCACTGTGAATTCTTTGATGCTGTTTAAGGGTTGAGGTGTGAGCAAAGCTCTTCCCGCAGTCTAAGCATTTATAGGGCTTTTCCCCAGTGTGACTACGTTGATGCAGCTTAAGGCTTGACCTGCGAGCAAAGCTCTTCCCGCATTCTAAGCATTTATTGGGCTTTTCCCCACTGTGAATTCGTTGATGATACTTAAAGTTTGTGCTCTGAGCAAAGATTTTTCCGCATTCTAAGCATTTATAGGGCTTCTCCCCACTGTGAATTCTTTGATGATACTTAAGGCTTGTGCTCTGAGTAAAGCTCTCTCTGCATTCTAAGCATTTATAGGGCTTCTCCCCATTGTGAATTCTTTGATGCCGCTTAAGGCTTGAGCTTTGAGTAGAGCTCTCTCTGCACTCTAAGCATTTATAGGGCTTCTCCCTAGTGTGAGTTCTTTGATGCTGTTTAAGGGTTGAGCTGCGAGCAAAGCCCTCTCCGCACTCCCGGCATTTATAGGGCTTCTCCCCACTGTGAATTCTTTGATGCTACTTAAGGTTTGAGCTTTGAGCAAAGCTCTCTCCGCACTCTAATCATTTATAGGGCTTCTCCCCAGTGTGAGTTCTTTGATGATACTTAAGGCTTGTGCTGTGAAGAAAGCTCTCTCTGCACTCTAAGCATTTATAGGGCTTCTCCCCAGTGTGAATTCCTTGATGCTGCTTAAAGCCCAAAAGCAGGTCTATGACCCCCCTGGAGAAACTGAAGCAGAAGTTGAGCAGGGGGTGGACCTGATGGCCTTGTAGGCCCCTTCCAATTCAACTATTCTATTATTCTGTGACCAGACCGTGGGCACTATCATGCTAAACAATTATGAAGAAGACCTCAAAGGAATGTGGCACCAGCTCACCAAAGGACCCCGAGAAGGCAGATTTTCAGCTAACCAGCCCCCAAGTTCTTAAGGACTTTAGATAGTAGCAACAACCTTCAATTTGGCGGAGTTGCAAACAGGCAGCCAGTGGAGTCCCTTCAACACAAGTGAAACATGCAGAAGAATCATTCTGGTGCTGGCCCGTATTCACTGCTTTCGAACCTTGCTCTGAATTCATATTAATAAGGCAATTGCAGAAGTCTTGGCCACTTCTTAGAGATGAGAAGCCCCAACTCGAGGGACATCCTGCTGTTTCCAGAGTTAAATCAATACCCAAATTCCATAGTGGCAGTAAGAAGACCCACAGGTAATGGTTGGACAGGATATGTAAGTGCTTTATCTACACCTTTATGGCTTTATGTACATCACCTGGTGAGCTTTCTCTGGATTAGAGTATCCCAGGAACAAGGCCCAGGCACTGTTGCCCTCAATGACATTTGTATTCTGCACTGACACAAAGAAAGAAGAGCTGAAATTCCACCTTCCCGGATCTGGCAAGAAGGCAGAGAGGGAGCCTTACCCTGAGGAATCCCATTCCTTACCCAGAGAGGCCAGGATCCCACGATTCTCCTCCATGACTTCTTTGTGCAGAGTCCTCTGGCCTAGATCCAGCAGAGCCCACTCCTCCTCTGAGAAATGCACGGCCACCTCCTCAAAGGTCACCAGACCCTGAAAGAAGAAGAAATGATGTTCTCTTTAAGCATTATGTAGCAATCCTTGAAGACAAGGATGGTGAGGTCCTTTCTAAATGCCAAATCATTGTGAGTGACCTTCAAGGCCTTCCTAGCAGCCATCTGGGAGAAGAGCAAAGGCTAAAGGGGCAGGCTCTTCCAGGACCAAAGAGATGTGCAGGGGACGGAGGCCCCCAGGACTCCCCTACCTGCCCAGGCTGTGCAGAAACCGCTTCCACTCCACCACCAAGGGAACGAGGCCCAGAAGGATCGCCCAGGATCAGTTCAGTTTCTCTGCAGTTTTTTCTGTTCCCTGTGAGGAAAGCAAAGAAGGTGAGAAGGTAAGTTAACGTTCTTAACTATTCCCATTTTCATTGTTTTATTGGAATCAGTGTTTATTTATTGCATTTGCTTACCATCCCATAGCCGAAGTTCTCTGGGCAGTTAACAAATGATAAAAGCACTTAAAAACAATATCCAAATATTAAAAACTGCAAAAACATACAATATACACATACATATAAAACTACTATAAGAAGTTTTAAAACTATGACCCTAAAAAAGCAGACCTAGGCTAATTACATATTGCTAATTACATATTGCTTGACTTGGCACTGAAAAGATAACAATGTCAGCGGCAGGTGAAACTCATTGGGGAGATTGTTGCACAGTTGGGGGGCCACCACAGAGAAGGCCTCTCCCTTGTTGTCGTCCTCTGATCTTCCCTCTGAGTAGGTGCCTGGAGGAGGACCTTAGTTGTTGAGTGTGTAAGTCCCACTCTGGCAAGCAGGCTACAGTGGGTCTTACACACTCAAGCCACAATACTAAACAACATTTCCTTTTTGAGTATCTCCCCCAGGAAAATCAGACTCCAGGAGAATGTTAAAGCAGCTCATGCATCTCAGGTGTAATTGAGGGAGGGAGACCATGGGAAAATACGTCCACTAATTCTTACCCAGTGAGGAGGGTCCTCCGTCACCCTCCTGCAAGATCCACCTGTCCAGCGGCCTCTGTGTGGTTCCCGGTGGATCCTTCTCTGCCTCAGGGAAATCTGTGGGCACTTAGGCCAACATCCCCTGGACCTGGAGCAGGAGGGAGGTTCCCAGGCAGGGAAGAGGGATTAGAGAAGGAAAGAAACGGGTCAGGTCAAGGCCAAGGGCATAATTTCCCAATCGCTTTACCTTTCAGGTCTCATTCTAAAGTTGATCTACTATCCAAGACACACAGCGACGTGTCTTTGTCAGGGGGCTAAGATATCAACCCTGGCAAAAGCAAAGTGCTTTAACACCCTCCGAAAACCAGCCAGGAGGAAAGACAGAACCTCCCAGACATTCCCTGATATCCAGCATCTTCCGCTGTAAACACAGCAGTTTGGCGTCTACAAATGCTCTTCCTGTCCTGTTGGGAGGAGACTCTGCCACTGGCTGAAGAAGTATCCCCTCCTTCCCCAGAACTTCATAAACCCATTCAGTTCTCCTGTGATCATAAGAACAGCCCTTCTGGATCAGAACAAGGGTCCATCTACTCCATGATTCTCTCCCCACAGTGGTCCATCAGCTGTTGAATATGAACTCACAAGCAGGACATGAGAGTCGCAGCACCCTCCAGCCCATGTTCCCCAGCAACGGGTGTACTTAGACATACTGCTTAGGATACTGGAGGTAGGATATAGCCATTCATAGCCTTCTCCTCCAAGAATTTGTCTAACCCCCTCTTTAAACAGTCCAAATTCATGGCCATCCCTGCATCCTCTGGTAGGGAATTGCACATTTTAATGACGTACTGTTAATTTAACGAGGGCCTGCTCTACCCATGAAGAACAACTATACTTGCAGGTGTCATTGGAAATTGGGGCATCCCTTCCTTAGAGGACATGTAAAATGAAGTTGAGATAAGTATTAAGAACACAGTCCCTGTTAGTCACCAGGATGAAATGCTCTCACCTGCTCTTGGTCCTCTGCCTGGCTCAGAAGGAAGCCTTCTGCCAGGGCCACTGCCTGGGAACTGGTCTCCGCTCCACACTCTCTGACCCAGCGCTCCACCTCCAGGGGCAGGACAGCCAGGAACTGCTCTAGGACCACCAGGTCCAGCATCTGAGCTTTTGTCTTCCTTTCTGGCTTCAGCCACTGGCGGCAAAGGAGGTGGAGTCGGCTGCAAACCTCTCGGGGCCCTTCAGCCTCCTGGTAGCAGAAGTCCCTGAAGCCCTGGCGCTCTGTGTCTGAGCAGGTGTTGCTCCCAGGCTGGTCCTGCTGCACTCTTCCTTCCCAGGGCTCTGCACTGCTCCCTCCCTGGATGTTTCCTGCCTCAGGGCCAGCAAAGCTTTGCTCTTCCATCTTCACTCTCTTCTGCTCCCACCAGGACTCGAAACAGTCTCCTTCCTTGGCTGCCAATTTCTCCTTTGAGGCAGGGACTGCGCTGTAGGAATTAAAACAGAGAGTGTGAAGGAGGCACACCAGGGTTCTCCGTGAGAAGGTTCCCAACTTCCCACCTTGGCAAAACCTGGTAACGGAGCCGGATGGCTTCTTGACTGATCATTTTGTCGAAGGATGGCGAAACAACCCGCCCCCCCCCCCCAGCAACAAGGCCCATGTGCCTTCCCCAATAATTTGATTCTTGTTAACACCAGCCTGGCAAGGTAGGCCACAGGCCCAAGCTTCAGAGCTGATATTTGGAGGGGGTCTCGAGGAATCCTGGAAAGGCGCGTCTCCTCTAAGTGGGATCTCTGAGTGGTGGTCAAAGGCTCTAAGACGCGGTTCTCTCTTTTGAGAAAGTTTATTACAAGCAGTGCTTAACACTGCACGGCGGAAGCCCTCAGAGGACCCAAGGAACTGCCAGCTATTTTCAGGAAAGGCTTAACCTACTTATAGGTTCAGTCCCCTTAGAAATAATGCAGAACCTCTCCATAGAATACACCAATCATGAAACAGTAACAGGTAAGTTTCTCAGACAGTTATAAGCAAGGATTTTATGCATGCGCAGAGTGCAGCCTTTTCAAGGACAAAACAACAACAACATGTCAATGATTAGTGTGAAACTTGTGCCCATCTGTTCATTTCACGGTTAGCTGTTTCTACCACGACACCTTCTAACTGTCCTAGTAGGCACACAGTCTTGTGAAACTAGTGTTTCAACACTCTTCACAAGAGTTGGTGTCATGGTTGCATTCTTAATACGTTTTCCAGTTACTGCGGAAGGATAGATACTTTGATTTCTAGAGAACAAGCCCAAAGTAATGATATTAGCACAGGGTGGGCTCAGGGGAAGCCCACATACCTATTTGCTGGAATTCCTCGACAGGGTGCAGCTGGGAAGAACAACCCCCCTCCTTGTTTGCAAGAGATAGCAAACACAAACAACATAACATAACCCTCAATCCCCTTACTCTAACCCCTACCATCCCCCTTCCCTCCTCCCCTCCCCCCACCTCTTCCCCCCCCCCAAATCTCCGTAAGTCTAATACTCCAGCCATCTACTTTAGGGGGAGGGGGGGAGGCAGTGCTGCGCCAGGCCGGCAAGGTCTCTATGCTTAACCTTTCTATCTACAATTATCTCATAGTACAGTTAACAATTCTATTACACCCCAGATGCCCCAGCCTCATCTCCCCCCCACCTGTTCCAATCACACTTGCTTCCTCATACAGACCCAAGCTCTTCAATAACTCCTTACCCTGATCCAGAGAGATTACTCTGTGCTCCCCCTTTCCATATGTAAATCTTAGAAAAACAGGATAACCCCACGAATATGTGATTTTTTTCTTCACTAATATTTCAGTTATTGGCTTAACACTGCACCTCCAATTCAATGTATGTTGACAAAGATCATTATAAATTTGCACTGATTTGCCTTTATACTGTAACTGGGCCATAGATCTCAGTTTCTTCATGATTTGCTCTTTTTTATAATAATTACCAAATTTCACCAAGATATCTCTAGTAGCCCCTTTGTAATTTTGCCCCCCCCCCCACTCTATGGACTCGATCAATTTCAAATTCTTCAATTTGCAAATCAGGCATCAACTCTTTAAACCAATTCAAAATTATTTCTCTCAAGTTTTCTCCTTGCGTTTGAATAAAATGTTTTATTCGAAGCGTTGAACGGCGATTTTGATCTTCTGAAGCTATCAGCCTTAATTCGTGGTCTTGGAACCGCACATTAGTCGATTTTTCAAAAGCCTCTTGTTTCTTCTGGGTCAGGTCTGCTCCCGCCTCCAAATCCTTTATAGCTTTATTGTTCTGCGAAATTTTATCAGCTAACACACGCATCTGTTGTTTAAAGTTTTCCGTTTGCTGATCCATTTTTTAAAAAATGATTGTGTTGTTTTCTGCAATAACAGTTTTGATTTCAGCTAAGGTGGCTGGCTGACTGCCAGCTGCTTTTCCACCTTCAGCCATTTTTTCTTCAGTTGCAGAGTCTGTGCTTTCCTGTTCTTCTTCAGAAACTAATTCTTCCAGATGGGGGAGGTTATGGTTACTGGGACGTTTTCTAGACCACTTAACTTTTGCAATTTCTTTTTTAATCCTTCTTTTTATATTAGACATAGGTCATAAATCTCCTCCTTAACTCCCGGCTTCCCTTAGCGGTTTATTATATCTTCTGTGTGCTTTCCACTACTTAATCACTCTTTCTTCTCTTGGGGGGGGGGAATTACACCACATATCAAAACAGCATTCACTGGGGGAGACCGAAACAAGCCATAAACACAGTCCCAAAAGTCCCGACAACACCAAACTTCGTCTCCCCACCGAATGCTGCAATCGCTCCAATCTGCAGATCACCTCCCCCCCTTAATCGCAATTTAGCACACCATCCATCGATCAAACTGCGCCTGAGTTGCTTTTCTCTTTATAGAGCCAGTTTTTTTTTTACAGCTCTTCTCCGCTTTCCGATAAAAAGTGAGCTGCGCCATAAATCAGTCCTCGTCTCTAACAAAAACAAACCATTAACTGCTGTAACTAGCAGTTGGTTTCGATTTCCACAGAGACGCCACAGAAACGTTCCAACAGTCTCACTTAAAATCCTTTCAACTTTACTCCATTATCAGCAACTTAAACACTTAATATTCATAGTCCTTTTCCATCATGTTGCTTGAGATTTATGCCCTTTTAAAAAGAGATAATTGATTTTCCCGGCAAGGCGGGAAGAATTAAAAAATTGGAGAATTAAAAAATCCTTACCAGCTTCATGGCTGCCAAGCTCCACCCCCCCAAGTTTAAGTTTTCTTAAACTTACTTTGTTTACAGGAGGGAGGATCCCAGACAGAGCAGGGGGAGGTGGGAAGGAAAGAAATGGGTCAGGTCAAGGCCAGGGGCAGCATTTCCCAATCGCTTTACCTTTCAGGTCTCATTCTAAAGTTGATCTACTATCCAAGACACAAAGCCATGAGTCTTTGTCAGGGGGCTAAGATATCAACCCTGGCATAAGCAAAGTGCTTGAACACCCTCCAAAAACCAGCCAGGAGGAAAGACAGAACCTCCCAGACATTCCCTGATATCCAGCATCTTCCACTGTAAACACAGCAGTTTGGCGTCTACAAATGCTCTTCCTGTCCTGTTGGGAGGAGACTCTGCCACTGGCTGAAGAAGGATCCCCTCCTTCCCCAGAACTTCATAAACCCATTCAGTTCTCCTGTGATCATAACAACAGCCATTCTGGATCAGAACAAGGGTCCATCTACTCCAGGATTCTCTCCCAACAGTGGTCCATCAGCTGTTGACTACGAACTCACAAGCAGGACATGAGTGTCACAGCACCCTCCAGCCCATGTTCCCCAGCAACTGGTGTACATAGACATACTGCTTAGGATACTGGAGGTAGGATATAGCCATTCATAGCCTTCTCCTCCAGGAATTTGTCTAACCCCCTCTTTAAACAGCCCAAATTCATGGCCATCCCTGCATCCTCTGGTAGGGAATTGCACATTTTAATGACGTACTGTTAATTTAACGAGGGCCTGCTCTACACATGAAGAACAACTATACTTGCAGGTGTCATTGGAAATTGGGGCATCCCTTCCTTAGAGGACATGTAAAATAAAGTTGAGATAAGTATTAAGAACACAGTCCCTGTTAGTCATCAGGATGAAATGCTCTCACCTGCTCTTGGTCCTCTGCCTGGCTCAGGAGGAAGCCTTCTGCCAGGGCCACCGCCTGGGAACTGGTCTCTGCTCCACACTCTCTGACCCAACTCTCCACCTCCGGGGTCAGGACAGCCAGGAACTGCTCCAGGACCACCAGGTCCAGCATCTCAGCTTTCGTGTTCCTTTCTAGCTTCAGCCACTGGCGGCAAAGGTGGTGGAGTTGGCTGCAAACCTCTCGGGGCCCCATGGCCTCCTGGTAGCAGAAGTCCCTGAAGCCCTGGCGCTCCGTGTCTGAGCAGGTGTTGCTCCCAGGCTGGTCCTGCTGCACTCTTCCTTCCCAGGGCTCTGAACTGCTGCCTTCCTGGATGTTTCCTGCCTCAGGGCCAGCAAAGCTTTGCTCTTCCATCTTCACGCTCTTCTCCATCTCTGCTCCTACCAGGACTCAAAACAGTCTCCTTCCTTGGCTGCCAATTTCTCCTTTGAGGCAGGGACTGTGCTGTAGGAATTAAAACGGAGAGTGTGAAGGAGGCACACCAGGGTTCTCCGTGAGAAGGTTCCCAACTTCCCTCCTTGGCCAAACCTGGTAACGGAGCCAGATGGCTTCTTGACTGATCATTCTGTCGAAGGATGGCCGTACAATGCCCCCCCCCCCCACACTAGATACAAGGCCCATGTGCCTTCCCCAATAATTTGATTCTTTTAAACACCAGCCTGGCAAGGTAGGCCACAGGCCCAAGTTTCAGAGCTGATATTTCGAGGGGGTGTCGAGGAACCCTGGAAAGATGCGTCTCCTCTAAGTGGGATCGCTGAGACACGGTTCTCTCTTTTGAGAAGGTTTATTACAAGCAGCGGTTAGAGCTGCAAGGCGGAAGCCCTCAGAGGACCCAAGGAACTGCCCGCTATTTTCAGGAAAGGCTTAACCTCCTTATAGGGTCAGTCCCCTTCGTAACAAGGCTGAACCTCTCCATACAATACACCAATCATAAAACAGTAACAGGTAAACTGCTCAACCAGTTATAAGCAAGGATTTTACACATGTGCAGAGTGCAATCTTTTCAAGGCCAGAAAAAGAAGACGTCAATTATTATTGAGAAACTTGTGCCCATCTGTTCATTTCACAGTTAGCTGTTTCTACCACGACACCTTCTAACTGTCCTAGTGTTTCAATACCCTTCACAAGACTTGGTGTCATGGTTGCATCCTTAATACATTTCCCAGTTACTGCGGAAGGATAGATACTTTGATTTGTAGAGAACAGGCCCAAAATAACTATATTAGTACAGGGTGGGCTCAGGAGAAGCCCACATACTTATTTGCTTGAATTCCTCGACAGGATGCAGCTGGGAAGAACAGACCCCCACCCCGGGTTTGTAAGAGCCAGCATCTGTCTCAAAGGGGGCTCCGCGACCCCCGTCCCAAAGGAACCAGATTCATGGTTGAAAATGAAGTTCCGACTCTGCCGCAACGGGAGAGAGAGAGTGTGTAACCAGAGCTGAATTAATGCCATTAAAAACTAATAATGTGTGAACATTTATTTCAAAAGTTAAGCAAGAAAACACTGAATACTTTTTCAGCTCGTTAAACACATGAAATATGCCACTAAGGAAGCCTTAAGAGATGTATGATTTAGGGTGACCCTATGAAAAGGAGGACAGGGCTCCTGTATCTTTAACAGTTGTATACCAGTATGATAATGGAACCAGTGACCTAGGGAGGTGGTGGGCTCTCCCACACAAGAGGCCTTCAAGAGGCAGCTGGACAACCACCAGTCAGGGATGCTTGAGGGTGGATTCCTGCATTGAGCAGGTGGTTGGACTTGATGGCCTTTTAGGCCCCTTCCAATTCTTCTATCTTTAGCAATTGTATTGAAAAAGGGAATTTCAGCAGCTATCATTTGCATACATGGATCACCTGGTGAAATTCCCTTTTCTATGCCCTCTCTGCTCCCAGCACTTGAACCCCAAAATAGCACCAGAGTAACAGCGATTTCTCCCCACTCTCAGGATGCGAATATCAGGCTCACTTCACACATCAAAGAGGGATGTACTAAAACCAACAGCAGGCTCCCTTCATAATCAACAAAAGCGCCCCAGGTTTTATTTCGAAGGCCTTGTGACCAAAGAGACTTGTTAATTTTGCTTATTCACTAGGTTTAAATCAGGGAGAGGAAACGAAACCAAAAATGCAATGCAAACAGGACACCAAGGCAGCCTTTTGCCTGCAGGTGGGACATTCCTCCTCCCCACCTGGGACCTTTCCTCTTGTGTCCCTCCCAGACACCCCCCCTTTCTCCAGCCTTCCCTTCCGCGATCCCCTAGTTATGGGGAGGGAAGGAGGTGCAAGGAGGGGGGTCTCCTGGAGGGGCCCCAAGTGGGTCAGTCTCCCTCTGTCTTCCAAAGCACCACCTGCCCCAAACCTGCCCCCTCCCCCCTGGGACCCCCTTGCAATCTGCACTCACCGGCTCCTTTGCAGGGGAAAAGAGGCTGCAGATGGAGGACACACGAAGCTCGCAGGAGCAGGGGGAGAATCCCAGGATCCTTTGCAATGGGGGGAGGAAGTGTGGGGCGTGAAGGGAGGGGCCTCATCCAGCCTTGGCTCTAGGTCCCAGCCCCCTCTCCGCCTCTTTAACCCTTTGGTGGAGGCAACACTAGAGAGCCGCAGAGGCTCCTGGCAGAGACGTGGACCTGGGACGGGGGCTTTTCCACGTGTGTGGGGGGTGTATTTTATTCCCTCTGCAGCATCGCCGCCCCATTTGCTCCTGGGGTTTTTGTGGGATCCACAGCCATTTCCCCTTTGAGTGCGTAAAGCAGCCTCCGGCATGAGAGCCCTCCATCCTTCTGCCTGCCCTTGCTGCAGAACAGCGTTCCCCAATCTGGTGCCCTTCAGATCCGTTGAGAAGCAACTCTGAACATGAATAGAAGCTCTAAAAAGAGAGAGGTCAAGTACGGTGAGCCTATGAAAAGGAGGACAGGGCTCCTGTATCTTTAGCAGTTGCATAGAAAAGGGAATTTCAGCAGGTGTCCTTTGTATATGTGGAGAACCTGGTGAAATTCCCTCTTCATCACAGCAGTTAAAGCTGCAGGAGCCCTGCCATCTTTTAAATCTGGTCACTCTAGTTTTAAATCTGGTCGCTCCTGCAGCTTTAACTGTTGTGATGAAGAGGCAATTTCACCAACCTGCAGGAATTCCCCTTTCTATGCAACTTTTAACGATACAGGAGCCCTGTCCTCCTTTCCATAGGGTCACCCTAATGTTAGGTGAGGCCTTATCAGGGTACAGGAAGATTCCAGACTCATGGAGCCTCTAGCCATGAGGAGTACAACACACATGGTAACTCCTGTTCCGAGTGGCCTCTTGTTGCACACTTTGACCCTTCCTTTGAGAGCAGGACGGAGTCCTTCTCAGGCTCCGGGCAGCAAAAATGTCTCCCCTCCAGGAAAAAACAGGCCTGCTTATGAACCAGTTTCACTCCCAATACTTTCCATGGCTCCCTTCTAAGCCCTCTCTGTTCCCCCAGCAATTGAACCCATCCTCCTCCCAGTCTGAAACGTCACCGGTCTCTAGTGCCAGGTAAGTGCCCAAATTCCCCACTTGCAGTGCGGACGCTGCTTCGCTTTGCTTCTTCACGGTGAGTTTCAGGCACTATCTCTTGAAATGTCCTTCCTCTTTGCAATAAGGCCATTGAGACCAACCCCCTGCTCAATGCAGGAACCCACCCTAAAGCAGACCTGACAGGTGGTTGTCCAGCTGCCTCTTGAAGGCCTCGAGTATGGAAGAACCCACAACTTCCCTAGGTCACTGGTTCCATTGTCGTACTGCTCTAACAGTCAGGAAGCCTCTGGCCCTTTCCACTCCGCTCATGCCAGCCGGGCTGCCAGCGTTCCAGTCTGAGCCCATGCTGAGCCGGCAGCGGTTGCATTAGGGGATTCCCTGCCCCAGAGTGATACACCCCCATCTGATCCACAAGCAGGGCAGCGTCTCTCAGTGACGCAGGGCAGTGATCACTAACCAACGTGGTGAGATCTTCCGGCAGGGTGGAATAGAGGCGGGCACAGAGGAGGAGGACAGGCAGCAATGGGAGCAAGCATGCTGGAGGCTTGTGGGGTTGAACCACAAAGCCCATGATGTAGTACAGCTCCCAGACACCAGGCAGGCAGAGATGCCATAGATCTTTGGGGAAGTCAGTCCTGGCAGATGCCCCACCACAGCAGCACCCAGGCGGAGGAGGGAAGGCAGCCATACAGCAGACATTTCTGGGGGCACAAGGAAGTGAGCCAAGGATTGTTTCAAAGCCAGTAATGCAAACCATCCCTGTGAGGTGGGAGCAGCACAGAGAGATGCCTTTTCTTTTGCATCCCATAACTAGGAGGCTAGGAGGATAAGAGTAAAGCTTTGTGATCCTTGCTTCAGAGTTGATTGACTGCATTGTGATCACAGCCATTACTAAACAACAACAAAATAAGAACATCAATAATTTTGTTGTTTATTCGTTCAGTCGCTTCCTACTCTTCGTGACTTCATGGACCAACCCATGCCAGAGCTTTCTGTCGGCTGTCACCACCCCTAGCTCCCCCAAGGTCAAGTCTGTCACCTCCAGAATATCATGTTGGATCCTGGAATGGATCCTAGTTATGTTTTGCATTGATTTGTTAATTGCTGAGAATCTGGAGGAACAGAAGACTCAGCAGAAACTTAAAGGTCAACTCTACACCTGGACATTGAGTGTCATAATTGAATAATTGTCTAACTGATTGTCTTCAATTAAGGGTTGCAAGGAGTTGCATCATTGTACAGGTTGTCTATAAAAGTAAATGTATTTTCATGTGCAGGTATAACTTCCATGTCCCGCATGTGAGCTGTATTGACTGACCATTTGTAAGTATTTGTATCAGTATTGCCATAACTAAATTATATATTTATTTGCCAGTAAAAAGGTTTATTTTAACCTACATAAATTTCTGTCTTAATTCACGTCTTTGCTGACTTGGCTGAGAACCGCTGTAATCTCTGCTAGTCTCTGTAGGGCCCAGACAGAGACTTAACACAAAAGGTTATATGCCAGAAACCCAGTCTGTGCAATAACTAAACAGCTTCTAAAGCTATAACTCAACATATCATCCATCCATCTTGCCTTTGGTCAGCTCCTCTTCCTTTTGCCTTCCACTTTCCCTAGCATCAGCATCTTCTCCAGAGTAGCAGTACTAATTAATATGAATAGCAATAATAATAACAACAACAACAATAAGGAGTTGAACCACAATGAAAGCCTGCCTGACTTCGCTGAAGAGGAAAAGCCAGGAGAGCTTGGGCTATGGGGTGGGTAGCAGTGCTGTGTTTCCTATCTGTTATTTATTTGCTTAGTATATGATTTCAGGTTGTGTTTGTGCATTTGGTGGGGCTACTGTCTAAAAAAACACTGGGAAAAGTCCATTCAGAGACTAAGAAAGAAAAGTTTCCCAGTATCCCAAGTTATTAAGTATCCCGTTTTGCTTATCCCCCCTCCAACTTTGGGATTGGAGGATGCTTCATCAGGTGATCATGACTGGGAGTTGAATCTGCCCTTCAGCACTTCAAAAAGGTACCTCTCCTGCTTTTTTTCATGCAAAGTGCTGAAAATAGGCTCAAAATGACCCCCACCCACGACTCTCTAAGCACAGCGAGTTTCAAATAGTTAGCTTGACAAACAAAAAAGTTATCCACTAATCTTTTCCGCAATGCAATCCTATGGGCGAAAAATCCAAAATGGCGAGCGGAGTGCTCCGCAAAAAGAGGAGCGCTCCGCTTATGGTCGTTCTCTTCGCCATGCTTCTCCAGTCCCCCGATCCGCTTCTCTTCCAACTGTAGGGGAGGTGGATCACCCCGGTTCGCTGTTGCTTCCCCGATTCTAAGCGAAGCGGATCACACCCCTAGCTTCTAGTAATCACTGCATTGATTTCAAGGTGTTTACAGATTGACTTGAATCTTCAAGTCAGTTCATTTCAAGATTGAACTGAAGCTTCAGTTGGAGCTGGCAACTTAATTCCCATCAAAGAATTCACACAGGGGAGAAGCCATAAACATGCTCAGAATATGGAAAGCAGTTATTTATTTATTTATTTATTTATTTTTATTTATTGCACTTATATACTGCTCCCATAGCCGGGGCTCTCTGGGCAGTTTACAGAAATTCTAAAATTAAGATAAAAACAAGTATACAAAATTTAAAATACTAAAACACAGAACATACACACATAAAGCATTAAAAACCTTTTAAAAACTAAACAAGTGGGTGATTAAGATGGGCCGCCATATGCCTGGGCAAAGAAGAAAGTCTTAACCTGGCGCCGAAAAGAGCCTCATCAAAGAGATAATTTCATAGTCTGGGGGCCACCACCGAAAAAGCCCTGTCCCTCATTGCCACACTCCGAGCCTCTCTCAGAGTAGGCACCTGGAGGAGGACCTTAGATGTTGAACGTAGTGACCGGGTATATTCAATCACAGATTGTACCTTTCCTCAAACAATCCATTCAGGTGATATGTGCCATGAATGCTTTGTAAGTGGAAAGTGCTTTCATCAAAGAATTCACACTGGAGAAAAGCCCCAGGATGTACTCTTGATTTTGTTTTTGCTCCAAGTTGAGAGACGGGCAGTCTGAAGAGTAGGAGTGTGTGTGTCCAAGTAACCCCATTGTCATAAGAAGGCTTAGTTTGCTGCCTCCCTTGTGTCCTTGAGTAGCCTTCCAGCGGAGCTGTTCTGGGTGGTCCGTGGGGTGTTCACATCCTCCCCTGGACAATGGGGCCCTGGCCCAGTCAAGGACCCACTGCGACCTTTTTGCATCGCACTTCGAGGACAAAATCGCTTCTCTCTGCAGCGGGCTTGACGCTGTTGTTAGCACAGCTCCAGCTGAGGTGTTCGATTTCCCCGTCTGCCCGGTTTTGTGGGATCAGTTCCAGTTGTTGCGTACTGAGGATGGGGACAAGGTGCTTGCGGCAATGCAGCCAACCACTTGCCCTCCCGATCTCTGTCCCTCCTGGCTAATAAAAGCTAGCCGAGGGGGTGTGGCTGGGTGGGTTACCTAGATCCTTTCCAATTGGGCTTCAGGCCTGGTTTTGGAACAGAACTGCCCTGCTTGCCCTGTGGGATGACCTTTGCTGGGAGAGGGACAAGGGGAGTGTACAAAGTCACAAATGACTTGGGACCAGGATACCTGAGAGAGCGTCTTCTCCCCTATGAACCTGCCCTGTCACTGTGGTCACGTGAGGGGATGTTCCTGGTGGTTCCACATGCTCAGTATGCAGAGTTTCAATCGCAATGTGAATCTTTAAAGCACATCAAAACATCCACATAGGCGAGAAGCCCTAGGATGCGGAAAGAACTTTGCTTGCAGGACACATCTGAAGTTGCCTCATAGAATTCAAACTGGGGAGAAGCCCTATAAGGGCTCAGAGCATGGAAAGAACTGTGCTCAGAGCACACATCTTAAGTGACAGCAAAGAATTCACACAGGGGAGAAGCCCTATAAATGCTTAGACAGTGGAAGTAGCTGCAGCCAGAGCTGCAAACTTAGATTTCATCAAAGCACTCACACAGGGGAGTGTAAATTGGGTCCTTTTTAATCTCAGAACCTACACCAAATGGGTCCGAAAAACCCCAGGGGGTAACCAGTGCTAAGCCAAACAGACCAACATTTAATCCCAGCCGACAAGCATCACCACAGACATGATTGTAAATAAGAATCTGTTTATTGTAAAAAAATTAAACAAATTGGCATGGTGGTTATAGAAGTATACAATCTCTCTTTCTGTGGTTACAAGAAAAGAGAATGAAATGTAAATACAAGATTGAGTACAAGAATTGCAAAAGCAGGTATTCTAAATTTAGCTAATAAGATAATGGCTTGAGCGTCCAGCATTGTTATGACTCCTCCTTATCCGCTTCTGTTTACTCTTTGTGGTCTAAAGCTAAATTATACTAAACTATACCTTGTGCTATACTAAAACATTGTAGATAACCCTCCCTACTCTATGCTGAAGTTCCTCTAGGCATGTGAAGAATAAAAGCAGAAGTCAGAGAACTTCAAGACATGGAAATAACACAAGGACACAAGATTAGAGACCAGTACACACACACACACAGCAGAAGTATCTAAAGCATTTGGGATGAAAATGTCCCCAAATCTCATGGACTGCCAATCGTACACAGAATAAAAAGTTGTTGTTGTTTTTTTAAAAAAAAAAGAAGAAAAAAGGAAAAAAAGATCACAGCTCAAGTTCAAATTCAGTTATGCAGTTAAAGCAGTGGTTCTCAACCTGTGGGTCGGGACCCCTTTGGGGGTCGAACGACCCTTTCACAGGGGTCGCCAAAGACCATCGGAAAACACATATTTCCGATGGTCTTAGGAACCTAGACATTTCATTTATTTGTAATTAGAAATAAATATTTCACAATATATAATTACATATTGTTTTTGTGATCACTATGCTTTAATTATGTTCAATTTGTAACAATGAAAATACATCCTGCATATCAGATATTTACATTACGATTCATAACAGTAGCAAAATTACAGTTATGAAGTAGCAACGAAAATAATTTTATGCTTGGGGGTCACCACAACATGAGGAATTGTATTAAAGGGTCGCGGCATTAGGAAGGTTGAGAACCACTGAGTTAAAGCTAGATCACAGATGTTCTTCACTAGACAGGAGTCTGCTTTTGCTAATCCGCTATTAATCTGCCAGTAGAGCTAGGTTGGCATTATTGCTGGTTGGCCCCCAGCAGAGAGATTCAGCTACTAAATAACGGTACAGTCAAATGCAGCTTTGGTGCCTGGGATTCACTTGATCCCAGTTCTCCGGCCGGCCGGTGTGGTGGGATACTCACAGACCCTCAGTTCATCTACCACTGCAGTGCTCTGCCAGGAGGGGGAGGGGGGGGCTCTGATATTCAATAGCCTTTGATGTTTCCTATGCCCACAACAGGATGGTGTTTGTTGTGATCCTAGAGTGCTCACAGATGTACTAGGAAAGGTTGCCTGTTTGCCAAAGGATGACTTTTCACAAGACCCATTCCTCTATTGCAGTGGTTCTCAACCTTCCTAATGCCGTGACCCTTTAATACAGTTCCTCATGTTGAGGTGACCCCCAACCATAAAAAAAATTTCGTTCTTCTCTACACGATCCATTGTCATGGGATGGTTTGCTAATAATGAAAATAATACATAACAATAGCTTTAATAATACAAAAGATGATACATGACATAGTTCAGTCAATACAGTTTCCTAAGACCATCGGAAATATGTGTTTTCCGATGGTCTTAGACGACCCCTGTGAAAGGGTCATTCGACCCCCAAAGGGGTCCCAACCCACAGGTTGAGAACCGCTGCTCTATTGGGAGGAACGTCTTCTGAACATTTACCAGAGTTGCCACCCACAACAATGTAGCTGCTATATTTAGACCGTCCACTGGTTCGCATTTGATTTTGGAATTTTCATTATGGTGATAAACATGTATTGTCCTATATACTCAATTGTATCTTTTGTAAGCTGCTTCAAAATTTTTTAGCAATACATGAGTAAATAAATCCATATTTTTCTATATCAATATTTTTCACGTTATTCATTTTACACAAACAACACATCTCAGTTGCTGCTCATATTTCTCAAGATCAGGCCATAAAAACCAGAAAACTTATTACAGGAAACACAGTCGTCCTGTAAAGAGCCCTGCCCTCTTTTAAATGTATAGCTCCTGCAGCTTTCACTGTTGGGATGAAGATGGAATTTAACCAGGTGCTGCATGCATACAAATGACACCTGCTGAAATTCCCTTTTCTATGCAACTGTTAAAGATGCAGGAGCCCTGTCCTCCTTTCCATATGGCTAGGGTGACCATATGCAAAGGAGGACAGGGCTCCTGTATCTTTAACAGTTGCATAGAAAAGGGAATTTCAGCAGGTGTCATTTGTATGCATGCAGCACCTGGTTAAATTCCCTCTTCATCACAACAATTAAAGCTGCAGGAGCCCTGCCCTCTTTTAAATGTGGTCACTCTAGTATAGCTCCTGCGGCTTTAACTGTGGTGATGAATAAATAATAATAATAATAATAATAATAATAATAATAATAATAATAATAATAATAAGAAGAAGAAGAAGAAGAAGAAGAAGAAGAAGAAGAAGAAGAGAGAATTTCACCAGGTGCTGCATGCATACAAATGACACCTGCTGAAATTCCCATTTTTATACAACTGTTAAAGA
The DNA here is from genome assembly GCF_023053635.1 of Elgaria multicarinata webbii. Taxonomy (NCBI): domain Eukaryota; kingdom Metazoa; phylum Chordata; class Lepidosauria; order Squamata; family Anguidae; genus Elgaria; species Elgaria multicarinata. The sequence continues at coordinate 170,599,743 of NC_086173.1, forward strand.
TCCAGTTATCTGAGATTTAACAGATATCTGGTCATCCTTTACAAAAAGCCATGAAATTCAATAAACAAAAAACCTACAGTTTATAAAACAACGTTAAGGCCGTACACTTTTCCACCAAGCACCAAAAAGCGGGGAAATTGGGAGTTAAGGCTCACCAGCCTTAACGCCACATCCTCCCTAAGGAGGCAGAAAGTGCCAGTGAAATTCTCCTTCTCCCAAAGCAGATATAAACCATGAGGACAGGATGGAGAACAGGATATGCAGAGGTGACTGTGGGGTTGTGGACAACGGATGACGAACAACTTAGAGCCACCTACTTTTTTTGTTTAGAGCCCTTCCCCAACCTGGTGCCCTCCAAACGTGTTGGACTGTGACGACGGAGCAAGTAAGAAAAAAACCCCTCCTGTCTGGCCCTGCTGCCAGGTAAGCCCCAACCCACTTACGTGCTCCATCGTCACTGGGCCCGGGCTTGAACTGAGCGCCCTGGTCCACCCGGAAGCAAGTCCACACCTGCAGCCTTGCTTCTGGGTGGACTCGGGGGCTCGATTCAAGCACGGGCCAGGCCATGACAGAGAAGGTAAGTGGTGGGGTGCGGGGGGGCTTGCCTGGAGCTTCCACCGCAACAGTTTGTGCAGTGGCAGCTCCAGGTAAGGGGCCAGGCAGGAGGGTGGTTGCCTGGAGCTGCCACACTTTGTGCAGTGGTGGCGGCAGGTCCAGGTAAGGGGCCAGGCGGGGGTGGGGGGTTCTTACCTGCTCCGTCATCGCCTGGCCCAGGATTGAATAGAGCCCCTGGGTCCATCCAGAAGCAAGGCTGCAGGTGTGGCCTTGCTTCCGGGTGCACCAGGACGCTCAGTTCAAGCCCGGGCCCAGCGACAACACAGCAGGTAAGTGGGGTGGGGTAGGGTGGGGGCTTGCCTGGAGCCGCCGCCCTACATTCCCCATCATGCTGTCCCAGCATTCCTGACCATAGGACATACTGACTTGCAATGATGGATCGCCGTACTCCAACACCTTTGGAGGGCACCAGGTGTCAGGAAGGTGATGTGTTTCACACCAGCAGAGCCTGCACAGAGTGCAAATAACACAAGCTGAACCAGAGGATCCAGGTAGCAAATGAACAGTCCAATGAAGAAGGAAGACTCAGACACAGTAGCTTTTAACTACTTATCTAAGTTTACTGTACAAGTATATACAGAGAACAATACACAATAACGCTCCAGCATAACTCCATCAAACTCTCCACAATAACATATTCTCCATCAATAACATATTTATACAGATGAGAACCAATCACAGTGTTCTCATGCAATGTGAACACTGGATTGCATCAGCTAGATTGCTGTTCTACCCTGATACCCTCCACCTGCGTATCCTGGCCTCTTTCCAAAGCCTTGAGATGAGTATCCCAAATAACACTTCTTAGGTCCCTAGTTCCAGTAAAAACTAATACATGTACAAACGTAGATCTCTCTCTCTCTGTCACTGCTCAAATGGTAAATCCAATGTTACAATATGTATTGATTGAAACAAAAATAACATTCAAGGCAAAACATTCATTTTAATTGTTGCAATTCTCCCCAAAAGTGACAGTCGAACCTTTAACCACCTTGCAAAACTTTTTTAAACTTCATTCCAAACTGTCACATAATTATTATGAAATAACATACAATTCATGTTTGCCAAAACAATTCCCAAGTATTTTACCTTCTTTTAAATTTGAAAACTGGTCTTTTCTATCAAAATTTCAGTACCCTTTAAAGGATCTTCCAGAGTCAAGACCAAATCCTCCGCAAATGCCCTCAACCTATATGTCTCTTTTTTAAAATCTTTACTCCTCCAATTCTCTCAGCTTATCTTATATCTGAATCCAGCAATTCCAACACTGAAATCAACAGTAGCGGTGACAGTGGGCAGCCCTGTCTTGTCCCTCTTTGTATTTCACATGGGTTGGAGATATCTCCATTAATCATTATTTGTGTTTTTAGAGAGTTATGGATGGATTTCACCCACTTTATGACATTTACTCCAAAGTCCAGTTCTTCTAAGGTTCTAAGTAGAAAAATCCAACTAAGGTTGTCAAATGCTTTCTCTGCAACCACAATATTTCACCAGATATTCCACAACATTTAAAACCGTTCTTACATTGTCTCCCATCTGTCTTTTGGGTAAGAAGCCACCTTGATCCTCATGAATGAATTTTTGTAGGACTTTCTTCAGTCTTTCTGCCAAGCTTGCTGTTAATAATTTATAATCATTATTTAACAGTGATATTTGGTGATTTGGAATTTCTTTGGTTCATTATATCCCCCCCCCATATCCCATACTGTTGATAGTTGTCGTTGAAGCACTTTAATTTGTTGAAGAACACTTGCCTTTCCAGGTGTTTTCCTCAGATCTTCTTGTTGTGCACCTTCAGAGAAGATAGGACAAAGCACAGGCAATTCTCCTCTAATACGTAGAGAATACGGGCAGAAAGGAGTCTCTAGCACTGGTGACCTGCAAAGTGTGCGCAATGTTCGTGTTCCTGCCTGAACTCAACATGAAGAGAAAACTCCCTGGAAAAGGGTGACAGTTAGGAGCAGAAGAACTTATAGGCATTCTACACCGGTGTAACAATTAGAGTTAAACAACCACTTTCAGCTACTGGAGGATGCCACTGGAGGACAGTCTGCAGAGGAAGAATTACAGGAGACACCACGCAGCAGTGAACAAGACTCAGAAAGTCAGTCGACCAAGAAGAAGAGAAGAGTAGTTATTGTGGGAGACTTCCTGCTGCATGGGATTAAAACCCAGGTTTGTCGTGAAGACCCATGGACTCGCCAGAAAGGCTAAACCTGAGAATGAGCTGAGATTAGTGAGAGATGCTAAAAGCAATAAAAAGTCTTTCTTCAGATACGTGAATAGTAAAACACAATGGAAAGAAATGGTGGTTCAACTGCTTAACGAGGATGGGTAATTGATAACAGATGACAAAGAAAAGGCTGAAGTGCTCGATTCCTACTTTGGCTCAGTCTTCTCCCAAAAGCGGGTCTATGACCCTCCTGGAAAAAATGACGCAGAAGTTGAGGGGGCAGGATTGCAGTCTGAGATTAATAAACAAATGGTCAAAGAACACCTAATTTCCTTGAATGAGTTCAAATCTCTAGGGCCCGATGAACTGTATCCTAGAGTAATGAAGGAGCTAGCGGAAGAACTCTCAGAACCACTGTCTGTTATTCTTTGCGAAATCATGGAAGACAGGTGAGGTGCCGTATGTCTGGAGGAGGGCTAACGTTGTCCCTTCCTCAAACAGGGCAAAAAGGAGGAACTTGGGAAAAGACAGACCAGTCAGTCTGACATCCATCCCTTGGAAAATTCTGGAGCAGATTCCAAAAAAGTCAATCTGGAAGCACCTTGAAAAGAATGCAATGATTTCTAGAAGCCAACAGGGATTTGTCAAGAACAAATCCTGTCAGACTAATCTGATCAAATTGTTTGATTGGGTAACCTCCCTTGTGGACTGTGGGAATGCATGGGACGTAATATATCTTGTCTTCAGCAAAGCTTTTGACAAAGTGCCCCATGATATTCTGATTTAACAAAAGAGCTAAAAGTGGGCTAGATGGAACAACTATTAGGTGGATACATAGTTGGCTACAGAATCAGACTCAAAGAATGCTTATCAATGGTACCTTCTCAAACTGGGGGGAGGTTAGGAGTGGGGTACCGCAGGGCTCAGTCCTGGGCCCAGTGCTCTTCAACATTTTTATTAAATGTTGAAGGAGGTGCAGGGAACGCTTATCAAGTTTGCAGATGACACCAAATTGGATGGGATAGCTAATACCCTGGAAGACAGAAACAAACTTCAAAGTGATCTTGATAGGCTGGAGTGCTGGGCTGAAAACAACAGAATGAAATTGAATAGGGATAAATGCCAAGTTCTACACCTAGGAAAAGGAAACCCAATGCACATTTACAAGAGGGGGGATACGTGACACAGCAATACTACAAACAAGAACCTCCGAATTGTTATAGATCAAAAGCTGAATATGAGCCAACAGTGTGATGAAGTTGCAAAAAAAGCAAATTGTATTTTGGGCTGCTTTAAAAGAAGTATAGCTTCCAAATCAAATGAGGTACTGGTTCCCCTCTATGCAGCCCTGGCTATGCCACATCTTGGGTATTTCACCCAGTTCTGCGCACACTTTAAGAAGGATGTAGACCAGCTGGAGCATGTTCAGAGGATGATCAGGGGCCTGGAAACAAAGTCCTGTGAGGAGAGACTGAAAGAACTGGGCATGTTTAGCCTGGAGAAGATTGATGGGAGATACGATATCACGCCTCAATGACTTGAAAGGTTGTCAAACAGAGGAGGGCCAGGATCACTTCACGATCATTCCAGGATGCAGGACACAGAATAATGGGCTCAAGTTACAGGAAGGCAGATTCCGGCTGGACATCAGGAAAAACTTCCTGACTGTTAGAGCAGTGCGACAATGGAATCAGTTACCTTGGAAGGTTGTGGGCTCTCCCACACTAGAGGCCTTCAAGAGGCAGCTAGACAACCATCTGTCAGGGATGCTTTAGGGTGGATTCCTGCATTGAGCAGGGGATTGGACTAGATGGCCCTGTAGGCCCCTTCCAACTCTACTATTCTATGATGCTACACTAAGCACTTATAGGACTTCTCCCCAATGTGAGTTGATTGATGTTGATGAAGGCGTGTGCTCAGAACAAAGCTCTTCCCGCACTCTAAACATTTATAGGGCTTCTCCCCAGTGTGAATTCTTTGATGCCTCTTAAGGCTGCTTCTGTGAACAAAGCTCTTCCCGCATTCTAAGCATTGATAGGGCTTCTCCCCAGTGTGAATTCTTCGATGCAGCTTAAGTTTGCAGCTTTCAGAAAAGCTCTTTCCGCACTCAAAGCATGTATAGGGCTTCTCCCCAGTGTGAATTCTTTGATGCAGCTTAAGTTTGCTGCTTTCAGAAAAGCTCTTTCCGCACTCAAAGCATGTATAGGGCTTCTCCCCAGTGTGAATTCTTTGATGCACCTTAAGGCTGCTGCTCTGAGCAAAGCTCTTCCCGCATTCTAAGCATTTATAGGGCTTCTCCCCAGTGTGAATTCCTTGATGCAGCTTAAGGCTGATTCTGTGAGCAAAGCTCTTCCCGCATTCTAAGCACTGATAGGGCTTCTCCCCAGTGTGAATTTTTTGATGCTCCTTAAGGTGTGTGCTCTGAGCAAAGGTCTTCCCGCATTCTAAGCATTGATAGGGCTTCTCCCCAGTGTGAATTCCTTGATGCACCTTAAGGCTGATTCTGTGAGCAAAGCTCTTCCCGCATTCTAAGCATTGATAGGGCTTCTCCCCAGTGTGAATTCTTTGATGCTGCTTAAGGTCTGAGCTCCGAACAAAGCTCTTCCCGCATTCTAAGCATTTATGGGGCTTCTCCCCAGTGTGAATTGTTTGATGCTGCTTAAGGTCTGAGCTCCGAACAAAGCTCTTCCCGCATTCTAAGCATTTATTGGGCTTCTCCCCAGTGTGAATTCCTTGATGCAGCTTAAGGTGTGTGCTCTGAGCAAAGCTCTTCCCGCATTCTAAGCATTTATAGGGCTTCTCCCCAGTGTGAATTCCTTGATGCACCTTAAGGCTGATTCTGTGAGCAAAGCTCTTCCCGCATTCTAAGCATTGATAGGGCTTCTCCCCAGTGTGGATTTTTTGATGCTGCTTAAGGTTTTTGCCCTGAGCAAAGTCCTTTCCGCACTCTAAGCATTTATAAGGCTTCTCCCCAGTGTGAATTCTTTGATGCAAGTTAAGTTGTGAGTTGAAAGTTAATTGTTTTTCACACACTAAGCATTGAAACCTTTGATATTTGTTAGAATGAATCTTCTGAGTTTTACTCTGTTTCTTCCTTTTACGAATGTTCTTTTTACTTGGCGCTTCTAGTATTGGAGTTTCACAGACGTCTGATCCTTCAAAATAAATGGATTCCTTTTCCCTACTCTCTTCAGTTTTCCTTCTCTGGTGTAGGCCATATTTCTTGCTCTCCCTGTGATCACCTGCAAGTATAAACACAGAAATCGTCTTGAAATCTTGGTACAAAACAAATGATTGCTGATTTGATTCACAGGATTAAAAAAAAATCATTGGTGAGGAAGATCCTTCAAAAGATATGAAATATCCCGATGATCAATAGAACTGAGAACTAGACTGCCATACAATGCTTTTATTTATATGGAATAACTCATATAAAGAAGTTGAGAGAATAAATGAACAACTTAAAATACTGTAAAAATGAAATACACTTAAAATCTGCCATTTTCTCCTAGCTGATCATTTAATTGGGAACTGGAAAGTGGGAATTCAACCCTAATGGTTATTTTCAATGTCTACTTATATCGTAAAATGAAAAGCAAGCTGTCCAGAGCTGTCTTCTGAAAAGGCTGAACTCTCTTCTCCTCCATGGAGACCATTAAGATAATATCTGTAACATCTTCAATATTATGCAGATGCAACTAGAGCAGCAAAGTAAGATTGGTTGGCAGCCATCTCTGCCACCGAGCAAGTCCATCAATGGGCTTTTCTCAATGTTTTGTCAGGTCTTCGGAGTCAATGACATTTGTATTCTGCACTGACACAAAGAAAGAAGAGCTGAAATTCCACCTTCCAGGATATGGCAAGAAGGCAGAGAGTTAGCCTTACCCAGAGGAATCCCATTCCTTACCCAGAAAGGCCAAGATCCCACGATTCTCCTCCATGACTTCTTTGTGCAAAGTCCTCTGGCCTGGATCCAGCAGAGCCCACTCTTCCTCTGAGAAATGCACGGCCACCTGCTCAAAGGTCACCAGACCCTGAAAGCAGCAGAAGAAATGATGTTCTCTTTAAGCATTATGTAGCAATCCATGAAGACAAGGATGGTGAGGTCCTCTTTCTGAATGCCAAAGCACTGTGAGTGACCTTCAAGGCCTTCCTAGCAGCCATCTTGGAGAAGAGCAAAGGCTAAAGGGGCAGGTTCTTCCAGGACCAAAGAGACGTGCAGGGGAGAGAGGCCCCCAGGACTCCCCTACCTGCCCTGGCTGTGCAAAAACCGCTTCCACTCCACCACCAAGCGAATGAGGCCCAGAAGGACACCCCAGGATCAGTTCACTTCCCCTGCAGGTTGTTTTGTTCCCTGTGAGGAAGGTAAAGAAGGTGGGAAGGTGAGAAGGTAAGTTAACATTCTTAACTATTCCCATTTTCATTGTTTATTTTCAGTGTTTATTTATTTATTGCATTTGTTTACCATACCATAGCAGAAGCACTTAAAAACAATATCAGAATATTTAAAACTGCAAAAACATACAATATACACATACATATGAAACTACTATAACGAGTTTTAAAACTATGACCCTAAAAAAACAGACCCAGGCTAATTAATTGCATATTGCGAATTACATATTGCTTGACCTGGCACTGAAAAGATAACAATGTCGGTGCCACGTAAACCGCATTGGGGAGATTGTTCCACACTTGGGGGGCCACCACAGAGAAGGCCTCTCCCTTGTTGTCGTCCTCCGATGTTCCCTCTGAGTAGGCGCCTGAAGGAGGACCTTAGTTGTTGAGTGTGTAAGACCTCGAACCACATTACTAAACAACATTTCCTTTTTGAGTATCTAGTGAAAAAGGGTCTCTCTCCCCCAGCAAAACCAGGCTCAAGGAGAACATTAAGACAGCTCATGCACTTCAGGCGTAATTGAGGGAGGGAGACCATGGGGAAATACGTCCACTAATCCTTACCCAGTGAAGAGGGTCCTCCGTCTCCCTCCTGCAAGATCCACCCGTCCAGCGGCCTCTGTGTGATGCCCGGTGGAGCCTTCTCTGCCTCAGGGAAATCTGTGGGTGCTCTGGCCAACATCCCCTGGTCCTAGAGCAGGAGGGAGGATCCCAGGCAGAGAAGAGGGATTAGAGAAGGAAAGAAACGGCTCAGGTCAAGGCCAAGGGCAGCGTTTCCCAATCGCTTTACCTTTCAGGTCTCATTCTAAAGTTGATCTACAATCCAAGTCACACAGCACAGGAACTTGTGTCTTTGTTAGGGGGCTAAGAGTTCAACCCTGATATCCAGCATTTTCCACTGTAAAAACTGCCACAGCAGTTTGGCATCTACAAATGCTAATCCTGTTCTGTTGGGAGGACTCTGCCACCAGTTGAAGAAGGATCCCCTCCTTCCCCAGAACTTCACAAACCCATTCACTTCTCCTGTCATCATGAGAAACTAAGAAGAGCCATTCTGGATCAGAATAAGGGCCCGTCTAGTCCAGCATTCTCTCCCGACAGTGGTCCATCACCTGGAGGTAGGATATAGCCATCAGGACTAGTAGCCATTCACAGCCTTCTCCTCCAGGAATTTGTCTAACCCCCATTTTAAACCATCTAAATTGGTGGCCATCACTACATCCTCTGGTAGAGATCTGCATATTTTAACCATCCAGTGTTAGCTTAACTATCCTCCATTGAGGGCCTGCTCTACACATGAAGAGCAACTATACTTGTGGGTTGGACCATTGGAAATTGGGGAATCCCTTCCTTAAAGGCGTCATAAAATAAAGTTGAGATAAGTATTAAGAACACAGTCCCTATTAGTCACCAGGATGAAATGCTCTCACCTGCTCTTGGTCCTCTGCCTGGCTCAGGAGGAAGCCTTCTGCCAGGGCCACCGCCTGGGAACTGGTCTCCGCTCCACATTCTCTGACCCAGCTCACCATCTCTGGGGGCAGGACAGCCAGGAACTTCTCCAGGACCACCAGATCCAGCATCTGAGCTTTCGTGTGCTTTTCTGGCTTCAGCCGCTGGCAGCAAAGGTAGTGGAGACGGCTGCAAACCCCTCGGGGCCCCATGGCCTCCTGGTAGCAGAAGTCCCTGAAGGGCTGAAGCTCCACGTCTGAGCAGGTGTTGCTCCCAGGCTGGTCCTGCTGCACTCTTCCTTCCCAGGGCTCTGCACTGCTCCCTTCCTGGATGTTTCCTGCTTCAGGGCCTGCAAAGCTTTGCTCTTCCATCTTCACTCTCTTCTGCTCCCACCAGGACTCGAAACAGTCTCCTTCCTTGGCTGCCAATTTCTCCTTTGAGGCAGGGACTGCGCTGTAAGAATTAAAATGGAGATTGTGAAGGAGGCACAGAAGGTAGACCTGGTTAAAATTCCCAACCCAGCTGCCCCCTCCCACCGGTTCCCAGTGAAACATTGGAACTGGAGCCAGTTCACCTGAAAATAACCACATTTCACCAAGGCTTCAGGCAATTTATCAAATCAGAGTAAGGCCCTGAGGGTATGAACAATTAACAGGACACAGGGGAGGGTTTGTGTGGGAAAACAGTCTAAAAGTTACAATGAAACTAAAAGGCCACAGCAGAAATTAAAGAACTTTAAAAGAGCAATACAAGCCACATCAACGAAAGCCGTTGATTCAGAGCCACCCAAAGAAAAACACTAAATCCTGGGTACCTGATACCTGATGGCACGGGGGTCCCTTTGCCACCCTTCTGGACCCCGAGCAGAATGACCCTTCCCCAAATGAACAGAGACCAAAACCTGTAAACTAACTAACTTATGCCCAGAACTAAGCAGGTGGGGTGGCCTGGCTGCACCAATCCACAAACAACAAGCTCTCCAGGGCTCCCGGCGAGGAGAGAAGGTTCCCACCTTCAGCTGCACAGATCAACAACCCTGAGGAACGGCCTTGGCCTACCGGCTGCCTTGATAAAACCTGGTAACCGAGCCAGATGGCTGCTTGATTGATCTTTCTGCTGAAGGCCCATGTGCCTTCCCCAATAATTTGATTCTTGTAAACACCAGCTTGGCAAGGTAGACCACAAGTCGAAGCTTCAGAGCTGGTATTTTGAGGGGGTGTTGAGGAATCCTGGAAAGGCGGGTCACCTCTTACTGGGATCACTGAGTGGTGGTCAAAGACTGTAAGACGTAGGGAATGTTTATCAAATTTATTATTATTATTATTATTATTATTATTATTATTTATATAGCACCATCAATGTACATGGTGCTGTACAGAGTAAAACAGTAAATAGCAAGACCCTGCCGCATAGGCTTACATTCTAATAAAATCATAGTAAAACAATAAGGAGGGGAAGAGAATGCAAACAGGTACAGGGTAGGGTAAGCAGGCACAGGGTAGGGTAAAACTAACAGTAGAAAGTAACAGTAGAAGTCTGCACAACATCAAGTTTTAAAAGCTTTAGGAAAAAGAAAAGTTTTTAGTTGAGCTTTAAAAGCTGCGATTGAACTTGTAGTTCTCAAATGTTCTGGAAGAGCGTTCCAGGCGTGAGGGGCAGCAGAAGAGAATGGACGAAGCCGAGCAAGGGAAGTAGAGACCCTTGGGCAGGCGAGAAACATGGCATCAGAGGAGCGAAGAGCACGAGCGGGGCAATAGTGTGAGATGAGAGAGGAGAGATAGGAAGGAGCTAGACAGTGAAAAGCTTTGTAGGTCAACAGGAGAAGTTTATATTTGATTCTGAAGTGAATTGGAAGCCAATGAAGAGATTTCAGGAGTGGAGTAACATGGTCAGAGCGGCGAGCCAAGAAGATGATCTTTGCGGCAGAGTGGTGAACAGAAACCAACGGACTGATGTGAGAAGAAGGAAGGCCAGTGAGAAGAAGGTTGCAGTAGTCCAACCGAGAAATAATCAATGCATGAACAAGCGTCTTGGCAGAAGAGACAGACATTTGCAGATGACCCAAAATTGGGAGGGATAGCTAATACCCTGGAAGACAGAAACAAACTTCAAAGTGATCTTGATAGGCTGGAGCGCTGGGCTGAAAACAAGAGTGAAATTGAATAAGGATAAAGGCCAAGTTCTACATCTAGGAAATAGAAACCAAATGCACAGTTACAAGATGGGGGATACTTGGCTCAGCAATAGTACAAACGAGAAGGATCTTGGAATTGTTGTAGATCACAAGCTGAATAGGAGTCAACAGTGTGATATGGCTGCAAGAAAGGCAAATGCTATTTTGGGCTGCATTAATAGAAGTATAGCTTCCAAATCGTGTGAGGTTCTGGTTCATCTCTAATCGGCCCTAGTTAGGCCTCATCTAGAGTATTGCGTCCAGTTCTGGGCTCCACAATTCAAGAAGGACACAGACAAGCTGGAGCGTGTTCAGAGGAGGGCAACCAGGATGATCAGGGTCTGGAAACAAAGCCCTATGAAGAGAGAGTGAAAGAACTGGGCATGTTTAGCCTGGAGAAGAGAAGATTGAGGGGAGACATGATAGCAAAGGTTGTCACACAGAGGAGGGCCAGGATCTCTTCTTGATCCTCCCAGAGTGCAGGACACGGAATAACGGGCTCAAGTTAAAGGAAGCCAGATTCTGGCTGGACATCAGGAAAAACTTCCTGACTGTTAGAGCAGCGCGACGGTGGAATCAGTGACCTAGGGAGGTTGTGGGCTCTCCCACACTAGAGGCCTTCAAGAGGCAGCTGGACAACCATCTATCAGTGATGCTTTAGGGTGGATTCCTGCATTGAGCAGGGGGTTGGTCAGCCTTTTGCCCACAGTTGGGACATTCCTCCTCCCCACCTGGGACCTTTCCTCTTGGGTCCCTCCCAGACCCCCCTTTCTCCAGCCTTCCCTTCCGCGATCCCCTAGTTGTAGGGAGGGAAGGAGGTGCAAGGCGGGGGTCTCCCTGGAGGGGCCCCAAGCGGGTCAGTCCCCTGGGGGGGCTCGGGGCAACATCTCTCTTCCCACCCACCCCCTGCCCCAAACCTGCACCTCTGTCCTGGGGGGCTCCTTCCTCTGCCCCCTCCCCCGGGGACCCCCTTGCAACCTGTACTCACCGGCTCCTTTGCAGGGGAAAAGAGGCTGCAGGCGGCGGAAACACGAGGCTCATAGGAGCAGGGGGAGAATCCCAGGCTCCTTTGCAATGGGTAGGGGGTGGAAGTGTGGGGCGGGAAGGGAGGGGCCTCATCCAGCCTGGGCTCCTCATGGGCCTCTCTAGGATACAGCCCTCTCTCCTCGTCTTTTAACCCTTCGGTGGAGGTAACACGAGAGACCCGCAGACGCTCCTGGCAGAGACAGGGACTTCGGAAGGGGGCTTTTCCGCAATGGGGGTCTTTTATTCCCCCCTGCAGCATCGCCACCCCATCTGCTCCTGGGGGCTTCAGGGGATCCACAGCCGTTTCCCCTTTGAGTGCGTAAAGCAGCCTCCGGCATGGGAGCCCTCCGTCCTTCTGCCTGACCTTGCTGCAGAACAGCGTTCCCCAACCTGGTGCCCTTCAGAACTCTAAACACGAATAGATGCTCTAAAAAGAGAGAGGTCAAGTAGGGTGAGCCTATGAAAACGAGGACAGGGCTCCTGTATCTTTAACAGTTGCATAGAAAGGGGAATTTCAGCAGGTGTCATTTGTATATATGGTGAAATTCCTTCTTCATCCCAACAGTTAAAGCTGCAGGAGCTTTGCCCTCTTTTAAATCTGGTCACTCTAGTATAGCTCCTGCAGTTTTAACTGCTGTGATGAAGAGGGGATTTCACCAGGTTCTCCATATATACAAACAACACCTGCAGGAATTCCCCTTTCTGTGCAACTGTTAACGATACAGGAGCCCTGTCCTCCTTTCCATTGGGTCACCCTAATGTTAGGTGAGGCTTTATCAAGGTACAGGAAGATTCTAGACTCATGGAGCCTCTAGCCATGAGGAGGACAACACTCATGGCAACTTCTGCTCATAGTGGCCTCTTGTTGCACACCTTGACCTCTTCTTTGAGAGCAGGTCTGAATCCATCTCAGGCTCAAGGCAGGAAAACCTTTGGCCCTCCAGGAAATAAGAGGTCTGATGATGAACCAGAGTTTCTCTCCCAATGCATCCCATGGCTCCATTCTAAGCCCTCTCTGTTCCTAGCACTTGAACCCCAAACAGGAGCAGAAGCGAACAGTGATTTCCACCCGCTCTTAGGATGTGAACAGCAGGGCTCCCTTCATCCATGAAAGCAGGACATATGAAAGCCCATGAAAGCATTTGCCCATAGCAAATCCATAGTTGCCGACAGAGAAAACATAGCACAGTCCTTGTCTTTCACTCTGCTGCACTTAGGCTTTATTTAGTGTAATTTGATTTTATATTTCTGACTCCTAGTTTTATTTATTATGATTATCTTTTTGTGTTGCATTGTTCGGCATTGAAGTAGTAGTATTTATTTATTTATGTCGTAAGCTGACTATACCTTAAGAGAGATACCTTAAGTGGTTTGCAAGGGATTAAAAATAAAATACAGAAACAACATATAAAAATATAACAGCAACAGCGTAGCTTAGCTGAAGAAGCCTGCAGGAACGGGTGGGGGGGAGTCTTCAGCTAATGTCTCAAAGTGGCAGAACTGGCTTTATTTAATCAGATGGGGCAACGGTGCTACTATTGGGCTAAATGCCCCCTCCCCGAAAAGCACCCCCCTGGTTCCACGTTTCTGCCAGGAGCCCTGGAGGAGCCTCTGTGGCTCTCTCGTATTACCTCCACCCAAGGGTTAAAGAGGAGAGGGGGCTGGGTCCTAGAGCCAAGGCTGGAGGATGAGCCACACTTCCCGCCCCACACTTCCCCCCCATGGCAAAGGAGCCTGGGATTCTCCCCCCTGCCATTCATGCATGGTATGTCCCACTGCGAGCCTCTTTTCTCCTGCAGAGGAGCAGGTGAGGGCAAAAGGCAAGGGGGGTCCCAGGGGGGAGGAGAAGGAAAGGGTGGTGGTGGAAAGAGCCCCCCCCCCCAGGTGCAGAGAAAGGAGAGAGCCAAGGGCAGGGAGGCAGGTTTGGGCAGGGGGTGGGTGGGAAGAGAAGGAGGGAGGGAGCCCCCCAGCCCCCAGGTGAAGAGCAAGGGCGGCTGATGGTGCTTCACTTCCTCCTCCCCCCATGCTTCATGGGTCCCACCTGCAGCTTCTTTCGCCCTGCAGAGGAAGAGGTGAGGGCAACATGCAAGGGGTCCTGGGGAGCCCTCAGGGCAGGGAGCATTTGGGTCCGGAGCGGTCCTAAGACCATGATTTGGGCCCCGTCGAGAGATTTCCAAACAGGTGCGCTAGGCTCCCCTCCCGCTGCCCCTTCCCAACCCACCTGGAGAGGCATCCGGCACCTGCTGCATCCTCGGGACGGCCTTCGAGAGAAGAAGCCCGATTGCAACGATCCAACCGGGAAGTGATCAGGGGATGGACTCCTCTTTCCAGGTAATCCTGGTGCAGGGGCAGCCCTGGTAGGCAAAGAAGCTGTAACCAGCCAGAACTCCTCTTTGCCCCGGAGACCGCCTGGGCCTCAAGCGAGGCCTCCGAGGCTCTGTCCCTGCGAAGTCACCAGGCGGGGCACCCCATCTAGAAGAGGCCCCTGACCTCATTCCCATACCCGGGACCGGCCCACCCACAGAGCCTCCGGCTGAGTTCGGACCATTGGCGTGCGCACAGCAGGTTCAGGGGGTTCAACTGAACCCCCTAATGCACTGCCGCCGCCATGTTTGCCCCGCCTGCACAGTGAGCAAAACGCAGCTCAGCCCCGCAGCTGCTCTGCAGCCTTGTTTCCCAGCTGCCCAGCCACAGGAAGTAGGAAGTCTTGCAAGAGTTCCTGCGAGCCTTCCCAGCCAGCAGCCGAGATCTCCCTCAGCAACCTCTAATAATGCCAAACCCAGATTGCTTCTCCTGCACAAGCCCCCTAGAACAAACGAAGCTCTACTCCAAGGGAGGCTTTGTGTAGGAAACGTGGGCTTTGGATTGTGCTTGTGCCGTGTTGCTATCCTGGGGATGAGCACACGTCAGGAGGTTCCCACCATCTGTATTTTATTAATTTTATCAAATTTTATTAAGGGTTTGGCCACAATGGTTTGGTTTTCATTTATTCCCCCCCCCCCAAAGAGCATAATGTGACGCAAGCCAGCAAGGCCAAAATTGTTAAAAGAATAACATGGGATCTCTTCCTTGTAAAACTTGTACAGTATGTGGTGACTCTTTTGTACATGGTTTAGAGACAAATATTGAACATGAAACCACCAGACCAATAGACTATAAATAATTCTGTAGGAACTTAACTTGTAAGAAATCACTGTAGTTGCTTTTAAACAATTTCAAAATACGTTCTGGGGTTGTTCTGTTTTTGTTTTTTTCTTCTTCAGACTGTGCAAAGACTGAAAGCTAAGTTTGCATTTCTAAAATGTTGACTTATTCTGCAAGAGTTCTTAGTAACTTCTTGAGTGTGGTAGATCTTGGAAGATGTCAATTCTTTGCTTGTAATGTTATCCTGTAGCTAGGGTGTTTGGCAGAGATGTTCAAAAATGAAAATATTTTAGAACATGGTTTAGTTAGAGAAATCATTTTCTTACTTCAAGAATCCTGCTGATTTAACTGTACAGCAATGAGGATGATCAGGGGTCTGGAAACAAAGCCCTATGAGGAGAGACTGAAAGAACTGTTTAGGCTTGAGAAGAGAAGGCTGAAGGGAGATATGATAACATTATTCAAGGACTTGAAAGGTTGTCACACAGAGGAGGGCCAGGATCTCTTCTCAATCCTCCCAGACTGCAGGACACGGAATAACGGGCTCAAGTTATAGGCAGCCAGATTCCGGCTGGACATTAGGAAAAACTTCCTGACTATTAGAGCAGTACGACAATGGAACCAGTTACTTAGGGAGGTCATAGGCTCTCCCACACTAGAGACCTTCAAGAGGCAGCTGGACAACCATCTGTCAGGTATGCTATAAGATAGATTCCTGCATTGAACAAGGGGTTGGACTTGATGACCTTAGAGGCCCCGTCCAACTCTTACTATTCTATGATTCTAATTTTAGTAGTTTTTGAACCACTTACTTTCTCTTGATTTCAGAATAGCAGGGCATCTGACATTCTTTTCAGCCAATTTTCTTTAATCAATTATCATTTTTTCAAAGGATGTGATCTCTGCATTAAACTGGACGTGCAGTATCTGGCAAAAGTCATGCTCTCCTCTGCTGTTCTGGTGTGCCCTGACACAGAGCCCTCAGCTATTCTAGCCTGTACTACTGCAGACTCCTCAAACTATTTCGACTACTCTTGCAGATTCCCCAACTGTTCTGGCCTGCCCTATCACAGACCCTGTGACTATTCTTGCCTGCCCTAAGACAAGTGTTGGATTCAATGTGTTGTTTATATTTTGAATTTTTCAAGTATTTAAAAATGCAAGCTGTATATATCTACTATCAAGGTGCTCTCCATATGCCAAATGTGGACTTGCTTGGTGTTAAAATCTGCACCCAATGAGTTAAAATACACCTGATCTTTGAACCACAACAAGCCTGATCAAGAAACCTGAATCTGTTTTAGTAAGTTTGGATTAGGTCATTATCTGATTAAATTTAAAGATGGTGAAAATTGACTATCTTTATATATGCCTGGTTATCACTACAGCAAAAAAATATTATTCAGAGTCTCTGTTTTAAAATGTGTATTTTTAAAGTACAGATTACTTGTTAATTAAAAAAAATCCAGTTTACTTCAGTTTTTGTTTGTTCGATGAATGAAAAAAAGCATAGGCGTGCGGAGCACATTTCATTAGGGGGTTCGGCCAGGGATACTTTTTTTAAGGTAAACATTGATTGAACATATAGTAATAAAGGACTTTTTTTCATTCATCGAACAAACAAAAACTGAAGTAAACTGGATTTTTTTTAATTAACAAGTAATCTGTACTTTAAAAATACACATTTTAAAACAGAGACTCTGAATAATATTTTTTTGCTGTAGTGATAACCAGGCATATATAAAGATAGTCAATTTTCACCATCTTTAAATTTAATCAGATAATGACCTAATCCAAACTTACTAAAACAGATTCAGGTTTCTTGATCAGGCTTGTTGTGGTTCAAAGATCAGGTGTATTTTAACTCATTGGGTGCAGATTTTAACACCAAGCAAGTCCACATTTGGCATATGGAGAGCACCTTGATAGTAGATATATACAGCTTGCATTTTTAAATACTTGAAAAATTCAAAATATAAACAACACATTGAATCCAACACTTGTCTTAGGGCAGGCAAGAATAGTCACAGGGTCTGTGATAGGGCAGGCCAGAACAGTTGGGGAATCTGCAAGAGTAGTCGAAATAGTTTGAGGAGTCTGCAGTAGTACAGGCTAGAATAGCTGAGGGCTCTGTGTCAGGGCACACCAGAACAGCAGAGGAGAGCATGACTTTTGCCAGATACTGCACGTCCAGTTTAATGCAGAGATCACATCCTTTGAAAAAATGATAATTGATTAAAGAAAATTGGCTGAAAAGAATGTCAGATGCCCTGCTATTCTGAAATCAAGAGAAAGTAAGTGGTTCAAAAACTACTAAAATTAGAATCATAGAATAGTAAGAGTTGGACGGGGCCTCTAAGGTCATCAAGTCCAACCCCTTGTTCAATGCAGGAATCTATCTTATAGCATACCTGACAGATGGTTGTCCAGCTGCCTCTTGAAGGTCTCTAGTGTGGGAGAGCCTATGACCTCCCTAAGTAACTGGTTCCATTGTCGTACTGCTCTAATAGTCAGGAAGTTTTTCCTAATGTCCAGCCGGAATCTGGCTGCCTATAACTTGAGCCCGTTATTCCGTGTCCTGCAGTCTGGGAGGATTGAGAAGAGATCCTGGCCCTCCTCTGTGTGACAACCTTTCAAGTCCTTGAATAATGTTATCATATCTCCCTTCAGCCTTCTCTTCTCAAGCCTAAACAGTTCTTTCAGTCTCTCCTCATAGGGCTTTGTTTCCAGACCCCTGATCATCCTCATTGCTGTACAGTTAAATCAGCAGGATTCTTGAAGTAAGAAAATGATTTCTCTAACTAAACCATGTTCTAAAATATTTTCATTTTTGAACATCTCTGCCAAACACCCTAGCTACAGGATAACATTACAAGCAAAGAATTGACATCTTCCAAGATCTACCACACTCAAGAAGTTACTAAGAACTCTTGCAGAATAAGTCAACATTTTAGAAATGCAAACTTAGCTTTCAGTCTTTGCACAGTCTGAAGAAGAAAAAAACAAAAACAGAACAACCCCAGAACGTATTTTGAAATTGTTTAAAAGCAACTACAGTGATTTCTTACAAGTTAAGTTCCTACAGAATTATTTATAGTCTATTGGTCTGGTGGTTTCATGTTCAATATTTGTCTCTAAACCATGTACAAAAGAGTCACCACATACTGTACAAGTTTTACAAGGAAGAGATCCCATGTTATTCTTTTAACAATTTTGGCCTTGCTGGCTTGCGTCACATTATGCTCTTTGGGGGGGGGGGAATAAATGAAAAACAAACCATTGTGGCCAAACCCTTAATAAAATTTGATAAAATTAATAAAATACAGATGGTGGGAACCTCCTGACGTGTGCTCATCCCCAGGATAGCAACACGGCACAAGCACAATCCAAAGCCCACGTTTCCTACACAAAGCCTCCCTTGGAGTAGAGCTTCGTTTGTTCTAGGGGGCTTGTGCAGGAGAAGCAATCTGGGTTTGGCATTATTAGAGGTTGCTGAGGGAGATCTCGGCTGCTGGCTGGGAAGGCTCGCAGGAACTCTTGCAAGACTTCCTACTTCCTGTGGCTGGGCAGCTGGGAAACAAGGCTGCAGAGCAGCTGCGGGGCTGAGCTGCGTTTTGCTCACTGTGCAGGCGGGGCAAACATGGCGGCGGCAGTGCATTAGGGGGTTCAGTTGAACCCCCTGAACCTGCTGTGCGCACGCCAATGAAAAAAAGTCCTTTATTACTATATGTTCAATCAATGTTTACCTTAAAAAAAGTATCCCTGGCCGAACCCCCTAATGAAATGTGCTCCGCACGCCTATGGTTCGGACGACACACTAATGTACTGGGGGTGGGTGGAGGTAATAGGAACGGAACGGGAAGCCACCGTTGATTAGCACGCCGTCCAAAGTCAGCCTCTGCCTGGGTTTGGTAGCTGAAAGTTTAGACTATAATGTTAATGTGGCTGAAAGTTTTAACGTTGCATTGAACTCGTTCGGACTGGTGGAAGTTTAACTAAATAACAATTCAACTGCTGCTGGTTGGGGCCGAGTGCTCTTTTCATGTTGTTTTCTAACAGGCCTCAGCAGGAGTTAAGCTGAATTTCTTTGTCATCGTTGCGTGTTTCACATTTCACTGCTGTATGTGATGTTCTTTTGCATTTACTTCCTTTAAAAACCATTCATCTCTTAAGGCTTCCAGTGTGGCCTGTTGCAGTGGTTTAACAAGTTGAAAGAGTATTCGCTGATTTCTTGCTTAGGTTTTAAAATAAACTTTCAACCAGGAGCCTGATTCCTGTGGGAACAGGGTTGTGGGGTCCCATTGGAGACAGGTCCTGGGTATTAAGTTGGCTACAGCTGGATCTAACTCATGCACCTCTCCATTTGAATTTCAAACTTTCCCCCCATATGCTTGCACTGTTCCATTGTATTCAAAGTTTTGAGCCCATTTTATCATACAATCTTTTACCTGCTCATCCTCCATCTCATACTTTAATAAAAGTTTATTTATTTATTTATTTATTACATTTATATACCGCCCCACAGCCGAAGCTCTCTGGGCGGTTTACAACAGTTAAAAATAGTAAACATTAAAAGTATACAGAAATTTAAAAACATAAAAACAGTATAAAAACAACAGTATCCATTTAAAAACAACAATTCTGGGGTCCATTAAAACAAACTTAACGTTGTTAAATGCTGTTAAAATGCTGTTAAAACATGTTCATCATTTGCACAGAACGTCATTTCAAATTCAGATTTTGATTGCTCAAACCCTCCATTCTTTTGTCTGTTTTAAACCTTTCCATGACTTGTGCAAAAGAAAACATAATTTGCACATTCCAAAACATGTATGACCTTTCAGCAGTTCCTCCCTTGATTTTAACTTATATTCATCTTGTGACATTTCTAATACATCATTATATGTCAACCATTTAGGCATACTTGTCAATTCCCTTCTATGATTAGCCCCCTGGGCTGATACCCAAAGTGGTATTTTCTGACAGAACCTTGGTTTATATTTGTTCCATATTCTTAAAACAGCATGTCTTACGTTATTATTAAATTCTACGTTAACCTTGGCTATATCATACCACAAATTGTCATGCCGTCCAAATCTCAACTTGTGTCCTTCCAGTTCCAACAGTCTAATATTTTTCTGCAATACCCAATCTTTCATCCACATTAAACAGCAGTCAGAGAAATACACTTTGAGGTCTGGCAGGCCCAGCCCTTCTCTTTCTTTTGCATCCTACAATATTTTAATTTTAACTCTTGGTTTTTTTGCTTGCTGTATAAACTTAGATCTCTCTCTCTGCCACTGCTCAAATGGTAAATCCGATGTTACAATGGGTATTGTTTGAAACAAAAATAACATTCTAGGCAAAACATTCATTTTAATTGTTGCCATTCTCCCCAGAAGTGACAGTTGGACCTTTCCCCACCTTGCTAAATCTTTTTTAACTTCATTTCAAACCTTAATATAATTATTATGAAATAACATGCAATTCATGTTTGTCAAAACAATTACCAAATATTTTACCTTCTTTTCCATGTGAAAACCTGTCTTTTCAATCAATTTTAATTGTTCTTGGAGGTTCATATTCTTTGTTAACATCATTGTCTTCTGTTTATTAACTTTAAAACCTGCTACTGCCCCAAATTCTTTCTATTTTCTCATCAAAATTTTGATACCCTTTAAAGGTTATTCCAGAGTCAAGACCAAATCATCTGCAAATGCCCTCAACTTATGTCTCTCTTTTTTAATCTTTACCTCTCCAATTCTCTCGTCTTGTCTTATATCTGGATTCAGCAATTCCAACTCTAAAATAAACAGTAGTGGTGACAGTGGGCAGCCCTGTCTTGTCCCTCTTTGTATTTCACATGGGTTGGACACATCACCATTAAACATTATTTGCGGGGTTTTTTTTTAGTTATGGATGGATTTCACCCACTTTATGACATTTACTCCAAAGTCCAGATCTTCTAAGGTTCTAAGTAAAAAGTTCCAACTAAGGTTGTAAAATGCTTTCTCTGCAACCACGAAAATCAAGGCAGCCTGGTTTTTTGAAGGTTTTGCAAGATATTCCACAACATTTAAAACCATCCTAACATTGTCTCCCATCTGTCTTTTGGGTAAGAAGCCACCTTGATCCTCATGAATGAATTCTTGTAGAACTTTATTCATTCTTTCTGCCAAGGTTGCTGTGAATAACTTATAATCATTATTTAATAGTGATATTTGCTGACTCAAAATTTCTTTGCTTCACTAAATTTAATTTCCCCCGTATCCCATATTGTTAACGTTGATAGTTGTCGTTGAAGCACTTTAATTTGTTGAGGAACACTTGCCTTTCCAGGTGTTTCCCTCAGGTCTTCTTGTTGTGCACCTTCAGAGAGGACAGAACAAAGCACAGACAATTCTGCTATAATCGGAAAGGAAGAGACCAAACAGAAATAGACAATATGGACGGAAAGGGGTCTCTAGTAGTGGTAACCTGCAAAGTGTGTGCAATGTTCATGTTCTTGCCTGAGATCGACATGGCATACACTTGCAGCACCTGCAAGCTGGTGGCACTATTGGAAGAAAAAGTGAGAGGACTTGAGCAGTGAGTGTCCAACCTCCAAGGAATAAGAGAACACGGGGAGTTCTTAGAACGGTGGAACTACAACAGCAACAAGAAGAACAACAGATCGAAGAGCAACAGCCAGTGGAAGCAGAAGTGGAGTATGCTGAGGGGAGAAAAGCCAATGAAGAGGAAACTCCCTGGAAAAGGGTGACAGTTAAGAGCAGAAGGACTAGAAGGCATTCTGCACCTGTGGTAGCATTAGAGCTAAGCAACTGCTCTCTGTTGCTGGAGGATGAGACTGAGGAACAGTCTGCATAGGAAGAATTACAGAGGACACCGTGCAACAGTGAACAAGACTCAGAAAGTCGGTCGACCAAGAAGAAGAGAAGAGTAGTTGTTGTGGGAGACTCCCTGCTGCGTGGGATTGAAACCCAAGTATGTCGTGAAGACCCAATGACTCGCCAGGTGTGCTGCCTCCCTGGAGCACAAATTAGAGATGTGCCTGAAGGATTGCCAAAGCTCATAAAGCCTACGGACACATGCTCCTTTCTTCTCATCCATGTGGGAACAAATGATGTCACCAAGCGGCGCTACGAAGAAATCATGTCAGACTTCTTCTAAGATAAATTGGATGCACACGTGAAAATGATGTTCCATTTTCCTCAGTGGTTTCCTCTTTTGGCATTCCCATTTGTATTTTTTTTAATAGTTCTTATCTATGCGCATAAGTGCATATTCGTTTAATATGCTCTTTACAGAGCGGCACCTAGTGTGCTTTCAACTCTATAGGCAAACCTCACATCCGTTGCGAAAAGCAGCCATTTTTACTCTACACCTTTCCCGCCAGGTAGGACAGGGGAGGGGGAACATTTCCATTTTCCTCAGTGGTTTCCTCTTTTAGCTTTCTCACTTGTAATTTTTTAAAAATAGTTCTTATTGATGCGCATAAGTGCATATTCGTTTAATATGCTCTTTACACAGCGGCGGCCCCAAGTTGCCGGTACACGTGCGCATGTGAGATGAACTGCTATGTGTCTCAATGTTAACATTACTGGTGGTTTAAAAATTGACTTTCACTTTTTAATACAGGTAATGGACGGCTTTGCAGCGTTGGGATTTCGGGGAGCCTGTGAAGCCACAGATGGAACCCATAAATAGTTTGTCCCATAAGGCAAGGCAACGATTTCATCAATCGCAAAAACTATTATTCAATGATTCTGCAGGGGACTACGGGCCACACTGGCCGCTTCACCCATATTGACGTTGGGTGGAGTGGAAGGAACCACGATGCCCATGTATTCAGAAATTCATCCCTCTTTGAGGCAATGGATGCAGGACTTTTTTGCCCCTCCAATGAGGTCTGGAGAATTGGGGACGTCGAAGTGCCACCTTTCATTGTTGCTTATGGGGCTTATCCGTTGCATGAAGCCCTATGGGGGTAACCTATGGGAGAGAGACAGGGGGAGTGCGACCCTGTTGGTTCTCCTAGACCTCTCAGCGGCCTTCGATACCATCGACCATGGTATCCTTCTGGATAGGTTGTCTGAGCTGGGAGTTGGAGGTACTGCGTTGCAGTGGTTCCACTCCTACTTGGATGGCCGATTCCAGAAGGTGGTGCTGGGGGATTATTGCTCTGTGCCGTGGCTCCTAAGCCATGGGGTTCCACAGGGCTCTATTTTATCCCCTATGCTGTTTAACATATACATGAAGCCGCTGGGGGAGGTTATCCGGAGATGTGGACTGAGGTGTCATCAATATGCGGATGACACCCAGATCTACCTTTCCTTTTCGTCAAACCCAGGTGAGGCAGTGACTGTTCTGAACCAGTGCCTGGGCACAGTAATGGACTGGATGAGGGCTAACAAACTGAGACTCAATCCAGACAAGACGGAGGTACTGTTAGCGGGTGGTTCATTTGTCCAGCAAGGTGATGTTTGCCCTGTCCTGGACGGGGTTGCACTCTCCCTAAAGGATCGGGTCCGTAGTTTGGGGGTGCTCTTCGATCCAGAACTGTCACTTGAGGCACAGGTGAACTCAGTGGCAAAGAGCACCTTTTATCAGCTTAGGCTGATATACCAACTGCGCCCTTATCTGGACAGTGATAGCCTAGCTACAGTTATCCATGCTCTGATAACCTCTCGTTTGGATTACTGCAATGCGTTATACGTGGGGCTGCCTTTGAAAACAGTCCAGAAGCTTCAGCTGGTACAAAATAGGGCAGCCCGTTTACTAACAGGGACTGGCTGGTGAGATCACATTACGCCAGTCCTTTTACAACTTCATTGGCTGCCAGTCCAGGTCCGGGCCTGATTCAAAGTGCTGGTATTGACATTTAAAGCCCTAAACGGTTTGGGGCCAGGTTATTTGAAGGAACGCCTCCTCCCATATGTACCTACCCGGACCTTAAGATCATCTACAGGGGTCCTTCTCCGTGAGGCAGGTGGCTACTAGGAGGAGGGCTTTCTCCGCAGTGGCACCCCGGTTGTGGAATGAGCTCCCCAGAGAGGTCCGCCTGGCGCCTACACTGTACTCCTTTCGTCACCAGCTGAAGACCTTTTTATTCACTCAGTATTTTAACACTTAATTTTAACTTAAATTTAAATTATACTGTTTTAACTCTGTATTTTAACCTTATATCAATTTTGCTGCATGGTTTTATCCTGGTTGTGCTTTTTATATTGTATTTTGTATTTGTGTTTTTAACTTGTTGGTTGTTTTATGATGATTTTAATTTTTGTGAACCGCCCAGAGAGCTTCGGCTATTGGGCGGTATAAAAATGTAATAAATAAATAAATAAACCTTGAGCCACCGCAAGCTCACTTCAATTACTGCCTCAGCCGTGCCCAGAACGTTGTCGAACGTGCCTTTGGGAGGCTGAAGAGCAGATGGAGGTGCCTCAGTAGTCGGCTGGAAGTGGCAGAGGAAAATGTTCCCTCAGTTATTACGGCTTGCGTAATTATGCACAACATCTGTGAAGCCAGAGGTTACGCAATCATTAACCTCTAAACCGTGTAACACTGGTGACCCTAGGACAAGCCTATGTTAGTGATGCAAACAAGCGTCTAGCTGAGGGAACAGAGGTTAGGGATGCTATTTGCACATACTTGTGGCACCAGAGGGAGTTGCGTCGGTAAAATTAAACTGAACTATAATTGCAATGTTGTTGCTGTATATTCCTTCACTCTCTTCGCGACTTTGTTTTGTGTTACGTTCTTTCATATTGAATAAAATCATATGGTTTTGGAAGCTGTACTTCCGTTTTAAATTAATATTGCTGCGCATGTCCGATTATGTGCAATTACTTCTCCGGGTTTGTAGGGGGTGTAATTCAGGAAGCAAACCACTTCCTCTAATATACCTCATGGAGAAGCACAAAATGACCCCGAGAAGAGTTGCCTACTGGCAAATCAACGAAGTCGAGTTGCTCTTGGAGGAACTGAGCAAATCTGGCCATGCAGAGCGCCTAATGTACAGCTCAAATCTGCACACAATATTTATTTTTCAAAAATCCGCGAGGACTCTGACCTCCGAGGGATACCTGCGGAGCGCCATACAAGCCCACAAAAAATTTAAGACCATCAAGGCTAAATTTTATGAGGCCATGCAAAGACACCAAGGGCCACCCCCAAGGCGTTAAAGACCACCACATTTCGACGCTCTATAGGCTGTGGCGGGAGGCAGGGGAGCCCAGCTGGTTTGAAAGGAGACCTGCTAGTACATTTATATTCTTATGAAATATAATGCAATTTTTATTTTTAAAGACTTCCTAGTTTTTTCATATGCTGCTTCATTAAAATTTCAGTCCTGTCTGAGAACCTGGCTGTATCTGAAGCAGTTTGAGCACTACAATAACAATCAAGTTACTGTAATGTTAAGGCAGTTACTATTGCTATATTTATGAAGTTGTGTCAATACATAACATATATAGAATGTCAACAACTTAATGAAACAGCAATGTAAATGTGTTAAATAAACACAAGAAATGTCAATACATATTGTAATTAAAAGTTTTGCTTTTCCTGTTAAGAGAGCTCATATTATTTTTTAATTCCTTACATCATTATCTTTAACTTTATTTAAAACAATATTTTAATAGAATAAAATAGCTATGACTTTCTATTGTAAAACATTAACATTAAAAATTGTACTATACTCTAACGTACTACTTCTTTGTTTACTTTTCAGACATGCAGCCAGCTCGCACGCAGCCAGCAGCAAGCCAATGCAGCAACAGAGGAAGGTGAAGATCCTCTGTTACCAGCAGTTCCTGATGACCCAGGTCTATCCCTGATTCCAATAAACTCTAGAATAATTTTACACACCAAGGTAATGAGTGATGATCACTTTATTTCATACTTAAAACTACATGCTTACCCTTTCAGGCACATCAACCCTCCAACCTCCTGCAGCTGAGCAGTCTGGGGACTCCTCGGGGACTCCAAGCACTGAGCCAGTGCTTCAGGCTGTCCTCCGGCTGGAGGCTTCTTTTCACCGAACAAGTAAATATGTTTTATGATGCTATATATATGCTACACTAAGCATTTATAGGGCTTCTCCCTAGTGTGAATTCTTTGATGCCGCTTAAGGCTTGTGCTGCAAGTAAAGCTCTTTCTGCACTCCAAGCATTTATAAGGCCTCTCCCCAGTGTGAATTCTTTGATGCTGCTTAAGGTGTGCGCTCCGAGCAAAGTTCTTTCCGCACTCTAAACATTTATAGGGCTTCTCCCCAGTGTGAATTCGTTGATGGATCTTAAGGACTGTGCTCTGAGCAAAGCTCTTCCCGCACTCAAAGCATTTATAGGGCTTCCCTGCGGTGTGAATTCCTTGATGCTGCTTAAGGTGTTTGCTCTGAGCAAAGCTGTTCCCGCACTCAAAGCATTTGTACAGCTTCTCCCCAGTGTGAATCCTTTGATGCCGCTTACGGCTTGCGCTTTGAGCAAAGCTCTTCCCGCACTCTAAGCATTTATAGGGCTTCTCCCCAGTGTGAATTCCTTGATGTTGCTTAAGGCTTGTGCTGTGAGCAAAGCTCTTCCCGCACTCTAAGCATTGATAGGGCTTCTCCCCAGTGTGAATTCTTTGATGCAGAGTAAGGTTTGTGCTGTGAGCAAAGCTCTTCCCGCACTCTAAGCATTTATAGGGCTTTTCCCCAGTGTGAATTCCTTGATGCTGTTTAAGGCGTGTGCTGCGACCAAAGGTCTTCCCACACTCAAAGCATTTATAGGGCTTCTCCCCAGTGTGAATTTGTTGATGCAGCTTAAGGCTTGTGCTGTGAGCAAAGCTCGTCCCGCACTCTAAGCATTTATAGGGCTTCTCCCCAGTGTGAATTCGTTGATGCAACTTAAGATGTCCACCCTGAGCAAAGGTCTTCCCGCACTCTAAACATTTATAGGGCTTCTCCCCAGTGTGAATTCTTTGATGGTTCTTAAGGACTGTGCTCTGAGCAAAGTTCTTCCCGCACTCAAAGCATTTATAGGGCTTCTCTCCAGTGTGAATTCTTTGATGTTGCTGAAGGACTTTGCTCTGAGCAAAGCTCTTTCCGCACTCTAAGCATTTATGGGGCTTCTCCCCAGTATGAATTCTTTGATGCCGCTTAAGCTGTGCGCTGAGGGCAAAGCTCTTTCCGCAATCTAAGCATTTAAAAGGCTTCTCCCCAGAGTGAATTCTTTGATGGTTCTTAAGGTTTGTGCTGTGAGGAAAGCTTTCTCCGCACGCTAAGCACTTATAGGACTTCGCATTTTGAATTCTTTGATGCTTCTTAAGGTTTGTGCTCTGAGTAAAGCTCTTCCCGCATTCTAAGCATTTATAGGGCTTCTCCCCAGTGTGAATTCTTTTATGCAACTTAAGTTGTGAGTTGAAAGTGAATTGTTTTTCACACACTGAGCATTGAAACCTTTGATATTTGTTAGAATGAATCTTCTGAGTTTTACTCTGTTTCTTCCTTTTATAAATGTTCTTTTTACTTGGTGCTTCTAGTATTGGAGTTTCGAAGACGTCTGATCCTTCAAAAGAAATGGATTCGTTTTCCCTCTTCTCTTCAGTTTCAGTTTTCCTTCTCTGGTGTAGGCCACTTTTCTTGCTCTCCTTGTGATCACCTGCAAGTATAGACACAGAAATTGTCTTGAAATCTTGGAACAAAACAAATGGTTGCTGATTTGATTCACAGGATAAAAAAAAATCGTTGGTGAGGCAGATCCTTCTAAAG
Source organism: Elgaria multicarinata webbii (assembly GCF_023053635.1). Classification (NCBI taxonomy): domain Eukaryota; kingdom Metazoa; phylum Chordata; class Lepidosauria; order Squamata; family Anguidae; genus Elgaria; species Elgaria multicarinata. Next base: position 170,627,475 of record NC_086173.1, read on the forward strand.
ATATTAAATAAACCGATGATCAATAGAACTAAGAACTAGGCTGCCATACAATGCTTTCATTTATATGGAATAACACATATAAAGTAGTTTAGAAAATAAATGAACAACATAAAATACTGTAAATATAAAATACACTTAAAATCTGCCATTTTCTCCTAGCTGATCATTTAATTGGGAACTGGAAAGTAGGAATTCAACCCTAATGGTTATTTTCAATGTCTAGTTATATCTTAAAATGAAAAACAAGCTGTCCAGAGCTGTCTTCTGAAAAGGCTGAACTCTCTTCTCCTCCATGGAGACCATTAAGATAATATCTGTAACATCTTCAATATTATGCAGATGCAATTATAGCAGCAAAGTAAGATTGGTTGGCAGCCATCTCTGCCACTGAGCAAGTCCATCAATGGGCTTTTCTCATGTTTTGTCAGGTCTTCGGAGTCAATGACATTTGTATTCTGCACTGACACAAGAAGAGCTGAAATTCCACCTTCCAGGATCTGGCAAGAAGGCAGAGACTTACCCAGAGGAATCCCATTCCTTACCCAGAAAGGCCAGGATCCCACGATTCTCCTCCATGACTTCTTTGTGCAGAGTCCTCTGGCCTGGATCCAGCAGAGCCCACTCCTCCTCCGAGAAATGCACGGCCACCTCCTCAAAGGTCCCCAGACCCTGAAAGCAGCAGAAGAAATGATGTTCTCTTTAAGCATTATGTAGCAATCCATTAAGACAAGGATGGTGAGGCCCTCTTTCTGAATGCCAAAGCATTGTGAGTGACATTCAAGGCCTTCCTAGCAGCCATCTTGGAGAAGAGCAGGTTCTTCCAGGACCAAAGAGATGTACAGGAGACGGAGGCCCCCAGGACTCCCCTACCTGCCCAGGCTGTGCAGAAACCGCTTCCACTCCACCACCTAGCGAACGAGGCCCAGAAGGTCCCGTCAGGATCAGTTCACTTCTCCTGCAGGTTGTTTTGCTCCCTGTGAGGAAGGTAAAGAAGGTGGGAAGGTGAGAAGGTAAGGTAACATTCTTAACTATTCCCATTTTCATTGTTTATTTTCAGTGTTTATTTATTTATTGCATTTGTTTACAATACCATAGCCAAAGCACTTAAAAACAATATCCAAATATTTAAAACTGCGAAAACATACAATACACACATGCATATAAAACTACTATAACAAGTTTTAAAACTATGACCCTAAAAAAACAGACCCAGGCTAATTAATTACATATTGCTAATTACATATTGCTAATTACAGATTGCTAATTACAGATTGCTTGACCTGGCACTGAAAAGATAACAATGTCAGTGCCATGTAAACCGCATTGGGGAGATTGTTCCACACTTGGGGGGCCACCACAGAGAAGGCCTCTCCCTTGTTGACGTCCTCCAATCTTCCCTCTGAGTAGGTGCCTGGAGGCGGACCTTAGTTGTTGAGTGTGTAAGACCCACTCTGGGAAGTGGACCAGAGTGGGTCTGATACCCTCAAACCACATTACTAAACAACATTTCCTTTTTGAGTATCTCCCCCAGCAAAATCAGAATGTTAAAGCAGCTCATGCACTTCAGGCATAATTGAGGGAGGGAGACCATGGGGAAATAGGACCACTAACCCTTACCCAGTGAGGAGGGTCCTCCTTCACCCTCCTGCAAGATCCGCCCATCCAGTGGCTTCTGTGTGATGTCCGGTGGAGCCTTCTCTGCCTCAGGGAAATCTGTGGGTGCTCTGGCCAACATCCCCTGGACCTGGAGCAGGAGGGAGGATTCCAGACAGAGAATGGGGAGGTGGGAAGGAAAGAAATGGGTCAGGTCAGGGGCGAGGGCATAATTTCCCAATCGGTTTGGCTTTCAGGTCTCATTCTAAAGCTGATCTACTATCCAAGACACAAAGCCATGTGTCTTTGTCAGGGGGCTAAGATATCAACCCTGGCATAAGCAAAGTGCTTGAACACCCTCCAAAAACCAGCCAGGAGGAAAGACAGAACCTCCCAGACATTCCCTGATATCCAGCATCTTCCACTGTAAACACAGCAGTTTGGTGTCTACAAATTCTCTTCCTGTCCTGTTGGGAAGACTCTGCCACTGGCTGAAGAAGGATCCCCTCCTTGCCCAGAACTTCATAAACCCATTCAGTTCTCCTGTGTTCATAAGAACAGCCATTCTGGATCAGAACGAGGGTCCATCTACTCTAGGATTCTCTCCCCACAGTGGTCCATCAGCTGTTGACTACGAACTCACAAGCAGGACATGAGTGTCACAGCACCCTCCAGCCCATGTTCCCCAGCAACTGGTGTACTTAGACATACTGCTTAGGATACTGGAGGTAGGATATAGCCATTCATAGCCTTCTCCTCCAGGAATTTGTCTAACCCCCTGTTTAAACAGTCCAAATTCATGGCCATCCCTGCATCCTCTGGTAGGGAATTGCACATTTTAATGACGTACTGTTAATTTAACGAGGGCCTGCTCTACACATGAAGAACAACTATACTTGCAGGTGTCATTGGAAATCGGGGCTTCCCTTCCTTAGAGGACATGTAAAATAAAGTTGAGATAAGTATTAAGAACACAGTCCCTGTTAGTCACCAGGATGAAATGCTCTCACCTGGTCTTGGTCCTCTGCCTGGCTCAGGAGGAAGCCTTCTGCCAGGGCCACTGCCTGGGAACTGGTCTCTGCTCCACACTCTCTGACCCAACTCTCCACCTCCAGGGGCAGGACAGCCAGGAACTGCTCCAGGACCACCAGGTCCAGCATCTCAGCTTTCGTGTTCCTTTCTGGCTTCAGCCACTGGCGGCAAAGGTGGTGGAGTCGGCTGCAAACCTTTCGGGGCCCCATGGCCTCCTGGTAGCAGAAGTCCCTGAAGCCCTGGCGCTCCGTGTCTGAGCAGGTGTTGCTCCCAGGCTGGTCCTGCTGCACTCTTCCTTCCCAGGGCTCTGCACTGCTCCCTTCCTGGATGTTTCCTGCCTCAGGGCCAGCAAAGCTTTGCTCTTCCATCTTCACTCTCTTCTGCTCCCACCAGGACTCAAAACAGTCTCCTTCCTTGGCTGCCAATTTCTCCTTTGAGGCAGGGACTGCGCTGTAGGAATTAAAACGGAGAGTGTGAAGGAGGCACACCAGGGTTCTCCGTGAGAAGGTTCCCAACTTCCCTCCTTGGCAAAACCTGGTAATGGAGCCGGATGGCTTCTTGACTGATCATTCTGTCGAAGGATGGCCGAACAATGCCCCCCCCCACACCAGATACAAGGCCCATGTGTCTTCCCCAATAATTTGATTCTTTTAAACACCAGCCTGGCAAGGTAGGCCACAGGCCCAAGCTTCAGAGCTGATATTTCGAGGGGGTGTCGAGGAACCCTGGAAAGGCGCGTCTCCTCTAAGTGGGATCGCTGAGTGGTGGTCAAAGACTCTAAGACACGGTTCTCTCTTTTGAGAAAGTTTATTACAAGCAGCGCTTAACACTGCATGGTGGAAGCCCTCAGAGGACCCAAGGAACTGCCCGCTATTTTCAGGAAAGGCTTAACCTCCTTATAGGGTCAGTCCCCTTCGTAACAAGGCTGAACCTCTCCATACAATACACCAATCATAAAACAGTAACAGGTAAGCTGCTCAGCCAGTTATAAGCAAGGATTTTACGCATGTGCAGAGTGCAATCTTTCCAAGGACAGAAAAACAAGACGTCAATGATTAGTGTGAAACTTGTGCCCATCTGTTCATTTCACGGTTAGCTGTTTCTACCACGACACCTTCTAACTGTCCTAGTAGGCACACAATCTTGAGACACTAGTGTTTCAATACCCTTCACAAGACTTGGTGTCATGGTTGCATCCTTAATACATTTCCCAGTTACTGCGGAAGCATAGATACTTTGATTTGTAGAGAACAGGCCCAAAATAACTATATTAGCACAGGGTGGGCTTAGGAGAAGCCCACATACCTATTTGCTTGAATTCCTGGTCAGGGTACAGCTGAGAAGAACAGACCCCCCTTGTTTTTAAGAGCCAGCACCTGTCTCAAAGGGGGCTCCGTGACCCCCAGCCCAAAGGAACCAGATTCGTGGTTGAAAATGAAGTTCTGACTCTGCCGCAACAGGAGAGAGAGAGTGTGTAACCAGAGCTGAATTAATGCCATTAAAAACTAATAATGTGTGAACGTTTATTTCAAAAGTTAAGCAAGAAAACACTGAATACTTTTTCAGCTCGTTAAACACATGAAATATGCCACTAAGGAAGCCTTAAGAAATGAATAATTTAGGGTGACCCTATGAAAACGAGGACAGGGCTCCTGGAACAGTTGTATTCCAGTACGATAATTTGTATTCCAGTACGATTTTTGTGAACCGCCCAGAGAGCTTCGGCTATTGGGCGGTATAAAAATGTAATAAATAAATAAATAAATAAATAGATAATGGAATCAGTTACCTAGGGAGGTTGTGGGCTCTCCCACACTAGAGGCCTTCAAGAGGCAGCTGGAGAACCACCAGTCAGGGATGCTTTAGGGTGGATTCCTGCATTGAGCAGGGGGTTGGACTTGATGGCCTTTTAGACCCCTTTCAACTCTACTATCTTTAACAGTTATATTGAAAAGGGAATTTCAGCACCTATCGTTTGCATACATGGATCACCTGGTGAAATTCCTTTCTCTATGCCTTCTCTGCTCCCAGCACTTGAACCCCAAAATTGCACCAGAGTAACAGCGATTTCTCCCCACTCTCAGGATGTGAATATCGGGCTCACTTAATACATCAAAGAGGGACGTACTAAAACCAACAGCAGGCTCCCTTCTTAATCAACAAAAGCACCCCAGGTTTTATTCCGAAGGCCTCGTGACCAAAGTGACTTGTTAATTTTACTTATTCACTAGGTTTGAATCAGGGAGAGGAAACGAAACCAAAAATGCAATGCAAACAGGACACCAGGGCAGCCTTTTGCCCATAGGGGGGACATTCCTCCTCCCCACCCGGGACCTTTCCTCTTGTGTCCCTCCCAGACACCCCCCTCCTTTCTCCAGCCTCCCCTTCCGAGATCCCCTAGTTATGGGGAGAAAAGGAGGTGCAAGGCGGGGGCTCTCCTGGAGGGGCCCCAAGTGGGTCAGTCTCCCTCTCTCTTCCAAAGCACCCCCTGCCCCAAACCTGCCCTGGGGGGCTCCTTCCTCCGCCCTCCCCCCTGGGACCCCCTTGCAATCTGCACTCACCTGCTCTTTTGCAGGGGAAAAAAGGCTGCGGGTGGCGGACAGACGAGGCTCGCAGGAGCACCGGGAGAATCCCAGGCTCCTTTGCAATGGGGGGGAAGGAAGTGTGGGGCAAGAAAGGAGGGGCCTCATCCAGCTTTGGCTCTTCATGGGCCTCTCTAGGACCCAGCCCCCTCTCCTCCTCTTTAACCCTTCGTTGGAGGCAGCACTAGAGAGCCGCAGAGGCTCCTGGCAGAGACGTGGACCTGGGAAGGGGGCTTTTCCACGTGTGTGTGTGTGGGTGTATTTTATCCCCTCTGCAGCATCGCCGCCCCATCTGCTCCTGGGGTCTTTGTGGGATCCACAGCCGTTTTCCCTTTGAGTGCGTAAAGCAGCCTCCGGCATGAGAGCCCTCCATCCTTCCGACTGCCCTTGCTGCAGAACAGCGTTCCCCAACCTGGTGCCCTTCAGAACTCTAAACACGAATAGAAGCTCTAAAAAGAGAGCGGTCAAGTACGGTGACCCTATGAAAAGGAGGACTGGGCTCCTGTATCTTAGCAGTTGCATACAAAAGGGAATTTCAGCAGGTGTCCTTTGTATATATGGAGAACCTGGTGAAATTTCCTCTTCATCACAACAGTTAAAGCTGCAGGAGCCCTGCCCTCTTTTAAATCTGGTTACTCTAGTATAGGTCCTGCAGCTTAAACTGTTGTGATGAAGAGGAAATTTCACCAGGTTTCCCATATATACAAATGACACCTGCAGGAATTCCCCTTTCTATGCAACTGTTAACGATACAGGAGCCTTGTCCTCCTTTCCATAGGGTCACCCTAATGTGTGAGGCCTTATCAGGGTACAGGAAGATTCCAGACTCATGGAGCCTCTAGCCATGAGGAGTACAACACACATAGTAAGTCCTGCTCCAAGTGGCCTCTTGTTGCACACTTTGACCCTTCCTTTGAGAGCAGGATGGAGTCCTTCTCAGGCTCCAGGCTGCAAAAATTTCCTCCTCTGGGAAAAAACAGGCCTGCTTATGAAGCACTTTCCATGGCTCCCTTCTAAGCCCTCTCTGTTCCCCCAGCACTTGAACCCGTCGTCCTCCCAGTCCTCTCCTGCTAGATTAGCACCCAAATTCCCCACTTGCGCTGTGGACACCCTTTCACTTTGCTTCTTCACGGTGAGTTTCTTGAAATGTCCTTCCTCTTTGCAATAAGACCATTGAGTCCAACCCCCTGCTCAATGAAGGAACCCACCCTAAAGCATCCCTGACTGGTGGTTGTCCAGCTGCCTCTTGAAGGCCTCTAGTGTGGAAGAACCCACAACCTCTCTAGGTCACTGGTTCCATTGTCATACTGCTCTAACAGTCAGGAAGCCTTTGGCCCTTTCCACTCTGCTCATGCCAGCCGGGCTGACAGCGTTCCAGTATGAACCCGTGCTGAGCCGGCGGCGGTTGCATGAGGGGGATTCCCTGCCCCAGAGTGATACACCCCCATCTGATCCACAAGCAGGGCAGCGTCTCTCAGCGACGCAGGGCAGTGATCACTAACCAATGCGGCGAGATCTTCCGGCAGGGTGGAATAGAACTGCTCCATGTTCATGGCCTCAAACGCTTTCGGCAGGGAGTCCATATTGGCCTCCTCAGCCGTCATATCCATAGCTTTCTCAATCCGGGCGGCTAAGGCAATGCAACTTTCCCTGGGATAAGACTTATTTAATAGTGACATTTGCTGATTCGATGCTGCTTAAGCTGTGTGCTCTGAGCAAAGGTCTTCCCACACTCTAAGCATTTATAGGGCTTCTCCCCAGTGTGAGTTCTTTGATGCTGCTTAAGGCTTATGTCCTGAGCAAAGCTCTTTCTGCACTCTAAGCATTTATAGGGCTTCTCCCCAGTGTGAGTTCTTTGATGTCGCTTTCAGGTTGTGCTGTGAGCAAAGCTTTCTCCGCACTCTAAGCATTTATAGGTCTTCTCCCCTGTCATGCTCTCCCCTCTCCCTTGGAGAGCAGACCCAGATCAGAGAGACATTCCCTCATCTGAACAGGTTGCTCAACCACATGTGATAGATTACCTAAATAGTGAGCTTGAAGAAGCATTATGTGACAAATGTAAGCACCTGAAAGTAATAGGAATAAAAAGATCAACAAATAAAGTGGTTCTCCAGGGAACATTTGGTCCCCCAAGGGAGTACCCACTGTGCGCAACCTATTTTAACATGTCCTTATGAGAGTCCCTGGCCAAGGTCAGGAGGGCTCTAATAGAGGAAATAAGAAGTTCATTAGACTCTGGTCTTGGAAGCACTCCCAGTAAATTGCTCCCTGTGCGTACTTATCCAAATTTTGCTGATCCAAACCAAGCTCCAATCAGAGCTTACCAGCCCTGGAGCTCCTCTGATATTTAGAATTTCAAACAGAGACTGCCAGCCCTTAGGGAAGACCCTGAGAGATTTATTGAAGAGCTTCAAAATTTGGCAACATTGTATAACGCTACAGCGTTAGATCTAGAAGATCTGTTGAGAGTGGTCATACCTAAACATGATTTTGATAGAATTTTAGCTGCTGCCAAGAGCCCTACTAACAATGCCCTTTTAGCCTGGCCAGCAAATCCACAAGCAAGAGAAGTAGCTTTGACAGATGCAGATCTACAGCGAATGAGACAGGAAAGGGAGACATTGTGGCAAACAATTCAACAAATTTGTGGGAAACAAATAAATATGACTGCCATTCAAGACACGAAACAGTTTAAAGATGAAAGTCCAAGAGCTTATCAAAGAGCTTGTCTAAACAGTGCATAGACGCAGTATTGCAATTAAGAAGACCTAAAAATAAAAAAATAAAAGCTATGAGGATTTTTAAGACCTGCAAGTTATTGCTGCCAATGGATACTAAATTTCTCATTATTAGCAAAGCCCTTGATACAAGCCACACAAGATTCAGTCCCTGAACCATTAAAATGGTCAGAGGACATGAATCAGCGATGAGAAGGTTTAAAAACCTTATTAACTAAAACCCCTGCATTGGGCTTGCCAAATTATAAAAAATCCCATTTGTATTGTCCTGAAACTGTAAGTGGGGTGCTTATGCAACCACTAAGGCCAAAACCAAAGGCCAGTAGCATATTACTCTGCACAATTAGATACAGCTGCACAAGGATTTCCACCTTGCCTCCGAGCAGTGGCTGCTACCGCCTTGCTTGTAGAAAAAGCAGGTGATTTGAAATTAGGACATAATTTGTGAATTAGAGTTCCATATGGAGTCGCAGCCCTGTTATTAACCAAACCTACACAATTTCTATCGAATCAGAGATTGACTCGATATGAGCAGATACTACTAGGGGATCCAGCAATTACCCTTGAAAGGTGCACTACCTTAAATGATTTCGAAGTGGTGGTTCAAGAATTAGCCACACCTAGTCAGGACTTGATTGATGTTGCCTTGGCAACAGATCTGGTCCTGTTTACAGATAGCTCTTGTAAAGGAAACAGCCGGGGAGAGCTAGTAGAATTTCTCAAGTACTGACAGAAAAAAGGGAAGTGTATACCACATTAGAAATTTTTGGCTCTGCCACAAGTACGAAGTGCACAAGCTGTAGAATTAATTGCTTTAACCAGAGCATGCCACCTAGCAAAGGGTTTGTCAATAAATATTCATACAATATTATTTTGCAATTTTCCATGCAGTTGAGCAAATCTAGAAATATAGAGGCTTTGTGACCGCTGCAGGAGGGCCTGAAGCAAATGGCCCCTTGGTTGCAAAGTTGTCTGAAGCAATCTTGGATATCCAACACTAAAGAGAACACTCTTTTCCCAGGATACTACTCCAACTTAAGAAAAAGAATCTTAAGAAAAAATAAAATAAGAAAGTTGAAAAATAATGCATGGATATTTTATGATGACAAACCAATTGCACCTCGAGATTTAGTTAAGAAATTAGCATTAGTGAGTCATCAAATCTCACATATGAATAAAAGAAGTATAGCATCCCAAATACTTAAACAATGGTGTGCCCCAGGAATACACCTGGAAGCTAAACGAGTGTGCCAAAATTGTATAACTTGCATGAAGTTTTCAAAGCCCTCAGAAAAACCAAAACTAACCGCACACCCTTGAGTTTATGGTCCATTTCAAATGTTGCAGATTGACTTTATTGAATTTAATAATGCTATAAGAGGATTTAAATACTGTTTGACTGTTGTGTGCACCTTCAGTAGATGGGTAGAATGTTTTCCTGTACGACACGCAACAGCAGAATCCAACTCTGCTCTGGATCCCTTTCAATCTGGATTCCGTCCTTTGCATTCCACTGAAACAGCCCTTACCAAGATCACCAATGATCTTCTCACCGCCAAGTCTAAGGGCCATTATTCCGTTCTTATTCTCCTTGATCTAACTGCAGCCTTTGACATGGTTGATCATGATCTTCTCTTAGATTCCCTCCATGACCTTGGACTCTGTGGCTCTGTCTATAACTGGTTCGCCTCCTATCTAGAGGGTCGCTCTTTCAGCGTGTCGGCTAACGGCAGCTCGTCCTCCTCTTTTCCCCTTTCAGTAGGGGTTCCGCAAGGCTCGGTGCTTGGCCCGTTGCTGTTTTCTTTATACATGCTACCCTTGGGTAAGCTTATTCAATCTCATGGCCTCCAATATCACCTGTATGCCGATGATACACAATTATATCTCTCATCTCCGGAACTTTCTCCTGATGTTCACGATCGTATCTCGGCATGTCTTTCAGATATCTCAGCCTGGCTGCTTCATCGTCGTTTGAAACTTAATATGGCTAAGACTGAACTACTTGTTTTTCCTCCTAAACCTTCTCCTCACCTCTCATTCTCTCTTACTGTCAACGATGTCACGCTTACTCCGGTCAAGGAAGCTCGTAGTCTTGGCTTTATATTTGATTCCTCGCTCTCCTTTATTCCTCATATCGAGGCAGTAGCTAAATCCTGTCGCTTCTTCCTGTATAATATCGCCAGGATTCGACCATTTTTGTCTGTCTCTTCTGCCAAGACTCTCGTTCATGCACTGGTTATCTCTCGGTTAGACTACTGCAACCTTCTTCTCTCTGGCCTTCCCTCGTCTCACATCAGTCCGCTGGTCTCTGTCCACCACTCTGCCGCTAAGATCATCTTCTTGGCCCACCGCTCTGACCATGTCATTCCACTTCTGAAATCTCTTCATTGGCTTCCAATTCACTCCAGAATCCAATATAAACTTCTCCTGTTGACCTTCAAAGCTTTTCACGGTCTAGCTCCTTCCTATCTCTCCTCTCTCATCTCACACTATTGCCCCGCTTGTGCTCTCCGCTCCTCTGATGCCATGCTTCTCGCCTGCCCAAGGACCTCCACTTCCCTTACTCGGCTTCGTCCTTTTTCTTCTGCTGCCCCTTACGCCTGGAACGCTCTTCCAGAACACTTGAGAACTACAAACTCAATCACAGCTTTTAAAACTCAGCTAAAAACTTTTCTTTTCCCTATAGCTTTTAAATATTGAGTTTGTTCTGACTCTATACTGTTAGCTTCACCCTACCCGGTGCCTGTTTACACTTCCCTGTGCCTGTTTGCATTCTTTCCCTCCTTATTGTTTACTACAACTTTATTAGATTGTAAGCCTATGCGGCAGGGTCTTGCTATTTACTGTTTTACTCTGTACAGCACCATGTACATGGATGGTGCTATATAAATAAATAAATAAATAAATAAATAAATAATAATAATAATAATAATACTAAGAGAAGTGGTGCCCAAGTTTAGCGTACCTTTAAGGGTGGATTCAGACTATACTAAGAATTGAAGTGAAATTCCTTTGGTGTTAATGAACTTGAGAAACAGCCCCAACAGAAAACATGGACTCTCACCACATGAGATTGTATTTGGGAGGCCTATAGCTGTTGGACTGTCTTCGCCACAACCAACACATGAGAGCAGTGAGGAAATAATCTGTTATGTTCTACACTGACACAGACTATTAGTTCAACTCCAAAGAAAAGTGAAAGACAAGCAACTGCTTCCAGCTGATGTTCCATGTCATCATTTCCAACCAAGAGATGCAGTGTTCATAAAGTTCATAAGAAGCCCAATTCGTTAGCTCCTACTTAGGACGAGCCTTGTATTGTGTTGCTGACCACACACCTAGATACATGCAGCCCATGAGAAAAAGCTAAATCCAAGATGCCAGAAGACTGATCCAGATGATTCTGCTGTACTAAAGAGTGAGAGTTACCCAGACCTGATTGAGATGTTAAAGAACGAAGCAAGCTGCCAGGAGGAAGCTAGAGCCCTGCATGTGCTAAGAGACAGATGTCCAGTGGAGAGAGCGAGTGGAAGCTGAAAGAGCAGGAGCTCCCCTTCACGGAACGACATCCAGTCAGCCAAAACAGCTGTCCTTATAACCTCAGGTCAAGAGTTTCCTGAATTAACAAAGCAAAATAATCCTCACCACGAAATTTAGATGTAACCTCAAACACCTATTCATGACATTATACCACTTCATAGAATACAGTAACCATGTACATCCACATTGAGAAAACCTATAGAATAGGCTCCCTAATGTGAAAAAATAGTTAAGAGAATTTATGAAAAGAGTTATCATTTTTTTAACAATAATAATTGTAATCGCATTATGTTTTTGCTGTATACTAAATATTATGACATTGTGTTAGAAGAAATCTTTAGAACAAGCTGCAGAACAAGAGAGTGAAGATTAGAGCTTTGATAGAGAATAGCTTTATAGTAATGGGCAAAGTAATGACCATCAGGGGGGAGACTGTTGAAGAAATTAAGCTAGTTCTTTTACTATGCCCCTAGATATAGGAAAATGGCCTATAATCTTTAGCTATAGAAACCATAAAGTTCATGGCTTCCTGTTCTTTTAAAACATATTTTAAGTGCTGCAATTGCTTTTAGAATTAAGTTGATGCTGAAACTGTGTGACAAGACAGGCGGTGTCCACCCCGGCAGTTAGAGGGTGGAGGATGTCTGCAAGGCAAGATAACCGAGAAAGTAACAGATGGAGATGTTTTTTCCTGTAACTGTGGTAATGTAGTATCTTCTAGTCAGAGAAGCATTCAAACTCTGTATATGCCTAAATGTTTGGCTTCTCATTGGTTGTTGTGTTTCAGAGCTGTAGTATGATTGGTGGGAATGTTCTGCCATTGTATCTAAGGGGAACTGACCCTATAAATATGTTGACGTTTCCTGAAATTGTTGGGCAGTTCCTCAGGTCTTCTGGGACTGTCACCTTGCAGCACTGCAGGCTGCTCGTAATAAACCTTCTAAAGAGAGAGAAATTGTGTCTTGAGAGTCTGTGACCACCACTCAGCGAACCACAGGAACCCGTGGTTTCGGGTTCCACCACACCCTCCTCCTGGGAGACCTATATTGTCTGGCTGTAATTCTGTTTTGGAACCCTTATCCATGTATGTGGATCATTTTTTATGCCCCTTCGTTGAGGAAACATCAGCATATTTAAGGGACACAAAGGATTTCATTAATAAGATTGAGGGAATGTCTGTTCCGGATCAATCCATCTTGGTTACGTTGGATGTTAATTCGTTATATACTAATATTCCACATTATTATTATTATTATTATTATTATTATTATTATTATTATTTATATAGCACCATCAATGTACATGGTGCTGTACAGAGTAAAACAATAAATAGCAAGACCCTGCTGTATAGGCTTACGTTCTAATAAAGTCATAATAAAACAATAAGGAGGGGAAGAGAATGCACCAAACAGGCAGTATAAAAGTCAGAACAAAATCAAGTTTTAAAAAGCTTTAGGAAAAAGAAAAGTTTTTAGCTGAGCTTTAAAAGCTGCGATTGAACGTGTAGTTCTCAAATGTTCTGGAAGAGCGTTCCAGGCATAAGGGGCAGCCGAAGAAAATGGACGAAGCCGAGCAAGGGAAAGAGAGACCCTTGGGCAGGTGAGAAACATGGCATCAGAGGAGCGAAGAGCACGAGCGGGGCAATAGTGTGAGATGAGAGAGGAAAGATAGGAAGGAGCTAGACGTATGGTCATAACAACTGTTCTTGATAAAAGATCTAATCCTCATCCACTAACATATTTTCTGCTGAACCTTGTGGATATTATATTAGAAAAAAACTAATTAGCTTTTTGTATACTGTGTAGATATAATTCCGGAAGATGGTCTCACCTTGAAAAATTTAATAAAGAGAGATTGCGTGAGTTTTTCACTGCCTGTTGGTGGTAAGTTATCTGAATAAAGCAAGTCGCGGTGTTCTTATCTTGTGAACCAGCCAAAAGAATAAGAAGTAAATGAGAGTTGTTACTGTGCAGTAACTCTAATCAAATGTGTTTACTTGGAATTGTTATTTTTTGCAGAGTACAAATCATATCAGGGATAGATCAGACGGTGTGGTCAGTGAGTTAGAGTCAGACATCCTGAAGAGTGAGGTTGAATGGGCCTTAAGAAGCATTGCTAGTAACAAGGCAGCAGGAGATGACAGTATCCCAGCTGAACTGTTTAAAATATTGCAAGATGATGCTATCAAGGTGATGCATGCCATATGCCAGCAAATTTGGAAAACACAAGAATGGCCATCAGACCGGAAAAAAACAACTTCTTCTTCTTCTTCTTCTTCTTCTTCTTCTTCTTCTTCTTCTTCTTCTTCTTCTTCTTCTTCTTATTATTATTTATTTATTTATTTATATAGCACCATCAATGTACATGGTGCTGTACAGAGTAAAACAGTAAATAGCAAGACCCTGCCGCATAGGCTTACAATCTAATAAAATCATAGTAAAACAATAAGGAGGGGAAGAGAATGCAAACAGGCACAGGGTAGGGTAAGCAGGCACAGGGTAGGGTAAAACTAACAGTAGAAAGTAACAGTATATCCCCATACTTATATCCCCATACCAAAAAAGGGAAACACTAAAGAATGTTCAAACTATAGGACAGTGGCACTTAATTCACATGCCAGCAAGGTAATGCTCAAGATCCTGCAAGGCAGACTCCAGCAATTAATGGAGCGAGAATTGCCGGATGTACAAGCTGGGTTTAGAAAAGGCAGAGGAACTAGAGACCAAATTGCCAATATCGCTGGATAATGGAGAAAGCCAGGGAGTTCCAGAAAAACATCTATTTCTGTTTTATTGACTATTCTAAAGCCTTTGACTGTGTGGATCATAACAAACTGTGGCAAGTTCTTGGTGGTATGGGGATACCAAGTCATCTTGTCTATTCAGTTGTTCACCAAGGTTAGGGTGGGTAGCAGTGCTGTGTTTCCTATCTGTTATTTATTTGCTTAGCATATGATTTCAGGTTGTGTTTGTGCATTTGGTGGGGCTACTGTTTTAAAAAACACTGGGAAAAGTCCGTTCAGTCTAAGAAAGAGAAGTTTCCCAGTATCCCAAGTTACTAAGTATCCCGTTTTGCCTATCCGTTCCTCCAACTTTGGGATTGGAGGATGCTTCATCAGGTGATCATGACTGGGAGTTGAATCTGCCTCTCAGCACTTCAAAAAGGTACCTCTCCCTCTTTTTTTACCGTTTTTTAGAAAATTATAGCAAGCAAACCGCACCACGCAGAGTGCTGAGAGTAGGCTCAAAATGACCCCCAGCCATGACTCTCTAAGCACATGAAATTTCAGAAATATAGCTTTAAAAACACAGTTATCCCCTAATCTTTTCCGAAATGCAATCCTATGGGCGAAATTAACCAAAATGGCAGGCGGATCGCTCCGCGAAAAGAGAAGCGCTCTGCCTATGGCCGCTTCTCTTTGCCATGCTTCTCCAGGACCCCGGTTCGCTTCTACTCCGCCTCTGGGCAAGGTGGACCAGGCCAATTCGCTCCTGATTCTCCGCTCCGAGGAGAAGCGGAGCACATCCCTAATTTTCAGTCATTGTGCAAATCTTCCATCCCATCAAAGTAGGCATACAGGGGAAAAGCCCCTTCAATGCTCAGAGTGCAGAAAGAACTTCAGTCAATGCAATACATCTTAAATCACATCAAATAATTCATGCAGGCAGAAGCTCCATCAGTGCTCAAACTGTGCAGTGAGCGTCCATCATAGCAAAGGCTTGAAATCGCACTGAAGGTCACACATATCGAAGAGTCCAGTAAATTATAATAGTAACACCTTTCAGTAGAGCAGGGCCCTTGGTTTTAAAAGACTCCGTTCCAGAAGAACGAATACAATTGGAGTAGAATATTTCATCAATCAACCTTGATGACCCATAGAAAATTCACACAAGCACGGAGTGCTGAAAATGTGGAAGAAAAGTCCCCAGAGCATGTCCGACTGTGGGGAAGGAACTTTCCCTGGAGCCAGCACCTTCCAAAGCTGTCTGAGTAGCCCTGGCTTAAGCACTTGCCTGCTGATCTAGGAGGAATAAACTTTGCCTGACGCTGTGAGTCCCCATGGCCATGAGGATTGTTCCAGGAGTGCAGCTATGGTAACCCCCTGGCCGGTTTCCCCCAGAATCTCTGGGTTTTCATACCCTCTGGAGGGTTCCAGGGGGGGGGGGGATTTTCAATTTATTTAAAAACCTCTGGGGAAAGCGTGGGGGGCGTGGGGGACCAGGCTGCACATTTTCTGGACTCCAGAAAAGTGCACAGATCGCATTCACCATTAGCCTGGCTGGAGAATATTTGCGCCCCGATGGGCAATCCATGTGAGTGAGGCTGCTGTGGCAGCAGTAGTGGCAGCAGCAGCATGGGGCGAGGTGGCAATAGTGGCGGTGTCCAGTGAGGCGAGGCAAGGCAAGGCGGGCGCTATTTAATAAATTCTTCCCCGTGGCATCCGTACAGTACTGTCCCCAAAGGCAAAGACTAATATATATAAGGTGCCGGAAAGCACACAACTACCCAAACCGTAAATGGGTTTCTTGTTAATCATCTCTCTTCACTAGTGGTTTGGGTAGTTGTGTGCTTTCAGGCACCTTATATATTAGTAATTTAAAAACTACTTCGTTCTATTTATTTTTGCCCAAAGGCACAGACAACATGTCTTCCTAGCACAATTTTTTAATTATTATTTCAAACATCACAGACATCCATACCACAAGAATATTACAAAGAGTACAAACAAAAGTACAATAAAAAAATCATCTAAGGTTAAGGTGTACTTTTGGCTTTCTTCATATCGGAAATGCAAACTATCTTTTCTTGTTCCTCCATTACATTTGTCACAGTAAAAAAATTCATTTCTTTCTTCTATTTTAACTATAACTCCACAGAGCAATACATAATTTCTTTGTTTCTTGCAAAAATGCTATCAGAGGTTTCCATTCAGATATAAACATGGATGTGGACTTTTCTGTCGTTATCGATGTGAGTTTTGCCATCTCCGCCAACTCCAACATCTTCAACATCCATTCATTCGTTGTTGGTGTTTCATTCTCCCATTTTTGTGCATACAACGGTCTCACTGCCATTGTCATATATAGAAATAAAGTTCCCCTCTTCTCTTTCAGCTGTTTATCCATTAGTCCCAGTAGGAAGGCTCCTGTTTCATTTGTATGTTAGTCTTGAGAATTTTTTTGAATTCAAGAGTGTTTTTGTATCCAAAATGCTTTGGCTTTTTTACAAGTCCACCAAAGATGATAAAAGGTTTCTCCTCTTCCTAATTTCCAACAGTTTCCCGAGGCACTCTTATACATTTTAGCCAACTTTACAGGAGACATATACCATCTGCACATAATCTTATAAAAATTCTCTTTAAGTCTTGAACATTATTTATTTATTTATTTATTACATTTTTATACCGTAAATTTAATGTAATAAATAATGTATTATTTACATTAAATATAATGTAAATTTTAAACCTTCTCCCCCATATTCTCCCACTGTTCCATTGAAACGTTGTATCCAAAGTTTTGAGCATTTTTTCATACAGTCTTTCACCTGCTCATCCTCCGTCTCGTACTTTAATAAAAGTTTATATAACTTTGAGATAACATGTTCATCATTTGGACATAACATCATTTCAAATTCAGATTTTGATTGCTCAAACCCACCATTCCTTTGTCTATTTTAAACCTTTCCATGACTTGTCCACAAGGAAATGTAATTTGTACATACCAAAACACGTATGACCTTCTTTCAGCAGTTCCTCCCTTGATTTTAACTTATATTCATCTTGTGACATTTCTAATACATCACTATATATCAACCATTTAGGCATACTTGTCAATTCCCTTCTATAAATAGCCCCCTGGGCCGAAACCCAAAGTGGTATTTTCTGACAGAACCTTGGTTAATATTTGCTCCATATTCTTAAAACAGAACATCTTAGGTTATGATGATTAAATTCTACGTTAACCTTGGCTTTATCGTACCACAAATAGCCATGCCATCCAAATCTCAATTCGTGTCCTTCCAGTTCCAAGAGGCTCCTGTTTTTCAGCAACACCCAATCTTTCATCCACATTAAAAAGCAGTCCGAGAAATACACTTTGAGGTCTGGTAGGACCAGGCCTCCTCTTTCTTTTATATCTTTCAATATTTTTATTTTAACTCTTGGTTTTTTTCCTTGCCGTATAAACGTAGATCTCTCTCTCTCTCTGTCACTGCTCAAATGATAAATCCAATGTTAAAATAGGTATTGTTTGAAACAAAAATAACATTCTAGGCAAAACATTCATTTTAATTGTTGCAATTCTCCCCAAAAGTGACAGTTGAACCTTTTCCCATCTTGCAAAACTTTTTTTTAAATTCATTCCAAACCTTAACATAATTATTATGAAATAACATACAATTCATGTTTGTCAAAACAATTCCCAAATATTTTACCTTCTTTTCAATTTGAAAACCTGTCTTTTCTATCAAAATTTCGAAGCCCTTTAAAGGATCTTCCAGAGTCAAGACCAAATCATCCACAAATGCCCTCGACAATGTCTCTCTTTTTTTAATCTTTACTCCTCCAATTCTCTCAGTTTGTCTTATATCTGAATCCAGGAATTCCAACACTAAAATAAACAGTAGCGGTGACAGTGGGCAGCCCTGTCTTGTCCCACTTTGTATTTCACATGGTTTGGACACATCTCCATTAATCATTATTTGTGTTTTTTGAGAGTTATGGATGGATTTCAACCACTTTATGAAATTTACTCCGAAGTCCAGTTCTTCTAAAGTTCTAAGAAAAAAAATCCAACTAAGGTTGTAAAATGCTTTCTCTGCAACCACGGTATTTCGCCAGATTCAAAATTTCTTTGGTTCACTAAAGTTCACACACACACACACCATATCCCATACTGTTGATAGTTGTCGTTGAAGCACTTTAATTTGTTGAAGAACACTTGCCTTTCCAGGTGTTTTCCTCAGGTCTTCTTGTTGTGCACCTTCAGAGAAGATTGGACAAAGCACAGGCAATTCTCCTATAATCGGTAGAAAATACGGGCAGAAAGGAGTCTCTAGCACTGGTGACCTGCAAAGTGTGCACAATGTTCTTGCTCCTGCCTGAACTTGACATGAAGAGGAAAACTCCCTGGAAAAGGGTGACAGTTAGGAGCAGAAGAACTTATAGGCATTCTACACTGGTGTAACAATTAGAGTTAAACAACCACTTTCAGCTACTGGAGGATGCCACTGGAGGACAGTCTGCAGAGGAAGAATTACAGGAGACACCATGCAGCAGTGAACAAGACTCAGAAAGTCAGTTGACCAAGAAGAGAAGAGTAGCTGTTGTGGGAGACATCCTGCTGTGTGGAATTGGAACCCAGGTATGTCGTGAAGACCCATGGACTCGCCAGGAAGGCTAAACCTGAGAATGAGCTGAGATTAGCGAGGGATGCTAAAAGCAATAAAAAGGCATTCTTCAGATACGTGAATAGTAAAACACACAGGAAAGAAATGGTGGTTCAACTGCTTAACGAGGATGAGTAATTGATAACAGATGACAAAGAAAAGGCTGAAGTGCTCAATTCCTACTTTGGCTCAGTCTTCTCCCAAAAGCGGGTCTATGACCCCCCCCCCCTGGAAAAGTGACGCAGAAGTTGAGGGGGCAGGATTGCAGTTTGAGATTGATAAACAAATGGTCAAAGAACACCTAATTTCCTTGAATGAGTTCAAATCTCCAGGGCCCGATCAACTGCATCCTAGAGTAATGAAGGAGCTAGTGGAAGAACTCTCAGAACCACTGTCTATTATCTTTGCAAAATCATGGAAGACGGGTGAGGTGCCGGATGACTGGAGGAGGGCTAACGTTGTCCCTTCTTCAAACAGGGCAAAAAGGAGGAACCTGGGAAAAGACACACCAGTCAGTCTGACATCCATCCCAGGGGAAATTCTGGAGCAGATTATAAAGAAGTCAATCTGGAAGCACCTTGAAAACAATGCAATGATTACTAGAAGCGAACAGGGATTTGTCAAGAACAAATCCTGACAGACTAATCTGATGTCATTGTTTGATTGGGTAACCTCCCTTGTGGACTGTGGGAATGCTGTGGATGTCATATATCTTGACTTCAGCAAAGCGTTTGACAAAGTACCACATGACATTCTGATTTAACAAAAGAGCTAAAAGTGGGCTAGATGGAACAACTATTAGGTGGATACATAGTTGGCTACAGAATCAGACTCAAAGAATGCTTATCAACAGTACCTTCTCAGTCTGGAGGGAGGTTAGGAGTGGGGTACCGCAGGGCTCAGTCCTGGGCCCAGTGCTCTTCAACATTTTTATTAATGATTTGGACAAGGAGGTGCAGGGAACGCTTATCAAGTTTGCAGATGACACCAAATTGGGTGGGATAGCTAATACCCTGGAAGACAGAAACAAACTTCAAAGTGATCTTGATAGGCTGGAGTGCTGGGCTGAAAACAACAGAATGAAATTTAATAGGGATAAATGCCAAATTCTATACCTAGGAAAAGGAAACCAAATGTACATTTACAAGAGGGGGGATACGTGACTCAGCAATACTACAAATGAGAAGAACCTTGGAATTGTTCTAGATCGCAAGCTGAATATGAGCCAACCGTGTGATGAGGTTGCAAAAAAAGCAAATGCTATTTTGGGCTGCTTTAAAAGAAGTATAGCTTCCAAATCGCATGAGGTACTGGTTCCCCTCTATGCAGCCCTGGCTATGCCACATCTTGAGTATTTCACCCAGTTCTGCACACCACACTTCAAGAAGGATGCAGACAAGGTGGAGCATGTTCAGACGATGATCAGGGGCCTGGAAACAAGGCCCTATGAGGAGAGACTGAAAGAACTGGGCATGTTTAGCCTGGAGAAGATTGAGGGGAGATATGATAGCACTCTTCAATGACTTGAAATGTTGTCACACAGAGGAGGGCCAGGATCTTTTCTCAATCATTCCAGGATGCAGGACACAGAATAATGGGCTCAAGTTACAGGAAGGCAAATTCCGGCTGGACATCAGGAAAAACTTGTTGGCTGTCCCACACTAGAGGCCTTCAAGAGGCAGCTGGACAACCATCTGTCAGGTATGTTTTAGGGTGGATTCCTGCTTTGAGCAGGGGGGTTGGATTTGATGGCCTTATAGGCACCTTCCAACTCTACTATTCTATAATGCAATAAATGCTACAGTAAGCATTTATAGGGCTTCTCCCCAGTGCAACTTCTTTGATGCCGCTTAAGGTGTGAGCTCCGAGCAAAGCTCTTCCCGCATTCTAAGCATTTATAGGGATTCTCTCTGTAAAGGAAGAGCGCCCAGGAACCCGCTGGATTCTTGACTGGATTTAGCACGGCTCCCCGGGTCAGACACTCACGGCTCACACAAATGAGGTTTAAGACCATTTATTTTAGAAAAGGGTAGGAATACATGGGATTAGCAGAGTAAAACTTATTAAACATGCATAAAAATGTAAGAACTCAGTACAGCAAGCTAAAGACTAAAACTACAAAATTATACGTCACCCAGACCGCACTCAGCAGACACCTCCCTGTTCCCTTCACAGGTGGGTCTTTATACTATTCTTTTTACTCCTTCCCCCGTCCCTTCGGCTTTGATGCGTGGAGTTTCTTCACACTTCAGCCCGGGATGGCTAATCACTCAAGGACACTGGACAGTTACAATCGGCCTGGCTCCGGTTGGCTCCCCCTCATGCAGCTGCCTGGTTCTTATCTCCCCTCCTAAGAACCATAAAAACCATAAAATTCATACATTAAAAGACATGCCAGTCCCAAGATCCGATTAACCCTTACCCTACCCTTACACTCTCCAGTGCGAATTCCTTGATGCAGCTTAAGGCTTGTTTTATTTATTTATTAATTACATTTCTATACTGCCCAATAGCCGGAGCTCTCTGGGCGGTTCACAAAAATTAAAAACATTCAAAGTATAAAACAACAGTTTGGTGCTATATAAATAAATAATAATAATAATAATAATAAAACCATAATATAAAATACAATTTAAAAGCTCAACCAGATAAAAACAGCAGCAATGCAAAATTACAAATTTAAAACACCAAGTTAAAGTTTATTTATAGACTGTTAAAATACTGGGAGCATAAAAAGGTGTTCACCTGGCGTCTAAAGGCATATAATGTAGGTGCCAAGCGAATCTCCTTAGGGAGCTCATTCCACAGTCGGGGTGCCACAGCAGAGAAGGCCCTCCTCCTGGTAGCCACCTGCCTCACTTCCTTTGGAAAGCTCTTTCCTCATTCTAAGCATTTATAGCGCTTCTTCCCAGTGTGAATTCTTTTGATGCAGCTTAAGGCTTCTTCTGTAAACAAAGCTCTTCCCGCATTCTAAGCATTTATAGGGATTCTCTCCAGTGTGAATTCCTTGATGTAACTTAAGGCTTTTGATGTAAGCAAAGGTCTTTCCACACTCAAAGCATTTATAGGGCTTCTCCCCAGTGTGAATTCGTTGATGCTGCTTAAGGCTTGCGCTGACAGCAAAGCTCTTCCCGCATTCTAAGCATTTATAGGGCTTCTCCCCAGTGTGAATTCGTTGATGCCGCTTAAGGCTTGCGCTGACAGCAAAGCTCTTCCCGCATTCTAAGCATTTATAGGGCTTCTCCCCAGTGTGAATTCCTTGATGCTGCTTAAGGTGTCTGCTCTGAGCAAAGGTCTTCCCGCACTCTAAGCATTTATAGGGCTTCTCCCCAGTGTGAATTCTTTGATGCAGCTGAAGGTTTGAGTTCAGAACAAAGGTCTTCCCGCACTCTAAACATTTATAGGGCTTCTCCCCAGGGTGAATTCTTTGATGATACTTAAGGTGTGTGCTCCGAGCAAAGGCCTTCCCGCACTCTAAACATTTATAGGGCTTCTCCCCAGTGTGAATTCTTTGATGCTGCTTAAGGTGTGTGCTTTGAGCAAAGGCCTTCCAGCACTCTAAACATTTATAGGGCTTCTCCCCAGTGTGAATTCTTTGATGATACTTAAGGCTTGTGCTCCGAGCAAAGCTCTCTCCGCAATCTAAACATTTATAGGGCTTCTCCCCAGTGTGAATTCTTTGATGCAAGTTAAGTTGTGAGTTGAAAGTGAATTGTTTCTCACACACTAAGCACTGAAACCTTTTATATTTGTTAGAATGAATCTTCTGAGTTTTACTCTGTTTCTTCCATTTACGAATGTTATTTTTACTTGGTGCTTCTAGTATTGGAGTTTCACAGACTTCTGATCCTTCAAAAGAAATGGATTTGTTTTCCCACTTCTCTTCAGTTTCAGTTTTCCTTCTCTGTTGTAGGCCATTTTTCTTGCTCTCCCTGTGATCACCTGCAAGTATAAACACAGAAATCGTCTTGAAATCTTGGAACAAAACAAATGGTTGCTGATTTGATTCACAGGATAAAAAAAAAATCGTTGGTGAGGCAGATCCTTCTAAACATATTAAATATCCCAGTGATCAATAGAACTGAGAACTAGACTGCCATACAATGCTTTCATTTATATGGAATAACTCATATAAAGAAGTTGAGAGAATAAATGAACAACATAAAATACTGTAAAAATAAAACATAAAATAAAAATAAAATTTCTCCTAGTTGATCATTTAATTGGGAACTGGAAAGTTGGAATTCAACCCTAATGGTTATTTTCAATGTCTAGTTATATCTTAAAATGAAAAGCAAGCTGTCCAGAGCTGTCTTCTGAAAAGGTTTAACTTGCCTCTCCTCCATGGAGACCATTAAGATAATATCTGTAACATCTTCAATATTATGCAGATGCAATTATAGCAGCAAAGTAAGATAGCTTGGCAGCCATCTCTGCCACAGAGCAAGTCCATCAATGGGCTTTTCTCAATGTTTTGTCAGGTCTTCGGAGTCAATGACATTTGTATCCTGCACTGACACAAAGAAAGAAGAGCTGAAATTCCACCTTCCAGGATCTGGCAAGAAGGCAGAGAGGGAGCCTTACCCAGAGGAATCCCATTCCTTACCCAAAGAGGCCAGAATCCCATGATTCCCCTCCATGACTTCTTTGTGCAGAGTCCTCTGGCCTGGATCCAGCAGAGCCCACTCCTCCTCCGAGAAATGCACGGCCACCTCCTCAAAGGTCACCAGACCCTGAAAGAAGAAGAAGAAATGATGTTCTCTTTAAGCATTATGTAGCAATCCATGAAGACAAGGATGGTGAGGTCCTCTTTCTGAATGCCAAAGCATTGTGAGTGACCTTCAAGGCCTTCCTAGCCGCCATCTTGGAGAAGAGCAAAGGCTAAAGGGGAAGATTCTTCCAGGACCAAAGAGATGTGCAGGAGACGGAGGCCCCCAGGACTCCCCTACCTGCCCAGGCTGTGCAGAAACCGCTTCCACTCGACTACCAAGCGAATGAGGCCCAGAAGGACCCCCCAGGATCAGTTCACTTCCCCTGCCGGTTGTTTTGCTCCCTGTGAGGAAGGTAAAGAAGGTGGGAAGGTGAGAAGGTAAGGTAACATTCTTAACTATTCCTATTTTCATTGTTTATTTATTTATTGCATTTGTTTACCATACATAGCCGAAGCACTTAAAAACAATATCCAAATATTTAAAACTGTGAAAACATACAATATACGCATACATGTAAAACTAATATAACAAGTTTTAAAACTATGACCCTAAAAAAACAGACCTAGGCTAATTAATTACATATTGCTAATTACATATTGCTTGACCTGGCACTGAAAAGATAACAATGTCGGTGCCACGTGAACCACACTGGGGAGATTGTTCCACACTTGGGGGGCCACCACAGAGAAGGCCTCTCCCTTGTTGTCGTCCTCCGATCTTCCCTCTGAGTAGGCGCCTGGAGGAGGACCTTAATTGTTGAGTGTGTAAGACCCACTCTGGGAAGTGGACCAGAGTGGGTCTGATACTCTCGAACCACGTTACTAAACAGCATTTCCTTTTTGAGTATCTCCCCCAGCAAAATCAGGCTCAAGGAGAACATTAAAACAGCTCATGCACCTCATGCGTAATTGAGGGAGGGAGACCATGGGGAAATAAGTCCACTAATCCTTACCCAGTGAGGAGGGTCCTCCATCCCCCTCCTGCAAGATCCACCTGTCCAGCGGCCTCTGTGTGATGCCTGGAGGAGCCTTCTCTGCCTCAGGGAAATCTGTGGGTGCTCTGGCCAACATCCCCTGGACCTGGAGCAGGAGGGAGGATCCCAGGCAGAGAAGAGGGATTAGAGAAGGAAAGAAATGGGTCAGGTCAAGACCAAGGGCAGTGTTTCCCAATCACTTTACCTTTCAGGTCACATTCTAAAGTTGATCTACAATCCAAGTCACACAGCACAGGAACTTGTGTCTTTGTTAGGGGTCTAAGAGTTCAACCCTGATATCCAACATTTTCCACTGTAAACACGGGAGGTTGGTGTCTACAAATGCTACTCCTGTTCTGTTGGGAGGACTCTGCCACCAGTTGAAGAAGGATCCCCTCCTTCCCCAGAACTTCACAAACCCATTCACTTCTCCTGTCGTCATGAGAAACTAAGAAGAGCCATTCTGGATCAGAATAAGGGCCCGTCTAGTCCAGCATTCTCTCCCGACAGTGGTCCATCACCTGGAGGTAGGATATAGCCATCAGGACTAGTAGCCATTCACAGCCTTCTCCTCCAGGAATTTGTCTAACCCCCATTTTAAACCATCTAAATTGGTGGCCATCACTACATCCTCTGGTAGAGATCTGCATATTTTAGCCATCCAGTGTTAGCTTAACTATCCTCCAGTGAGGGCCTGCTCTACACGTGAAGAGCAACTATACTTGGGGGTTGGACCATTGGAAATTGGGGCATCCCTTCCTTAAAGGCGTCATAAAATAAAGTTGAGATAAGTATTAAGAACACAGTCCCTGTTAGTTATCAGGATGAAATGCTCTCACCTGCTCTTGGTCCTCTGCCTGACTCAGGAGGAAGCCTTCTGCCAGGGCCACCGCCTGGGAACTGCTCTCCGCTCCACACTCTCTGACCCAGCTCTCCAGCTCTGGGGGCAGGACAGCCAGGAACTTCTCCAGGACCACCAGGTCCAGCATCTGAGCTTTCGTGTGCTTTTCTGGCTTCAGCCACTGGCGGCAAAGGTGGTGCAGACGGTTGCGAACCCCTCGGGGCCCCATGGCCTCCTGGTAGCAGAAGTCCCTGAAGGGCTGAAGCTCCACGTCTGAGCGGGAGTTGCTCCCAGGCTGGTCCTGCTGCACTCTTCCTTCCCAGGGCTCTGCACGGCTCCCTTCCTGGATGTTGCAGGAGACGTTTCCTGGTTCAAGGCCTGCAAAACTTTGCTCTTCCATCTTCACTCTCTTCTCCATCTCTGCTCCCACCAGGACTCAAAACAGTCTCCTGCCTTGGCTGCCAATTTCTCCTTTGAGGCAGGGACTGCACTATAGGAATGAAAACGGAGCTTGTGAAGGAGGCACACAAGGTAGACCTGGTTCAAGTTCCCAACCCAGCCACCCCCTCCCACCGGTTCCCAGTTGTCATGGGGATAAAATGGAGAGGAGGATGTACACCGCATCTACACCTTTTGTTCTTTGGAAATCATTGTGTGTTTCACATTTTGCTTCAGGGCCCCGAACAACATGACCCTTCCCCAAATGAACAGAGACCATAAACTGGAAACTAACTTATCCATCCAACTTAGCTGGTGGGGTGGCCTGGCTCCATCAATCCACAAACAGCAAGCTCTCCAGGGCTCCCGGTGAGGGGAGAAGGTTTATAAGGGAAGTAAATGCAGAAGGACGTCACATCCGGAAGCCAATTTTACTTATCAGTGGGAAACTGGTATATCGTTAATTTAAAAAAGTAAAGAATATAGTTCACAACAGAGTTTTTTTTACTTCTGTGATGGGAAACTTTCCTTTGGGGTAGCAGCTCCTGACCCAAGCCTCTTAAAGTTTAAGCTTTCTGGAAATAAATATTGAGAGAATCAGACTAGGAATGATTCTAGGCAAAAGGTGTAGATGCGGTGTACATCCTCCTCTCCATTTTATCCCCACAACAACAACCCTGTGAGGTAGGTTGGGCTGATATTTTGTGACTGGCCCAAAGTCACCCAGTCACTTGTGAGGGAAGCTTTTTCCACACTCAGTACACAGAAATGGTTTTTCACCTCTGTGAACTCTTTGATGTAAAGTGGGGGTGAACGTACGAGTGAAGCTTTTCCACACTCCACACATTTGTATAGTTTCTCCCCTGTGTGGGTTCTTTGATGTCTACTCAAGGTCCCACTACAGCTGAAGCTTTCCCCACATCCCATACATTTATATGGCTTCTTCCCTGTGTGGTCATCCGTTACACAAAGCCATGAAATTCAATAAACAAAAAACCTACGGTTTACAAAACAATGTTAAAGGCTCTACAGTTTTCAACCAAACTCCAAAAAGCAGGGAAATTGGGAGTTTAGGCTCACAAGCCTTTAACGCCACATCCTCCCTAAGGAGGCAGAAAGTGCCAGTGAAATTCTCATTCTCCCAGAGCAGATATAAACCATGAGGACAGGATGGAGAATAGGATATGCAGAGGTGACTGTGGGGTTGTGGAAAACTGATGCCGAACAACTTAGGGCCACCTACTTCTCTTTTTTTGGTTTAGAGCAGCCCTTCCCCAACCTGGTGCCCTCCAAAGGTGTTGGACTACAACTCCCATCATTGCAAGTCAGTATGTCCCATGGACAGGAATGCTGTGACTTGTACTCTCAAACATGTGGAGGGCAGCAGGCTATCATATGCAGAGGTGACTGTGGGGTTCTGGAAAACTGATCAGGGAATGCTGTTCTAGAGCAAGGGCAGGCAAAATGTCTCTAGATATTTTGGAATTCAGCTCATAAAAGTCCCTGTCAGC
Source organism: Elgaria multicarinata webbii (assembly GCF_023053635.1). Classification (NCBI taxonomy): domain Eukaryota; kingdom Metazoa; phylum Chordata; class Lepidosauria; order Squamata; family Anguidae; genus Elgaria; species Elgaria multicarinata. The sequence goes on from NC_086173.1 coordinate 170,654,821, forward strand.
ATGGACAATGATCAGGAATGCTGTGACCGCAGAAGATTTTTCTTACGTGTTCAGCAGTGTGAGATCGAAGGCAGAGCTACCACCTAATAGATTCATGTGTAAGGAATATTTTAAAACTATTGATGGAAATGATTTTTGTTCTCACCATAACATGGGAGTTGCAGCGCAGCACATCTGGAGAGCACCAGGCTGGAGAAGGATGGTTTATACTTGGATCCTATACATGTCTTCTCAGAAGCCAGTGCCGCTGAGTTTACTAGGGCTTCCCTCCAAGTGGTATAGGATTGCAAACTAATCTCATCTGAAAGGAGTTCAAGACACCCAAACTAATCCTTTTCTGTTCCTCTGTCACTCTGATGAGATGATGTATTGTGGAGGGATTGTGGGGAGTGAACAGTATATTTTGTATGAACACATTTTAAGAAAAAACATTGGTTCTTTGAAGGGCAGGGTATTTGCCAAAAGCTGAAAATGCCAGCCCTTGCTCTGGTTCTACATCTCCAACAAATAGTGCCCCTCTGTTATCATTCGTGCTGCTCTATGCAAGATGTGTGTGAGAAAATAAAAATAAAAATTGTGCAGCCCCTGTATTTAGTAAGGATATAGAACAGCATTCCCCATCCTGCTGTCCCAGCTTTCCTGACCATGGGACATACTGACTTGCAATGATGGGAGTTGTAGTCCAACACCTTTGGAGGGCACCAGGTTGGGGAAGGGCTGCTCTAAACAAAAAAAAGAGAAGTAGGTGGCCCTAAGTTGTTCGTCACCAGTTTTCCACAACCCCACAGTCACCTCTGCATAGCCTATTCTCCATCCTGTTCTCATGGTTTATATCTGCTTTGGGAGAATGAGAATTTCATTGACACTTTCTATCTCCTTAGGGAGGATGTGGCGTTAAAGGCCTGTGAGCCTTAACTCCCAATTTCCCTGCTTTTTGGAGTTTGGTTGAAAACTGTAGAGCCTTTAACGTTGTTTTGTAAACCGTAGGTTTTTTGTTTATTGAATATGTATACCTTTGTTTGTATGTATTATATGTAATGTTTGTCTACGTGCTGTTGGGAAATAAAAATAAAAAATTCAAATCTTTTTTAAAAAAAGGTTATAAGGAACATTCTGGACTCAGGGAGCCTCTAGCCGTGAGGAGTAAAACACACATTAAAACTTCTTCTCATGGAGGCCTCTTGTTCACGATCCTGCATTGAGAGCCGGTCTGAGTCCATCTCAGGCTCCAGAAAGGAAAACCTTCGGCCCTCCAGGAAAGAAGAGATCTGTTGATGAACCAGAGTTTCCGTCCCATGGCTCCCTTCTATGCCCTCTCTTGCTCCCAACACTTGAACCCCAAAATTGCACCAGAGTCACAGCGATTTCTCCCCACTCTCAGGATGTGAATATCGGGCTCACTTAATACATCAAACAGGAATGTACTAAAACCAACAGCAGGCTCCCTTCTTAATAAACAAAAGCACCCCAGGTTTTATTCCGAAGGCCTCGTGACCAAAGTGACTTGTTAATTTTGCTTATTCACAAGGTTTGAATCAGGGAGAGGAAACGAAACAAAAAATGCAATGCAAACAGGACACCAGGGCAGCCTTTTGCCCGCAGGTGGGACATTCCTCCTCCCCACCTGGGACCTTTCCTCTTGTGTCCCTCCCAGGACTCTTTAGTTATGGGGAGGGAAGGAGTTGCAAGGCAGGGGGGTCTCCTGGAGGGGCTCCAAGTGTGTCAGCCAACCCGGGGGACAAGGGTGTCTGTCCCACCCCCTGGGATCCCTTTGCATTCTGCACTCACCTGCTCCTCTGCAGGGGAAAAGAAGCTGCAGGTGGGACCCAGATGCAAAACCTCCCAGGCTGCTTTCCCAAGGGTGGGGGGAGAGAAGGAAGTGACTGCATTCAATCGGCCTGGGCTCTTCACAGGCCTCTCTAGGACTCAGCACACTCGCTCTCTTTAACCCTTAGATGGAGGCAACACTTCGGAGGTCGTCTCTCTCCTCCCTCCTGTCCCCGAGGCAGTATTGTCCCTGTCAAAGCAAGCAGTACCGCTTCTCCCACTTGTGTGCACGTGAGCAAATAAGAAGAGCCCTGAGGCCGGATCAGAACAAGGGTCCGCCTAGTCCAGCGCTCTCTTCACACAGCGAATGACCAGCTGTGTATCAGGATGAATACAGCAATGCAGAAGGCAGCAGTTGGAAAAGATGAAATAGAGTAACGCTAACCAGCACACAACTGCTAGAATATTAAATGATTTCCAAAGAACTGGGGTGAACAAACATTTTATATAGCTTATTTATTGTACCGTGTCATATACCAAACATACATTGTTTCATAATAATCAACCCTAACTAAACAAGTTGTTAACAGTAACCGAGCACAAATGCAACCATTCAGTTATTACTCAGTTTTTGTAAACCACGGGTATCGGAACGTGGTTTTGGCAGAATATTTGGAGCTTATTATATTATGTTCACCTAGTATTGTGTGACGGGTGAATTTGCTTGAGTTGACACAATTGGAAGCTACCATTCCGGCCCGTTTTGTGCAATGTGGACTATGGCCAAGAACGGGTACTGGAATGTGGTTGTGGTGGAAGTTTTTGAGTTTTTTATATCTGTCCCACCTAGCTTGGAGGACAGCAACAAGAGAGAGGGCCTTTTTCTGTGGTGGCCCCCAATTGTGGAACAAGCTACCTGACAAGTTACGCCTGACCCCAAAATTGTCATTTTTTTCGGCGCCAGGTCAAGATTTTTCTCCCATGTATTTTGTTGTTGTTGTTTATTCGTTCAGTTGTTTCCGGTCTCTTCGTGACTTCATGGACCAGCCCACGCCAGAGCTTTCTGTTGGCTGTTGCCACCCCTAGCTTCCCCAAATTTCCCTAGCATCAGCCTCTTCTCCAGAGTATCCTGTCTTAATTAGCCTGCGTTTGTTTTTCTATGTTTTCATGGTTTTAAATTGTATGTTTTTGTTATTTAAAATTTTTGTATATTGTTTGTAAGTGTTTTTTTCTGATGTAAACTGCCCAGAGAGCTTCGGCTATGGGGTGGTATACAAATGTAATATTAATAATTACCTCTGCAGAGGCCACCAGTGAGGGAGGAAGCAGCAGCCAGGCACCTCTCCACCGTGCCTGGGTCCAGCTCCAGCTGAGAGCCCCCTCCCTCCTGCTGCCAACTGTCTCTGCAGAGGCCACCAGTGAGGGAGGAAGCAGCAGCCAGGCACCTCTCCATCATGCCTGGGTCCAGCTCCAGCTGAGAGCCCCCTCCCTCCTGCTGTCAACTGTAACTGCAGAGGCCACCAGTGAGGGAGGAAGCAGCAGCCAGGCACCTCTCCACCGTGCCTGGGTCCAGCTCCAGCTGAGAGCCCCCTCCCTCCTGCTACCAACTGTCTTTGCGGAGGCCACCAGTGAGGGAGGAAGCAGCAGCCAGGCACCTCTCCACCGTGCCTGGGTCCAGCTCCAGCTGAGAGCCCCCTCCCTCCTGCTGTCAACTGTCTCTGCAGAGGCCACCAGTGAGGGAGGAAGCAGCAGCCAGGCACCTCTCCACCGTGCCTGGGTCCAGCTCCAGCTGAGAGCCCCCTCCCTCCTGCTGTCAACTGTAACTGCTGAACTTTCCAACTAAGATTGTAGTGCCTGAATTTGCTTTCCTTTCCCCCCTCCTCCTCCTCCCTCCCAATCCCCTTTCCTTTTGTGTCATGTCTTTTAGATTGTAAGCCTGTGGGCAGGGACTGTCAAGAAATACTTTTGTAAGCCACCGTGAGAGCCTTTTTTGGCTGAATGGCGGCATAAAAATCCTTAAATAAATACATAAATAAATAAAATAAATAATAATAATAATAATAATAATAATAATAATAATAATGTGTGTCTGGTGGGTTTGGTTGAGTTGGTTCACTTGCAAGCTACCGTTCCGACTCAGAAGGGTTGAAAAAACTGTGCTCAGTGCGCACACCTTAAACGACATTGAAGAATGCACACGGGGAGAAGCCCTATAGATGCTTAGAATGAAAATTTACTCAGAGGGTGGAAAGTGATGCTCATGTTTACATTTTCATCAGCAAGCAAGGGGCGCTACTCAAAAACCCCTAGGAAGTGGAAGAAGCAACAGTTAAGCCTTAAGTATTGTTTAGCAGCCTTTCAAATGTTGTTGGTGCCAAAAGCATTTATTTCTATTTCAAACATTGCCCATAGAAAATTCACACAAGCATGGAGTGCTCAAAACGTGGAAGAAAAGTCCCAACAGCATGGAACTTTCCCTGGAGCCTGAGTAGTCCTGGCTTTAGCAAATTGCGTGAGGTCCTGGTTCCTCCCTATTTGTCCCTGGTTAGGCCTCATCTAGAAAATTGCATCCGGTTCTGGGCTCCACAACTCAAGACAAGCTGGAGCATGTTCAGAGGAGGGCAACCAGGATGATCAGGGGCCTGGAAACAAAGCCCTATGAAGAGAGACTGAAAGAACTGGGCATGTTTAGCCTGGAGAAGAGAAGATTGAGGAGACACGATAGCACTATCTTGTATTGAAAAGGGAATTTCAGCAGGTGTCATGGTGAAATTCCCTCTTCATCACAGCAGTCAAAGCTGCCCTCTTTTAAATCTGGTCACTCTAGTATAGCTCCTGCAGCTTTAACTGTGGTGATGAAGAGGGAATTTCACCAGGTGCTGCATGCATACCAGTGACACCTGCTGAAATTCCCTTTTCTATGCAACTGTTAAAGATACAGGAGCCCGGTCCTCCTTTTCATAGGGTCACCCTAGGAAAAGCCCCCTGTGGAAAAGCCCCCCCCCCCAGGTCCGCATCTCTGCCAGGAGCCCCCAAAGGAGCCTCTGCGGCTCTCTAGAGTTGCCTCCATCTAAGGGTTAAAGAGGAGGAGAGGGGGCTGGGTCCTAGAGAGGCCCTTGAAGAGCAAAGGCTGGATGAGGCCCCACACTTCCGCCTCCCCCCTCCCCTATGGCAAAGGAGGCTGGGATTCTCCCCCTGCCCGTGCGCATTTTGTGTGCAATTTCAGCCTCTCTTCCCCTGCAGAGAAGCAGGTGAGGGCAAAATGCAAGGTGGTCCCGGGGGAGGGGAGGGGAGGGAAAGGAAAGGAAAGAGCCCCCCAGGGCAGGAGCAGAGAAGGGAGGGAGCCAAGGGCAGGGGGGCAGATATGGGGCAGGAGGTGGGTGGGAAGAGAGAGGGGGAGCCACCCTGCGCACGCCCCAGATGACTGACCCACTTGGGGTCCCTTCCAGGAGATGCACATCTTGCACATCCTTCCCTACCCATAATCCTGGAAAGGGAGGCTGGAGAAAGGGGTGTTGGTGGACGGGACTGGGAGGGGACAGAATGCTGTCCTGTGGCCCTTCTGAAGGACACCTGATACTACATCCATGTGCCAGGGGCGCATGGCCAGTCCGATGGAGCATGCATCAAGCAGATAGGCTTAAGGTGCTAATGTGAACCAACATGATCAGTTTGGTTGCTCCCCCTCTTTCCTGTGGGGCTGCCTGTCACTGCCAAATGCTTTCCCATGGCCCTTCTGAAGGAAATGGACCGGCCATACGCAAAGAGGGGGACCTGTTCCCATGGAGCATGCATCACACTGGGACCCCTGGGATGGGAGGGGGCAGCACCTGCGTTACCTGTGAGCAGTTTGGGGGTCTCCCCGTCTCTCCGTTATCCAAATTTGGCATGTCAGTGGTCATTCGGTGTCCTTTTCCGTATGTCTCAAGCCTTCGAAAACAACCTGGGGTGCTTTTATAAGGACATTGTAAAACAAATAACAGTGTTTGCCCATAGGGATTCTATGAGTGCCCATAGAAGCCAAAAACTAGGGGTTGGGGGGAGACTGCCCACCCAATTTGTCGTTCACTAATACGGAAGGAAATGTCTACCTAAGAACTAAAAAGAAAAAAGAGAAAAGGCCAATTAGAAGGCAAGAAAGTTTAGGGGAGTCATTGAATCAGAAACAGCTTGAACCTTAAGAAAAGGACAGACCTTCGATTCAGCTCTCTTTCTGTCATTCTGGTTTTGCAGAGCTCCAAGCTGGGATAGCCTGTTTTTGCTGGTTTTGGAGCGTTTGGGCACAGTTTGCATGTTTGCCTTCTTTTTGAGAGAAAAAGGAAATTCCTGTTATTCTGCCATCGCTTCTGAACTCCTTTAGGGACGAGATGCTTATTGAATCATAGAATCATAGAATAGCAGAGTTGGAAGGGGCCTACAAGGTCATCTTGTCCAACCCCCAGCTCAATGCAGGAATCCACCCTAAAGCATCCCTGACAGATGGTTTTCCAGCTGCCTCTTGAAGGCCTCTAGTGTGGGAGAGCCCACCACCTCCCTACATAACAGATTCCATTGTTGTACTGCTCTATTATTACTATTATTATTATTATTTTATTTATTTATATAGCACCATCAATGTACATGGTGCTGTACAGAGTAAAACAATAAAATAGCAAAACCCTGCCACATAGGCTTACATTCTAACAGTCTAACACTCTAACAGTCACAAAGTTTTTCCTGATGTTTAACTGGAATCTGGCTTCCTTTAACTTGAGCCCGTTATTCTGTGTCCTGCACTCTGCGAGGATTGAGAAGAGATCCTGGCCCTCCTCTGTGTGACAACCTTTTAAGTATTTGAAGAGTGCTATCATGTCTCCCCTCCATCTTCTCTTCTCCAGGCTAAACATGCCCAGTTCTTTCAGTCTCTCTTCATAGGGCATTTTTTCCAGACCCTTGATCATCCTGGTTGCCCTCCTCTGAACACGCTCCAGCTTGTCTGCGTCCTTCTTGAATTGTGGAGCCCAGAACTGGACGCAATACTCTAGATGAGGCCTAACCAGGGCCGAATAGAGAGGAACCAGGACCTCACATGATTTGGAAGCGATACTTCTATTAATGCAGCATAGAACTAGTTTGGGCAGTTGGAAGTTTAACTAAATAGCAATTTAATTGCTGCTAGTTGGGCCGTGTAATCTTTTCACATTCTTTTCTATCAGGCCTTAGCAGGATTTAAACTGTAGTGTATTTTGCACAGTGGACACATGTATGTCTTTGTAAACATTGCATGTTTCACATTTCACTTTTACACGTGATGTCCTTTTGCATTTCTTTATAAAACATTAATCTCTTAAGGCTTTCTATGTGGCATGTTTCATTTGTTTAACAAATGGATGGGATTGCACTCACCCTGAAGGAGCAGGTTCGTAGCTTGGGGGTTCTTTTAGATCCATCATTGTCACTTGAGGTTCAGGTGATCTCGGTGGCATGGAGTGCCTTCTACAAACTCCGGTTGGTGGCCCAGCTACGCCCCTATCTGGACAGGGATAACCTGGCTTCAGTTGTCCATGCTCTGGAAACCTCCAAGTTAGATTACTGCAATGCGCTCTATGTAGGGCTGCCTTTGAAGACAGTTGGGAAGCTGCAGCTCGTGCAAAATGTAGCGGCCAGATTGATTTCGGGAACCAGAAGGTTTGACCATATAACCCCTGCTCTAGTCCACTTGCACTGGCTGCCTGTATGTTTCCGAACCCAATTCAAGGTGCTAGTTTTGACCTATAAAGCCTTACATGGCTTGGGACCACAATACCTGACGGAACGCCTCTCCCGACGTGAATATACCCAGTCACTACGTTCAACATCTAAGGTCCTCCTCCGGGTGCCTACTTTGAGAGAGGCTCAGAGTGTGGCAACAAGGGATAGGGCCTTTTCGGTGGTGGCCCCCAGACTATGGAATGATCTCCCCAACGAGGCTAGCCTGGCGCCAACGCTGCTAGGTTAAGACTTTCCTCTTTGCCCAGGCATATAGCAGCACATCTTAATTACCCACATGTTTAGTTTTTAATGGCTTTTAATGCTTTATGTGTGTATGTTCTGTGTTTTAGAATTTTAAATTTTGTATACTCGTTTTTATCTTAATTTTTTAGAATTTCTGTAAACCGCCGAGAGAGCCCTGGCTATGGGGGTGGTATATAAGTATAATAAATAAATAAAATAATAAATAAATAACAAGTTGAAAACGTGTTCACTGATATCTTGCTTAGGTTTTAAACTTTCACACATTTTCATCTTTTAATAGTCTGGTTACACTTCCTCAAAATCAGAACCTCATTTTCAATCAGGAGCCTGGTTCTTGTGCAACTGGGATTGTAGACCCCCATTGGAGACAGGTGCTGGGTATTAAGTTGGCCACTGCTGTATCTAATCCATGCAGCTCCTCCATTTTAATTCCTACAGGACAGTCCTTGCCTGAAGACAGAAGTTGGCAGCAGACGAAGGAGACCTTTAGAGTCCTGGTGGGAGCAGAGATGGAGAAGAGAGTCAAGATGGAAGAGCAAAATTTTGCTGGCCCTGAAGTAGGAAATGTCTCCTGCAACATCAAGGAAGAGAGCAGTGCAGAGCCCTGGGAAAGAAGAGTGCAGGAGAACCAGCCTGGGAGCAACACTTGCTCAGACGTGGAGCTCCAGCGGTACAGGGGATTCTGCTATCAGGAGGCTGAAGGACCCCGAGAGGTTTTCAGCCGACTCCACCACCTTTGCCGCCAGTGGCTGAAGCCAGAAAGGAACACGAAAGCTCAGATGCTGGATCTGGTAGTCCTGAAGCAGTTCCTGGCTGTCCTGCCCCCAGAGATAGAGAGTTGGGTCAGAGAATGTGGAGCAGAGACCAGTTCCCAGGCAGTGGCCCTGGCAGAAGGCTTCCTCCTGAGCCAAGTGGAGGACAAAGAGCAGGTGAGAGCATTTCATCCTGAGAACTAACAGGGACTGGATGGTTTAAAATGGGAGTTAGAACAAATTCCTGGAGGAGAAGCATATGAATGGCTACTAGCCTAGATGGCTGTATCCTACCTCCAGTATCAGAACCAGTATGTCTATGTACACCAGTTTCTGGGGAACATGGGCAGAGGGATGCTGTTGTAATCATGTCCTGCTTGTGAGTTTGTGGGCAACAGCTGATGGGCCACTGTGGGGAGAGAATGCTGGATGTCTCTTCTTAGGTCTTATGATCACAGGAGAAATGAATGGGTTTGGGAATCCTTCTTCAACCCGTGGCAGAGTCCTCCCAACAGGACAGGAGTAGCATTTGTGGACACCAAACTGCTGCATTTACAGCGAAAGATGCTGGATATCAGGGAATGTCTGGGAGGTTCTGCCTTTCCTCCTGGGTGGTTTTCTGTGGGTGTTGAACTCTTAGCCCCAGAGAACACATCCTTATGTGCTCCCCTGATAAAGACACAGCTGAGTATGTGCTCCATGGTTTGGACTGTAGATCACCTTTAGAAGGAGCCCTGAAATGCAAAACAATTTGGAAACGCTGCCCTTGGCCTTGACCTGACCCATTTCTTTCCTTCCTTAATCCCTCTTCACTCTCTGGGATCCTACCTTCTACTCCAGGTGCAATGGATGTTGGCCAAAGCACCCACAGATTTCCCTGAGGCAGAGAAGGCTCCACTGGGCATCACACAGAGGCCGTTGGACAGGTGGATCTTGCAGGAGGGTGAAGGAGGACCCTCCTCACTGGGTAAGGATTAGTGGACGTCTCTCCCCATGGTCTCCCTCCCTCAATTACGCCTGAGGTGCATGAGCTGCTTTCATGTTCTCCTTGAGCCTGATTTTACAGTTGGAGAGAGACTCTTTTTCTCTAGAGACTCAAAAAAGAAATGTTGTTTAGTAATGTGGGCAAACATCGATTGCAGTAAAGCAATAGAAATGGAAATGCTTAAGAACGTTAACTTACCTCCCCTTCTTCTTTGCCTTCTTCACAGGGGATGGACAAACCCGCAGAGAAAGTGATCTGAACCTGGGGGATCCTTCTAGGCCTCCTTCGCTTGGTGGTGGAGTAGAAACGGTTTCTGCGCAGCCTGGGCAGGTAGGGGAGTCCTGGGGGCCTCTGTCCCCTACACATCTCTTTGGTCCTGGAAGAACCTGCCCCTTTAGCCTTTGCTCCGCTCCAAGATGGTGGCTAGGAAGGCCTTGGATGTCACTCATGAAGCTCTGGCATTCAGAAGGAGGACCTCACCATCCTTGTCTTCTTGGATTGCAACATTATGAGTAAGGAGAACCTCAATTCTTCTGCTTGCAGCATCCGGTGGCCTTTGAGGAGGTGGCCGTGCATTTCTCGGAGGAGGAGTGGGCTCTGCTGGATCCAGGCCAAAGGACTCTGTACACGGAAGTCATGGAGGAGAATCGTGGGATCCTGGCCTCTCTGGGTAAGGAATGGGATTCCTCTGAGTAAGGCTCCTTCTTTGCCTTCTTGACAGATCCTGGAAGGTGGAATTTTAGCTCTTCTTTCTTTGTGACAGAACATAATACAGATGTCATTGAGGACAGCAGTGCCTGGTCCTTGTTCCTGGGATACTCTAGTCCAGATTAAGCAAAGAGTGTTCAAAGTTTATTGTACTAGCCAAAGGCCATGACAAATACATCAAAAGAAAACATTTATACATATATAGATTAATATAAATATTTCAAACAGTAGAAAATTATACAGATAACTTAGAATTTGCCATGACTAAAACTCAGCTTTCACTCCGCAGTCTGAATCTCCAGGGCAGTTTATGGCAATTTTGTCTAGTTCTCTCTGCCTAATCTTTTTTGCTGCCAGAGCAAACAAAGCCATTTTACGTGTCACATGACTGCTGGTATCACTCAGAAGAAAAAGAACCGTTTCTGCAAGGGCTTTCCAATATCCATGTGTTAATAAGGGCTTCAGGAATCTCTGTCTTGGATCCACGTACAGAGGGCAAATTAACAGGTAGTGAACAATGTCTTCCTCTTGATGTCAGCCGCAGATGCAGAGTCTGCATTCAAATGGCACCCTGGGATAGCGTCCATCCAGAACTGCAGTTGGCATCATTTGGAATCTCAGTTCAATAAAAACATTTCTTAGGGAAAGAAGCCTCAGTTTGGACCCATAGCTGGCTCTGAAGTGTTCCGTTTTCAAGAGAGGGAACCACCGGGAGAATTTAGAGTTTTTAATTAGTTGCAGATCCCTCCTGAATCTATCCAAAATAGCCAATCCCTTGGTTGCTTCTTGTCTATATCGAGGACAGGCTTTAGCTCAGGAAAGTAATAGCTATGCAGGAGCTTTTGGAGTATGGCCATCTGCGACACCACCATCTCACACACAAGGCTTTGACGCACACACCTCTCTCAGGCTAAGCACCACCACTTAAATACCTGAGGAAGGGGTAAAAAGAAAACTATATTTATTTCTTTATTGCATTTCTATACCGCCCAATAGTCGAAGCTCTCTTATAGCCTTTCCCTTATAGCAGAGGGAAAAGGTAAGGAGTTTTGGAAAAGGCTTTTCTGTGAATATAGCAGGCTGAAGGTTTAACGCAATGTGTTCATTTATCTACTAAAAGAGCACGAGACACAGCCAAGCTGACACGTGGTTTCATGGTAGCAAAATAAAGAAAATGTTTATTGTAGTTTACAGTTCTTACTTTCTTCAAATTCTATTCAACTCTTGCCTATTCTTAAGAATACTGGTAGAAACAAATCTAATAATAACAATCTTTAGTCCTTATGATCTTATTTTCACTCACTCCTCACACATCTACCCTCCAAACACCATCCGAACCCCTCAGACCACTCAGCTCCCCCATATATAGACTCCTCCCCCTTTCCACAGCATCACTAGCCACACCCACTCAGTCCAACATTCCGCACTCTCTAGACATACTCATCTCCAGACATACCTAAGGGAATAGAAATGTGGGTAATGCTACACCATCCAATAACCATTTTTGTTCATTCCCAGGTCACACATTGCTGGAAGACGTTCATTTGGCAAGGTGGCAATTCGTTTAAAATATTTCAACTGAGCACACACTACTCTTGCCCTAAATGGATGGCCATCCAGATTCTATACGCAGGCACCAAAAATTGTTCTGCACAATCTCCAGGGCGTTAATGATGGGGTTGTCTCAGCTAATCAGAGATCTTCCAGGGCAGCCAAACAGGAATCTTTCAATGTCCCCCATTTTTTTCCTTTTTGTGGGAATAGTTTGTGTTTTCACCCTCAGAACTTAAGTTTTCAGGTTCTTCCATTCCTCTTGAACTCTGTTTTCCTTCCTAATTTCTACCAATGGGATCTGCCTCAACCTTCCTCTGAAGTTGGCTTTCTTAAGGTCCAATGTCCATGAGAATGAAGCATCGTTTTCAGAGCCCTCACTGCCATGGATTCAAATATGATTTGGTCCCTTTCTCCCAAAGCTTCTGCTGTTCTTCTGTATTGGTTATGATTTAGTTCAGGACAGCAGATCCGCCTGTTGTTTATTTCATCTACCTGACAATTAGACTAGCAGAAGACGCCAGGATAGCTGGAATTCTCCATTACTAACATGAGTTGCCTATGTGAACGTTGCATCATCTCTTCCAGGAAAGCATCATCCATCTCTTCTGACTGGCTGGGTGGTCTGGACAATACTGCCACACGCATAACAGTCTTGTTTCTCACTCCACCTTTACCTAATTGTTTTCGACCCGGCTTTCTTTCTCAGAATCATGGGTTTCCCTACAGCTCTATTATACCTTCCTTTCATATAACAATTCTCACCTTCCCCTTTCAATGGCTCTATTCCTATCATCCCTTTTCTGCTCCTCTTCCACCTCCTGTGCTTCTCTTTGCTGTTGCAGTTCCACCGTACATTTGGGTTTCAAGTTCATCCAGGTTTTTCCCATGATCCGTGGGTTGGTATATGGACATCAGAGGCCACAGGTCTTATCCTTACCTGGTTTCCCTGCTCTCTTTACGTAGAAATTACAGGGCTCTACATCCAACTGTCTTTCCTTCTCCTTTGTCCCTTGTGTTCTCATCCTCAATTCGTGGCTCCATAGAAAATCCTGGACTTTGGATATTCCCTCCTCAGAAGTCATAGAATCATAGAATTGTGGAGTTGGAAGGGATCACAAGGATCATCTAGTCTGACCCTCTGCAAGGTGCAGGAAAACCCATTAAACCATCCATGAGAGGAAGCTGTCCATCCTCTTCTTAAAAATCCCCAGAGATGGAAAACCCAAAACTTCTGAAGTCAATTACAAACCCTCTCGATCAGGTTTGTAAAGCTCAACCATGAAACCAAACATTTTCTGTGATGTGATGATGCTTTGTCAATTCTGTTGTCATGAACAGATAAGTAACCTCCACAAGGCAGGAGGATCACATGGGATGACTAGGCCCTGGAGGCTAATGAATCCAGAGGGTTTCCTGCGCTTGCTGGGGGAGTTTCCTGCAGTGTCCTTTTCGGGCCTTGGGCTCTCGATATGATTGCTCCAAAATACACTTCCACATATTCAGAAGCTTTGCCACCTTCACATTTTTCTTAGGAGCTGAAGGTAATGAAACAATCTGACAAAATGGCAGATATTAAGTGCCTTTTGGATGTATAGTATTTGATGTTGTTCATTTATTGTTTGAGCTACTTTGTAAGAGTTATGACATATTATCAATGAAAATGTTGTACGTCACTCTGGTTCTCAATTCTATTGAACTGTTGGGGATATTTAATGTGTTTGGAAGGATTTGTCTCTCCTACCAAATTTTTTTTTTTTATCCTGTTAATCCAATCAGCAAACCATTTCGTTTGTTCCCTTATTTCTTCTATTATTATTATTATTATTATTATTATTATTATTATTATTATTATTATTTCAGGTGAGTGCAGGCAGAGCAAGAAAAATGGCATAGACCAGAGAATGAAAACTGAAACTGAAGAGAAGTGGGGAACCAAATCCATTACTTTTGAAGGATCAGACGTCCATGAAACTCCAGTACTAGAAGTACCAAGTAAAGGGATCATTCACAATAGGGAGACACAGAGGAAAAGCTCCCAGGTTATAAAGACTCAGAAGACATGTCTTAGCAAATATCAAAGGTTTCAATGCTTAGAGTGTGAAAAACAATTCAGTTGCAACTCACAACTTAAGTTGCATACAAGAATTCACACAGGGGAGAAGCCCTATAAATGTTTTGAATGTGGAAAGAGCTTTGCTCAGAGCACGAACCTTAAGCAGCATCAAAGAATTCACACAGGGGAGAAACCCTATGAATGCCGAGAATGTGGAAAGACCTTTGCTCACAGACCGCACCTTACACGACATCAAAGCATTCACACTGGGGAACTGCCATATAAATGCTTCGAGTGTGGAAAGAGCTTTCCTTACAGAACAGACCTTATAAAACATCAAAGAATTCATACCGGGGAGAAGCCCTATGAATGCTTAGAGTGCGGGAAGAGCTTCAGTCAGAGCGGCCACCTTAATCAACATCAAAGAAAACATACAGGGGAGAAGCCCTATGAATGCTTAGAGTGCGGAAAAGGCTTTGCTCACAGGGTAGACCTAAATCGACATCAAAGCACTCACACAGGAGAGAAGCCCTATGAATGCCTAGAGTGCGGAAAGGGCTTTATTAGGAGTGCAGAACTAAAGCAACATCAGAGAATTCACACAGGTGAAAAGCCCTATAAATGCTTAGAGTGCGGAAGGGGCTTTGCTCACAGGGTAGGCCTAAATCGACATCAAAGCACTCACACAGGTGAGAAGCCCTATGAATGCCTAGAGTGCGGAAAGTGCTTTGTTGGGAATGCAGAACTAAAGCAACATCAAAGAATTCACACTGGGGAGAAGCCATATAAATGCTTAGAGTGCGGAAAGGACTTTGCTCACAGGGTAGGCCTAATTCAACATCGAAGAATTCACACAGGGGAGAAGCCCTATGAATGCCTAGAGTGCAGAAAGGGCTTTGTTAACAGTTCAAAACTAAAGCAACATCAAAGAATTCACACAGGGGAGAAGCCCTATGAATGCTTAGAGTGTGGAAAGAGCTTTGCTTGCGGGGCACACCTTAAGCAACATCAAAGCATTCACACAGGGGAGAAGCCCTATGAATGCTTAGAGTGTGGAAAGAGATTTGCTCGCAGTGCACACCTTAAGCGACATCAAAGAATTCACATGAAGGAGAAGCCAGCTCCGCTCCTTGGCCTACTGGGGAGCTCTGTCAGTGAAATAGGCTGGATGTCACATAGAGCGCAAATAGCATAAGACTCCAAGTGAAGATGACCGAGCATGCCCTAGAGCACATGATCGTTCCTATTGTGTGGCAGTGCAGGCAGCAAAGAAGGCTTATTTTGCTGCATAGGTTGTGAGTTTGAGTAGCCGTCCAGTGGAGCTCTTCAGGGCTGTTCATGGGGTGTTTTCACCCTCCCCAGCCAATGGGGCCCTGGCCCTGTCGAGGACCTGCTGTGACCTTTTTGCATCGACTTTGAAGACAAAATTGCTTGTCTCCATAGCAAGCTTGACACTGTTGATTGATTGCAATTATATCCCACCTTTTTTCCTCCAAGGAATCCTCTGCATTTCTATCATCGTAACAGCAACAACCCTGTGAGGTGAGTTGGGCTGAGAATATGTGACCAGCCCAAAGTGAGCTTCCATGGCCAAGTGGGGAGAAGAACCTGGATCTCCTGACTCCCAGCCACTAAATCACACTGTTGTTATTCAGCTCCAGTTGCGGTGTCTGATGTGCCCAGTTTTGTGGGATCAGGTCCAGTTATTAAGGCCTGATGCCTGCAGCAATGGGGCCAACCCCTTGCCCTCTCAATCCCTGTCCCTGCTGGCTGAGAGGACCTGAGGAAAGAAGAGACCCATCCTCCAGGAGAGAAGGGGGTGCCTGCTGCTTCTGCCACCCCCACTAGCAACTCTGCCTTGGACTTCTGCCTGCTGGACTGCTGCTCCACACAGGACCAGCCCCGTTACATCTTGAGCCAGCCATTGGGAAGGGGAGATATAAGATGGCTGACTGAGCCGGACGGTCCGCCGTGAAGGGCAAGGGCCCTACCCTCTTCTCAGGCAACCTCTGTGTGTGTGTATGTGTGTGAATGAATGTGTTATGTGTATGAGCTATCGTAGGCTGAGAGCTTAGCATAGCTGGATGGCTGTGATCCAACTATCCCTCGGGTGAGAGCTGAGGGGTTGGGGGCAACAGGCTAGCAGGAGAGAGTGGCCATAGCCTGGGTGGCAACCTTGGGTGACTGTGTAGAACTCTGCTTGAGGAAGGTGGAATATTATTCATAAAAAAAATTATATCCTGCCCTATATCAATAAGATCTCAGGGTGGCGTACAGATAAAAGCATACAGTATAAAACAGTAAATATACACAGCTAAAAAGTTAAACCATAATATTAGGCCTGTTTTCATTTGAATTTCCACTTCCTTACTGGCTTATCATCCCTGCCTGACTTTACTGGCTTTGTGTGTGTATCTTGTATTTTGTTGTTGTGAGCATGGTCTTAATTGTGTTATTATAGGTAAGCATTAGAAATTTTGCTTCTTTTAAAATCTATTTTAAAATGTTTTATTCTGTTTTTATTTTATTTTATCTTGAATACCACTCCGAAATTTTCAATGGGGAGCATTATGTAAATATTTTAAGTAAATGAATAAAATAAAAATGGCAGAGCATACTGTGTAAGGGAAAGGGGGCGGCAATACGAGGGCAGGGCAGAGTGCCTTTAGAGGCAGATATTTAACACCCATCTTACCTTCCGGTCACCCTGCCACCCCGGGGATCATGGAGAATGGACCCGGCCACCCACAGACACCCTCCTTGCTCCTATGCAATGCCAGGTTGGTTAAAAATAACTCAAATATTATTTATCACCTCCTAGATGAGGAGACCGACATGGCATGCTTCACAGAGACCTGGCTGGGAGATGACAGTGGCCCGATATGGGCCCAGCCACCACCACCCAGCTGGGTACTGTGTTAGCGAGCAGGTGAGGGAAAAGGCAGGGGTGGGTGGAGTAGTTGTGGTCTACAAAAACAATCTCAAACTGACCAGAATTCCTGTCCAGGAATTGGATCACATGGAGTGTGTGTACTTGAGTCTGAAGACAGGGATACACTGGGGATTCTGTTAGTGTATCGGCTACCCTGCTGCCTATCAGACTCCCTGGCCGAGCTCACAGGACTGGTCTCAGAGTTGGTGTTGGAGTCACCCAGGCTTTTGGCCCTGGGCAACTTCAACATCCCATTCAAGACTGGTTTGTCAGGTGCTGCTCAGTTCATGGCATCCATGACAAACACGATCCTATCCCAACTGGTCTCTGGAGCCACATTCAGAAGGTCACACCCGCAATGCTGTTTTCAGTTCTGAACAGATGGATCTGTGGGCGGAGGTGATAAATACCTCTGCATTGTCACGGACAGACCAATTTCTAGTCAGGGTAAGTATCATGGCTATCATTCGCCCCTGCAGGGATGGTGGACCTATTAAGATGGCCCTCCCTCGAAGGCTGATGGATCTTCTTGGATTCCAGATAGCTTTAGAGAGTTCTATGGTGGTATTGTTGACAATCCTGTTGAAGCCCTGGTCAATAGATGGAATCAAGACCTAACTAGGGCTATCGACATGATCGCCCCCAAGTGTCTTCTCCGACCCCCTTCTAACCGGGCACCTTGGTATCCTGAAGATCTCAGGGCGTTGAAAAAGGAAGGACAATGACTGGAGAGCCAATGGCTAATAATAATAATAATAATAATAATAATAATAATAATAATAATAATTTTATTACCCACCTCTCCCTTTGACCTGTAAACCAAGCCCACATGCCAAGTGGGCGGATTGTTACAACCCACTTCAAAGAGCGGCCCCCACCTTTTCCAAAACATTCTGAAGTTCCCAGGGAACCAGTCGCTTCAAGGCTGAAGGAAAGGAGTGAACCAGCTACTCCCATGCGAACTGCTTACAGAGATAAGCTTGCAAAGAACATCAGACATTCTCAAACCATTTCCTAATAAATCTAACCACTAGGTACAAGGCCTATGCCTGACACCCTCAAATCACACACAGAAAGCTACAGCCGTCCCCCCCCACTACAAACATGCACACACATCCATTCATAGTCAAACAACCAGGTATCCCATTTAGACATCAATACACTCACTGCCAGCACACGCACGCGCACACACACACACACTCGGGATCACCCACTCCAAAACACACACACGCATGCACACATCCATTCAGTCAAACACCCCATGCACCCATACAATCTACCTCTCTCACACACATTAGTCTTACCTTCTACTTGCTGCTGCTGCTTCCTCATTCTCCTGCTGCTGCTTCTTCCTCCTCCTTCTCTGGGAATGACTATTGCGCCAGCTTAGGAGAAGGCAAGATCAGTGCTAGGGTGGGGACACATTCCCAGAAGTGTGGGAACGCTTCCTCTAGCCCCTCCCACTTGGCGCTCCAGGGCTTATTCTGGGCTGGGGCCATTGCGCCAGCCCAGAACAACCCCTGGATGGCACTGGGAAGGGCTGGGGACGCGTTCCCAGAAGAGCAGGAATGCGTGCTCCAGCCCCTCCCACTTGGCCCGCCCACACTTTCATCTGGGACTCTCCTTGGTCGCAGCTCTGATGACCACGGAGACCCCTGGATGGAAGGCTAGAGGGCCTTAAACCATTTGTTTTTACTGCGTTTTGCCCGGACAAAACACGGAAAATGGGGATTTCCCCCCGGACCCGGATTGGGCCTCCTGTTTCTGGACATGTCCAGGCAAAACCAGACATATGGTCACCCTAAGCAACGTCCAACCATTCACTCAGGTGAGAAGCCCTGTAAGCACTCAGAGTGTGGAAAGCAACTCTCGGTTTCACATTTTCATCAGCAAACAAGGCACTACTCAAAAAGCCACAAGGAGTGGAGGAAGCCACAGTTAGGCCTTCTGGATAGTTTAGTAGCCATTCAAATTACCTCGGTTCCAAAGCAGATTTCTATTTCTAACAGCCAATTTGGATCACGAAACAGCCTCTACAATATTGCCAGAAAGGACAGGTTGATCACCTGTAAGTGTGGTACCTCGAGTGGTCATTGGTGCATTTACATGTCTGGGCGGAGCCTCACATTTGGAAACTTTCTATATCTGCAGCAAACAAATTTGGCAGGAACCCCTCCCCCACCCTCTCCACATACCTCTGGCTGTTCCCCCTATTCCCTCAGTTGGGAATGCTTTTAGGATGTTTTAATAATATATACTATGTTTTTAATCAGCATTTTATGTATTTTATATTTACTGTTGTTCCCCACATCGATCCAAATGGAGAGGCATGTAAGAAATAGAATCATAGAATAGCAGAGTTGGAAGGGGCCTACAAGGCCATTGAGTCCAACCCCCTGCTCAATGCAGGAATCCACCCTAAAACATATCTGACTGATGGTTGTCCAGCTGCCTCGTGAATGCCTCTAGTGTGGGAGAGCCCACAACTTCCTTAGGTAACTGATTCCACTGTCGTACTGCTCTAACAGTCAGGAAGTTTTTCCTGATGTCCAGCCGGAATCTGGCTTCCTGTAACTTGAGCCCGTTATTCCGTGTCCTGCACTCTGGGAGGATCAAGTAGAGATCCTGTCCCTCCTCTGTGTGATGACCTTTTAAGTGTTTGAAGAGTGCTATCATGTCTCCCCTCAATCTTCTCTTCTCATGCCCAGTTCTTTCAATCTCTCTTCATAGGGTTTTGTTTCCAGACCCCTGATCATCCTGGTTGCCCTCCTCTGAACAAATAAATTTATTATTATTATTATTATTATTATTATTATTATTATTATTATTATTTCTCTGAGACCACCGTTGTGAAGCGAGACTGAGGGAAAGTGGAAAGCTTGGTGCAGAGTGGGACGGTGGGTGGGTTGTGTGAATCACAGGTGACCGCTCAAAGAACCAGTTACAGGTAAGCAACCTGTCCTCGTCCTTTGAGGTCTCTGTGCATCCCACGTATGGGCAAGTAGCAAGCTGATTTGCCGGTGGTGGGTCAGTGTTCATTGAAGGAGTGAGGACAACAATGTCCTGCCAAAGGACAACAATGTCCTTCCTTTTTCGGACATCCAGTTTATAGTGTCTAACAAAGGCTGATGGTTGCAATCATCTTGCTACTTTGCAGACGTCTTGCAACGGAATGCCCCTATTATTACTATTATTTATTTATTTATATAGCACCATCAATGTACATGGTGCTGTACAGAGTAAAACAGTAAATAGTAAATAGCCCCTGTTGAAAGCAATTGATTGTGCCACACCTCTGACAAAATGGGCTAGTATTGGGCCCGAAGGCTCTAAGTTCGAAAGCTGATACAGTTGTTCTTACAACCCACGTCGCCAGACGCTGAGACGATACAGGTTGACCTTTCCTCTGCCCTCCAAATAGTTGTCTGAAGGATTCAGTTCTGTTTTTATTGAATGTCCATGCCCTTCGCACATCCAAGGAAGGCATTGCTCTTTCTATTGGGGGGTGGGGAGAGGGAGGGAAAGGAGGCCGGGAGGATAATCTCTGGGTTTATATGGAAGGCTGATACAGTCACCCCCCCAGGTGACTGACTCAGAGAGCTCTGGCTATTGGGCGGTATAAAAATGTAATAAATAAATAAATAAATAAAACCTTCGGTTGTATGCCCTCCTCTGAACACGCTCCAGCTTGTCTGCGTCCTTCTTGAATTGTGGAGCCCAGAACTAGACGTAATACTCTAGATGAGGCCTAACCAGGGCCGAATAGAGAGGAACCAGGACCTCATGCGATTTGGAAGCTATACTTCTATTAATGCAGCCCAAAATAGCATTTGCCGTTCTTGCAGACATATCGCACTGTTGGCTCCTATTCAGCTTGTGATCTACAACAATTCCAAGATCCTTCTCGTTTGCAGTATTGCTGAGCCAAGTATCCCCCATCTTGTAACTGTGCATTTGGTTTCTATTTCCTAGATTTAGAACTTGGCATTTATCCCTATTAAATTTCATTCTGTTGTTTTCAGCCCAGCACTCCAGCCTATCAAGATCACTTTGAAGTTTGTTTCTGTCTTCCAGGGCATCTCTCTCTCTCCCCCTTCCAAGATTCCAGGCTGTTTTTCAAAGGCTACAATCCTCTCTACACACCGACCTAGGAGTAAGACCATTGCACTCAGAGGAGCTGACTCCTGAGAAGACACTGATTCTTCCCAGAGGAGCCTTTGCCGCTCTTTTGATCTCTTGGGTTGACTCAGTGGCTGACTTCCCACGACAGGCTAATCAAAGGGGCCTGGAAGGGGGGGTGGTAATAGGAACAGACTGGGAACCAATCATTGATTAGCGTGTCATCTGAACTCAGCCAATTTAAGGGTTAAAGAGAGCGAGTGTGATGGGTCCTAGAGAGGCTTGTGAAGAGCCTAGGCTGTTTGAATGCACTCGCTTCCGCCTTCCCCCCACCCTTGGGAAAGCAGCCTGGGAGGTTTGAATGGTGTTTGCAACCTCAGCCTCTCTTCCCTTGCAGAGGAGCCGGTGAGTGCAACATGCAAGGGGGTCCCAGGGGGGAGGGGAGGGGTGGAAAGAGCAAAATGCAGGTGATTGCAACATGCAAAGGGGTCCCAGGGGGGAGGGGAGGGGTGGAAAGAGCAAAATGCAGGTGATTGCAACATGCAAGGGGGTCCCAGGGGAGAGGGGAGGGGTGGAAAGAGCAAAATGCAGGTGATTGCAAAATGCAAAGGGGGTCCCAGGGGGGAGGGGAGGGGTGGAAAGAGCAAAATACAGGTGATTGCAAAATGCAAGGGGGTCCCAGGGGGGAGGGGAGGGGTGGAAAGAGCAAAATGCAGGTGATTGCAAAATGCAAAGGGGATCCCAGGGGGGAGGGGAGGGGTGGAAAGAGTCCCCCCAGGGCAGGAGCAGAGAAGGGGGGAGCTAAGTGCAGGAGGGCAGGTTTGGGGCAGGGGGTGGGTAGGAAGAGAGAGCACCTCACTGCCCCCCAGGTGATTGATTCACTTGGGGTCCCTCCAGGAGACCCCCGCCTTGCTTTGGCGGGGACGGGGACGGGGAGGGACAGAATGCTGTCCTGTGGCCCTTCTGAAGGACGCCTGATACTACATCCCTGTGCGAGGGGCGCATGGCCAGTCCGATGGAGCATGCATCAAGCAGATAGGCTTAGGGTGCTAGTGTGAACCCCCATGAGCAGTTTGGTTGCTCCCCCTCTTTCCTGTGGGGCTGCCTGCCTCTGCCCAATGCTTTCCCATGGCCATTCTGAAGGAAATGCATTGGCCGTGCGCAAGGAGGGGACCGTTCCCATGGAGCATGCATCACACTGGGACTCCTGGGATGGGAGGGGGCAGCACCTGCGTTACCCATGAGCAGTTTGGGGGGGGTGTCTCCCCGTCTCTCCGTTATCCAAAACTGGCATTTCAATGGTCATTCGGTGTCCTTTTCGGTATGTCTCAAGCCTTCGAAATCAACTTGGGGTGTTTTTATAAGGACACATTAAAACAAATGACTTGCCCGTAGGGAAAATATACTTGCCCACAGGGATACCATGAGTGGCCGTAGAAGCCAAAAACTACGGGGGGGGGGGGGGGAGGAAGAGACTGCCCACCCAATATGTCGTTCACTAATACGGAACCACATGTCTACCAGAGAACTAAAAAGAAAGAAAAAGGCCAATTAGAAGGCAAGGAAGTTTAGGGGAGTTGTTGAATCAGAAAGAGCTTGAACCATAAGGGAAGGACGATCCTTCGATTCAGCCCTCTTTTTGTCATTCTGGTTTGCAGACCTCCAAGCTGGGCTAGCATGTTTTTGCTAGTTTTGGAGTCTTTGGGGCACAGTTTGAATGTTTGCCTTCTTTTTGAGAGAAAAAGGAAATTCCTAGTTTGACCATGTCTCTTCTTCTGCCATCGCTTCTGAACTAACTTTGGGGACGAGATGCTTAGGCCTTGAGCTGCTTGATTCAGGTTTCTCCAGTGATTTTATTTTACTCACTATTGGAGCTCACACTTCACTAGCCTTTTCCATTTTAACACACCCTCCCTACTTTCTACCTGGATTCATTATTCCTAACTAGACTTTGCCAAGTTCTACACCTTGGATTCTAAGAGGCGTCTCTTCCAACTTTCCTCTGGGTCTGCAACATCATGTTCTTCAGATCTTGGCCTGGGATTGGGAAACAGACCTTCCTTTTAATTCCACGCCATCCCTGCTCTCTTTCCTTCCTGTAAAGGTTTAATTATACTTTTTACATTGCATTGAATGAGTTTGGATTGGGGGACATTTAAGTTGAGCTACATAACAATTCAAATGCTGCTAGTTGTCCGACTACGCTTTTCACATTGTTTTCTGTCACGCCTCAGCAGGAGTTAAACTGTAGTGTATTTTGCACACACATGTATTTCTTTGTAATCATTGCATGTTTCACATTTCATTGTTACATGTGATGTCCTTCTGCATTTACTTTCTTTATAAACCATTCATTTCTATGTGGCATGTTTCATTTGTTTAACAAGTTGAAAACGTGTTCACTGATATCTTTCTTAGGTTTTAAAATAAACTTTCACACATTTTGATATTCAGCTCTGGTTACGCTTTCTCTCCCATTAGGGCAGAATCAGAACCTCATTTTCATTCAGGAGCCTGGTTCCTGTGGGTTGTAGAGACCCATTGGAGACAAGTCCTGGGTATTAAGCTGGCCACAGCTGTATCTAATTCATGCAGCTCCTCCATTTTAATTCCTACAGGACAGTCCTTGCCTGAAGAGAGAAATTGGCAGCCAAGGAAGGAGACCTTTTGAGTCCTGGTGGGAGCAGAGATGGAGAAGAGGGTGAAGATGGAAAATCAAAACTTTGCTGGCCCTGAGGCAGAAAACATCCAAGAAGGGAGCAGTGCAGAGCCCTGGGAAGGAAGAGTGCAGGAGGACCAGCCTGGGAGCAGCACCTGCTCAGACGTAGAGTGCCAGAGCTTCAGGGGGTTCCGCTACCAGGAGGCTGAAGGGCCCTGAAAGGTTTGCAGCCGATTCCACCACCTTTGCTGCCAGTGGCTGAAGCCAGAAAGGAACACAAAAGCTGAGATGGTGGACCTGGTGGTCCTGGAGAAGTTCCTGGCTGTCCTGCCCCTGGAGATGGAGAGCTGGGTCAGAGAATGCGGAGTGCAGACCACTTCCCAGGCAGTAGCCCTGGCAGAAGGCTTCCTCCTGAGCCAGGCAGGGGACAAAGAGCAGGTGAGCACCTTAATACTTAACTCAACTTGTTTTGCTTGTCCTCTAAGAAAGGGATGCCCTGATTACTAGACTTCTCCCCCCTAATGTGTAGAACAGGCCCTCCTCTGAGGATAATTAAACAAAAAGTGTGTAGTTAAAATGTAAAATTCCCTACCACAAGATGCAGTGATGGCCTCCCATTTGGACGGTTTAAAATGGGGGTTAGACAAATTCCTGAAGGAAAAGTCTATGAATGGCTACAAGTCCTGATGGCTATATCCTACCTCCAGTATCAGAACCAGGATGACTTTGTACACCAGTTTCTGGGGAACATGGGCAGGAGGGTGCACATCTTTATGTGCTCCCCTGAGAAAGACAGAGCCGGGTATGTGCTCCGTGGTTTGGACTATAGATCATTTCTAGAAGGTGCCGTGAAATGCAAACATATTGGGAAACGCTGCCCTTGGCCTTGACCTGACCCATTTCTTTCCTTCCCTAATCCCTCTTCTCTCTCTGGGATCCTCCCTCCTGCTCCAGGTGCAAGACATGTTTGCCAAAGCGCCCACAGATTTCCCTGAGGCAGAGAAGGCTCCACTGGGCACCATACGAAGGCCGTTGGACAGGTGGATCTTGCAGGAGGGTGACGGAGGACCCTCTTCACTGGGTAAGGATTAGTGGGACATATTTCCCCATGGTCTCCCTCCCTCAATTCCACCTGAGGTGCATGGGCTGCTTTCATGTTCTCCTTGAGCCTGATTTTACAGGTGGAGAGAGACTCTTTTTCTCTAGATACTCAAAAAAGGAAATGTTGTTTAGTAACGTGGACAAACATTGATTGCAGTAAAACAATAGAAATGGAAAGGCTTAAAAATGTTAACTTACCTCCCCTCCTTCTTTGCTTTCCTCACAGGGAGTGGAAAAACCTGCAGAGAAAGTGAACTTATAATGGGGGATTCTTCTAGGGCTCCTTCGCTTTGTGGTGGAGTGGAAGCGGTTACTTCGCAGCCTGGGCAGGTAGGGGAGTCTTGGGGTCCTCTGTCCCCTGAACATCTCTTTGGTCCTGCAAGAACCTGCCCCTTTAGCCTTTGCTCCTCTCCAAGATGGCGGCTAGGAAGGTCTTGAATGTCACTCATGAAGCTCTGGCATTCAGAAGGAGGACCTCACCATCCTTGTCTTCAGGGATTGCAACGTTATGTGTAAGGACAACCTCAATTCTTCTGCTGCTTTTAGGGTCAGGTGACCTTTGAAGAGGTGGCCGTGCATTTCTCGGAGGAGGAGTGGGCTCTGCTGGATCCCAGCCAGAGGGTTCTGCACAAGGAAGTCATGGAGGAGAATCATGGAATTCTGGCGTCTCTGGGTAAGGAATGGGATTCCTCTGAGTAAGGCTCCCTCTTTGCCTTCTGTGTCAGTGCATTATACGGATGTCATTGAGGACAACAATGCCTGGGCCTTGTTCCTGGGATACTCTAGTCCAGATTAAGCAAAGCTTGTTCAAAATTTATAGTACTAGCCAAAGGCCATGACAAATACATCAAAAGAAAATATTTATACATATATACAGTAATATAAATATTTCGAACCGTAGAAAATTATACAGATAACTTAGAATTTGCCATAACTAAAACTCAACTTCCACTCCACAGTCTGAATCTCTATGGCAGTTTCTGGCAATTTTGTCTAGTTCTCTCTGCCTAATCTTTTTTGCTGCCAGAGCAAACAAAGCTACTTTATGTGTCACATAACTGTTGGTATCACTCAGATGAAAAAGAACCATTTCTGCAAGGGCTTTCCAATATTCATGTGTTAACAAGGGCTACAGGAATCTCTCTCTTGGGTTCCCGTACAGAGGGCAAATCAACAGGTAGTGAACAATCTCCTCCACTTGATGTCGGCCGCAGATGCAGAGTCTGCATTCAAATGGCACCTTGGGATAGCGTCCATCCAGAACTGCAGTTGGCATCACTTGGAATCTCAGTTCAATAAAAGCATTTCTTAGGGAAAGAGGCCTCAGTGTGGACACATAGCTGGCTCTGAAGTATTCCACTTTCAAGAGAGGGATCCACCAGGAGAATTTAGAGTTTTTAATTAGTTGCAGATCCCTCCTGAATCTATCCAAAATAGCCAATCCCTTGGTTGCTTCTGAGAACTACAAGTTCACTCGCAGCTTTTAAAGCTCAGCTAAAAACTTTTCTCTTTCCTAAGGCTTTTAAAACTTGATTTTGTTCTGACTTTTATATTGTTAGTTTTACTCTACCCTGTGCCTGTTTGGTGCATTCTCTTCCCCTCCTTATTGTTTTATTATGATTTTATTGGATTGTAAGCCTATGCGGCAGGGTCTTGCTATTTTATTGTTTTACTCTGTACAGCACCATGTACATTGATGGCGCTATATAAATAAATAATAATAATAATAATAATAATATCCATATCAAGAATGGGCATCAGCTCAGGAAAGTAATAAATATGTAGGAGCTTTTCGAGTATGGCCAAACAATAGGAGTTTTTGTTCATTCCAGGTCACACATAGCAGGAAGACGTTCATTTGGCAAATTGGCAATTTGTTTTAAATAATTCAACTGGGCACACTCTACTCTTGTCCTAATGGATGGCCATCCAGATTCTGTACGCAAAGAAGGTGGGAGAGAAAGCAGTTTTCGGAGAAAATTGTTCTGCACAATCTCCAGGGCGTTCATGATGGGGTTGTCAGCTAATCAGAGATCTCCCAGGGCAGCAAAACCCCATTTTTTGCTTTTCCAGGGAATAGTTTTTGCTTTTGCTCTCAGAACTTAAGTTTTCGGGATCTCCCATCCCTCTTGTTTTCCTTCCTAATTTCTAGCGATGGGATCTGACTCAACCTTCCTCTGAGCTTTCTTAAGGTCCAATGTCCATGCCAGTGAAGCTTCATTTTCAGAGCTTCCACTGCCATGGATTCAAAGATGATATGGTCTCTTTCTCCCAAAGTTTCTACCAATCATCCTTATTGTTTATGATTAACTCCAGGACAGCAGATCTGCCTGTTGTTTCTTTGACCTACCTGAGAGTTAGACTAGCAGAAGAGGCTGGGATAGCTGGAATTCTCCATTACTACCACGACTTGCCTATGTGAACATTGTATCGTCTCTTCCAGGAAAGCACCATCCATGTCTTCTGACAGCCTGGGTGGTCTGGACAATACTGCCACACCCATAACAGTCTTGTTTCTCACTCCATCTTTCCCTGCTTGATTTCGACAGGGCGTCCATTCTCAGAATTTCCCTACAGGTCTATACCTTCCCGACATATAACAATACTCACCTTCCCCTTTCAATGGCTATATTCCTATCGTGAGTCTTATCCCTTATCTGTTCCTCTTCCACCTCCTGTGCTTCTCTTTGCTGTTGCAGTTCCACTGTATATTCGGATTTCAAGTTCATCTTGTTTTTCCCCATGATCAGTGGTTTCGTAGATGGACATTGGAGGCCACAGGTATTATCCTTACCCAGTTTCCCTGCTCTCTTTATGTAGATATTACAGGGCTCTACATCCAACTGTCTTTCCTTCTCCTTTGACCCTTGTGTTCTCATCCCCAATACGTGGCTCCATAGGTAATCCTGGACTTGATATCCCTTCTGCAGAAATCATAGGACCATAGAATTGTGGAGTTGGAAAGGATCACATCAAGTCTGACCCTCTGCAATGTGGAAGGAAACCCATTAAACCCTCCATGAGAGGAAACTGTCCAGACGCTTCTTAAAAACCTGCAGAGATAGAGAACCCACAACCTGGCCACCAATCCGGATGGCTTCAAAAGGGGTTGAATGAATTCCTGGAGGCAAAGGCTATCCATGGCTACTAGCCCTGATTGTCGTGTGCTATCTCCAGTATTTGAGGCAATAAGCCTGTGTGCACCAGTTGCTGGGGAACATGGGTGGGAGGGTGCTGTTGCACTGTATCCTGCTTGTTCATCCCTGGCCAATGGCTGCTTGGCCACTGTGTAAACAGAGTTCTGGAGTAGATGGAACCTTGGCCTGATCCAGTATGGCACTTCTCATGTTCTTATGTTCTAACCTCTGAAGTAAATTTCAAGCCCTCTTGATCAGGTTTGTGAAACTCAATCATGAAAGCAAACATTTTCTGTGGTGTGATGATGCTTTGTCAATTCTGTTGTCATGAAGGGATAAGTACCAGATCACGTCCTGTAACCTCAAAAAGGGAGGCGGATCACATGGGATGACCAGGCCCTGGAGGCTAATGAATGCAGAGGGTTCCCTGCGCTTGCTGGGGGAGTTTCCCACAGTGTCCTTTTTGGGCCTTGGGCTCGTGATATGATTACTCCAAAATACATTTCCACAAATTGAAAAGCTTTTCCACCTTCAGATTTTTCTTAGGAGCTGAAAGCAATGAAACAATTGGTTTGACTGCCAAATTACACCTGGAGGAAAACACTCTGAAGACCTGACAAAACACTGATAATAGTCCATTGATGGACTTATTCTGTGGCAGTGATGGCTGCCAACCCATCTTACTTGGCTGCCATAATTGCATCTGCATAATGTTGAAGACACTACAGATGGTCTTAATGGTCTCCATGGAGGAGAGGAGATTAAGGCATATTCAGAAGACAGCTCTGGACAGCTTGCTTTCCATTTTAAGATAAAACTAGACATTGAAAATAATCATTAGGGTTGAATTCCCACTTTCCACTTCAATGATGAGCTAGGACAAAATGGCAGATTTTAAGTGTATTTTGTTTTTACAGTTTTTTGTTGTTCATTTATTGTTTGAGTTACTTTGTAAGAGTTATGACATATGTCACTCTAGTTCTCAATCCTATTGAACATCAGTGGATATTTAATGTGTTTGGAAGGATCTGCCGCTCCTACCAAAAATTTTTTTATCCCGTTAATCTAATCAGCAAACCATTTTGTTTGTTCCCTGATTTCAGGAAGATGTTTTGCTTTTTTATTCTTTCAGGTGAGTGCAGGCAGAGCAAGAAAAATGGCATCGACCAGAGAAGGAAAACGGAAACTGAAGAGAAGTGGGGAATCAAATCCATTTCTTTTGAAGGGTCAGACGTCCGTGAAACTCCAATACTAGAAGCACCAAGTAAAAGGAACATTCACAATAGAGAGACACAGAGGAAAAGCTCACAGTTTATAAAGTCCCAGAAGATATGGCTTAGCAAATATCAAAGGTTTCAATGCTTAGAGTGTGAAAAACAATTCAGTTGCAACTCAAAACTTAAGTTGCATCAAAGAATTCACACTGGGGAGAAGCCCTATAAATGCTTAGAGTGTGGAAAGCGCTTTCGTCACATGGCACACCTTAAGCAGCATCAAAGAATTCACACTGGGGCGAAGCCCTATAAATGCTTAGAATGTGGAAAGAGCTTTGCTCAGAGCACGAACTTTAAGCAGCATCAAATAATTCACACTGGGGAGAAGCCCTATAAATGCTTAGGGTGCGGAAAGAGCTTCAGTCAGAGCACAAGCCTTAAGCTACACCAAAGAATTCACACTGGGGAGAAGCCCTATAAATGCTTAGAGTGTGGAAAGAGCTTTTCTCAGAGCAAACACCTTAAGAAACATCAAAGAATTCACACTGGGGAGAAACCCTATAAATGCTTAGAGTGTGGAAAGAGCTTTGCTGAAAGCACACAATTTAAGCATCATCAAAGAATTCACACTGGGTGGAAGCCCTATAAATGCTTAGAGTGCGGAAAGAGCTTTGCTCACAGCACACACTTGAAAGAGTATCAAAGAATTCACACTGGGGAGAAGCCGTATGAATGTTTAGAATGCGGAAAGAGCTTTGCTCGCAGCACACACTTGAAACAGCATCAAATAATTCATACTGGGAAGAAGCCCTATGTATGCTTAGAGTGTGGAAAGAGCTTTGCTCAGAATAAATACCTTAAGGAACATCAAAGAATTCACACTGGGGAGAAGCCTTATAAATGCTTAGAGTGCAAAAAGAGCTTTGCTTGCAGCACAAGCCTTAAGTATCATCAAAGAGTTCACACTGGGGAGAACCCCTATAAATTCTCAGAGGGCTGAAAGAGCTTCTGTCAGAGCAGCCACCTCAATCAACATCAAAAAAATCATATAGGGGAGAAGCCCTATAAATGCTTAGAGTGCGGAAAAGTCTTAGCTCACAGGGTAGACCTTAATCAACATCAAAGCAGTCACACTGGGGAGAAGCCCTATAAATGCCTAGAATGTTGAAAGGGCTTCAGTCAGAGCAGTCATCTTCAGACACATCAAACAAATCACACAGAAGAGAAGCCCTATGAATGCTTAGAGTGTGGAAAGGGCTTTGCTCAGAGCACACAGCTTCAGCAACATCAAAGAATGCACACAAAGAAGAACCCATAAAAGTGCTCACTGTTTGGCACACAATTCAACCTTGAGGTTGCACCTTGCCTCACATCAAATGATCCATTCAGATCAGAAATGCTTTGAACGGGTTTGGGTTTTTTTTGTGGAAAACACTTTTGCTGGAACACACACTGTAACTTGTATCCAAGAATTGCCACAGGAGACAAGGCCTTCCCTGGTGAGATTTGAACTCACTGCATTTCTTTCCTCATGTAGGGGTGGGGACCCATTCAGGTGGTCCGCCCCACTAGACTGATGGGATGCAATGGATTTCTGATTGCTCTTGGGGATTTTCCAGGGGATGACCCATCCGAGGCTCTAGCCTTACTGTGGAACCGTGAGATGCAGAGGGCCAAAGATGTGATTGCCCCTGAGGGCCAGCTCCAGCCCTGAAGAGCCAGCTCCACTTCTTGGCATACTGTGGAGCTGCAGTCAGTGAAATAGGCTGGATGTCGGTTAGAGCGCAAA
Source organism: Elgaria multicarinata webbii (assembly GCF_023053635.1). Lineage (NCBI taxonomy): Eukaryota > Metazoa > Chordata > Lepidosauria > Squamata > Anguidae > Elgaria > Elgaria multicarinata. The sequence continues at coordinate 170,685,585 of NC_086173.1, forward strand.
TGGTGTAAGACTGCAAGCGAAGCTGACCAAGCATGCCCTAGAGCCCATGATCCTGCCTACTGCATGGCAGTGTGGAAAGAGTTCTTTTTTTGCTGCCTCCTTTGTGTCTTTTTCTTTTTTGGTGTTGAGTTTTCTTTGGAATTAATCTTTTTATTGTTTCCAAACACCAATAATTAAAAGACACTACAGAGCAAACTATAATGCATATAGGCACACACACACAAAACCCAAACAATGCAAAACGAAAACACCCCACAAATATAAAACATTCTTCCAATATGCTGGAAAACTGCTGCATTTTGTGCTAGACTCGCTACATAAAGAAAACAGCTCCTTGTCATTTAAAAACCACCCCATTAGTTGGGACATGAGGGCTTATTCAAAAGCCATAAGCTTGATAACAGCTAAAGCCATATTGAGCCGCTACAAGGCAACAAACTAGAGTGAGAAGTGGCTACGACAATTCCAAAATAACTCTCTACACTTCATGTTTATGTATATTTCATTAGACCACTGACAAAGACCTTGCATGGTCGAAACGTGTTTGGGTTTTTTTTTTTATTGCTTTTTGGTTCTTCATTGTCTCTTTTGATGTTTTATGTAATACCATAGAGTTTTTATAGATACTTGAACTATACAGAGTAGCTATCTTGCTCAGTATATTAAAAGTTTTTTAAATACTTCAGTCACCTCCATATTACATGTGACTATTGACAGTGATACGGTCACCAATATATCCACACCTTTCTCCCATGCTGTGGACGTCATATATCTTGACTTCAGCAAAGCTTTTGACAAAGTGCCCCATGATATTCTGATTAACAAACTAACTAAAAGTGGGCTAGATGGAAAAACTATTAGGTGGATTCACAGTTAGCTACAGAATCAGACTCAAAGAGTACTTATCAATGGAACCTTCTCAAACTGGGGAGAGGCAACGAGTGGGGTACTGCAGGGCTCAGTCCTGGGTCCAGTGCTCTTCAACATTTTTATTAATGATTTGGATGAGGAGTTGCAGGGAACACTTACCAGATTTGCAGATGACACAAAATTGGGTGGGATAGCTAATACCCTGGAAGACAGAAACAAACTTCAAAGTGATTTTGATAGACTGGAGTGCTGGGCTGAAAATAACAGAATGAAATTTAATAGGGATAAATGCCAAGTTCTACATTTAGGAAATAGAAACCAGATGCACAGTTACAAGATGGGGGATACTTGGCTCAGCAATACTACAAATGAGAAGGATCTTGGAATTGTTGTAGATCGCAAGCTGAATATGAGGCAACAGTGTGATATGGCTACAAGAAAGGCAAATGCTATAATAGAAGTATAGCTTCCAAAACACGTGAGGTACTGGTTCCTCTCTATTCGGCCCTGGTTAGGCCTCATCTAGAGTATTGCACCCAGTTCTGGGCTCCACAATTCAAGAAGGACTCAGACAAGCTGGAGCGTGTTCAGAGGAGGGCAACCAGGATGATCAGGGGTCTGGAAACAAAGCCCTATGAAGAGAGACTGAAAGAACTGGGCCTGTTTAGCGTGGAGAAGAGAATATTGAGGGGAGACATGAGAGCACTCTTCAAATACTTAAAAGGTTGTCACACAGAGGAGGGCCAGGATCTCTTCTCAATCTTCCCAGAGTGCAGGACACGGAATAACGGGCTCAAGTTAAAGGAAGCCAGATTCCGGCTGGACATCAGGAAAAACTTCCTGACTGTTAGAGCAGTATGACAATGGAATCAGTTGCCTGGTGAGGTTGTGGGCTCTCCCACACTAGAGGCCTTCAAGAGGCAGCTGGGCAATCATCTGTCAGGGATGCTTTAGGGTGGATTCCTGCATTGAGCAGGGAGTTGGACTTGATAGCCTTGTAGGCCCCTTCCAATTCTGCTATTCTATGATTCTAAGATCTCATCGTCTTTACTGCAAGGGATCAGGATAAGTTTTCTTACTTATTTGTGGAAAAAGTTATCACCCGCACATGGTCAGCCCCCAAGCGGGAAGGACAATGACTAGAGTGCTGATGGTGGAAAACAATAATAATAAAAATATTTACTTATTACCCGCCTCTCCTCTGGATCGAGGCATGGAACAACACTAAATAAAATATAATACATAAAATTAGTTAAAAGAGCATATAAAAGAATACAACATTAAAATAACAATGACAGCATCTTAACATTCTTAGGTTTAAAATTCATCTGTGTAGACTTATAGCCAACAAGACACTTCATAGAAAAAATCTTCGTTCCTATGGGGTGGCAAGATGTGCAGCAAAGAAAGATTTCTGCGAATTCACATCCAGCAGAACCGTTCAGGGTGGTGAGGGTGTCTAACTATGACACCTCCCCACTTGAACCCTGTTTTAAAGCCTTCAGTAGTTCACTCTGACGCCTTTAACGAACATTTGATTGATAAAATCTTTTGGAAAAGAGCCAACTTAGGTTCCGTTGTTATAGCTGAAGCTGACAATGGAAAGTCCAGCAACTCCGCGAGTAAGATTACACTGGATCAGTTTCAGTTGGTGAGTACTGAGGATGTGGACAAGCTGCTTGGATGAATGAGGAGGATGACTTCCCCTCTCAATCCCTGCCCTTCGTGGCTGGTTTATTTATTTATTTATTACATTTTTATACCACCCAAAAGCCGGAGCTCTCTGGGCGGTTCACAAAAATGAAAACCATAACAAAACAACCAACAGGTTAAAAGCACAAATACAAAATACAGTCTAAAAAGCACAACCAGGATAAAAACACGCAGCAAAATGTATATAAGATTAAAATACAGAGTCAGAACGGTTAAATTTAAATTTAAGTTAAAATTAAGTGTTAAAATACTGAGAGAATAAAAAGGTCTTCAACTGGCGACGAAAGGAGTACAGTGTAGGCGCCAGGCGGACCTCTCTGGGGAACTCATTCCACAGCCAGGGTGCCACAGCGGAGAAAGCCCTCCTCCTAGTAGCCACCTGCCTCACTTCCTTTGGCAGGGGCTCACGGAGAAGAGCCCCTGTAGATGATCTTAAGGTCCGGGCAGGTACATATGGGAGGAGGCGTTCCTTCAAATAACCTGGCCCCAAACCGCTTAGGGCTTTGAATGCCACAGACTTGACCTTGGGGGAGCTAGGGGTGGCGACAGCCGACAGAAAGCTCTGGCGTGGGCTGGTCCATGAAGTCACGAAGAGTCGGAAAAAACAACAACCATTTGACTGTAATAGGGCCTGCAATCCCAAAGTGTTAACATAAACATAATTAGAAACACAAAACAGGATCATTGACAAAGAAGGGGGAAGTTGTTAAGAGGGGGCGCTTTCAGCAGTTGTGGAGCAAGTTGTCAGTTACGCACAAGTTGAAGATGGTTTGTGAGTCTCCAAGGTGCCACATGACAAAAGAACACAAAAGTACAAGGGGTGCCTCTGCTTTTTAGAATCATAGAATCATAGAGTCTGGGCTTGTTAAGCCTGGAGAAGAGAAGATTGAGGGGAGACATGAGAGCACTCTTCAAATACTTAAAAGGTTGTCACACAGAGGAGGGCCAGGATCTCTTCTCGATCCTCCCAGAGTGCAGGACACGAAGTAACCGGCTCAAGTTGAAGCTAGACATCAGGAAAAACTTCCTGGCTGTTAGAGCAGTACGACAATGGAACCAGTTACCTAGGGAGGTTGTGGGCTCTCCCAAACTAGAGGCCTTCAAGAGGCAGCTGGACAACCATCTGTCAGGGATGCTTTAGGATGGATTCCTGCACTGAGCAGGGGGTTGGACTTGATGGCCTTATGGACCCCTTCCAACTCTACTATTCTATGATTGTATGCAACTACACTGTATTCTTTCAGACGCCAGCTGAAGACGTCTGAAGACGTTTTTATTCTCCCAGTCTTTTAACAGTCTATACATTTAATTTTAAATTTGCTGATTTATTTATTTATTTACTACATTTATATTCCGCCCCATAGCCGAAGCTCTCTGGGCGTTTTACAAAAGTTAAATTTGTTTTTATTAATTTGTATTTCTGCACTGCTGCTGATTTTATCCTGGTTGTGCTTTTACATTGTATTTTACACTATGGTTTTATACTGCTTGTTTTATACTTTGAGTGGTCTTGATTTTTGTGAACCGCCCAGAGAGCTTCGGCTATTGGGCAGTATAAAAATGCAATAAATAAATTTTGCAAAGCGCACCCTCTGCAAACCATAGAGATAGGAATGAAACGCACGCAACCTTTCTTCCCCGCTCCCTTTGAACCCCAGGCAAGGTATTTGCACAGCAGCAGGAGCTGCTCTAAGAGCCTCGTGTGGTGCAGAGTGGTAAGCGGCAGTTACTGCAGCCGAAACTCCCCACGGCCTGAGTTCGATCCCAGCAGAAGCTGGTTCTCAGGCAGTCGGCTCAGGTCGACTCAGCCTTCCATCCTTCTGAGGTCGGTAAAAGGAGTACCCAGCAGGCAACCGCGACTGAGGCAGGCAATGGTAAACCATCCCGCTACAAAGTCTGACAAGAAAACAACAGTGAAAGCAGGCGTCCCTCTAGGAGTCAGCAATGACTCAAGTGCTTGCCTGAGAGAGGAGCTGCTCTATCAGCCATAGCTCTATAGTGCCCCACTCCCCATCCCTTGGCATTGGGCGCTCAACAAGGAGGCGCTCAGGAGCCGGAAGTATCGACGCAGTTCCGTAGAGTTCTGAGAATTGCAACTTTGCAGACAAGGCAGGTGGGAAAAGGTCGGAGGTGGGAGGGGGATTCTGCCACTCAGCCACGCAATGGTTAATGAACTGGGGTTGGTGGGTTTTTTAAGGAAGGGGGGTTGATTTATTTTTAAAGGGAAAAGGTAGATAGTACTGAGCCCAGCCCATGCCATCTTCCAGGAAGGCAAGACCACATGGCTTGCAGCACGGCAGGACAGACCAAGAGAGAAACACTGGCGTGGGGTGGGGGGTAGCGGGAGGTTGGGGTTTACCTTTTTTTTGGGGGGGGGGAGGTTTGGGAGAAGAGAAGGAAAAGCCTCCCCAGCTCCTCCTCCCCTGGGAAAAGTAGGTAGGAGGCTGGAAGCTGGTGGCTCCGGTTTCAGTGGGGCTGTGCGTCCATTCTGGGTTTGGGTCAGAAACAGCCAGAACTCTCAAGCACCTCTCTAAGGCGCCGAACCTATTTTGGGTTTCCGACTGAATCTCCGAAAGGATTCACGGCCCCGTCGGAATCGGAGTCACCAGCCTCCACCCCTCCCTCTGTGCACATAGTGGCCACCCAGCTGGATATTGTGCAACCGCACCCTCCCGCCCATGTTCCCCAGCAACTGGTGCACGTAGGCTCACTGCCTCGGATACTGGAAGTAACACCCAACCATCAGGGCTAGTAGCCACTGATAGCCTCCTCTTCCTCCAGGAAGTCATCCAACCCGCTTTGAAAACCATCCCAGGTAGGACGACCCATCGCTGACCAAAACGAACAGCCTATAACCCCGTTTGGCATTTGGGGAGGGTGGGGGTCGCTCCTGGCACTGTGCCCCCCTCCCCACCCCCATGCAGCATGCTGGAACGGTTAATGCATGAGCTGGGTCCGTTTTCAGCTCGCACGTCTGGCTTTCATAGCATCCCCTGTCCTTCGTTAGCAAGAACACGGCACTTTTTCCTCTAAATTTGCAGTGCCGATATTGTAGGGCTGAGGCAGATCTGGGTTTTCTGAAGGCAGCACACTGCCTGTGGGATCACGGGTCCGACCCCCCCCCCCCCCTGCCATTGCTTAACACATTCCTCTCTTATCACGTTCCTTTGTTCCTTTCTTATCACGCAGGAACAAACGTCTTGTTTACCCCTAGCAAACGTCTTGTTTACCTCTGGCCTCACACAGGAGCAAGGTGATAAAGAAAATGGCTCCACATAAGAGATGGGGGGAGAGAAAAGGGGAGAAAAGATCTATATAACTACACTACATATACAATAAATCAGATTCTGCCCTCATACATCGGCGTACGAGTCTCCTTAGAATCATAGAATCATAGAATAGCAGAGTTGGAAGGGGCCTACAAGGCCATCGAGTCCAACCCCCTGCTCAGTGCAAGAATCCACCCTAAAGCATCCCCGACAGATGCTTGTCCAGCTGCCTCTTGAAGGCCTCTAGTGTGGGAGAGCCCACAACCTCCCTAGGTAACTGATTCCATTGTTGTACTGCTCTAACAGTCAGGAAGTTTTTCCTGATGTCCAGCTGGAATCTGGCTTCCTTTAACTTGAGCCCGTTATTCCGTGTCCTGCACTCTGGGAGGATCATACTGCTTTTATACAAATCTACGGTGAGAACACACCTGGAATGTTGTGTACCATTTTGGCCACCGCACTTCAAAAATAAAATAAAATTGGAGAGCTGCTAAAAGTGCAGCTGAAATGATCAAGGGGCTGGAGCGTCTCCCCTAAGAGGGAAGGGATTGTTTCACTTGGAAGAAAGTGAAACAATGGGTTTCCCTCTCTCATAATACTAGAACCCAAAGGGGTCATTATCCCATGAAGCTGTATTGGTGAGAGATCCAGGACAAATAAAAGGAAGGACTTCTTCACATAGTGCATAGTTAAATTATGGAACTCACTGCCACAAGATGTAGTGATGGCCTCCCATTTGGATGGCTTTAAAAGGGGCTTGGATAAATTCCTGGAGGCGAAGGCTATCCATGGCTACTAGCCCTGATGGTTGTGTTCTGTCTACAGTATTTGAGGCAGTAAGCCTGTGTGCACCAGTTGCTGGGGAACATGGGTTGGTGGGAGGGTGCTGTTGCACTTGTGTGCTTCTTTTCATTGTTTTATTTATTACTGCATTTGTATCCCACCTTTTTTCCTCCAAAGAACCCAAAGCGGCATGCATAATTCTCTTCCTCCTCTCCAATTTAGCCTTAGAACAGCAACCCTGTGAGGCAGGCTGGGCTGAGAGTCTGTGACTGGCCCCAAGTCACCCAGTGGGTTTCCATGGCCGAGTGGGGACTAGAACCCAGATCTCCCGACTCCCATTCTGACACTTTAGCCACCACACCACACCGGCTGTCTTATAGGTTCCTGGTCAACAGCTGGTTGGCCATGGTGTGAACAGAGTGCTGGACTAGGTGGTCTGATCCAGCATGGCTCTTCTTTCTCTATTCTGTATTTTTTTTCTAGTGCTATCAAATGCCGGCTGTTGCAACTCTGGGTGTGTTTGTGTGAGTTTTTATGGGCGTGGACCAAGATACCTGCATTCACAGTAAAGGGGAGGCAAGAGAACAGACTAGAAGAAATTAGGGAGAGGGTTGGAGAGATATTTTGAGCCTAGACATTATGTGATTTTGAGCTTGAGCACCTCAGGCCAAATGGAACTTGAAGAAAAATCACAGGGGAAAGTGAATGAAATATATTTATGCAATCCATTTTATCATTCCTGAAAAACTGAGGCAGTTTATAATAGTGAAAGCCATGAAAGCCAAATATGACAACTAAGGGAGCAATCCTATGTTCCCTAGACAGCATCATGAGGGGACATAGGATTTTTCCATTAACTAGCCCGAAGCTTGTGTGTCTGTCTCTGAACTGCTAGCCAGGACACCGCGCTCCCCGCCCTCTCTCCCTTGTAGTTGGTGCAGAGAGAACCGTGGTGGCTACCTCTCTGGGCTCACAAAACAGAACGGGGGAGGGATTTTGGGGGAAAGGAGGCGTTCCTGGGGGCAGGGAGGGGGAGAGAATACTGGGGATGTGGGACTAGGAGCAATCCTCAGCATTCCCCAGTCTCCTTCCTTCCTCCTCCCTGAAGCCTCTGGACTGGCAAAATCGCCCATCTAGCGAAAATCACCCAACTAGCGAAAATCGCCCATCTAGCTAAAATTCAGAGTGTTCTGGAGATTGGAGGCTAAGATCGCCTCCACGCTGCAGCCCCCCTGCATTGGATGATTGTCAGCTGCTGAGTTGCGCCCTAAACATACAGTGGCAATATCCGCACAAAGTCGAAGCTGTGTCATAGTTTACACCCCCTTTTGTCTTCCCAACAGGCATTGCAATGGCCTCAGAGGAAAGAGCTTTTGTGCTGCCGTTTCAGGTAAGGGAGGGGACATTGAGGTTGTGTGTGTGCGCGCGCACCAATGTAGGCGGTGGTCTGAGAGTATATGCTTCTTTACTTTTGATGCCGCAGGATGTGTAGGTGTTTAGGCATTAAATAAAGCAAATTTAACTTGGTGTTTTAAATTTGTAATTTTGCATTGCTCCTGTTTTTATCTGGTTGAGCTTTTATATTGTATTTTATATTATGGTTTTATATTGTTGTTTTATACTTTGGATGTTTTTAATTTTTGTGAACCACCCAGAGAGCTCCGGCTATTGGGCGGTATAGAAATGTAATAAATAAATAAATAAATAAATAAGTTAAGATTTCACTTAGTTTTAAAACACACACCGATGATGATGATGATGATGATGATGGTGATGAAGATGATAATTCTAAGTTGTAGAGGAAGAGATACAAAAGTATACACCACTGGCCATGGAAGTTAATTATTCTGTTAGACAAATCAGTCACTGGCATCACATCAAAAAACTATACCAAAAACCTTCAGAAACTGGGCCTACCAAACTACATCCACACCAACGTCCAGAAAGCAGTCAGACTTAAAACATGCTTAATTGTCAGGAAAATCAGTTAAGACAGCATGACCTGGCAAAGCCCCTTATGTCTGTCTAGAAAAACCACCACAAGCAAGAAAAAAGACATTATTGTTGTTGTTGTTGTTGTTGTTGTTGTTATTGTTATTGTTATTAAAAAGACTCGCTCCTTGCAAACCACATCCTTCCCAAATCAACAACCCATTGAGGAGACTGTCTGCCTTGATTAGTCCTCTGCCCTCAATAGGCATCACCATGGTCAACAGGTGGTCGGCCCCTGTGTGCACAGCGTGCTGGACTAGTTGGACCGTTGGTCTCATCCAGCCTCCGGGCTCTTCTGATGTTCTTGAGGTGATCGAGTAAGAAAGTTATGAACTCTACTCTCTTACACTTGAAAGGAAATATGTTAGTGAAAACTCATTTCAATCCCATTCATTTCAATGGGTCTACTCTAAGTAGGACTAATACTGGATGCTATCCAAAGTCTTGAATCCTGCAAAAATGAGAAATAAGCACACTCAAACCTACCTGTTACCAGTACGACAATAGAACCAGTGACCTAGGGAGGTTGTGGGCTCTCCCACAGTAGAGGCCTTCAAGAGGCAGCCGGACAACCATCTGTCAGGGATGCTTTAGGGTGGATTCCTGCATTGAGCAGGAGGTTGGACTCGATGGCCTTGAAGGCCCCTTCCAACTCTGCTATTCTATGATTCTATGATACTCTTTCAAACTGGGAGCAACTGTGAATGTGGAGGAAGTGTGTACGGAAAATGGTTTCTGAGCAGGGATTTCCCTCCCTTCTCCTTTCAGGATCTGGTGAACTTTGAGGAGGTGGCTGTGTATTTCACCTACAGGGAGTGGGTTCTCCTGGATCAAGGCCAAAGAGCTCTGTACGAGGAGGTCATGTTGGAAAATTACCAGAATTTGGCTTTTCTAGGTAAGGACTTTCTCGATGCTGGACCAGATGGACCCACGGTCTGGACCAGCAGGGCTCTTCTTATGTTCCGAGGTTGCTGTATCAGTTGTAAGAATGCTATTTTGAAAAGTGCAAGGTTTGGAAACATGGTGCTTGCAAAGGGTGTCGCTTTGATCGTAATCCCTTCATGGTTTTCCTCCTGTAGCCCCAGTTCTCTTTAAAAGCAGATGATGTAATAAGGACATAAATAAATCCTTTTCTTATTTATGTAATAAACTTACACACTTAATAGCACTTTCTGGCTAACAAGTGCTCAGGGATGATAAAAGCACAAGGTCTGGACAATGTGCAAATTTTACATGTGGATAAGAAGGATAAAATCGCAAGGTGAATCATGAAACATAGCTTAAAATTGCACACCTGAAGGTCCAGGGGAAAGGTATTGCTACAGAGATAATGTCTGAAGAATGTCCAAAATTCAGAGATCACCTTTGTAATCAGAGACTTCAAACGGGATAGACACTCAATCTGCCTGTCTGAATAAATGTTGTATATTATTAATTAGTTGAGGTACACATTGATTCTATTTGTACCTATTGTTTTCCCGTTAGGTTTTATTTGTTTTTCAATTCTCTCTAAACTCGTTCAAATCTTGTGTCACCACAAGGCCTAGGAGATTGGGAAAGATGGGATGAAAAATAGGTCTGCTCTTGTTCCTTTTAAAAAGACCATTTACCGTTTCCTGAAGTTTGAGGTCAAAAACATGTGATGTAAGATTTCTCTCTCTCTCTCTTCTTGTTCTGGTGGCCTTTCAGCTCTGTTTCCTCTACTTCTCTTCCTCTGATTCTTCCCGACTGACTTTTCTTCATCAACATTTTCATCACTCTGTGCCTGGCCCTTCACTGGCCCAGCACACTAAGAGCTCACAGGAGTAAAGATTCTTACATGTGCATCGACACACACTGGCCCAGCTCAGACAACAATTTTCTCTATGGTGGCTTTAGAACTCCACGGTGGAGTTTTTACACCACCATTGAGAAATGTGTTGCCTGGTGGGAAAACTCCACCCAACGGTGGATTTTGTTTTAGAAAACACTCCACGCTGAATGCCCACGCTGTGCATAATGCACAACTATTATGTTGTGTATTGTGTGGTGGGCTCTGTAGAGTTTCTCGTTGCACTGAGTGGACTTTTCCCACTGGCTACAGAGTTCTCTGGCAAGAGCAGCAAAAGGAGGGTATGCCGCTCTAGGAGAGCTGTGTGTCACATGTTACATTACATGCAGGGTTGCCGTATTCTGAATCCACTAAACCGGGACAATTTGGGTGGGTGGGGTGTGTGTGTATTATTATTATTATTTTTTAAAAACGAGCAATATGTAAAGGTCTAGGGAAAGCCCAATTTTTGCAAAGCCCAATTTTTCAATTAAAACATCAACAACTGTAAAACCAGACATCTTAAATTCACTGCAACTTAATTCCAAGTAACAGATTTGAGGCTTGCAACCCAAATCCAGAGGTGGATTTTTGAAGAGCAATTTTTTCAGGGAGTGACTTTTCGTTCCTTTCTCCCCTCTCTCTTTTCCTCTCCTTCACTCCCTCGTCCCCCACTCGCTCCCTCCCTCCTGTCCCCCACAAAACTCCCTTCCCCCATAAATAACCCGGCAGCTCTGCCCCACGCTTACCCAGAGAGCCGCCCAGAGAGCTTCGGCTATTGGGCGGTATAAAAATGTAATAAATAAATAAATAAATAAATAAATAAATAAATACCCTAAAGGTCTGACCACAACCAGCCAAGCTCACCAAACTCCTTTGCATTGCCTGGGACTCAGGGAGCCTGAGGAGAGCACGTGCGCCATTCCTTCGCTGTTGTTCCTCCTCTATGCAGCCACAGGTGCAATAAGGTGAGTCTCGGTGAGTGACTCAGATGACCCTGTGGAGGAGCAGTGATGCTCTGGAAAAAGCACCGGGTTGGTTGTCTTTTTCTTTGCTGCTGCCACTCCTCTAAGCAGGCTCAAGACACCATTTTGGAGGTCAGAATTTCTCCGGCCAGCTGGACCAGGAATCCAGGATTCTTGCCCAGCCGGTTGGGACATTTCAGAATCTCCTGGAAATCGGGACATTCCCGGTTTTCCGGGAAGTACAGCAACTCTAATTACATGCATAGTGTGGGGGTATATGCATTCACCTCCCTTTTGTCTCAACCCTTCCCATTTCCCTTCCTGAGATACCCAAAGCTCAAGCTTTGAACCTTTTTGATGTTACAATTTTTTCTGCACATCCACATAGCTCAAGCTTCAGTTTAAAACAAAAATGAGCAAAATCAGTGTGGTAGATCTCTAGTAATAAGCCGTACACTACTGTATTCTCATACATTTTGTAGCCTTTTAAGCATATCTGTTGCTTTCATCTTTTGGCGTGCAATTTTACACTGTGTTTTATAAATTTGCATATACACCTTGTCGTTTCATCATTGTTATTCATGTGTAATATTTGCAGACTGTCCTCATCTTGTGTTTATATTTGGTTTTTATTGGTCGGGATATTATCCTCTTTGTTCAACATTAGGTGCCCAGGGGTGAGTAATAATACCATAAAACACAGGCGTGCGACCACAAATCAAATCAAATCAAATCCCAAGAATACAGTTTAAATTAAAAATATAGAGTGAGATAAAACCTCAAGCAGCAGCAAAAAGACTAATGGAACAGGACACGGTTGGCTCCCCATGTAAAACACAGTAACAAGAGAACCAAACCTCACATGGAGTTCCATAATCCTGGTGCTGCTACCCAAAAGGCCCTGTCCCTAAAACCTGCTAAACTAGCCTCTCTACTCTGATGATGATGATAAATTTCAGTCAGGTTTTTATGGGAGGAGGGGGTCCTTCAGCTGAACTGTCCCTAAGTTGTTTAAGGATTTGTAAATCAAAACCAGCCCTTTGAATTGTGCCCAGAAACAAATCGGAAGCCAGAGTGTGCTTCTTAAAGTCTAGCCGCCATGTGAGCCCCTGTTCAGAAGACCCAAATGTAGATCTTATTGAGTCTTCCTGTTACTTGGCAGGAAATGTAAGTCCTTGCCTTTCACTGTTCGTGGCTTTGGGGAGGGGGCGTTATTTATGGGTGGATTTGGAAGGCCGGAATATTTTGCAGTGAGAAGTAACTCTCCTGCCTCCTTCCTTTGAAAGAAATGCCCAAACCTGACCTCATCTCCCGGCTGGAAGATGGAGAAGATCCATTTGTCCGTGGTTCTGAGGAAGAGGAGACATCAACAGGTATCTGCTTAAATGTGTGTGATGGGACTGTTTCTTGTCTGAGAATTGAGTGGGTGCCTAGGAGAGGACATTTGCCTTACTCAGCATAAAAAATAGACACCTAAGTGAAGAAATACACGCACGGATTCTAATAATCCAGGCAACGTGTCTATACAGTCTGTTTACCTCATCATAGTTGCACAGTGGTGCTGCGTGGTTTATATGATGCAGTCACCAACTCGCAGCTACGGCAGGCTTTTACCCCTGAAACTGCGCTTTTTCACGGTGTGGTTTTACTGCGTTTTTTGCTCTTGCTCCGAGGTTGCCATGTAGTTCCTGCGTCTGGCAGCGATGGCCTCAGTTTAGGTTATGCCCAGTGGGCTCTGCTTGGGGACGGATCCAAGCCCAGTTGTGTTTTTCCCCCGATCCATGGTAAGCAGATGAACACAGGGCAGAGACCGGGCTTGATGGCTGCATGTCGCTGTGTTTTTCCAACCAGACGGCCTGTGCTCCCTCCTGTTGTCTGTATTTATCGGTTCTGCTTTGCAGTAGCAATGCTACGGCTCTTTGAAGGAATCGGCTACAAAGTTGCGTCTTATAGACGCACCCACGCGCATGGCCCTTTTGGCCTAAAAGATCCTGTGTCCACGGGCGGCGGCATGCACGAACATGTCCACATTTATTTATTTATTGCATTTCTATACCGCCCAATAGCCGAAGCTCTCTGGACGGTTTACAAAATCTGTCCTTGGTTTATCCCATGAAGTCCTAATGGAAACATCTCGTTTTTTGGTGTGTTCCCTCAAAGCAGGTGCTGCACAAGACAATGAGAATTATGGGAAGCCACCTGAGATATCATTGCAAGCAAGCACACACAAAGGGCAAAAAGGGAGGCGTGGAAGTCGAAGGGGACCCCGAGGGGGCATGAGAAGTAAGTCAAAGAAGAGGAACAGAAAAGCCTCCTCTTCTCATGGGGCTGATGGCCACCATCTCCTGATCCCACATGAAGGCTTCAAAGGAAAGGAAAAGGAAGAGTGTCCAGACTGTGGGAAAATATTAAGTAAATCAGCCTTAAAGAGACACAGTAGGATCCACGCAGGGGAGAAACCGTACGAATGCCTGGTGTGTGGAAAAGCCTTTGGCCGAATGCATCACCTTGCACGACATCAAAGTAGCCACGCAGAGAATAAACCGTATAAATGCACACAGTGTGGGAACAGCTTCAGTGATCGGTGGGCCCTTAACATACATCAAAGAACTCACTCGGGGGAAAAACCGTATAAATGCATAGAGTGCGGAAAGGGTTTCTGCAATAGTAGTAACCTTAATGTCCATCAAAGAATTCACACAAAAGAGAGACCATATAAATGTTTTGAGTGTGGAAAAGGCTTCTGTGACAGTAGAACTCTCTTCACACATGAAAGAACCCACACAGGAGAGAAGCCATATAAATGCATGGAATGTGGGGAAAGCTTCGGCCGTAGTGGGACCTTGAGTAGACATCAAAGAACCCACACAGGGGAGAAACCATACAAATGTGTGGTGTGTGGGAAAAGCTTCGGTCGTATGTTCACCCTTACTATACATCAAAGAATCCACAGAGGTGAAAAACCAATTCTGTGTACGGAGTGTGGAAAAAGCTTCTGTCAAAAGCCTCACCTTTATCAACATAAATGTATTCCCAGAAGGCAGACACCACAGCAATGAATTTTAATACTGTTGTTTTTATGCTTTTTATATTTTTACATTTCTTATATTTGTTTTTAATGTTTACTGTTTTTAACTTTTGTAAACCGACCAGAGAGGTTCGGCTATGGGGCGGTATACAAAAATACTATAAAATACATAAAACTGATTAAAATCATATAAAATAAATAAATAATGTATAGATGCACCTTTTAAGTACAGGTGAAAAGGAAAACATCAATGCCAAAGCACAGGTTCAAGGTTGAGAACTTCCTCCCAAAGTATGCAAAGCAGAATTCCTGCTGCACCCAGCAATTTTGCAAGAACTTCAAATATCAGCTTCCCTACTTACTTCTTTTGTATTTTCTTTATTCTTAAAAGAGAAGCCATGGTTAGTTTTCAGTTCAGTTCCTTCCTGGGCTGCTCTGCTCCATCACATTTGACTCGAGCTGCCCTGCTCCATTCTCCTCTGCTCAGCCTGGCTGTGGTTTGCATGTCGCGTTCCTTCATTCCCCCTTAGGTCTCCTCTCTCAGCTCTGTTTTATTATTTGGCCTTGGTTGAGCTTGGGATGTAAAGGGATGCAGCACGTCGTGTTCTTTCTCTAAGCTTCTACCTAAGAAAGCTTCATAGCATATAAGGTTTGTTGGTGGGGAAAGGGGTGTGTCTATATTAAAAGGAAATCACGTTGCTTACCCGGAACGTTTGTTCTTCCTGCTTTTTGGTGCAATTGTTATAGGCTGCATTACATGGGCGGAAGGGTTCACCACATGGTTTGAATTGGATACTTCCCCTCTAAGCATGCTCCATTCACTTCCACTGTGACAGCGCCATCTAGAGGTGGAAGTTCTCACTCTTTTCAGGATGTTACTACTTGAACAGTGGTTCTTTTCATGGCTGAATTTGGAAGGGAGATGTCGTGAGATGTCCTGGCCGGAGATGTCCTGGCCATTTGTGATGTCGTGTAAAAGACCTGCAAATATTCGTGAGTGGCCAGTCATGAGAGTACAATAAATCACTTGTTTGTTTTTAAATAATATTTTATTGGCAGTATACATGAAATACAATGAAAATGACCAAGAAAATATATACACGTGCAAAGAGAGAAACAAAAGAAAAGCAAAAGTAGGAGAGAAAAAACCCAAAACCATATTCCGCAGTAATTCAAACAACAAATGGAGATTTAGTACAAAACATGATCATGAAAGATATAAGAAAAATCTTAAGGGGATCTAACACATGCCAATATAAGCATGGGCACTGTGTTTAAAGGAATGATGATATCTTAAGAGAATCAAATATTCCTTAAGGCTTTTTGTGACTAGATGTGTATTACTATCTGTATTCATATATGTAATAAAAGTCCCCCACTGAGCAGCAAACGTATCTGAGTGTTTTTGTCCTTTTGCTATACGTAACTTTTGAGTCAGTTTTTTCTGCTAGTGCTACTTCCCATATGTTTTTATCAATGTTCAAGCAACCCCTAAATCTTCTGCCAAAATCAAAATAGTGTGAAAATGGGTAGGAGTATTAAAAGGGGGCATAGGGTAGGAAAAAGAACAATGAAAGCACGGGAAATTGGAATCGGCAGAAATTACAATAAACCTGTCACAGCACAATCACGCTGAAGTTGAGTACGGGGAATGTAGGAGAAGTTGTTGATTGGGAATATGGCACTTGTGGGAGATGTGATCCCACTAATGAGGTAGTCTCCGGATCAGTAATAATGAAATGGGTCACATCAATCGTTTGCTAAATTCAGGGGGCATTTTGCCATCAGCACCCCACAGATGGCATGGGGAAGAAGCAACAGCAGCATCACAAGTTGGATATAGAATCATAGAATAGCTGAGTTGGAAGGGCCCTATAAGGCCATCGAGGCCAACCCCCTGCTCAATGCAGGAATCCAGCCTAAAGCATCCCTGACAGATGGCTGTCCAGCTGCCTCTTGAAGGCCTCTAGTGTGGGAGAGCCCACCACCTCCCTAGGTCACTGGTTCCATTGCCATACTGCTCTAACAGTCAGAAGGTTTTTCGTGATGTCCAGTCGGAATCTGGCTTCCTGCAACTTGAGCCCGTTATTCCATGTCCTGCACTCTGGGATGATCGAGAAGAGATCCTGGCCCTCCTTCTATCATCTCTCCCCTCAATTCTACATTCCCATAGTGTGCCCTGTGATGATCAAAACCGAAACAGACAGCAACGTTACAAATGCACAGCAACAACGTTATAAGACTAGGGTAGCTCCGCCCTTAGAGGATATGAAATCAGAATCGGCAAGATTCACAATAAATCCATCACTACGTAACTACTTACAAGAAAAGTCTAGTAGAGGGAGGCTCAGAGAACTTGTTGGGTAGGAATATGGCACTTGTGGTCGATACCATCCCGCTAATGAGATAGTCTCCTGATTGGTAAAAATTAAATGGGTCAGATTGATCGCTTGCTAAATTCAGGGGGCATTTTGCCATCAGCACCCCACAGACTGCACGGGGAAGAAGTAACAGCAGCGTCACAAGTTGGATATGCCTGGTACAGTCACCTCCTTTGTAACTGCTCTCCATGACATATCCAGTTACCAAACCCTCTGGCAAGACGAGGGCTGCAGGGACTTTACTCACACCAGGAATCCATCCATTGCTACAGATTCACCTGGGATGATATTAAATCTCTCACTGACAAAGTTCCATCCCCCCACCTATCTACGGCTTCCCAGTCGCACAGGAAGTATTAATTCACTAATACTTTTAGGCTTGTTACAAGACATTACATCATGTTGCTCTTGATTCTGATGTTCATATTATTGGTCCCAGAAGTGGTCTTCAGGAAATCCCCTTGAGCTTTAGAAGGAAAGGAAAGGAACCTCTCGTGCAAGCACTGAGTCATTACTGACTCTTGGAGGGACGCCAGCTTTCGCTGACGTTTTCTTGGCAGGCCTTATAGCGGGGTGGTTTGCCGTTACCTTCCCCAGCCATTATTACCTTTCCCCCAGCTAACTGGGTACTCATTTTACCGACCTCGGGAGGATGGAAGGCTGAGTCGACCCGAGCCGGCTGCCTGAGACCAGCTTCCGCTGGGATCAAACTCAGGCCTTGGGGAGAGTTTCAGCTGCAGAAACTGCTGCTTTACCGCTCTGCGCCACATGAGGCTACTGAGCTTTAGAAAGAAGATGAATCAGTCGCCACACTTTCAATAATTATAAGGGGAAGAATGATCTCATTTCCTAACCCTCTGTGTGATTCTGGCTACAAGTGCAAATCTGGAGAAAAAACATGTTTGTGTGACACTCTGCAAAGTAGCTGAGTGTCACACAAATTGGTCAGTGATGGGTTTGATCAGAAAGGTTGAATTCACTGTTAGTCCAGAGACCCCCTCTGGATAAAATCCAGGTGGAACCTATTCCATGAAGATGTAAATGAAGGGTTATGCACACAAATAGATAGAAGGCAGTAGTTTTTAAATGACTAATATATAAGGTGCCTGAAAGCATGCAACTATCCAACACACTAGTGAAGAGATGATCAACAAAAAACCCATTTATTTACAATTATAAAAAAGTTATAAAAAGGCTGATGTATCCCATAGTTGTTTAACAATAGTGGTGTTGGGTACTATAATACAATAACACAATAATTGGAATGATATTCCTACTTAAAGACTATGCAAGTCTATAATATAGCCCAACAAAATCACACTAAGACACTTTAGTATATTTGACACATTTGGCAATAACATTAGTACATAGCATATATTCACAGATATAATGAAAATAAGGTTTGTCCTTATTATATTTTGTTCTTTCCAGCGTTGTAAGTTGATATTGACAGGATTTTGCAATATATTTCCCGTTTTCGCTGCTCAAGCTTCATCGGAATAAACGCCACATCAGGTTAAACCATCAATTTTGGAATGTTCAACATCCTCAAAGACTTTATCACGGGGGGAGAAAAACCCTCCAATTGAAGGCGGCCTGTCTGTTTGTGGCCTGAAGAAGAACGCGGAAAGCAGCAAACCTGGTGAAATTCCCTCTTCATCACTACAGTTAAAGGTGCAGGAGCTGTACTAGAGTGACCAGATTTAAAAGAGGGCAGGGCTCCTGCAGCATTAACTGTTGTGATGAAGAGGAAATTTCACCAGGTTCTCCATATATACAAATGACACCTGCTGAAATTTCCTTTTCAATACAAATGTTAAAGATACAGGAGCCCTGTCCTCCTTTTCATAGGGTCACCCTACTATATACACCAGTTGCTGGGGAACATGGGTGAGAGTGTGCTGTTGCAGCTGTGTCCTGCTTGTGGGTTCCTGGTCAACAGCTGGTTGGCCCCTGTGTTGACAGAGTGCTGGATTAGATGGACCCCTGGTCTGATCCAGCAGGGCTCACCTTATGTTCTTTGGATGCAAAGTTTGGTTGGAATCAATCAGCTGGAACTACAAGCAGTAAATCTATTAAAACATAAATTGATTGGCCACCATTTTGTTCTAAAATGGTAGTCAAAATGTCCATGATGCCTAAAACAACCCCCTGGTTTAACTCAATAGAAAAGTGCAAGCATTGATTCTGTAGGATTGTTGACATCATCACTGAAGCTCAGCCAATCCCTAAGGCTTAAGCATCTGAGTCATTGTGACATCACAGACCCATCTTAGCCCAGTGGCTCACTTGGGTAGGTGCCACTTCAGAGGAAACAAATGCAGCAGATGGCAACTGATCCCAACGTGGCAGAAAACAGGAGTGGTGGGTAAAATTATGTTGAAGAATGGAATGGTGAAATAAGGAAGAGGAAATCAAGAAAAATATCAGCTCACCACAAGGTGGTGACATATTTCTTCCCAGGAAGATTGATGAATGTGGCAGCTGTGGACTGTCCAAGGGGGTACCAGGCCATGATGGCAGCAAATGGCAGCTTTACATCTCGGTGGGGTCTGACCTCGGCAAGGCAGTTGCTACTCTGTCTTGGTGCCTGGCTGAGATCTGTAACTGGATGTCTAAAAGTAAACTAAAGCTTAACCCGGAGAAGACTGAGCTGATGGTGATTGGCCGAGGTCAGCGGCTAGCAGATTTGAGGCAGGAGCTCGTAGATCTGCCTATTTCAGGAATCCGACCAAGGATTGTGACTGAGGCGCGGGACCTGGGTGTTATTCTTGACCAGTCCCTAACTATGTCATCACAGGTGGGGGCCGTGGTTCGGAGTTGCTTTTATCAACTCCATGTGCTCCGCCAAGTTCGCCCCTTTCTGTCAGAGGCTGATCTTACCACCGCAGTCCAGGCCCTGGTTCTTTCCAGACTGGACTATTGCAACCTGTTGTATACAGGGCTTCCCTTGAAGCAAATCCAACGCCTACAGGCTGTACAAAATGCAGCAGCCAGGTTGGTCAAGGGGCTCCCGAAGTGGTCTTCTATCACTTTGGTGCTTCAAGAGCTCCATTGGCTGCCGGTGGCTGCTAGGGCGCACTACAAGGTCTTGTTCATCATGTATAAAGCCCTGCATTGCTTGGTGTGGGGTTTATTGTTGTTCCTCTCTGGCACACATTCAGTATTGGCAGACCATACTGAATGTGCTGGAACAAGGACAACAATGATAAGATAGGCCTTGCTAAGGAACTTCTTGGCACTGGCTAACCATGCCGAGAATGTGCTGACGCAAGAGCCATAGAGAAAACAATACAGTATTGAAGGCACCATGATCACGCGTTTCCTTAACCCTTATATGGTATATTCATGCTGAACACACACTAGCAAGCACCTTCTGTGCACGAGGTAATCATGTATTCAACAACCAATCATAGGTTGTGAACAAGGAATGTAACCATTTAGCTCTTAATAAAATCAGGACAGGGTGACCTGTTTGGGATGCCTCATCTTCATGCAGTTGGACTCCTTGCCAGTTATTTACCACACTTGGGTCCTGGATACCTGAGCACTCGCGTTTCTCCTGTGTCTCACCATTGGCAGACTCGCTCTCAGGAGCAGGGTGCCCTGATGGTCCCCCGCTACAAATTGGAATGTGCCGGGGCCGGGGCTTTTTCAGTGGCTGGTCCTCGGTTATGGAACAATGTGCCCCTGGAGATTCGACAGGCTCCCACTTTCAATTGCTTCAAACGCCTTTGTAAGGTGTTTTTATTTTCACAACAGTCTGGGGAGGGGGTGGTTTAAATGGGGGTTGAGGGCTTTTAATGGTTTGAGGGTGAGGGTTTTAATGGAATTGTTGTAATGTGGGTTGAGGGTTTTAATGGAATTGTTTTATGTGTTATTGTAAAGCGCCTCGATGCCAGAAATGGTGAGGCAGCGCTATAAAAATGCTTCAAATAAATAAATAAATAAATAATAAACAAATGATGTTCTAGTCTGGGGGTGTCTATGGAACAGTGGGTGCAGAGCCAGAAAGAGACAGTTCCCTTCCTCCTTCCCTACCTCTAGGGCCCCTTTTGCTCTTGCCCACACAATGGCTGGGGTCTTCAGCTTCACTTTTCGTCTTCTTCCAAGCCATGGGCTTTTAAGAACAAGCGTGTCATAGGAATTTCTCCATTCTGGGTGTGTCACCACTGGATTGGGAGAGAACTGCCTGACTCCAGAGGTCTGACAAGATCTGGGCACCTCGTAAATGTAAATGGAATATATACAGGGGCGGGCTGTAACTGAGCAGGAGGATCATCCACAGATGCTTATGCCAGAACACATTAGTTAGGCTTTAAGGTCCCACAAGATTCTTCTTTGCTTCTGCTGCAGCAGACTGACATAGCCACCTCTCTTGCTACACGATTGACTACCGGTGACCTTTAGTCTTCCTCTCATGGTAGAATCATAGAATAGTAGAGTTGGAAGGGGCCTACAAGGCCATCAAGTCCAACCCCCTGCTCAATGCAGGAATCCACCCTAAAGCATCCCTGACAGATGGTTGTCCAGCTGCCTCTTGAAGGCCTCTAGTGTGGGAGAGTCCACAACCTCCCTAGGTCACTGGTTCCATTGTCGTACTGCTCTAACAGTCAGGAAGTTTTTCCTGATGTCCAGCCGGAATCTGGCTTCCTTTCACTTGAGCCCGTTATTCCGTGTCCTGCACTCTGGGAGGATCGAGAAGAGATCCTGGCCCTCCTCTGTGTGACAACCTTTCAAGTATTTGAAGAGTGCTACCATGTCTCCCCTCAATCTTCTCTTCTCCAGGCTAAACAAGCCCAGACTCTATGATTCTATGATTCTAAAAAGCAGAGGCACCCCTTGTACTTTTGTGTTCTTTTGTCATGTGGCACCTTGGAGACTCACAAACCATCTTCAACAGTAAGAGAGAATGAGAGGTGAGGAGAAGGTTTAGGAGGGAAAACAAGCAGTTCAGTTTTTGCCATATTAAGTTTCAAACGACAATGAAGCAGCCAGGCTGAGATATCTGAAAGACATGCTGAGATACGATCGTGAACATCAGGAGAGAGTTCCGGAGATGAGAGATATAATTGTGTATCATCGGCATACAGGTGATATTGGAGGCCATGAGATTGAATAAGCTTACCCAGGGGCAGCATGTATAAAGAAAACAACAACGGGCCAAGCACTGAGCCTTGCGGAACCCCTACTGAAAGGGGAAAAGAGGAGGATGAGCTGCCATTAGCTGACACGTTGAAAGAGCGACCCTCTAGATAGGAGGCGAACCAGTTATAGACAGAGCCACAGAGTCCAAGGTCATGGAGGGAATCTAAGAGAAGATCGTGATCAACCATGTCAAAGGCTGCAGTTAGATCAAGAAGAATAAGAACGGAATAATGGCCTTTAGACTTGGCAGTAAGAAGATCATTGGTGATCTTGGTAAGGGCTGTTTCAGTGGAATGCAAAGGACGGAATCCAGATTGAAAGGGATCCAGAGCAGAGTTACTAGAGAGAAAGTCAAGACAACGAGAGTAGACCACACGTTCCAGAATCTTTGAGACAAGGGGCAACAGAGAGACAGGTCGGTAGTTAGACAGAGATAGTCGATCAAGAGTGGGTTTTTTGAGAATGGGAGAGACAGTAGCGTGTTTAAAAGCAGAGGGAAATGAGCCAGAGGACAGAGAAGAATTAATGATGTGAAGTAAGGACGGGAGGATAGCGGGGATAAGATTAATAAAGACGCGAGAGGGAATCGGATCACAGGAACAAGTGGAAGCCTTCGACGAGCGCAGTATTTTAGACAGTTCATCAGCTGAGACCGAAGGGAACGCCGAGAGAGTTGCAGGAGGAACTGACAGGTGAGGAACAGGAGCTGGAAGCGGAGCAGAGCTGGCCAGATCGGAGCGAATAGTTTGGATTTTAGCATTGAAGAAAGAGGCAAAGTCATTGGCAGACAGAGAGGCGGGGAGAGATGGTGGATTAGGCTTCAGAAGAGAATTGAAGGACGCAAAGAGCCGCTGAGGGTGCCTAGCATTTGACTGGATCAACGTTGAGTAGTGCTGTTGTTTGGCCAGTGAAATGGCAGAAGAGAAAGAGGAGAGAACAAATTTGTAATGGACAAAGTCCGCCCAGTCCTTGGTCTTACGCCACAGGCGTTCGGCTGCCCGGGAACAAGAGCGAAGGTAGCGGAGGAAAGAAGTGAGCCACGGTTGGGGTTGAGAGGGGCGAACTATCCGAGTTGTAGATGGAGCAAGATTATCAAGAGTTGAAGATAAGGAGGAGTTAAAGGAGGAGACGGCTGAGTCCAAGGAGACGGCTGTGAAGACAGAAGGAAGTGAGGAGGCTAGAGACTGAGAGAAAGCCTCATAGTTGATAGAATGCAGGTCACGACAAGGGCGTGAAGCGGGACGTGAAGGAGGGGGATTGTGAGTAATATTGAAAGAGACTAGATGATGATCTGACAGAGGAAAGTCAGCAATAGAAAAGTCCAGGACAGAGCAGTTCCGAGTGAGGACAAGATCCAGACAGTGTCCAAGGGAATGTGTGGGTGCTTCAGACCAGAGCTTAAGATCGTAAGAGGAAGATAATGAGCGAAATCGTAGAGCTGCAGCATCGTGAGGGTCATCTACATGGATATTGAAGTCACCCAAGATCAGAGTAGGAGAGTTGTCAGAGAGGAGAAAGGACAGCCACGAGTCGAGATCAGAGAGAAATTTAAAGGATGAGCCAGGGGGGCGGTACAGAACTGCAACCCGCAGACGCAGCGGAGCGAAGGGTCTCACCACATGTGCCTCAAAGGAGGAGAAACAGTGTGAAGGTGGAATGGAAAGAGGCTGGAACTGGCACAAACTCGATAATAAAAGACCCACACCACCACCTCGACCCTCTGGGCGACTCGAGTGAGAGAAAGAGAGTCCTCCAAGAGAGAGGGCAGCTGAGATGGCGGTATCATGGGCAGGAAGCCAGGTTTCAGTTAGAGCAAGGAGGTGGAGAGATCTAGAGAAGAACAAGTCCTGGATGACAGGGGCCTTGGAAGCAACAGAGCGACAGTGAACCGCCCAGAGAGCTCCGGCTATTGGGTGGTATAAAAATGTAATAAATAAATAAATAAACCAGCCACGAAGGGCAGGGATTGAGAGGGTTAGTCATCCTCCTCATTCATCCAAGCAGCTTGTCCACATCCTCAGTACTCACCAACTGAAACTGATCCAGTGTAATCTTACTCGCGGAGTTGCTGGACTTTCCATTGTCAGCTTCAGCTATAACAACGGAACCTAAGTTGGCTCTTTTCCAAAAGATTTTATCAATCAAATGTTCGTTAAAGGCGTCAGAGTGAACTACTGAAGGCTTTAAAACAGGGTTCAAGTGGGGAGGTGTCATAGTTAGACCCCCTCACCACCCTGAACGGTTCTGCTGGATGTGAATTCGCAGAAATCTTTCTTTGCTGCACGTCTTGCCACCCCATAGGAACGAAGACTTTCTCTATGAAGTGTCTTGTTGGCTATAAGTCTACACAGATGAATTTTAAACCTAAGAATGTTAAGATGCTGTCATTGTTATTTTAATGTTGTACTCGTTTTATATGCTCTTTTAACTAATTTTATGTATTATATTTTATTTGGTGTTGTTCCATGCCTCGATCCAGAGGAGAGGCGGGTAATAAGTAAATATTTTTATTATTATTGTTTTCCACCATCAGCACTCTAGTCATTGTTCTTCCCGCTTGGGGGCTGACCATGTGCGGGTGATAACTTTTTCCACAAATAAGTAAGAAAACTTATCCTGATCCCTTGCAGTAAAGACGATGAGATCTTAGAATCATAGAATAGCAGAGTTGGAAGGGGCCTACAAGGCCATCAAGTCCAACTCCCTGCTCAATGCAGGAATCCACCCTAAAGCATCCCTGGAGCTGGACCCAGGCACGGTGGAGAGGTGCCTGGCTGCGATCTTGATGAGAAAAGTGAAAGAATTTGGGGCAGTAGCAGATTTCAAAGTAAATAAACAAAAGACAAAGATGCTAACAAAGAATATGAAACCCCAAGAACAATTAAAACTGATAGTAAAGACAGAGCAAAGGTCAATGTGGACTTTAATAATCACTTTGTTAGAAGGTCAATTTTGAATGTATGGAAGAAATACAAATCGAGATTATGTCAGAAGATTCCAATGTGGGTGTCAGCTCAAGAAGTTTCTTTCAGAAGAGAACTATTGAGTTGACACAAATGCTTAAAATATAGGGATGTCCTGGAGACAACCCAAGGAGAGACCAAATTAAAAATGAGAGAAGAGTTGGTAAAAGAAGGACATATATGTCAATGGTTTTCGTATCTACAGATCCAGGAGAAGTTTAAGAGTGATTTAAAAGAGGGGGGATTTGAGGGGTCAAAGTCATTGTTCGAAGAAGTATTATGTACTAATGATGAACATCTTATTGGTAAAGTCTATAAACTGTTATTACAGCTGGAGGGGCAGAAAGAACAAATGAAGGACTGTATGCTCAGATGGGAAAACAATGTGGTTTATAAGATTCCAATTGAATTATGGAAAAATATGTGGACAAAAGGTTTAAAGTACACATTAAGTACCAGACTAAAGGAAAATATTTATGAGATGATGTATAGGTGGTATATGTCTCCATCAAAGTTAGCAAAAATGTACAGTGTATGTCTGGAGGATTGTTGGAAATGTGAAGAACAAGGAACCTTTTATCATATGTGGTGGTCTTGTAAAAGAGCAAAAGCATACTGGGTTAAAATACATGGATTAATGCAAAAGAATGTAAAGATAAACATAGAAATGAAACCAGAATTGTTTTTGCTTGGACTCGGGGATGATCAATTTAAAGAAAAAAGATTGTTACTTCAGCATATGGTGACAGTGGCAAGACTACTATATGCGCAATATTGGGGAAAAACACAAGTACCAACAATGGAAGAATGGCTCCTCAAGGTGATGGAATTGGTGGAGATGGAGAAATTAATGGCGCTAGTACGCGAAAGAACAATAGCCTCATATTTATTGGACTGGAAACCTTTTATTGAGTATATACAAGAACAGCAAAAGGATGACTTATTTGTTTGTGGGTTTTATATATAACCTGTACCTTTGCCTTTGACATATATACATTAGCTTGTTATGAAATTCGTACCTTGCAATATAGAAACAACGGAGTCTGACATGAAGATCGCTTTAAATGAAATATAGCCTTATATATTGTGTTTATTTTATTAGATGGATGTGTGGTGTAGTAGTTTGTATAGTTTGTAGTGTTTCTTTGTTGTTTGTACCTTCCTTGTGTGTCTTTTTTTTGTGGGAAATAAATAAAACTATTAATTAAAAAAAATTTGCAAAGGTAAAATACTTGGGAATTGTTTTGAGAAATAGGGACTGTATGCTATTTCACAATAATTATGTTAAGGTTTGGAATGAAGTCAAAAAAGATTTATCAAGATGGGAAAAGGTTAAGCTTTCTTTCTGGGGGAGAATTGCAACAATTAAAAAGAATGTCTTGCCAAGAATGTTAGTTTTGTTCCAAACAATACCCATTGAAACATCGGATTTATCATTTGAGCAGTGGCAGAGAGAGAGAGATCTAAGTTTATATGGCAAGCCAAAAAAACCAAGAGTTAAAATTAAAATATTGCAGGATGCAAAAGAAAGAGGAGGGCTGGGCCTGCCACACCTCAAAGTGCATTTCTCTGCCTGCTGCTTAATGTGGATGAAAGATTGGGTGTTGCTGAAAAATAGGAGACTGTTGGAACTGGAAGGACACGAATTGAGATATGGATGGCATGGCTACTTGTGGTATGACAAAGTTAAAGTTAATGTACAATTTAATGATCATTATGTGAGACGTGCTGTCCTAAGAGTGGTCAGAAAATACCACTTTGGGTGTCTGTCCAGGAGGCTATTCATAGGAGGGAATTGTCATCTATGCATAAATGGTTAACATACAATGATGTAGAAGGGGACAACCTTACTTTTATACCTTGCAATGTTGCAAAAATAGCTCGTTCCCTGGTGTACCAAGTCCAATTCAGCACGCAAAGAGAGAGCAGATGAAGTATGGGACAAACAACATTTATTCTGCAGAATAAAGAGACACAAAAGCTAATTGCTCCCAAAACATGTGCCTACCTCGCAAGGGAGGTAGCTAGGTTTCATACACTATCTTCTCTGGTGTCACATACGTTGGCACCATCTAACAGGAAATTTCTAGCTGAAAAGAGAATACATGGCCTGTTCTTTGAGCAAGCATCTACTAAAAGATCTAGGTACTCACTGTTCTTTAAGAGAACATTCACTTGATTTTGCTTATCTGAAGAACGGCTTCTCTTAGACATTTTGCAACATTTCATTAGCAACTACCGTAGCAACTCTGGGTCGGAGCTGGGCACTTTCCCAACATTCCCCACACAATATAAAAAAAGAAAAGGCTTTCTTCACTTTAAATTCCATATCTTTGCCTATTTAGCAAGGTGATCAAGGAAGGAATGCATTGCAAACAGCAAGAAGCGCAGATACAAAAGCAGAAAATAGCAAGTATTATTCCTAGACTTTTCCGTTCAGAGCTTGGCACTTCTCCAACAAAAATGGCAGCGAGACTATTATATGCACAGAAGTGGAAAAATGAAGCAATGCCAACAATGGAGGAATGCCTATTGAAGATATTGGAGCTGGCAGAGATATCAAAACCTACAGCGATAAGGAGAGATAAATCAACAGCCACATTCATATCTGAATGGAAACCTCTGATAGAATTTTTGGAAGAAACAGAGAAAAATGATGTATTTGTCTGTGGATTCAGTGTATGAGATATAGTTAACTTAGAAGAAAGAAAAGAATTTCATTATTGCGTTGAATGTATCAAACAAGGAGAGAACATAACTCACATTTGGGATATGTAGAGAGCTGAAAATACACCTTAACCTTTGTGTGTGTATATTATTTTTCTTTTTCCTTTTCTTCATCTTTGGATGTAATGTCTTTATGTAATGCTTTTATGTCATGTATGTTTGCAAAACAATAAAAACATTTTAAAAAAAATCATTTCTGTGGTGTCTCCCTTCTGTGAATACATTTATGTTGAGAAATGTTAGACTTGTGAGGGAAGCTTTTTCCACACTCGGTACACAGAAATGGTTTTTCACCTCTGTGAATTCTTTGATGTAAAGTAAGGGTGAACATACGACCGAAGCTTTTCCCACACTCCACACATTTGTATGGTCTCTCCCCTGTATGGGTTCTTTGATGTCTATTCAAGGTCCCACTACGGCCGAAGCTTTCCCCACATTCCATACATTTATATGGCTTCTCTCCTGTGTGGATTCTTTTATGTGCAAAAAGCGTTCCTTTGTCCTTGAAGCTTTTTCCACACTCAAAACATTTATAAGGTCTTTCTTTTGTGTGAATTCTTTGATGGGCATTAAGGTTACTACTATTACAGAAACTCTTTCCGCACTCTATGCATTTATACGGTTTCTCCCCCGAGTGAGTTCTTTGATGTATGTTAAGGATCCCCTGATCACTGAAGCTGTTCCCACACTGTGTGCATTTATACGGTTTATTCTCTGCGTGGCTACTTTGATGTCGTGCAAGGTGATGTATTCGGCTGAAGGCTTTTCCACACACCAGGCATTCGTACGGTTTCTCCCCTGTGTGGATCCTACTGTGTCTCTTTAAGGCTGATTTACTTAACATTTTCCCACAGTCTGGACACTCTTCCTTTTCCTTTCCTTTGAAGCCTTCATATGGGATCAGGAGATGGTGGTCATCAGCACCATGAGAAGAGGAGGCTCTCCTGTTCCTCTTCTTTGACTTACTTCTCATGCCCCCTCGGGGTCCCTTTCGACTTCCACGCCTCCCTTTTTGCCGTTTGTGTGTGCTTGCTTGCAATGATATCTCAGGTGGCTTCCCATAATTCTCATTGTCTTGCACAGCACCTGCTTTGAGGGAACACGAAAAAAAAGCGAGATGTTTCCATTAGGACTTCATGGGAGAAACCAAGGACAGATGTGGACACATCCGTGCATGCAGCCCCTCGCGGACACAGGATCTTTTAGGCCAAAAGGGCCATGCGTGTGGGTGCGTCTATACGATGCAACTTTGTAGCCGATTCCTTCAAAGAGCCGTAGCATTGCTACTGCGAAGCAGAACCGTTAAAAACAGACAACCGGAGGGAGCACTGGCCATCTGGCTGCAAAAACACAGCGCCATGCAGCCATCAAGCCCGGTCTCTGCCCTGCGTTCATGTGCTTACCATGGATCGGGAGAAAAACACAACTTGGCTTGGATCCGCCCCCAAGCAGAGCCCACGGGGTGTAACCCAAACTGAGGCCATCACTGTCAGACACAGGAAATACATGGCAACCTCGGAGCAACAACAAAAATTGCAGTAAAACCACACTGCGAAAAAGCGCAGTTTTAGGGGTAAAAGCCTGCCGTAGCTGCGAGTTGGTGACTGCATCATATAAACCACGCAGCACCACTGTGTACCACACGTTGCCTGGATTATTAGAATCCGTGCGTGTATTTCTTCACTTAGGTGTCTATTTTTTATGCTGAGTAAGGCAAATGTCCTCTCCTAGGCACCCACTCAATTCTCAGACAAGAAACAGTCCCATCACACACATTTAAGCAGATACCTGTTGATGTCTCCTCTTCCTCAGAACCACGGACAAATGGATCTTCTCCATCTTCCAGCCGGGAGATGAGGTCAGGTTTGGGCATTTCTTTCAAAGGAAAGAGGCAGGAGAGTTACTTCTCAATGCAAAATATTCCGGCCTTCCAAATCCACCCATAAATAACGCCCCCTCCCCAAAGCCACGAACAGTGAAAGGCAAGGACTTACATCTCCTGCCAAGTAACAGGAAGACTCAACGAGATCTACATTTGGGTCTTCTGAACAGCAGCTCACATGGCAGCTAGACTTTGAGAAGCACGCTCTGGCTTCTGGTTTGTTTCTGGGTACAATTCAAAGGGCTGGTTTTGATTTACAAATTCCTAAACAACTTAGGGACAGTTCAGCTGAAGGACCCCCTCCTCCCATAAAAACCTGACTGAAATTTATCATCATCATCAGAGTAGAGAGGCAAGTTTAGCAGGTTCTATGGACAGGGCCTTTTGGGTAGCAGCACCCGGATTATGTGGAACTCCATCTCCAGGGATGTGAGGTTGGTTTGACATGGGGAGCCAACCCTGTCCTGTTCCATTAGTCTTCTTGCTGCTTGAGGTTTTATCTCACTCTATATTTTTAATTTAAACTGTATTCTTGGGATTTGATTTGATTTGATTTGTGGTCGCACGCCTGTGTTTTATGGTATTATTACTCACCCCTGGGCACCTAATGTTGAACAAAGAGGATAATATCCCGACCAATAAAAACCAAATATAAACACAAGATGAGGACAGTCTGCAAATATTACTCATGAATAACAATGATGAAACGACAAGGTGTATATGCAAATTTATAAAACACAGTGTAAAATTGCACGCCAAAAGATGAAAGCAACAGATATGCTTAAAAGGCTACAAAATGTATGAGAATACAGTAGTGTACGGCTTATTACTAGAGATCTACCACACTGATTTTGCTCATTTTTGTTTTAAACTGAAGCTTGAGCTATGTGGATGTGCAGAAAAAATTGTAACATCAAAAAGGTTCAAAGCTTGAGCTTTGGGCATCTCAGGAAGGAAAATGGGAAGGGTTGAGACAAAAGGGAGGTGAATGCATATACCCCCACACTATGCATGTAATTAGAGTTGCTGTACTTCCCGGAAAACCGGGAATGTCCCGATTTCCAGGAGATTCTGAAATGTCCCAACCGGCTGGGCAAGAATCCTGGATTCCTGGTCCAGCTGGCCGGAGAAATCCTGACCTCCAAAATGGTGCCTTGAGCCTGCTTAGAGGAGTGGCAGCAGCAAAGAAAAAGACAACCAACCCGGTGCTTTTTCCAGAGAATCACTGCTCCTCCACAGGCTCATCTGAGTCACTCACCGAGACTCACCTTATTGCACCTGTGGCTGCATAGAGGAGGAACAACAGCGAAGGAACGGCGCACGTGCTCTCCTCAGGCTCCCTGAGTCCCAGGCAATGCAAAGGAGTTTGGTGAGCTTGGCTGGTTGTGGTCAGACCTTTAGGGTATTTATTTATTTATTTATTTATTTATTTATTACATTTTTATACCGCCCAATAGCCGAAGCTCTCTGGGCGGCTCTCTGGGTAAGTGTGGGGCGGAGCTGCCGGGTTATTTGTGGGGGAAGAGAGTTTTGTAGGGGACAGGAGGGAGGGAGCGAGTGGGGGACGAGGGAGTGAAGGAGAGGAAAAGAGAGAGGGGAGAAAGGAAGGAAAAGTCACTCCCTGAAAAAATTGCTCTTCAAAAATCCACCTCTGGATTTGGGTTGCAAGCCTCAAATCTGTTACTTGGAATTAAGTTGCAGTGAATTTAAGATGTCTGGTTTTACAGTTGTTGATGTTTTAATTGAAAAATTGGGCTTTGCAAAAATTGGGCTTTCCCTAGACCTTTACATATTGCTCATTTTTTAAAAATAATAATAATAATACACCCCACCCACCCACCCAAATTGTCCCGGTTTAGTGGATTCAGAATACGGCAACCCTACATGTAATGTAACATGTGACACACAGCTCTCCTAGAGCGGCATACCCTCCTTTTGCTGCTCTTGCCAGAGAACTCTGTAGCCAGTGGGAAAAGTCCACTCAGTGCAACGAGAAACTCCACAGAGCCCACCACACAATGCACAACATAATAGTTGTGCATTATGCACAGCGTGGGCATTCAGCGTGGAGTGTTTTCTAAAACAAAATCCACCGTTGGGTGGAGTTTTCCCACCAGGCAACACATTTCTCAATGGTGGTGTAAAAACTCCACCGTGGAGTTCGAAAGCCACCATAGAGATAATTGTTGTCTGAGCTGGGCCAGTGTGTGTCGATGCACATGTGAGAATCTTTACTCCTGTGAGCTCTTAGTGTGCTGGGCCAGTGAAGGGCCAGGCACAGAGTGATGAAAATGTTGATGAAGAAAAGTCAGTCGGGAAGAGTCAGAGGAAGAGAAGTAGAGGAAACAGAGCTGAAAGGACACCAGAACAAGAAGAGAGAGAGAGAGAAATCTTACATCACATGTTTTTGACCTCAAACTTCAGGAAACGGTAAACGGCCTTTTTAAAAGGAACAAGAGCAGACCTATTTTTCATCCCATCTTTCCCAAACTCCTAGGCCTTGTGGTGACACACGGGAAAACAATAGGTACAAATAGAATCAATGTGTACCTCAACTACTTAATAATATACAACATTTATTCAGACAGGCAGATTGAGTGTCTATCCCATTTGAAGTCTCTGATTACAAAGGTGATCTCTGAATTTTGGACATTCTTCAGACATTAGCAATACCTTTCCCCTGGACCTTCAGGTGTGCAATTTTAAGCTATGTTTCATGATTCACCTTGCGATTTTATCCTTCTTATCCGCATGTAAAATTTGCACATTGTCCAGACCTTGTGCTTTTATCATCCCTGAGCACTTGTTAGCCAGAAAGTGCTATTAAGTGTGTAAGTTTATTACAAAAATAAGAAAAGGATTTATTTATATCCTTATTACATCATCTGCTTTTAAAGAGAACTGGGGCTACAGGAGGAAAACCATGAAGGGATTACAATCAAAGCGACACCCTTTGCAAGCACCATGTTTCCAAACCTTGCACTTTTCAAAATAGCATTCTTACAACTGATACGGCAACCTCGGAACATAAGAAGAGCCCTGCTGGTCCAGACTGAGAGTCCATCTAGTCCAGCATCGAGAAAGTCCTTACCTAGAAAAGCCAAATTCTGGAAATTTTCCAACATGACCTCCTCGTACAGAGCTCTTTGGCCTGGATCCAGGAGAACCCACTCCCTGTAGGTGAAATACACAGCCACCTCCTCAAAGTTCACCAGATCCTGAAAGGAGAAGGGAGGGAAATCCCTGCTCAGAAACCATTTTCTGTACACACTTCCTCCACATTCACAGTTGCTCCCAGTTTGAAAGAGTATCATAGAATCATAGAATAGCAGAGTTGGAAGGGGCCTACAAGGCCATCGAGTCCAACCCCCTGCTCAATGCAGGAATCCACCCTAAAGCATCCCTGACAGGGGGTTGTCCAGCTGCCTCTTGAAGGCCTCTAGTGTGGGAGAGCCCACAACCTCCCTAGGTAACTGATTCCATTGTCGTACTGCTCTAACCGTCAGTGGTAACAGGTATTTCTAATTTTTGCAGGATTCAAGCATCCAGTATTAGTCCTACTTAGAGTAGACCCATTGAAATGAATGGGATTGAAATGAGTTTTCACTAACATATTTCCTTTCAAGTGTAAGAGAGCAGAGTTCATAACTTTCTTACTCGATCACCTCAAGAACATCAGAAGAGCCCCGAGGCTGGATGAGACCAACGGTCCATGTTTCTCACCTGCCCAAGGGTCTCCATTTCCCTTGCTCGGCTTCGTCCATTTTCTTCTGCTGCCCCTTACGCCTGGAACGCTCTTCCAGAACATTTGAGATCTATAAGCTCAATCACAGCTTTTAAAGCTCAGCTAAAAACCTTTCTCTTTCCTAAAGCTTTTATAACTTGATGTTGTTTGGACTTTATACTGTTAGTTTTACCCTACCCAGTGCCTGTTTACCCTACCCTGTGCCTGTCTGCATTCTCTTCCCCTCCTTATTGTTTTATTATGATTTTATTAGAATGTAAGCCTATGCGGCAGGGTCTTGCTATTTACTGTTTTACTCTGTACAGCACCATGTACATTGATGGTGCTATATAAATAAATAAATAAATAAATAAATAAATAATAATAATAATAATAATAATAATAATAATAGTCCAGCACGCTGTGCATACAGGGGCCGACCACCTGTCGACCATGGTGATGCCTATTGAGGGCAGAGGACTAATCAAGGCAGACAGTCTCCTCAATGGGTTGTTGATTTGGGAAGGATGTGGTTTGCATGAGCAAGTCTTAATAATAATAATAATAATAATAATAATAATAATAATAATGTCTTTTTTCTTGCTTGTGGTGGTTTTTCTAGACAGACATAAGGGGCTTTGCCAGGTCATGCTGTCTTAACTGATTTTCCTGACAATTAAGCATGTTTTAAGTCTCATTGCTTTCTGGATGTTGGTGTGGATGTAGTTTGGTAGGCCCAGTTTCGGAAGGCTTTCATTATTATTATTATTTCTCTTTCTCGTTCACGGCGGTTTTTCAAGACGGACATAACGGGCTTTGCCAGGTCATGCTGTCTTTTACAGATTCAGGAATTTCTTGACAATTGAGCATGTTTTAAGTCTAACTGCTTTCTGGACGTTGGTGTGGATGTAGTTTGGTAGGCCCAGTTTCTGAAGGTTTTTGGTATAGTTTTTTGATGTGATGCCAGTGACTGATTTGTCTAACAGAATAATTAACTTCCATGGCCAGTGGTGTATACTTTTGTATCTCTTCCTCTACAACTTAGAATTATCATCTTCATCACCATCATCATCATCATCATCATCGGTGTGTGTTTTAAAACTAATGAAATCTTAATTTATTTATTTATTTATTTATTTATTACATTTCTATACTGCCCAATAGCCGGAGCTCTCTGGGTGGTTCACAAAAAGTAAAAACATTCAAAGTATAAAACAACAATATAAAACCATAATATAAAATACAATATAAAAGCTCAACCAGATAAAAACAGGAGCAATGCAAAATCACAAATTTAAAACACCAAGTTAAATTTGCTTTATTTAATGCCTAAACACCTACACATCCTGTGGCATCGAAAGTAAAGAAGCATGTACTCTCAGACCACCGCCTACATTGGTGCGCGTGCACACACACAACCTCAATGTTCCCTCCCTTACCTGAAAAGACAGCACAAAAGCTCTTTCCTCTGAGGCCATTGCAATGCCTGTTGGGAAGACAAAAGGGGGTGTAAACTATGACACAGCTTCAACTTTGTGCGGATATTGCCACTGTATGTTTAGGGCGCAACTCAGCAGCTGACGATCATCCAATGCAGGGGGGCTGCAGCGTGGAGGCGATCTTAGCCTCCACTCTCCAGCCACTCTGAATTTTCGCTAGATGGGCAATTTTAGCTAGTTGGGTGATTTTCGCTAGATGGGCAATTTTGCCAGTCCAGAGGCTTCAGGGAGGAGGAAGGAAGGAGACTGGGGAATGCTGAGGATTGCTCATAGTCCCACATCCGCAGTATTCTCTCCCCCTCCCTGCCCCCAGGAACGCCTCCTTTCCCCCAAAATCCCCCCCCCCGTTCTGTTTTGTGAGCCCAGAGAGGTAGCCACCATGGTTCTCTCTGCACCAACTACAAGGGAGAGAGGGCGGGGAGCGCGGTGTCCTGGCTAGCAGTTCAGAGACAGACACACAAGCTTGGGGCTAGTTAATGGAAAAATCCTATGTCCCCTCATGATGCTGTCTAGGGTACACAGGATACGCCTCTATCATGTCTCCCCTTGGCCTACTTTCTTCCAAGTGAAACAATCCCTTCCCTCTTAGGGGAGACGCTCCAGCCCTTTGATCATTTCAGCTGCACTTTTAGCAGCTCTCCAATTTTATTTTATTTTTGAAGTGCGGTGGCCAAAATGGTACACAACATTCCAGGTGTGTTCTCACCGTATATTTGTATAAAAGCAGTATGATCCTCCCAGAGTGCAGGACACGGAATAACGGGCTCAAGTTAAAGAAAGCCAGATTCCAGCTGGACATCAGGAAAAACTTCCTGACTGTTAGAGCAGTGCGACGGTGGAATCAGTTACCTAGGGAGGTTGTGGGCTCTCCCACACTAGAGGCATTCAAGAGGCAGCTGGGCAACCATCTGTCAGGGATGCTTTAGGGTGGATTCCTGCATTGAGCAGGGGGTTGGACTAGATGGCCTTGTAGGCCCCTTCTAACTCTGCTATTCTATGATTCTAAGGAGACTCGTACGCCGATGTATGAGGGCAGAATCTGATTTATTGTATATGCAGTGTAGTTATATAGATCTTTTCTCCCCTTTTCTCTCCCCCCATCTCTTATGTGGAGCCATTTTCATTATCACCTTGCTCCTGTGTGAGGCCAGAGGTAAACAAGACGTTTGTTCGGGGTAAACAAGACGTTTGTTCCTGCGTGATAAGAAAGGAACAAAGGAACGTGATAAGAGAGGAATGTGTTAAGCAATGGCAGGGGGGGTCAGACCCGTGATCCCACAGGCAGTGAGCTGCCTTCAGAAAACCCAGATCTGCCTCAGCCCTCCAATATCGGCACTGCAAATTTAGAGGGAAAAGTGCCGTGTCCTTGCTAACGAAGAACAGGGGATGCTATGAAAGCCAGACGTGCGAGCTGAAAACGGACCCAGCTCATGCATTAACCGTTCCAGCATGCTGCATGGGGGTGGGGAGGGGGGCACAGTGCCAGGACCGACCCCCACCCTCCCCAAATGCCAAACGGGGTTATAGGCTGTTCGTTTTGGTCAGCGATGGGTCGTCCTACCTGGGATGGTTTTCAAAGCGGGTTGGATGACTTCCTGGAGGAAGAGAAGGCTATCAGTGGCTACTAGCCCTGATGGTTGGGTGTTACTTCCAGTATCCGAGGCAGTGAGCCTATGTGCACCAGTTGCTGGGGAACATGGGCGGGAGGGTGCGGTTGCACAATATCCCGCTTTGTGGGTTCCTGTTCGGCAACTGGGTGGCCACTATGTGTGTGCATAGAGTATGGAGGTTTTCCAGGGAGAAGTCAGGGGAGGGGTGGAGGCTGGTGACTCCGATTCCGACGGGGCCGTGAATCCTTTCGGCGTTTCAGTCGGAAACCCAAAATAGGTTCGGCGCCTTAGAGAGGTGCTTGAGAGTTCTGGCTGTTTCTGACCCAAACCCAGAATGGACGCACAGCCCCACTGAAAACGGAGCCACCAGCTTCCAGCTTCCTACCTACTTTTCCCAGGGGAGGGGGAGCTGGGGAGGCTTTTCCTTCTCTTCTCCCAAACCTCCCCCCCCCAAAAAAAAGGTAAACCTCAACCTCCCGTCACCCCCCACCCCACGCCAGTGTTTCCCTCTTGGTCTGTCCTGCCGTGCTGCAAGCCATGTGGTCTTGCCTTCCTGGAAGATGGCATGGGCTGGGCTCAGTACTAGCTACCTTTTCCCTTTAAAAATAAATCAACCCCCCTTCCTTAAAAAACCCACCAACCCCAGTTCATTAACCATTGCATGGCTGAGTGGCAGAATCCCCCCCACCTCCGACCTTTTCCCACCTGCCTTGTCTGCAAAGTTGCAATTCTCAGAACTCTTCTGAACTGACTCGATACTTCCGGCTCCTGAGCGAACGTGGACCCCCCCTTCCTTAAAAAAAGCCAGAAAACCCATCAAACCCCAGTTCATTAACCATTGCGTGGCTGAGTGGCAGAATCCCCCTCCGACCTTTTCCTACTTGCCTTGTCTGCAAAGTTGCAATTCTCAGAACTCTACGGAACTGCGTCGATACTTCCGGCTCCTGAGCGCCTCCTTGTTGAGCGCCCAATGCCAAGGGATGGGGAGTGAGGCACCATAGAGCTATGAGCTCCTCTCTCAGGCAAGCACTTGAGTCATTGCTGACTCCTAGAGGGACGCCTGCTTTCACTGTTGTTTTCTTGTCAGACTTTGTAGCGGGGTGGTTTACCATTGCCTGCCTCAGTCGCGGTTGCCTCCTCCTTTTACCGACCTCAGAAGGATGGAAGGCTGAGTCGACCTGAGCCGACTGCCTGAGAACCAGCTTCTGCTGGGATCGAACTCAGGCCGTGGGGAGTTTCGGCTGCAGTAACTGCCGCTTACCACTCTGCACCACACGAGGCTCTTAGAGCAGCTCCTGCTGCTGTGCAAATACCTTGCCTGGGGTTCAAAGGGAGCCGGGCAGAAAGGTTGCGTGCGTTTCATTCCTATCTCTATGGTTTGCAGAGGGTGCGCTTTGCAAAATTTATTTATTGCATTTTTATACTGCCCAATAGCCGAAGCTCTCTGGGTGGTTCACAAAAATCAAGACCACTCAAAGTATAAAACAAGCAGTATAAAACCATAGTGTAAAATACAATGTAAAAGCACAACTAGGATAAAATCAGCAGCAGTGCAGAAATACAAATTAATAAAAACAAATTTAACTTTTGTAAAACGCCCAGAGAGCTTCGGCTATGGGGCGGTATATAAATGTAGTAAATAAATAAATAAGTCAGCAAA
This sequence comes from Elgaria multicarinata webbii, assembly GCF_023053635.1. Taxonomy (NCBI): domain Eukaryota; kingdom Metazoa; phylum Chordata; class Lepidosauria; order Squamata; family Anguidae; genus Elgaria; species Elgaria multicarinata. Next base: position 170,723,609 of record NC_086173.1, read on the forward strand.
TTTAAAATTAAATGTATAGACTGTTAAAAGACTGGGAGAATAAAGAGGTCTTCACCTGGCGTCTGAAAGAATAGTGTAGTTGCATACAATCATAGAATAGTAGAGTTGGAAGGGGCCTATAAGGCCATCAAGTCCAACCCCCTGCTCAGTGCAGGAATCCATCCTAAAGCATCCCTGACAGATGGTTGTCCAGCTGCCTCTTGAAAGCCTCTAGTGTGGGAGAGCCCACAACCTCCCTAGGTAACTGGTTCCATTGTCGTACTGCTCTAACAGTCAGGAAGTTTTTCCTGATTCCCAACTGGAATCTGGCTACCTTTAACTTGAGCCAGTTATTCCGTGTCCTGCACTCTGGGAGGATCGAGAAGAGATCCTGGCCCTCCTCTGTATGACAACCTTTCAAGTATTTGAAGAGCGGTATCTTGTCGATGGCCTTATAGGCCCCTTCCAACTCTACTATTCTATGATTCTAAAGTGGTGTACATAATTATCCTCTTCATTGGAGGTCAGCTGGGCTAAGAGTCTGTGACTGGCCCAATGCCACCCAGTGGGTTTCCATGGGCGAGTGGAAGATTTATATGATCTGGAGAGAAAACAGAGTATGGGTGAAATCTGTTTACACATCTCAGAAAGCGCAAAATAATTATTAATGGAGATGTGTCCGAACCATGTGAAATACAAAGGGGGACGAGTCAGGGCTCTCCATGGTCACCATTACGCTTAATCTTGGTGTTAGAACTGCTGAATTGAGGTACAAGACAAGGTGAACAAATTAGAGGAATAAAGATTTAAAAAATAGTCATACAAGTTGAGGGCATTTGTGGATGATTTTGGTCTTTACTCTGGAAGACACTTTGAAGGGTATTTTATTTATTTATTTATTACATTTTTATACCGCCCAATAGCCGATACCGCCCACCGGCCTCATCAAGATCGTATTGCGATCTTGATGAGAAAACTGAAAGAATTTGGGGTAGTAGCAGATTTCAAAGTAAATAAACAAAAGACAAAGATGCTAACAAAGAATATGAAACCCCAAGAACAATTAAAACTGATAGTAAAGACAGAGCAAAGGTCAATGTGGACTTTAATAATCACTTTGTTAGAAGGTCAATTTTGAATGTATGGAAGAAATACAAATCGAGATTATGTCAGAAGATTCCAATGTGGGTGTCAGCTCAAGAAGTTTCTTTCAGAAGAGAACTATTGAGTTGACACAAATGCTTAAAATATAGAGATGTCCTGGAGACAACCCAAGGAGAGACTAAATTAAAAATGAGAGAAGAGTTGGTAAAAGAAGGACATATATGTCAATGGTTTTCGTATCTACAGATCCAGGAGAAGTTTAAGAGTGATTTAAAAGAGGGGGGATTTGAGGGGTCAAAGTCATTGTTCGAAGAAGTATTATGTACTAATGATGAACATCTTATTGGTAAAGTCTATAAACTGTTATTACAGCTGGAGGGGGAGAAAGAACAAATGAAGGACTGTATGCTCAGATGGGAAAACAATGTGGTTTATAAGATTCCAATTGAATTATGGAAAAATATGTGGACAAAAGGTTTAAAGTACACATTAAGTACCAGACTAAAGGAAAATATTTATGAGAAGATGTATAGGTGGTATATGTCTCCATCAAAGTTAGAGAAAATGTATGGTGGTTGCTTGGGGGACTGTTGGAAATGTGAAGAACAAGAAGGAACCTTTTATCATATGTGGTGGTCTTGTAAAAGAGCAAAAGCATACTGGGTTAAAATACATGTATTAATGCAAAAGAATGTAAAGATAAACATAGAAATGAAACCAGAATTGTTTTTGCTTGGACTCGGGGATGATCAATTTAAAGAAAAAAGATTGTTACTTCAGCATATGGTGACAGTGGCAAGACTACTATATGCGCAATATTGGGGAAAAACACAAGTACCAACAATGGAATAATGGCTCCTCAAGGTGATGGAATTGGTGGAGATGGAGAAATTAATGGCGCTAGTACGCGAAAGAACAATAGCCTCATATTTATTGGACTGGAAACCTTTTATTGAGTATATACAAGAACAGCAAAAGGATGACTTATTTGTTTGTGGGTTTTATATTTTCCTCCTAAACCTTCTCCTCACCTCTCATTCTCTCTTACTGTCAACGATGTCACGCTTACTCCAGTCACGGAAGCTCGTAGTCTTGGCTTTATATTTGACTCCTCGCTCTCCTTTACTCCTCACATCGAGGCAGTAGCTAAATCCTGTCGTTTCTTCCTGTATAATATTGCCAGGATTCGACCATTTTTGTCTGTCTCTTCTGCCAAGACTCTCGTTCACGCACTGGTTATCTCTCGGTTGGACTACTGCAACCTTCTTCTCTCTGGCCTTCCTTCGTCTCACATCAGTCCGCTGGTCTCTGTCCACCACTCTGCCGCTAAGATCATCTTCTTGGCCCGCCGCTCTGACCATGTCACTCCACTTCTGAAATCTCTTCATTGGCTTCCAATTCACTCCAGAATCCAATATAAACTTCTCCTGCTGACCTTCAAAGCTCTTCACGGTCTAGCTCCTGCCTATCTCTCCTCTCTCATCTCACACTATTGCCCCGCTCGTGCTCTCCGCTCCTCTGATGCCATGCTTCTCGCCTGCCCAAGGACCTCCACTTCCCTTACTCGGCTTCGTCCTTTTTCTTCTGCTGCCCCTTACGCCTAGAACGCTCTTCCAGAACACTTGAGAACTACAAACTCAATCACTGCTTTTAAAACTCAGCTAAAAACTTTTCTTTTCCCTATAGCCTTCAAATACTGAGTTTGTTCTGACTCTATACTGTTTAGCTTCACCCTACCCGGTGCCTGTTTACACTTCCCTGTGCCTGTTTGCATTCTCCTTCCCTCTTTATTGTTTACTACAACTTATTAGATTGTAAGCCTGTGAGGGAACTGGCTGTCATTTCCGGTTATGACCTTAATGAAGGCCGTGCTCTTTGTGCATGCCTGAAGTCCGAGGCAGACATTCCTACCGAACAGGTTTGAACCGGTTGTGCTATGCTGCCAAGATGCGCACGCAATTCCTTTGTGTAAAAGTGTGGGCGTTTCCTCTGCATGAGGGGCGTGTATAAAAAGCCCCTCCTCCCAGTCCCCAGGGCGGCTGCCCGTGGACTCATCCCGGGCTGCTGTTTCGCTAGCGAATAAAGCTATCTGTTTGGACAAGAACTTTGGTGTGGACTCCAGTTTCTCCGTGTGGGCTCCAGTTTTTCCGTAACATTCCTGGCGCCCAACGTGGGGCCGCTTCCTTCAACAAGGAAACCTCACGGAGTACTGGACAGCCTGCCAGGGAGATTTCCCCCACCAGCTTGCCTCCTTGCAACCCCCCCGCAGGCGTACGTCGACACTCATTGGGAGCGCGCCGTCAGCTTGCCTTCGGCTTCGCTGATGCCTGGTGATGTGGGGACGGACCGACCTGAGGGGGCGGCGTGGACGCAGCTGAACCTCTGTGGAAGTTTTGCTACAGATACCTTTCTAACCGGCGCCGGAACTTCAAACAGGCAAGTAACAATGAGCTCTCTGTAATCTGTTTCTGTTCTGTTCAGCCAGCTCCCAGGAGCTGAAGGAGGGGCTGGATCAACCCCTCAGAAGCCGGAATGTTTCTCTCTGTAATCTGTTTCTGTTCTGTTCAGCCGGCTCCCAGGAGCTGAAGGAGGGGCTGGATCAACCCCTCAGAAGCCGGAAGGTTTCTCTGTTTTCTGTTTCTCTGCTGGGCTGGATTTGGGAAAGAGGGTGTTGTCTGTGTAATTGGTGTGTGAATGGCAGCCTGATTTCCATAGTTGGCCGTTGGATCCATCAGTCCTCTGGTGCCATTTGGTGCCTGGAAATTCCGGCAACGTGGGCTGGCAGCGTGTGATTGTGAACCTATTGTTTCACCAACTGACTCCCCCACTACCGATAGCCAGTTGGTTCCCCGTCTACCCACCTGATTTGTCTGTCTGTCTGGTGAATTTAGAAAGTTAGGATGGGGGGAGGTTCTTCCACTCCATTAGATCTCATGGTAGAGCATTTTGCACAAGTTTTTGATACTTCGCAGTGTAATGTTCAAACCATGACTTATAAGTGCCATTGGACTTGGCCGAGCCAAGGCCCCCTTGTGGCCTGGCCGCCACAAGGCACCTTTTCTGAATCCTATATTACCAGAATATATAATTTAGCTATAGTAGAAGGGGGGCCTCTGACTCCAGAAGATATCCCATACATTGAAGGGTGGCTGAAAGTGGCTAAGCTCCCCCCACCATGGGCAAAAAAGATGGTTGAAAAGGCAGCCCTAATAATGATGAACCAGGCGAAGAAAGATAAAAGAATCCAACTCCACCGCCTGAAGCAGCTCACTTACACTGCTTCAAAGGACAAACCAATCATACCTTGTCCTCAGGAAGAACTGCCGCCGCCTTATGTTTCGCCTACGGCGCCCCAGATGAGGCCCCCACCAACAATGCCCACTGTTCAGTTCCGCTACTACAGAAAAGTTGGTGTTGTGTTAAAGTGAAAAAAAAAAATTGTCAGTTTATGTTTTCCACCCGGCCCAAGTGAAAAGAGAATGTTTTTTTGTTTCCCTCCTACACATCCCCCTTGCAGCCTCCTCCTCCCTAGTGTTTTTTTTTTTTTTTTGCTTCTCCTATGCTTAGCAGCTAGAGATAAGCAGTTTTGTTTCAGTAAAAGTTTTGTTCTCAGTAGAAGTAGTCCAAAGATTTTGAAGACTTTCTGTATTTTGTCTTTCACTAACCTCAGATAATTAGAAAATGTAGAACCCCATTTTCACGGAAGAAATGTCTTCCATAGCTTTGAAGATTCACTGCCTGAGTTAAAAAGCTCCTTGTAAGCACAAATAGTTTGCCAACCATTGTGCCAAGATGGGAGAAAAGAAAGTATGTTGCTGAATGTCAGAGGTATGTAAAGTATATGAATAGAAGTAGTGAAGAAGATAAGAAGTTGAAACATAGGGGAGGAAGAAAAAGAGAAGAAAAAAAAAAGTGTTTGAAGGTTAGTGTACGTGGCATGGTTTTTGACCAGAAGGAGAAGGGGGGTAAAAGACCCCTGCCTTGAAAAAGTCAGTGAATGGACAATCTTGCGTCCTCTGCTGACGAAGATTGGAAATACTGAATTGCTATATTTTTGTGTGTTTTGAACGTTGTGTTCTGAAAATTGCCCAGCCCTAAATGCAACTACAATTGAAATCTAAAAGCACCCCTGTGTTCTTGCATCAGTATCCTTTGAAATTAGAAGCCAGAAGAAGAATACAGCTATTGCTTTTTAAAAATGGACTTGTGAAATGATTAAAGCAATTAAAAACTCCAGCTTGCATTACTGTGTTTGCAATACCAGCCTCAAGCGTGCTGTGCCAACAACGTGGCACAGACCAGTGGAGTACAGTGGAAGAAGCTGACACCTGAACCCTGCCTGCCAGTCCAGATATGAGATCAACCTCCTTGTGGACCCAAGGCTTGCCTCATTGAATCCTGCCACGTTGATACCTGAACTACAAAGAAGAAGTTCCAGAGCATGACTTGAAGTCTTGCAACTTGGCACCAAACCTCGCCCAGACCTATACGATGACCTCGAGTTGTTTACTGATGGATCCAGCTACAATTGTACAACAAGCAGCTGAACTCGTAGTATGCACAGAAGCCCTGATGCTTGTTTCAGGCAAAAGACTATATTTACTGATTCAAAATATCACATGGACAGATTTGGAAAGAAAGAAGATTTGTGACTGCCTATAGAGCAGTGACCCATGGAGAATTAACAGTTGATCTGTTAGAAGCCCTGATGTTGCCAAAAGAATTGGCTAATTTGTCTACAAACAGCTGCCATAATTGGAGCTAGCCCATTTCTCAGTATTTGAATCCACCTTATGCAAAAGAAGACTTGGAATTAGCACAATAACTCAAAGTTTTCAAGAACCCAGAAAGATGGGATTTGTTACCCCTGATGTGCCAAGAATCATCATGACCTCCCTGTTTAAAGACCAGGTGTTTAAAGACCTCACAAGATGGACATTGATCAGACTCTTCAATGACTGAAAGACTTTTTTTTGAGAACCATGATCAGCCAAGGAATATAAATGCTCAGTGAATTGTTTTTACTGGCTTCATTTGTAAATGCATCAAAAGAAAAGCCCCTGCAGACATGGACTTGTTATCTTTTTTTTCTTTTTTTTTAAGAATCCAGAACACCATCGCCCTGCTCAGACATCTGGAGACTGCAGGTTACCGTGCTAGTCAAGCCAAAGCCCAAATCTGCAAACAAGAAGTGACATATCTGGGCTTTATCATCAAGAAGAACACTCGACTTTTAGCTGCCAGCAGGACCCAGGCAATCAATTGTATACCCCAGCCCCGGAACAAAAAGAATTATGAGTTTTCCTGGGCATGGCAGGGTACTGCCAGATCTGGATCCTGAACTACGCCGCCCTGACACAGTCCCTCTATGAACTCTTGAAACAGAAAGTCCCTGAATCCGGGACCCTAGACTGGACATCTAAAGCAAAAGAGAGCCTCCGGAATCTTAAATCAGCCCTTACCAGTCCACCCGCTCTAGGACTACCTGATATCAGCAAGCCCTTCCACCTCTATGTAGACGAAAGAAGGGCACAGCCGTGGGCGTTCTGACCCAGAGAGTGGGTTCGTGGAATCGGCCTGTAGCATACCTAAGCAAGAATACTGATCCTGTGAGCAGAGGTTGGCCAGGATGTCTCCGATGTATCGCCGCCGCATGCCTGCCCTTAACTGAAGCCATTAAACTTACCTATGGGCAGCACATAGAAATCACTGCCTCACACTCCATGAAAGCTCTGCTAGAAACCCACGGACCAAAGTGGATGACCAACTCCCGACTTGTCAAATACCGAGCACTGCTGTGTGAGAACCCTAACGTGCAAGTGAATGACTGCGTAGCCCTGAACCCTGCGACTCTGATGCGCTTGCCTGAGCCAGTTATACATGATTGAAATAATGGACACCGTCCATTCTAGCAGACCCGACCTAAAAGACAGTCCTGTGCCTGGCAGCATCGTCCTTTTCACTGATGGAAGCAGTTTTGTCCAGCATGGTGTCAAAAAGGCGGGTTTCGCCGTAGTGACAGAAGATGATGTCCTAATTGCTGAAGCTCTTCCACCTGGCACATCCGCTCAGAAAGCTGAACTCTTAGCTTTAATCGCTGCACTAGAATGGGGAAGAGAAAAGAAGATCACGGTCTATGCAGAGTTACAAAGAAAGCCTGTTAGGGAAGACGTGGGACGGGCCATACACCATTATACTGACTACGCCTACTGCTTTAAAGGTCCAAGGGAATTCCAGTTGGATTCATTGGAGCCGAGCCAAATTAGCCGCACCCGAGAGATGGCAGGCCACGAAAGGTGCGGGCCTAAAGCTCACCCTGAGGAAACAGCCCTCACCGCTGGACGCGACGGGAGAAGACTCCTCGGGACCGGCAACCGAGGGAGCGAAATAACTGGGGGCGCTGCATCCCCTCTCAACCTGGAAAGAAGAGGTGGACACCGCCCGAAGCACGTTTTGCCTATTTTGCTCTTCCTGCTGACCCTGAGCATATCATCCCAGAAGTCAAAACTTGATCTCTGCTCCTCTTGTATACAAACAGTGAAACTGCATAACCAAATCAAACAGACTATTATATATCAGAGTAAATTGCAGTGTACTGAGACCAAAACGTCTTGCACTTTCCGTAATGTTTCTTTCTCAGCATGTTCTCTTAATGACAAAGTCACATGTTTTGATCCCAGAGAAAAATGCTGTTAAATGGCACCTAGAGGTCAGAGATGCTAACCAGCAAGGTACACTATTGTAGAAAATACCCCTTAGAACCCCAAATTCTCCAGCTTCTGTGATCATAGACCCTTGCAAGATCTCCCACTGGCCAGATCAGTGTGGGGATCTCAGCTGGGAGAAGACATACATGCACGAAGACAAATATATATATGCCCCTCCACAGACCCGATGCGGTCTACCATCCCAAACAAGCCAATTGCGATAACAGCTGTCCTTATTGGAACTGTGTATGGTGGGCCACTTATCCAACAACACCCCCCTTTAGTAAAATCCACGCCTCTTTAACCAAAGTGCCAGTCCTCAGTAACTGCAAAGCACAACAGTGCAACTTAGTGAATTTTACCGTTTTTAACCCACAACAGTTCGTGACCACTTTTGGGAACCAATTCGGGCTCCGCATTCATGGACGGGGAGCAGATCCCCTGGGGCGGATTTATCTGAAGCTCACCCAGTTTGTAGAAACAGGCCACACCATACAAGAGCACTTCTTCCAAGACTTTTGGAAAGAAGTCGAACAGCCTTTTGAAGTGCCAGAGATAGCGCGCAACCTTTTTGTCACTTTTGCAGAAACTGTCGCTGCGACTCTGAATGTATCTAATTGTTATGTATGCGGAGGAACCAACCTAGGAGACCAATGGCCTTAGGAAGCCCAAGAATACAATGTCAGCCAGCCGTATAATGAGACCACTGACCCCAATCCCCATAGTCAGTGGATGCTGACAAACACCCTAATTGGAAGGCGGTGCATCCAAAGAATATCTTCCGGGGGTCCCAAGATCGGAGAAACCCCGTGTCAGACCATTACCACGCTGAACCAAACTATCTTGTCCTATTGACCAAATCAAACCGTCATACCTCCTAATCGCCCATGGCCAAGCTCACTTCAGGCCAGGGCTTAGGCTCATGGTTCAATTAGTTTGGTGGGCTAAAAGAGATGATCAGTATTGTTGTTATAAGAATTATGTTATGCTTGCTGTTACCCTGTCTTATGCCAATGATTATACAAAGTTTGAAGGACATGATAGAGCAAATTGCAGATAAACGTACTGCAGTGCATCTAATGGCCTTGCAGGATTACAGGCCAGTCCCTGTCAATGATGACAATCTGGGATAATGATAGCACTCTGTGCCTTCGCTAAGAGTGTATCAAAGGGGGGAATGTGAGGGAACTGGCTGTCATTTCCGGTTATGACCTTAATGAAGGCCGTGCTCTTTGTGCATGCCTGAAGTCCGAGGCAGACATTCCTACCGAACAGGTTTGAACCGGTTGTGCTATGCTGCCAAGATGCGCACGCAATTCCTTTGTGTAAAAGTGTGGGCGTTTCCTCTGCATGAGGGGCGTGTATAAAAAGCCCCTCCTCCCAGTCCCCAGGGCAGCTGCCCGTGGACTCATCCCGGGCTGCTGTTTCGCTAGCGAATAAAGCTATCTGTTTGGACAAGAACTTTGGTGTGGACTCCAGTTTCTCCGTGTGGGCTCCAGTTTTTCCGTAACAAGCCTACGCGGCAGGGTCCTGCTATTTACTGTGTTATCTGTACAGCACCATGTACATTGATGGTGCTATATAAATTAATAATAATAATAATAATAATAATAATAATATACATTAGCTTGTTATGAAATTCGTACCTGGCAATATAGAAACAACGGATGTTTGCCGTCTGACATGAAGATTGCTTTAAATGAAATATAGCCTTATGTGTTTATTTTACTAGATGTATGTGTGGTGTAGTAGTTTGTATAGTTTGTAGTGTTTCTTTGTTGTTTGTACCTTCCTTGTGTGTCTGTTTTTTGTGGGAAATAAATAAAACTATTAATTAAAAAAAAATTGCAAAGGTAAAATACTTGGGAATTGTTTTGAGAAATAGGGACTGTATGCTATTTCACAATAATTATGTTAAGGTTTGGAATGAAGTTAAAAAAGATTTATCAAGATGGGAAAAGGTTAAGCTTTCTTTCTGGGGGAGTATTGCAACAATTAAAAAGAATGTCTTGCCAAGAATGTTAGTTTTGTTCCCAACAATACCCACTGAAGCATCGGATTTACCATTTGAGCAGTGGCAGAGAGAGAGAGATCTAAGTTTATACGGCAAGCCAAAAAAACCAAGAGTTAAAATGAAAATATTGCAGGATGCAAAAGAAAGAGGAGGGCTGGGCCTGGCAGACCTCAAAGTGCATTTCTCTGCCTGCTGCTTAATGTGGATGAAAGATTGGGTGTTGCTGAAAAATAGGAGACTGTTGGAACTGGAAGGACACGACTTGAGATATGGATGGCATGGCTACTTGTGGTATGACAAAGTTAAAGTTAATGTACAATTTAATGATCATTATGTGAGACGTGCTGTCCTAAGAGTGGTCAGAAAATACCACTTTGGGTGTCTGTCCAGGAGGCTATTCATAGGAGGGAATTGTCATCTATGCATAAATGGTTAACATACAATGATGTAGAAGGGGACAACCTTATTTTTATACCTTGCAATGTTGCAAAAATAGCTCGTTCCCTGGTGTACCAAGTCCAATTCAGCACGCAAAGAGAGCGCAGACGAAGTATGGGACAAACAACATTTATTCTGCAGAATAAAGAGACACAAAAGCTAATTGCTCCCAAAACATGTGCCTACCTCGCAAGGGAGGTAGCTAGGTTTTATACACTATCTTCTTTGGTGTCACCATCTAACAGGAAATTTCTAGCTGAAAAGAGAATACATGGCCTGTTCTTTGAGCAAGCATCTACTAAAAGATCTAGGTACTCACTGTTCTTTAAGAGAACATTCACTTGATTTTGCTTATCTGAAGAACGGCTTCTCTTAGACATTTTGCAACATTTCATTAGCAACTACCGTAGCAACTCTGGGTCGGAGCTGGGCACTTTTCCAACATTCCCCACACAATATAAAAAAAGAAAAGGCTTTCTTCACTTTAAATTCCATATCTTTGCCTATTTAGCAAGGTGATCAAGGAAGGAATGCATTGCAAACAGCAATAAGCGCAGATACAAAAGCAGAAAATAGCAAGTATTATTCCTAGACTTTTCCGTTCAGAGCTTGGCACTTCTCCAACAAAAATGGCAGCGAGACTATTATATGCACAGAAGTGGAAAAATGAAGCAATGCCAACAATGGAGGAATGCCTATTGAAGATATTGGAGCTGGCAGAGATATCAAAACCTACAGCGATAAGGAGAGATAAATCAACAGCCACATTCATATCTGAATGGAAACCTCTGATAGAATTTTTGGAAGAAACAGAGAAAAATGATGTATTTGTCTGTGGATTCAGTGTATGAGATATAGTTAACTTAGAAGAAAGAAAAGAATTTCATTACTGCCTTAAATGTATCAAACAAGGAGAGAACATAACTCACATTTGGGATATGTAGAGCCGAAAATACACCTTAACCTTTGTGTGTGTATATTATTTTTCTTTTTCCTTTTCTTCTTTATCTTTGGATGTAATGTCTTTATGTAATGCTTTTATGTCATGTATGTTTGCGAAACAATAAAAACATTTTTTTTAAATAAATAAATAAATCATTTCTGTGGTGTCTCCCTTCTGTGAATACATTTATGTTGAGAAATGTTAGACTTGTGACGGAAGCTTTTTCCACACTTGGTACACAGAAATGGTTTTTCACCTCTGTGAATTCTTTGATGTAAAGTAAGGGTGAACATACGACCGAAGCTTTTCCCACACTCCACACATTTGTATGGTCTCTCCCCTGTGTGGGTTCTTTGATGTCTACTCAAGGTCCCACTACGGCCGAAGCTTTCCCCACATTCCATACATTTATATGGCTTCTCTCCTGTGTGGATTCTTTCATGTGCAAAAAGCGTTCCTTTGTCCCTGAAGCTTTTTCCACACTCAAAACATTTATAAGGTCTCTCTTTTGTATGAATTCTTTGATGGGCGTTAAGGGTACTACTATTACAGAAACTCTTTCCGCACTCTATGCATTTATACGGTTTCTCCCCCATGTGAGTTCTTTGATGTCTGTTAAGGATCCCCTGATCGCTCAAGCCTTTTCCACACTGTGTGCATTTATATGGTTTATGCTCCGTGTGGCTACTTCGATGTCGTGCAAGGTGATGTATTCGGCCAAAAGTTTTTCCACACACCAGGCATTCGTACGGTTTCTCCCCTGTGTGGATTCTGCTATGTATCTTTAAGGCTGATTTACCTGAGAATATTTTCCCACACTCTGGACACTCTTCCTTTTCCTTTCCTTTGAAGCCTTCATGTGGGATCAGGAGATGGTGGCCATCAGCACCACGAGAAGAGGAGGCTCTCCTGTTCCTCTTCTTTGACTTACTTCTCATGCCCCCTCGGGGTCCCTTTCGACTTCCATGCCTCACTTTTTGCCCTTTGTGTGTGCTTGCTTGCAATGATATCTCAGGTGGCTTCCCATAATTCTCATTGCCTTGCACAGCACCTGCTTTGAGGGAACACGAAAAAAAAGCGAGATGTTTCCATTAGGACTTCATGGGATAAACCAAGGACAGATTTTGTAAACCGTCCAGAGAGCTTCGGCTATTGGGCGGTATAGAAATGCAATAAATAAATAAATGTGGACACGTTCGTGCATGCCGCCGCCCGTGGACACAGGATCTTTTAGGCCAAAAGGGCCATGCGCGTGGGTGCGTCTATAAGACGCAACTTTGTAGCCGATTCCTTCAAAGAGCCGTAGCATTGCTACTGCAAAGCAGAACCGATAAATACAGACAACAGGAGGGAGCACAGGCCGTCTGGTTGGAAAAACACAGCGCCATGCAGCCATCAAGCCCGGCCTCTGTCCTGCGTTCATGTGCTTACCATGGATCAGGAGGAAAACACAACTGGGCTTGGATCCGCCCCCCAGCAGAGCCCACTGGGCATAACCTAAACTGAGGCCATCGCTGCCAGACGCAGGAACTACATGGCAACCTCGGAGCAAGAACAAAAAACGCAGTAAAACCACACCGTGAAAAAGCGCAGTTTCAGGGGTAAAAGCCTGCCGTAGCTGCGAGTTGGTGACTGCATCATATAAACCACGCAGCACCACTGTGCAACTATGATGAGGTAAACAGACTGTATAGACACGTTGCCTGGATTATTAGAATCCGTGCATGTATTTCTTCACTTAGGTGTCTATTTTTTATGCTGGGTAAGGCAAATGTCCTCTCCTAGGCACCCACTCAATTCTCAGACAAGAAACAGTCCCATCACACACATTTAAGCAGATACCTGTTGATGTCTCCTCTTCCTCAGAACCACGGACAAACGGATCTTCTCCATCTTCCAGCCGGGAGATGAGGTCAGGTTTGGGCATTTCTTTCAAAGGAAGGAGGCAGGCGAGTTACTTCTCACTGCAAAATATTCCGGCCTTCCAAATCCACCCATAAATAACGCCCCCTCCCCAAAGCCACGAACAATGAAAGGCAAGGACTTACATTTCCTGCCAAGTAACAGGAGGACTCAACAAGATCTACATTTGGGTCTTCTGAACAGGGGCTCACATGGCAGCTAGACTTTGAGAAGCACGCTCTGGCTTCTGGTCTGTTTCTGGGCACAATTCAAAGGGTTGGTTTTGATTTACAAATCCCTAAACAACTTAGGGACAGTTCAGCTGAAGGACCCCCTCCTCCCATAAAAACCTGACTGAAATTTATCATCATCATCATCATCAGAGTAGAGAGGCTAGTTTAGGAGGTTATAGAGACAGGGCCTTTTTGGTAGCAGCACCAGGATTATGGAACTCCATGTGAGGTTTGGTTCTCTTGTTACTGTGTTTTACATGGGGAGCCAACCGTGTTCTATTCCATTAGTCTTTTTGCTGCTGCCTGAGGTTTTATCTCACTCTATATTTTTAAGTTAAACTGTTCTCTTGGGATTTTATTTTATTTGTGGTCACGCACCTGTGTCTTATGGTGTGAAGGTTTTTTTTAATGGTATTATTAGTCACCCCTGGACACCTAATGTTGAACAAAGAAGATAATATCCTGACCAATAAAAAACAAATAAAAGTGCAATATCAAGACAGTCTGCAATTGTTACCCATGAATAACAAGGATAAAACGAAAAGGTGTATAAAATCCTATGCACAATTATAAAACGTAGTGTAAAATTGCTCTCCAAAATATGAAAATAACAGATACATGTTTGAAAAGCTACAAAATGTATAAGAATACAGTAGTATACGGCTTATTTCTAGAGATCTACCAGGTAGATTTTGCTCATTTTTTTGTTTTAAACTGAAGTTTGAGCTGTGCAGACATGCTGAAAAATTTGAAACATCGAAAAGGGTTTTTAAAATGTCCTTATCACCTAATCTTCTCTTAGAGAGAACTGGGCTACAGGAGGAAAACCATGAAGGGATTACAACCAAATAAGTTACAAGGGACATACTTTGCAAATATCACATTTCCAAACCTTGCACTTTTCAAAATAGCATCCATCCAATTGATGTGGCAACCTCAGAACATAAGAAGAGCCCTGCTGGTCCAGACCGGGGGTCCATCTGGTCCAGCATCGAGAAAGTCCTTACCTAGAAAAGCCAAATTCTGGTAATTCTCCAACATGACCTCCTTGTACAGAGCTCTTTGGCCTGGATCCAGGAGAACCCACTCCCCATAGGTGAAATACACAGCCACCTCCTCAAAGGTCACCAGATCCTGAAAGGAGAAGGGGGAAAAATCCCTGCTCAGAAACCATTTTCCGTACACCTTCACAGTTGCTCCCAGTTGGAAAGAGTAAGTGGTAACAGGTAGGTTTGTCTGCACGTAATTCTCATTTTTGCAGGATTCAAGACTTTGGATAGTATCCAGTATTAGTCCTACTTAGAGTAGACCCATTGAAATGGATGGGACTGAAATTCGTTGTCATTAACCTAGGATATTACCTTGTGAGAGAGTAGAGTTCATAGCTTTCTCACTCGATCATCTCAAGAACATGAGAAGGGCCCTGCTGGATCAGACCAAGGGTCCATCTAATCCAGCACTCTGTTCACACAGGGGCCAACCAGCTGTCGACAAAGGTGACTCCTATTTTGGACAGATCCTCTACTCTGTTTGTAGATGCGGTTTGCGTGTTCTGCTGCCTGCAACTTTGGTCTGTTACAAAATGTCTGAATAGGGCAGTTACCTGCCGTCTGGCACATGTGTTGGTGGGGGGCAGGGGGTTGAACCCTACATCAAGGGCCTGGCTTAAAGCCCCACCAAACCTGGCCTACCCAAAGTGAACACTGAGTCTTAAAATAGTCCTGATGGTTGTCTTCTTCCACCCACACTGGAAGTTGACATGGCTTGGGGATGTTTACTGTATCTTGAGTGCAATAAAATATCCCCCCCCTCCACAAAATTTCTTCTACCTTCTTATGCTGTCTCATTTCGCAGCCACAGTGGAGGATAGCAACTAGTTTTGCTGGTAAGCCACTGGACAAGGAAGGAATTGAGGCAAAGCTTTCTTCTCGTAAGAACGGAAGTGCCCTGATGCTGGATCAGACCAAGGGTCCATCTAATCCAGCACTGTTTACACAGTGGCCAAGCAGCTGTCAACCAGAGACCAACAAAGCAGGACATGGTGCAACAGCACCCTCCCACCCATGTTCCCCAGCAACTGGTGCACACAGGCTCGTTGCCTCAAATACTGGAAATAGCACAGTATGAGTTCCATAGAATCATAGAATAGCAGAGTTGGAAGGGGCCTACAAGGCCATCGAGTCCAACCCCCTGCTCAATGCAGGAATCCACCCTAAAGCATCCCTGACAGGTGGTTGTCCAGCTGCCTCTTGAAGGCCTCTAGTGTGGGAGAGCCCACAACCTCCCTAGGTAACTGGTTCCATTGTCGTACTGCTCTAACAGTCAGGAAGTTTTTCCTGATGTCCAGCCGGAATCTGGCTTCCTTTAAATTGAGCCCGTTATTTCGTGTCCCACACTCTGGGAGGATCGAGAAGAGATCCTGGCCCTCCTCTGTGTGACAACCTTTGAAGTATTTGAAGTGTGCTACCATGTCTCCCCTCAACCTTCTCTTCTCCAGGCTAAACATGCTGGGTGAAGAAGTCCTTCCTTTTATTTGTCCTGGATCTCCCACCCATCAGTTTCTTTGGAAGACCCCACTGGGTTCTAGTATTTTGAGAGACGGAGAGAAATGTCTCCTGGTCCACATTTTCCACACCATGCATAATTTTGTACACCTCTATTATGTCTCCCCTCAGCTTCCTTTTCTCCAAGGTAAACAGTCCCAGCTGTTGTAACCTTCCTTCCTAGGGGAGATGCTCCAGCCCCTTCATCATTTTAGTTGCCCTTTTCTGCACTTTTTCCAGCTCTATAAATCTTTTTCTCTTCTCTTCCCACACACTGAAAGTAGCCTGGGCCTAGAGTTCAGTTGCCATAGTCAGGGCACTAGTAATTATTATTAATTATTTTCATTATTATTATTATTTCTTACCCACCTCTCCATTTTGATCAAGGCAGGGAACAACAGTAAATATAAAATACATAAAACTGAATTAAGAACATAATATACATTGTTAAAACATCCTAAAAACATCCTAAAAGCATCCTAAAATCCCCCTGGATAGGCTTTATGCTGCTTCTCTGAGTGGGCAAGAGGTGTGTGACGGATGCTCGAACAGCCCCTATTTATATCTACAACAAGCTGAATCTGAGCCAACCCGTTTTGTATGGGGCTTTTCAGTTGGGAAGGAGGAAGCCAGGAGTTTCATTTCCTGTATCTGCTTAGTTGGACCCACCCCAAGTCAAGACACAGATCTTCGCTGCAGCTTACTGACACCACTGCTGGGTTTTGGCAATGTCCCATTTCAGCTTCCTTGTGTACGATTATTTCTTCATTTGAAATTTTACTAGATATGCGTCAGATTGGGGTTATAAAAGTTTGTTGGCATAGCACAGAGAAAGAAGCTTTTGGGGGGCATAGAATGGGTTTGAGTGGGTGTAGAAGTGATGGGGTAATGCTTTAGTATTAAAGGGGGAAAGTAGGCGTACCCCCATAAACACTGTATCAGGGTTAGATCATAGAATCACAGAATAGTAGAGTAGGAAGGGGCCTATAAGGCCATCAAGTCCAACCCCCCGCTCAATGCAGGAATGATTTGGTTTGGATGAGGCCTGATAGAAAATGATTTGGAAATATGATTTAATATTGTTCAAAGGCATTACTCATGGGGACTTGCAACTTGGTATTGCTCGAAAGACATTAGTGATATGAACTTGTGACTTGCACTTTTACGGATTCCGGAATTTCCTGACAACTGAGTATGTTTTAAGTATAACTGCTTTCTGGATGGTGGTGTTGATGTATTTTGGTTAGCTCAGTTTCAGAAGACTTTCATCATTATTATTATTATTATTATTATTATTATTATTATTTCTCGCTTGTGGCGGGCTTTGCCAGGTCATGCTGTCTTTTACAGATTAAGGAATTTTCTGACAATTGAGCATGTTTTAAGTCTGTCTGCTTTCTGGAAGTTGGTGTGGATGTAGTTTGGTACACCCAGTTTCTGAAGGTTTTCAGTATAGTTTTTTGATGTGATGCCTAAAACGTAAGCCTAAACTGAAGCTTGCAAAGAGTGTGTCTTTTTCATTTAATTCTTTTCTGTGTGTGTGTGTGTGTCTCTCTCTCTCTGTGTATGTGTGTGTGTTAAAACTGGGTGATAAGCTGAATTCTTAACCTTGCTTTATTTAATGCCTAAACACCAACACATCCTGCAGCATCCAAAGTGAAGAGACATGTACTTTCAGACCACCGCATGCATTTGTGCGCACGCACACACACAATCTCAATGTTCCCTCCCTTACCTGAAATGGCTGCATGGAAGGTCTTTCCTCTGAGGCCATTGCAATGTCTGTTGGGGAGACAAAAGGGGGTGTAAACTATGACACAGCTTGGATTTTGTGCAGATACTGCCATTGTATGTTTAGGGCACAACTCAGAGGTTGACAAGCATCCAATGCAGGGGGGTTGCAGCGCAGAGGTGATCTTTGCCTCCACTCTCCAACCACTCTGTATTTTTGCTAGATGGGCGATTTTAGCTAGATGGGCGATTTTGCCAGCCCAGCAGAGGCTTTAGGGAGGGGGAAGGAAGGAGACTGGATAATGCTGAGGATAGCTCGTAGCCCCATGTCCCCAGTATCCTCTCCTTACCCCCAGGAACACCTCCTTCCCCCCCACCATCACCCCGTTCTGTTTTGTGAGCCCAGAGAGGTAGCTACCATGGTTCTCTTCACCAGCTACAAGGGGGAGAGGGCGGGGAGCGTGGTGTCCTGTCTCACACATCAGAGACCAATCTACAAGCTTGGAGCCAGGAAAAGGAACAATCTTATGTGTCCCCACCCCAAATGCTGTCTAGGGTACACAGGATTACTCCCTTAGTTGACGTATTTGGATTTTATGGCTTTCATTATAATACGCTGCCTTTTGCTTTGGGGCATGATAAATGGAATGCATAAATACATTTCATTCACTTTCCCCTGTGATTTTTCTTCATGTTCCATTTGACCTGAGGTACTCAAGCCTACAATCACATAATGTCTAGGCTCAAAATATCTTTCTGACCCTCTCCCTAAATTCTTCTAGCCTGTTCTCTGGCTTCTCCTTTACTGTGAATGCAGGTAACTTGGTCCACGCCCATAGAAACTCACACAAACACACCCAGAGTTGCAACAGCCGGCATTTGATAGCACTAGAAAAAAAAATACAGAAGAGAGTAAGAAGAGCCATGCTGGATCAGACCACCTAGTCCAGCACTCTGTTCACACCATGGCCAACCAGCTGTTGACTGTCGAGGAAATGTGTGAATGGGCTGTTTTGGCTGTGCCCACCCTGTTTTGATGTAAGCCCTTTCTATTAGAAATTAAGTTCTACAGCAATTTGACCCAACTGTAGCTGAAAATATATTGAGCAACACTTGCTCAACTAACAAGAAGTGTTGACACATTAGTTAGAGTGTGAACCTCCCAGCGAGGACAGGAAGAGTAGTAACCACAAAGGAACAGATGTTCCAGGATTGCAATAGCCATCTACGTATTGTTTTTCTAGTCTTAGAATTATCTGTACTCTGCACATAAATAAATGCCTTGCCTATCGTTGGTTATTGTACTGCAAAAATGTATTATGATTGGTTTATTATATGAGGAAGTTCTGTTGTTGCTTCTGAGCATGTTACCCTATAAGTATCTTAGTGTTGCCTGCAACTAGTGGGCAGTCCTTCAGATCCTCTAGGGTTTGCCACCTTGCAGCACTGCAGGCTGCTCGTAATAAAACTTTTTCAAGATGAGAGAAATTGTGTCTTGAGAGTCTTTGACCGCCACTCAGCGAACCACGGGAACCTGCCCTTTCGAGTTCCTCCACATGACCAGGGACCTACAAGAGAGCTGGTGTAGTGGTTAAAGTGTCGGACTGGGAGTCGGGAGATCTGGGTTCTAGTCCCCACTCGGCCATGGAAACGCACTGGGTGACTTTGGGCCAGTCACAGACTCTCAGCTCAGCCTACCTCACAGGATTGCTGTTCTGAGGATAAAATGGAGAGGAGACGGATTATGTACACCACCTTGGATTCCTTGGAGGAAAAAAGGCAGGATACAAATGCAATAATAAATAAAATAATGAAAAGAAGCCCACAAGTGCAACAGCACCCTCCCACCCATGTTCCCCAGCAACTGGTGCACACAGGCTTACTACCTCAAATACTGGAGATAGCACATAACCATCAGGGCTACTAGCCATGGATAGCCTTTGCCTCCAGGAAATAATCCAACCCCCTTTTAAAGCCATCCTAATTGGTGACCATCACTACATCCTGTGGTAGTGGGTTCCTTAATTTAACTATCGGTATTGCAAATGTAAACAAAAAAGTGCCATGTTCTTGTTTCTGTCAGTGATGGGTCGTCGTACCTGTTGTATCCTGCCTTTTATCAGCTGTTCTCGCCTCCTGCCACACGTCACTTGTTCCGCTGCTCCAACCAGCTCCAGCTCTTTGCTATGCCGAAACAGAGAGGCGATTGCAACAGTCAAGCAGATGGAGTGACAGACACCAACTGGGATGGTTTTCAAAGCAGGTTGGATGAATTCCTGGAGGAATTCATGTACATAGATGGTGCTATATAAATAAATAATAATAATAATAATAATAATAGGAAGAGAAGGCTATCAGTGGCTACTAGCCCTGATCATAGAATCATAGAATAGCAGAGTTGGAAGGAGCCTACAAGGCCATCGAGTCCAACCCCCTGCTCAATGCAGGAATCCACCCTAAAGCATCCCTGAGAGATGGTTGTCCAGCTGCCTCTTGAATGACTCTAGACTCTAGTGTGGTTGGGTGTTACTTCCAGTATCCGAGGCAGTGAGCCTATGTGCACCAGTTGCTGGGGAACATGGGCGGGAGGGTGCTGTTGCACAATATCCCACTTTGTGGGTTCCTGTTCGGCAACTGGGTGGCCACTGTGTGCACAGAGCATGGAGGTTTCCCAGAGAGAAGTCAGGGGCGGGGCGGAGGCTGGTGACTCCGATTCCGACGGTGCCGTGAATCCTTTCAGAGTTTCGGTCGGAAACCCAAAATAGGTTCGGCATCTTAGAGAGGTGCTTGAGAGTTCTGGCTGTTTCTGACCCAAACCTAGAATGGACGCACAGCCCCACTGAAAACGGAGCCACCAGCCTCCAGACCCCTTACATGCTTTTCACTGGGGAGGGGGAGCTGGGGAGGCTTTTCCTTCTCTTCTCCCACACTTCCCCCCCAAAAAGGTAAACCCCAACCTCCTGTCACCCCCACCCCACCCCACCCCAGTGTTTCCTTCTTGGTCTGTCCTGCCCTGCTGCAAGCCATGTGGTCTTGCCTTCCTGGAAGATGGCATGGGCTGGGCTCAGTACTAGCTACCTTTTCCCTTTAAAAATCCATCAATCCCCCTTCCTTAAAAAAACCAGAAAAGCCACAAACCCCAGTTCATTAACCATTGCGTGGCTGAGTGGCAGAATCCCCCCCACCTCCGACCTTTTCCTACCTGCCTTGTCTGCAAAGTTGCAATTCTCAGAACTCTACGGAACTGACTCGATACTTCCGGCTCCTGAGCGAACGTGGCGCCTCCTTGGTGAGCGCCGGGGAGGGGGGCACCATAGAGCTATGGCTGATTGAGCAGCTCCTGCTGCTGTGCAAATACCTTGTCTGGAGTTCAAAGGGAGTTGGGAGGGAAGGCTGCGTGCGTTTCATTCCTATCTCTATGGTTTGCAGAGGGTGCGCTTTGCAAATTGGCCTCCTCGTGAGTTTCCCAGAGAAAGAGGCGAAGCCCACAGAGAAACCATACTTGCCCGTAGGGATCCATAGGAAAGTTCTTACCCATAGGGAAACATAGCACAGTCCTTGTCTATAGAGAAACCATACTTGCCCATAGGGATCCATTGCAAAGCACTTGTCCATAGGGAAACATAGCACAGTCCTTGTCTATAGAGAAACCATACTTGCCCATAGGGATCCATAGGAAAGCTCTTACCCATAGGGAAACATAGGACTGAACTGATCCATAAAGAAACCATACTTGCCCATAGGGATCCATTGCAAAGCACTTGTCCATAGGGAAACATAGCACAGTCCTTGTCTATAGAGAAACCACACTTGCCCATAGGGATCCATAGGAAAGCTCTTACCCATAGGGAAACATAGTACAGTCCTTGTCTATAGAGAAACCATACTTGCCCATAGGGATCCATTGAAAAGCCCTTGCCCATAGAGATCCATATGACAGAATTGCCCATAGGGAAACCATACTTGCCCACAGGGATCCATTGCAACGTGCTTGTCCATAGGGAAACATAGAACAGAATTGTCCATAGGGAAACATAGCACAGTCCTTGTCTATAGAGAAACCATACTTGCCCATAGGAATCCATTGCAAAGCGCTTGTCCATAGGGAAACATAGCACAGTCCTTGTCTATAGAGAAACCATACTTGCCCATAGGGATCCATAGGAAAGCTCTTACCCATAGGGAAACATAGTACAGTCCTTGTCTATAGAGAAACCATACTTGCCCATAGGGATCCATAGGAAAGCTCTTACCCATAGGGAAACATAGGATTGAACTGATCCATAAAGAAACCATACTTGCCCATAGGAATCCATTGCAAAGCGCTTGTCCATAGGGAAACATAGCACAGTCCTTGTCTATAGAGAAACCATACTTGTCCATAGGGATCCATAGGAAAGCTCTTACCCATAGGGAAACATAGTACAGTCCTTGTCTATAGAGAAACCATACTTGCCCATAGGGATCCATTGAAAAGCCCTTGCCCATAGAGATCCATATGACAGAATTGCCCATAGGGAAACCATACTTGCCCACAGGGATCCATTGCAACGTGCTTGTCCATAGGGAAACATAGAACAGAATTGTCCATAGGGAAACATAGCACAGTCCTTGTCTATAGAGAAACCATACTTGCCCATAGGAATCCATTGCAAAGCGCTTGTCCATAGGGAAACATAGCACAGTCCTTGTCTATAGAGAAACCATACTTGCCCATAGGGATCCATAGGAAAGCTCTTACCCATAGGGAAACATAGGACTGAACTGATCCATAAAGAAACCATACTTGCCCATAGGAATCCATTGCAAAGCGCTTGTCCATAGGGAAACATAGCACAGTCCTTGTCTATAGAGAAACCATACTTGCCCATAGGGATCCATAGGAAAGCTCTTACCCATAGGGAAACATAGTACAGTCCTTGTCTATAGAGAAACCATACTTGCCCATAGGGATCCATTGAAAAGCCCTTGCCCATAGAGATCCATATGACAGAATTGTCCATAGAGAAACCATACTTGTCCATAGGGATCCATTGCAACGTGCTTGCCCATAGGGAAACATAGAACAGAATTGTCCATAGCGAAACCATACTTGTCCATAGGGATCCATAGGAAAGCTCTTACCCATAGGGAAACATAGGACTGAACTGATTCATAGAGAAACCATACTTGCCCATAGGGAAACATTTAACAGTACTTGCTCATAGGGAAAGCATCCTTGCCTACAGGGAAACATAGGACAGTGTTTGCCCATAGGGAAACATAGGGTAATACCTGCCCATAGGAAAAATAAACCACCCCATTGGGAAAATACTTGCGCTTAGGAAAAATATATTTGCCTATAGGGAAACATATGACAGCATCTCCCTATAGGGGAAACAGGCCTAATATTCTACACTCTTCAAGCGGAGTTCTACACGGTCACCCAAGGATGCCACCCAGGCTATGGGCACTCTCTCCCAGTAGCCCATTGCCCCGCATCCCTCAGATCTCACCCGAGGAATGGTTGGATCTAAGCCATACCAGCTATGCTATGCTCTCACCCTACAATAGCTCATACACACACACACACACACACACACACACACACACACACACACCCCATAGCTAGACCTCAGGTTTATCCCTGGATCGTCCAGGGGTCAAACCTGTTCATCTAGGTGACACACAGGGGATCCAGTGCTCAGGCAGGGGCGAACCCTGGATGTTCCCAGGATAAACCTTAGGTCTAGCTGTGGCCTGGGTGTGATGATGGGGCAGCCTGGAATGGTCGGAGGGGCTCATGTGACTGGAGTTAGATAGGTGGGGTCTGAAGTCCACCAGGAAAGGGACTCACAGGGTCTCTTCTCTGTTCTCTACAGGGTGCTAAACACAGATCACAGCACTGGGGATATTCTAGGATGAAAAAGCCTCGTTGTTTGTGTATCAAGTGAAAGCTGTACGGATCTAGGATTATAGTTTGGAACAGAAATGCTGGTGCAAGGGATTATCTAATGACTGTATAGAGAAGCAAGCAATTCTGTTTCAATAATTAGAAATATGGAGGCCACAGTGGCAAATTCCTGGCCTTGTTCCATGGTTCAACAGCCTTTCTCACACTGTATAAGCCGAGCTGGCTCAAGGTATTTGATTGCCTAATACCCCACTCAAATTTCTCACTCCCGCACACTAAACATTATGGCCATAGCTAGACCTCAGGTTTATCTCTGGATCGTCCAGGGGTCAAACCTGTTCATCTAGGTGACACACAGGGGATCCAGTGCTTAGGCAGGGGCGAACCCTGGATGATCCCAGGATAAACCTTAGGTCTAGCTGTGGCCACAGTGATGCCTGAGAAGAGGTTAGAGTCTTGCCCTTCACGGCGGACGCTCTGCCTCCGTCAGCCACCTTATATCTCTCCTTCCCAATGGCTGGCTCAAGACGTAGCAGGGCTGGTCCTGTGGGGAGCAGCAGTCTAGCAGGCAGAAGTCCAAGGCAGAGTTGCTAGTGGGGGTGGCAGCAGCGGCAGGCACCCCCTTCTCTCTTGGAGGATGGGTCTCTTTTTTCATCAGGTACGCTCAGCCAGGAAGGACAGGGATCAAGAGGGCAAGGGGTGGGCCCCATTGCTGCTAGCATCAGGCTGCAATGGACCTGATCCCAGAAAACCGGGCACATGGGGGCATCAGACACCTCAACTGGAGCTGAACAACAACAGTGTGGCACAGTGGCTAGAGTGTTGGGCTGGGAGTCGGAAGATCCGGCTTTAAGTCCCCGCTTTGCCATGGAAACCCACTGGGTGACTTTGGGCCAGTCAGACTCTCAGCCCAACCCAACCCACCTCACAGGGTTGTTGTTGTTACACAGAAAGATTTCCCCTTCTCTGTTCCGTTTCTCTAGCATCCTGAGAGCCAGGCCATATATGGCTCTCCTAGTTCTCAGATGGAAGGACTACCTGATTTACAGCATTCTTCCTCTCCAGCTAGACAAAGGAATTGTTAGTGCGCAGATGTAAAAACTCTACCCAGGAGTATATATAGCCCCCAGCTCCATTTTGGGTGGGCAACGTGAGTTTATGGAACGTGAGTTCACTCGTTGTCTCTTTCTATGGAAATAAAGCTGTTTTGTCCCTCACCTCTTAAGTTCCTCTTGTTCTTGGTGGAAAATTGGGCACTCACCAGGAGTTGAACCCACATTTTTGCAACATTGTGAGGATAGAAATGCAGAGGAGGATTATATACACCGCCTTGGGTTCCTTGGAGGAAAAAAAGGCGGGATATAAATGTAATAAAATAAATAAATTGAAAATCAAGCAGCAGCAATGATCAAAGGGAGAATAAAAGAACACACAGAGAGCAGGCAAGCAAGTTGTGAATCGTGGGATCATTGTGGTCGGGAAGGAGAGGAAATATCCTCAACAGCGTCTCTCTCTTTCTCTCTCCCCCTTCCAAGGTTCCATGCAGTTTTTCAAAGGCTACAATCCTCTCTACACAGTGACCCAGGAGTAAGACCATTGCACTCAGTGGAGCTTACTCCTGAGAAGACACTGATTCCTCTCGGAGGAGCCTCTGCGGCTCTTTTGCTCTCCTGGGTTGACTCAGTGGTTGAGTTCCCACGACAGGCTAATGAACGGGGGGGCTGGAGAGGGGGTTAATAGGAACAGCCTGGGAAACAACCCTGGATTAGCGTGTCGTCTGAACTCACCCAATCTAAGGGTTAAAGAGAGCGAGCGTGCTGAGTCCTAGAGAGGCTGGTGAAGAGCAAAGGCTGTTTTACAGCGCCCACTTCCTTCTCCCCCCCCCCCTTGGGAAAGCAGCCTGGGAGGTTTTGCATCGTGGGTCCCACCTGCAGCCTCTCTTCCCTTGCAGAGGAGCAGGTGAGTGCAAGATGCAAGGGGGTCCCGGGGGGGGGGGAGAGGAGGGAAAGAGCCTGCCCCCTGCAGCAGCAGAGAAGGGAGGGAGCCAAAGGTAGGGGGGAAAGTTTGGGGCAGGGGGTGGGTGGGAAGAGAGAGAGACCCCCCCTGCCCCCCAGATGATTGACTCACTTGGGGTCCCCTCCAAGGAGACCCCCGCCTTGCACCTCCTTCCCTCCCCATAGTTAGGGAATCCTGGAAGGGAAGGCTGGAGAAGGGGGCATTATTGGGGAATTGGGAGGGTCAGAATGCTTTCCTATGGCCATTCTGAAGGATACCTAATACTATATCCATGTGCCAGGGGCGCATGGCCAGTCCGATGGAGCATGCATCAAGCAGATAGGCTTAGGGTGCTAATGTGAACCAACATGAGCAGTTTGGGGGCTCCCCCTCTTTCCTGTGGGGCTGCCCTCTTTTAGATCTGGTCACTCTAGCATAGCTCCTGCAGCTTTAACTGTTGTGATGAAGAGAGGATTTCACCAGGTTCTCCGTAAATGCAAATGGCACCTGCTGAAATTCTCTTTTCTATGCAACTGTTAAAGATACAGGAGCCCTGTCCTCTTTTTCATAGGGTCACCCTAACTTATTACATTTATATACTGCCCCATAGCCGAAGATCTCTGGGCGGTTTACAAGCATGCAAATTTTTACAAGTTTTTAAAGCTCAGCTAAAAACTTTTCTTTTTTCTAAAGCTTTTAAAACTTGATTTTGATCTGACTTTTATACTGTTCGTTTTACTCTACCCTGTGCCTGTTTGGTGCATTCTCTTCCCCTTCTTATTGTTTTATTGTGATTTTATTAGAATGTAAGCCTATGCGGCAGGGTTTTGCTATTTTATTGTTTTACTCTGTACAGCACCATGTACACTGATGGTGCTATATAAATAATAATAATAATAATAATAATAATAATAATAATAATAATGATGCAAGCAATCATGGGATCAAGGAGAGGAAATATCCTCAACAGCGTCTCTCCCTCCCCCCCCCTCTTCCAAGGTTCCAGGCAGTTTTTCAAAGGCTACAATCCTCTCTACACACCGACCCAGGAGTAAGACCATTGCACTCAGAGGAGCTGACTCCTGGGAAGACACTCCTTCTTCCCAGAGGAGCCTTTGCCTCTCTTTTGCTCTCCTGGGTAGACTCAGTGGCTGAGTTCCCACGACAGGCTAATCAATGGGGGCTGGAGAGGGGGTAATAGGAACAGCCTGGGAAACAACCCTGGATTAGCGTGTCGTCTGAACTCATCCAATCTAAGGGTTAAAGAGAGTGAGGGTGCTGTGTCCTAGAGAGGCCGGGGAAGAGCCAAGGCTGGGTGAGGCCCCTCCCTTCCCACCCCACAGTTCTGCCTCCCCCCCTGGAAAAGCAGCCTGGGAGGTTTTGCATCGTGACCCCCACCTGCAGCCTTTCTTCCCTTGCAGAGGAACCTGTGAGTGCAAAATGCAAGGGGGAGTGGAGGGAAAGAGGCCCCCCCCCCCAGGTTTGGGGTAGGGGGTGGGTGGGAAGAGAGGGAGACCCACCTCCTGCCCCCCAGGTGACTGAACTACTTGGGGCCCCTCCAGGAGACCCCTGCCTTGCACCTCCTTCCCTCCCCATAGTTAGGGAATCCTGGAAGGGAAGGCTGGAGAAAAGGGCGTTGGGGGGGGGAATTGGGAGGGTCAGAATGCTTTCCTATGGCCATTCTGAAGGATACCTAATACTACATCCATGTGCCAGGGGCGCATGGCCAGTCTGATGGAGCATGCATCAAGCAGATAGGCTTAGGGTGCTAGTGTGAACCCCCATGAGCAGTTTGGTTGCTCCCCCTCTTTCCTGTGGGGCTGCCTGCCTCTGCCCAATGCTTTCCCATGGCCATTCTGAAGGAAATGCATTGGCCGTGCGCAAGGAGGGGACCGTTCCCATGGAGCATGCATCACACTGGGACTCCTGGGATGGGAGGGGGCAGCACCTGCGTTATCCATGAGTTGTTTGGGGGTCTCCCCGCATCTCCATTATCCCAAACTGGCATTTCAATGGTCATTCAGTGTCCTTTTCCGTATGTCTCAAGCCTTCGAAATCAACCTGGGGTGCTTTTATAAGGACATATTAAAACTAATGACAGTACTTGTCCACAGGGATACCATGAGTGGCCTTAGAAGCCAAAAACTATGGGGGGAAAAGAGACTGCCTACCCAATATGTCGTTCACTAATAGGGAACCAAATGTCTACCGGAGAACTAAAAAGAAAGGAAAAAGGCCAATTAGAAGGCAAGAAAGTTTAGGGGAGTCGGTGAATCAGAAAGAGGTTGAATCTTAAGGGAAGGGCGGTCCTTCGATTCAGCTCTCTTTCTGTCATTTTGGTTTGCAGAGCTCCAAGCTGGGCTAGCCTGTTTTTGCTGGTTTTGGAGCCTTTTGGGCACAGTTTGCATGTTTGCCCCTTTTTTGACATAAAAAGGAAATTCCTAGTTTGACCCTGTCTCTTCTTCTGCCATCGCTTCTGAACTAGGTTTGGGGACGAGATGCTTAGGCCTTGAGCTGCTTGATTCTCCAGCGATTTTATTTTACTTGATAGACTGGAGTGCTGGGCTGAAAACAACAGGATGAAATTTAATAGGGATAAATGCCAAGTCCTGCATTTAGGAAATAGAAACCAAAGGCACAGTTACAAGATGGGGGATACTTGGCTCAGCAATACTACAAAGGAGAAGGACCTTGGAATTGTTGTAGATTGCAAGCTGAATAGGAGCCAACAGTGCGATATGGCTGCAAGAAAGGCAAATGCTATTTTGGGCTGCATTAATAGAAGTATAGCTTCCAAATCACGTGAGGTACTGGTTCCTCTATGTATTGTGTCCAGTTCTGGGCTCCACAATTCAAAAAGGACGCAGACAAGCTGGAGCGTGTTCAGAGGAGGGCAACCAGGATTCCTGATCAGGGTTCTGGAAACAAAGCCCTATGAAGAGAGACTGAAAGAACTGGGCATGTTTAGCCTGGAGAAGAGAAGATTGAGAGGAGACATGATAGCACTCTTCAAATACTTAAAAGGTTGTCACACAGAGGAGGGCCAGGATCTCTTCTTGATCCTCCCAGAGTGCAGAACATGGAATAACGGGCTCAAGTTAAAGGAAGCCAGAATCCGGCTGGACATCAGGAAAAACTTCCTGACTGTTAGAGCAGTATGACAATGGAATCAGTTAACTAGGGAGGTTGTGGGCTCTCCCACACTAGAGACCTTCAAGAGGCAGCTGGACAACCCTCTGTCAGGGATGCTTTAGGGTGGATTCCTGCATTGAGCAGGGGGCTGGACTCGATGGCCTTGTAGGCCCCTTCCAACTCTGCTATTCTATGATTCTATGATTCTACTCACTGGTTGAACTCAGGGTTCACTAGCCTTTTCAGTTTTAAAACACCCTCTCTACTCTCTACCTGCATTCCTTTTTCCAAACTAGGCTTTGCCGCGTTCTACACCTTGGGTTCTAAGAGGCTGGGGTGACCATATGAAAAGGAGTACAGGGCTCCTGTATCTTTAACAGTTGTATTGAAAAGGAAATTTCAGCAAGTGTCCTTTGTATATATGAGGAACCAGGTGAAATTTGCTCTTCATCACAACAGTTAAAGCTGCAGGTGCCCTGCCCTCTTTTAAATATGGTCACTCTAGTATCACTCCTGCAGCTTTAACTGTTGTGATGACGGGGGAATTTCACCAGGTTCTCCATATATACAAATAACCCTTGCTGAAATTCCCTTTTCTATGCAACTGCTGATGATACAGGAGCGCTGTCCTCCTTTTCATATGGTCACCCTATAAGAAGATCTTCTTCCGACTTTCCCCTGGGTCTGCAACATCCTGATCTTCAGATCCCTGCCTGGGATGGGGAGAAAGACCTTCCTTTTAATTCCACGCCATCCCTGCTCTCTTTCCTTCCTGTAAAAGTTTAATTATACGTTTTATATTGCATTGAATGAGTTTGGATTGGGGGACATTTAAGTTGAGCTACATAACAATTCAAATGCTGCTAGTTGGGCTTAGTATGCTTTTCACATTTTTTTCTATCAGGCCTTAGCAGGAGTTAAACTGTAGTGTATTTTGCACAGTGCACACCTGTATTTCTTTGTAAACATTGCATGTTTCACATTTCATTGTTACACGTGATGTTCTTTTGCATTTATATTCTTTATAAACCATTCATCTCTTAAGGCTTTCTATGCGGCATGTTTCATTTGTTTAACAAGTGGAAAAAGTGTTCACTAATTTTTAAAATAAACTTTCACGCATTTTCAATACCCTTAAGTCAGCTCTGGTTACACTTCCTCTCCCATTGGGGCAGAGTCAGAACCTCATTTTCAATCAGGAGCCTGGTTCCTGTGGGTCCAGGTTTGTAGGGACCCATCGGAGACAGGTCCTGGGTATTAAGTTGGCCACAGCTGTATCCAATTCATGCAGCTCCTCCTTTTCAATTCCTACAGGACAGTCCTTGCCTGAAGAGAGAAATTGGCAGCCAAGAAGGAGACCTTTTGAGTCCTGGTGGGAGCGGAGATGGAGAAGAGAGTGAAGATGGAAGAGCAAAGCTTTGCTGGCCCTGAAGCAGGAAACATCCAGGAAGGGAGCAGTGCAGAGCCCTGGGAAGGAAGAGTGCAGGAGGACCAGCCTGGGAGCAACACCTGCTCAGACGTGGAGCGCCAGCGCTTCAGGGACTTCTGCTACCAGGAGGCCGAAGGGCCCCGAGAGGTTTGCAGCCAACTCCACCACCTTTGCCGCCAGTGGCTGAAGCCAGAAAAGCACATGAAAGCTCAGATGCTGGACCTGGTGGTTCTGGAGCAGTTCCTGGCTGTCCTGCCCCCAGAGATGGAGAACTGGGTCAGAGAGTGTGGAGCGGAGACCAGTTCCCAGGCGGTGGCCCTGGCAGAAGGCTTCCTCCTGAGCCAGGCAGGGGGCAAAGAGCAGGTGAGAGCATTTCATCCTGGTGACTAACAGGGACTGTGTTCTTAAAACTTCCTTCTACTTGTTTTGCATGTACTCTAAGGAAGGGATGCCCCAATTTCCAAAGACCCTTCCCCACTAATGTGTAGACCAGACCCTTCTCAGAGAATAATTAAACAAACAGTGTGTAGTTAAAATGTGCAATTCCCTACCACAAGATGCAGTGATGGCCACCCATTTGCATGGTTTAAAATGGGTTAGACAAATTCCCAGAGATGAAGGCTATGAATGGCTACTAGTCCAGATGGCTGTGTCCTATCTCCAGTATCATAACCAGTATATCTTTGTATACCAGTTGCTGGGGAATATGGGTGCTGTTGCACTCATGTCCCGCTTGTGGGTTTGTGGTCAACAGCTGATGGGCCACTGTTGGGGGAGGGGAGAATGCTGGACTAGATGGACTCTTGTTCTGATCAAGAACAGCTCTTCTTAGGTTCTCATGATCGCAGGAGAAGTGAATGGATTTGAGAATCCTTCTTCAACCTGTGGCAGAGTCCCCCCAACAGGTCAGGAATCGCATTTGTGGACACCAAACTGCTGGGTTATCAGGGAATTTCTGGGAGGTTCTGTCTTTCCTCCTGGCTGGGTTTTGGAGGGTGTTCAAGTGCTTTGCTTATGCCAGGGTTGAACTCTTAGCCCCAGAGAACACATCTTTATGTGCTCCCCTGATAAAGACACCACTGAGGATGTGCTCCGTGGTTTGGACTATAGATCATCTTTAGAAGGAGTCCCGAAATTCAAAGCTATTTGGAACCGCTGCCCTTGGCCTTGACCTGACCCATTTCTTTCCTTCCCTAATCCCACTTCACTCTCTGGGATCCTACCTTTTGCTCCAGGTGCAGCGGATGTTGGCCAAAGCGTCCACAGATTTCCCCGAGGCAGAGAAGGCTCCACTGGGCACCACACAGAGGCCGCTGGATGGGTGGATCTTGCAGGAGGGTGATGGAGGACCCTCCTCTCTTGGTAAGGAATAGTGGGACAAATTTCCCAATGGTCTCCCTCCTTCGATTCCACCTGAGGTGCATGAGCTGCTTTAATGTTCTCCTTGAGCCTGATTTTACAGTTAGAGAGAGACTCCTTTTCTCTAGATACTCAAAAAGGAAATGTTGTTTAGTAATGTGGACAAACATTGATTCCAGTAAAACAATAGAAACGGAAATGTTTAAGAACGTTGACTTACCTCCCCTCCTTCTTTGCTTTCCTCGCAGGGAGCGGAAAAATCTGCAGAGAAAGTGAACTGATCCTGGGGGATCCTTCTAGGCCTCCTTCGCTTGGTGGTGGAGTGGAAGCAGTTTCTACACAGCCTGGGCAGGTAGAGGGGTCCTGGGGGCCTCTGTCCGCTGCACATCTCTTTGGTGCTAGAAGAACCTGCCCCTTTAGCCTTTGCTCTTCTCCAAGATGGCGGCTAGGAAGGCCTTGAATGTCACTCACGAAGCTCTGGCATTCAGAAGGAGGACCTCACCATCCTGGTCTTCATGGATCGCAACTTCATGGATTTTTGTGAACCACCCAGAGAGCTTCAGCTATTGGGCGGTATAAAAATGTAATAAATAAATAAATAAATAAACCTTATGTGTAAGGAGAACCTCAATTCTTCTTCTGCTTTCAGGGTCTGGTGACTTTTGAGGAGGTGTCTATTCATTTCTCGGAGGAGGAGTGGGCTCTGCTGGATCCAGGCCAGAGGACTCTGCACAAAGAAGTCATGGAGGAGAATCGTGGGATCCTGGACTCTCTGGGTAAGGAATGGGATTCCTTTGAGTAAGGCTCCCTCTTTGCCTTCTGTGTCAGTGCATTATAAGGATGTCATTGAGGACAACTGTGCCTGGTCCTTGTTCCTGGGTTACTCTAGTCCAGATTAAGCAGAGAGTGTTCAAACTTTATTGTACTAGCCAAAGGCCATGACAAATACATCAAAAGAAAATATTGATACATATATACAGTAATATAAATATTTCAAACAGTAGAAAATTATACAGATAACTTCGAATTTGCCATGACTAAAACTGAGCTTTCACTCAGCAGTGTGAATCTCCAGGGCAGTTTATGGCAATTTTGTCTAGTTCTCTCTGCCTAATCTTTTTTGCTGCCAGAGCAAACAAAGCCACTTTATGTGTCACAAAACTGCTGGTACAAATAAGGGGAGGAGCCCTCACTGGAGGAAAAAACAAGGAATGGATCCTGTAGGTATACACTAGGTCTGTACTATCCAGTCTGTGCTAACAGGGCTGTATCGGACATTTTCTATTGTGGAATGTGCTAGACAATATGGGGCAGATCAAAACAAAAATATCGTATTTTCCGGCGTATAAGACGACTGGGCGTATAAGACGACCCCCAACTTTTGAGAAGATTTTCCTGGGTTAAAAAGTCATCTTATACTGGGCGTATAAGACGACCCCCAACTTTTGAGAAGATTTTCCTGGGTTAAAAAGTAGTCTTATATGCCAGAAAATACAGTAGTCCTTTAATAAATCAGTGTGAGTTATAATAACATTCAATTCCACCTCAGACAATAATCATCTGCTTGTATATCTGATGTTTACATAACGTTAGGACTTTTTACACAGTGTAGTGCCACAAGTTAAATATGTGTGCAGTTGGAAAGAACCTTTACCGATTCACTTCGTTGTGAATCGAAGTAAAACTTTCATTTATTATAACAAGAATAGAGCGCACACATATGAGTTCATAGAATAGCAGAGTTGGAAGGGGCCTACAAGGCCATCGAGTCCAACCCCCTGCTCAATTGAGGAATCCACCCTAAAGCATCCCTGACAGGTGGTTGTCCAGCTGCCTCTTGAAAAAACCTTAACAATTGTAACCAAAGAAAACAGAAGGCTTTCATAAATTATGACTCTGCAATTGTAGACAGGAGAAAACGTAGAAAGTTTCCATTAATTATAACTTGGTGGTAATTCTGGATAATATGCGGTTTCCAAACTTCATCAGTAATCAAAATTGCAACATACTTAAAAGGTTGTCACACAGCGGAGGGCCAGGATCTCTTCTCGGTCCTCCCAGAGTGCAGGACACGGAATAACGGGCTCAAGTTAAAGGAAGCCAGATTCCAGCTGGACATCAGGAAAAACTTCCTGACTGTTAGAGCAGTACGACATTGGAACCAGTTACCTAGGGAGGTTGTGGGCTCTCCCACACTAGAGGCCTTCAAGAGGCAGCTGGACAACCATCTGTCAGGGATGCTTTAGGGTGGATTCCTACATTGAGCAGGGGTTGGACTCGATGGCCTTGTAGGCCCCTTCCAACTCTGCTATTCTATGATTCTATGATTTTCTGAAAAGCAGTTTCGTCGGGTATAGGTCACAGGCTCGTTATAAATTTTAGAGACACTGACTCCCATGGTAGACAAAACACTGTGGCAGGTAGAAAACAATACATGTTGATAACTTTGTAAGACAAATACAGAAAGTTAATTCATAATAGTGGCCAAATGCTATGGATAATGACCTTCCTGAATCAAAGTTATCTATCTCTGAGTATTCCTGAATAGAATCTCATCTGTAATAACAAGAATACTTGAGTAAGCATTTCTGTTTTATATTTAGTTAGAATTCTAAAGTAATACAATTATAAAGATATATATATACAGGAAGGAGATGTGTAAATACCTTCTGGTACTGCCTTATAATGATAGCGAAAGTCTGTAGTTGTGAACTGCCCAGAGAGCTTTGGCTATTGGGTGGTACTAAAATTAAATAAATAAATAAATAAATAAATTAAACCTCTGGGAAGGAGACACAAGTAATGTGAGAAACTCCCTCATTATATAGTGTGTTTATAAGCGATAATCGCCCATTAGAAGGTAATAATGATAGGAGGATAGATAACATAAGGATAATTAAGGCCTTAATCAAAACAGAGTTGAAAACACGGTGAAGGAACTACCATATTTCTTAGATTCTAAGACACAGTTTTCCCCCCATATAAACATCTCTAAACACGGGGTGCGTCTTAGAATCACGGGTGCGATTATTATTCTTAGAATCAAAGCTTTTTTTTTTCTGTTGGTGGTACTGAAAGTGTGCGTCTTACAATCGATGGCGTCTTACAATCGAAGAAATACGGTAGATTAAAGTGACAGAGCTACAGGAACCCAGAAAGATTTTTTTTTCCATTCAGTCCTGTAGGAATAAGGGACTTCAACTTATAGGTCCAAAAAGCCCGTCTCTTTAGCAAAGCCTCATTGACATTAATGCATTGAAGTGGTCTGCTTGTAACATGTTCCACAGCGAAAAAGTCGAAAGATTCTACTGGTTGAGAAAACTGTAAGAAGTGAGGAGTTAAAGGTGCCTCTAAGACTTTGTTTTGAATATGACTCTTGTCGTAGAGAAGCCACCTTAACTGTCGGCATCACTCAGGCGAAAAAGAACCATTTCTGCAAGGGCATTCCTATATCCATGTGTTAACAAGGGTTTCTGGAATCTCTCTCTTGGGTCCCCACACAGAGGGCAAATTAACATGTCATGAACAATCTCCTCCACCTGATGTTGGCCGCAGATGCAGAGTCTGCATTCAAATGGCACCTTGGGATAGCGTCCATCCAGAACTGCAGTTGGCATCACTTGGAATCTCAGTTCAATAAAAGCATTTCTTAGGGAAAGAGGCCTCAGTTTGGACAAATAGCTGGCTCTGAAGTGTTCCACTTTCAAAAGAGGGAACCACTGGGAGAATTTAGAGGTTTTAATTAGTTGCAGATCCCTCCTGAATCTATCCAAAATAGCCAATCCCTTGGTTGCTTCTTATCCATGTCTAGGACGGGCTTCAGCTCAGGAAAGTAATAGCTATGCAGGAGCTTTTGGAGTATGGCCGTCCAATAACAATTTTTGTTCATTCCCAGGAAACACATAGCTGCAAGATGTTCATTTGGCAAGGTGACAATTTGTTTACAATATTTCAATTGAGCACACTCTACTCTTGTCCTAATGGATGGCCATCCAGATTCAGTAAACAAAAAAGTGGCAGGGGTTCTAGGTGGGAGACAGTGGAGTTTTCGGAGAAAATTGTTCTGCACAATCTCCAGGGCGTTCATGATGGGGTTGTCCCAGCTAATCAGAGATCTCCCAGGGCAGCCAAACAGGAATCTTTCAATGTCCCCCATTTTTAGCTTTTCCTGGGAAGAGTTTGTGCTTTCGCTCTCAAAACTAAAGTCTTCGGAATATCCCATCCTTCTTGAACTCTGTTTTTTTTCCTATTTCCTACCTATGGGATATGCCTCAAGCTTCCTCTGAAGTTGGCTTTCTTAAGGTCCAGTGTCAATGCCAATGAAGCTTCATTTTCAGAGCCTCCGCTGCCATGGATTCAAAGATGATATGGTCTCTTTCTCCCAAAGTTTCTACCATTCTTCCTTATTATTCATGATTAACTCCAGGACAGCAGATCCGCCTGTTGTTTCTTTGACCTACCTGAGAGTTAGACTAGCAGAAGACGCCGGGATAGCTGGAATTCTCCATAACTACCATGACGCCTATGTGAACTTTGTATCGTCTTTTCCAGGAAAGCACCATCCATGTCTTCTGACTGTCTGGGTGGTTTGGACAAGACTCCCACACCCATAACAGTCTTGTTTCTCACTCCATCTTTACCTGCTTGATTTCGACAGGGCGTCCATTCTCAGAATTTCCCTACAGGTCTATACCTTCCCGACATATAACAATACTCACCTTCCCCTTTCAATGGCTGTATTCCTATCGTGAGTCTTATCCCTTATCTGTTCCTCTTCCGCCTCTTGTGCTTCTCTTTGCTGTTGCAGTTCTACTGTATATTCGGATTTCAAGTTTATCCTGTTTTCTCCCATGATCCGTGGGTTCTTATATCAGCTTAGGTTGATATACCAACTACGCCCTTATCTGGACAGAGATAGCCTAGCTACAGTTATCCATGCTCTGATAACCTCTCGTTTGGATTACTGCAATGCGTTATACGTGGGGCTGCCTTTGAAAATGGTCTGGAAGCTTCAGCTGGTACAAAACAGGGCAGCCTGTTTACTAACAGGGACTGGCCAGCGAGATCACATTACGCCAGTCCTTTTACAACTTCATTGGCTGCCAGTCCAGGTTCAGGCCCGATCCAAAGTGCTGGTACTAACATACAAAACCCTAAACCAGTAGTTCCCAAAGTGGGCGGTATTGCCCCCTTGGGGGCGGTGGGAATGCATAGGGGGGCATTAAGAGGCAAAAGGACGGCAGGGGGGCGCTGGCAGGGGGCGCTAACAGGCAAAGGGGCGGCAGGGGGGCACTCGAGGTGGTCTCTCCAGAAGGTCCTAAAACCCAGGGACCGAGCAGGAAAGAGCGGCAAATTCAGCTGCTCTCCCCACACCGCTCCTGCTCAGGAAGGACTTTCTCACTCACGCGGCCTCTCTCTCCTCCTATTTCAAGCCCACAGTGGCCCCACCAGAAGTAGGGGAAGCGCTCACAGGAGGCAGCAGAGCAGGAAACAGCGGCGAATTCAGCTGCTCTGCCCACTCTTCTCCTGCCTAGGAGGGCCCAGGGCTTCTTTCCTGCTGGAGCCACTGCCACCACCACCCGCCCGCTCCCTCCCTCGGCCAGAGCTGCTCCCTCCTACAAGCTGCCCCGGCAGACCTCTCGCGATAGTTGCTGCACAAGGCGGGAGCAGCAGCCATGTGGCGGAGAGGAAGGAGCATGTGGAGGACGACGGGCGGCAGAGCAACTGCCAAGAACAGCAGTCAGACGGCAGGCTGGGTGGGGAGCAGGACTGCTTGTGCTGCTGCAAGGTATCACCAGGCTCCCTTCCCCTGTCAGGAGTTGCAGATTGGGGCCATCTCCCCTCTGAGCTGCTGCCCTCCTGTCGTAATCAGCCCGGCAGCTATTGTGAGGCTTGGGGGGAGAGGGGGTTGGAGAGAGAGAGAGAGAGAGAGAGAGAGAGATGCTGTGTGTCTGTGTGTGTGCTCCCACCCCCCAAAAAATCTGGACTACAACAGGATTGGGAGAGAAAAGAAAAGGGGGAGGGAGAGAGAATTGCAATTCCCCAGGTCCTTCCTGGCTAAAGAAGATTCAGCAGCACCTTTTTCCAGAATGCTTGCTGAAACCATTCCTATCTGCCCTTGCTTATTTCAGGGTGTCCAACCCCCTTTTTTCAAGCGTTCTTTTGGTAAACATGGTATGTGTGTATCTTGTGTCACCATAAAAACAGAGCTGCAGCACAATCCTAAGTATGTCTACTCAGAAGTAAGTCCCACTGAGATCAATAGAACTTACTCTGAGGTAAATGTGCATAGGATTCAGCCTGAAAACGAAGAGAGGGTGAAGAAAAGACAGGAGAAAATGAATTATAGAAATAGAATAGCAAGGTAACTGTGGGATATTTAACCATATTTAAAGACAATAAGTACAGTAAAATTAGTGCCCCTCTACTTCAGTCCCAGCCAGATTTTCCATAGGAAAACTCTGTACCAGGTGGCAGATAATTATTTTAAAATTTTAATTAAAATACATTATCCTTTCCTATAACAAAATGGTGCTTACTCCTAAGTGTGTTCCACTGAAAAAGGAAATCCTATTTGATTCCTGTGTTCATGCTAGTTAAAGGGACAATTTTATGCATGTTTAGACAGAAAAAAGTCCTTCAACTCATAGAATCCCCTCTAAATGAGAAGCAACCGCCCCAGGCTTGCCGAGGGAGGGAGGGAAAAGAGAGCAAATGCCTCTGTTTGCAGCCAGCATGGCAGGGCACACCAATTGGATTTTGAATAAAGTATTCAATTAATTGTTACTGTTTTGTATTTTATTGTTATTATCTTCCTTGGTGGGTTGTTGAAAACCACTATTCTGAATAATGATTTTTATAGTGTAGGGTAGGGGGGCGCTGGGCATGAGTTTGTGGAACCAAGGGAGCGGTGACCTGAAAAAGTTTGGGAACCACTGCCCTAAACGGTTTGGGGCCAGGTTATTTGAAGGAACGCCACCTCCCATATGTACCTGCCCAGGCCTTAAGATCATCTACAGGGGCCCTTCTCCATGAGCCCCTGCCAAAGGAAGTGAGGCAGGTGGCTACTAGGTGGAGGGCTTTCTCCACTGTGGCACCCCGGTTGTGGAATGAGCTCCCCAGAGAGGTCCGCCTGGCGCCTACACTGTACTCTTTTCGTCGCCAGCTGAAGACCTTTTTTTCTCTCAGTATTTTAACACTGAATTTTAACTTAAATTTAAATTTTACTGTTTTAACTCTGTATTTTAATTTTATATCAATTTTGCTGCATGGTTTTTATCGTGGTTGTGCTTTTTATACTGTATTTTGTATTTGTGCTTTTAACCTGTTGGTTGTTTTATTATGGTTTTAATTTTTGTGAATCGCCCAGAGCGCTTTGGCTATTGGGCGGTATAAAAATGTAATAAATAAATATGTGGACATCGGAGGCCACAGGTGTTATCCTTACTCGTTTTCCCTGCTCTCTTCACTTAGAAATTACAGGGCTCTACCTCCAACTCTCTTTCCTTCTCCTTTGACCCTTGTGTTCTCGTCCCCAATATGTGGCTCCATAGGTAATCCTGGACTTTGGATATCCCTTCCTCATAAGTCATAGTATTGGAGAGTTGGTAGGTATCACAAGGATCATCTAGTCTGACCCTCTGAAATGTGTAGGGAAATCCATTAACCCCCCCCCCCCCCGCCATGAGAGGAAGCTGTTGAGACTCTTCTTAAAAACCTCCAGAGATGGAGAACCCACAACCTCTGAAGTCAATTTCAAGCCCTCTTGATCAGGTTTGCGAAGCTCAACCATGAAAACAAACATTTTCCGTGGTGTGATGATCAAGTCCTGTAACCTCCACAAGGCAGGAGGATCACATGGGATGACCAGGCCCTGGAGGCTAATGAATCCAGAGGGTTCCCTGCGCTTGCTGGGGGAGTTTCCTGCAGTGTCCTTTTCAGGCCTTGGGCTCTCGATTTCATTGCTCCAAAATACACTTCCACGAATTGAAAAGCTTTGCCATCTTCACATTTTTCTTAAGAGCTGAAGGGAATGAAACAATTGGTTTGACGGCTAAAATACACCTGGAGGAAAACACTCCGAAGACCTGACAAAACACTGATAAAAGGCGATTGATGGACTTATTCTGTGGGAGTGATGGCTGCCAACCAATCTTACTTGGCTGCCATAATTGCACCTGTATAATGTCGAAGACGGTACGGATATTATCATGGAGGAGAGGAGAGTAATGCATATTCAGAAGACAGCTGTGGACTGCTTGCTTTTCACTTTAAGATATAACTGGACATTGAAAATAACTATTAGGGTTGAATTCCCACATTCCAGTTCCCAGTTAAATAACCAGCTAGGACAAAACGGCAGATTTTAAGTGCCTTTTGCATTTACAGTATTTTATGTTGTTCATTTATTGTTTGAGCTACTTTGTAAGTGCTATGACATATTATCAATGAAAATGTTGTATGTCACTCTCAATTCTGTTGAACATCAGGGGATATTTAATGTGTTTGGAAGGTTCTGACTATCCTACCAAATATTTTTTTATCCTGTTAATCCAATCAGAAAACTATTTCGTTTGTTCCCTCATTTCAGGAAGATTTCTTTTTTTTATATTCTTTCAGGTGAGTGCAGGCAGAGCAAGGAAAATGGCGCAGACCAGAGAAGGAAAATGGAAATCAAATCCATTTCTTTTGAAGGGTCAGACTTCCGTGAAACTCCAATACTAGAAGCACCAAGGAAAAGGAACATTCACAATAGAGAGACACAGAGGAGAAGCTCCCAGATTATAAAGACCCAGAAGATAAGTCTTAGCAAATATCAAAGGGTTCAATGCTTAGAGTGTGAAAAACAATTCAGTTACAACTCAAAACTTAAGTTGCATAAAAGAATTCACACCGGGGCGAAGCCCTATAAATGTTTTGAATGTGGGAAAGATTTCACCTACAGCTTAAGCCTTAAGCAGCATGAAAGAATTCACACTGGGGAGAAGCCCTATAAATGCGTAGTGTGCGGAAAGAGCTTTGCTTACAGCTCAGTCCTTAAAGAACATCAAAGAATTTACTCCAGGGAGAAGTCCTATAAATGCTTAGA
Source organism: Elgaria multicarinata webbii (assembly GCF_023053635.1). Lineage (NCBI taxonomy): Eukaryota > Metazoa > Chordata > Lepidosauria > Squamata > Anguidae > Elgaria > Elgaria multicarinata. The sequence goes on from NC_086173.1 coordinate 170,764,099, forward strand.
GTGCGGAAGGAGCTTTGCTCACAGCACACAGCTTAAGTGGCATCAAAGAATTCACACTGGGGAAAAGCCCTATAAATGCTTAGAGTGTGGAAAAAGCTTTGCTCAGAGCACAAACCTTAAGCAGCATCAAATAGTTCACACTGGGGAGAAGTACTACAAATGCTCTGAGTGTGGGAAAGATTTCAGCTGGAACTTAAGCCTTAAATTGCATCAAAGAATTCACACTGGGGAGAAGCCCTATAAATGCTTAGAATGCGGGAAGAGCTTTGCTCACAGCGCGACCTTTAAGCAACATAAAAGTATTCACACAGGGGAGAAGCCCTATAAATGTTATGAATGTGGAAAGAGCTTTGCTCACAGCACAACCCTTAAGCAACACCAAAGAATTCACACAGGGGAGAAGCCCTATAAATGTTATGAATGTGGGAAGAGCTTTGCTCGCAGCACGACCCTTAAGCAACATCAAAGGAATCACACAGGGGAGAAACCCTATGAATGCCTACAGTGCGGAAAGAGGTTTGTTAACTGTGCAAAACTAAAGTACCATCAAAGAATTCACGCTGGGGAGAGGCCCTACAAATGCTCTGATTGTGGGGAAAATTTCACCTATAGCTCAAGCCTTAAACGGCATCAAAGAAGTCACAGTGGGGAGAAACCCTATGAATGCCTAGACTGCAGAAAGGGCTTTGTTAACAGTGCAAAACTAAAGCAACATCAAAGAATTCACACAGGGGAGAAACCCTATGAATGCCTAGAGTGTGGAAAGAGCTTTTCTCAGAGTACACACCTTAAGGAACATCAAAGAATTCATACAGGCGAGAAGCCCTATAAATGCTTAGAGTGTGGAAAGAGCTTCTATCAGAGCAGTCATCTTAAGATACATCAAAGAATTCACACGGGCGAGAAGCCCTATGAATGCTTAGAGTGCGGAAAAAGCTTTGCTCGCAGTGTAGACCAAAATCGACATCGAAGCACTCACACAGGCAAGAAGCCCTATGAATGCCTGGAGTGTGGAAAGAGGTTTGTTAGGAGTGGAGAACTAAAGCAACATCAAAGAATTCACACTGGCGAGAAGCCCTATGAATGCCTAGAGTGCGGGAAGAGCTTCTGTCAGAGCAGCCAGCTTAAGCAACATCAAATAATTCACACTGGGGAGAAGCCCTATGAATGCTTAGAGTGCGGAAAGGGCTTTGCTCGCAGGATAAACCGAAATCGACATCAAAGCACTCACACAGGCGAGAAGCCCTATAAATGCTTCGAGTGCGGGAAGACCTTCAGTCGGAGCGATCATTATCAGACACATAAAAGAATTCACATGGGAGAGAAGCATTATTAATGCCTAGAGTGTCAAAAGGGCTTTGCTCGCAGCGCACACCTTCAGCAACATCAAAGAATTCACACAAAGAAGCCATGAAAGTATTTACAGGATTACAATTCAATCTTGAGTTTGCACCTTGCCTCACATCAAATGATCCGTTCAGGAGAGAGCTGGTGATCCATCTGAGGCCTCTCTGTGGGACAGTGAGATGTGGCGGGCCACCGACGTAATTGCCCCTGAGGGCTGTCTCCAGCCCTGTAGAGCCAGCTCTGCTCCTTGGCATACTGGGGAGCTGCAGTCAGTGAAATAGGCTGGATGTTGGCTAGAGTGCAAATGGCGTAAGACTCCAAGCAAAGGTGACCGAGCACACCCTAGAGCGCATGACCGCGCCTATTGCGTGGCAGTGCGGGCAGCAAAGAAGGCTTATTTTGCTGCCTAGGTTGTGAGTTTGAGTAACTGTCCAGTGGGGTCCATGGGGTGTTTTCACCCTCCGCAGCCAATGGGGCCCTGGCCCTGTTGAGGACCTGCTGTGACCTGTTTGCATCAACTTTGAGGACAAAATTGCTTATCCCCACAGCAAGCTTGACGCTGTTGATTGATTGATTGCATTTATACCCCACCTTTTTTCCTCAAAGGAAACGAAGGTGGTGTATATAATCGTCCTCTTCTTTCTATCCTCACAACAACAACCCTGTGAGGTGGGTTGGGCTGAGAGCCTGTGACTGGCCCAAAGTCAGCCTGTGGGTTTCCATGGCCAAGTGGGGACTAGAACCCGGATCTCCCGACTCCCAGCCCAACACTCTAGTCACTGTGCCACACTGTTGTTATTCAGCTCCAGCTGAGGGGTCTGATGCTCCCATGTGCCCGGTTTTGTGGGATCAGGTCCAGTTATTGCGGCCTGATGCCTGCAGCAATGGGGCTCACCCCTTGCCCTCTCGATCCCTCTCCCTCCTGGCTGAGAGTACCTGAGGAAAGAAGAGGCCCATCCTCCAGGAGAGAAGGGGGTGCCTGCCGCTGCTGCTGCTGCCCCCACTAGCAACTCTGCCTTGGACTTCTGCCTGCTGGACTGCTGTCCCCACAGGACCATCCTCGCTACGTCCTGAGCCAGCCATTGGGAATCATAGAATCATGGAATAGTAGAGTTGGAAGGCGCGTACAAGGCCATTGAGTTCAACCCCCTGCTCAATGCAGGAATCCACCCCTTAAGCATCCCTGACAGATGGTTGTCTAGCTGCCTCTTGAAGGCCTCTAGTGTGGGAGAGCCCACAACCTCACCAGGCAACTGATTCCATTGTTGTACTGCTCTTAACAGTCAGGAAGTTTTTCCTGATGTCCAGCTGGAATCTGGCTTCCTTTTACTCGAGCCCGTTATTCCGTGTCCTGCACTCTGGGAGGACACTCTGTACTCTGGGGAGATATAATATGGCTGACTGAGGCAGAGCGTCTGCCATGAAGGGCAAGGGCCCTACCCTCTTCTCAGGCAACACTGTGTGTGTGTGAATGAGCTACCGTAGGTTGAGAGTGTAGCATATCTGGATGGCTGTAATCCAACCATCCCTCGGGAGAGATCTGTGGGGTGGGGGCAACGGGCTAGCGGGAGAGAGTGGCCATAGCCTGGGTGGCAACCTTGGGTGCCCATGTAGAACTCTGCTTGAAGAAGGTAGAATATTGGGCCTGTTTTCATTTGAATTTCGACTTCCTTACTGCATAATCATCCCTGCCTGACTTTACCGGCTTTGTGTGTGAATCCTTTATTTTGGTGTTGTGAGTATGGTCTTAATTGTGTTATAGACAAGCATTAGACGTTTTGCTTCTTTTAAAATCTATTTTAAAGTGTTTTGTTCTGTTTTTATTTTATTTTATATTATACACCACTCTGAAATTTTAAACGGAGCGGTACGTATATATTAGAATGTAAGCCTATGCTGCAGGCTTTTGCTATTTTATTGTTTTACTCTGTACAGCACCATGTACACTGATGGTGCTATATAAATAAATAAATAGATAAATAATAAATACTGTAAGTAAATAAAATAAAAATGATAGAGCATACTGTGTAAGGGAAAGGGGGCGGCAGTACGAGGGCAGGGCGGAGTGCCTTTAGAGGTAGATAGAATCGTACAATAGTAAAGTTGGAAGGGGCCTATAAGGCCATCGAGTCCAACCCCCTGCTCAATGCAGGAATCCACCCTAAAGCATCCCTGACAGATGGTTGTCAAGCTGCCTCTTGAATGACTTTAGTGTGGGAGAGCCCACAACCTCCCTAGGTAACTGATTCCATTGTCGTACTGCTCTAACAGTCAGGAAGTTTTTCCTGATGTCCAGCTGGAATCTGGCTTCCTTTAACTTGAGCCCGTTATTCCGTGTCCTGCACTCTGGGAGGATCGAGATACTTAACAGCCATCTTACCTTCTGGTTACCCTGCACCCCAGGATCATGGAGAATGGCTGCAGACACCCACAGACACCCTCCTAGCTCCTATGCAATGCCAGATTGGTTAAAAACAAAACAAATATCATCTATGACCTCCTCCTAGATGAGGAAGGCCAACCTGGGATGCTTCACAGAGACCTAGCTGGGAGATGACAGTGGCCCGATATGGGCCCAGCACACACACACCCCCAGCTGGGTACTGTGTTAGCGAGCAGGTGAGGGAAAGGGTGGGCGGTGGGTGGAGTAGCTGTGGTCTACAAGGACAACCTTGATTTGAGGTTGAGGTTAGATTACTTCAATGCACTCTACGTAGGGCTGCCTTTGAAGATGGTTCGGAAGCTGCCGCTCGTGCAAAACGCAGCGGCCAGATTGATTTTGGGAACCAGAAGGTTCGACCATATAACACCTGCTCTGGTTCGCTTACACTGGTTGTCTGTATGTTTCCGAGCCCAATTCAAGGTGCTGGTTTTGACTTATAAAGCCTTACGTGGCTTGGGACTACAATACCTGATGGAACGCCTCTCCTGATGTGAATATACCCGGTCACTACGTTCAACATCTAAGGTCCTCCTCTGGGTGCCTACTCCGAGAGAGGCTCGGAGTGTGGCAATGAGGGACAGGGCCTTTTCGGTGGTGGTCCCAAGACTATGGAATGATCTCCCTGACGAGGCTCGCCTGGCACCAATGCTGCTATCTTTCCGGCGCCAGGTTAACACCTGTTTGGCCAGGCATATGGCGGCACATCTTAATCACCCACATGTTTAGTTTTTAACGGTTTTTAATGCTTTATGTGTGTATGTTCTATGTTTTAGAATTTTAAATTTTGCATACTCATTTTTATCTTAATTTTAGAATTTCTGTAAACTGCCCAGAGAGCCCTGGCTATGAGAGCGTTATATAAGTGCAATAAATAAATAAAATTATCTTTTTGTTTTCTTCCTCTTTGCAATTGTAATTTCTGTGTCAATTTTTCACTAATTGCAATTTCCCAAATTTTCCTTTTCCAAATAGCTACTGTCAACATGTTTGCAGTTTTCCAATTACTTGCTATTAATGGTCTTGCAGCTGTTTGCATATATCCTATTAAAGGTTTTTCTTTTATCTCTTTATTTTCTTTGACAAAAATATTCAATAGTGCCAATTCTGGCTTTATACATATATATATTGAACAGTATTTTTTCCCCATTTCTCTGAAGACCCTGTCCCAAAAGTCCTTATCTTTAAAGCTTATGCAGATGTAAGCTTTTGTTTAATTCATATCAAATCCTGCTCCTGAGCCCCAGTGGCCGCTCGGAAAACACACTTGGAAACTAGTAGCAAAATAGGGCAGATCTTTTCCCTTTATAGTACAATTAAAGTAGGATGCATGGGAGTACTTCACAATAAAAGCAGATTATAAGATGGAAAACTTTGGAGTCCTTTGCACGCAATTCACAGTGATTGCACAGTATAACGCTGGTGTGCTAAAGCTCACAGACAAACACAAAGACAAACACAGACTCTGTGAAGGAGCTCTTCTCCACAGAGGGACTTCCATCTCTCCCAGGCAAGACCAAACTGCCTGAGGGAAAGGGAAGGTCTCTTATCTCTCTGTGCTCAGCTTTAAATGCTCGATTTGACATCATCAACTCCTTCTAAACTCCTAAACCCATTGGACCACCTCTTAATGTAGACCATCCTCTCCTAAAACCTCCTGCCCTTTCTCAATTAGTTCTTTATGACAACAAAAGGTCAAGTTCCTTGTTCTTGTGGTTGTATGGCTCTTATGGACATGAAGATTTTTCCAACCACAACCTCACCTGTCCTACACCCTGGATGCTTCCCCTAGTTACAGTTAGTACATGTCACAGGTTCTTATGACTAATGTCTTTTGAGCAATACCAAATCATATTTCCAAATCATTTTCTATCAGGCCTTATCCAAACCCTGATACAGTATTCTATGTGGGGATGCCTACTTGCCCCTTTAATATTAAAGCATTACCCTATCACTTCTACATGCATTGAGCAGGGGGTTGGACTCGATGGCCTTATAGGCCCCTTTCAACTCTACTATTATATGATTCAAACCAATTCTATGCTCCCCAGAGTTTCTTTCTGTATGCTCTGCCAACAAACTTTTATAACTTCCATTAAAACAATTAATGGAATTGTTTTAATGTGGGTTGAGGGTTTTAATGGAATTGTTTTATATGTTATTGTAAAGCACGTCGATGCCAGAAATGGTGAGGCGGCGCTATAAAAATGCTTTAAATAAATAAATAAATAAATAACCCCAATCTTACACATATCTATTAAAATTTCAGCAGATGTCATTTGTATGCATGCAGCACCTCGTAGAATTCCCTCTTCATCACAACAGTTAAAACTGCAGGAGTCCTACCTAGCATGACCAGATACAAAAGAGGGCAAGGCTCCTGCAGCTTTAACTGTTGTGATGAAGAGGGAATTTCTCCAGATGCTGCATGCTAGAGGAAACCAGGTGGAATATAAATTTAGTAATACAATAACAAGGCAGAAATAGTCATTGGCCTCTATGAAACATTACCTCAGCATGTGTTTTTATAAATGGTTTTATTTAGGGGTGTGATCCGCTTCTCCTCGGATCGGAGAAGCAGAAGCAGATCAGGGTGATCTGCCTCTGCTACAGGTGGAGGAGAAGCAGATTGGGGGGGGGGGCTGGAGAAGCATGGCGAAGAGAAGCAACCATAAGCGGATCGCTTCTCTTTTCGTGGAGCGCTCCGCCCGCCATTTTGGATTTTTTCGCCCATAGGATTGCATTGCAGAAAAGATTAGTGGATAACTTTTTTGTTTTTCAAGCTATCTATTTGAAACTCGCTGTGCTTAGAGAGTCGTGGGTGGGGGTCATTTTGAGCCTATTCTCAGCACTTTGCGTGCTGCAGTTTGCTTGCTATTTTTTTTAAAAAAAAAAGGGTAAAAAAAGCGGGAGAGGTACCTTTTTGAAGTGCTGAGAGGCAGATTCAACTCCCAATCATGATCACCTGATAAAGCATCCTCCAATCCCAAAGTTGGAGGAAGGGATAGGCAAAACAGGATACTTAGTAACTTGGGATACTGGGAAACTTTTCTTTCTTAGTCTCTGAACGGACTTTTCCCAGTGTTTTTTTAAACAGTAGCCCCACCAAACACCCAAACACAACCTGAAATCATATACTAAGCAAATAAATAACACATAGGAAACACAGCATTGCTACCCACCCTAACCTTGGTGAACAACTGAATAGATGTGGTGCAAGGTGATGAAGTCCCCTAGGGCATGTGGACATGCCCAGTGCATACACTCCTGTCCTTGGAGGGTCATCAGAACCCTCCAAAGATTAACCAGTGGAGAAGCTATGCCTGTCATGAGTTGAAGTGTCAGGTCTCTTCTTAAAGACTGGTACTTACTTAGGGCCAGTCAAATTGGCATAATTTCCCCTCCCCCTGGGCACATCCACTTTCCTCTTACTGGTAAAAGACAGACATAGCCTTTTAAAAAAAATTCTTCTTGTTGTTTATTCAGCAACACTGACGCTTTTAATTCCACCCCATTGTTTATTTGTTTATTACATTTTATATTTATATGCCCCATAGCCCAAGCTCTCCTGGCTTTTCCTCTTCAGTGAAGTCAGGCAGGCTTTCATTGTGGTTTAACTCCTTATTGTTGTTGTTATTATTATTGCTATTAATATTAATTAATACTGCTATTATTAATGTTATTATTTTGTTGTTGTTTAATAATGGCTGTGATCACAGTGCAGTCAATCAACTCTGAAGCAAGGATCACAAAGCTTTACTCTTATCCTCCTAGCCTCCTAGTTATGGGATGCAAAAGAAAAGGCATCTCTCTGTGCTGCTACCGCCTCACAGAGATGGTTTGCATTACTGGCTTTGAAACAATCCTTGGCTCACTTTGT